>NC_060130.1:207742477-208992477 GCF_021461395.2 Schistocerca americana | reverse complement strand
TGTGGAACATTGTGGAATACTCCTGTTTCAGTCCATATAGTATCATGAAGTTCCATTAGATTGTGGCACTATACATAGCCTTCAAAATAATGTCTGTAACAGAGGTGCATTCCAAGCAGAGATCTGTCATTAAGTTTTTTTGTTTTTTTTTTGTGGAAAACCAGAGCATCGCAGATATTCGTAGGTGCTTGCAGAATGTCTGCAGAGACCAGGCAGTAAATAAAAGGATCAACACAAAAAGGTCACACAAACCTGTCCAATCTCCCGCGTATCAGTTGGCCGCACACAGCTGTGACTCTTGCAGTGTTGGAACATATAGACACTCTCATTCAAGGTGACTGATGGATCACAACCTAACTCCTTCCTGCACAATTGAATGTCTCTGTTGGTAGTACTGACACACTCATCCACCAGCTGGCATACTCAAAGGTGTATGCCGCTGGGTTCCTCACCACGTAACAGAAGACTTCCATCTGTTTGGCCCAGTGACAGATGCACTCCATGGAAAGCAGTATGTGGATGATAGGGAGGTTATTGATGAAGCAAAATATTGGCTCTGCAGTCGACCAATAGAGGGTACCATAGAGGACCTTCCAGTAATGCGGCATGAGGCCATCGCATTGAATAGAGATTATGTTGGAAAATAGGATTTTGTAGCTAAAAGAGTGTGGAATAATATGGTTTATTACAATACTGAATAAAACCAACCTGGTTTCAAAATAAAAGGGTTGCATTACTTACTGAATGCCCCTTGCACCTACCCCCACAGATGTTTTGGCAATGATAAAACTGAGGTGTCTGTGAGGATTAACTGCCGGAGCAGCCACCCTGTTCACTAGATTTGGCACCCTCAAATTTCACTTATTTCCATATGGTACCTGAAGGAAAATGTGACTGAAAAACACTTCCACATTTCCATTTAAATGAAGGAATTGTAGAGGCAGTAGATGGATGACCTGCAGACTTTACAAAACTGCATTTTAGGTCTGAATAAAGTCAGGGGAAAAACATTTGGCAAGTGCATTAATCTAAAAGGGGCAATGTGTGTTTCCACCATACCTTGTATCTTTTTTTTAAGTTTTTTATTCTGTATTTAGTACATTAACTGAACTCTCAGTCAGTGCTTGACACAACATGAGAACTGTGGTGTTGTAAGCACAGCACACACTATCAGGTAGCCCACAAGCATAGGTCAACAACCTACTCCAGATATGGCTTATAACGAGCATTTGCTGCACCAAAAAGTCATGGTGGTGGCACCACCGGAGAAGTGATATGTGACAGCGCCAAGGCAGAGCGGGCCATTCCAAGCCAGCTTGATTACTTTGAAAACTGCCTTCTACCTGTGTACTTATTGTCTGTGCTGTATCATCTGCTTCTAGCAAGTCCATACCAGCCTGTCTTCAGTTAACATTCTAGTAGAACAAGAACTGTTTACTATCAACCCTTAGCTTATGGAATAGCAATTGAACTTCAGGATCTGCTGCCTGAGCTGATTTGTACAAAGTTGAGTATTTGTGGATAAATGTGTGTATTCTTGTCACTAATCATTATCAGTGTTTCAGTGTCCTCCTCATTCTCCTCTCATGGTGTTTCCCTCAGCACACTATAAATAGTTGAGGATGGCAACAAGTGAAATTTCCTTCTGTGGTTGTATCAAATGCACAATACAATAGCTGGCGAAGAGGATGGGATAGGATCTGCACAAGTTACAGGATTAATTTTTGTTTTTGCCCACCCACCCACACATCCTTGTTACTTGTTATTTATCTCTTGCTGTTTCCATTTATAAGTCTAATACATTAGTGTGAGGACTTTTGACTCAGGATGGACACAACTACTGAGATGAGTTCGTTACTTTGTGTGTGATGTCTAGTCCAAATTCCTTGCTGTCGTGGCGCAGTGGTTAGCACACTGGACTCACATTCGGGAGGATGACGGTTCAATCCCACGTCCGGCCATCCTGATTTAGGTTTTCCATGATTTCCCTAAATCGCTCCAGGCAAATGCTGGAATGGTTCCTCTGAAAGGGCACGGCCGACTTCCTTCCCTGTCCTTCCCTAATCCGATGAGACCAATGACCTCGCTGTTTGGTCTCTTCCCCCAAAAAACCAACCAACCATCCTTACTGTCACGGCTTTTGCATCACATGATGGTTTGTCTCATGTGTGGTATTCAGTTGCAGAGTGAGCTAATCCAGCAGTTGCTGCAAGCTGTGATATGGCTAACACAACAGCAACAGAAGAATCTACAAGCTGCACAGCAGCCTCAGCTGCAGCCTCCATCAGCCATTCCACCATTCTGAAATTTCAACAAACAGCATGAGGACTCGTTGGAATACTTAGCTCAATTGATGAAGCATATAAAGGCACACCAATTGCAAGGTATGAAGAGCAAAGCATTATTTTTCTTTCCATAGTGGTTGCGGAAGTTTTCAGGGTCATAGTGAAATTGTTTCCTGACAAACAACCAGAACAGTTAGAGTTTGGAACTTTAATTAGAAAGTTAACCACTTACTTTGATGAACAAACACTCATGGCTGCTGCAAGTTTCAAATTTTTCTGCCTTCATTGGGCAGCAGGTCAAACTCATAAACAGTGAATTACTGAATTACAGGGTTTAACTAGGCATTGTAAACTTTTGTGTCATTGTGGACAATCATACAGTGATGTCATTCTGTATGATGCTATAACTCAAAATATTTGTGATGATAGAATTTGTGCTGCTATTTTGAAACAACCTGATCCTTCTTCAGATATAGTGGTGCAGTTAATTGAGACTCAGAACACTTACAATTTTGCTAAATGTCAAGTGCAAATGTCAAATATTAACAAACTGCATGGTAACAATGTTAGTAGTGCTGTAGAAAGTAAACATCAAGCGCCTACCTAGCCCATGAGAGACAGCATGTGACATCTCATACAGAGACAAACAGTGCCATTCCATGCTGACAGAATGACAGTAGGCAGAAAAAACGTAGCAAAGATTTGCCCAGAGTGCTTTAGTGCCATAAGCATGCTCAGTGCACATGTCACAATGCTATTTGTTGTTTTTGCAATGCAAAAGGTCATGTTCATCAGTCAGTGTGCATGGAAAAGCTGTGTGGATAGCAAATTCCCAAGCAAAATGCTGCTAAACCAGTTCAAATCATTAATGTTGTCAAGGCACAGCCAGCCATTAAACAGTAAATCCTAATGGATGTATTAAATACTGTGAACGGTCACCCAAGAACAAAATTTAGCAAACACCAGTCGGGTGATTTTCCACGTGCCCAACAAGCCACACTGATGCAGACACAGGTCCACTACTAAATATTTGCCCACTTCACCTATCATGCATTGTAGCAGCTCACAGCAACAGACACGAAGTGATAGTTCTCTCTTAGATGTGGAATGTAGTCTGTGCAATGTGTTTGTTACTTTGACAGTAGCTACGAAAGATGTCATATTGCAACTGGACACTGGTGCTTCAGTTACACTTCTGAACGGTTAGGTTTACCGATACTGAGTCCAGCTACACATGTGTTTTCAGCTTATAGCGGACAGGAGATTCCAGTTTTAGGAACTTTCAGTATGCCAACTACTTTTCAAGGTGTAACAAAGACAGTTGTATTCACAATGCTTTCTGCAAAATCTTCACAGAATATTTTTGGCTTAGATTCTTTTGACATTTTTGAATTTTCAATCTACATGTCAGTGCTGCAAATTTCAACAGATATGCCTACATACAAGCTTGAAGCACTATGTGCCAAATTTGGTGAACTTTTTAGTGAAGGTCTTGGATGTGTGAACAATTTTTTAGCTTGTGTGTCACTCAAAGACAACGCACTACCAAAGTTTTGTTAAGCTAGGCAATTGCCCACTGCCATTAAGGAACAGGTCGATGAGCAATTATGGCAATGGCATGCAGATTGGGTCATCCAGATAATCCTTCACAAGCCTTAGGATATCTCTCAATTGTGTGTTGATTTTTTAAGTTGACTGTGAACTCTCAGACAGTGATAAACATTACCCTTGGCCCTACCCAGAGGAACTGATGGACAAATTAGGCAAGGGTCATTATTTTTCCAAGGCAGATTTGGCAGACGATTACCTCCAGTTGCCTCTGGATGATTATTCAATGAAATTTTTTGTTATTAATATTCATCTCAGGTTATTTGAATTTCTAGAACAAGTGACTGCCAAGGTGCCTTCTAGCTCAAATTATCTGGATGACATTGTCATGTCTGGACATTCTGCAGAAGAACATTTAGCCAATCTCGAGTGCATTTTTCAAGTACCATTACCGGCAGACCTCAAGTGTTGCAAAGACAAGTACTCTTTTTTCCAGACTGAAATAGAATATCTGGGACATGTCATTAACGTGCAGGGTATTCACCCCACTCACACTCATTTGTGAGCCATCAAAGATTTGCTGGCTCCCAAAAATTCACAGGAACTGCAAGCAGTGTCAGGCAAACTGAAGTATTACTTCAAGTTCATTCCTTACACCTCTTAGGTTGCAGCTCTGCTTCACAAGTTACAGTATAAGTATGTTCTGATTGCATGGACCAAAGAACTTTAACACATGCCTCATACATTCTGATCCTGCTAAATCAGTGGTATTAGCAGCTGATGCTTCATCCATTGGCCTAGGCACCATTCTGTCAAACCTGTTGGTTTGAAGGATTATCCAATAGTATTTGCCTTGAGTCTTCTGACTAAAACTCAGCAAATTACAGTCACATTGAAAAAGAAGCTTTGGTGATCATTTGTGGTGTAACCAAGTTTCATCATTGCCTCTATGGAAGGAAGTTCTACTTGGTCACAGATCATAAGCTACTCACTTCACTCTTCCACCCACCTAAGCCTGTTCTGCCAAACATGGCAGAGAAATTGCAACACTGGGTTTTATCGCTGTTGAATTACAACTATTCGATCTTGTACTGCCCTACAGCTCAGCATTCCAACACCAATGTGTTGTCGAGGTTACCAGTGGACAAGGATGATCAGTTCGACTCCTCTGAAGCACCATGTTGTCAGATAGATGCTCTGGACAGTTCCCCAGTTCACAGTTTCCCCATGGACTTCCATCGCATAACAAAAGAGACAGTTGCAGATGCAGATTTAAGTACTGTACTGAATTAAATGCACACAGGGTGGCCATCGAGAATGAAAGACATTGTTCAGCTGGAAATATGTCAATACATCATTCATTGTCAAGCCATGCCAGTGCAGCATGGTGTTTTATTGTTACACACTGAGAATGACCAGGCCTGGGTCATCATCTCATTTGCTCTTCAGCAGGATGTTTTAAGGTTGTTGCATCAGGGACACTGGGCTATTGTGAGGACAAAGCAGCCTGATCAATGCCGTTGTTCTCGGCCAGGGATGGACACTCAGATTGAAGACATGACACTGCGCTGTGCTGTTTGCATGGAGCAACAGACAGCTCCACCTCAACACTTTTCTGGCTGGTCATGCCCCAGAAGTCCATAGAAATGCATCCACATCGATTTTTCTGGACCTTTCTGGAACACACAATGGCTAATTGTAGTGGATGCATTCAGTCGTTTTCCCTTTGTGGTTCTGATGAACTTTATGATGTCGGTCAGTACTATCAGAAAGCTTACTTCCATTCTTTGCATCAAGAGCTTGCGAGAAGTGATAATGGACCACAGTTCAGCTCACAGAAATCTGAACCATTTTACATGGCCAACGATATTGAACATGTGACCACACCATTCCACTCGCGATCAAATAAATAGTGAAGCTGAACATTTCATGCGAACTTTCAAGGTACAGATAAGTAAATTCCATGGAACTCACTCACGGGAACAGGCCTTGCAACTGTTCCTGTCCACCTACCATGCGATGCCTCTAGATGGACCTTCCACAACTGAACTCCTGCACGGCCACTGGAATCGCACCCAATACACTCATCAACGACAAGTACCGATCAGTACAAAGATTCTCATTATCAGATCCAGGACATAGTACTAGGACCTTCTGGCCTGGACAGTGATGGCAACAGGGCTTCAAGGGGCCGCTGTGCAAAAGGCACTAGAACCAGCTTTGCCCTCTGAGACTCCGTGATCCTGCCGCTGCATTTCATTTTACAGTTTCAGGAGCCAGGGCTGCAGGCATCTGCCATGGACCAGATGGCATTCCAGCCCGAGGTGTTTTCCTTGGAGGTGGACGTGCCCTCATCCCTGATGACATCATCACAGCTGCACATGTTACTGGGGATGATGCCTCTTGCAATTTCCAGGCGTTCCCATGGGGCTCAGGTTGAATGCAGGGGTGCGGACAGGAGCCTGTCACCGGCTTCAGTCCCATTTACCTATCCATCTGCTGCACCTGCACTCCAACCTTCCCCTTAACATCAGTTCACACTTCAACCATGTGTGACCGTGGACAGGAGGTTTAGGGAGGAGGAGTGTGGTGTTGTAAGTACAATACACATCACCAGGCAGCATCATAGGCATCAGTAGGTCTACAACCCACTCCAAAGATGGTGCACAGTCTAACAATTGCTGCACCAAGAAGTTGCAGTTGTGGTGCCACCAGAGAAATGATATGCGCCAGTGCCACAGCAGTGTGGGCAGTTCCACATCAGCTTGACTATCGAGAAGACCGCCTTCTACTTGTGTACCCACACCGTATCGTATGCTTCTAGTGAGTGCTTATCAGCCCGTCTTCAGTGAACATTCTAGTAGAACAAGAACTGTGTATTATCCGCCTTTAGCTCCTGGAACAGCAATTGAACTTCAGAATCTACTGCCTGGACCAATTTGGACAAAGTTGAGTGTTTGTCAATAAATGTGTGTGTTCTTGTCATGAATCATTATCAGTGTTTCAGTGTTCTCCTCATTCTCCTCTCATAGTGTTTCCCTCAGTGAACTATAAATATTTGAGGGTGGTGACAAGTAAAATCTCCTTCTGTGGTTGTATTAAAGGTGTGATACAATAGAAGCACTTCGCAGAACAACAAGAAAGCATTTCCTTCTAAATACTGTAATTATTTCTGGTGAACAATAAGTTAGAAGAAATACAAAAATCATAAAATTATAAAATTGCTTTTTATGTGTAAATCATCTCTGTTTTACTTTCTGGGAACAAGTCCCTTGGAAGGGAAATTAAATAAATAACTCAACCTGAATTCTATATGAATGTGTTGCAACTAGCAGCTAAACGTTTATTACATTTTTCCACATATTGTCCTTGCCTTTAATTTCTTAGAAATGACATTACATAACACTGTCAAGGTGCTATATGTCATTTCTTAAGTTTATCAAAGTGGTGGAGCACAATCACCAATTTACCAGCACTCAGGATATAAAACCTGCCTTTCCACATAAACAGAAGCATGGCTCAATATCAGTTATTAACAAAGATTTTCTTCTTGTGTTGTGCTATGCAAAATTAACCTATAGATATTCAGTGATGGTAAATGATTTGTGTACAGCCTGACTAGGCTCCTTGTTTGTATGTTTTGTCTGAGATTTTCATGCATCATCTTCACTGACAATACTTCAGGGAATAAGGTGCAAAAAGTGTATACATGGTCACATTATTTTACTGATGTTGATATCCTTACTGAGTATTATCTACATCTACGTCATTACTCTGAAATTCACACTTTAATTCTTATCAGTTCATAGAGCCATTTTCAGACTGTTTCTTGGCTGTTCCACTTAAGACCAACACGTGGGAATAATGAACACCTAAATCTTTCCATGTGAGCTTTCAAAAATGGCTCTGAGCACTATGGGACTCAACATCTGAGGTCATCAGTCCCCTTGAACATAGAACTACTTAAACCTAACTAACCTAAGGTTGATACACACATCCATTCGCGAGGCAGGATTCGAACCTGCGACCGTAGCGGTCGCGCAGTTCCAGACTGAAGCCATGCGAGCTTTGATTTCTCTTGTTTCATCATTATGGCCATTTCTCCCTATGTAGGTGGGAGTCAACAAAGTATTTTCACATTTGGAGGAGAAAGCTGGTGTTTGAATTTTCATAAAAAGATCTTGCCACAATGAAAAACACCTTTATTTTAACGATTGCCATCCAGACTCGCTTACCTCTCTCTCCCCTATTTCACAGTAATACAAAATGAGCTGCCCTTTTTCGAACTTTTTCAGTAGATGATGGAAAGTGTAGTGTAGGCAGTCTATTTAGTGTATTTGCTGCATCTTCGAAGTGTTTCTCCAATAAAATACAGTCTATGTTTCACTTTACCCTGACATTTTTTCTATGATTGTTCCAATTTAAGTTGTTCGTAATTGCAGTCCATAGATATTTAGCTGAATCAACAACATTAAATTTGTGTGATTTATCATGTAACTGAAAATTAGTGAAAGTTTCTAAACACAAAAGGCATATAGGCAAAATGGCGTGACATGATACAGAAAAGGAGCACCTACATACCAATAACTGTGATAGGCACAATCAAAGCGCAGCTGACATTTGCATGAAGGGAGAAAACCACACTTAAAATGGAAAGACCTGAGTAGAGAGAAGTAGCAGAAAGTTGCTGTATTTTTATCCCACACTGAGAATACCGTTGGATGGAAAGTTAAATACAGAGAATGTATAATCAAGTACAGTTTCTGTCATCCAGCCAAGGCTTGTACTTTCTCCACTGGCTCAAACACAAATAAGGTCTTTGGAAACCAGGCAATTATGACATTCACTGTAAACTGAGTAGGGTACTCAAAAGCCACATACTTCACAAAGTTCAAGAATGGTGCAATGACTACCAGGATGACATGTGGGTCTTGGATCCAGTGATTGAACTATGGTGACAATTTGCTGGAAACAGTAATGACTGAAAATGTATCTCAGAGTAACTGCTTGGAATGAACTTAAGTAGAACAACAACACAAAACTAGTTGTAAAGAGAGCAAGTAACAGACTGATAGTGATTAGAAGAAATGAAAGGAAATTTAATTCACTTACAACAGCTATAACTTACAAAACCATTTTATAATTGCTTTTTGAGCACTGCTCATCAGTTTGCAACACTTATCACAAAGAGGACATACAGATGAGCCAAAGAAGAGGGTAGGTTTTGCCATGGGTTTGTTTAGGAAGTTCAATAATGTCACAGAGATGCTAAAGCATCATGGGATGTTTTATGGTAAATTCTGAGAGCATCTCTTCCAAGAGTTATAAGGTACCATAAAGTGCCTAAAAAAATATTTACACCATCAGTATATATGTGAATGTTAAAGAGTTTATATTCATGCACTCATAAATTTTATGGAAAGGAAAAACAATAAACAAAATAATGGCAGTCTTCAAACGTGCAAATCTGCATAACCAATTAGTGTTTCAGGGTGACATCCAGTAGTGTTGCTCCATCCTGTGCATTTTAACACACTTGGATATGCCTGAGCATGATTTCCAGTAGATGATCAACACACTGCAAGTAAAGCATGTCCCACTTTTCAATAGCAGCCCTTCTGAGGGCATGCTGTGGGAGAGGATAGCTCCTGTAACAATGTATCGCCATTTTCAACTGGTCCCAAGCATGTTCAGCAGAATTCAAAACTGAAATGTGTAGCTACACTGTAGGTTAGAGTATACTATCCCAATACTGCACAGCCCTTGAATAGCCCTCAAAACTTACAAGAAGCGTCTGACATTTGTACCTGACGGAACCAACACATGATTACCTCACCTCCCTGCTGAATCTTTGGGATTGCATGCTTGCCATGTGGATTACTACATGCTGGCCTCCACACTCTCCTATGATGATCA
Source organism: Schistocerca americana (assembly GCF_021461395.2). Classification (NCBI taxonomy): domain Eukaryota; kingdom Metazoa; phylum Arthropoda; class Insecta; order Orthoptera; family Acrididae; genus Schistocerca; species Schistocerca americana. The sequence goes on along the minus strand of NC_060130.1, from coordinate 208,982,728 downwards.
TCAGTTATTAGACAAATCCTCCCCGACACCAATGATCCAGGTCCCTTCCAGACATTCCACTTCCTTCTTTCTTCACACATCGCTAAGCAATTGGGTAGACGAGGGATTTGTACTGTCGCCTGTAATGGAACATTTGAGAGGCCAAATCGATCATGGGGGGAGAATTTTGTACTGTATAGGTCAATACAGCCCTGCCAATTGGCAGTGTGCACTTCTGTTGTATCCTCCTAAGGGCAAGTATGAGCCATAATTTGTAGGTAGCTGTCATCAGCTGCTGTTGTTGACTGCAGGCAACAAGAACAAAGCAGATCTCCATTTTTTTTTGTCTCTCGCTACAGCAACTGAATAATCAAATGGTGTCACTGCGGCATACACCAATTTCATGGGCAACTTCCCATATTGACAAACCTTCATCCCATAAAAAGATAATGCACGCACAGTCGAAGCTTAAACTCAACCTTTGCAGCTGGTTTACATTGTTCAATCCGCAGCACACTTCAACCATATTATGGTTTGACACACAGATTGAACTGCTGACTTATACTGAGAACACAAATCTACTTTTACCTCAATTATCTAAATGGCTATGTGTGACTTACTGTGGTCGAAAGAGTACTGAGAGAAAAGTTCTCAACCAAATAAACACTAACTATGTGAGTCATTATTGTGATGCAAAATCATTTGTGATAATAAATATGATGTACACTGAAATGGATTGCTGCTGGTATAAAATCTGAACTCTCAGAGCGTTACCAACACCTGCTCTTCTTGCACACCATTTGTGACTGGAACAGGAAAGGCAGTATTTCATGGTGGTATTAGAACTGCCCTCCACCACAGACCATACAGTGGCCTGCAGGGACTATATGTAGATGAAGAGTATGTTTCCCATTGGCATGCAATGGATTACCAAAGCTACCACTTTATGGGGATGTTTCACAAAATATCCAACAAGATAGTGTGTACAGCTTTATGGATGAGCATTCTGGGGGGATATATACATAAAATGTAGTAGACTCAAAAATATACTGTCTTTCAGTATCAAGTCATCAGATGATAGTAACATGATAAACTGCAAAATGTAGTAATTCTCTACTTCAACATTTCACAACTTTCAGTAAACAGGCACACTTCACATGGTTGGACATGATTCAATATAGAGTTTAAAATAAAAAAATAAACATGTCATCTTCATCTGTAAACATTCAAAACCCTTTGTCTTTATTCAGTCTAGTACCTGCAAGAGTTACTCTCAGTTTTTTGAGCACTAATGAAAACTCTCTTCACACTTAAAATAAAGTGCTGTCAAGTTGTGTGCACATGTCAAAGAACTTACTAACAGCTCCATGGTAAGGTTGTTCAGGACTATCTCAAAGGTAGGACATCCATTTCCAGAGCCCCAAAATCAGGCCACTAATGGTGTCTTTCACATTTGGGAAAGTGAAAGATACCGTCAGTGGCATTTAGATTATGAAGTCTTTGAGTTATGTTTGTGTTTCATCTGCTTTGAAATGTCACAAGATACCACAGAGGCTCACCTTAAGACTGTTTTATTGCATTATTTTGAAATGTTTTGACCAGTCTCCAGCTACTACCCTACACTGTTTGAGAGTGAATGTTCTGATGTATTTGTTTGGAATTACTCAAGTATGGATAGAAAATACGATTGCTGTGTTCAGATCTGAGCAAAATTGGTGACCCTTTGCTCACTGCTCCAGGTGGTGTTGGCTTCGGTCACGCAGCTTGACACTGTTGCCCATGGGCATCGCTGTGGGGAGCAGGATGGGGTGATTTGAGGGACATCCAGCATGACCGATGTGTTCCTCGATCGGTCCACTACTGTGGTCACCCCAGGTACTACCCACACAGTGTGCCCTCACCTGTGTCGAGTGGGACGTCATTCCAAGGCATTCCAAAGCAAAAGACTTTCCAAGGGGCTGAATGAAGGGCTTCCCCACTTCATCTGATGAACAGTTTTTGGGTGCTATCTGTGACTGACAAAGTCTCTGAGCCAGATGAAGTCACTTACTCTGTTCCAGAGGAATCCTCTCAGCCTGCAAGATCTGAGCATTCATAGAGGGTGGGATTACTAGCACTCAGGAGTGCCAATGTTAGGTGTGTAATGGGGCACCTTAGAGATATGGTAGCAAAGGTGGGGAGGGAATCCAGTGAGCACTCTCTGTGCATGTGGGGAGGAGACATTCTAGATGTGGAACAGATGTTTCTGGATGCCATGAAGAGCATAAGGTACAACCAACCGCAGGTGGTGGCTCATGTTGGTACTAATGATGTGTGTCACTTTGGATCAGGAGTGATTCTCTCCCATTTCAGGTGGATAGCTGAAGCAGTAAAGGCTGCCAGTCTTGCCTGTGAGATAAAGATAAAGCTCACTACCTGTAGCATTGTCGACAGAACCAACTGTGCTCCTTTGGTAGAGCTGAGTGGAAGGTGTGAATTGGAGGCTCAGACAGTTCTGCAACTGTGTAGGTTGCAGATTCCTCGGCTTGTGCCACAGAGTGGTGGGGTTTCTGGGTTCCAGTAAATAGATGAGGAGTCCACTACACAAAGGAAGCAGCTACACCGGTAGCGGGGGCTGTCTGGAGAGGACTGGGTGGTTTTTTTTTGTTAGGTTCAATTGACTTGAAAAAGTGCAGAAAGGGCTTCAGTTTCACAGGAAGCAGGATGAACACTGGAAGAGGGTGGACATAGAAACAATCAATATTCTAACTGTAAACTATCACCGCTGTGTTTGAAAAGAACCAGAGCTCCAACCACTAATAAAAAAGCACTGAATCTCAAATCGTTTTAGGTACAGATGGCTGGTTAAAGACAGAAATAAGACCAGGCAAAATTTTTAGATAGGACCTAACCATGTTCATAAAGGATCAATTAAATAATAGTTAGTGGTGGATTGTTTATTGGTGTCAGAAGTAGTTTACCTTATAATGAAATTCAAGCAGACAGTTCCTGAGAGTGAGTATGGGTAGTATTTACACTTGACAACCAGAATAAATTAATAACTGGTTCTTACTGAACCCCCAACTTAGATGATACAGCTGCTGAACAGTTCAAGGGAAACTTGAATGTCATTTGAAATAGGTGCCTACCGCATACAGTCACAGTTGTGCTCACTTCAATCTACCCTTGATACATTGGCAGAAATGTGGATTTAAAGTCTATCACAGGCATAAAACCTCATCCAAAATTGTACTGAATGCCTTCTCAGAGAATTATTTTGAACAACTAGTTCAGAAGCCCACTCGAAGTGTACATGTTTGTGAAAACATACTTGACCTCTTAGCAACAATTAGTCCTGGCCAAATATGGAGCATCATGATACGCACAGAGATTAGTGACCTCAAGGTTGTTGTAGGTAGAATGAATACCATAACATCCAAAACCACCAAAAATGAATGCAAAATACATCTATTTAAAAAGCAGATAAAAATTCACCTGACACCTTCCTAAGAGACAGTCTCCCCTACTTCCAAACTGAATATGTAAGCATAAATCCAGTGTGGTTTAAATTCACAGAAATAGTGTCAATGGCAATTGAGAGATACATACCAAAGAAATTAATAAGAGGTGGTACTGATCCCCCATGGTACACAAAACAGGTCAGAACACCATTGCAGAAGCAACAAAAAAATGTATGCCAAATATAAAAGAATGCAAAACCCCTAAGATTGGTTTAGTTTTACAGAAGCTTGAAATTTAGTGCAAACTTCAGTGTGAGATGCTGTTAACAATTTCCGCAATGAAACTCTGTCTCAAAATCTGGCAGAAAACCCAAAGAGATTCTGATCATATGTAAAGTACATGAGTGGCAAGACACAATTTATATCATCACTGCACTATAACAATGGTGATGTTATTGATTTCATTGCCACTAAAGCTAGTAACTATACACGGTTTTCCAAAACTCCTTCACAAATCAAGATGCAGTAAATATTGCAGAGTTTGAATGAAGAACAACTGCCAACATGAGTAACTTAGAAGTAAATATCCTCGGTGTGGCAAAGCAGCTTAAAACACTTAAGAAAGGCAAGGCTTCCAGTCCAGATTGTATACCAGTCAGGTTCCTTTCCGAGTATGTTGTTACAATAGTTCCATACTTGGCAATCATATACAACCACTTGCTCATAGAAGGATCTGAACCAAAAGACTGGAAAGTTGCACAACTCACACCAAAACCCGACAAATGAAATAGGAGTAGCCACTGAATTACAGACCCATATCGCCAATGTCAGTTCGCAGTAGGATTTTGCAAAATGTGCTCTGACATTATGAATCACCTTGAAGAAAATGATTTATTGACAAATAACTAACACAGACTCAGAAAATATCGTTCTTGTGAACACAACTAGCTCTTTATTCTCATGAAGTAATACATGCTATCAACAAGGAATGTAAAACAGATCCCATATTTTTAGATTTCCAGAAGGATTTTGTCACCGTTAGGCAATTTCTCATTAAATTGCATGTTATGGAGTATTGTCTTAGTTGTGTGACTGGGTTCATGATTACCTGTCAGGAAGGTCAATGTTTGTAATAACTGATGGAAAGTCATCAAGTAAAATAGGAGTAATATCTGGCATTTCCCAAGGAAGTGTTATATGCCCTCATTTGTTCCTGATCCATATAAACAATTTAGGAGACAATTTGAGCAGCCCTCTTAGACTGTTTGCAGATGATGATGTCATTTACCATTATATAAAGTCATCAGATGATCAAAAAAATTGCAAAATGATTTAGACAAGATGCCTGCATAGTGCAAAAAGTGGAAATTGACTCTAAACAATGAAAAGTGTAAAGTCATCCACATGACCATTAAATGGAATAAGCTAAATTTTGTTACACAATAAATCACACAAATCTAAAGTCCATAAACTCAACTAAATGTGTAGGGATTACAATTACTTAAATTGGAACTATTACATAGATAATGTTGTCAGGAAAGTAAACCAAAGACTGTGATTTATTGGCAGAACACTTGGAAAATGCAATAAATGTAGTAAAGAGACTGCTTACACTATGCTTGTCCACCCTCCTCTGGAGTATTGCTGTGTGGTGTGGAATCTGCATCAGATAGGACTGACAGAGACCATCGAAAAAGTTCAAAGAAGGGCACCTTGTTTTGTATTATCATGAAATAAGGGAGAGAGTGCTATAGGTACAATACAAGAATTGGGATTCCAGTCATTGAAAGAAAGGCATTTTTCACTGTAGCAGGACCATCTCTTGTAACTTCAATCACCAACTTTCCCTTCAGAGTGTGAAAGTATTTTGTTGGTGCCCACTTGCATTGGAAGAAATGATCATCATAATAAAATAAGAGAAATCAGAAAGATTTAATTGTTTGTTTTTCCCATGTGCTCTTTGAGAGTAGAACAAAAGAAATGTAGCTTAGAGGTGGTTCGATGAACCCTCTGCCAAGCACTTAATTGTGAACTGCACAGTAATCATGTAACTGTAGATGGAGATGTAGAAGTGCACACCATTCTTGTATCTGCAAACCTTACTTATTTTACACTCACTGGATGGGCACTATTTAGGAAGAACAATACAAATGACTTTTGCTCCATCTTAAATTCATACTAGTACACCCACAGCCAAGTTTCATCACTGGCTATGATACCTAACACTCATCAGAATTACATCAATCAAGCATCTGTTAACAGAACACAAACACTGAGCCATCAGTCCCCCAGTCACACCAGGTGTCAATTAACAACTGCAAATCTTCCAAACAGGGACAGTCTCATGTAACATCTTACATATGGCTTTCAAACAATCCCATGAATATTAGCAAAGTGAAATTCACACTTTAATTCTTATCAGTTCATAGAGCCATTTTCAGACTGTTTCTTGGCTGTTCCACTTAAGAACAACACGTGGGAATAATGAACACCTAAATCTTTCCATGTGAGCTTTCAAAAATGGCTCTGAGCACTATGGGACTCAACATCTGAGGTGGATGGGGTTGTTGCTGTGTTCCTGAACAAATCTGCAGCATGTTTGCATTTGTTAAACCAACAATATAATGGGGCAATGGAAAATGGTAAGTTTCCAAATGCCTGATGTAATCTTTCTAGGCACTAGTTCACACTGAAATCAACTTCGAAATCACATTCATTCCTTAGACACAAATGCAATGAAGTATACACTGATCAGCCAGAACAGTATGACCACTGACCTACTGTCAATATAAATCCATCCAGGCAGTAGTAGCATCATCTGGCAATGAATGACTGCTAGTCAGACACATGCATGGTCAGTGTAGTATTGGTGAGCATGCTGTCCGTGTGTATAATGGGGAAGGCACCCAACCTATCTGAGTTTCACGAAGAGCAGACTGTGATAGCCTGGAGGCTTGGCATGAGCATTTCAGAAACTGAATGACTTGTTGGGTGTTTGAGGAGTGCTGTGCTGAGTGTCGGTAACACGTGGTGAAATCATGTTCAGAGGTCGTGGTGTTGGTCGGCCACTCCTTATTACAGATGTCCGACTTCATAGTCTGGGCAGACTGGTTAAATAGGACAGGAAGTGTAACTAACATGATACTTTAATGCTGGGCAGAGTACAAGTGTGTGTGAACACACAGTGCACTGAAAATTCCTAATGATGGGCCTCCATAGCCGATGACGACCCATGCATGTGCCAATGTTAACACCACGATATCAGCAACTACAACTGAAATGGGCACGTGACCATCAGCACAGTGGCAGAGCACTGCAAGGTCTGATGAATCTTTCTTCATCATGGTGATGGGAGGTCATGAATCCATTGTCTTCCAGAGGAACTGTACTGCGGAACGAAGACAAGCTGGCGGCAGCTCCATTATGCTCTGGGGAACATCCACAGGGGCATCCCTGTGCCCAATCGAGCTCATGCTAGGCACCACGGTGGCCAAGCAGTACCGTACACTGGTTCCAGACCACGTACACCACTTCATGGTGATTATGTTTCCCTACGGCAGTGGCATTTCTCAACAGGATAATGTGGCATGTCACAAGGAGAGGAGTGTGATGGCATGGTTCAAGGAACACAGTGGCGAGTTCCAATTGATGTGCTGGGCCCTCAACTCAGCAGATCTGAACTCGATCGAATACATCTGGAATGTGACTGAACATGGTGTAGAGCTCATGGCCCCACTCCCTGGAATTTATGAGAATTAAGTGATGTGTGTGCAGATGTGGTGCCACCTCCCTCCACCAACCCACTCAGGTGTCACTGCTTCCATGCCATGATGCATCGCCACTGTTATCCAAGCCAGAGGTGGACATTTCAGCTATTAGGTAGCTAATCATAATGATCATAATGTTCTGGCTGATCAGTGTATAATCCCATCATTCTCGTGTCCATACATGTTGATCTTCTCCCTTCTGCTGGACAAGTATCATCAGGGAAGATCCAAGCTCATTTTTAGTTAAAAATGGTACATTTTATTCATTATAGTCAAACACTTTCATTGATCACCCACTGCAATCCTGTTTCAGCCCACAGAGACTCAGAGGGAGCCACCATGAGATAATTTTAAGCGGAACTGGTATATTTTTGAGATGTAATCTAGCAATATAGCCACACCACACACTTGTTGCAAATATATAATTTTCAAAAGGGATTATTTATGCATATGTACTGCAGATTCCATATTCCCAAAAAAAATCCTTCCTAATCAATATTTTTTTTGTAACTGCAATAGAAAACATTACTGTCATTCACTAAGCACTGAAGAACCTGCAACTATATTCATGGTGGTAGAATTAGGGAATGTTTCTCAAACATTTAACAACTGAAGTAAACAAAAATACTTTTAATATTTTCATATGTATACATACATACATACATACATACATACATACATTTGTGTGTGTGTGTGTGTGTGTGTGTGTGTGTGTGTGTGTGTGTAAGTAATATTATAAAGGCCTTTAAGTGGAACTTGACGGACAAAAGCCACAACTGATAAACACTAATTGCTGAAGTTTTTTTATCTTTTTCTTTCTTTTTTTACATATTTCACTGTCAGTACGCACAATGCTTGCTGAGAAGGTAGATAATTTTAACATTTTTATCTGTACACACACACTCCACTTGGATGTAAATACACAATAACCTAATGATAAAAATCAAGTGGAATGGCTTATTTTACAACATAATAATAACACATATAGCATTAGGGGTGCAAAGAACTTACTACAGTAAATTTGTACGAAAAGAATGTTACTTGAAGACATTTTTCTGGAATATAGTTTACAATTATGCCATTGTTTTGTCTAATGGAAAGGAGAAACAGAAAAAAAACTTTTTTAAAAAATAAATAATAAAATCTTGCAAAGTACAACACACTAAAAGTAAATAAAATTGTGTAAAAGCTCAAACAGCATGAATCACTTTTGTACATCTTTATCCATTCTGTTCACTTTCCATTCATTTATAAGGCACATAAAAACTAAATATCACAGGTAGATTTGCCATGAAAATGCACACAGGCAACACACTGTTCTGTTCAGCCTTTTTAAATAGGAGCAAGAATTTAAACCTCAAATGTCCAAAATTACATTTCGTAAAATTATTAATTGGAACAATAACTTCAAATAATAATTTAACAGAAAAATAAACAGAAATTTTACATTTTGGCATAATAATATGTAACATATAAGCAAAACAGCTTAAATACAGACATATAACACAATAAAGTGATTAACTCAAATAGAAATGATTTTACAAGTGCTTTTTTTCTCTGTATTGTTCCTAGACAATTTTCTATAATTGGAAAAAAGACAAGCTTTTTATAGCCATCAGCTGCACACATTCAACTTTATTCTTTAAGAGTCTTGGTTGTTACAATTATCATCACTGGAAGAAAAAACAGTAGGCCCTACATCAGGTGGATCAAAAATGCTTACTATTCATACAAGTCTAATTAGCATACCAAACACATTGTCTCACTGTGGTACCTGAAACACATAATTTAGCCAATGCCATAAACCACACAGACAGATTGTATAAAGACTAATGACAATTGACGTGTAACAGGAAATCCATCTGATGCACTGCTTTTCTTCCACTGATAATGGCTGTAAAAACCAAAAGTGGTAAAGAATATAAAGTTGAATGTGTACAGCTGATGGCTATAAAAATGCTTTCCTTCAAATATTTAACTGCTTTAGCAAGTTATCTAAACAATGTAATAAATTTCTAAAAGTGACAATTATGGAACTGCTGAGTGTTAAGTGGTCAAAAGTCAGATGATAACAACAACATAAAGGAGATATGGTGCCAATGTCAAACCACTGAATCAAAATTTGATTACTGCCCCATTTTTGTGCTCAAAGAACAATTTCTGGACCTTTGTTCCTGCCTACACAATAATTCTAAGGCAACTATAGGTTCAAACAAACAATAGATTTTCCTCATCTGCTTGATTAACTATGTGTTAAAAAGGTTTGCTGAAGGTATTGTAACACTGTGTAAATAATTTTTTTGCCATGGTTTGCACTATAAATAAAGAAACATTAGAAAAAGTGAATGTTGCAGTCCAACAAATTGCCTTCAAGATGTCAAGTAAAGCAAGAATTTGATAATTAAGAAGTGAAATAACTATTTTACAGTAATCAGTTGTTATTGTCTTTTGTATTATAAAATAGAAGTCACTCATAGATAGTACAGTACCTGCAGATGCATGGCAGTCTCAGGCAGTAAGCACTTCTATCTCTACAGTTACATTCTTAATTAACTAATTAATTTTAATTATTGAACACTCAATCATGACTTATTTTAGCAGCACCCTGATCAATTGTGCTACTAAATGAATGACTTGTCAGCTGCCATAGTGAAGCTTATGCTTATTCTACACTAAAAACCAGATCTGTAAGAAGTTTTGAAATTGATATGAAGAATGTGTACTTAATTTTCCAAAAAATCACAATAATGAATTTGTTGTTTCATGGCAAAATTAGAACACTACTTTATATTGTTTTTAGCCTCTCTTCCTTGTATTCTAAGTGTATGGTGTGTCCAGTTAATCCACAAATAGTGTTCAGTTACATTAAAAATGCAAATAGCTGTTTCTGCAGCAAAATGGAAACAACATTACAAATTCTGAAAATAATTTTGTATTAAGAACAGATTCATGTTGGGAGCATAATTTTGTGGTCAAGAATGACTGACAATGATTACTATTTATTTAAAAACTATCATGTCTTTGTTTAAATAACTTCTCCCTCCCCCCTCACTCCCTCATGCATGTATAAACAAGTTTTACTTTGAAGAAACATCCACATAAAAGGACGTTGTTGATGATGTTAACAGCAGAGGTATTTAAGTATGATACACTCCACAGAAACTAGAAAATGAATAACTCTCTTAAAATTAAAATTATATTGAACTGCTCAGAACATAAAACGATACCATTTACTACACAGATTTTAAAGATGGCTGTTTACATTCTGAATGAAGATCTAAAAAGTTTTTATACTACTCATAAAAGCATAGCCATGGTTGTAGTAAATTTTTTGTATTACACTAGCATTAGCAAAAGTCAAGCAGCTACAAGTTATGAGAAACGTGCACTTATTTCCGGCTCCTGTTTTTGGTTTCTGGCACTATGCTACTTTGCAATTTACATCTTTTTCTTTCTTCACATTGTTGAGCAAACAATATAGCTAAATACAATCTGCAATTAAAACAGTATAGCCTGCAGTTTGTATCGTACACAATCTACAAATTGAAATAAAGATATGTAAGCTTTGTTTACATAATGTTTATAGTGCTATTCTGCATGAACCACTTATAATTTGACTTGGCATATACTGTAATAATAAAGTTCTCAAGATCATTAAAAACTAATTTATACATCACAAAACATTTGTGTAAGATGGAAATATCTTTAATATATACATGCATATATATATATATATCTATATATATTTTTGTTTCACAATTTCAGAAAAACATTCTAAAGCTTGTCTGTATATTGATCACAGCTTTACAATCTTAGCAAAAGTAGTTTTATAACATTACAAATGCACATTGTTAAACTTGTATTAAAAATAAATTATTTTTACAAGTCTTTGGATATCATGTTTCTGGGTGAAAGAGAAATTGCATCATCTAATTTCAGAACCACTCACAGTAGATGTAATAAATTTTGCAAGAAATATGTATTTGTCCACAGTGTTATAATCAAACAAGCTTATACATGGGAAACATTTTACAATAACACTTACAGAAAGGATAAACACTTACATACAATGAAAGCAGAAAGTGACAGACATACAATGAAAGTAGCTACGATCATATTATTATTATTATTATTATTATTATTATTATTATTATATGTGAGATATTATGGAAAGCATGGCATTAAAATAACATAGTATGTTTGCTTCTCAGCAACTCCAAATATAACAAAACAATGGTTTCAAAAGTTAATTTATTCTTCAATTATGAGGATTAATTTTCTCTCTATACACATTGAGTTAGTAAAGTTTTCATATTCAGTACTCAGAATATTAACCTCCTTAAATTAAAGACAGGCTTCTTTTGAAATTAGTCAGAAATCATGTCTCTTGCACTAGACACATATTGTTCACAATTCTTGTTTTATCTTCATCTCTACAGCAAGAACTGTAGATGGCATTTTGTATAACCGGTCTGTTCCACATAGTTTGTGCCAGTTAGTATCTTCTAAGTAGTACCAAGATAACTGAAAACCACTTCTCATAAATGAAAACCTAACACAAAGCAAAGTGAATTTCCATCTAAATAATATTGAATACAGTATTGTTTCCTGAACACGCAACCAATGGTAGCAAAAGCAACTATACCAATCTACAAAAATTGTACTCCTTTACAAAAAATTGAAATAACTCAGTAATGAATTATTGCAAATAACCATCAACAATGCATCAACATCTGGCTTCAAGGCATTATCCTACCCACCTATCTGGTATGCCCCCCTCACATCCCTAATTAAGTAGTTGTCTCCTCTCCCTCCTACATTTGATACATATGCTCAGAAACAAATACTTACAACAGTGGTTTTGTAATGCTGCCTCATTAGGATCTCTTTAACTTAAAAGACTGTGCAGAGAATAATTCGTACTGCAGAAGCACAGGTACTAAAATTAGTTCAATTACACACCAGACATGTACTGAATTTTCACGCCAACTGCGCTTTTCAAGCACATGACAGCAACACTGCTGCCTCCCCTCTGTCACCCTCCCACCCAAGAAGGGGAAGTGGCTGAGGTGATGGAAAGTGGAGGAGGATAATAAATATACATTTGTTTAATTGGGTTTTCATACAGTAGTTTAAGTTTTAGCTTTTTGTTGTTAGATGGACAGCAAAAATATTTGAAAAAACAAATAATTTTTGGGTGTATGTATATGAAATGGTCACAGCTTGATTAACAGTTTGATTTATGGTTGATGCTGCACAGTTCTACATTCAAACTGAAGTCAACAGCTTTCTGAGGTGCACAAAACTCCTTATTATTCTAGTTACTCTTATTACTCAGGCATCCCAGTCAACCTTCACATGTTAATATAAAGCATGATTACTTCACTGCCATTCTGTAGATCAATACAGAGACAAGAAATCACAGAACAAACACTAGATAATTTGGAAATTTCTGTGTAATGGCCATTACTGTTCTGCTAAAAAGAATCTGTAACTGGGCTTGGTATTCTCTTGATGACTCTGTGTCGAAAGTTACGACATTATCATTATTATTTTAGAGACAAATCAGAATCATCAGAAGGGAGGATTCTGGGTATAAAACACCTCTTCCTAAAAGAACAAACATACATACAGGAGATTCACTTATCAGAGACAACCTAAAGGATGAATAACAAAAGGTGCATAAATACGGAGATATGAAATTTAGAAACAGTGACAGGATACCATGTCAACACATTTGCAGTGCAAATATTTACTGAAAGCTTTAAACAATCAGCATTGTTTATATGAAGGGATTCAAAGAATACCCCTTCCAGACTGTGAGTCAGCTACATTTACAGCACCAGATCACAAAGTTATTTACCTAACTAAAAATTGTAAAATTACAAGGCACAGTAACTGAAGACCTTAACAAAGTACTTCACTTGCAATTTTGCTACAGATCTATAATACCGTTAGGAGTACAAATGTATGTTGTTAATAATCCTCATTATTCAACAACACATCCTTATGAAAGCTATATTTTAGCTAAATTATATAACTAATTAAACAAACACAATTTCTTTAAGTACTGAATAATAAATAAAATCTGAACTCAAACAGTAAAACAAAAAAGCTTATGCCTACTGCAGCACCAACAGCAACAACATTCAAAAGAACAACCACCATCACTGACAACAATAATGACAACAACGATGTACAAAGAACTGTTTCTAGACTATACATATGTGACTTGACACTTCTTGAAATTTATCACAAAGTCCATAATAAATTAACATGACCTTTCCCAATCAGATTAGCTCTTTGTTGCCTCTTAAATTTAGTAGTTTAATACAACAACAAAATGGGGGAAAACAAGTGAAATTTTATTAAATGCCAACGTCTTCATGTTTTACTGCCTTCTTGTGATGTTACGAGTAACAAAAAAATACATGATGACCCAAAACATCCACCACACAAGGTAAAATCAGTTTCTAAGTATTACTGCTTAAGCAAACAGATAATACCTCACTTCTTGTGCAAACTACAGCCTCCTGATAATCAGAAAATATAAAATGATGTGCTGTTCCGGCAAAGAAAATCTTTCCTGCACTACAATAACACACCAAAAGAAGAACTAAATATTAGCCATGCAACAAAAATATTATACTTCTCCATGTTTATTTATATCTATGTGCTCAAATGAAACTTCAAGACCAAAAAAAAAATATCCTGCAAACTTTCATTAAAAAGAAATGTTAACATCTGTTTTCCTACAAGTGTGACAATACACCAGAATTTGAGACAGCACAACTATTTACAAAATGTTATTTGTTTAAAATGTCAATATTTTTTTACTAACATGGAGCTGTGATCCCATATGTGATTGAATCTGTTGATGGGAACATATGGGAAAGAAATAGTTCAATATAAAAAGCTATATATCACTTTGTGACTGGTAACAGATCATATCTTTTACTTATGAATATGTCAACATAGTCATAGATAAAGAAACAGCAATATTAATGTTAAGAATCATAGGATAATTAATACTGAGTTTAGAATTATATTAATTGAGTGACCTAAGAAATATCAGGTAATGACCTGAATGCCATACGAAATACCAGATAATGACATAGTGCTGTTTTTTTATATAGGGGTTTCCACTTAACAATTACTAAAATATGTATAGTTGGACCATAGATGTTAGACAAGGACGAAACATAGATTAAGACAGACACTGAAATTGCAGAGTCCACAATTTTAATGAATCTGGACAGAGGGGCGGCATAATTGTCTTTTCCTTTTCCCCTTGCTGTCTCTTTCTCATTAGGAGGAATAGCTCAAAAGCTCTCTAACACTAATAATCAAAGCTGATCCCCCCCCCCCCCCCCCCCCCCCCAAAAAAAGAAAATATTTCTCTGTGCTACTCCTCCTTTTATGTTCACCAACTGTTTGAGTGGATGATGTTGTTCTGTCTGTAGAGTTAATTTTTGATATATTTTCTTATTAATTTCTGATTAAATAAGTAACTCGAAATATTAATACGTTTATATGGCTGCCTATATAATATATAGCTGAAAACAAAAATGAAAACTTACTCAGGGTGACAATGAAATCCCCTTCATTCACAGATGATATCTAATTATTTTATTTATTTATTTTTTTTTTTTTTTTTGGCTCTGTCTGCCACAAAATTTAAATGAAAAAGAAAGACTAGTATTAATATCTTACAACAGCTGTGCAATTTGTATTTACTTTTTAATATTTTTAAATCTCTTTTTTGAATTATTGTCTTAAGAAAAACACAGACATATCTCCAAGACGCTTTCAAACTAAGGATCCTTGTGCTTTACAAAGCTCAATGCTGTCACAAGGAGCAGTTACACACACTCACTCTCTCTCTCTCTCTCTCTCTCTCTCTCTCTCTCTCTCTCTCTCTCTCTCACACACACACACACACACACACACACACACACAAAAACTGAAAATGAATAAACATCCAAAAGGAGAAAAAAAAATCTCTGGGAGCAAGTGCAATGGAACAGATTAATTATTAATTCTTGCATGGAAATAGAAGAGATCATAAGGTGAGCATATCATTCTCAAACAAATCACAAAACCATTAAAGCTATGTTCCTTTATATACAGCTGCAAGTTTTCTTAATAAATAACTGCACTAGAAAGTAGTTGATTTTTGACATTCCCATTACTGAGAGAATTCATTTAATAATAATCCATTGCAATAAGTAAACTTGGACGCATTAATTTGTAATTTAGACATTATTTCATAAACAAACTGCCACAAAAATTGTCATAATAATCTCAACAAAAATACTCAGTGAAACACTTCTATGGATTATCCTGAATGAAAAAAGTATCCATTTGCCACTCATTAAGAGTTCCAAGATTTTTAGAGGAAGAATGTAACACCAATGCTATGTATCACTCAGTCCATGAAAAATTATCAGGCCATATTCTCTCTCTCTCTCTCTCTCTCTCTCTCTCTCTCTCTCTCAACCTACTGTCCTCCTCCACACCCTGAATTGCACACACATCAACCAACAGCCTCAATGTAAAAATTGTGGTATACACCTATTATCTGCCAACTTCTTCTTTAATTCCTCTTGTAGCCTCATGAAATACAGGACCACTTATGAGCGCAGCTTCTACGTTTATCAACTTCTTTAAAATTCTTGTTCAGTGAACTGTGGTGACAAACTTACAAACAGTGCGCATAACCACCACTTCATAGTTCCCACTGCTACAGTGCACCATTTACAGACTATAAACACAGGTCTTGACAACACTAATAATAACAACACAATAGCAGCTGTGTCACGGGAGTTACTTGATCCCCAACCCCCCTTTTAAATGCATTGAGTTGCATATATGAGAATAATAAATGTACTCTAAATATTCATCACCAATCTCACATTAAACTGTTAATCTACATCCTCTGCCCATTCACAGTAGTCCTAAGTACTCAACACATTCATATGCATTTCTGTTCACTTTTCATAGGCCTTCTAGTTCATGTTTTTTTCCCTGACCCTTGATCATACAAACAACACCATTTTGCTCCTCATATTTTCTTCCTCAACTTTTGTCTAATTCTTTTAATCACTACATTTGCCCACAACCAGTTACCATTGTTTCCCTGTCAAATGGTTTTCTTTCTGCCTTTTCCACTCAGTTTTCCACATACGAATGCTGTTTTCTGCCATCTTGCATCTATAACTTTACCAGCATCCAACATTACCAAACAGCTTGACAAGTTTGTCCCTGCCTCACTAACTGCAACATCCTTCCCATTTTTCCTGAAAACAAACCCAATCTTTCCTTTATCCTATTTATTTAATGCCACCTCCACTTTCCAGAAGATTTATTAACTTACACACCATCAATTCACATCTCAGGCACTCATGAGATCACAGCCGATGAGTGTATATGCTTGTCTTTCTACTCCTCACCCAGCTATTGAGAAACAACAGAACTTTGAATGCCAAAGATTCTTCCAGTTTCTTGAATATGGTGTGTATTCACAATATGATCCTTATAAGAGAGCTCGTTCATCAGTCCTAGAATCTTATTTGGTCTGTACAGGGTATTTCATTGTTATCATTTTTTCAATAATTTCAACAATAAATCCATATTTTTATGAGAGTAAAACCAGGAAATAAGTTAAATATTGGGAGGATGCATGATGAGGATCAAAACCTATCCACAAATCTCAAATGCAAACATTTTAGTATACATACAACATTAATGAAATTGCCTTTCCATTCACTTAGTATTTTAATTTTGTAAAAAGGAGTCCTATTTTCATCTACTGCTTTCTTAACAAACTGAGTAAGATATAAGGGAAAAGTGTCTGGTAGACATACATTTGAGTTTATGATTTGGCAAATATGGAACACAACAAAGATGTTTTTTTTCCATGGAGGCATGTCCTAAACAAATCAAAGAAATTTTAAACTGGCTGTGTGTCCCAAGCAGAATTTTGTATACCAAAACACACATAATGAATCAATCAGATTCTGACAAGGTGTTAACAGTTTTGGATAAGGCCTTTTCCATGACATGTAATCTGTCAGCAATAACATAACTGTGACAATATGAAACTGTAAATAAAGAACTAGAGAAATAACATTATAGCAAATGTTACCTGAATGAAATGTTAATATACTGATTTATTTCTTATATGATATCTTATCCAAAAGTTCTCCCTGAATACTAGAAAGCTTCACATACTTCTTACATGCATTATATGACACTATGTTATTAAAATGAAATTGTGAATTTTATGGCAGCAAAGTCTCAAAATGTTTGGATTATAACAGTTACAAAAATTTCATGAAGCCATATACTTCACTAGGCAACATAAAATTATGATTAGATTCCAAAAGCAGATAACTCAGTACAAAACAAGAATATATAGTGAGAAGAGGAAAGTTAGCTACAAGTTTTTATCCATAACACTATTCAGTAAACTAATAGATTATGAGCCAGAATTGCTGGCCAGTAAATATATCGTGCCACCAATAGACATACATAAAAGTAAATGGAGTGCAAAAGCATATACCCCTCTCCTCCCTGCCGAAGGAACTATTAATTCTGAAAGCTAGAAAATGTGCACCTTTTACTTTTATATTTGTCTATTAGCAGTGCTACATATATTGCCTCCTGAAGATAAGCACTTGCAAGCAATTCTGTGCCATAATTTATTAATTCATCGACTGAGTTTTCCTCTGATACTACTCAGCAAAACTTTTACCTAAAAATCCAATTTCAGTCAATAATGAAAGTATACAACATATGAAGATTACAAAATCTTCATAAAATGAGAAAGTGCAATTTTATGTAAACACTACCTCATCAGTTCAGAAGTTAATTTCCACAAGTTGCTACATTCAAATGATCCCCTCCAGGTGATATTCTGCCAGTTACTGAGAATAAAAAACAAAATTTAATATTTAAAGCCCACTCCCATACAAAATGACACGCGTGTCAGATCACTTCTTGGATCAATAATTTTGGTAACATTATCACAGACATGGAATACTTAAAATGGTTGGTTGGTTGTTTGGGGAAGGAGACCAGACAGCGTGGTCATCGGTCTCATCGGATTAGGGAAGGATGGGGAAGGAAGTCGGCTGTGCCCTTTCAGAGGAACCATCCCGGCATTTGCCTGGAGTGATTTAGGGAAATCACGGAAAACCTAAATCAGGATGGCCGGACATACTTAAAATGCAGTACATGAAGACGGAGTGATTAAAATGCAGAAAACTTTAAACAGACAGAACTTAGTGACACTTCAAAACAGCTAACTCATAAATTGGAAACTTATTTGACATTAAAGGTGTACTAGCTTTCTTTCTTAAAACTATTTGAAAAATGAGATAACTAAGGACACTTCACTGAAAAGCCATTACTTTCCACAGTCATAAAAAATTTTTGAACCTTCACTTATTTTCACAAACATTATGCCTCTTTTTGTTGCAATTAACATTTGCACGATCATCACTTTGTCATAAAATTTGACCACTGGGTATGAATATACATTGAACCACTCACAAAATTTAGGATCTTTCTGAACTGGCAGGATGCAAAGGTAAAACTCGATTAGAATTTAAGAACACTCTTTAGTCATAAAATTTCATAAACTGTAAATGTGCCATTTACACATTACAATGCTGTAATTACAGATCTGAATGCCAATGAGACATAACTATTTTCAGACCACAGGAATAGCCCCAGTTCAAATAATAAGCATGATAAGCTGTAAAATTTATTTGAGTCTACAGCAAGAGTAATTTTTCACTTGCAGTTCATTTGTCATTTCACATGCAATTGCATCTCTTGCTGGTTACATGAATAATTCTGTCTGAGATCAAGAGTCTTTCAGCACATAAAGAGAGAACACAACAACTGGTGCTCAGAGTACCTGTGATGGACCAAAAATATGAGAAAAAAGGTTAGCATTTTGTTCCAACTGAAACTGAATTTTCTTGGAAAATTTGGCCTTAACTATAACAGCCCAGATAAATCATTTAACCTCAACATTTTGCTCTTGGTTTATGGACTGCTATTGCTTAACTGTCAGTTGAAGGATGAGCAGTGTGAAACTGCATCACATACTTCCTTACAGGCAGTAGAAAATGGGAACTGCCTTACTTGTCTTCACATAAAATTAGAATATGGAATACATTCACTTACTTATACAACATTCTAAATGATTCTAAATGAATGATCTCTGTATGACAATGCAACACTTAAACATAAACATTATGTCTGTTTTCTCTCTCTCTCTCTCTCTCTCTCTCTCTCTCTCTCTCTCTCTCTCCCCTACCTTTCTGATGAATTGGGATGAAAATAACTTACATAGCAAGAAACACTTGAAATCATAGCAGATTATGTACAGTAACTTGTGGGTCTAAAATGGTGACTGACAAAGGCAGTATTCTGTCAAGGATGTATAGTTACAGAAGTAATCTCTCTACAAAATGATAAAATATTATAAACAAATATTAATCAGTTGCAACTAACTGCTATAAGCTATTTTACACTTTCAGTTCAATCATAATTATGAACTGATGACACAAATGAAAGACTGCAGAGCCACAAGAAAATGAAGAAAAACTGATGATATTCAGCTATAACAAGTGGCAGTTCCAGACACTGACAATAAGTCCCTGCATAATGCATTCAACATCTGTTATTTAATAGTAATGATAAAACCAAGTGCTACAGACAAAATGAAATATTCACTGGAGATCTGAAGAAACTTAGCAAATATAAAGAAAAACAATGCAGTACCTTTCTTTCATTAATCACAGGAGGCCTTACTTAAATCTTTGGAAGTTACAACTATATTACAAGTAATGATACTCACTATGTATCACGCTCCTGGCATTGCCAGAAACTTTGATGCAGCCCAAAAGTTTCTTAAAATATTTAGCTCCTGGCACAACCAGAAACTTCTATGCAGCCCATAAGTTACCTAAATATAAAGCTCCTGACATTGCCAGAAACTTGTATGCAGCCCATAAGTTACCTAAATATAAAGCTCCTGACATTGCCAGAAACTTCTATACAGCCCATAAGTTACCTAAATATAAAGCTCCTGACGTTGCCAGAAACTTTTGTGCAGCCCAAAACTTGCTTAAAAGTACAATTTACTGAAAGCTCTTATAGTATCACAATTGCAATATCTTTTGTTTTATCAACAGTTTTAGCAGCTACATGCGTCATTACTTCTAAGTTTCAGTTTTCTGTCATTCTGCGAGGAATAGGGCACAACCTTTTCAAGTATCTCTGAACTACAAGAAATGTCAATGTTTGTTGGTACTGAGCTTGAAAAAATTTGACTGCTATTAGTTTTCATATCTGTATTTGCACATGAAGTTTTACTGAATTCTTTAGTAATCATCATTCTATCATCATATAATGAAAACCGTGCAGTACCTCCTTTACCACGGTTTCTCCTAACAGAAGGTGGAACATCACCAGGAGTCTTCACCCTTAAATTTGGGTCCTTTAAACGAGATGCATTTTCATTACTTCTGTTGCGGAAAACTTGATGGATCTGTTCCTTGAGATTCTGGCGAGACACAGCAACAGACGTATCTTCACACACCATTGTTGGTTTTGCAGGTGTCAGTGCTAATGTACATGGTCTCTGACTCTTCGTCACTTTGCTGTCTTTATTTTCATTGTCATTTCTATTTGTAGTTGAGATCAATGGTGACATTACAGATGTAACTACACCAGTATTTGTACTAACACCATTCACAAGTTTATCAGGTGGTGAAACACAAACCTTTGTTTCCATTAATACTGGGGATCTTTTTGATAAAGGAGCTACAGTAACCGAAGTTTGGCGAGCTAATAAGTTAGATTTCACATCGTCATCCACCTCATCAAATTCCTTTACAACAGTATTCCCTGAATCAACAGTATGGGCTTCTCGTTCCTTTGACATGCCAAAAAGTGATTTTGTTTTTGAATCCAAATATTTTTTAAATCCCTCCCATCTACTACTACCTTTTCCCCAGTTTGACCAATGTGAACTTTTAGTATGTGTTACACCATCAACAGCTGAGCCATTTCCAGGAATATTGGGTTGTTTTGGAATTCCGGTACATGTAGAATTTGTGTCATAGACAGCATTTTGTACATAAGGAATGGGTGTTGCAGGTCTTATGCTATTGTTACCAGCTGTCAACTGTGATGTACTAAGATAATCATGTGAAACAAGTGCCTGAGGCTCATACAATGCAGTGTTTATTAAATAATTACTAGCAGAAGCATGCTTGAAAGACCTGTCAACTAACGTATTTCCATTACAAGCTAAGTCCTCGTCTGAAGGTGCTGTCAGCATCAAATTCCTCTCCATGCATGGATTTCGTCCTTGATATGGCTGCAGTGATGCTCTCTGATGTTGCACTGAAGAAGTTAGCCCAGAAGACAAAGGAAAAGTGTGCGTGCCTCCAGGTGGAACAAATGTCTGATTTGAATTTTTATCTGTAAAAAGAAGTCACCAAGATAGTATTTACAATTTACCATAATATTAAGCAAATGAAAAAATCAACAGTGCTCAGTGTCTGTACCTTTATCAGTTCCTAAAAAGTAACCAGTTCAAACTATTTAAACAGTTTCAGGAAATTTACTATTACAAAAATAGTCATATGTATTATACACACTTCACCATGGGTTGTAGATTTTTTAGCAGTACCAGTTCTCTGACACAATAAGACGCATGTCTGCCTTCAATTTCTTTGCATAAATCACTTACTATGGTAAAGTTCTGAGTGTTTTCAACTTATTACAACAACATTAATTGTAGGATTAAAGTTAACAACCTCATGTATGATGATATCCTCAGTGAATACTTAGTACCTTTCTGTCCTACTACAAGTTAAATTTTTAAAAAAATCAATATACTCATGAACCAGTCCAAATCTTTCTTGTAACCTCTTTCCATGCAACCTATTTTTGTGACATTCTCACATGAACTGTGTGTGCTATGTACCCTCTGTGTTACTCTTCCATACACACTCTTACGGCCTTCAGCTGATCTGTCTATGGTTCCACACACTTTAGCATTATCAACGGATAAATTGCAAGAACATCTTGTAATAAGTCTCTGTTGACAATGGCTAGTGGGGTCTCAGTATCCATTCTGTAAATGTAAGCATTTTCTTCACTGACAACTAATTGCTTTAGTCTATTGTTTCAGGCACAACAACTATGTTGCATGACATGGATGGTTCAGTCTAGGAGACATTAGTCAGGTCAATAATAACAAATTCTTTAGTGAATTTTGTAACTTATTTTTTCTCCAACTTTGTGTGTGTGTTGCAGAGGGGGGGATGCAAGACATGAGTTGATTAAAAGAGAAACTGCTAGCTGACTTATATTAAGGCAAACTGCTATTGATAAAAACTAATTGATTTAGCCCATTTTGCTTATCATGAGGTCTACACCACACTTAATTTTAAATTTCATTTCATTTAAGTTATCAGCTCATCTTTTTAACAACTTCAGATGAATACATATTTCAGTTCCCCTAACATGGCCAAAGTAGATTCATTCCAAACCCTTCATATACAATGGGCTTGTACTCTGTGCCTTCACTGGAGCATTACACTCTTCACAAACCTGGTCGACAACCTGAATTTATTGTTCTGCTTTCATTGTTCATCACCAGATCCCTTTTCCTCCTCTGAAATCAAGATCAGTATGACCACCCTATGACACAACAGAATGCTTCACTAAAACTTTAAATAATGGTGGCTAGTATGAGAAGAATGACAAGCAAATGTTAAGTTTAGATTCAGCATATTTCTTGGATTTCTGCATTAGTAAATCCATATCTGAAAATGTGAAAATAATAACGATAAAAATAAAAATGAAACCTGATACCAATAAATCTTGAATGACTAAAGAAATTAGCCCATATTAAAAAAATGTAAAAGAGTGTTAATACAATGGCAGTTTAATGTTATAAACAAGCTATACCACATTAAGGAAAGTTGCAGCACTCTTTCTATGAGCTGTCACATTTGCACAAAGCAACTTCAAAAATAGAATTAAGCTTTATGACACACAGGGAACTGTGTCACAGAATAAAATACTATTTATGTCAGAGGTTATGAGAAATCACAAATGATGATTCCTGTACTGCACCTGCCTATTCCTCATACTCCTGCTTCATTTTTGTTGACAAAAATTAACAAGTTTAACTATTTTATTACCCTATTTTTTATAGTTACCATCATCCTTCTGATATAAAATCAAAGACATCAATCATTTCCTCATCTACTTCCTACTGTCATCGTGTCTACAGTGGTAAGTTGGGATGCCATCCCACTCTACGTGATCCTACATGTCTACAGTCATACTGTGACTTCTTCTCACCAAGCTTAAAAACCCAATTCCACTAGTCCATTCCTTGTAATTTACTACAATATATATTCTTTTGCAAATCAATTAGTCTTTTCAGTTGGTTGCTCGACATATAATACACTTTTAATCTAGGCACCAATTCGAACAGTAATACACTGTGACCGAAGGAAAAGTTTTACTCATTTAAATTTGAGTTTCACTAATTTGTTTGAGTTTGTACTGGACATCCTACCAACGGAGAATGGAAGTGTATTGACTCGCTGATTAACTATTGTTGCGTGCTCTGGCTAGAGTCATTTGGCAACAACAATCAAGGAACATGCAATAGCACACTGGTCTTTTATCAATTAAGTTCTAAATTGGCTTCTGCAATTCTCCTTTAAGTAATTCCACAGTCCTCCTCACAGGTTGGAATTATTGATATTCCTGTATGCCAATCTTTTTAGCAACGGTTGTGGGACTCGACTGTTCAATACAGGATGTCAAATTAAACACCTTTCAGCCATCAATGTCAACCTTATTTTATTGGGCAACCAGTTTCAGCATTTTACTGTGCCATCTTCAGGCCCTTGACAGACATGTAGAAATAATCTACCTTGCTTGTTATCAAAACCGTAACAGTATTGCTGGCCCCTGTTTTAATCACAAGCGAGGTAGATTATTTCTACATGTCTGTCAAGGGCCTGAAGATGGCGTAGTAAAATGCTGAAACTGGTTTCCCAATAAAATAAGGTTGATAACTGACAGCTGAAAGATGGTTAATTTGACATCCTCTATTGATGTTCCAGTCCTCCTAGTACAGAAAAATCTCTGGTTATACTGGGGATCAAACACAGGTCCTCTGTGTAGTAGCTAGATACAATATATGACAAAACATATTTGGAACCCCTATGTAATGCAAACTGCCAACCAGATGTCACGAGAGGCAGACCCACCAGTGTAAAAGGAAGCTGGGAGTACTGTGTTGTCAGTGAGCTTTAAGAGGAATTAGGCACAGTGCCTGTTTCCTCTTACAGCCCTTATCCATGTACAGTGTGTTATGTCATGTATCTATCTATAATTTTTACTGACAAGTACCACTGTTATGTGTTCCAATATCCATAATTTTTATATGGCTTTAAATATGATTTTAAGAAGTTATTTTATATGATGAGAGCATTTTGCTCATAAATTTGTTCATCTGTCACTACACGTAATTGTTTTGGATTTTCTGATAAAGACACCCGCAGTCAGTGTCAAAACCAGGTCAAGTTAAATCCTGGTGCAAGCAGTTGGCTGTATTATACAAATTATTTTAATTTAACATCAAGTTATACTGCACAATTACTGACAATAATTGTGACTTTACACTTTTCTCATAAAATTGGTGATCCAAGATAAGGGAATGCAACACTCATTTGTTTTGCAAATTCACTAGGTCTTTCCAGTACCAATATGGTAACACTGAGATATACCTTGCCTGAACCAAGCAAACCACATGTTTAGCTGTTCTCATATGCTTTCTCTCTGGTTTGAACATACTGCACTCAAACATTGTTGTAATTGGATCTCTGTTTTTAATTATTGCTGACAATCTACAGTTAGCAATGCCCGACTTTTTACAGATTTCCATTTTTAACCTCTGTTTTTCAGCAACTCCCGTCAGCAGGTGCCTCTTCGAAAAGTGCCTAAGTATTTTGACACTGGCAATGCCCGAACACAAGTGATAGTAAAGCAACAGCAGTAAATATTGTTTACTTTGTTGGGTCTAAAAGAAAAAGGGAGTCAATAAAACTGGGCTATATTGTAGTTGAAGAAAGCAGGTGTATTTTTTTGTCCAAGAAGTGAAATATTTTCATATCATATGACTTTCGTTGAAATTATATGAAGCTGCAGTATGTTACTTTCCCTTTTAAATTCATAGAGGAATTTACTGCTTAATCACACAATAAAGCATATAAGTAAAACAACACATGAATATCTACAGAGTGGCTACCAAAGTCTCCAACTTTTTGTTTCACGTAACCAGTTTTTTAAACAATAGAAATAAATGTTTTAAACTTACATGAAGACTCTGCATGAGAATCTGAAGGAGATATTGTCACAGTAGTTTCTATAGTGCCTTCAGACAAATTGGACTCGCAGGCATCTTTGCCACAAGTTCCACTTCCCGACTTAACAGAATAATCTAGGCAAAAGAAAATGATGTAAGCTACAATATTATTATAATTAGGATAATTTCAGTGTCACACTGTTTTAAATAACTAATTAAAGTATGTTGTCATACATAATAAAATATCTTACTTTACTCTCTCTCTCACACACACACACACACACACACACACACACACACACACACAAATAGCTGCCACATTAATAGAAGTCATGGCTGTGGCTGGAAAGTTAATAACCACAGATGTGCAACTGTTAGCGTGTTTCCACACAAAGTGAGGAGTGATAGACAGGAACACAGAAGGTAGTCATGACTGTTAGGTTTTTTAAATTCCTCTTTTTCAGACCACCAATTACATTCACAATTATATTTCTGATTTGTGTCATAAAGGTTTAAAAATTCTCACAGCTAGTACATATTTATACAGGGTGATATTTTCCACCGTGTACAAACTCTAGGGATTGATCACTTAGAGCATATGGAACAAAAAAGTTCTAATGAATTTATGTCTGAAAATGCATTGTTTTCATGCTAGTGACCATTTATTCAGTTATACATTGTTACAGAAACTGTGGTGTAATACGCACTACACCATGCAGCCACTTCTGACTCATACATTCACATCGGCCAGGCTGCATCCGAAAAGTGTCTATGGCAGCATGAATATGCTGCTCCAGTGTCTGTACATCAGGTATGGGCTCTGCATACATGATACTTTTGAGATGGCCCCATAACCAGAAATCACACAGATCAAGATCTGGTGAACGAGCAGGCCACAGAACTGGATCCCCTCATTCAGTCCATTGACCAGGGAAGACACGATTGAGATGCATCCGGATGAAAATGGTGAAGTGGGCTGGAGCACCATAATGTAGCAGCCACATACCCTTCTTTCAGCAAGGCAGGCAAATTCACCTGCAAGAAACACCAATAATTTCAGCCTGTTAGGTGATGGAGAAGGAAAGCTGGCTCCAAAATATGGCCACCTATTATCCCGGCCCACACATTCCAACTACACTGAATCTGAAGATTCACTGTCACTATCCATGGGAGTTCCTGAAACTATCCCACAGATGACTGTTATGAAAGTTGAAGTTATCACTCTGCGTAAAGATGGCTTCATCTATGGATAGGATGGATGATGCAAATCATGCATTCATGGTTGACTGCTGAAGAAACCAGTGTCAAAACTGCTACCGATGTGGAAAGTCTAAGCCTTTCAGACGCTGTAAATGATAAGGGTAGTAACAATTGTCATGAAGAATGTTCCACACGGTCACCTGGCTTACCCTGTACTGGTGGACTAACTGCCCAGCACTGATGTAGCCGTTGCCTTCCACAGTGTTAATCACATTTTCCTCCAAGTCTGGTGTCCAAGCATTTTGGGTACGTCCTTCATGAGTTCCTGCTTCCTGAAACGACCCTGCCTCAGACAAACAGTGAAACAATGTTGCAAACATTGAATTCTGTCGTTGTTGTCAGTGGAGATAGAACTCCTGATACAACCTTGCTGCCCGTTGCCACTTGCCTTTCCATAAGTAACCACCATGTTGACAAGCACTCAATTTGAATACAGAACCATTGTCTACAATGCTGTATCACACCCACTATAAGGTGAGTCAGCATGAGAAGTGAATCGGACACAACATTACCAACTGCTACGGCTGGAGAGCGCACTACAGCATGGTGTATGAGGAACAGTCCACCCTCTAAGAGGAAACCATGCAGACTGTAACTGTGGTTGCATGGTACAGTGCGTTTTAGACCGCAGTCTCTGTAACAAAGTATGATAGAATAAATGATCTCTAGCATGGAACCCATGCAGTCCCAGACGTACGTTCATTAGACCTTTTTTGTTCTTTATCCTCACATTGAACAATCCGTAGAATTTGTACACGGTGTGGGGGGGGGGGGGGGGGGGGGGGGAATCACCCTGTATACAACTTCAGTTTTTTCTGCTAGAACTATCCAATTTTGCGCAGTGGATTCCTAAGCAGCTTATCCTGCTGTCGACAGTTCTCCTGTAGGTCTATTAACTGCACCACAGCACTTAGATCTAAAGATAAAGAACACATTTATAACATGAATACTTTAGTTTTTTCTTACAGAATTATATGTTAAGGAAAATATGCCTTATTTTTGTGTTATTTGAAGTAGTTACAGAATACTGCATAAGTTCAACTTCTTTTTTAGACAAAAGAGCCTAATGAACAACACATATTTGGGATGCCATATTTAGAATATAAGCTTGGAGAACGAACTGTCTTACACATTCCATCTGTGAATTTAACAAAATCTTGGAAAATGCGATTTTTTTATTTTAAGATGTGTGTATAAATAATAAACACTATGAACCATGTATCTTGCATATCCTGAATATTTTGTAAACAGTTCCGTCTATCAAACTGCTGGCAACACACTGCCAGGCATGATGGGCAAGTTTTGTGGTCTTGTGTGGTGGTGACAAATCTTGACTGAGCACTAAATGGATCATCATCTAAGCTGTCCTGACCATTTTAAACTTGTTTGTCCATTTGGCAACAACTGAAGTGTGTTCTGTGAAAATCAGTAAGATTTTAATAAATTTAAACACAGTCTGTAGTAGACTCTAATGTGATTTTTATTTAATCGTGTGATTAGCTAATTTTTACTACTTGTCGTTGTCAAGCACCAGTAAAACCAACATGGAAAAGCACTACATTGTTTGCATACATCGCCAGGTACAAATAACACTTTACACGCCTCACATTAGACATTACTGCACAAATTTCTTACAACCACATTATAACTGCAGTAACATTTTATCTTAATATAATGTGTGTAAAGCGTTATTTATACATGGTGATGTATGCAGAAAATGCAATGCTTTTCCACGCTGATTTTACAGGTGCTTGACAATGACAAGTAGTCGAAATTAACTAATCGCACGATTAAATAAAAATCACATTACAGCTTACTATGGATAGTAAGCTGCAGATCCCCGCAAATGAAAAATTTTTCAGTAAGAATATCTTTTGCTCACATACTGTTCTTTATGAAATACTTAAACACTGCTCAAATATTGATTTTTTCACCTTCACAAATCACCACAGATCTCCAACCACAGCACTTCACACATCACCTGTTTACTCATAAAGGATGGCCTATTATTTTGTGGGTACCTTGTTGTGGCAGTGCTGACATCTGGTGGTGATTCCATGAACTCTTCAAACTGCCCTCACACAAGTGATATTGGGATGGCTGGGGGGTGGGGAAATACTTTGTGATTTTGTAATCCATGTCTACAAATCACCAAGAATTTAAAAACCTGTTGATATAATGTGCCACGATTTGATGTTCAATGAATCACATGTATATTCCTTTAAATGTATTGATAATATGAACTCTCTACTGAAACCTGTTGCACATCGTGGGAAATTGTGTGCCAGTTTGCATCAAATGCTGAAATCATCACACTTCCTTGTCTTTTTATAACTGGTTCATCTCACAGATTGCTCCTATTTCTATAAACTGTTTCACTTGTAAACTCTGGGTGTATTGGAGTGCTTCAGCTACACAGTGAACAAATGGGGGGTTTAAAATCATAACTGTCTAAGGTGTAAGTCACTGTTCAACCATTTGGAGAAACTAAATGTTGTAACTAATCTATGGCATTTCATTTATTTATTAAACAAAATAGAATGCTATATCTAGCTATTTCTGAGAAAATTTTGCTGTTAACCTTAACAATTAGTTCCATAACTGAACCACTCTTTCCAAGAGGTTTTGAGTGCTGTGTGAAAAACTACATCAATCATATTAAAAGCACTAGTGATGTTTGAGTATCTCAGAAGATAAGAAATGATAGAAGTGTTAATTTTGATTCCTAAAATTATTTACAGAATATCCAGGTGCCCAGGTTATGTAGTTCTAATATTTTTACACAAGATATGTTATTACATAGTTAATGACAAAGTGAGAAACAAACACAAAAAACCTCTGAATTCTCTGTGATTTGCTTATTTTATATAGAAAGTATGTTAATACTGTTTATTATGGGTTTCATTTTTGTTTTTAATTAACAACAAAAGAAAACATATTTTGTAAAATCAGTTAACTGACTGTCATTGTAATCTCTAATTTACAAATGATAAAAATTTAAAAAGGGCCATCATGATTCATCCCACAAAGAAGATAACAGAGGTATATTTTATTGATGTGTCTGGTGCACACCACGAGCTGTATACTGGTAACTGTTACAAAAAGAGTAGCGTATGACGAGACATTGTAGCTGACATTACTAATTTGAACTACCCTTCATAATAGGCAGTTTTATGCATGCCTGTCAGGAAAACAAAAGTATGTGGAGACACAAGAAGAACGAATTTCCTCAGGGAAGTGCCTTAGCACCACTGCTGTGCAGTATACAGGGTGTAAATGATAACTATTTACAATGTACCACAGTGGCGCAGAGGAAGTTGAGATTAATAATTTTATATGTGACGTTTTCAGTCTATCACATCTGGGAAACTACCTCCATCTGGTTTGGGAAAACCACATAAGATACAATGCATGTATGTCACATGAGATTTTCAATATTTTCTTGCTCTCGTTGCACCTTCTATTAGTCCCAGAAAAAATAAATTGGAACTTTTTCAAAAAAAATTGAATGTAGTTTAATTACGTACTGAGATATGTTTTCATTAGAGGCTGCAGTTTTTGAGTTACTCAAGAAAAATGCTCAAAAGTGACCTGCACTATTTTCATAGAGTGGCTCTATGATGTTGGTGAAGGTCTTTGCCTGGTAGTAGCATGCACAGAGTGTGTGTGTTGTCTCAGACGGTCATGTACGCACAGCTGTGGGAACAGTTTCTCGTGAATGGTCAGTCAGGGTGGCTGCAGCCTGGCAGTGATATGGACTGGACAACACAGCCACAGCATGGCCAATAAAGTCAACATTGGAGTGCTTGCCTGAACGGTGTCCGTTTACAACTTGTGAAGGTTGGTGCAAGGTGCAGCGAAGTCCACTCCCCTCTGCAAAGAATCCAGTGTGGTCATTATCACAGAATCTTCCCAAGAATCCATGCAAATAGTCCTGGTCCCTGTCTGAATGCATGAAAAAAGGAAGATGAACTGTCAAATTGAGGTATAAGCAGAAATTGTGGGATGGGTGCTTGAATTGTGTGATTGATGCCCCACTGCCAGACTTGGCTACAGAAAACGGAAGTGGAAGTGGGCCATTTAAGTGCCTGACTTGTTTAATAATTGTTCTAAGTTAATGTGTCTTTGATGTGTCAATGAACTGCTCAGTCTGAAATAACAGTTGTATTGTGGGCCTTGTCTCTGTTCTGCCAAGAAGTACTACTTGACCATTGACAAATAAATAACTGTTTAAACTATTTGCTAAAGGATTGTCCACTTTAAAGAAAGGTGTTAAAGTTGGTCATTTTGCTGAGCCAACTAGTGGCCAACAGTAATTAACGTGGTAACTGCCTTTCTTATAATGTTAGTAGACTATTTTATTCAGTTACTTCAGTCTTGAAAAATGTAAATATTGTCTTCTTGTATGTATTAAGGACCATCTCGTCTGTGAAGAAAAAATACCATATGTTTGCTGTTCTGCAGAGTCAGCATGGTGAATGCATTAGTTAAAAAACAGTCATGAAGTTATTGTTATTTCTTGAAAATAAAGAATATTTTGCTTTTAGGCTTATTTTCAGGATTTTAAGGTTTGCTGTAAATGTATGTCTCTTCAATCAAATGCTCATAAACTACTCGAACTTTTGCTCCAGTCAAACATGCCACTGAGGTTAAAGTCCAGTAGTGTCACAAAACACACCCCTACAATCACCCTCCACTGGTCAGGATTTTTTGAATGTTGTTCATGGTACTCCCTCCTATCACTGTAGAAAAATTTGCAACTACATAAATTATTTTCCATAATCAACCTTTTTTTGTTTTATAGTTACTGTTTACAGCCTGTATACACACATGACCAACCTACACCAAACCATATCAAGTGATTCACTTACATGGGTGACATTTCAATGATAGCACAACAGTTTCCTTTTGCCTATGATGAAGAGCAGCTAACAAACAATTTGAAGAAACTAAACACATCAACAAAAGTTTTGTATCAGTACAATATGCTGTACATGTGTGTTGCTGTTTTGACTGTTACAGCAGCAATTAGATGATCACCCCTCAAATTGTTTGTAAACATACACACAGTTACCTTGAGCATTACCTGTGTGTAGACTGCAGCATTTCAGCTGAAACGAAGCACATCAGAGATATCTGTGGGACAGCCAAGTGAACATCTATCATGCCATGAAGGACAATTATGATCAATGATCAGGTCCACATTGGCACGTTGAGTGCAGAAGGCTTGTCAAAGAGGGAAGTTGCTCAATGTGTACCTGAGCCAAACTGATGTGCAGCAGACATGGAATCAGTTCCAATTGACAAGTTATGTTACAGACCTACACCACACAGGTTGTCCACGTCCAGGAAATGCAGTGGATGATCAATATCTATGACTTTTGAGTCAAATGAAAGAAACCATGGGCCTAGTGGTCCAGAACTGATTTCACTGTTCAGAGAGGCTACAGGATATTATGTACCATATCAAACTATTAGGAGACAATTGGATGATGTGAATCTCCAATCCTGGTATCCATTGTGAGCATCACATTGTACACCACATCACCATGTACCGTGTTACAGGTGGGCAAGAAATCATGCAGAATGGATGCGCAAGGACTGGTGTCAGGTGTTTTTTACAGATGAAACTCCCATCTGTCTGCACCCTCATAATCACAGACAGCACGTCTAGAGACAATCCGGTAATATAAAATACCTCCAAAACTGTGTTCCACATGTGCAAGGAGGAGAGGTGGTGGTGGTGGTGGTGGTGGTGGTGGTGGTGGTGGTGGCAGAGGTGATGTGATGTGACGCGATTTTCTGGGGGGCCACCGTACACCTCTTATGGTTGTCGAGGCCAATCTCCCTGCTCTATGGTACAGGGATGTGATTCTGCAGCCAATAGTGGAACAGTATCATGAATAGTTTGATCTTGATGGGTGACAACTCGCATCTGCCTCCACAGCTGAGTGGTCAGAAAAGCTAACTGACATGCGAAGGACCTGAGTTTGATTTCAGTTACTGCCAGGGATTTTTCCTTGGTGGGAACAGAGTGCACTCAGCCTTCTGATGCCAATTGAAGAGGTACTTGATTGAGTAGTAATGGCTTCAGGTCACGAACACTGATAACGGCTGGAAGAGCAGTATGGCGACCCCATGCCCCCCCTCCCCCCCCCCCCCCCCCTGCCCATACTTCATTCAATGTCCCCATTGGCAGAGGATGAGTTCCCGGTTGGTCAGTACCAATTACTCCAGCAGGGCTTGTGGATTGAGTTTACATACACAGATGATAATTTGCACGATAATGTTCTCATGAATGTGTTCCTTCAGAACAGAATGGTGTAGCCTGCCTGTTCGTCAGACATGAAACAGTAAACTTTGTGTGGGATCGACTGAAATGAACTGTTTGTGGATGCTGACAATGATCATTTATGCAGAATCCCACTGTAGAGTTGGACAATTTGGACTATTTCATTGATGTTATGCCATGAGAGATTCAAGTCTGCATCCGAGCAAGGGGACATTCCTCCACATATGACGTTTCTCAGGAGTGCTATGAAAAACCCTCCATGGAAACAAATTATTTTGCTGTTACACAAATCCTTGTCTTTTGTGTTCTGGACACACCATAACTGTATACATGCGCATGAGACAGAGCCAATTTTTGTTTTGTGTGACATAGATTTCAAAACAAAGGACTGATGCCAAACTTCTGCTGATGTGTATATCATGATACTTTGTAGCCACCTACATCAAACCAGACCCCATAAAGATACAGGCACCTCTTTTCTACTTAAACAACTAGTGAAATGAGCACATGAGTTAGAATGGAGAGAAGACAATCTTGAAACTTGTCCAACACAGAAGTACTTGGGAAAAATACTGATGAGGACATTGGTTCAAACCCACATCTGAATAGATTGCATTCTGTCATATGACAATAACCTATCACATGACAGTAGGATCCATTAAACTGTTTGCATGTGTCTATGAACTGCGCAGTGCCCAATCATAACTAGTCCTCTCAAGTTCATGTAGGGCAGTTTACCTATGGAATACACAAATTATGAATATGCCACTATGCTTTTGGTGCTGACTACATCTGAAAACTAAGCTGTGGCTGCTGCTTATAAGTGTGCTGCACAGTACCCTGAAAGGTGCCATCCCGATAAGAATGTTTTTTGTCACCTGGAGCAATGCCTCTGGGAAACCAGTAATATTTGTCCATAAGTAATGGACACAGCTCATCCAAGGACTAGACATGCTCTACAAACAAAGGGTGTAATTTCTGAAACTGTTCACTAATCACCTCAGTGAAGTACCTGTGATATTGCAAGGCAGTTCTAGATATCTCACAGACTGGTTGTTCCAGTGTTTCATGATGAAGGGCTGCATCCATTTTGTTACACATTAACTCAACACCAGCAGCCAGAAGACCACATTGTACAAATACAGTTTTGTGAATGGCTTTTGCACCAAGTGGAAGATAATGGAAATTTTATAAATAACGTGATATGGACTGACAAATCTAGCTTCAATCATGAAGGTATTTTCAACCTCTGCAACAGTCACTATTGGTCAGAACACAACCCACATGTCACCCATGAATGTGGCATCCAGCCACGCTTTGGCAAAAACCTGTGAGTTGGAACCGTGGGAGGAGTGCTTTTGGACCTTTACCTAGTGCCAGACAATTTGAATGCACCCAGTATCATATGTTTCTTTGCAATAATTTGCCTGACACATTAGAAAATGTTACTCTGGGCATTCGGCAACAGTTATGGTTTCAGTATGATGGTGCGCAGCCACCCTTTGGAATGGATGTGTGTAGCTATTTAAGTGAAGCATTTCCAGGGAAATGAATTGGGTCAAATGTTCTGGCCTCCATGTTCTCCGGACCTTAAACAACTAGATTTCTACTTATGAGGACACTTAAAGGTTAAAAATGGTTCAAATGGCTCTGAGCACTATGGGACTTAACAGCTGAAGTCATAAGTCCCCTAGAACTCAGAACTACTTAAACCCAACTAACCTAAGGGCATCACACACATCCATGCCCAAGGCAGGATTCAAACCTGCGACCGTAGCAGTCGCGCGGTTCCAGACTGAAGCACCTAGAACCGCTCGGCCACCCCAGCTGGCTCTTAAAGGATTAAGTATAGTTTTCCATTCATGGATGTACATGATCTAATAGCTAGCTTGCAAGCCATTTTGGCAATGGTGGATGCAGGTGTGTTCCGTAGGGTTCAGAAAAGTATAATCTAATGAGAGGTGAAGTGTTTGCAAATGCAATTTGGTTGCTTTGAACATCATCTCTAAAGGGAACGTTGCTCGTATGTGTATGTACTGACTCTGTGAAGATAAGCCTGGATATCAAATGTACAGAATGGAACTACTGTGCATGATACAATGTGCAACCCAATGTAGCCTACCTATTGTGTTTTTTGTACAGACAATATTCCTGTTATTTAACATTGTTTTCATTTGTGTCATGGATGCAACAAAGTGGCCTGTAAGAAGTTCATGTTATGCGTTAATGTTTAAATACAGGTAACAGCAGAAGAAAGAAATTCACAAGATACCGCATCATGGAGGTGTAAATTGGATACAGTTTGATCCTTTAAATGGGAATAAAAAGAAATATTTGGCACAAACACGACTCAAACATTAGTGAGTCTGCATGTCTGTTCCCCATGGCATTGCTTTGTCTCACTGAGATAATGGGACAGTTCAGGTACAGCACAGAGTTCGTACTACCCTTTATTGCCCACATTGCAGGCAGTTTGAACATTGCCAGAACCTCTTTTTTTTAATTACATTTCTATAAAGCCAATGGTGGGACCAGGGTTTGTCAGGTACACTTTTGTCTTGAACTAGGATGAATAATTGCATGCTGACTGCCAAGTGTGACATTTTTCAAACACACATGTTAAAGGAAAGCGTATGCACACACATGCAATTACATATGGAGCTAAATAGGTGCTACATTTCATTTCTACTTTTTTCTGAAATTTTTCCACAAATTTATAACATTCCCTTTTTAAGTGTGAGTGTGAGAGTGTGTGTGTGTGTGTGTGTGTGTGTGTGTGTGTGTGTGTATGTGTTTACTTTTTAAATATCTTTTTAAATATTTTTCAATGTTTTCTTCTGTGGTTTATAGCTTTCAGTCCATGAAACTGCACAAAATTTTACTTCTGAGCTTCAAAATCATACGATACAGGGTATTTTCAAATATGCTATGTCTACAACAATGTAACATATAGTCTGATCTATGCCATGTTTTGAAAGCACATGTAAAAGAATTTCCTTCAAAAAGATGTGTGTTTTTACCTCAAAGAGGAGTATGTCATTAAGTCAAGTCTTATGACTAAAG
This sequence comes from Schistocerca americana, assembly GCF_021461395.2. NCBI lineage: Eukaryota > Metazoa > Arthropoda > Insecta > Orthoptera > Acrididae > Schistocerca > Schistocerca americana. The sequence continues at coordinate 208,946,506 of NC_060130.1, read as the reverse complement.
GTTTGCATGACTGCCTAGGTCTAAGAGGATGGTCAGAATAAAAGTTCATGAACTGAGCTGTGAAAGAGCAAGTGTATGCAAAGTGTAAAGATGAAACACAAAGCTGAAAGAATGTATTTCATGTCTGTGACTTATTGGTGAAATAAAAATGGGTATCTCAAAACTTCAGAGAGAAACAAATCAAGTCACTATCAAAGCAAAACTTGGCAAATTTTCTGCAGGTTATTTTAGACAATTCAGAAAGTGGGCAAAGGTGTCATACAACAAAGTGAAAACTGCTGAAGACTATAGTATATGAAAATTAAGTGAATGAAAGTTGTTTTTAAATACTTTCTAATATGGATTGTGCAAAAACTATGGACAGTGTGGAACAACATTGCAAGATCAAAGACAGTGCAAACAAGGTGAGACAGAAAAGTATTTCTCCACAGAAAAATAACCAACATAACACGATATGAACAGTATTCATTTACTGACTATTAAAAATTTTCCTGCGGTATCAAACTCTCTCATTAGAAAAAAATGTCAGTTGTAGAAAATGTGAAAAAGATGCCACAGATACCTGCAGTGATTATAGAGGGAGTAACAGTAATCTTCCAACAACAAGTCCATCTAAAATTGACATTTTGAATTGTGATGTATTTGTAGATGTGAGATTAGAAGCATGGTAAAGCCAGACACAAATTTCATGACAGCAACTGCATCAGTCATGAAAAATTTCAGTGTTAAATAGTATAGACTTCTTGTCGTTCTTGCTGGAACAAATGATGTAGCAAAAAAGCGATGCAAAAGATTTCGTGCTTTCCCTTAAACGAACACTGTACAAATCCAGAAATACGAATGTGGTAGTTTTTTTCTGTACCCCATTGTCATGACATAGGTAACTGGTCCTGTGTGAAGAAGGAAGTATAAAAGATGAATAAAGCTGTACAAATGCATGCAGGAAATTTAAAAATGCAATACACATTGATATAATCACACAAAGGAAACAATTTTATACTGCACATTATTTCCATATCAAGAGATTGGGAAAGATATTTGCTAATCATAAGATCTCAGATATGGCTCATATGGAATCAAACCTTCAGCAAGGTATTAAGCAAGTTACATCTTTGAAAGACGAAAGTGACGTGCTTTAGAATTTAGCATGTGATGTGAAGAAACAGCAGTAAATTCTACCAAGACCAAGTGCAATGCTGAAAATGCTGTCTTAGCAGAAGTAAACACTGCAGCAGTTTCAGCTTAAAAGTGTGTGTAATTTGGATATGCTAAATGCAGATACGTGGTACTTCAAGAAAGGAGTGATTACATATTTATGTTGGTACAAGTCAATATCTGTTGTATAAGAAATAAACTGTCAGAATTAGAGGATTTTTGTAGCATTAAGGATGTAGATGTGATACGTGTATCAGAACATTGGTTAACAGGACATGAAGTTGACACTTTTGCTCCCCAAGGATATGTCATAGCTGACATAATGTGTAGGAAACACAGAAAAAGATGGTGGTGCTGGAATTTACATCAAGCATGGTCTAAAATTTTCAGAATTAGAAATGATACCATACTGTTCATAAATAAATGATGAGTTTAACTGTACAACACTGACTGAAGAAAATATAATAGTTGTTAGCCTGTACAGATTTCCAAATGGAGATATAAATGTACTTTTTAAATAGTTTTAATTAGTGGTTAAGAAACTTTTAAGTTTGAAACAAAGGTTGTTATCTGTGTGCATTTCAATATTTTAAGATTCTTAAACCTGTATTGCACACGCAAGTATCTTGCTCATAATGATGCATGTCTAGATTATCTTATTGTCAATTTACATAGTGGGGAATATGTAGCTAGCCTGGCTGGTGGAGTTTTCACATATCATAATCCACTGCATTTAACACTTTATCATAGGCAACCAATGTATTCCAATGAATTTAGGGTGGCATGAGTAAGAGGTCAGAGAGAGGAGTATATTAGGTTATTTACTGTCTAGCTACAGGATGCAAAGTGGGACTCTTTATATGAGTGTCAAGCAGGAAAAACTAGAGATGAAAATGGTTTTGGTGACCTTTTTTAAATTTTAAAAACATGGAGACTTATGGTATTCATGTTCCCTATTAATAAAAGTTAGCTCCTCAGGTAAACGTAAAAATGCAAAAAGTAACTGGTTTACAAAATAGCTGCCAAATTAGAGAAAACATTCTCATACTGTATTGGATGTATAAAAGTGAGGATGATTGAAGGGCTGAGCAAAGAAATACAATTTACAGTGCTTACCTTAAAAGTAAAAAGTATTACAAAACTAAGCTCATATAACACAAAAAGGAGCACATGAAAGGTACTGAGAAGATATTTCAAGTAAGTGTAAGGCAGCACAGGAAGTTATTAATCAAGATAATTCTTCCAGTCAGATATGTCAAACTCTGCTTGATCTACAAGAATTGAATGATACCTTTGTCACATCAGTCAGAGGACTCTGAGACAAAATTAAGCCCACAGAGACATCTGCAAGGGATATGTTCGGTTCCCTGCTGCCTGAAGTACCTTTGTTTCACTGGAATGAAATCATGTCCAATCATGTCTGTAAAACCGTTTCTAAATTATCTGATTCCGAAAGAATGGGCTGCTATTAGAAAGTGTAACTTTTACTAAAGGTTTGAAGAATGGATTTTTTCCAGATTCACTAAAATTTTCAAAAATTATGCCCATATTAAAAAAGGATGCTAACCCTACACTAGGACTACTGACCGATTTCTGTCATGCCAATACTCTCAAAAACATTTTAGAGACTCATTTACATTCAATTAAGCAATTATTTTTAAAAGCATGACCTTTTTTGCAGCAATCGGTAGGGATTTCAACCAGGTAAAAATACCACTGTAGCTGTTCAGGAAAATGTTCATCAGACTTTAACAGCTTTTGAAAATAAGATAATTTTATGATGTGACTGAAGTAAAGCACTTCACTCCATTCCTTTCAAAATATTATCGGCAAAACTGGCGTATTATGGTATACAAAATCTATATTAGTCGTACTTTCATCCTACCTGAACAACAGAAGACAGTTTGGCTCAATTAGAAACAGACATTTTACTTCAGTAAAAACTGGTACAGGTATCACAGGGCTCTGTGTTTGACACCTTCTTTTTCATTGTGGCCATCAACAATCTGCCCCATTGTGTACCACAGTCTGTAATCTGCTATTATGACAATACAACTTTACTTACTTCACATTGCAACATCCCAGATCTTGATAAGATTAAGCAAGACACCCTTGGCTCTTCATTAAATTGGTCTGCAGCCAACAAACTTGTTTGTAAATGATTAATGGAAAATCTCATATAAAGATGTGAAACAAATACTAACAAAGAGATAGAGGGGCTGGCCAGTACTTACCTCAGCTCAGTACAACCAATAGATACACAAAACAGAACAGAAAATTTACATTCCTAGCTTTCGGAACTTTGTTCCTTCATCAGGAAGGAGAGAGGGGGAAAAAGGGAAGAAGTGAAAGTGGATCCAGTTACTCACAACCCAGGTTATGAAGCAACAGGGCAAGGTAAACAGGGAGGGTAGTAAGGATGGAGGCATGGTCGTCAGAGGAAAGCCAAAGATATTCTACTGTAAGAACTGGGCCAGCTTCAAACTAAAGAGGATGCATACATAAGTAAAGAGGTACATAGTATAAAGATAAACACAACTATGTAGGAAGAAAAGATGCGTGAATGGCTGAAGAGGAGAGGGAAAAAGGAGAAGACTGAAGAGTAAATGGGAGTGAGGTTGGTTAATGTAGGTTCAGTCCAGGGGGATGGCGGGATGAAAGGATGTGTTGGAGTGCAAGTTCCCATCTCCGCAGTTCCGAGGGACTGGTGTTGGGTGGGAGAAGCCAAATGGCACGTACAATGTAGCAGGTTCCTAGGTCCCTAGAATTATGCTGGAGGGCATGCTCTGCTACTGGGTATTGGACATCTCCTAGGCGGACAGTTCGTCTGTGCCCGTTCATGCGCTCAGCCAGTTTAGTTGTCGTCATACTAATGTAAAAGTCTGTGCAGTGCAGGCATGTCAGCTGATAAATGACGTGTTGTTTCACATGTGGCCCTGCCTTGAATTGTGTATGTTTTACCAGTAGCGGGGCTGGAGTAGGTGGTTGTGGGGGGATGCATGGGACAGGTTTTGCAGCGGGGTTACAGGGGTAGGAACCGCTGGGTAGAGAAGGTGGTCTGGGAATATTGTAGGGTTTGACAAGGATGTTACGGAGGTTAGGGGGGGCAACGAAAGGCAACTCTGGGTAGTGTGGGGAGAATATTGTCAAGGGATGATCTCATTTCAGGGCTTGACTTGAGAAAGTCATATCCCTGGCGGAGTAATTTGTTGATGAATTCGAGGCCAGGATAATATTGGGTGACAAGGGGGATGCTTCTGTGTGGTCTGGGGGTAGGAACATTGTTGTTGGATGGGGAGGAATGTATTGCTTGGGAGATCTGTTTGTGGACAAGGACTGCAGGATAGTTGCGGGAGAGGAAAGCACTCGTCAGGTTATTGGTGTAATGGTTGAGGGATTCGTCACTGGAGCAGATACGTTTGCCACGAATACCTAGGCTGTAGGGAAGGGAGCGCTTGATGTGGAATGGATGGCAGCTGTCAAAGTGAAGGTACTGTTGTTTGTTTGTGGGTTTGATGTGGACAGAGGTGTGGATGTGAGCTTCAACAAGATGAAGGTCAACATCCAGCAAGGTGGCATGGGTTTTGGAGAAGGACCAGCTGAAATTCAGACTTGAAAAGGAGTTGAGGTTATTGAGGAAATTAAGGAGTGTTTCTTCACCATGAGTCCAGACCACAAAGATGTCATCTATAAACCTATACCAGGCCAGGGGAAGCAGCTGTTGGGTCTTCAGGAAAGCCTCCTCCATGCGGCCCATGAAGAGGTTGGCATAGGACGGAGCCATACTGGTTCCCATTGCCGTTCCCCTGATTTGCTTGTAGGTCTGGCCTTCAAAAGTGAAGTAATTATGGGTGAGGATGAAGTTGGTAAGTGTGATAAGGAACAAGGTTTTTGGAAGATCTTCTTGTGGGTGTTGGGAGAGGTAGTTTCAAGGTCAGAGAGACCATAGGTATGTGGGATGTTTGTGTAAAGGGATGTAGCATCTACGGTGACAAGAAAGGTTTCAGGTGGGAGGGGAGTGGGAATGGATTTGAGGCGTTCTAGGAAGTGGTTTGTGTCTTTGATGTAGGATGGGAGTCTGCGGGTGATAGGTTGGAGGTGTTGGTCTACCAGAGCTGAGATACGTTCTGTTGGGGCTTTGAAGCCTGTTACAATGGGACGGCCAGGATGGTTCTCTTTGTGGATTTTGGGTAATAGGTAGAAGGTAGGGGTATGTGACTCAGGTGGAGTGAGTAGGTCTATGGAAGCCGTTGTGAGGCCTTTTGAGGGACCTTGGATTTTTAGGATTTTCTGCAGCTCAGTCTGGATAGAGGGAATGGGATCCTGGGTAACAGCTTTGTAAGTTGAGGTGTCGGAGAGTTGACGCAGTCCTTCTGTAACATACTCCACATGGTCAAGTACCACAGTTGTGGAGCCTTTATCTGCTGGGAGGATGACAATAGAGCAATCTGTTTTCAGCTCCTTAATGGCACGGGCTTCAGCTGGGGTGATGTTGGGGGTTGTCGGGATGTTCTTCAAGAAGGACTGGGAGGCAACACTGGATGTGAGGAATTCCTGAAATATCTGCAAGGGATGGTTTTGGGGGAGGGGAGGAGGATCCCTTTGAGGAGGCAGTCAGAACTCTTCTAGACAGGGTTCAACACTGGGTTTGGTATTTGGGGGCTGTGTTTGGGTGGTGAAGTGATATTTCCAGTTGAGGTTCCAGGTGAATGAGAGGAGATGTTTAACCAGGGCATTGTGGTTGAATTTAGGCGTGGGGATGAAGGTTAAGCCTTTTGATAGAACAGATATCTCTGGAGGAGGGAGGGATCTGGATGAGAGGTTTAGAACTCAATTGGGACTGGTGATATGTGGCATTTGACTGTGGTTATAGTTGAGATATTGTCTGTGTGGGGTATGTGCTGGGATTGGGAGATTGAGTAGGGTGGTCAGGCTAGGTTTGTTGGCTATGAGGGGGGTTTGTTGAAGGTGCTGTTGTGGTTGGTGTTTGTGAGGGATAGGGAGAGGGACCCCACTTCTTAGGTGTTGCACTAGCACTGTGGAAATTTTTTTCAGGTGGTGTGTGGCATGGAACTCAAGTTTACAGCTGGCTTCTAGGACGATGTTCCTGAGTGTGTTCTCCAAGCAAGGGTTTGAGAGGTGGAGGACTTTGAAGAGAGATAGGAGCTGTTGGGAGTGGTGGTTACACGAATTACTGTAGAGATTCAGGACAAGTTGGGTAAGGGCTAAGAATTAAAGGTTCTGGAAGTCCAGGAGAGACTGGTGGAAGAAGGGATTGCACCCAGAGATGGGAACTTTTAAGGTAGGTCCTTTAGGGGCAATTCCAAAGGTTAAGCAGGACCATAGGAAAAGTATGTGGGATTGCAGTTTGGCTAGGGTGAATGCATGTTTCCGGACTGAATGTAAATAACGTGGTATAGGATTAGGGTATATAGTGGGTAACTGGTGGGTAGGGAAATTAAATAACTAAAGTTAGAATAGTAATAATAAGAAGGAATAAAACAAGGAAGGAAGGACGAGAAAGAAAGGAAAATGTGTTGATAATGTTCAATACTAAAGGAAGACCACTAAATAAGAAAAGTATGGATAAAGGTTGACCAGACCAAGCAAGTATGTCCAGATCAAGGGAAATGAACACACGTTGCTCAAAAAAAGATCGTGAGTGTCGCAAAAAGGATTGCGAGTGGACCTCTGTCCACATCAAACCCACAAACAAACAACAGTACCTTCACTTTGACAGCTGCCATCCATTCCACATGAAACACTCCCTTCCCTACAGCCTAGGTATTCGTGGCAAACGTATCTGCTCCAGTGACGAATCCCTCAACAATTACACCAATAACCTGACGAGTGCTTTCCACTCCCGCAACTATCCTGCAGTCCTTGTCCACAACAATGTTCCTACCCCCAGACCACACAGAAGCATCCCCCTTGTCACCCAATATTATCCTGGCCTCGAATACATCAACAAATTACTCCGCCAGGGATATGACTTTCTCAAGTCAAGCCCTGAAATGAGTCATCCCTTGACAATATTCTCCCCACACTACCCAGAGTTACCTTTCGTTGCCCCTCTAACCTCCGTAACATCCTTGTCAAACCCTACAATATTCTCAGACCACCTTCTCTACCCAGCAGTTCCTACCCCTGTAACCCCGCTGCAAAACCCGCCCCATGCATCCCCCCCCACAACCACCTACTCCAGCCCCGCTACTGATAAAACATACACAATTCAAGGCAGGGCCACATGTGAAACAACACGTCATTTATCAGCTGACATGCCTGCACTGCACAGACTTTTACATCAGTATGACGACAACTAAACTGGCTGAGCGCACGAACGGCCACAGACGAACTGTCCGCCTAGGAGATGTCCAATACCCAGTAGCAGAGCATGCCCTCCAGCATAATTCTAGGGACCTAGGAACCTGCTACACTGTACGTGCCATTTGGCTTCTCCCACCCAACACCAGTCCCTCGGAACTGCAGAGATGGGAACTTGCACTCCAACACATCCTTTCATCTCGCCATCCCCCTGGACTGAACCTACATTAACCAACCTCACTCTCATTTACTCTTCAGTCTTCTCCTTTTTCCCTCTCCTCTTTAGCCATTTACGCATCTTTTCTTCCTACATAGTTGTGTTTATCTTTATACTATATACCTCTTTACTTCTGTATGCATCCTCTTTAGTTTGAAGCTGGCCCTGTACTTACAGTAGAATATCTTTGGCTTCCCTCTGATGACCATGCCTCCATCGTTACTACCCTCCCTGTTTACCTTGCCCTGTTGCTTCATAACCTGGGTTGTGAGTAACTGAATCCACTTTCCCTTCTTCCCTTTTTCCCCCCTCTCCTCCCTGACGAAGGAACAAAGTTCCGAAAGCTAGGAATGTAAATTTTCTGTTCTGTTTTGTGTATCTATTGGTTGTACTGAGCTGAGGTAAGTACTGGCCAGCCCCTCTATCTCTTTGTTAAAACTTGTTTGTAATCCACGCAAAACCCAAAAGCTTAGGAAGGAATTACTAAGAATATGGGAAATGAATGTATCAAATTCTTAGGCAGAAATATTGATGCCAAACTCAGTTGGCAAGAGGGTATCAACCAAGCATGTAAAAATATTTCGCGATCATCCTACCTGGTATGGAAACTGAGAGATATGGTCAGTAATAATTATCTCCGTATGAAATATTTTGGGGTCTTTCTGTCACATATCTCATATGAGCTACACATATGAGGGCATTCTCCTTGTATAGGTATCATAAAAAAAACCTGACACTATAATATGTAAGGCTGGTATTACAGAACACTGTTACACTCTTTTCATGGGGCTTAGGATACTGAAGGTTGAGAATCTGAATATCTATTAGCCTGCATTCCTTGTCAGGAACAACATTAAAGAATGTGTTGTTACAGACACCATTCACAAACATGACACCAGAAATAAGGCAAATGCTGTCATTCCAAGGCTAGCAATAACAGAAAACCGCCACAAAGTGAATGCCCAGAAAATTTTTAACAAGTTTCCTCTTAATGACTGATCCTTGCCATTTAAAAAATTTATAATAAAATTATATGATTGGCTAATAAAACCCTCATGTTAGAATATAAAAAGAACTATGATATTGACACTGTCAAAGTCAATATTTAAGATTATAGTTGTATAGAAGATATTTAATTTGTGCATGTAGTATGAACACTAACTGCAATACTTTGATTTAAACTGTAACTTGCTACCACTGAGAAAGCCTATTCTACTGAATGTGGTCAATGGCAAATAAAGAATCTTACTCTATTGTTCATTCCCATAATAGCTCTCATGATTTTTTTTTCTTTAGCTTGAACACTCTGAGGTGGTTTGCCTTCTCAACACTCCAAAAATTATGCTATATCTTATTACAACTGCTATAATACATGCATGATAAACAATTTTCTTAACAACTAAGTCATTTATTTTATTAAGAACCCTCACTGCATGAAAAAATTGTTTAATCACTTCACAAAGCAATCCATGTGATCTGTTCATGACACACTTTTGTTTATCCTAACACCACGAAATTTAACAGAGTCTGCAGTGAGCAGTTCTCTGCCCCCATAATTTAACTGTGATATATAATCAGCATTTTGGTCCTTAAATGTACAATTTTTGTTTTTGTAGTCTGCAACATACCATGTAATCTTTACGGTAAGCAGCAATCTATCTTTTCCTACATTGTTAACTTTGTATTTGATGATTTACTACGGAGTTCAGGAGATCTTATTTTACAGTTATGGAAATTTGTGTTTTTGGTGGGTGGGAATATGCAAATCAAATCATGGCCTACCCTTCAAAAGGAGTGGGTAAAAGGGTAATAGGCACTTTGGTTGAGAAAATAAGAGGATGAACAGTCACACAGCACAGTTTATCCTTAGCAGTTCAAAAAATTGCAATAAAAAAGAAAAACCTAGGTGTAAATTCATCATAAAGCTTCAAAATATTGCAGACGTGATGAACACAGTGAAACACACTTGGGCAGCTCAGCTGGTAGAGCACTTGGTGGCTGCAAAAGGCAAAGGTCTCGCATTTGAGTCTCAGTCCGACACACAGTTTTAATCTGCCAGGAAGTTTTATATCAGTGCACACTCCACTGCAGAGGGAAAAATCACATTCTGGAAATATCACACAGGCTGTGGCTAAGCCATGTCTCCAAAACGTCCTGTCTTCCAGGAGCACGTCTTGCAAGTTTCGCAGGAGAGCTTCTGTGAAGTTTGGAATGTAGCAAATGAGACAGTGGTAGAAGTAAAGCTGTGAGGATGGATCGTGAGTCGTGCTTGGGTAGCTCAGTTGGTAGAGCACTTGCCCATGAAAGGCAAAGGTCGTGAGTTCTACACTCTGTGTCTGGCACACAGTTTTAATCTGACAGGAAGTTTCATATTGGTGCACGCTTGACTGTAGAGCAAAAATTCTCATTCTGTAACCATCTTGCCTGCTTAAATAAATAAGGATTTAAGTGCCAGTCAAACACAGAAATACAGTGATAACAATGTAGAGGTGGCTTATAAGTTAGCAGCTCTTTAATGCGAAAGATATATGAAAAAAATGATGGTATGACACATGTATGTTAAAAACAGCCATAAAATTCAAAACTATAGACACATAATTGTTGCCTGCAAATATCGCATAAGAACAACTGTGTGGGAACTGGCATTTGGTAACAGCACAGTTCCAATAACAATACTTTACAGATACACACTGAAATATTATTTGATGTTTGAATAAATACTTCAAATAGTACTGTTTACTATCACTCACGCAAGTGGAAGCATACAATAATTTGGTGCAATTTCACTTTTAATATGTTGAAAGAGTTGAAACAAAGACATAACACAGAAATAGTATTTAGTTCTTATAATTTGGCATCACTTGTAAACTTTGTGTTCCTCTTCATCAGACCTTGACTAGTTTAACAAAGAAAATAAGAAGACAGAGTTGTTATACATTTAAGAGCTATGTACAGTTCTTATAGTTAACAGCATTTTTCTAATTTATAAAACTTGTCCTAGTCGCAAAATGGAGAAAATAGTATAATTTTTACCTACATGGGTGAAAAAGATGTGTAAAGTTCTCAAACTGTCGAGAAGAGAGGCATTAGCCACTGACTCCACTATAGGGGGAGTGTTGAAATGTTGTCCGTGCAAAGTTGTATATTAACAATGCCTGCCTCAAGTTGCGCAGGGGGGGGGGGGGGGGGGGGGGGGGGGGTTGGCCTGAGCCATTGCTTCAAGATCAGTACACTACAGAATAATGAAACCATTCCATCAATCATTTGTGGTGATTATTTGGCATCAACAGCCTTAATAATTTCTGATTACTCTTTCTAAACCTTGCCCCCCCCCCCCCCCCCCAAGGTGACTATCTTGCTTATGTAAGCAAATATTTGGTTTTATTTCTTACTAATGAAGATATCTTGTACGTATTTGATGATGAATGTATAATTCCCCTAGAAAAAATTTAGGTTTGCGGACAGCTTCAAAGGATGAGACAGCAGATACGGGCCAAGACCCACTCAAAAACATTGATATTCTAATACACTTGCAATCTTAATAATGTACTGGTCCATTATAACATAATTCCTTATGCCAGCCATGTGTTGCTGGTGATACCCTTAAAACAATCCAGTGTAAATCAGCCGAATGCACCCACTTACCACTTCTTTTCCTCCCTGTCCCATGATGGCATTTCTTAATCTATTAGGGCAGAGCAACTGCTGAATAGTGATTCCTTATGTTGGCCTCACTGCAACAACTCTGCAACATTCTATGTGGACATGCCAACTAATCAGAAGACTATGTGGATGACTGTTGCCAATAATCTATTATCAATCATGAAGTAGTCATCCCAATTGCACATTTTGGCCATTACAACAGTTAGTTTCAACAACTGACAGCTGCTTGCAATTAATGTCATATGGGCCAAACCTCCTGCCCGCCCCCCCCCCCCCCAATATTATCATCTTTGGGAATTTATTGAATTTGTTTTAGTTAGTGCTTTCTCTATTGAAACAATTCATGCGTAAAATGTAGGCCTCTACTACACTCACCTTCAAGAGCCACTCTTGCAGCTGTTCTCTCAGCAGTTACAGTGTACCATCAGATATCTCCTTCCCACCCATCACTCTTTGTGTGTGAATACGTGTGTGTGTGTGTGTTCCACAGAACCATGAAAATTATATAATCAAATTATTTAATGACTTGTTGAGAAATTCATGGTGATCATTATACATACCAGTATTTTCCAGAGAATCTGGTAGTTGCTTCTCATGTAATCCAGAACTGATCATATGACCCATGTTACTTGAATTATTATTGTAGTTATAGTTGGTATTGGTGCCACTGCTGCTGTTGTTATTGTTATTGGTAGTCCGAACTACACCAGGTAGCTGACTCAGCGTTGCAGATGTGAACGTGGGATTGACTGTAGGATTGACAGTAGGACTCATTCCTGATGTTGTTATAGCTGCTGAAATATAAAAACAATATTAATAGTATCATTCCTTTAATTAAAGAATTAAGTGATTTACATAACAGTAGTTTCCTCAAGGAACACAGACTGAAATAATCTCATGTGACTTACTGAATTTTAGACACTGGCTCCCACTTTGGCTGCAAAGTGGAAGCCTAAACCTGACAGTCCAGGAATGCACCAAGCATACTGTACTAGTAAGTGGTGACTTTAACTTGCATGATACTGGCTGGAAACACAACACATACAGTATGGGTAGTAAGGACAACATTAATGCAAAGTAATTCAGCCACAAGTGAAAGAAATATTTTAGACTTCCTTGCTACAAACAAACAAACAAAAATTTTTTTGTGAGTGCCATCACTGAAAGGATATTACTGACATGCTGTTATTATTAGAACAATAAAGAAAAACACAAAATGGTCATCAAGAAGGCTAAGAAAGTATTGGTGCTTGGTCAAACTAACAGACGGTCATTAAAAAAGTAGCAAAAATATGAACTGAGAACATTTTGGTAAAATCTGACATGCACACAATTGTGATTAAAGGTCAAAGACAGGGAAGAGCCACCATTTAGAGAATGTTGTGAAAGCAGACTACTACACTATCGCTACAAAAGAGACTGCTGGGATACTAATACGAAATTAATGGCAACTCATGGACCTGTGAGAGTTATATGTGAAGCCTGCAATAATTTCTAAAGTCTAATCCTGATGAAAGATCTACCAGAAAGTCCTAAGAAATTCTTTTCATTCATCTTGTGGATCAGTTGTGTGTTAAAACTAAGGACAGCAAACAAAAAGCAGAATATTAAATTCCACATTTAAGATGTATTCACTGCCACAAAAATGATAGATATGACCACATGCAACACTGAAAACAGTTAAGACTACTCATAGAAATCAAAGCACCATTCCCTGATAGAAATGTAATTACATTGTCCATTGAAAATTCTGTGGAATTTTGTCCTTCTCTAGCTTTTATTTATGAATAAGCTCATACAGTTTGACATTCCTGGAGAAAAAGAAGCTTCTCTCATAAAGCCAGCACAGATTTGGGAAAAACCACTTGTGCTTTATGCATATATAACATGTTGCATGCATTAGATGCAACCGAACAGGTAGATTCCATCTTCCTATGTTTCTGAAAGGTGTTCAGCACTACCACATTGTCAACTAGTAACTGGTATAGAATCATACAGAGTATCTCCCACGTATCCAAGTATCTGGGTGAATATCTGATTAATAGTACATTGTTCTGGGCTGTGAATGTTCATAAGAAATTAAAATAATGTTTAATGTACCTCAATAAAGCCTAATATGACCTTCAGTGTTCTCCATACACAAAAATGACTTTTCAGATAGAGTCAAGCAGCACTATCATATTGTTCACCAAGACAATTGTTGTCTACAGGAAAATATTATCACTGGCAATTGCAATGAAATGCAGAAAGACTTTAAGAAAATTACCACTAGGTGTTATTACAAACTGCTCTGTTTAAATGTTGATAAATGCAAGATAATGTCCATAAGAAGTACAAAGAATTCAATTTTATCTGATTACAAGATTACTGGTGAACATTTCAAACATGTCTCATTGAGTAAGTATTTAGAGATAACACTAGGAAGTGATATGAAATGCGGCAATTGCATAAAACCAGTATTATGGAAGGTCAATGGAAGTCTCAGATTTGTTGGAAGGATTCTGAAAAAATGCTATACATCTGTAAGGGAAACTGTATACAAACTCTAATGTGGCCAAGTTCAGAGTACCACACCAGTGTCTCCAGACCTTATCACAAAGGCAAGACAACAAACCTCAAAATAATTTACAGGAATCCTGCTGTTATCCTAATAGGTCAGTATGACCAAAACGAAAGTGTAACAGAGAAGCTCATGGAATTTAAATGGAAGTCTTTGGAAGGAAGATGGTGGTGTCCTCACGAAACCATGATGAATATATTTCAGAGTCCTAATATATGAGCAAGATTACCACTCAGATGTTGTTTTTATTATTTATTCTTCACCTTAAATGATATTATCTAGGAAGCTAACATAGGCCATACAGTCACTTTATTCTGGCTTGTAATAAATGTATGTATTAATTATTTAATCCTGGTACTTATAATTATTTAGAAAAAATGCCAATTCTTCAAAAATGATAACATTACAACTATTTCCTACCATTACAAAACTAAAACCCCTTAAACAATTACCCAACTACTAATATTAAGCACTAAAAATAAGCACTATAGAATCTGTTCTGTATGTATTCATTTATTAGGGCACAGCTAAACCGTTTGTTTCCACTGCTGGATCTGCCCTCATGCTACCCCAATCAACAGTCATTTCCTGCAGCATTAGTTGCACATGGGGTAGTAAGTAAGCAGCACTTTCACTTTGCAAGTGATTGCACAATTCAGGAATTTCTTAGGATCCACACTTCTCCCATGATCACTTGCACCAAAGCAACATAAATTATTGAAAGACCATTTCATTCAGTGGTTGTCAACCTCAGATGCCTTCTCTTCAACTGAAGAGTATCTTATCTACTTGGGATGACAGCATGCTGCCATGTGGTTGAATGTTTCATGAAGTCTTCCTTGGCCTTCCTGGGTACTGCGGCTGCAGTATCGCCCAAGATGCACCAGGTTGACCCATTCCTCAATGCTGCTTTGGCATCCAGCATCCTTAATGCCTGACCACCATTACTGACTCCATCTTTGTAGAGCGCACAATCCCAAAATGTGTACTTTGGAGTGCCCGCACTGCCACAGGCGCAACTATCCTTAACCTGAATTTTAATTTTGTAAGGACACATAGCATGTGGGCCATGATCAGTCAGGTAATGTATCAGTCCACTCAACAGTTGAAGAAATCTCATTTTTAGCATCTCCCTTATATTAGGGAGAAATTCATATGTTCTGCTTTTGCCTGAAGAGTCCCATTCATTTTTCCGCAGTTGTAATATCTGATGTTGTAATAACTTTTTCGTACTGAACTCAGTTCAGAGTATCCTACATATTTTCATTTGATTGCCTTTCTTTATACAATATACTGCTCCCATTTTCCTGACTTCCACGTCCAATGGCCACATTCCTAGAATTATTAACACTGTATTGATTGGGATGCCCATTAATCTTAGTAGCACTCCTCACGGAACTCTTCAGACTTCACAAGCTGCAATGTATGAGCCTAAATGCTCACATCATGTCCTAAAACTGATGCTAATATAGATTGGTAGCATGCTCAGATTATTTTCAAGTGACATCAAAATTCCCTATTTGTGATAGTTATCATTTTATGCACCACAATGGTACCATTTCTGCTTGCCTCCTTTATTGGATGTGCAAAATTATGACATTTGTCCAAGGATAACCCCAGATCTTGTTACTACACTTTTTCTGTTTGTTATATTGTTTAATTTAATTTTAAGATTTCTTGCTATGTTGCCTTTCAGCATAAGGTACATAGTTTTGTGAGATGTTAGTGATAATTTGACACTTTGACACTATCCTTTAGGTTTCTGGAGCACTGCATTCCAGTTGTCTTCTACAATTCATCTGGAACCATTGCTTATGATGAACAACACATCATCTGCAAATGCCACCAGTTCTCTTAAGTCACCACTGTCACATAACTTCTGAACTATGGGCTACAATGCTACATCCCAGGACTCCGGACCATACACTGATCCCTATGGACAGCCTTTTGTTAGGGTCTTCATTATTTCCTTTCCTCAGCATATTAAAGATGGATCTCTCCCACAGCAATAGTCTCTCAGGCAGCTGTACAATGCCTCTGGGCACTCCAACTCCCTAAGACGAAAAAAGAAATACGGGAACCTCAGATTTTCAAAAGTGCCAGTAATATTTATCATCATCGTAAGTGTGTACGTAGAATAAACATCCGTGCTGGTGAGATTATCTTGTTAATTTTGTCTTCAGTTGCCTACCCTTTACTAACAATCACCACCTCAGCAAACTTCCACAGTGCAGGGGCCCTTCCTTGCAACAGACACTGCTCATACAGCTATTACATTTAGATATCTATTTAGTCACATATAGGGCTTTTATGACTTTGGCAGGAGTCCCATCCAGTCCTGGAGGTTTTTTTCTTTTTCAGCCTTACAATTATGTACCCAATTTCTTCTTGTGCAAAGGACTTAACAAGCTTAATGTTTCTATAGTCTTCACATAACAGAGATCATAATCTGTGCTGATCTTCTCTCTTGACTTCTACTTCATCATCTGGAAGCTGCGTTTCACCCAGCCAGATATCTGTGCACATTATCATCCTGATTCTGTTATTTGGACAGGTGTGCTGGCCCAGACTGAATCTGTCCAGTGGATTATCGACGAGGACTGGTGTGCTGACAAGCCTGAATGGGACTTTCACGCGGTTCCCCTTGTCCGACTAGGTGAATACTGGGTTGCTAACCAAGTCCCACCTCACAATTTGATAATATTTAGAAAACACCTCACACTTTTCAGGTGATAACACTAGAGACAGACAGATGGTGTACTCAAGTTAACTCCCCGGGGGAAGGGGTGGTGACATAAAGGGGGTCTAGCCACCTTTTACCACTAAACCCAATACAATAACAAGCTGATCCATGAAGACATAGGATAAGATCAGGAAGAAAAGCAGCAGCAGCAGCAGCAGCAGCAGCAGAAGAAGAAGGAGAAGAAGAAGAGTATACAAGGAATACTGTGGGACAACTCTGCTGCAACTATCAGTCATCTCATGCAGGTATCATTGGATTAAGATGAGAGAGATTATGGCAAGTACAGAAGCATACAGTCAGTCATTGTTCCCTTATTAAATCCCAAAAATGGATCAGGACAGACAATCCCTAATACAGAAATGAAGTATCCTCTGCCATATACCATACAGTAGCCTGTAGAGTATAAACGTAAAAATTTTACCAGCTTTTTTCTCAATTATTTTCAAATCTTATTTCCCCTATGTAGGGATTATTTCAGGTCCTATTTGCTTAAGTGTACAATTAATCACTACTTTATCATACCCAAAATCTGTTATTTTATACAACAATGTAAAATAGTGATCTATTTCAACTAATACAATACTGCATTTACTATAATGAAAGAATAAACATATCACTAGTCTCTCTCTCTCTCTCTCTCTCTCTCTCTCTCTCTCCCCCCCCCCCCCCTCCCCCGTGTGTGTGTGTGTGTGTGTGTGTGTGTGTGTGTGTGTGTGTGTGTGTGTTGCAACAGAAGTAAAAACACAGTCTGATAAACATATGATAAAACTGGCAGAATAATGATGAAAAAATCCTGGCGTATAGAGGGTGTACACAGCTAAAGTTCCAGTTTTAAAATGCTGTAGAAAGAGAATCACTGCTCAGAATGACATCAAATTAGAATAGCAAATTATTGATGCAGGGGGTAACACCATGGAACAACAAAAATTTGATCAACAGATGGCACTGTAAGCACCAGAATATGCACATCAGACAAAAACGTGGCACATGGCTGTTCCTCAATTTGCATCCAGGACCTCAACATGAATGCCTCCATGAAGGATTGCATGCTACTGGTAAAGTTCTTTTACAAGAATGGTGATCGTGTGCCAGTAGCCCTGAAAAAGTTCCAGACACTCAAGGGTATGAAAAGAAGACATTGGTCCGACATCTACTTTCGGTCTCAAGAAAATGATTACGAAATTAAAAAAACACATTCTTTTGAATTGCAATGTGGCAGAGGGAGGAAAGCAGTTGATCCAGTGTCTGTCAAAGATGTGGCCACAGCATTGCTGGAGGAGTCGAGTGGTGGTGTGCAAACATGCAGCGAACAGGGAATTGCCTGAATGTTAGACATGCCTGCAAACATAGTGCTCAGAATCCTACAAAACATCCTGCATTCCTATCCATAAAAAAATCATCTATGTTCAGGAGTTCCTTCTTGCTGACCTGCCACCAAAACAAACATTTGCTCTGGAATTTCTTGCTCACGTGCAAGTGGACAATGTATCGCCATTGAATATTTTTTGGACAGATGAAAGCCCATTTCCATCTCCAAGGGCATGTCAATACAAATAATTGTAGAATATGGGTAATGGGAAACCCTCACACACATCAACTGGTACCATTTCACTCTGCAAAGGTGACTGTGTGGTGCAGGCTGATGGCATCATTTATCATAGAGCCATATTTTTTGCGGAGGTCCTGTTACCTGTACTGTTACTGGTAAATGGTATGAGAGTCTTTGGTGCACCATTGTCATTTCAACTCCTCAACAGTGTGGATGTGTGGGTAGGAGCAAGATGGCACTCCTCTGCACTTAATGCAGACAGTGCAGTGGCTGCTGCAAAGGCATTTCAGAAACAGGACAATTGTTAGCTGTCATTTCTCTACAGCCATGCTCGCCAGATCACCTGACCTTAATCCGTGTGACTACTGGTTGGTCAAATGGTTGGTTGATTGGTTGGGGGAGGGAGCCGAACAGTGAGGTCATCGGTCCCATCGGATTAGGGAAGGAAGTCAGCTGTGCTCTTTCAAAGGAATCACCCGGCATTTGCCTGAAGCAATTTAGAAATCACAGAAAACCTAAATTAGGATGGCCAGACATGGGTTTGAACCATCGTCCTCCCAAATGCAAGTCCAATGTGCTAACCACTGTGCCACCTCACTTGGTTGTGACTTCTGGCTGTGGGAGTAGCGGAAAACTAGCATGTTCAGTGTTTCAGTTATGAACATAGCTAAACTGAATGCATGCATTGCACAACAAATTCTAAACATGACTCCCAATAACCCTCCGATCTGTTGTGGAACATGCTGATTCTTGATTTCAACTTGTGGTTGAAAATGGTGGACAGCATACTGCACATGTCTTGCACCCATCTCACAACAATTAGAAACTAATGTCATCTTCCTTTTTATGCAGTTTTTGGCCCCAGGACAGTTAAAAACTGATGTCATTTTGCGTTTTATGCCATTTTTTTCAGGACATTTAAAAACCAATTTTCCCCATCCGATGTGGTGGATGGGCTAACCTGACAAAGTGTCACAATTATTGACTGTCAAACTTGTGCAGTAATGCATATTAAACAATATAAATGGTGTAATGTGCAACTCAAACAACAACCATAGTATTGCCATTCGCCTGTCATTTGCAGCCGACCCCATTTATGTTAAGATATTTACAGTGCCATCTATTGGTAAAATTTTCGTTAAATTTTATTTTTGGTCTACGACATCTCCCCTTGTGTCAATAATACACTACTGGCCATTAAAATTGCCACACCAAGAAGAAATGCATATGATAAACCGGTATTCAATGGACAAATATATTATACTAGAACTGACATGTCATTACATTTTCATGCAATTTGCGTGCATAGATACAGAGAAATCAGTACCCAGAACAACCACCTCTGGGCGTAATAACAGCCTTGATACACCTGGGCATTGAGTCAAACAAAGCTTTGATGGCGTGTACAGGTACAGCTGCCCATGCAGCTTCAACACTATACCATAGTTCATCAAGAGTAGCGACTGGTGTAATTCGACGAGCCAGTTGCTCGGCCACCATTGACCAGACGTTTTCAATTGGCGAGAGATCTGGAGAATGTGCTGGCCAGGGCAGCAGTCAAACATTTTCTGTATCCAGAAATGCCCATACAGGACTGCAACATGCGGTCGTGCATTATCCTGCTAAAATGTAGGGTTTCATCTGAAATGTAATGTCCACTGTTCAAAGTGCCGTCAATGCAAACAACAGGTGAGCGAGATGTGTAACCAATGGTACCCCATACCATCACGCCGGGTGATATGCCAGTATGGCGATGACAAATACATGCTTCCAATGTGGGTTCACCATGATGTCGCCAAACACGGATGTGACCATCATGATGCTGTAAACAGAACCTGGATTCATCGGAAAAAATGACGTTTTGCCATTCGTGCACCCAGGTTCGGCACTGAGTACACCACAGCAGGTGCTCCTGTCTGTGATGCAGCATCAAGGGTAACTGCAGCCAAGGTCTCCGAGCTGATAGTACATGCTGCTGTAAACATTGTTGAACTGAAACTTCCTGGCAGATTAAAACTGTGTGCCCGACCGAGACTCGAACTCGGGACCTTTGCCTTTCGCGGGCAAGTGCTCTACCATCTGAGCTACCGAAGCATGACTCACGCCTGGTCTCTCAGCTTTACTTCTGCCAGTATCTCGTCTCCTACCTTCCAAACTTTACAGCTCTCCTGCGAACCTTGCAGAACTAGCGCTCCTGAAAGAAAGGATATTGCGGAGACATGGCTTAGCCACAGCCTGCGGGACGTTTCCAGAATGAGATTTTCACTCTGCAGCGGAGTGTGTGCTGATATGAAACTTGTCGAACTTGTCAAACTGTTCGTGTAGATGGTTGTTGTCTTGCAAACGTCCCCATCTGTTGACTCAGGGATCAAGACGAGGCTGCATGATCCGTTACAGCCATGTGGATAAGATGCCTGTCATCTCGACTGCTAGTGATAAGA
The DNA here is from genome assembly GCF_021461395.2 of Schistocerca americana. NCBI lineage: Eukaryota > Metazoa > Arthropoda > Insecta > Orthoptera > Acrididae > Schistocerca > Schistocerca americana. The sequence continues at coordinate 208,925,854 of NC_060130.1, read as the reverse complement.
GGCCATTGGGATCCACCACGGCGTTCCGTATTACATTCCTGAGCCCACCGATTCCATATTCTGCTAACAGTCATTGGATCTCGACCAACGCGAGCAGCAGTGTCGCGATATGATAAACCGCAATCAGAATAGGCTACAATCCAACCTTTATCAAAGTCAGAAACGTGATGGTACTCATTTCTCATCCTTACACGAGGCATCACAACAACGTTTCACCAGGCAACGCCGGTCAACTGCTGTTTTTGTATGAGAAATCGGTTGGAAACTTTCCTCATGTCAGCACGTTGTAGGTGTCACCACCGGCGCCGAACTTGCGTGAATACTCTGAAAAGCTAATCATTTGCATATCATAGCATCTTCTTCCTGTCGGTTAAATTTTGCATCTGTAGCACATCATCTTTGTGGTGTAGCAATTTTAATGGCCAGTAGTGTATGCTGTTCAGATTTGACTTCATTCTTAGCACTGGTTCTCTTTCTACAGTGTTTCAAAAATGGAATTTTAATTATGGACACCCTGTAGTATATTTCATTCATAGAATATCCCCAGTAATGCCCAATAAGTACCATGATCTACAACAGTTGTTTTTGGGTGAAAAGCATCTTCTTAATACATGGCATAAAGTCCATCATAGACTTTTGCATACCCATAGCATTTTCAAACATTTATAAATTAATTTTGGAGAAATAATATGGATAAGACAATGAACAGCTAATTTTTGTAAACAGTTTCCACACAGCTACTGTGGTGTGAAACACATCATTTTGATCAGACAAGGAGTTGCACACTATAATCACTGCAGACATTAGTGAAAGTGTACATTAGTTAGTATTTTAAAGCTTGATTTTTAATGCTGCAAAAGACAATACTGTCACATGGAAATCATATGGGGTGCGGGAGGGATGTGAGGGCAGGGACAAATCATACAGTTCCTAATTTTTACCAGTTTACTATATACCCTGATAAAAAAATGAGTACCCTGACAACATTTCACCAATTACTTAAGTCATAAATCCCCCTATTTTATATTATCATATGCCTTATACATGAACAAGTAATGTTTGTGGTCACTTCCATCTGTGTTCACAAAAGTGTTACCCTGCACTTTACAATAAAAAAGTTTGTTTTTAATTTAATTTCATTGTGAAGAAAAAAGATAAGGCCCCTTAATTCAAACTGATGTGAGGTACACAGAAACATGTAACAGAAAACAATACTCCCACTAACTTTCGAGCTCTTGCTCTTTTTCTCATAAATGTACACATATTCACACACATAACCACACAGACACCCAAACACACACTCCTGTGGTCACAGCGAGACTGATTATTGATTACTGAGTATCGATTATTGACTGCTGTTGCCTTGGCACATGGAAGTAGGGAGGGAGTGGGGAAGAAAGTATGAGGCAAGGAGAGGGTAGCGAGACAGTGAGAGGTCTTTTAACAGATGACACAGTGGCTGCCCAACAATACAAAACGAGTTCAGAGGGTAGAGCATGTAAGTGATAGAGAAAGGGAGAAGTGGCAAAAAGAGGGAAGCTGAAGAAGAGTAAGATGGAAACAAAGTGAGAGACAAGGTGAGGGGAGAAAAAGGGAGAGGATAGCAAATGAAGGGAAGAGGGGTGATGGATGGAGGAAGATGGGATGAGAGAAAGGGGGGGGGGGGGGGAGAGAGAAAGGGAGAGACACAGAGAGAGAATGTCTGTATTATTGGAGAAGGCAGTACATGATCTGGATGAAGGTGGAGTCCTGTGGACAAAAGAGAGAAGGTAAGGTGAGGCAGTGTGAAATATGATAGCAGAGATTCAGGACAGGGGGACTGCAGGAGCACAGGGTATTCTGGAGAGACAATTCCCACCTTGTAGCTCATAGAAAATGTACAGCTGGGTTGACCACAAGAAGTGCAGGATTGGAAAAGGATTGGAGTAGGGATAGGCAAGGATATTCTGTATAGTTGGCTGGGCAGTGGATCACTACTCTGTATGATGTGAGCAGTATTTCCAGTAGGATATCCCCCATCTCAGGGTATGGCAAAAGGTAGGCAACCCCCGATTGAATGATGTGGTTGAGCTTTTCAAGGCTAGAGTGATACTAGGTGTTCAGAGAATTGCTGATTGGTGGGTGGTTAGCAAGTTTACTGGTGTCAGAGGAGGAGATAGCATGTGAGATCTGTTTATGGATGATCTGGATAGGATATTGCCTGCCAATGAAGCTTCTGGAAAGGTTATTGGTAAATTCTGACAACTCCTACTTTTTCACTGCAGATGCAGCATTCACAGGTAGCGAGGCTGTAAGGAAGAGACTTTTTCATATAGAATTGGTGACAGATGTCGAATTGGATGTACTCTTGGTGGTTAGTGCACTTGATATGAACAGATGTATTTATGAAGCCATCTGAGAGGTGAAGAACAACACCTATGAAGGTGGTTTGTCAAATTGAGGAGGACTAGGTTAAGTGGATTTCTGAGTAAGTGTAGAGATTATGGAGGAAATAACAAATTGTTCCTGTCATGGGTCCAGAACATTAAAATATCATCAATGAATCTGAACCAGACAAGGGGTTAGGTGTCGATGCGATAGGAAGGATTCCTCCAGAAGACCCATAAATAAGTCGGCATAGAATGGTGCTGTGTCAGTTCCCATGGCAGTACCACGGAATTGTTTGTAGATTTGGCTTTTGAAAGTGAAATAATTGTGGGTCAGGACATGGCTGGCTGATTACTGAGTATCGATTATTGACAGCTGTTGCCTTGGCACATGGAGGTAGGGAGGGAGTGGGGAAGAAAGTATAAGGTGGTGGGCTCGGTATCAGGACGCTGTTGGGAAAGGCAGTGATCCACGGCTGTAAGGCAATGGACGTGGGGAATTATGGTGTGTAAGGAAGTAGGATCCATAGTGACCAAAATGGTGGTAATGGAACAGGTGGTAAAGGAGGTGAGCAATGTAGGCGAGGAGGTTATGTGCAATAGTCATGGAGGTGTTGGTCAACAAAGGCGGACGTTCATTCTGTGGGAACATTGTATCCAGCCACAATCGGACAACCAGTGGGGAGAATGTGGGGTTGGGTTTCTGGAGCAGTTAATAGTTAGGAGTTGGGAAGGGGGATGGCTGTTGGTGTGAGGAGGGACATGGATTCAGGTGTCAGGTCTTAGGATGGACCTAAGGCCTTGGATAGTTGCTGTTGGTTCTCTTGGACTTCCTGGATGGGATAATGGTCATAAGGTTTGTATGTAGAGGTATCAGAAAACTGGAAAATGCCCTCAACCACATTGTCACTACAATTCATGACCACTGTGGTGGAGCCTTTGTTTGTGGGAAGGATAACAGGGTCGCAATTGGTTTTCAGGTTACTGACAGCCTTGTGTTCCATAGGACTGATGTCGAACTCACTGGGGAGAGATTTAGGAAAGGAAAGTGAGGTCAAGTTGGAAGTGAGGAATTCCTGAAAGATAACCAGAGGATTACTGGGTGGAATTGGAGTGGGATCTTGGTTGGAGGGAACTTGGAACCGTTTTAAACAAGATTCAGTGTGAGGTTTTGGTTGATGTCAGTGGGGTGCATGGCAAAGAAATATTTCCACTGAGGAGAACAAGTGAAGAAAAGAATGTCCTTCGTAAGTCTAGTATGGTTGAACTTGGGTTTTGCACTAGAAGTGAGGCCTTTAGACAATGCTGAGACTTCTGCAGTGGTCAGAATTTTGGCAGAAAGGTTGAGAACAGTGTTACAGGATCAGTGTTCAAGAGCAGTGTTTTTCATGGTGGGCGGAGGAAGTGTTTGGAGACATTGAAGGCAGAGCAAGTCAGCAAGGCATAGTTGGGGAGCTATGAGGGGTTTATAGAAGGATTGCATCAAAGTTGTAGGTTATAAGTAATCCCAGGCATGCATAAGACAGGATAAGCTGAGGCAGCTTCCTCAGATGGTGCTGGGAATGCTGTTCCAACTCTTGAAGGGCAAGAGTTTCTAATGTAGTGATAGCATTAAGGAAGTTGTAGTTTGTGAGAAGCTAATACATTTATTATTTCATGCATTTGAAATAAATGTTTCGTGTTCTACCTCTCATGCGATCCCAAAGTGATGGCAGTTCTTGAATCCTCTCTTCAACACAGAGGGCAGTCAATCTTGCCTCTGCATCCTGGTCCCAGCAGTCTTCTATTGTTTCTCTCAACAGCCTCACAGCAGCCCAGTCACGCCACCCCTCCGGAAACAAAGGACGAGCTTTGTGTCGAGAGACAAGCACCTGCATCTGTTCAAATGTTGGATGGTGACCTAGAACATGGATTTGTCTAATGAATGTATTGTGAAACTATAGCATATTATAGTGTATACACAACTTATACAAAAACTGTTAAGAGATTTTCCAGAAATATAAGAAATGTGTGTGTGTCTAATTAAAACTTTCACACTGTCTAGAATGAGTACATGAGTGAAAAGATGCAATGCTGCATTATTCTATTTTCACAAAGTGGATGGCTGTCTGAATTTTCTTGTTTCATCACTGTCACATTATCAATATTGCAAATTATTTGTCATCTCAATCACTGAATTCTATTGTTAATATAATTCCAAGTTTGTCGCCAAAATACTATTATAATTCTTTTTACTCCACTACTTTTAAAGTGATCTTGATTATTTTGTACATTTTCAAACTCTCTTCATAATTCCTCAATACATTTCAACTATTGCATTATGTGCATCATTTGTCTGGTACCAGGCTCTGTTGAAGCTGAATGCTGGCTGGAGGAAATGGCCCCAGTTGGTGGTTACAGTCCACCTTCAATCAGCTGTGGTTAGCTCGACTACTGCTAGCTATCATGTCCTCTTTCACAGGTGACCTTACCGCCTTGAAGCGTCACCCATTTCTCTTCTGCATTCTGACACGTGTGCTGTTATCAGGCTACTCGTGAATACAGCATTGGCAATTGGTCTGCCTGCTGAAGCAACAGCAGCAGCTAATGCAACCATGACAGCTACAGATAGACTTGTTGCAAAAGTCACTTCATCTTCTTGCAGACAAACTCCCAGTGCACGAGGACAGTTTGCTCCAGGCCTCAACACCACACACACTCAATGTCTCCATACATCCTCTGTTATTTCCATCTATCAGTGTTGCTACATTGGACTGGGACACACATTTGCATCAACTAAAGCAACATACCATGATGTTTTAAGTCACGGATGATTCATTGCAGTGATTATTATTTCTGTCATGGGTTTCACTGAACATGCTATTTCTGCTCCAAAAATTAGCACCTCTGTCTGCCCTTGCTGTGATCTCCTTTCAGGAGATACGTGTTCTGTTGGCAAATTATTATTCACAGAGATATCTTGTGGTTGCCTCCAGACTTGAGTTTCACAAATACCATTGACAGCCTGGATAATCATACTGCTCCTGGGTCACTGACTTACAAGATCTCAGCACAAATGCGACTTCACTTGCCCCAATCAAGTCTCCTTATTTTTGACGTTATGGTTCAACTGGCACCTGATCCAGAGGTCCACACAGTGGCAATTAAACTGGATAGCCTATCATTGGAGGACATCTTCCACATCACACACTTGTTCAAATTTGGGCAGGCTGCTAAGAATGACTCAATGTGAGGCCAGAAGTTGCAGTGGTTAATGCATCGCCACGTATTCCACCCCACATCACAGGCATAGGACAAACCCCCAGGTTGCATCATCATCATCATCATCATCATCATCATCATCATCATCATCATCATCAACAACAACAACATCAGTCATCCAAGATTCCTACGGTGTCCAATGATCTGATCGCCCCTTGGCGGTAGTCACAGGGGCTGCTCCCTTCATGACTACAGTGTTGTTCTGCTCATTCCCGAGCAGACTATTCTGATTGCTATGGGTCCTGCATGTGCTGACAAAGAGGTGCAGCTCAATTCAGTGTGTCAAAGCCATGCAACCTGCTCTGATCCCACCCCACGAGTGCACTAGGACACTATACATGTGCTGCACTCAGTGGTCCCTCTGGCAACCCTTCATGGAGAATTTGTTCCTCACACTTCGCATTTCTCACCAGCATGTCTGTTTCCAGGTGGATACAAGGGACACTGTTTCTTCAATAAATCAGGCAATATATGCACAACTGAGCTCACCCGAGTTGTTCACACCATTTAAGTGTTTGGCGGTCTACAGCGAAGTGTCTGGTCCACTACGTGGGCAGTTCTTGACCATTGCAGTCTACAAATGCATTATGCGGCTCATTATGTTCTTTGTCATTGACCACCCATCTGTTACAAACATTTTTGACCTTTATACTGTTTGGGTTTTCTATTTCTGATGAAGTTACAGTTGTATCAACTGCAGCCACTATCGGGGAACTGGACAATCTCCACACTGTGTTCTTTATTCTTTATTTCAGTGTATTGGGTGTGTGCCTCAGACTTTCAAGCGAGCATCAATCTCGGCCAGACACCACGCCTCGTTTTTAGCATGAAAGAGCAATTGCAGTTACCTTATGTGCTGCTGCAAAGCAGCAGCTAGACCATCTCCAGGCTGTGGCTGTTATCGAGCTGGTGAAATCTAAAACGAGCCTTTCCACTAGTCATCAGAAAGCGCAATGGTTCTCTCCAAATGTGTGAAGATTTCAAGGCTACCATCAATGTCCAATTTCAAGTGAAATCATATCCCCTGGTAGCAAGGCCTCCTCACCAAACATGCAGCAGGGGAATACTGTGCCAAGACTGACCTTACCAGTGCTTACCTCCAGCTATACCCTTAGATGAGGAATCCCAGAACACTGTCATCATTAACATGTCTTTTGGATTATATAAGTACAAGTAACTCACATTTGGCATTTCCTTGGCCCCAGCAATTTTCCAAAGGTTTCTGGAACAGCAAGCCCAGCTAATTCTGACTTGAATTAATTACTTAGCTGATTACTGTTATGGGACCCTCCCACCAGGAGCATTTGCAAACCCTTTTTTACAACCCTACAGGACACAGATCTGCATTGTGGTTTGGAGAAGTGCATGTTTTTCAGTAAGAAGTTCAGTATTTGGGACATTGGCTGACCAAAGAGGAAATCAGCCCACTGACTGGAATCATGCCGCAGTAGATTCCTTACCCCAGATGATGAAATTACCTGAATCACAGATGTTTTTGAGCATAATCAACTATTATTCCATGTTCTTACCTCACACAGTCCACATGGTGCAATCCCTCAATCAGTTGAGTAGAAAGTGCGTGCCTTATGACTGGACTCCTGACTGCAACCAGGCTTTTAACTAATTGAAAGCCGTGCTGAAATCCACTCCTTGCCTCATACCATTCTCATCCAGTAACGCATGGTTGTGGTGCCAAACACATCTACGTACACCATCAAGGTGGTCTTGGTGCACAGGAATGGGAATGACTCTGAGCAGCCTATAGCATACAGGGTGTTCAGGAACTCCTGTTACAAACTTCTATGACTTGTAGAGGGGAGTGAGTACACAATATTTTGAATGGGAACCCATATTCAAAAACATACCATTTCTGTTTTACAATGATTACAGTTCAGATGTTTAACTCATCCACTTCTGCTTGAGAAACTGAATTAGGCATGGCACAGTACAATTATCATGTAACAATTTGAGAGGAAACCTAACGAAACACTTATTAATCTCTTAAACTCATCTGATTGTATTAACACTTAAATATTACATGTTTAAATTATTCCAAAACAAAAAAGAACCCAGCATACTGTATACACAGAACAGTACTGATGCATTACAACAATGTTATTTCACATTCAGTGACCATATGACACAATACATGTCATCCTGACTATCCTATTGCGTACCAGGATAAGCAACAGTGAGGCTTTTCCCCTCAGCAGACATTAACACGTTACACATCTGAATTGAAACCTCATTTGTGGATATAGATCCCTATTGAATATGTTATGTACTTGCTCCGCTCTACAAGTCCTAAAAGTCTATAATGGAAATTTCCAAACATCCTGCAAGCATCCAAAACATTGACCCCTGCACACCAAAACTATTCCCAGATCAAAAATGACACATTGGTGATAGTGTTTGCTGTTAAAAAATTCATGTGTACCTTTCTGAGATGAAGTTCACCCTACTTACAGACCACAAGCTATTGGTGGCATTATTCAGCCTATACCCCAGCCTCCTGGACTGGACAGCCCAGTGCCTCCAATACTGGACCTTGTTCCTGAGTGCACAAGATTACACCATCTGGCATAAGCTGACACATTGTTGCATCTACCCCCTGGCTTGGACTCTGATTTTGACTAACACGAGGTCCTCTGCCTCCACATCAATTCCGAGCAGAAAAATAGATTTGACAGTTGCCCCATTATAGCTGCTTGGGTCACACCGCCAAATGCTGGGACCCCACGATGCGACAGGTCCTCAGCTATGTGACCTTTGGTTGGCCAACGTATCTCATCGAATGGCTGGTGACCGAGCTCAGCTCCTGGAAACATATTTCTCACAGGCTCTCAGTTGTTGTTGACGTCATTCTCCTGTACACTGAGATGGATGTGAACCGAATAGTCATGCCCCAGGTGTTGAGCTTTCTGCACCTAGGACATTGGGGGATGTCCCGTGTGAAAGTGTTTGTTTGCCAACATGTGTACTGGCTGGGGGTCAAAACTAACATAAAAAAATGGTTCACGGCTGCACAAGATCTCCTCCTCCTCCTCCATCCCCCCCCCCCCCTTTTCACCCCGTCTTCCCTGGAACCACATCCATCTCAATTTTGCAGGCCAGTTTTTAGTGCCAATGTCGTTGATTGCTCACTGTCAATGCTATTTGAAATAACCATGCAATATGCATGGTGCCCACCACAACTGATGCTACCATCACTGTCTTGAAACAGGTCTCAGTTATGTAAGGATTGCCTCACATATTGGTCTCCGATAATGGGCCAAAATTCACAGAGTCTGCCGTCAAAGATTTCTGTAAAGCTTAAGGCATCAAACATATTTGCAGCCCTCTTTTTCATCTTCCCTCAAATGGTGAACCAAAACATCTCATTTGAACTTTTATGCAGCAAATGGGAAAAGCTGTCTAATCATCTGCCACTATGTTGGGTGTCACCCTGCTTCATCATCTGATGCTGCCCCCTTCTCAAGACTCGCTCTCATCCCTCCTGGCATCATGCGCATGGCATGGCTGTGTGGTCTCACACCTACAGGAGTACTGAGGTTTGGATGCCGAGTGCAGTAGTGGAGACCAACGGATGGCAAGTTACATCTGTCCAAACATAGAAGGGGCTTGAGTACTGTCACCACAACCACCTCCACCCTTGAGTGCCACCTCCTCCACTGCTTTCTGGTGGCTGCTTTTTACTCCCCATTGTTGCACCAGCAATACTTTCTGCATGATTGTAGATCATGGGAACACCCTGGCACACCCACTGCCAGCAACGCCCTGATGGATGCTTGTGGATGCACTCCCATCCTACAGCCAGCAGTCGATAGGACCGTGTCTTCACCTGCACCTCTATTCCATGCCCCATGGCACTGTCCTGGGCAGTTCCACCCATAAGCACCTGTTTCAAGGGGTGGGGGATCTGGTATCAGGCTCCATGGAAGTAGAATGTCTGCCGGAGGAAATGGACCTAGATGATCGTTAGAGGGCATAGTATCACGCCGGCACCATCTGTCTCACCACATGAATACGCCTGCCAATAGTGTTCCTCATAGCTGGCATAAAAACGGCCACCCAGTGAATGGCCAGCCAGTTCTACACTCAATTCTAATACTGTCAGTTACTATCATCACTGTACTATCGACTATTCAATAACAACCTTGCTTGGCACTTGGATGTTCTTTCTGGTCACATTGCACTTTGTCTCTCTCTTTCTTCTTGACCTGCTGACATCACTGTGGCAAAGGCTTTCATTTGGGACCTTACTGTTGCATAGGTTGCTCTGCACTGTCCTAGTCTGTGCCTTGTCCACTGTCAGTCAGCTATGTTTAGCTCAGTTTCTGCTTGGTATTGTGTTCTCTTATGCAGGCGGCCCTTCCACCTTGCAGCTTCATCCATTAATTTCCTAGGTTCTGATGCATGAGCCGACATCCAGCTACTCACTGATATAGCAATATGTTAAACTGACAGAGTGTTTATTCTGACAGCTATTTGCTTGTGCTTCTTTGGAGATAGTAATTTTCTTCTAGATTTGACACACTTTTAGTGTTTCACAAATCTTTAACATTAGAGTCAAGACCATCTTAGCAGTACTTTGTAACTACGACAGTACCTCTAGCTCTTAAATCTTTGGCCAAGCATTTCAAAGCTCTTGATAGATTCTAACTGGATGCCTGTTTATTTAGGCCACAATATTATTTATTTTCACAAAATTAAAAACAGGCAGAAAGATACACCTGTTCATTCAAACAAAGAATCTATTGCACCTACAGAAGAAACTTCTACATATATCTCAAATACTGGAAGCTAAGTGAAGAAGTGTAAAATATAGTAAAGAGAAAAAGGAGTTTCTTAGTAATGAAAAAAAAAGAGACAATTCCTTGTTGTAGGTGATACCATGCTCAGAAATGTGATAGTGCCAAATTCCATAATAGATGTTCTCTCGGGTATCAGGACTACCCTGTCACCAACCAGATTTCATGCCAAAGGTTTCAGTCATTCCTACGGGTGTTTTGACTTGACTGTTGGTATCTTGAGACAAATTCTTGATCCTGTATATCATGCCATCCTGTATTACAGTTTTCTTTATTAGAATTTCCAACATCTTTTCCTTGCTCGCAACATCAAACATTTTCTTTATATCAAGAAAGGCTAACCACACATCTCAGTTAAGTTTATGGTATTTTTCCATTAACTGTCAGAGAGTAAAAATTAAATCTGTTGTTGATCTCCCCTTCCTGAATGCATGCTGTTCTTCCAGGAGATCCAGTAACCTCTACAAAACATATAGAACCATAATGACTGGTACTGTCTACAGCAAATCTGTCAGTGACCAATATAGAGAGAGTATTAACTGTGATATAAATAAACTGTAACACTGTTATGAGCTGTGTATACTAGTCTTAATAAGTTCATAAGCAGTAAATGCATGGGTAAAGACAGTCTTAGTAAAAATGCCCATTGACATACATAAAATCTAAATAATAGGGAAAATTTATGAAGAAGGCTGGGGGTGATAAACAGTGTTTGGTAACAAAAATTGTAAGACCAGAACATTAGCTAGGAACAAGTAGATTTGAAATGATACATAAGAAAGGATGTCACTTTATTATGCATGGGAATACAAATGCTAAGGTGCTGAGTTTTCAAACAAAAGTCATAAAGATGGTGAGCCACAAATTATTATTTTTGAGTTTAAAATTATGAAAGTTATTTGATTCAATGAACATTAGATTACAGATTATAATATTAAAGTTCTTAGTAAAAATCAAAAATTTTGAAGTAGCCAACAGCTATTGTAGATGGGAAAAACTGGGTGGAGACTCGGGCATACTTCGTTGCTCTGATATGAAATGAGAAATGATTTTAATTATTTGAATGAAGGGTGTATATTTAAGAACAACTGTGTCAAGTTAAGGGATCTAAATGTCACAGTAGTCTCTGTTTACAGAGTACCAGAGAAAGCAACAACTGAAGCTTTTCTGGCCAAAGTTCGGTGCCTGCTTAAAACTCTAAATAAAAACAAAATGAAAAAGAGTGTAACAGCTGCTGACTTAAATATTAATATCATAGCTGAAGGAAATGATGTGTCCAAATTCGGGGACATAATAAAGAGCTTTGGCTTCAAAGTAAACTTAATGTGACCCACAAGGGAAAATGCATGGTCAGTGACCTGTACTGATAATATCTTAACAAATTTTTGTGTTTGAAGATGTTTATAAAGTTTTCTTAGATACAGGAATCTCTGCCCACTCTGCATTATTCACTGAACCATCAAAAATTAAAAGAGAAATTTCATGTAACAAAAGACATCTGAAAAAGGAACTTCAGTGAAAAAAATTAACTATATTAAAGAATAAGTTAAGACAGTTTCAATGGCCTCCTGACAACTATATTTCAAGTAGTACTAACTTTGACAAACTTTTATGTAGTTTTCTTCAAATGTTTAATGAAACGTTTACATTTAAAAGCAAATGTAACAAAATGAATATGAAACTTTAATGGACAACTGAAGGTATAAAAATTTCTGGTACCAGGAAGAAGCAACTCCACAATGAATTGAGGATATCTACTGGGTCTTGCGTTTCTGCCTATTTTATCATCTACTGCCTTCATTACTTCATCTCACAAAGCTAGCCCACTCTTCTATTTTATTTTATAGCACCTGTACCACTCACTCACTGTAATTGGTCACAACTGTCAAGTAGCTAAGGGTGATCATTCTGTGCAATTTAAGAATGACTATACAAAACTAGCTGTGGTGAAGGCAGATACTAGACAGAGTCATTAGAAGAACTCTAAAAAATTAGAAGTCATCCATGTCACTTAAAAAAAAATTGAAATTTGTGGTAAGGTCTATGGGACCAAACTGCTGAGGTCATCAGTCCCTAGGCTTATGCACTACTTAATCTAACTTAAACTAACTTACGCTAAGGACAACACACACACCTATGCCCAAGGGAGGACTCGAACCTCCAACGGGGGGAGCCGCACGAACCGTGAAAAGACGCCTCAGACCGCACGGCTACCCTGTGTGCCCATCATTTGAAACACTCAGCCAATCGATTCTTGAATACATTTATCAGTCTGGAATTTTTCACTAAGCTGAATTTAAGGACAAGAGAAAGAATATCCAGAGAAGAACCATTCTTGTTTAGTTTAGTCAGTGTAATAGTGCTGTAGTGGGATGTGCTACAACAAAGACAATATGAATCATGAAAAGGCTTGTTTTTAAAGTTCGTGTTGAGAGTTCTAATGCACATCGGTCCACATGTGGATACTGCCAGTAAATTACTTCTACTTATAACAGTGATTAACGTAGTACTGTACACTTTATCAGAGCACTTCATGTCAAAACAAACTCACACACTGTACTGTAATGAGGACTACAGGATATAGTGTACGAGGAACATAACATGAAACACAGCCCAAGATGTGACACAATAATAGATACACACATCAAGCAGACACTCAAATGGGCATGTACTGAGACTGACACTTTGCAAAGACATATTAAGGTCATGGCTCACACAAGTCCTCAGAGGTTAATTTGTATTCTTTTGAATAAACTCAACAGTTTGGTTAGCAGATATCACACGACAAGGAAAGGTATACCTTACTTCCTCCCACAAGCATGCTGTGTGATGACTATGACAGTAGAATCACACAAATTTGGGCTTGCATAATGTAATGTCCTGGACCTTAACAAGATCAACCATTTGTCCACGTTTCTACTACATAAATTTAAATTGCAGGTTGTAATAGTATTACTGTGAAACACTACCCAGACTCATTGTAAACATACAAGACAAAACTGGATGACAGAACATGAAATGTGCAATGTGAATGAGGAGAGCACAATTTCATGAGAACATGATCTGTAAAAGCACTATACATTAATGAATGTGTTCTCATTTAATCTTAGCTGGCCAGGGTGGCCGAGCGGATCTAGGCGGTACAGTCTGAAACCACGCGACCGCTACAGTCGCAGGTTCGAATCCTGCCTCGGGCATGGGTGTGCGTGATGTCCTTAGGTTGGTTAGGTTTAAGTAGTTCCAAGTTCTAGGGGACTGATGACCTGAGAAGTTAAGTCCCATAGTGCTCAGAGCCATTTTTCATTTAATCTTAAATGCTATGTATGACAAAAGTAGCACCGGCATAGAAGAAAATTTAGTACTGGCGTAGAAAGTAAGTACTTTAGATACACAAACAGTTATTAAGACAGTAAAACATTTAATATTCATCGTCACTGTTGTCCTCCTCCTCCTCTCTCTTTCTCCTCCTCCTCCACCTCACCTACAGAAATATCCCAGTAGTATCATAATATGAGGTATATTATCATCAATGTCAGCACCATTTATTCTTTTGAATTATTAGTAGCTTACAACCAAAACATAGATACATGTGTTTTATGAATAGTACAAACATCGAGTTTGCATCTCAAACATACCAACTTCAGCTTCAAAAGGCATACTATAAGGAGGTACAGAGGTGCCAAGCTGATATAGATCTGCGCACCGTGTTGCTATTTCCCATAGCACTAATCCTAATGCATACACATCTATCTGCTTTAGTGATGATTCACAATCTCTAAGGTTCACTGCTCCCTCTAATACTTCTGGTGCCATGTAGCGTAAGGTGCCAACCTGAAATCATTTTAAAATCATAGTTAAAAACACAAATAACAGTTAAACAAATAAGAAAAGGGTGGAAGACACAAAATATTTTCCATTGACATGGTATATTCTACTTAAATCAGGTATTTCTTTCATTTTTATTTTTTTATACAAGTAATGTATGTGTGAGCATAGAATATTAATAATAATGAGTAAAACAATAATAATTATGCGGTAGTAGTAATCAACATTATAAAGAATGATGTTCAGCATTATTTTTCCTTTACCACCTAAGATTTAAAACACACAGTGTCACAGAAGTCAAACACACAGTGTACAGGTTATGAGGTAATAGCTTAAACGTTATGTAAAAAGGAGGAAATAAATGAAAGGAATTTTCAATTCTGTGTACAAAATAAGAACTTCCCATGGGTTTTATTTGCTGTTGCAAAAGAATTTTTCCATAGAGTAAAATGGGGTATTTCTTTGAATTATTTTTCACAAAGGTATATTACTTCTTATTTGGCTGGAATTGAACATTTCAACCCTTGTGTACTCTACCTCTTCTTGTGTTAGTACCAAATGCTTCAGCTCACAAGAGGACCATGCCTACTTGTCATGACCAGTTTAGTCCAAATTTATGATATATGTAGGGCATGGCCAGAAATGAAAGCAATAGTAGTTAGAGCTCCAGATGGCCAACTGTTTGGAGAAAATACCATTTTTTGGCATTGGTCAAGTGAGACATCTACGTCTACATCTATGCTCTGCAAACCACCTTGAACTGCATTTATGTTAGCATAGGTTCTGGGCAGTGGTTGACTTGGTTGAAATGGTACATCCAAGGGTTGTGGAGTCGAGTCTCCAAGTCAAAACATGTTTTTTTAATTTTCAATTTTTATAATGCAAATAAACTGAAATAATACATTGTTTCTTCATTTATGTGGCCATAGTGTCTGTAGTTGCTTTACAGTTCTTGAGGGTATCTTTGTTCTGTCTATGCAACTACAAAAATGCGTGATTTTTTTCACCAGACTTGTTCTGCTTTATTGGGGTAAATCAATAACTGATGTCAAATTGAAAGAACCAAGTAATACTTCAAGGTCAAGCTTTCTATTGGACTCTTTATATTTAGAGTATTCTGTCTTGTCTGTAGACCTGCAGCAATTTGTGCAGTGATATTTAAAAATTGCTGGTTAAATGTCTCAGTTACTTTCTTCCTTCATTTTTCAGCACAAATTAATTTCATCACACTGTCCACATACATCAAAAATTTCATGGTAGCAACCACCAAATGATAACATTAGTTACAACTTAAAGAAATTTCATAATAGAAAAGGAAAGCAGTGAAATAATTTTTACAGCTTGTGCGGGGATAATCTTTACTGTAAGAAGAACAAAATTTTGTGTTATTTTGTAAAATTAAATGCACAGACACTTCATCAAAATTCATATGATGATGAGGTCCCATACTCCGAGGAGCGTAGGGGACGATGCGGAAGACCCGCACCGCCGTACTAGGCAAGGTCCTATTGGAGGTGGTTTGCCATTGCCTTCCTCTGACCGTAATAAGGATGAATAATGATGATGATGAAGATGACACAACAACACCCAGTCATCTCGAGGCAGGGAAAATCCCTGACGCCGCCAGGAATTGAACCTGGGACCCGTGCACAGGAAGCGAGAACGCTACCTCACAACCACGAGCTGCGGACAAAATTCATATGGAAAATCCAGGATGGAATGTAACAATATTGGAGATGCTGAGTCACAGATAGGCACAACAAATCAATTATATGGATATGTTGTGTTTTTTAAATAATGATGTTCACTATTTATATGGCTTTTGTGCCACAAAGCACACCGTAGATCACGATGGTCATTAAAGTCAATTAGCAGCCCACTGGCATGGAATACTCTTCAGCAACCACAAACCTCAAGGTTCCAATCTCTTCTATGATGGATCTTCCTCCAGTCGAAATGCTAGAAAGGAGCCCATGCCCACGAAAGTTCAGAGGAATGTGGGTTATCTTGTGTGATCACATACATTCTAAGACAAAAAAAATGACCCACCATGAAGGAATTATCTGAATGGGATGGAAATCAGATGTGATGTACATGTGCAGATGAACAAATGATTACAATTTCAGAAAAACTGGATGATTTATTCAAGAGAAAGAGCTTTACAAATTGAGCATGCCAATAACATGTTGGTCCAACTCTGGCTCTTATGCAACCAGTTTTTCAGCTTGGCAATGATTGATATGAGTTGTTGAGGGATATCATGCCAGATTCTATCCAAATGTTGTGTTGATTGTTAAAATCCCAAGCTGGTTGGAGGGTCCTACCCATAATGCTCCAAATGTTCTCAATTGGGGAGAGATCCGGTGACCTTACTGGCCAAGGCAGGGTTTGACAGGTATTAAGACAAGTAGTAGAAACTCACTCCCTGTGGGTGTGGGCATTATCTTCCTGAAATGAAAGCCTAGGCTGGCTTGCCATGAAGGGCGATGAAATGGGGCAGAGGACATAGTCAATATACCACCATGCTGTAAGGGCACCATAGACGACAACTAAAGGGGTCCTGCTATGAAAAGAAATGTAACTCTAGACCATCACTCCTGGTTGTTGGGTTGTATGCCAGGCGACAATCAAGTTGGTATCCCACCACGGTCCAGGGCATCTTTAGACATGTCTTCAGAGGTCATCAGGGCTCAATTTGAAGTGGTACTCATCACTGAAGACAATCCAACTCCAGTCAATGAGATTTCAGGCTGAAGACATGGACAGAGCTGCCCAGGACAGCCACAGGACACCAACCTGAGTGTCACTTGCCATACAGCCTGACAGTCAGGAGTGAAGGTCTGGGGTGTCATTTCACTTCATAGTGTAACCCCTTTGGTTGTTCTCTGTAGCAACTTAACACCACAGAGATATGTGGGCTACATTCTACACCCCGTTTTGTTGCCCTCCAAGGCAAGCCATCCCAGGCTTACGTTTCAGCAAGATAACGCCCATCTACACAGGGTGTGAGCTGCTACTGCTTGTCTGCATGCTTGCCAAACCTCACCTTGGGCAAAAAAGTCACTGGGTCTCTACAAGGCAGAGAACATTTGGAGCATTATGGACAGAACCTCCAACCATCCCAGAATTTGGCAATCTAACGTGCCAATTAGACAGAATTTGGCATGATATCCCTAGGAAGACATCCAACAATACATCAATCAGTGTCAAGCTGAATAGCTGCTTGCATTAGGGCCAGAGGTGGACCAATGCATTACTGACTTGTTCAATTTGTGAAGCTCTTTCTCTTGAATAAAACATCCAATTTTTCTGAAATTGAAATCATTTGTTTGTCTGCACATGTACATCACATCTACCATTTGCTGTCCCATTCGGATAATTTTTTCATTGTATAACATTTCTGACACTCAGCTTGCTTGGTTCCTGGTCAGTAATATGATCAACAAATTCACTTGTTTACTTCTAGGAAAGTAAGAGTTGTTCCCCCATTCCAGCTGTCAATCGCCTCACGATCTACATTCTGCACAACTATTGAAAATCCACCCTCAGTGTTTGTCTCTAGTTCTGATAAAGAATTTGGGGTACAATTTTCCCGCAGCAGTAACACCGTTTCCCGTCAGATCACTAAAGTTAAGTGCTGTCATGATGGGCTAGCACTTGGATGGGTGACCATCCAGGCTGCCAATTGCTGTTGGCAAGCATGGTGCATTCAGCCCTTGTGAGGCAAACTAATTAGCTACTTGACTGAAAAGTAGTGGTTTTGGTCTCATAAACTGACATACAGCTGGGAAAATGGTGTGCTGACCAAATGCACTTGTTGATTCTTCATTACAAGATTACAAAAGGAAATTGGTTATAGTCATACTAAAATAACCATTCTGGCATTTGCCTGAAGTTATTTACAGAAATTGCAGAAAACTACTGTATGGCTAGACTGGATTTTAATCTCACTCCTCCCAAATATAAGAGCAGTGTCTTAACCCCAGTACCATTTCACTTGGTCACCAGAGGCCACCTGACTGTATTTACTTCTGATGTGCACTGAACTTGCAAAACTTTCACTGGATCTCTTCCAAACTTCACCTCCTAGGTATGTAAAAGACTTACTATGGGACATATAGATCTTCAGCTATTCAAATTGTTAGTCCCTAACCTTCATTAACTGTTTATTACAGAAACACACCACCCTCAGACAGATACCAATTCTCCTCTTCTA
The DNA here is from genome assembly GCF_021461395.2 of Schistocerca americana. NCBI lineage: Eukaryota > Metazoa > Arthropoda > Insecta > Orthoptera > Acrididae > Schistocerca > Schistocerca americana. Next base: position 208,907,375 of record NC_060130.1, on the reverse strand, counting down.
CTCTCTACTCAAGAGCCTTTTGGCCTCTGGCCCCAAATTCTTATGTCCTACATCTTACTTACAAACCACAATTGTCTAACAAATGGTGCAGATCTCTCAACACCATCAGAAAAACTGATCAGTCAATCCACCTCTTACTCATGCTGGGGAATTTCACTATCAACGCCCTGTAAGCACACCAAAAGACCAAAATATAGCTCAGATCTTCGACTGTCTAGTTCATCTGCCACACTCATACTCACCAAATTTTATTCACCAAACCCCTTCACAACACAGGATACAACCTATTCCTCATAAACCAGAATCCCACAATTTCAGTCTTATTCAAGGGCCTTACTTGTAAGCTTGCATTTAAATATTCATAATGCTCCATTGTTGAAGGCCTAAAGTGTCTTCATATGCTCTTAAAACTTTTTTTTAACTACTCATCTCACAGACTTCAATCAGTCCAAAGTCTACAAAGAGCACTGCTTCACCCAATTTGGGACTTCACCTAACAGTAACAATCTCTTACTTTTATTAATCACACCATTACTACCCTCTGAGAATCCTCAGCTCCCTACCCTCAAACGCTTTACGACACCCACTCACCAAAAACAGAGGTACCTTCTGTAACCTCAAAACCTATCCTGACCAAAAGATCCAATCAAGAGACAAAGTTGATACTTGCTGCCACGATGAACTGTAGTGATTATTTGATGGATCTCCCAACTAGCAGTGAAGTACTTTTATCAACAAGGCTTACTGCAGGTATCCCATTACATAATTCTAGCATGACCTTCACACCTTAATCCCACAATATTATGAAAACTAATATCCACTTTTACTCTCCCGCCAAAAAAGAAATCTCTGAATCACAGTCTTGCAGTGCAAGAGGGAGCTAAGCCAAGGGCTATAGCTGGAAACGAAAGCATGAAGAAACTTGGGACCAATCTACATGAGTGAAAACAATTAACGAAACTGTTCACATAAGGGAATAGAGTAGCAGTCACAACTGTGCTGTGAAATCTATGAGAGCTAATGTCAATTGGTGTGAACATCTCTGACTTACAGTGTGCAAAAAGAATATACTCTTTAACAAATTAGGGAACTATAATCTGCAAAATGCTTTTTGTGTGATCTTGTGCATGGTAATGCCTGCAACAACAGAGTGTGTAGAAATGGTGCACACTTTGACAGTGGAAATAAAATAATATCAGATACACATTAAGTAAAGAATTGAAATGGTGGTTCAGTAAGGGTGTCCACTACACACAGGAGGTGGCTACATGGGTAGCAGGGGCTGTGTGGCATGGATTGGGCAGTTTTTAAGGTTAGACAGTCTCGGGAAATCTCAAAAAGGGCTCCAGTCTCAAAGGGTACGGAGCAAAGAAGCGACGAGAATCGACCAAGCAACAGTCAGTATTGCTGTTGTAAATTGTTGTAGCTGTGTTGGAGAAGTACCCAAGCTTCAAGCGCTGATAGAAAGCACTGAAGCTGAAATGGTTATAGGAACAGAAAGCTGGCTGTAGCCAGAGATAAATTCTGCTGAAATTTTTACAGAGGCGCAAACCATGTTCAGAAAGGATAGATTAAATAAAGTAGGTGGTAGTGTGTGTGTGTCTGTTGGTAGTAGTTTATCTTGTAGTGAAGTTGAAATAGATAGTCCTGTGAATTACTATGGATAGAGGTTATACTCAAAAACCATACCAAAATAATAATTGGCTCCTTCTACTGAACCCACGACTTAGATGATATAATAGACGAACGGTTCAAAGAAAACTTGAATTTCATTACAAATAAGTACCCAACTCATACAGTTATAATTGGTAGAGACTTCAATCTACCCTCAATTTGTTGGCGAAAATACATGTTCAAAGCTGGTGGAAGACAGAAAACATCTTCCGAAATTGTACTAAATGCTTTCTCTGAGAATTACTTTGAACAATTATTTCATGAGCCCACATGAATTGTAAATGGTTGCAAAAACACACTTGACCTCTTAGCTACAAATAATCCTGATCTAATAGAGGGCATCATGACGGATACAGGGATTAGTGAACACAAGGTCATTGTAGCGACGCTCAAAACCATCTCAACCAAAACCACTAAAAATAAATGCAAAGTATATCTGTTTAAAACAGCAGATAAAAATTCGCTTGATGCCTTCCTAAGAGAGAGTCTCCATTCCTTCCAAGCTAATTATGTAAGTGTAGACCAGATTTGGCTTAAATTCAAAGATACAGTATCGACAGCAATAGATAGATTCATACTGCATAAGTTAATAAGAGATGGGACAGTCAATGCCGTAAATGCGCGATAGTGATGGAAATGTTACCGATGATGGTGCCACTAAAGCAGAGTTACTAAATACAGTTTTCCATAATTCCTTCACTAAAGAAGACAAAGTAAGTATTCCAGAATTTGAAATCAGAATAGCTGTTAGCATGAGTGACATAAAAGTAGGTATCTTAGTTGTTGCGAAACAACTCAAATCACTTAAGAAAGGCAAGTCTTCTGGTCCAGATGGTATACCAATCAGGTTCCTTTCAGAGTATGCAGACACAATAGCATCTTTCTTAGCAATCATATACAACTGCTCACTTGACGAAAGGTCTTTTCCTAAAGCCTGGAAAGTAGCACAGGTCACACTAATATTCAAGAAAGGAAATAGGAGTAACCCATTAAATTACAGACCCACATCACTGACCTCAATTTGCAGTAGGATTTTGGATGATATACTGTATTCGAACATTATGAATCACCTTGAAGAAAATGACTTATTGATACATAACCAACATGGATTCAGAAAATATCGTTCTTGTGCAACATAGCTAGCTCTTTATTCCCAGGAAGTAATGAGTGCTGTCAACAGGGGATCTCAAATAGATTCCATATCTCTAGATTTACAGAAGGCCTTTGATACCGTTCCTCACAAGCAACTATTAATCAAATTGAGTGCATATGGATATCATCTCAGTTGTGTGGCTGGATTCGTGATTTCCTCTCAGAGAGGTCACAGTTCGTAGTGATAGGTGGTAAATCATCGAGTAGAACAGGAGTGATATCTGGCATTCTGCAAGGTAGTGTCATAGGCCCTCTGGTGTTCCTGATTTACATAAATGATCTAGGTGATAATCTGAGCAGCCCCCTTACATTGTTTGCTGATGACGCTGTAATTTACCGTCTAGTAAAATCATTAGACGATCAATTCCAATTACAAAATGATCTAGAGAGAAGTTCTGTATGGTGTGAAAAGTGGCAATTGGCACTAAACAAAGAAAAGTGCAAGGTCCTAGACATGGGTACTAAAAGAAATCTGATAAATTTTGGGTATACGATAAAGCACACAAATCTAAGGGCTGTCAATTCGACTAAATACCTAGGAATTACAATTACGAGCAACTTAAATTGGAAAGACCACATAGATAATATATTGAGGAAGGCAAAACAAAGACTGCACTTTGTTGGCAGAGCACTTAGAAGATGCGACAAACCCACTAAAGAGACAGTCTACATTACACTTTTCCATCCTCTGCTGGAATATTGCTGTGCGGTATGGGATCCTTACCAGGTAGGACTGATGGAGGACATTGAAAAAGTGCAAATAAGGGCAGCCCATTTCATGATATCACGCAATAGAAGTGAGAGTGTCACTGATACAATACGCAAGTTGGGGTGGCAGCCACTGAAACAAAGTTTTTTTTTCTTTTTTTTTTTTTTTTTTTTTTTGCGGCAAGATCTAGTTACGAAATTTCAGTCACCAACTTTCTCTTCTGAATGCAAAAATATTTTGTTGACACCCACCTATGTAAGGAGAAATGATCATCATAATAAAATGAGAGAAATCAGAGCTTGAATAGAAAGATTTAGGTGTTCCTTTCTCCCACGCCTCATTCGAGAGTGGAATGGTAGAGAAGTAATATGAAAATGGTTCAATGAACCCTCTACCGCTGAGCCGACCACAGGTGCGACTGAGCCGGCCAGCCCACTCTCACCTCAGTGTGGGTGGCGGACTGTGTCAAGGTCTCGAGCCTCAAGGCGAAGGATGCATGGGAGATGCAAGCTCTTGCCAAATCCCATGCACTTTTCTAATAGATTCAGTATGGTATCTGATGCTGTAGGGGAGACTGAGCCAGATGAAAATGTACCTTCTGCCAGGATAGTAGCTGCTCCTTCAGCACTTCAGCAAGGTCCAGACAGGCACATGGGGGCAGGGGTTTGTTAGTTATTGGGAGCTCCAACGTTAGGTGGGTCACGTAGCCCCCCAGGAACATAGCAGCTAGGGTGGGGGAGAAGTCCAATGTTCACTCGGTGTGTTTGCTGGGGGGCCTTGTCCGGGATGTGGAAGAGGCTCTTCCGGTGGCTATCGAGCGTGCGGAGTGCAGTCAGCTGCAGATTGTCGCACACGTTGGAACCAACGATGCCTGTCATTGGGGTACAGAGGAAATCCTTGAGTCCTTTCGACGGCTGGCTAAGTTGGCGAAGGCGGCCTCCATCTCTCAAGGAGTGGAAGCCAAGCTGACGATCTGCAGCATCATACCCAGGGTGGACCGGGGTCCTCTGGTTTGGAGTCACGTGGAGAATTTAAACCAGAGGCTACGTCGACTCCGTGATGAAAATGGTTGTAGATTCCTTGACCTACGGAGGCAGCTAAATGGGTAGCACAGTACTTGTGGCATGCACAGGGGTTTTTGTTAGGTTAGGTTCCTCTCCTGGGGAAACAAACCATTGGCCTGAAAAATTACCAGTTCATGACATTGATGCACATGTGCCAACTGTAAAAATTGTTAGTTTGCCTAAACAGGTCATTCTAAAGGATTTATGTATGCTACCTCTCATGTTAGTAAATTGTTGAGGTATCTGTAGCAAGATCCCCAAGCTACTCTCTGAAATAAACATCTGCTCACTTGGCGAAAGGTCTGTTCCTAAAGCCTGGAAAGTAGCAATGCCAATATTGTATTAGGTACTGAAAGCTTGTTGAAACCAGACATAAATAGCAGTGAAATTTTGAACTCGGATTGGACAATGTTTAGGAAGGATAGGACTGATGCTATGGGAGGTGGTGTGTTCATTGCAGTTAAAAGCTGTTTAAACGCAGTTGAGATGCTTGGAGCTGACTATGAAGATTTTCATCGATGACACTTTTATTTGCTTTCCAAAACAAGAAAACTCTACGCTGTTTCTTTGGTGTTTTTGCAACTTCCACTGACATAGAAGACACAACGACATTAGGGTCACTAATACCTTCTTCTAGATTAACTTCATCTAGAAAATCAGGCCTGTTTGTTGCCAAGACTGTGAAATAGTCTGGATAAAGCTGTCAATCGGGCAAGGACTGACCACTGTATTAGGATGTTTTTATAGAGCACCTGCATCCACAGCAAACGTCGCAGAATGTTTCAGGGAAAGTCTTGAGTACATAGGAAATAAATATCCACATTATCCATTAGTTATAGGTGGAGACTTTAAGCTGGCATCCACTGACTGGGAAAATTACACATTTATCACAGGGGGCAGAAGCAAAGACTCGTGTGAAGTTATTCCAGGAGTGCTGTCAACATACATCCTTGAGCAGTTGGTTAGAAAACCTACTCAAGACGGGGACATATTAGATTCTTGGTGACAAACAGACCTGATCACTCTGAGGAAGTTAATCTAGAAGAAGGTATTAGTGACCATAATGTCGTTGTGGTTTCTATGTCAGTGCAAGTTGCAAAAACACCAAAGAAATAGCGTAGAGTTTTCTTGTTTGGGAAAGCAAATCAAAGTGTCATTAATGAATATCTTCACAGTCAGCTCCAAGCATTCACCACGGGGGACAAAGATATTGAGCATCTTTGGTTGGAATTTAAAGGTATTGTCCACCACATGCTAGAGAAGTATGTGCCTAGCAAAGATATAGGGGAGGGAAAGGATCCACCTTGGTACAACAAACATCTTAGGAAATTGCTGAGAAAGCAGAGAATTTTGTACAGTCATTTTAAACGTAGTCACTGCCCCGCTGACAAACAGAAATTATTGCGAAATGAAAGCAGCTGTCAGAAGGACAATGAAAGATTCTTTTAACAAGCAATATTTTATCTGCAGATTCTAAAAAAAAATTTGTCGTACATAAAATCTATGAATGCTACAAATAATTCAATACCTTCTCTTGCTGACAGTATGGGTAATGCTACAGATGATGAGAAACAGAAGGCTGAAACTCTAAACCTAGCTTTCAAAAACTCGTTTTGGGTAGAGGACTGCAGCACCATTCCCCTTTTCATTCATCAAACAAATTTAAGGATGGGTGACATAGTGTTTAGTGTATCTGGGATTGTAAAGCAGTTAAGATCCTTATACACCAGGAAGGCGTCTGGCCCAGACGGTATCCCCGTAAGATTATATGTTGACTATGCTACAAATATAGCACCATTCATATCCATCACCTATCAGAGATCGTTGGAACAGCGGAAAGTTCCACAGGACTGGGAAAAGGCCCAGGTCATAGCAATCTTTAAAAATGGGAGAAAATTGGATGCACATAATTACCTGCCAATTTCGCTGCCATTGATTTGTTGTAGAATCATGGAACATAGTTGTGTTCAGACATAATGACCTCTCTAAACTCTGAGAAGCTCAGCTGCAGAAACCAACACAGTTTTAGGAAACAGTCGTCATGCGAGACACAGCTGGCCCTCTTTGTGCATGATATACAACAGGCTCTAGATACCGGCTACCAGGTTGATGCCATATTTCTCCACTTTCAAAAGGCGTTCGACTCAGTTCCACACTGCCGCTTGCTCCAAAAAGTGCACACTTATGGTCTACCCAATGACATATGTGGTTGGATAGAAAGTTTTCTAACAGACAGAGAGCAGTATGTCGTCCTGAATGGGGTGACTTCAACAGAAACAAGCGTAACTTCAGGTGTGCCCCAGAGCAGCGTAATAGGTCCGCTGCTTTTTACGATTTACATAAACAATCTGGTTGATGGTATTGACAGCGGCATTAGACTGTTTGTTGTTGATGCTGTAGTCCACAGTAAAGTAGTATCACACAAAAATTGTAAACAAATCAATGCAGATTTGCAAAAAATAAATGCATGGTGTAACGACTGGCAGTTATCTCTCAATATTGGTAAGTGTAACCTACTGCATATAACAAGGCAAAAATCCCCGTTAATGTACAAGTACAAAATAAATGCCCAGTCTCTGGAAGCGGTAACATCCGTCAAGTGTCTTGGTGTGACTATTTGAAATGATATCAAATGGAATGATCAGACTACACAAGTAACAGGCAAGGCGAAGTCTAGATTGTGGTTTATTGGTAGAATCCTGAAGTGATGCAGTCCTTCAACAAAGCAAATTGCTTACAATACGTTATTTCGTCCAAGTACTGTTCATCTGTATGGGACCCTTACCAGATGGGTCTGATTCAAGAGATTGAGAAGGTTCAAAGAAGAGTGGCAAGATTTGTGACCAGTACATTTAGCCATCGTGAGAGCATTACAGATCTCATTAAAAGTTTGAAGTGGGACATACTTGCAGATAGACGACGCGCTAAACGGAAGGGGCTGTTCACTAAATTCTGAAATCCAATCTTCGGCGAGGATGTAGAGCATATATTATTACCACCAACTTTCAAATCGCGCAATGATCACCATTCAAAGATAAGGGAAATTGGAGCTCGTACTGAGGCATTCAGACAGTCGTTTTTCCCTTGTGCGATCCGCAAGTGAAACAGAGGGGAGGGGGGGGGGGGGTGAATATGACTTTGGCGTGAATTGTGCCCACCACCACACACCGCTTGATGGCTGGCAGAGTATATATGTAAATGTAGATGTAGATAACCAAATGAATGGGATATGCCTTACACTTCTTTTCAAGATACAATGCTGAAGGGGAAGGTTTTTTTGTTTTAAACAGAATTCTGACTAGTGATGAAACTTGGGTGGCATGCATATATGTTAAAAAAAAAAAGTCAATGGCTTGGGGCCATACTTATTCTCCATTCAAGCTGAAGAAAGCCCACCAAACTTTATCATCCAGGAAGGTTACGACTATGATTCTTTGGGATGCCGAGGAGTTTTGCTGTTGAATTTATGAAGTGTTGAACGACAATAATTTCAGATGTCTACTGTGAAACTCCAAAGAAACTTAAGTGAAAACAATTGTCAATATAGCATGTGTGTCTTTTTTTTTTTGTGTGTGTGACAATGCTCATCCTCATGATGCCTGAAAAGCTCTAGAGATTTTGAAGTAGTTCAAACGGGATGTTTTTAACCCCCCATACAGTCCAGACTTCGCACCAGGTGATTTTCATCTCTTTGCTCACACGAAGAAGTGGCCTGTGTGTGAACTTCAAAATGCCATGAAGACTGGCTATGGGCCCAGGCAGAAGAATTTAATGAAGAAGGAATTTATAAAGAAACACTATCACAAATACTTAAATTTAAATGTTGACCATGTTGGAAATATAGCAAAAAGCTGTAGTTTCAAGATATATGTAGCAATTTTTTTCCATGCAAGATTTTTATTTACAGCCAAATGGAGGTTACTTTCCAAACTGACCTTGTACATATGCTTGCTAATCTCAGTGGCAAGTTATATCCTGTGTTGTTAGTAATGGCCAAAGAAACTAACTTCTTTCATCACCATCAATTCTGATGAACAATATTGTTTCAAGGACTGATTTTGGTAACAATTTTGTAAGTTATGAAGACATAAAATACTTGAACACTTTCCTCGTTATTGTTATACTTACACCTTATTAATTGTATTAAGAAATAATGCACAGAGTTAACATGTGCACACCAGTAATGTGTCTTTTTACATCACTCTGTGTGTAAGTTACTTGACTGTTTTGTGTATGTAGTTAAAGATGAATCTTTAGTGCTCAGTACACAGGAAAGAATTACACTTCTATGTGCTATGTCCTATGTAAATTTATAATTATAGCCATATGCTGAACATCGAGTGTCAACTATTTCTATACACTGTGGTGTCCGGGCATCATAACATTAAGAACTTACATCATTGATCGATTTCGTTTCTGCATGCTGCTCTTCACCGTTGTAAAAATACTTTGAACCAGAAATCTTCATGGCAAATCCCAGGTCACAAAGACAGCATGATAAATCTGCTTTCACAAGAATATTTCTTGAGTTGAGATCACGGTGTGTTACACATGGCTTAAATTTGTCTGTAAAGGAAAATTTTTAACATAAAAGTTTTTAATTAACAGACTGATACAACATGTATTCTGTATTCATACAGATATATAGTATAGGCTGTAATAACTAAAGAGTATCAGATGAAACTGCTGAAATGCAACAGCAAACAAAAGTCATCCGCACATGCAGCCAGTAATAAAAATACTGTTACTGTCATAATATTTTATTATCACATCACAGTCCTTGCACCAGTGCCCTGGATTAAATTCTAAACATTTCCACAGTATCTCATGCAGTGTGGGCTTGTGGCTGTTGATGGTGATCCATCTGTTGGATGGGGCCATTAAACTCAGCAGTCCCCTTGGTGCTATTCGAGAGGAGTAGGTTATGTGGTGGCACTGGGTCCCATCCTCTTCCTTTTTGCATCATCCAACACAAACATGACACCACACTACACGCATACATTACAGTCACCTACACTTAACCAGATACACATATATCTTGCAGTCTGCAAAGGAAAGGTGCCACTGTGCTCCAAGGACAGGAAAACCTTCCCAATTAGATGGCTGAACCTGCTCTTGGGGGATCTCTCAGCTAACAATGTCACATGACTTGACTATTTTACTTTACTATCAATATCACTATCCACTGACATTCAAGTGAGCCGAAAAGGCAGGAAAAAAACTTGCACTTATTTTTCAATGATATTTTAAGTTATGATATATGAGGTTTACAATATATTACACATAATGACATTCTTTTTCATTTAAGTGTCTCTTTATGGAACATTTTCTGTGGTTTCCTTATATTCACCTAGTCAAAAGCTAAGTCCTAAATTGCAACAGAATGGTTTGGTATACACAACATAAAATTATGTGTGTGCGTGCGTGTGTGTGTGTGTGTGTGTGTGTGTGTGGGTGTGTGTGTGTGGGTGCGCGCATGTGTGGGCACACGTGTGTGCAAATATCTTCAAGTCAACCTATTTCAATTTTATTGAGCCTTAAGAAATTTAGCAAAACAAACGGAAAACTCCAATCCTGGATAGGATTTTGAACTATTACTCTTCTGAACGTGAGCTCATTGTCTTAGCAGCTGGACCACCTCACTTGTTTATGGGTCAGGATAGCTCCCCAATGCTTTCAGTGTCTTACAGAGACTATGGACAGCATATTTCTGCTATTATCACGGCAGAAGAGAATGCTACATACTGATATGTAGTTGTGTGTAATTCAGGTTGCTTGTGAATTTACAGAATGTAATGGGTATAAGTGCAGATATTTCTATTGGTGACTGAGGACAGTGTACTGAACAATATTACATCTGTATTTATGCCATTTGCGGACTAATAATTATAGCTATTACAAGTTGCGTGTTTTTAAATTGGTTAGAGCCTCCAAGTATGTGTGGCAAGAGCAAGGTCACAAAGTTTGCAACAGGTTTGTGGGAAGACTGTTAGATGCAGAGAAAAAACAACCAACACAATGATGTGTATATGTATTAAGGTACCACATAAAAACTATTTGCACTTATACATGTTACATTCTGTATAGTGCAGTTTTACACCAGAGTCTAGTAATGGTGTCTGTCAACACTTACAGATAAACTTTTGTTCTTACATTTGTGTAAAATGTGATGTATTGGTGTGTACAAATGAAAGGATTATCATGGTCTTGGGGATGGTTTGACAATTAGAGGCAAATACGCTCACGTCTAAGTTACACATCAGTAATCATTTGTCAAGAAGACTCATTTCATCATACAATCCGCAGAAGAATTTTAATGTAATCAGTAAAGCACACTGTGGGTTGTGGTTAAGCTGGTCTTCACCACAGCCCCACTCCCAGATGTTCTATTATACTAGGTACGCATGGGGAGTCCCCACGGAGTTGGAAAAATATGAACAGAGGTACAATCAAAGTGAAGCTTTGAGACAGTCTGTGCATATTTGTATGCTTGATCGAGGAAGACAATTACCTGGGCCTCAGTTCACAGTCCAGTAAACAGTTTTAGTGCATTTGGAAGGTCGAAGTATAACTGCAACATTTGTGTGAAAGTTAATGGTAATAGAAAGATCTGACATGAAATGTCCTGACAAATTAAAACAGTGTTAGACTGAGACTTGAAAATTTGTACTCATGCGTGATGCTCTAATCAGCTGAGAAATCTACGTAATTCAAACAGTTCAACACTTAGACTGAATCTTCCAGTACTTCTTTCCTACTTCTCAAACTTCATAATGCCTCTCTAGCATACTTTCACAAACCATCACCAATGTGGGTAAAAATATGACTGACAATAGGGTGACATGGCCTATTGGCGGTTCCTATAAATAATTTTTTCTACTGTGCAAAGGGATGAACAACACAATAAAACGTCTAGACAAATCATAAGTTTTTGCCAGGTAGAGTCCAAAAAATAGACTCTTGCTTTTCTTAGGTACGACTTCTATTGTAGAAGGAAGCAAGTAGGGGTGTGCTGGAGCTTTGAGTCACTTGTGTGTACGTAACGACAGCTCATTATTTTGCTGAATTTATACAAATGATACCATGTAACATTTTAAAAGGAAGGAAGACAACGATTTAACATTCTGTTGATGACAAGATCATTAGACACTGAGCACATGCTCACATGGAATAAGAGTAGGGATTGTGCTGGTCCATCTTCTGAATGAACTAGAACAGCAGTTCTGCATTACACGGTTTAAACAAGACTTTGGTAGGTTTCTGGAGGTATGTGGAACTGGATATCTACACACAAGTCAAGCAATTCCCATAAATTATGAGCCAGTGGTCTGTGCGTGCAAAGCTCATGCCGAACAGCATCCCAGATGTGTTCCACAGATTGGGTGAATGTGGTGGCAGAGACATCAACCTACATTCACTGTCACACTCCTCAGAGCCCTGTATCATGATTCTCATCTTGTGAAATTGACAGTTATATTGCTGGAAGATGCCAGTGCCATCGCAGAAGACTTCAAGCGTGACAGATACAAGTGATTTGCAATAATGTTTACATAGTCCACAGCTGTCATAGCGCCTTCAAATACTACCATGGGCCCCTGGAAGCCCCGATTAATTTACCTGTACCATAACACTGCACCCACTGGTCTTTGTCTGTGGTACAGAGCATGTTCCAAGTGTGGAAGTCTTCGACCTTCGCTTTCTGTGATGAAGCAGGGACATCCAATACCCTGTCTCCCAACTCTAGTTTCACCATCCTTCAACCACTTTCCATAGATGCTCATGATATTAGCACACAAATAGGCAACCAGTTTTGTTGTTTCCAAGATACTCATTCCCAAATGCTGGTGATACAGTTTGCAAATGCCACCCATGACAATTTGCTCTTTGTCAGAGTCACTTATGTCAGTGGATTTCACATTTGCAGCCTGTGTCAGCACCAGATTGATTCTCCATGGCGTTTCTGCTCCACTTACATGCTTATATATTTTCCTTAGTACATTATAAGTTTGCAGTGCCACCAATGTACAGACAAACCAATTATTACAATTTCAAATAACTGGTTGATTTATTCAAGAGAGAGAACTTAAAAAATTGAGCAAGTCAATAACATGTTGGTCCATCTCTGGCCCTTATGCAACCAAAATAAAAAAAGTCAAATCAAAACAAATTCAGTCACCTAAATCTCCAGTTTTATTTTACTTTTGCTACCAGTTTCAACATTACCTCCGCGATCATCAGGCCCCTGCGTAAAGACAAGAATGATAACAGTGTAAAACACATAACAAAAGGGGCAGTGTAAAATTTTATAAATCAAATTATACATCAAATGTAGTAAACACATAACAAAAACCAAACAGTACAGGGAGTGACATCAAAGTTTAAAATAAATTAAGGAATATAAAGAGAGAGAACAGTTGTACACAGTATGGATACAACCCAGGGAACAAAGCACAAATGCCATATAATACTAAAAGAGATATATATGCCATATAAGTAAAAGAGAACCTAATAACTGGAGGTCAAAATGACATGTTATGCATAGATAACCACAATGTCACATATTGACAAACCGTACATAATGTTAATGTCAATACCCATGGATCATCTGAAGCAAAACAATCACAGTTATATACCGATGAGTGCAACCTAAAGGTAAAATATTTATTTATACATTGTCATATACTAGTAAAACATAAAACCACTTACTGGAGGTCAACCTCACATTAACTACCTGTATCACAATGTTCCATATACTAGTAATAACTACTAAAACAAGAATATAAAGTTACGTTAACAAAAACTGTCAATCACAGATTCTTAAGGCGGCACATATTTAATAAAAACATTTTTAATTAACCAAAGTGTGAAGCTAATGTAATATATCATAATGAATTCCCATTAAGCAGGAAGTATTGAAATAAGATATGGAAAAGGTCACAACTGACATTATCATGAAACTGGTAAGTCTGCTAATAGGTAGGCATATGGCTGTGTGACATAACAAACTATACACTACGAAGTAAGCCTAAAGAAGAGTACTGCAATACATGCACAGTATATCAAAAATACATTCATTTCAGTCAAAACAACCAAAGCCACGTATCTACATGACATGTGGTCCTTATGCAGGGCAAGACAGAGGAAAATGTGATCCACGGCCAGACAAACAACCAGTAAAATGGACCTACAATAAAGAACAGGTGAGTGGGATATCAAGATGCTTATGAGAGCAAAAGTTATGATGTGAGAATCTACAGATGTGCTACAGAACTAGACGTATGTAATTATGTCACTATTTACCCAAAATATGCAAGCAACATGTCAAAAGGCAATACCCATCAGATGGACGAGTCAAGTTCTCTAATAGATGTAAAAACATTAAGGGAATAGTATATTAAGGTCACATACCTACTTTCTATAGGATCAAGAGTTCATAGAAGCACGTATGTGTCATGCAATAGAACAGAATGCAAGAAAAAAGTCAAGGCAGTAATGAGGGCAACCAATAGATCGTATGAGCTGTGACTGGAAAGTTATAAGAATGGGCTTGTAATTGTACAATGGTGGTAATTACATGCTACTGTGATGCATCTCCTTCAAAATAGTCCCCTTCTGACTGAACGCACCGATTCCAACGGTGTTTCCACTTTTGGAAAAATTGCTGGAAATTTTTTTCCTGAAGTGTGTTAAGGATGCTCTCCATATTTGCCTGGATGGCTTCAATCGAGTCAAATCAGGGGAACATAGTGGTTGTGGAAGCAGAGGAATTTTGAATTTGGTCAAAAATTCAATGATAAATAAATGTTGTGTGACTAGGGCCTCCCATTGGGTACACCATTTCCTGGATGCAAGTATTTTGATTTGATGCCACTTCAGCGACTTGCGCATCAAAATTCAATGATGGAGAAGGCATGATGAGCCAGAGCATTGTCATGGTGTAGAACCCAACTCCTGTCTTTCCACAATGCAGGCCTTTCCTTCCACACCTTTTTGTGCAAATGCTCAAGGGCACACTTGTAGTATTCCTGGTTAATTGTCTGTCCTCCAGGGGTAAATTTATGATGCACAATATCGGTTGAATCGAAAAAAAATCACCAACATTGTCTTCACCTTCGACCAACTTTGCCGTGCTTTTTTCGGTCGTGGTGAACCTGGAGTCTTCCACTGCAAAGACTGCACTTTGGTTTGGATCATATTCATATACCAGTCTGTGTCATTTTTAGTCTGAGTAATCATTTCTTGGCACACTTCAAGTCGGTATTGTCTCTGGTCACTTGACAACACTTTTGGAATGAATTCTGCAGATGCTCAACACATGTTCAGATCTTCAGTTAAAATTCACTAAACTGCATAGAAACTTAAATTAAGTTCATCAGCCATCTCTGTAATTGCAAGTCTATGATCAGAGCACTCAAAGTCATGAACTTTCACAACATTTTCCTTCGTTTTTGAGGTGGAAGGACAGCCGACTTGCACTCAATCAGCTGCTACAATGAACTGAACAGAGGAAATGCAGTTTCTTGTCAGAGGGCATTCAGGGACAAGCCAAAGACTCACTCCCCACCCTCTGTGTACCTGTCCGCCAAACCAGTAAGCAGTAGCGGATCCATTCTTAAAACTTTCCAATCGCTCCCTGTATGTTACCTAAATATATCAACCAGTTAACACTAAAATAAAAATGTATCAGGGTATACTACACAACATGTAATTTGGCAGTCTATACTTACACGAGTAGGTGGTTAAATGAGAATATGAATGACAAGAAATATACCGGAACACTATGTTTGGTATTATCAATGCATAAGAGGTACAGATGAGCAATTTGAACAACAAAAACAATGTAAAGAGAGAAGAACTCACAACAATAACGCCATAATGCCAACAAATGTGGGGTAACAACCATCGTGGTTACGTGTCGAAGAGTGAAAGTAAGCAAGTGAGCAGGTCAAGGCAATGTTTTAACTTACTAGTACCTTTCTAATTGTTCACAAGTCCTGTATGATGCAAGTGAACATTGCCTTGACCTAAAGTCTGGTTTTTGTTATGTGTTAATTTCATATTAGCATTGTACATAATTTGATTTTTAAAATTTTACACCACCCCTTTTCTTATGTATTTTATACTGTTATCATTGGCCTGAAGATGGCATTATGTAACGCTGAAACTGGTAGCAAAAGTAAAATAAAGCTGGAAATTTAGACAGCTGAAGGTGTCTCTATTAGACATTTTAAACTGAACAGCCGAGGTCCCACAACCATCTAGTACAAAGATGAACTTACAGAGACTTATGCGACAAGTTTCTTCGGCTTGACATTGATTGACAGAGTTGCTGGATGGTCTTCTGAGGGATGTTGTGTCAAATGCAGTCCACTGGCCTGTTAGATCTTCAAAATCATGAGCTGGTTGGAGGGCCCTGCTCATAATGCTCCAGACATTCTCAATTGGAGAGAGATCTGGTGATCTTACTGGCCAAATTAGGGTTTGACAAGCATGAACACAAACAGTAAGAACTCTCACCATGAGCCAGCAGGCATTATTTTGCTGAAACTTAAGCCCAGGATGGCTTGCCATTAAGGGCAACAAAACAGGTCTTTGAATATAAATAGTGTACCGCTACACAGTAAGGGTGCAGCGGATGGCAATCAAGATGTCATGCTATGAAAAGAAATGGTACCTCAGACCATCACTCTTGGTTGTCTGGCTGTGTGGCAGGCGACAGTCAGGTTTGTATCTCACTACTGTCTGGGGCATCTCCAGACAATCTTTGCTGGCCATCTGGGTCCATCTGGAAGCAAGACTCACCACTGAAGACAATTCTGCTGCAGTCAATCAGATTTCAGGCTGAAGACGTGTCTGGAGATGACTTGGACAGCAATGTGATTCCAACCTGAGTGTTACCCATCATACGGCCCACCAACCAGGAGTCAAGGTCTAGGAGGCCATTTAATTTCATGGCACTAACCCTTTGGTTGTCATCCGCGGCACACTTACAGCACAGTAATACGTCAACTATTTTCTATACCTCGTTTTGCTGCCCTTTCTGGCAAGCCATCCTCGACTTACATTTCAGCAAGATAATGCCCACCTTCACATGATGAGAGTTCCTACTGCTAGTCTTCATGCTTGCCAAACCCTATCTTGGCCAGCAGGGTCGCTGGATCTCTCTGCGATTGAGAATGTTTGGAACATTATGAGCAGAGCGCTCCAACCAGACCAGGATTTTGATGATCTAATGCACCAGTTGGACTGCATTTGGTCAATGAATGCAATGCTGAATTAATGTTTGCATAAGGGCCACTGGTGGACCAATGCCTAATTCTTTCAAATTGTGAAGCTGCTTCTCTTGAATAGATCACCTAATTTTTCTGAAATTATGTTGATCTGGTTGCCTCTACATGCCCATCACATCTCTCAATTTCTGTCCTATTCAGAAAACTCCTTCATGGTATACTGATTTTTTGTCTTAGAGTGTATAACATTTGGATTACGTAACACAGTTAACAACTATCAATAGGTAATTATACAGGATGCTTCAAGATTGGAGTGCATGAGAATGAGGGGTGAGGAGGGGGGGGGGGGGGGGAGTATTGCTATAGTGAAAATAACCCCCAATGTTTCCCTGAAAATAAGTCCAACAACGTGTTGTTACTAAGTTACATAGCACAGAACTGTATGATACCTAGTACCCATGCCATATAAGACACTCTAAGCATTCACCGTAAGCAGCAATACTGAACCCCTTAAGGCACATGTGGTGTAACCAGAGCTATGAAGCCAGTGCAGGGCCCTGTAGCAAATGCTAAGAAGAGGCCCTCGGTTTGTTTTATGCATCAAAGTTTAAGTTATAAAATAAAACAGCACTTTACAAAAACAAAACTTTTCTCAATTTAATTTGGACAAATTTAGTTATAACAGTAGTCAAATCACCATCTCTATGTTCATTAAGGTGAGGCTGGTTAGCTGTTCTTGTTCCATGGTGTTCTTAACACATTTCTAATGCCCTTTAATATTGAAAAAGAACATTCTGCATTGCAGTTGGTGATCATCAAAGACAAGTAACTGCCTAAGACTATTTCTACATAAAAAAACCACAATTATAACAAATTTTGCATAAAAACTTATAAAAATGCAGTTAAAGGGTCTCGTGCTTTTTGTTGTCAACAACAGCAGCCACATCTGTTTTGAGCAGCTCAGCAAACTGCACCAGTTCATCACCGAGGCTTTCTTCCAAATCATCTGGTTAAGCACTGATGACAACTGGAGTTATTTTCAAGATCTCTTCTGCTGTTAAAGACTTAAATGACGAAGTATTCCAAATACACTAGCCACTTAATGGTATGTTTCCACTTGTTTAGCTAATGCACAGATCACATTATCAGTTATGACAGTAAATGTCTGAACTTTAAAATGTTGAACAGGTTTTTTTTTATTTTCTCCAGTTTCATCAAGTGTAGCACAGCTGCTGAAATTGTTGTACTCTGCATTTCACTTGCATCGTCTTTAAGTCTACTGCTTATACTATCACAGTCAGCACTTTTGCTTTTGCTTTAATATCTGAAAATGTGGACCAAATTGCTTGGACATACCAGTTTAATGATTTATAAAAGGTATATTATGTGTTAAGGTCTTGATCACATTGCTGCAGTGGGGCGTTAGTTGCTAACAAGCATTTTACAATTTTAAACAATTTTTGATGTTGCTCAGCAACAGTCATACAATAATTTTTAAATGAAAACACCACCATGTGACTGTAATGACAAACTCAATCACTTGAAAATGGCAGAAAAAAACAAAATCTGGGTCATAATTAAACGAATAACAATACAGTCAAATGACAGTGTGTGCATTTAATAATTGTAGGGTTTTGTTCCAACTGACACTCATTATTCCCATTTCCAATTCAACCATCTTGGAAACTAGCCAGCTGGCCTGATGATTACTGTCTACTTTCAATCCATGTTATAAGATGTATCATCCAAAACTTGCTTGGTAGTAGTAAACTCACACACAAGTGCCTTCGTAGCAACTGCTCTCAGTATGGCCTTCCATGTCCAAGAACCTTAAAAATCTTTCCACTGGTCCAAATCACACAGGACATAGTGCACTACCAGAGTCAGTTGGTCTACATATGACGTATCAGGAGTGGAATCTAATGAAGCAGAATAACGATTGACTATCTTAATTTCACAAATAATACAATCCCATATGCTTGATGCAATTATGTGCATAAATTCCTAGCAAGTTGTTTTTGACAAATATGATATATGTCCCTTTCCTTTATTTGTATGAATATATACATATATTGGGCAAGAAAAATGTCAAATTTGGCTATTAGTTCTCATAAACCTAAATTATTTCCATTGTGAGGTGATCCAACAATTTCATCACTATCCTAAAATGCAAGACCTTGTTATGCTAAAAAAGTTATAACTGCAATAATTCATTCTAAGACTGTCCATCAACACTTTTCTTCAGCCTCAGTTTGACTCACAAGTTGAAAATAAACAGGTGCATCCTTGTTTTTTCCAAGCTAACAATGATATTATCACTTGTCTATGTGAAGCACTTTTTTCGTGACTCTTCAACAAAATATTCACGATCTTCATCATCTAATTGGTCTTTTATAAATTATTATGAACCCTCTAAATTTGTAACTTTGCAAACAAAACAGAAAAGTTCCTCTTTAAATTTTGAATAGCACAACCAATCTCTCCCATGTATTTTATTTGTTAATTTAATTGTGTGCATGAAAAATCACTTTTGATAGAATCGTGTTTCTTTTTCCTTTGTCGTATATTTTACTTGAAGACAAAAAATTACTGTTCATATGTTGCACTTTGCTATTTCCATTCACAATCCAAAACTCTTGATCAAAGTTGCTTGGTCATTCACAAATATCATTGGACTAAAATTTACTTTTGTGTCATTTTTGGCTCAGAGAATATGTAAAAACATCAGAAACATGTAATATACTTTCCACCTCCATTTGTCTTGAAGAAGACATCTCAGGGGCAAGAAGCCTTGCTGCGCTTTTAACTTCTCTGTGGTTGGAAGATGATGTGGCTGAACTGGGAGGACTCGCATCTGTTCGACTAAAGTATCACTTTTAAAAAAATGCAGCTACATCGGAAAGAGTTGCAGATAGCAATAAATAATTCCTACTGCCATCACCTGTACAATGAGGTGCAACTTCTGTATTTTCTGCTTCAATTTCTTGAGATTCAGGACCATCATTCTGAATGTTACGAAAACTCAGAAAGCATACATGTTTTTGATATAACGCTTTTTCCCATTTTGCTCTTTTGTTTTACACTTTGCACTTTCATATGCATAATGTCAGCCCATATCTCTAGGCATGTGCAGGGATGTCAACTGCATTTTGCTCCTTCATACCACTGGTGCAAAATTACTAATGTTCCAGAACTTTTAGAACAGATCTCACATGTGTCACAACCCATCAACAGACCAAGCCAGTTACTCAATGGAACTTTTATCCCAGAAAATTAATTCAAACTGTAATGACTATTCATCTATCCTCGAGCACCGCATCTGCTATTGATATTGCCACAGTTGGAACAAAGTAAATAATAAACAGTTCTAAGAAAAGCAATTTAAGCTACATTAAAAACACACAACCATAAGGGTGATAAAAAAGGTGCAAATTTACAAATAATAAGGGTCAAAGGTAACAGTCTTCCCTTGTACAATACACTACTTCCTAGATTTTATAAAATGCCTTTGAAGCCCTTTTTTATATCAAATTCCTGAAAATTATAATGAGGAAGTGTGTGCTCATGAAGGTTGGACATCAGAATGTTAATTTCCAGGTGTGTGCAGTTATTCTTAAGTGTTGCAAAGACTATTACTAGATTGCTAAATTATATGTTAGTGATATGAATTATGTTGAACAACAGACTGCCTTCATTGTGGTTCTGTTTGTTTTCCTTTATCTACAGTAAGCAACTGAATATAAATACTGAGAGAACTGTCATAATACTTAGTTTCTTGATGCTCAAGTAATTAACTCAAGTAACAGAACCACCCCCCCCCCCCTTCCCCCCTTGGGAAGATGTTGTCCAGAAACTGATGTACATCCAAACTGAAGAGTGCTTGCACCCAATTGTGCATTCCCTGTAGTACAGATATGAGCAACAGACACATTTTTCACTAGTACAGGTAGGGTTTTGCTCAAGAGAGTCAAGACTCCTGATCCATTTAGTCATCAGTGAGGCATGCATAAGCCTGTTAAGTGATCATGATCAGCACAACTGTACCACAGGGATTATCACTGGCATATTAATGTTATGTAAGTTCATGATGCCACCTCATCCAAGTGTTACTCTACAGTGAATAAAAGAAAAATGTCAGTATCTTGGTGGTCATGGGAAAGAATCACAAGCAAAATTCTGTTCATTATTGGAAACTGACCTTGTTTAGCCCCTGTATCCTTATCAGGTGGTATGGATACTAGGTGTAAAACACAGGGTGAGTCAGGAGGAAAGGTACATGCTTTGAGGGGTGATAATATTAGTGATTCCGCACAAAAAACTTCATATGGACGTATGCCCTATTCTGAATGGTTTCCGAGATAGAACACATTTAATATCACTTTTGTACGTTCTTCTTGAGTAACTCTAAAACCGCACCCTCCAGCGAAAATGTGTCACAGTACAAAATTGAATTATATTAAATTTCCTACAAAAAGGTCCCATTCATTTTTTCTCTATAACTAATGGTTTGTGCGAAGAGAGCACAAGAACGTTGAAAGACTTCCTTGACGCACATGCGCTGTTGCTTGCGTAGTTTTTGTGGGCCAATTTGAGCTAGCATATTGAGGTAGCAAGTTGAGACAAACAGTTGGATATGGGACACTTGTGGTCTATCAAGTCGGGAAACTACCCAAAATTTCCATTCGGAATAGGGCATACATCCATATGAAGTTTTTTGTTCAGAATCACTATCATCCCTCAAAGCATGTACCTTTCCTCCTGACTCACCCTGTATATCAGTCAAGCACTTGCACTTGCACTTGTTGTAATACGTGTCCTGCCAAATGTCCACAGATGGCAGGATTCAAAATCAGCTACTTGAATAGGCAATACTGTGCCTGTTAAATACAGGCAAAACATCTTTTATGATGATTGCTGTCTGTGCAGAAAATGTTCCTGATACTGTGTGCTGATTCATGCCCAATGCAATTTTCAGGGCCATTCACAAACAGCATAGCACCCTCCTCTAGATTAGAAAAGCACTCTCTCTCTTAAAAGTAACCAACTACTTCTAATTTTGCACTGTTCTTTCTCAACTTCATCATACCTCCCACAGAACACAGGAGTCACATATGTGTTACATACAGAGACATTTTTGTTTTATGCTGCAAGTAGAGTGGTACAGATAACATCACAAGAAATTCATCACTATAATATTTTGTATTAAGGATACTTGGTATTAGATTTTGTACAATTTCTGTACATTACCAGCAACTGTAGAACGTACTCTGACATCAACATTTTGTCTTATTTTGATGCAGGAAATCATTCCAGGCATTTGTTACAAATGTTTACACACATCTTGTATTTTTCTTAAAATGACTACATGAAACTGTGCGTTATATGTAAGAATGTCACTCAAATATGGCTTACCTCCTTTACGGATATCTGTGTGTAGGTGAGCTAGACCCTTTGCAACAGATAGTGCCATTCTACATAAACAATTCCAGTCCACCAAATTACTCCTGAGATAATCCTGAAGGCAGCCATTTGTGGCATATGAAAGCACCAGCAAGTAATCAATGTATCCCTCAGCACTCACACGTTCATCTGACCCTGATCAATAAAAAATAATAATACTAACAACAAGAACAAGAACAACAACATAATAATAAAGGAAGGTGCTGCCTCTAAGTGATTTGCACAGTCCTAATGGGATTATTTATAAATAATAAAATAAAAATAATGATGATGTCACATGTGCATTTACTGTAAATACAAGAATCTAAGTAATAAAATGCTATAAACTCAAGGGAGGTGAAATTTCAATTACTTAAAGTAACACAATTTTATCTTGAAGTTATTTTATGGGACTTAATTGTCTGCAATTTGGTATGACTTGTATTCTTTGCATCTGGGAAGATACATACTTAGCAATTGTGTTTATGCTTGAAACCTTCAATACAAGTTTTTGTATTAACTGCTCATCCGATAGCATTGCTGGCCATTGGCACACAGGCATGATAAAAAAAAAAAGCTCTGAGCAACATTTTAAACATAAAGCAAAGAAACACGTTGTCTGTCTGTCCATACAGAAAAACACATCAATAGCATCAATCTTTGATAATATTACACAAGTTTTATTAGTCAGTTCTACTCCATTCTCCTTCTCTCTCTACATTTTGCTGTCTTCTCCAACAAAATTACAGCATTTTAAGGTGCACACTTATGTATCCTCTCCCCCCCCCCCTCTCTTTTTCTCATTTTCCCTTTACTGTGCACTTATACTGGCACTGCACATAATTTAGTCTGATGCTGATGAACCATTTTGTGCTTGGACTTGCTTTGATGTTTGTTAATGTTCCAGATCTGCCTCTTACAATGACTATTCACTGCGCACTCTTTCTTACTTCTTGCTTATTACATTTTGGTCAAAGTAATGGTCAATGAAATTTGTTTTATTATTTGCAAAGGAGAAACATACATACCAAAATATGTTAACAAAGCAGGATTATCCATGAATGGTAAGCAATAGATATCACGTTCATTATGAAAGTATTGTCTGTGGTGGCCTGGAAATATTTTTACAGCAACTTCCTTGTCAAGCAATGTTCCTTTAAACACACATCCATATCGCCCCTGGCCTGAAACATATATGAAGACAAAAGGCTCTAACAACTGCATATGAAAAATACAAATACAAATACAGATTTCAGTAAACCTTACAGAAGTGTAATGTTACATAATAAAAAGTGATGGCTACATGGAGAGGTATGTGAGTCTGCAGGCGTGTGTACACACACACACACACACACACACACACACACACACACACACACACACACACACACACACAGTCCCCATTGCAAACATAGGGAATAGTGTACATAGCATGTATAGTGAAATGGAGGAGTGGATTGTAGAATTTGCATGTGGAATGAGTGGAATGGTGGGAGGGGTCTGGTGGCATCTGGATAGGGATGGGTGTGGAAAAGGGGCTAGTGGAGACTGACGTCAGGGAGACTGCAGGATCGAAAGAAGTGTTATTCAGAGAATCTGGTATTATGAGGCACCCACTTAAGTCTCATATCATGTTTTGCTACTGGGTGGTCAACTGAAGACATCAGCTGTCAACAACTGTAAGTGACAGCCATCGAGAAACGGAATTATTGCATGCAAAACATGATATGCTTTATTCACATTAGATGGTATTTCCATGGTGTAAACTGAGAAATGGCAGCTATAACTCTAATTTCAAATTCTCACTAATGGAATCTTCGTAAGAATGCATGCATGTAGACAATGATAAGTGCCAGAAACATAGCAGCCATCAGTAGTAATGTGTGCGGTGTTACAAATCTGGGGATGATGTGGATAACTAGAACTCAGATACAGATTCTGAATATGTTCCTGAACACAAATGCGCTTCAGGAGTTTTTGCTAATCATGTAAATGTGAGTATTTATTTAACAAAGTAAGTCATGTCCCATACCACAGTTTGCATGAATTAACACAACAAGGTAATGGTTGAAATACCTTGACATTGTTCATGTGCTGCAGTATGGCAAGAATAAAAACAATTTTATATTTTGCTGAATCATAGATAAGTTTCTGAGGATGTTATATTTCACTATTATAAATATTATTAATGAAAATCTTAATACCAGAAACTGAAACAATTTGAACCTTTCACATCTGCATTTTTGAGAGATTTTGCAGTAGTGTTTCATTAATTTAAGCAACAAGCAAACTCTGGTAAGCCAATGTTAACCCATGTAAAGTGCATTCTGTTTGTAAGTAAACAATGTTAAGTACCTATTGATAAATTTTTACAAATAAAATTTGGTAAAATTTATTAGAGATTCTGAGCAAATAATGTCATATCATCATATGTCCTATTCTTAACAGTTTCTGAGGAAACTGTTGAATACAATGGGGAGCAAGACAAATGCAAGTATAGTAAATGAAACATTGGGATTTAACATTTTGTTTAATTGTGTACATTTCCTCACAAAAAGAACAGAGTGAACACAAAGGAGAAACTTCTCACTTTTATTTTACACATGTGTGTTCAAGTGATGATCATGATGATGATGAAGTCCCATACTCTGTGACAGAATGTAGGGAACGACGCGGGAGACCCTCACTGCCATACTAGGCAAGGTCCTAGTAGATGTGGTTTGCCACTGCCTTCCTCCGACCAGAATGGGGATGAAGGAGTGTACAAATGAGCTCAGATCAGCAACACAGCAGCTGTCTACAAGAACTGCAAAATGCATGCAGTTGACAGTGGACTTTTTGAACACCTTTTGTAAGGAGATATATACTACCAAACAAAACATCAGATCACAGTGTTTCACTTACTATCACCTGCACTTGTCCTGTTACCCACTGTGTTCATTAGTTTCCTAGGAAGCTGTCAAGGACAGGACATATGCTCATACGACATTTTTTTATTCAGGATCACTAATATTACCACTCCTCAAAGCATGTACCTTTCCTCCTGACTCTCCCTGTATACTTGTAAACAATGACTTATCTGAACTTAAAAATCACATTGCATGTACTTGAAATATCTCATTTATGAGAGTTTATTGAAACTTTACTGTGAAATTTCTCAAATCAACCAACTTGTCCCCTACCACTGCTTACAGCTAAGGTCTTTAAATCTGTCCCTAACCACAGTTTAGCAGTGGCTATCCATTCATATGGACAGTTGGCTGCTGGCCATGCCCACATAAAAGACTACACTGTACTTCTGACTGGAGTAGGATGTGATATGTGGGGGCATAGGACATGGTCTTGTACTTGTCTCTTGAGTCTTCAATAGGGATATGAGCCCTGTAGGTGAAGACACTATCACTGTCTTAAAAAGACAGTAATTATCTGACAGAAGTTATCCATCAGTTATTTGACTCTTCCACCTACAAGCCCTGTCACAGTGATCTCGCCCCAGAAATCTTGCATAGCCTCCAATCCCTACCCAAGACACTCACTCTCTTGCTCAAAACAAATGAACAGGACATCTCTGACTTGATGTCTGAATAAGTTGTTGGAAAGGAAGGACTATACATAGACGGTAGGACATCTCTGAAGTCTCATTTGTGGAGATGTTTAAGGAGATTATGCTTTTAAGAAGTATTGCAGGCATTTTGAGGTTAAAAAATGTGAGGTACCATACAGGCATGTTTGTAGGAATGCCTGTGGTACTGCCATGTCCAGCTGGGCGAGTTTGACATGAGTGGACAGGTACTGTTCCTGGATTCTAGGGGGAACATCCGAGACCAACTGACTGTGTGTTCCACAGTCTTTTCTCACTTTCAGAAGAGAGTGAACAAAGCTTATTCACTGAGGGAGACAAAGTCTCCACGAAGTCAGTTTATGTTAAACAGAGCTAGCAAGATATCATGACAGGCTCTACCGAGTTCAGTTGTTACTAGAGAAACACTATAAGGCAATCTTGAATTAATTTCTAACTCTGGAAAGGCCCAGTGGTATTCTTCATTATCATTTAATGTGAGAACCAACCACCCCTCCCTATCAGTACCCAATGTAAGTGACATGTTTAGTAATGTTTAATTATAAGCAGACTGAATGGTCGGCCAGCCTTACGTTTGGGAGGCAAAATTCCAAATACTAGGAAAAAATTATTCCTAGCTTTCATAAGTTACCTGCTCCTCAATCAGGGAGGGAATAAAGGTTAGTAGAGGAATGTTAGAAGTGAAACAGCTTTCAGAGCCAAAGTTCAGGATGGGCCCACTTGCTGTGAGGATGGGTAGAGGGGGATGGGGGAACAAAGTCTCTTCCCCTTGTCCTCATACTAAGTGAGTCCCTCTCAGTTTGAGGTCTAACTGACTGCACCTCCTTTCCAACCTCATCCATTGAAGCTTCCTTTCCTGCCTGAGGAAGGAACAGACAAGTCCCAGCACCTACAAACTGTATGTTCCAGGTTTAAGACTTTCTATCAGTAGGTTTTGATTGGGTGAACCTTGATATCCTCATGCAAAAGTTGAAATATTATGGAACAGTAAGACACAGCAGGTTAATGGTTTTTATCTTATCTGAATGACGGAAAGCAATGTACAGGATTATTTTAAATGATGGACCCATTTTCAAAACTTTGTATTTATTCAAGTACAAATCCAAACTGAACAAGCTTTAGCCACTAAAAAGAAGAAGTTTCGAAGGTTTTTTTTCATAATGTTTGATATCAATCTAATAAATTTAGTAATTTGTAATTAATTAGTTTTTAATAACTACTTAATAATTAGAAATGTGATAAATATTATAAATGTTCAATGTGGCCACCATTAGCTGCACAGCAAACTTCAATGGAATAGCCAAACTCATCCCACACACACGAAAGCATATCTGCTGTTACTGAGTGCACAGCAACAGTGATCCGGTTCTGCACATTGTTCATAGTGGTTGGTAGAGGTGGGATGTAAGCGGCTTCCTTCACATAACCCCATAAGAAACAGTCACAGGCAGTGAGATCAGGAGGTCTTGGTGGCCCGAAGTGCAGAGCCAGGTCCTCAAAGTCCCCTGCAACCCATCCAGTGCTGAGGAAGGGAGTCATTCAAAAATCCTCGTACACCACGGTGCCAATGAGGCAGAGCTCTGTCCTGTTGGAAAATGAAGTCCTAGGAATCTTCCATAACTTAAGGGACCATACAGTTGGTTGGGGTATTCCAAGTTCTCAACTGGCTCTATTGGTAGACGTCCTGGGACTGCCATCAGATATCATCCTCTGACACATGCGAACAGCCTATGCTTTTTCCCTTGCACACATTGCCAGTCTGTTTAAATTGCTTAAACCAATGGGTAATGCTTTTGCGAGTTCATGGTTGAATACTGAATTTGGTACGAAATGCCCACCACGCTGCAATTTGCAACTCACTTTTCACGTACTCAAGAGCCCAGAAAACCTTGTGCTCCACAGTCACCTTCTCACTCTCAGCTGGCAGTGAAATGGAATGATGGCCCTATTGCCACATGAACTGTACTTGCCACTTCTGAAACCATCACCGCCCACCCGCCCGCCACCACCTATCAAAAACTTTGAAACTTGCTCTTTTCATTGGTATAAAGCTTGCTCATTTTGGATTTGTATCTGAATACATATGAATTTTTGAAAATGGGTCCATCATTAGAATAACCCTGTATATCAGTTCAGTGTTACGCACGTAACAATATACACTCAGAATTTAAAGCATCAGACATAGTGTATCAAAAGGTTTAATTTTTGTAAGTAGAAGATTGTTTGTGTATAACCAGAAACCACGGTTTCAGAAGAAACAAATTTTGTCTTTTTTGCATTAGATACAAACTAGTACAGGAATAAAATGTAATATCAGTTCTATTATGGAACAGGCAAATAATAAAATATCTGAAAACATCAACAGATGGTTCAAGGCAAACAGACATGGGCGTACCCAGCGAGGGGCAGAGGGGGGTGGGGGGCAGCTGTCCCCCCCGCCCCCCCTTAGAAGATATTCGCAGTTTTTCACTAGTTTACTGTTTTATTTAATAACAAATGCTGCATGTTTTCTCGGATTGTACAAGTGCATTCTTGTATTTAAAATGTTTATTAAAAGCAGTTTTTCACTGGTTTACTGTTTTATTTAATAAGAAGTGCTGTATGTTGTCTCGAGTCCTTGTTTCCTGAGACTAGTATGACCTGCCCCCCCTCCCCCCTAGTTCAGATCCTGGGTGCGCCCTTGTAAACAGATTATAATTAAATTTTGGTGTGACTCAGTACATACACTTCAGTACTTTAAACAGAACTCCATGACCTATTCAAATAGGTTTTGCAATTAATGAAATAAAAGAAGCAAAAAGTGTATAGTTTTTGGGACTACAGATAGATCACAACCTTAATTGGAAAATCCATTGCCTAGAATTAATGAAGTGCTTTAGTTTAGAAACATTTGCAGTGCACATGTTTACTACTATGTTTGATTTAAAAATAAATATACTATTTTATTATGTACATTTCCACTCACTAATGACTTAAAGAATCAGTTTTTTTTTTTTTTTTTGCCCCTTTCGTACTCAACTTACTTGGACAGTATTTTTAGGACACACAAGCGTTTTATAAGAATTATATCTGATGATAATTCTAGAACATCCTGCAATGACCTCCTCAAAAAACTGTGTATTTTTACAACTCCTTCACAATACGTATGTATTCATTAATGTCCTTTGTCACTACCAACATTTTTGTTTTCTCAATACGTGGTGAAAAGCATGAATACAATAAATAGATAAAAACAAACTTCTGCAAAGAAAGACTAGAGGTGAAGGAAAGATACAGAGGTACAAACATATTCAACAGCCTGCTAGAGCACACTAAATATAATACAGATAATGTGGTAGTTTCTAAGGAGGAATTGAAGAACTTTCTGTTTGGCAACTCCTACTCCACTGAAGCCAATTTTCACAGAAATTCTCAAATTTTATGTTTTATATTATTTAATGATTAGAATTAGCAATGTAAGATAACAGTGTATCATAATGCTAAGTCATTTCACTGCATTGCACTTACATTAAACTAAATGTACATCTCAGACTTATTTCCACATCCCTGCTGCACCTCTTGGTGAATTCCATGAAATATGATGAATGTAGTGTAGCTGGCAGAGAACATTTCAGAATGATATTCCACAATTATAAAAACTGAAGTGAAACTCAAGTAATGATATTCTCTCATTACCAATGTGGCTAAAAGTATGCACCTAACCCACATTACACTTCATGAGAAATTTTTCAGTATGATGCTTCTTGGTACAGCCCAATAATTGTAAATATTTTACTGAGTGTCAATGAATATATTTACTTACCTACAATTGTGGATATTTTTAGGTGCTCCAAGGCATAGGTGTCGGATTGGTAATTTCCTGGACTTCCATTGTCCATAAGATGAACAGCATCAGCTGTCTGCTTGTAAATAGAGGCTTCATGTATTTTCCACAAAACGATTACTCCAACACCCACAGAAATTAACACTAGTACAAGGCCACAAACTAAGGCAATGAGAATAGTTCGATATCCATCGTCAGCAGGTTCCATTAAACTTGTAGCTATGAAAAAGAGGATGAGTGAAATATGTTGGTTATTTAATAATACTTTATCACATAAACAGACAGAAGTATTGTACATGTTAAAGGAAATTTTCAGAAATGCTCAACACAGAAGGATGATGCAAAGCATAAATGTGCAATGTTATGTTACTAGTTCATAAAAATCAAGTATTCAAAATTTATTCTGAGGCAGCTACAGATGAAGTTCTGCAAGTCTAGTCTTTAAGTATAAATGAAATCACACACAGATCTCCACCAACAAAATTTGACATGTTGTTTGTGGACATTTTCTGATATTTTGGTATAAGGCACCTTTGGTCTCCAGACGCTCATTACAGAGTAATAATTTAATTACAATTTGTTAGGCTTTGCTGTCAGAATTATCCCTGTTGCTTCGGCATAGTGTTGTCGTGCCGCTTCTCCACTGCATCCAGTGCATCCATACACAATGTGCAAATCACTAAACTCCTCATCAGTTATTTCCCAGCTACTGAGTGTCACTGTTAACATATAATTATCACTGCCAGAAAAATAAATCTGTAACAGAACAAGCAACACTGAATGAAACCTTGAGGACCAGCAGTAAAATAAGCATTGCTGTTGTTAACAGCAAGTAATGTGAGTGAATGGAACAAGTTTGTTTCCAAAATAGACCCACAGCATATGCTGTCGACATTTGCACTACTATGCGCATACTTTCACTGCAGTACTGATACAAAGGGTAAGAATCAAATTAAATGTAATTACTCATTGACGAACCTCTAGAGACCACATGTCCCATACACCAAAATCCTCAGGAACTATCCTGAACAACTATCTAAATTTTGTCAGTGGAGTTCTGGTTCCCCTGGATATGATGTGTGTGTAGGGAACAAATGCAACAGTGTCCACAGAAAGTCTTAAAGGCCAGAATACAACTTGACTGACCATATAAGAAGAAGCAAACTGTATTTGTAATCAAATGCTGTTTTAAAACTGTGAAAGCAGTATTCTTAGGATTGTGAAAGGAGCGAAATGATGGCAATTCTTAACTCCATTACTCACTGGACAGATGGAGCACATAAATTTCACTTTCCACTGATACACCAGGATATCCACAACAGTCAAGGCAGATGGAGACTAACTGGGGCTAAATCCCAAACCAACCTAACTGCTTCATTCCCATAATGTTATCTATGAATATTGTGTTACAGTGCAAAGGGACTTAAGTTGCATATAAACCTGTGAAAATAAGTAAATGGAATGAAGATCAGCATTTAATGTCCTGTCATGTATGAGGTTATTACAGACAGAACTAAGGATCAAATAGGATAACTAGGCATGTGCTTTTCAGTGAAACCATCCAACCATTCACTCTAATCAGTTTAGGGAAACCATAGAAAACCAATGGCCACACTGTCATTTAAACTCTGATCAAAGTTCATTGCCCAAACCACTACAATTTTGATAGTAAAACTGCATTTTAAACATTACCTAAGACTAACTAGCTAGACTCCCTCAAGGGACCTGAAATATATTCAAAAACTAGGCTTTTATAAATGCTGCAAAAAATTGACTTTTAACATAAATGGAACTATTATCACCACTTCAATCAACACCAACCTAATTCATGTCAAATTTTAAAAATTGGAAACTCCAGACTGGATTATCAACAGTGTAAGGAAAAGATAGACTGCTACTTATAATAAAGCTGACACATTAAGTTGCAAACAGGCACAACTAAAATACACTTACACACAACCTTTCGGCCATAAATCTGAAAAAAAAAGAAAATCATACACACAGTCATTCACACAAGCAAGCACACCTCAACACACATGACCACCATCTCCGGCAGCTCACACCAGAATGGAACTGTCATATAAATGGAAGCAGCAATCTGAAGAGTGTGGGGAAGGGAAAGGGATAGCAGTGAATGGGTGGGTGGGTGGAGGGGGGGGGGGGGGAGAACACTGGTGGTTGGTGGAGTGTGCAGGGACTAGACTGCCAACAGATGCAGCATTAGGACCCTGTGAGGTGGGAGGGGAAACAGGAAGTGAAAAAGGAGAGGTATAAGGAAAGATGTGTAAGTACATTGGCTGAGGGCAGCACACAAAGAGGGTGAGAAGCAAGAAAAGGGAGTAGGTGACAAGACAGAGGGGGAAGAAACTGTTGGATGGAGGGTGTGGGACAGTATGTTACTGTAGGTTAAGGCTAGAATAATTTTTGGAGTGGAGAATGTTTTGTAGGGACAACTCCCATCACCACAGTTCAAAAAAGGTGGTGGTGGTGGTGGTGGGGAGGAGGATCCACATGGCTCACGTAGTGAAGAAGCCATTTAAATGAAGCACGATATGTTCAGCTGCTTGTTATACCACAGGGTAGTTTACTTTGCTCTTGGCCACAATCTGGTAGTTGCCGTTCATCCTGGTGGACGGCTGGTTGGTAGTTACACCAATATGAAAAGCTGTACAATGATTGCAGCAGAGCTGGCATATGACATGGCTGCCTTCACATGTGGCCCAGTCTCCGATGGTGTAGGCTAAGCCTGTGATAGGACCGGAATAGCAAGTGCTGGGGGTGGACTCGGCAAGTCTTATACCTGGGTATTCCATAGCGATAAGATCCTTAGTCAAGGGATTGGGATTGCAAGTGGCATAGGCTGGACTAGGATGTAGTGGAGATCAGGGATCAACGTAACTTCACTTTAGAAGGCGAGGGGGGGGGGGGGTAGGGTAATCTTGGGTAGGATGTTCCTCATTTCACAGCATAATGACTGTAATCAAAGAAGGATGTGGTTCAGTTGTTCCAGTCTGTGTTGGTACTGGACGATGAGGAGGGCACTCCTTGGCTGGTTCTTGGGGATGGTGGGAGGATTTGGGGTGCGAGGGGGAATGGCGCAGGAGAGCTGTTTGTGGACTAGGTCTGGGGATAGTGCATGTCTGAAGGCCTTGGTGAGATCCCTGCCACACTGTGCAAGTGAGTTTTTGCCACTGCAGATATGCCATCCCCTGGTGGCCAGGCAGTATGCCACCTCCCTGTACACCAACATACCTCACGCCCATGGTCTTAAGAGCAATTGAAGACTTCCTTTCCCAACTTCCTTCAGACTCCAGACCCACTACCTTATTCCTCATACACATTCCTAACTTTATCCTAACTCACAACTACTGCTGCTTTGAAGGGAAGGCACACAAACAAATCTGTGGCACAGCTGTGGACACCCACATGCCACCCTCCTCTGCCAACCTGTTTATGGGCCATCTAGAGGAGACCTTTCTAGCTTCACAAAATGTCAAATCCCTAGTTTGGTTCAGGTTCATTGATGATATCTTTACGGTCTGGATTCTGGACCAAGATGCCCTATATTCATTCCTGCACAATCTCAACAACTTCTCTCCCATTCACTTCACCTGGTGCTCCTTAATTCAGTGTGCCACCTTCCTGGACACTGACCGCCTCCTTTCTGATGGCTCCATCCACATCTCTGTCCACATTAAACCCACCAACCACCAATGGTATCCGCATTTTGACTGCTTTCATCCCTTCCACACCAATAAATCCCTCCCGTACAGCCTGGCCATCTAGGGACAGAATACCTGTACTGACAAGAATTCCCTTGACCAATATGCTGAGGATCTGTCCAAGGCCTTCACAGACAGACACTATCCTGCACACCTAGTCTGCAAACAGATCTCCCATGCCATTTCCCCCTCACACCCCAAATCCTCTCACCATCCCCAAGAACCAGCAACAAAGGAGCACCCCCTTTGTCACCCAACACCACCCCAGACTGGAACAACTGAATCACATTCTTTGCAGGGCTTTAATTACCAATCATCATGCCATGAAATGAGGGACATCCTACACAAGATCCTTCCCACTCCCCCCCCCCCCCCTTTCCCTTTCCAAAGGGATGTTCTGTCGACTCCCAATCTGCACAATATCCTAGCCCCTTTCCCATGCCGCTCCAAATCCCAATTCCTTGTCACAAGGATCATATCCCTGTGGAAGACCAAAGTGCAAGACCTGTCCAATCCACCCACCTAGCACTTCCTACTCCAGTCCTGTCACAGGCTTATCCTACCCGAACAGAGACCGGGCCACCTGTGAAAGCAGGCATGTCATATACCAGCTCTGATGCAATCACGGTACAACTTTTTATACTGGTATGACTACCATTCAGCTGTCCACCAGGATGAATGGCCATCACCACCAATCTGTAGCTAATAGCAAAGTAGTAGACCATCCTGTGGCACAAGATGCAGCTGAACATAAAATGCTTGATTTTAATGGCTGTTTCACTACCTGAGCCATGTGGATTCTCCCTACTACCACCTGCTTTTCTGAACTACGCAGACAAGAGTTCTCCTAACAACACATTCCCTGCTCCCGAAATTATCCTGCCCTTAATCTACATTAACATACTGTCCCACATCCTCCACCCAACAGTTTCAACCCCCTTTGTCCTATCACCTCCTCCCTACTCTTGTCTCCCACTTTCTTTGTGTGCTGCCCTACACCAATGCACCCAACCATCTTTCCCTGGTCCTCTCTTTCTTTGCTCCCTGTTCCCCCCTTCCCCCTTCCCACCTTCTTGCCCAACAGCCTCCTACCCCTGTGCCTGTTGGCATTCTAGTCCTTGCACACTCTGCCAAACAGCATTCTTCTCTGTTCCACTCATACACTACCATCTCTTCCCCTTCCCCATCCCCTTCAGATTGTTGCTTCCCTTCTATGTAACAGCTGCATTCTGGTCCGAGCTGGCAGAGATGGTGGTGATGTGTGTGTGTGTGTGGTGTGCTTGCTTGTGCCAATGAATGTGTGCTTGTTTCTTTTTCTGATGAATGCTGTGAACAAAAGCAAATGTGTAAGTGTCTTTTAGCTGTGTCTGTCTGCAACTTAACATATCATGTTTACAGTAAGTAACAATTTACCTTTACCTTACGTTCTTGTCAAATTTTGCACACAAAAACCAATTTTGTTCTTAAACAGATACACAAAGCAAAGCCGATGCCTAGCTGACTTTATTACACCACTATGTTATAAGGAACACAAACTGACTAATTAACAATGTCCACAAAAATTTACTGATGTTATTCCAGTTAATGAGAGCCAACTTTAAAAAATTAATAGAAAAAACTGGTAAACTGAGGAGCAAGATGACCTTTTCCACTATAATGTTCACTACAGAAGACTTGCACACAACTTATTCAGAGACTCCCTACTCAAACTCCTTCTATCGCAAAAGCATCCAGACGATCAATGGACATGCTGGATGCAAAGAATTCAAAGTTCTTGGCTGGTAAGAACATGACAACAGACCAAAAATGGCCTGAGTTATATAGTCCCCTCTCCCCCCCCCCTTTTTTTTAATCAAGTGGATTGTATTCATTCATCATGACTCTGATACCAGCTCTCTATCAATTATCTTTACACCATGCACAAAAATAATATCAAAACTAACAAAACTGAACACTGAGATGATGACTACATCCGCAGTAAAATACAGCATACAACCTGCACTGACCAGTGAAAGCATAGTAATTCAGTCCAACTCAATAAAAGCAATTAACAATAGTGTTACCTGAAAATAGAAAAGGAAATAACTAGATTATTGCAGATTGGATCTACCAAGGGAGGGAATTTTGTGAATAAAACAATCAAACCATACAAAAAAAGTATTTTTGAAAGTTTGGAAATCCATAAATGTTCTGTTATTGCTCAAATGAGTTGGAAAGTCGAACAACTAAAGTTTAATTATTGCCAAGTAAATGGCTACAATAATTAACAACATTAAGTCTGAAATCATTAATGGAATTTCACTACTTTTAAGAAATGTGAACACTTACCACGTGACAGGGCAGTAGTAATGTCCTCTGTGGGCATAACATAATCATCAATGAAGTTCACATTGCACAAGTTGCCTGAACAGCAGCAAAATCTTGAATTGTTTCGTGCAGCTGATGGTTTGTCAGCAATGCATTTTGTCTGAATGCAGTCACTCTTCCCAGAAACCTCCCAACAACCTGAAAGAAATGTTTAGTTATAGTTCACCTTTTCATCAGACACCAGTCGTATTAGGTTACAATAACAACTAAACGTCTATATCCGTAGGACCAAATTAAGGAGCAGATCTCCACAGTCATGGAATTTGTCAGTACATGAAATTACAACATAAAAGATATAACAAATAAAATAATATGTTTATGAACCCAAAGAAAGGCAAGCCATAAGTTTATGTAAGCACAATCAACAATATAACACAGGAGTCAGCTTAATTTTTCAAGGAACTCCTCGACAAAATAGAAGGAGTTACCCATGAGGAAACTCTTCAGTTTTGATTTGAAAGTGTGTGGATTACAGCTAAGATTTTTGAATTCTTGTGGTAGCTTTTTGAAAATGGATGCAGTGGTATACTGCACACCTTTCTGCAGTAGAGTCAAGGAAGTGCGCTACAAATGCAGATTTGATTTCTGCCTAGTATTAACTGAGTGAAAGCCGCTAATTCTTGGGAATAAGCTGACATTGTTAACAAAAAATTACAGTAAAGAGAGGCCAATGTCAGAATACCCAGACTAGCAAACAGGGGTTGACAAGAGGTTCACAAACTTGCACTGCTTATTATCCAACGTATCCATTTCTGAGTCAAAAATATCATTTGAGAATTGGAAGAGTTAACCCAAAATATAATACCATACAACATAAGCAAATGGACATGAAAAGTAGTCTACTTTGCTTATTTTCAAGTATAACTTACTACAGATATCGCTACATGTATATAGTAACACCAAATTTCTACTACTGATTGCCTTCTCATTTTCTACATTTCTCAATCAATTCAATCACTGCCTACATGTTATCAATTGTACCTGTACTGTGGTTAGTTCATAATTAAATCTTACAGCAAAAACACTCATCCCATTCTGGAGTGCTATACCAGGAAGGAAGATTAAACCCAAACACTTTGTCAATGACGAGGTCAACAGAGATGGAGTGCAAGCTCATGTTGAACGAGAACGTGGAAAGATATCAGCTATGTCCTCTCCAAGGGCAACATCCTGGTATTTGCCTTAAGCAATTTAGAAAGACCACAAAAAAACCTAAATCGGGATGGTCATATGGGGATTTGAGCACTAGTCTTTGCAATTCAGTATATTAACCACTGCACCACCTCCCCCAGTTGCTATATGAGCAGCAGCAATTCCTGCTGTTTTCAGCTTGTAGGTTTCCCTGAATTTTACACCAGACAAATGAAATGAATCACAAGTTTCAGTGAAGTGCACAAAGATCTCATAGAATGTGTATTACGGTGCCGTTGGTAAATTCTGTGCAGATATGTTCACAGTGGGTTAAACAGCAAGTCTGCAGTGTCATAATTAAAACTGAAAAGTACTTAATTTACAGTCACAATGTAATCTTTTATGTTTTTCAACAATCCATACCAGTGCTTATGCAGTTAATAGACTCACAGGGATGGGAAGTACATGGTGGAAGAGAATTCTAGTAACAAAAACAACTAAATATAATTGAAACTGAGGCCTGCCACATGAAAGGTTCCTCTGCAGAGAAAGTGCTTCACGAGGAGGGCGCAAGGTACAAAACGAGGGCCCTACCCTCTCCTCTTATTAACAAGTATGGAGTGTTATCTGAAACTGACAGTGAATCTTAACAAATGTGACACACTCCTCCCATTACAGAGTCTTCACCATCACATTCCAAGTCAAAAAAGACGAAGATGGATAGGGATATATTTCTGGTTGGGAGTTCAAACATATGGTTAATAATGGGGTCCTTCAGGGAAACAGCAGCAAGGGATGGGGAGGAGGAGCATTTGCATTCAGTTTGTGTGTCCAGCGAACTCATTCAGTCATATTGTGGCAGATTGTACCCTGATCTGAGATCATATTTGATTCCTTCCTATGATTGGCAGAGATGGTAAAGCAACCGACCTCGATTATGTGATATCAACTGTGTGCATATTATAATGAGGGCAAGTGGAAGGCCCTGACCAGAGGCTAGTGATTTTGTGACCCATGCAAGTGTCAATGTTAACACCACAACATCGGCAACTACGATTGAAATGAGCACGTGACTGCACTGGAAGTTGGCGCAGTGACAGAGCATTGCATGGACATGAAGGCTATCAGTGGCACAAATGTTACTGTCCAGTCACTTGCAGATGAGAGAGGAACTGAATTTCAGAGTAGCAAAGCAAAAGCAGAAATGCGTAGCTCTGTTTTCAAACGTTCCTCTACAAAGGAAAATCAAAGAGAATTGCTCCAATTTAGTTCTTGTACCACTGAAAAGATGAGTGAAATAA
Organism: Schistocerca americana; assembly: GCF_021461395.2. Lineage (NCBI taxonomy): Eukaryota > Metazoa > Arthropoda > Insecta > Orthoptera > Acrididae > Schistocerca > Schistocerca americana. The sequence continues at coordinate 208,869,183 of NC_060130.1, read as the reverse complement.
GTTTCAGTGTCAGTGGCGTTGAAAAACAGCTGACATCATTTAAACTGAAGAAAGCTCCTGGGTCGTATGGAATGCCTATCAAATTCTATACGCATTTTCGACTGAGTAATCCCCTTTTTCTAACTATAATCTGTCACTGAACCCGTGAACAAAAAACCGTGCCCAGCAGTTCGAAGAAAGAACAGGTCACATCCGTTTACAAGACGGATGGTAGGCACTTCCACAGAACTGCTGTCCAATATCCTTGACACCGACTTCTTATAGAAAGTTAGAATATATTCTGAGCTCAAATATAATGAGGTATCTCTAACAGAATGATATATTCCATGACAACCAGCATCGATCACGTGAAACCCAACTCACACTTCTCTCATATAACATACTGAAAGTTTTGGATGGAGGCAGTCAGGCTCATGCAGTATTTCTTGATTTCCAAAAAGCATTTGACTCCATACCACATATATGCTCATTACCAAAATTATGGTATTTTGGGGTAACAAGCGAAATATGTGACTGGATTGATAATTTTTTGGTAGGGACGACGTAGCAAGTTACCTAGGATGGAGAGTCATTGACAGATGTAGAAGTAACTTCGAGTGTGCCTCAGGGAAGTGCGTTAGCGCCCTTGTTGTTCATGTTGTCTATTAATGATCTTGTGGACAATATTAATAGTAATATCACACTTTTTGCAGATGATTCAGTTATCTATAATGAAGCACTGTCTGAAAAAAGCAGCATAAATATTCAGTCAGATCTTGGTAAGATTTCAAAGTGGTACAATTATCGACAACTTGCTTTAAATGTTCAGAAATGTAGAATTGTGCACTTCATACAACGAGAAAAAGCAGCAGTATCGTATGACTATGATATAAGTCAAAGTTGGAATTGGTCAACTCATACAAATACCTGAGTGTAACACTTTGTAGGGCTACGAAATGGAATGATCACATTGGCTTAGTCGGGGGTAAAGCATGTGGTAGATTTCGGTTTATTGATAGCATACTGGAGAAATCCAATCAGTCTACAGAGGAAATTGCTTACAAATCACTCGTGTGACCCATCCTAGAATACTGCTCAAGTGTGTGGGATCCATACCGCGTAGGACTAACAGGAGCGGTAAAAAGGTTTCTGTTCAAAAGCCGTACAGCCCAGTATCGGTACGCCAATCAGGAAAAATTGTCGTGAGTAATGAGGCAATCATCCCACCGATGACGATACCCCTTTGGTAAAACACCATGTTCTGCTGCGTGAAGAAGTCCGTAACTGCCTGCTGTGCGTCTGCGTCCGATAGGAATCGTCGCCGCTTCAAGGGGTTTATTATGGGACGGGAAGCATGATAATCGCATGGGAAAAGATCAGGACCATAGGGCGGGTGCTCGAGGGTCTCCCACTTGAGCGAGGCTGAGGCTGACTTCCCAGATCGACTGGCGATTTGTGTCGAATCGTGACCAGCATGGAACTTTGCGCACCATTCCACAACTGTGGTTTTCGACGGACACGAGACATTCTACCTCACACACATTCTTCATTTCCGGGTGGATGTCTACTGGCATTTGTTCTTCGGCACCCAAGAAAAGAATAACAGCACGTTGGTCCTGTTTGGACACATTTGGTAATAACATCGTCATAGTTAACATTTCTGCAATTACCACATGCACGACGGAAAGACACAAATGACACACAAATCCCCTGCCTAACTGTTGGTACTTACATACCCGCATCAGAGTCACGCTACGTTGCGTATAAGCTGCAGCAACGCCTTCAAACAGAAACTTTTTAATCGACCCTTACAGAATGTATACAGAGTAGGGTAGCAATAATGGTCACAGGTTTATGTAATCCATAGGACAGTGGCCGGCCGGAGTGGCCGAGTGGTTCTAGGCACTTCAGTCTGGAACTGCGCGACCACTACGGTCGCAGGTTCGAATCCTGCCTCGGGCATGGATGTGTGTGATGTCCTTAGGTTAGTTAGGTTTAAGTAGTTCTAAGTTCTATGGGACTGATGACCGCAGATGTTAAGTCCCATAGTGCTCAGAGCCATTCTGAACCATGGGACAGTGTCACAGAGATACTGAAGGAACTGAACAGGTAGACTCTTGAAGACATATTTAAATGGGGCTTCTGAGGTCGTATATCCAACTGTATACAGTCCTTTCTCTCCCCACGCTATTTTAAATAGCGAATCGGCAATGTCATGCCTGACCACTTTGAACAAGAAAATGGTGTCTTTTACGGTACTGATTTAAGTGTGATGTCTTTCCCATACCTGTTAATAGTACAGACGAATGTTCGTTGTTTGTAGACGTCACGTCTGTCTTTTGTTCCGTCTCCAACTTTGCAACAATCTGTCAATTGCAATTGACAATTATAAGACTGGGGGAATGGATACAGAAAACTGAGACGTCTGTGTGTGTCCTTTACAAACGTTCACAGTCTGTTACTAAGTCTCCTAACAAAGGACACTGACTTTTACTCATATTTTACACGAACAGTGGCATTTTTGAGCCTCTTATTTGACTTCAGGCTTACGTGGTGGCCAAAACTAAGAAAGCACGGTTCCTAAAGGCACTACATATATCAAAAAGCTTCAGTTCATGTGGAGCAAGACACCCACTTAAAAATGGTAAACGTGGTGCGCCATGAAGGAATTAGTGTGGTGACTGAGCATTTCAGGACCAGCCCATTCACAACATTTGTCCTGAAGCCAGTCAGTCGCCACATAACATCAGGCAGCGTCTCTCTCAGGAGAGTCAAGCCTGAAAAACCATATCCACACTGTGGACACCTGCACACTGTACCTTGCTCACCCACCAATGGAACGACTTTTCAGCAGCCCATCGAATAATGAGGGCTTTTCGGACCCTCACAAAGGACTGTCTTTCGGAGATGGATGTGACTCATTTCAATGTTTTACACCAAAGCGGAAATAGATCTCCCAACTGGTTTTTTAAGAGGTGCAGCTTATTTTAAATTTGGAAAAATTTTAAAAAGCAGTGCACTCCGGATTAAAGTTTTAGGTCTATTTTTTTTATAATATTTAATATAGGCACCACAAGGTAACTCCGGTGGCTGTTCAGTCGTTTTCCCTTACAATGCCTTCAGGAGTGGGGCTTCCAATTAATATACTGCACTTAGCCTAAAACTGGATGCTATCCTAAAGGCACTGGAGCAGCTGAGTCGACATCAAAGAAAGTTTCTCATCTGCTCTGAGTCCCTTACTGCCTTATAATCGTTGCAGCAGGTGTAACCCCGTGAGAAAATGACCTAAACCTTAATGGACACCTAATATTTCAACAGCGGGGGAGGTATTTTCTGGTGGGTAGGGCTACTAGGCACGTGGAAATCTAGGGGAACGAGCAATAGGATCAAGCAACCAAGTCTACATCTACATATATATTCCGCAAACCACCGAACGGTCCATGGCGGAGGATACCCTGTACCACTCCTTGTCATTTCCTCTCCTGTTCCACTCGCAATCAAAGTGGTGAAAAATGACATATGCCTCCGTATGACCCCTAATTTCTCATATCTTATCTTCGTGGTCCTTACGCAAAATGTATGTTGATGGCAGAAGAATTGTTCTGCAGTCAACTTCAAATGCCGGTTCTCTAAATTTAATCAATTGCGTTCCCCGAAAAGGAAATCGCCTTCCCTCCAGAGATTGCCATTTGAATTTCGGAAGCAAACCTAGCACCCTGTCTCTGAATTGCTTCGATTCTTCCTTTAACCTGACCTTGTGCGGATCCCAAACACGCGTCCAAACTCTATTAGGTCAGACTAACGTCCTATATGCGGTCTCCTCCTCAGATGAACCACACTTTACTAAAATTCTCCCAATTAATCGAAGTCGACCATTCGCCTTCCATACCACGATCCTCACACGCTCGTTTCATTTCATATCGCTTTGTAACGTTACGCCCAGTTATTTAAACGACGTGTGACTGTAACATGCAGGATACTACTATTGCTGTGTTCGAACATTTCGGGTTTGTTTTTCCTACTCATCCTCATTAACTTACATTTTTCTACATTTACAGCTACCTGCCATTCATCACATCAACTAGAAATTTTGTCTAAATCATCTTTTATTCTCCAACAGTAATTGAACTTCGACACCTTCCCGTACACCACCGCATCACCAGCAAATGGCACATGGTAGTCCACCCTGCCCGCCAGATATTCTTCTCAGAAATCTATAATCTGCCCGTTGATTTCCATCTATAGTTCGCAGTACATCAAGTGAGAGAAGGGCAAGATGAGTTTCACACTTGCGATACTTTCTAAAACCGTGTTCATTCGTGGACATAAGCTTTTCGATCTCTACGAAATTTATTACGTTCGAGCTCAGAATATGATCTAGAATTCTGCAGAAAACCGATGTTAAAGGAGCACGAAGTGGCGTAATGTGCCATTCCCCTGCACGCTGACATCTCGTCTTGAGTGAGAGAGCCTTGAAACTGTGGGAGGAGGTGGAACCAACACTGAGCAACAACAGGCTACAGATGATGAAGCCAATTATTCGGCTAAGATGTACTTCATACTAGTCACTGGCAAGATATATTCATCTTGATTCGGCTCGAAATAAGATACTATCCTAGGAACACTTCGTTTCATACTCTGGAAAGAGAACACCCCGTCTGTGATGCCAACGGTGTAAAAATCACTGTACAGCACATACTAAATGAGCGCGTTTTCTATTTTGACGAGTGAGAAGAAGCAAATTTATTTGGGTACCTGCCATCTATTTTAACTGACGAAACGGATGTAGTGAAACTTTTAAAATATTGTGTAGTGTCTAGATTCCAATCTAAGCTTTTAGGTTGCAGACTTCAGTATGTTGCAGTGATCAGCTAGCCTCATTTATCACTTGTATTACTTTTGTTCTTTCCATTGGTTTTCTTTTCTTTTGTTATAGAAAGATATACAATGATAGCAAACATGTTTTACGTATATCCGTGATTCCGTGCGTGTGACACAGATACGTAAACCGGCAGAAAACGGCGCTGCGGTCGGCAACGCCTATATAAGACAACAAGTGTCTAGCGCACTCGTTAGATCGGTTACTGCTACTACAATGACAGGTTATCAAGATTTAAGTGAGTTTGAACGTGGCGTCGTAGTCGGCGATGAAGTGGGGATTTTCCCGTACGACCATTCCACGAATGTGCTGTGAATATCAGGAATCCGGTAAAACATCAAATCTCAGACATCACTGCGGTCGGAAAAAGAACCTGCAAGAACGGGACCAACGACGACTGAAGAGAATCGTTCAACGTGACAGAAGTGCAACCCTTCTGTAAATTGCTGCAAATTTCAAAACGGGGTCATCAACAAGCGTCAGCGTGCGAACCATTCAACGAATCATCATCGATATGGGCTTTCGGAGGCGAAGGCCCACTCGTGTACCCTTGATGACTGCACAACACAAAGCTTAACGCCTCACCTGGCCCCATGAACACTGACATTGGACTGTTGATCATTGGAAAAATGCTGCCTGGTCTGACGAGTTTCGTTTCAAATTGTATTGAACGGATGGACGTGTACAGGATGGAGACAACCTCTCATGAATCCGTGGACCCTGCATGTCAGCAGGGGATTGTTCAAGCTGGTGGAGGCTCTGTAATGGTGAGGGGCGTCTGCAGTTGGAGTGATATGGAGCCTCTGATACGTCTATATACGACTCTGACACGTGACATCTGCGTAAGCATCCTGTCTGATCATCTGCATACATTCATGGCCATTGTGCACTTGACGGACTTGGGCAATTCCACCAGGACAATGCGACACCCCATACGTCCAGAATTGGCACAGAGTGCCTCCAGGAACACCCTTCTGAGTTTAAACACTTCCGCTGGCCATCAAACTGCCAGACATGAACTTTATTGAGCATATCTTGGATGTCTTGCAACGTGCTGTTCACAAGAGATCTCCACCTCCTCGTACTCTTACGGATTTATGGACAGCCGTGCAGGATTCATGGTGTCCATTCCCTCCAGCACTACTTCAGACATTAGCTGAGGCCTTGCCATGTCGTGTTGCGACACCTCTGCGTGTTCGCGCGGGCCCTACACGATATAAGGCAGTTGTACCAGTTTCTCTGGCTCTTCAGTGTAATTTAAGCTTGTAGTTACAGCAGACTCACAATTTTACCGACAGGTCCTCGTTTTAAATTATACCCATATCACAGATGTAAGCCTCAGCAGAATTCGTGCGCATTGCGACCGTCTGTCGAAGCAGAAGTTGGAAAAAAAAGGGACAAGAAAATGAAGGTATCAGTTTGCGTTACACAACTGAGTTTCAGGGCAAGTCAGCTGTCTTCCAGTGTGGCAAGTTCGCGAACGTCGGCTCTTTCAATAAGCTGTCAATTAGGGCCGTTCTGGAATTGGAATTTAAAGAAAACTTACATCCCACATCTCTAAATAACACTATTTATTTTTATGGCTTCCTGATCGCTTCGGATAAAAACCTAGTTGAACTAGCGCCAGTAAAATACATTAATATTCGCTTCCCAGTCGTGAGAGGGAAGTCTTCCTATTTTTCACATGCACATGGAGGCCTCTCTGGGTACAATCACTGAGATGATTTAAAACACTGCAAAATTTACATGAAACCAGTTATTTGGTGCATTTGTTCCGTGGTGGTTATGTAATTTTAAAATAAGCACTTTTATCTTGAGGAGCAACGGTAGATAATCTGCCAACATCCTGAGGTAAGAATGTGCCTCTCTGGTACAACAATCGCTTTGGATTACTCTGCTCACATCTGAAATGACCTCGTGCTGGTCTCGCGCTAGTGAACAACGGCACCGAAGGCTGCATGAAACCGCGAAGGACTGCACCTTTTACGCTTATCTCACTACGACTCACAGCCGGCAGACTGACAGTGTCTCACTTAGCTTACGTATAAAGTTTGTTCTGCGCCTGACGATAGGGAGGCTAAAATGTTCATGATGACCCGCATGTACGGTTTTCAAGTATGAAGACCAAGGTGGCCCATATATTGTTCTATCACAATCGAACCGTGAAAAGCCAAATGCTTCATTGTAATTAACAAAGCCTGTAATTGAGACTTTTAAGAATTATGATGCCACTTCAGTCCCTTTCTTTTACTTTGCTTTACTTTTAGCAGCCTGAAAGTTTCTTATCGTATGAAATCCACGAATTTTAGAGGGTGAGATTTAAAACAACACCTCTCCAACTCACTACACGGTACAACTTGCGACAATTAAGGTTAAAATATTTTTATTTCGAGAAGAAAATTATAAACCGGTGTTATTACCCTATTCTTCCAGTCTACTGCGTGGTAATTATAGGGATGGAAACCAGAAAAGAATCGATCAAAATTTCGGAGCACTGGAATGATCTTACTGTGGGTGGTATGGGTACGATGTTTGATGCAATGGCAATAAGAAGCCATATTTAAAACGCTATCACGATGGACGCCATTCTCCTGGAGATGTCGGTAATAGAATGTTTCACCAACTCTGTAACGACAGCAGTTAGGAACGACTATCAACGTGGAAAACCGTACATGTCGACCCCATACAAACTTGACGTAAAATGTTCCTTACGTGGTATCGTCCGCTTTCTCTACGCAAATAAATCCATCATGCAATTTATATTCACTCTGCCTATTATTACAGAAATCCCTTCATATACACTCATGCTCATAAATTAAGGATCATTGCAGAATGTGGTGCCACACAATGTGGCACTACACAAAACTGGCGCTAATAACATAGGCACATAGGGAACACACACGACACCGATCTGTAAGTCCACGGCATGGGTGATAAGGTGAGAAAATCCTCCCGAAACACATGTGCTACAAAACACCACTGTTTCCAGCGAGTGAACCCCGACATCAATATGGGATATGGTCAACATGTACACGTACACGTACACAGGCCGAACAACGGGTTGGCATCTTCTGGATCAGGTTGTCGAGCACCAGTGCCTGTCGGAGCTCCTGAAGTGTCCTAAGGGTTTGAAAACGTGCAGCGATACGTCGACCGAGAGCATCCCAGACGTGCTCGATGGGGTTTAGGTCTGGAGAACAGGCAGGCCACTCCATTCGCCTGATATCTTCTGTTTCAAGGTACTCCTCCACGATGGCAACTCGGTGGGGCCTTGCGTTATCATCCATCAGGAGGAAGGTGGGACCCACTGCACCCCTGGAAAGGCGGACATACTGGTGTAAAATGACGTCCCGAGACACCTGACCTGTTACAGTTGCTCTGTCAAAGACATGGAGGGGTGTACGTGCACCAATCATAATCCCACCCCACACCATCAAACCACGACCTCCATAAAGGTCCCTTTCAAGGACATTAAGGGGTTGGTATCTGGTTCCCGGTTCACACCAGATCAAAACCCGGCGAGAATCACTGTTCAGACTATATTTGGACTCGTCCGTGAGCATAACCTAGGCCCACTGTTCCAATGACCATGTACTGTGTTCTTGACACCAGGCTTTACGGGCTCTCCTATGACCAGGAGTCAGTGGAATGCACCTTGCAGGTCTCCGGGCGAATAAACCTTCAGTCGTCTGTAGACTGTGTGTCTGAAGACAACTGTTGTAGTGGCTATGGTAAGGTCCCGAGCAAGGCTACCTGCAGTACTCCGTGGCCGTCTGTGGGCACTGATGGTGAGATATTAGTCTTCCTGTGGTGTTGTACACTGTGGACGTCCCGTACTGTAGCGCCTGGACATGTTTCCTGTCTGCTGGAATCGCTGCCATAATCTTGAGATCACACTTCGTTGCACACGGACGGCCCGTGCTACGACCTGCTGTGTTTGTCCAGCCTCCAATCGCCCTAGTATTCTACCCCTCATAACGTCATCAATGTGTGTTCTTTGAGCCATTTTTAACACACAGTCACCATTAGCACGTCTGAAAACGTCTGCACACTTACTCGCTGCACCGTACTCTAACGTGCACCAACACACCTTTGCGTATGTGGACTGTTGCCAACGCCACCGTGCGACGCCCGCAGGTCAAATGCACCGCATGCTCATACCCCGAGGTGATTTCACCATGTATCAGCATTATCCTTAATTTATGAGCATGAGTGTAGTACCTAAAACAGGCTGTGACGAGGCCACATTTCCACAATGCGTTTTTAGAGGATCTGCTATTTATCTACAGCTAAAGTCCGTTTATACCACAATAGGCGGGTTCAGGTCATACTACAGAAGGCCTCTGCTGAAACTGACCAGAGCACTAACTACTACACGGTCCAGTCACTATACTGTGCCCATCGTGACGTCAACGTGCAATAACCACTCTCAGACGGCAGGGGGAAGCACTAGCAGCATATGGTATATGGGGAGGAAACGGATAACAGTGTAGTCGTTGTCGTAGCGCGGAAACGGAGTAATTTATCTGACGTCCAAAAGGGCATGATCTTGATTACTGCTTTTCGGGCCATAGGTGGAAGCACTTCCGAAACAGCTAAGTTTCTTAACTTTTGGCACGGTGGCATGGTTAAAGCATACTGTGCATGGCAAAATGTAAAGTTCAAATGATGTAAGTGATGTGTGGTAATAAACGTAGGCGAAAGAACGCCGGAAATCGGCCAGCTGGAGCATGGAGACTAATGAGCACATCTCCAGGATCACAAGCATGGCCTAACAGCGCTGGAAATCATCACTGAAGATGCTTCACAAATAAAAGAAGCGAAACGCATATGGCAATAAACAAACTGCCTTTCACTTGATTGCACAAATGGAACATCTCTCCGTGAACCAAGATATGCATCTGAGAGCGTGTGGTCCCATTACGTTCTGGAAAAACCGTGATATCCCCTCTCGATCCACATCTACATACATACCCTACAGGCTACCGTACGGTGCATGGGGGAGTGCACCACGTACCGTTACTAGTAATTTCCTTTCCTGTTCCACTTGCAAATCGAGCGAGGAAAAGACGACTGTTCGCAGGCCTCCGTATAAACCCTAATTTATCTCATATTCCTGGTCCTTATGTGAAATGTACATAGGCGGCAATACAATCGATTTGCAGTCGGCCTCAAATGCTGGTTCTCTACGTTTCCGCAATAGTGCCTCACGAAAAAAGCATCGTATTCCCTCCTCAGATTTTCATTTAAGTTCATCAAGCATCTATGCAATACCTGCGCGCTGATCAAACCTACCGATAACAACCCTTCAACACGCTGTTTTTTATACATTGAGGTGACAAAAGTCATAGGATACCTCATAACAACGTGATGGACCTCCTTTTGCGGGGCGTAGTTCCGTAACTTGACGTGGCATGGACGCAACAAGTCGCCGGAAGTCCCTGTCGAAATATAGAGCCATACTGCCTCTATAGTCGTCCATAATTGCGAAAGTGTTGCCGGAGCAGGATGTTGTGCACCTCTCGATTATGTCCCATAAACGTTCGATGACATTCATGTCGAGTGATATGGGTGGCCAAGTCATTCGCTCAAATTGTCTAGAATGTTCTTCAAATCAATCGCGAACAAATGAGGCCTGGTGACATGACATCGTTGTTTGGGAACATGAAGTCCATGAATGGCTGCAAATGGTCTCCATGTGGCCGAACATAACCATTTGCAGGCAACGATTGGTTCAGCTGGACCAGAGGACCCAGTCCATTCCATGTAAACACAACCCACACCTTTATAGAGCCACCATAAGCTTTCACAGTGCGTTGTTGAGCAATGGCTTCATGCGATATGCACCACATTAGAATCCTACCATCCTTACCAAATGAAACAGGGACTCATCTGACTAGGCCACTGTTTTCCAGTCGTCTATGGTCCATCCAATATGGTCAAGAGCCCAGGAGAGGCGTTTCACGCGATGTCGTGCTGTTAGCAAAGGCACTCGCGTCGGTCGTCTGCTGACATAGCCCATTAACGCCAAATTTGGCCGCACTGTCCTAACAGCTACGTTCGTCGTACGTCCCACACTGATTTCTGCGGTTATTTCACGCAGTGTTGCTAATCTCTTTACACTGACAACTGTAAGCAAACGGCACTGCTCTTGGTCGTTAAGTGAAGGCCCTCGGCCACTGCACTATCTGCGATGAGAGGTAATGTCTGAAATGTGGTATTCTCGGCACACTCTTGACACTGGATCTCGAAATATTCAATTTCCAAATGATTTCCAAAATGGAATGTCTCACGCGTCTAGCTCCAACTACCATTCCGCATGAGTCACCTGGGTACAAATGTCGACTCAGCCAATGCACTGCCCTTTTATGCCTTGTGTATGCGACACTACCGCAATCTGTATATGTACAAATCGCTCTCTCGTGACTTGTCTCCTCAGTGTAGTCATGCTGAGAGGTCTGCACAGGATAGACTAGCGTCGAGAGCTGCATAAAATCAGTTTTTCTAGTGAAAAAACAATAACTGCAACATACCTATTTTAATGGTCAGCACCAACATACTGAACAGTATCCTGATCATCACGTGAAGCACGTAAGCAAGAAAAAGTTTTAAAAAGGTTTGAAATTGTGCTTACAGTTTGTTGGAAGTCGCTAACTGCTGTCATTCTCAAATACTGGATAAATGAAGATTCTAACTGTAATATTTGTCTTACTGTATTAAACTTTTAAACAAAATTATACCTCTTAATGAGTAGATAATGACAGCATTTTATACTTTTGAATATGGTCAGTAATTAACCAAAATATTGAAAATTATACTTTTGTTACCCCTGGAAGTCTTCAGATAGGAAACGTGCAACTAGTATCGGATTTCTTGCGGGATACGCACTTAGTAATATAGACTGGAGTAAGAACACACCTGTCACTTGATTCGTTACCGCGTTTGCCTCGCCTGAGCAGGAAGTAGTCCAAAAATGTTATTCCAGTTTACGATGTGAAGTCTTCTTCAAAAATAAAATTTTGTTAGACGTTAACATTACATTTTACATAAACTCAAAATAATACGTTCAAAAAAATATGAGCACATGCTGCTGGATAAGTGCTCAGTTCATCAGTGCTACGAGCCCCTGCGCGATTTTAAACCATCCCTGTCTGTTACCTGTTTTGTTGTGATGGAAGAGATTTCCGGTTGTTTTTCTTTTAAGTGGTTTCAGAACGTAAGTAATTACAAGTTGTAGTCACTGTCTTACGCCAAGTGTTTTGTAATTAATTTGGTTTACAATGGTCCCGATAGTCGGTCCAGGAAGTGTGCTCTCATTTCCTAATTATGCCTAACCGTGGGCCCTAGTGAGGGGGAAGCGGCATCCCGCCTATTTCACAGCATATTTTACACAGCGGCTGTTCATTATAGTTCCATAGATGTAGCAGCTCTCGGCGCCGCTCACTGGCACGCACTCTCTCCACGGCCTCTGCTGCTTTCAGTTATCTCCTGTCAGGCTCGTTACTCATCCCCAGTAACTGCATGTAGCAAAGCCCCGCGCTACGAGTTCCCATAGGGTATTCTGCATCAATGAAACTATAGTACAACAAAGCACGAATAATGATAATAGATTTTAAATTTTCCTTAAGTGAAAATGATTTGTCACGGCAAGATATTTGTTGACGCTAGCTGCAAGGTAAGCTGCCAGTGTTTGGTTATTGGGATGACACTGGGATATTACTGCAACGAATGCAAATCAGGAGTCACGTCTATCTTTGTACCAATGCGAAAAAATATGCAATAAAGCTGGAGTTAAACAGTTTTTTAAAAATAATTCTTGCCACTACAGAGTCGGTTAACTTATAGGTTCACGAAAAAGTGAATAAACAAGAAAGAATGAAACTTTTTGGGAAAAATAATAAAGCGTAAAAAATTAAATACCATAAGAGATAAGAACAAGTACAAGACAAGGCAATTCCGGTTGGAACGAAGGAACAGTATAACGTACGAACTTTACTGTAAGAAATTAAGATTAAGAGTAATATATCAGACAAAATTTTGAGAAACCTCAGGAATTACAATGACCTGAAGAATAAGAGGAATTACAAACAGTCGAAGTAAAAATTAAGGTGATTAAAAAATTAACTACGAAAGAAGGTTAGCAAACAGGAAATCATGTCATATTTTGACAAGAAGACAAATCACATGTCTGCCGCAACGTAATATTATCAGGTTGCCATGTAGAAAGTCTTACATGAATTGCCATGTGTGGTGTCCTCACTTCTTCTTCTCCTTCTTCTTCTTCTTCTTCTTCTATTACTTCCTACTCCTCTGAACCTCAGAGTTAAAGTGGCGCTGGCCATACTAGCGGAATATTACATTGTGCTGCCTTTCCTCACCTCCGTAGTCGAGCTCACAAATGCAGACTCGAGATGGAATTAAGTTTTATTACCAAAGTTAAGTCTTCAACAAGGTGGCTAGTAATTCCCAATATACCATCGTAAGGAAAGGAAAAACGATGTACCTCAATAATATTTAGGTTTTCCTTGCTTTCCCTAAATAGCTCAAGACAAGTTTCGATATGGGTTCTTTGACTACGGCACAGCCAATTTCCTCCCCCGGCCTCGACCGTTCTGAGCTTATGTTCCGTCGCCTCTAATAACCTCATCGTCAACGAGGCGTTGAAGGATACCTATCATCTAACGAGAGACGGGAGAGACGCGGGAAAGAAAGAAAGAAAGAGGGAAAGAGGGAGGGAGGGAGGGGCTGTTCCGAGGAGCGCCGAGCGATTCGTCACAGGTTTGTTCAGCCACCACGAGAAAGTCACGAAAACATCCATCTCCAACGCAAGACGCTTCAGGAAAGATGGTACGGTCCACGTGAGGGAGTATTTCTGAGAACTAAGGTTCCAAGATAAACAAGTCGCATAATGACCAGGACTGGAAAATCATAAACTTCGACGCAGATGCATCGGCGCACAGATCATTTGGTTAAGGGGTTGTTAGTGGGTAATTTAGCCACGGTAGGTAGGTCAAGTATAGGCCGTAGACATAAGCAAATTTTCTGTACAGCTGTAACATATTACTTCATCCTACATACATTATGTGATCAAAACTACCCGGGCACCTGGCTGAGATCAAAACTACCCGGGCACCTGGCTGAGATCAAAACTACCCGGACACCTGGCTGAGATCAAAACTATCCGGACACCTGGCTGAGATCAAAACTATCCGGACACCTGGCTGAAAATGACTTACAAGTTCGTGGCGCCCTCTATCGGTAATGCTGGAATTCAATATGGTGTTGGCCCACCCTTAGCCTTGATGACAGCTTCCACTCTCGCAGGCATACGTTCAATCAGGTACCGGAAGGTTTCTTGGGGAATGGCAGCCCATTCATCACGGAGTGCTGCACTGAGGAGAGCTATCGATGTCTGACGGTGAGGCCTTGCACAAAGTCGGCGTTTCAAAACATCCCAAAGGTGTTCTATAGGGTTCAGGTTAGGACTCTGTGCAGGCCAGTCCATTACAGGGATGTTATTGTCGGGTAACCACTCCGCCACAGGCCATTATGAACAGGTGCTCGATCGCGTTGAAAGATGCAATCGCCATCCCCGAATTGCTCTTCAACAGTGGGAAGCAAAAGCGGTGCTTAAAACATCAATTTAGGCCTGTGCTGTGTTAGTGCCACGCAAAACAAGGCGTGAAAGGCCCCTCCATGAAAAACACGACCACACAATAACACTACCACCTCCGAATTGTTATGTTGGCATTACACACGCTGGCAGATGATGTTCACCTGGCATTCGCCATACCCACACCCTGCCATCGGATCGCCACATTGTGTACCGTGATTCGTCACTCCACACGACGTTTTTCCAGTGTTCAATTGTCCTACGTTTACGCTCATTACACCAAGCGAGGCGTCGTTTGGCATTTACCGGCATGATGGGTGGCTCATGAGCAGCTGCTCGACCGTGAAACCAAAATTTTCTCACTTCCCGCCTAACTGTCACAGTACTTGCAATGGATCTTGATGCAGTTTGTAATTCCTGTGTGAAGGTCTGGCTAGATGTCTGCCTATTACACATTAGGACCCTCTTCAACCGTCGGCAGTCTCTGTCAGTCAACAGACGAGGTCGGCCTGTTCGCTTTTGTGCTGTACGTTTCCCTTCATGTTTCCACTTCACTATCACATCGAAACAGTGGATCTAGGAATGTTCAGGAGTGTGGAAATTTCGCGTACAGACGTATGACACAAGTGACACCCAATCACCTGACCACGTTCGAAGTCCGTGAGTTCCGCGGAGCGCCCCATTTTGCTCTCTCACGATGTCTAATGACTACTGAGGTTGCTGATATGAATTACCTAGCAGTAGGTGGCAGCACAATACACCTAATATGAAAAACGTATGTTTCTGGGGTTTCCGGATACTTTTGATCACATAGTGTACGTCTCATAGCGTGAGAAACATCCGGGGAATTAGAACTAATGTGTATGTTTACCCACTATCATCTTTAGGTTTGATGCCGAACATTTTTAAAACTTGCGGAATAATTGTATTTAAAGAGAATTTGTTTTGCTAGAGTGGTAAACTACGTGGAATTCCATTACACACACTCCAACACTATTTAACGATTCGGCATCCAACTTACAGGGTGTCAGATTCTTCCTAAGTTGCAGATTGAACCAGGACTTGTTAGATGATGGTACTGGGAAACGTTCATTTGCGGTGACGCACTGGCCAGTACGGCTGCTAAAACACGGAATTATGGATGTTTACCAACAATCATTCTTTCCACGTGAATGGAGCACGGACACATATACCCTCCACCACACATTGTAAGATATGGTCACTAGCATCGTCTGGGGAAAAAGCTGTAGATGTTCCACGAACTCTTAGGTTGACCTGTGTGTGCGAAAGACCACAAAAGCTATACGCAAGTCACCTAGAGGCTCTGAACTACAATTCAGTTCAGTCTTCGGAAAGATCTTGTTTGTTTTTCTAAGATAAATAACACTACACACATACGTAGTGTCCATACTTGACGTCACGTCTTGCATGACAACATGTGACACAGCACTCAAAGTTTACCACTGTGTACATAAACAAAACTTAAATATCACGGTGGTCAGCCTATCACCATGAAACAATTCATTTAATGATTGTCGTTGCCCATGACCCAGAATATTTTTATTTCAGATGCATTAAATAAAAAAACTGTTACTATAAAGATGAACTTTCCTAATATGTGGGACGTTAATAACACTTCATTTCTGGAAATATTTTCGGGAATTAGAGACACGCAATAAAAAATTTATAGTATTATTACAGCTTGCACCCTCCTCCGCCGAGTACTTGACTCATCTACGAGTAAAGCCCTGCAACTGTAATGCACACTGATGCTTGTACACCGTGGTGACAAAAGTCGTGAGATACCTCGTAATTTGGTTTCAGGGCACCTTTTTTCCGGCGTAGTGCAGCAAGTCGATGTGGCAAGGTCTGAACAAGTCGCTGGAAGTCGCCTGCAGAAATATTCAGCCACGCTGACTCTACAGCCGTCCATAATCGCGGAAATGTTGCCGTTGCAGGATTTTGTGCACGAACTGATCTCTCGATTACGTCCCGTAAATGTTCGATGGGATTCATAGCAATCAATTATGAGAGGAAGGGGTTAACTGTACTTGCATGTCTTGTTGCACCGTTTGGGGAGGGGGTAAGGGATGCTGGCTGGACTCTGGTGGTGCTTCATGAGGATCCTTCCAATCCTTCCACTGCAGTGCACACACTTCAAATGACGCATCCCACGTATTTCCTGTAGTTATACAGGATTAGTTGGGCAGGGGACAGGGATCTTGAATGTAATTTGGTTCAGGGTGGAGGGTTGTGTGGGTAGGACGTGGTTTCCATGGAGTGGAGTAGGGTGGGGGTTACTTTGAAAATACCTCGCCCCATTGCTTCAGGTGTAACCCGACGCCGGAAGTAATAAGATTCCGGGTATAACCAGTTACAACTGGTTCAGTTGTGGTACTGGTACTTTGTAACTATTTCCACGAACTCTGGAACCAGCCCTCAGAGGTATACGTTTGCCCACCCATTTTCTAGAGACATTATCTATTGGGTGTGGGAGTTTAACGTCTCAGAAATAGTTTCAGGGAAAAATTCTTGTGTAAAGCTGAAAATAAATGTAAGAGGCTGAACAAAAATATGATAACACCACGAGAAATGCATGCTAGAACATAAATGCGAATGCTAGACAAGCCTGCATATTGCGCTGCTGTACTTGACCATGAACGGCACCTCAATATGTTGCAAGTGTCCGCTGTGGTCAGAACAATGTTCTGTGTAGCTGTGAGTGCATTACGTAGGAGCTAAGTGAATTCGAACGTGGGCAAATTGTTAATGCTCATATGGTGAGTGGTTCGGTAAACAAGGCAGATAAAATGTTTGGTGTTTCAAGAGGCACCATATCGAAGATATATTCTACATGCAGGGAAGGTGGAAAAAATCATCCATTAAGTCACAACGCGGACGAAAGTGTGTGTTGAATGACCTTGGCAGGGAGAGTTGGAATTCCAAAACCACTACGCAGTGATGCAAATGCCTGTAACAGGAAAACGTGATGCCAAAGGTATAAAACCTGGACTATGGAGCTACGGAAGAATGTCATTTTGTTGGTGAGTCTTATTTCACATTGTTTCCAAATTCTAGCCGTGTTTACGTCCCAAGAGTGAAACATGGCGGGGGTTTGGTGATGATTTGGACAGCCGAATCGTGGTATTCCACAGACCCCACGGCTACTCTGCAAGGTCGCATTACGGCGAAGCATTGTATGACCATTCTGGCTGATGAGGTCCATTCAAAGGTATAATGTTTGTTCTCCAATGATGATACTGTGTTAGAAGACGACAAGGCCATTGTTCACACAGCTTGCATGGTTCTTTGAGTTCGAGGATGTATTGTCGCAAAATCTCAGGATTATTGAGCCTTTGTGGTCTACTTCGGAGAAAAGTGTGCTTGATCGCTAGCCACCTCCATCATCGTTACGTGAATTACCACTATTTTGCAGGAGGAATGGTATAATATTCCCTTTAAAACCACACAGGACCCATATTTATCCATTCCGAGAGACTGGGAGCTATTTTGAATGCCAACGGTTTTCCTCCACCGTATGGTAATTTGTTGTGTTTTTGGTGTTTCCATATTCTGTCCACCTCTGTATCTGTACTTTACATCAGAAATATCTGTATCATACGAGGTGCATTCAAGTTCTAAGGCCTCCGATTTTTTTTTCTTCGGACTGGAAAGAGATAGAAACATGCGCATTGTTTTAAAATGAGGCTGCGTTCATTGTCAATACGTCCCAGAGATGGCAGCACTGTACGGCAGATGGAATTTTACCGCCAGCGGCGAGAATGAGAACTGTTTTAAATACTTAAAATGGCGACGTTTTTCTTACTTTAACAGCGTGCAATCATTCGTTTTCTGAATTTGCGTGGTGTGAAACCAATTGAAATTCATTGACAGTTGAAGGAGACATGTGGTGATGGAGTTATGGATGTGTCGAAAGTGCGTTCGTGGGTGCAACAGTTTAATGAAGGCAGAACATCATGTGACAACAAACCGAAACAACCTCGGGCTCGCACAAGCCGGTCTGACGACATGATCGAGAAAGTGGAGAGAATTGTTTTGGGGGATCGCCAAATGACTGTTGAACAGATCACCTCCAGAGTTGCCATTTCTGTGGGTTCTGTGCACACAATCTTGCATGACGACCTGAAAATGCGGAAAGTGTCATTCAGGTGGGTGCCACGAATGCTGACGGACGACCACACGGCTGCCCGTGTCGCATGTTGCCAAGCAATGTTGACGCGCAACGACAGCACGAATGGGACTTTCTTTTCGTCGGTTGTGACAATGGATGAGACGTGGATTCCATTTTTCAATCCAGAAACAAAGCGCCAGTCAGCTCAATGGAAGCACACAGATTCACCGCCACCAAAAAAATTTCGGGTAACCGCCAGTGCTGAAAAAATGATGGTGTCCATGTTCTGGGACAGCGAGGGCGTAATCCTTACCCATTGCGTTCCAAAGGGCACTACGGTAACAGGTGCATCCTACGAAAATGTTATGAAGGTCCAATTCCTTCCTGCACTGCAACAAAAACGTCCGGGAAGGGCTGCGCGTGTGCTGTTTCACCAAGACAACGCACCCGCACATCGAGCTAACGTTACACAACAGTTTCTTCGTGATAACAACTTTGAAGTGATTCCTCATGCTCCCTACTCACCTGACCTGGCTCCTAGTGACTTTTGGCTTTTTGCAACAATAAAAGACACTCTTCGTGGCCGCACATTCACCAACCGTGCTGCTATTGCCTCAGCGATTTTCCAGTGGTCAAAACAGACTCCTAAAGAAGCCTTCGCCGCTGCCATGGAATCATGGCGTCAGCGTTGTGAAAAATGTGTACGTCTGCAGGGCGATTACGTCGAGAAGTATCGCCAGTTTCATCGATTTCGGGTGAGTAGTTAATTAGGGAAAAAACCGGAGGCCTTAGAACTTGAATGCACCTCGTACATTTCATCCTCTTGACTCCTTAATTTTTCAGTGATGCGTTTTTCTGTACATAGAGCATGTATTTTTAATTGCTATGAACGGCCATGTGATTACGTAATTTATGTAGTTATAAATAACATTAATTTGTCTGTACAGTGACTCGATGCAGTGCATGCGTAATGTACGTTCCCTGCTTTACCGTCCTCGATGGTTTGGTCGCTTGTGACACGAAGGTGAGCCAGATGCGGATCGAAGCGACACAACAAACTAATTCCCGAGGGTTGGCAGAGCAGCCACAATAGCTGTAACGTTCAAGCAGTTTTCTCACTACTGGCCAATCTATTTTTGTCATTTCTGTCTCCAATTCAGACACTAATGTCGTACACACAAATTCGATGTGTACCCTTTGCAATCGATCAGCTTTATTCTGTATCAAAGAGAATAGCGTATTCCAAGTCGAATGCAATCCACGAGACTTATCGCTACAGCATCAAAGCTTACGTTGTAGGTTGAAGTCCCATTTCTGTCTTAAATGTTTTAACTGTAGCGTTACTATGCGTGTAATCAGTTAACGCGGAAAAAAGATCGGACCATTGCAAATGAAATGAGCCTCAACCAACCTAGTCAGCTTGTTTACAACTATAGCGACATTAATATTATTACAACAATGATTTAGCATGCATGTGCAGGCGTTTGTAATATGGCAAGAAGCGAAGCGTCAAACTCAACGTTGGCAGTTAGTACGAGAACGGAATTGGTTCAGGCCTGTGCCATACCACACTAGCGGCAAGGAATAGTACATCCGAAAGCATCGGCTCTCACAGATTTAATGTCCTGCTCACAAGGGAACATCCCCATCGCACCCCCCTCAGATTTAGTTATAAGTTGGCACAGTGGACAGGCCTTGAAAAACGGAACACAGATCAATCGAGAAAACAGGAAGAAGTTGTGTGGAACTATGAAAAAAATAAGCAAAATATACAAACTGAGTAGCCCATGCGCAACATACGCAACATTAAGGATAGTCTGAGCCCAGGAACGTCGTGGTCCCGTGGTTAGCGTGAGCAGCTGCGGAACAAGAGGGCCTCGGTTCAAGTCTTTCCTCGAGCGACAACTTTATTTATTTTCGCAAAGTTATGATCTGTCCGTTCGTTCATTGACGTCTCTGTTCACTGTAATAAGTTTAGTGTCTGTGTTTTGCGACCGCACCGCAAAACCGAGCGATTAGTAGACGAAAGGACGTGCCTCTCCAATGGGAACCGAAAACATTTGATCGCAAGGTCATAGGTCAACCGATTCCTCCACAGGAAAACACGTCTGATATATTCTATACGACACTGGTGACGGCATGTGCGTCACATGACAGGAATATGTTGTCGAATGGCGAATGGGTAAAAAGATTCTTCTACGTTGTCCGATTTAGGATTTCTTGTGGATGTGACAATCACTCCCAAAAAAGTGATGAAAACATAACGGACGGACAGATAATAATTGTCTGAAAATAAAAAATTAAAATTTTTCACTAGAGGGAAGACTTGAACCAAGGACCTCTGGTTTCACAGCTGCTCACGCTAACCACGGGACCACGGCGCTCCTGAGCTCATACGATCCTTGATGTTGCATATCTTGCGCATGGACTACTCAGTTTGTATATTTTGCTTATATTTTCATAGTTCCACAAACTTCTTCCTGTTTTCTCGATTGATCTGTGTTCAGTTTTTCAAGGCCTATCCACTGTTGCAACTTATAACTAAATCTGAGGGGGGTGCGATGGGGAGGTTCCTTTGTCAGTGAAGTATGCAGAAGGAGGTGACAGACACTAGGAAACGCCCGGCATCCATACTAGCTGCATTACTTATAAACAAAGACAGGAATAATGCGACTGATTGTTATTAGCATGGTAATACGACATGGTGTCAAATGAAATTTTCTACTCAATTTAATCTGAAAATATGAGTATGACACCTTTCAATTATCCTCATATCTTCAGGTGTGTATTCTAAGTAAAAATACCGATCGGCAGAACGTCCAAATGCGTTGGTCAACACATAAGAAGGTAAAGGGACTATTTCTCAGTCTCAGAGCGCAAATTACATTTTTATATACAAAATGCGTTTATGAGCCGTGGCGACTGGCGGTAGGGTGTTCTTCTTGCATCACTGATATCGATATTCGCTGTCTCGCTATCTTTGACTGCTCCCCCCAGCGGGTTTTCCGGGAGAAAGTGTGACGAGAGTGTCTCCGGTCGGCGTTCAACAAGCCAACTTGTGTTGAAAACAAGCCTGTGTCGCTATCCGTGGTGCATGGGCCTCGCCGTGCTCGCCACCCTTGTCTTTCGTCGCGCCGGATATGCGGTGCCGATCACTGGGCGCCTTGACGTGCAAAATTGTGGTGGGTTCGTCGTCTCACGCAGAACAGCTTCCCAGTTCGTAATTTGCAAGCCCCAAGTTACGTATGACTTTTATTCTGTGTTTAACTAAGAAGATTGTTGAAACTTATTGTGACATGGGTAGCTGCCAGAGATGGTTCTGAACTTGGTTCCACAGTGGCTATTTTAAGGAGGCTGATGTTCATTTCGTTTCTCATCATCTGTGGAGTGTGGGTTTTAAGTGGTTTTCATGCAAATTTTAACTTGTTTTAGGGCATGTTGACTGGTTGCGGTTGTGTACGCGCTCGGCAGCCGTAGAGTTTATGGTATAATCATTTGTCACGGCAGGATTTGGTATGTTTATTTAATGTTGAAAGTGCCTGAAGGCAACTGGAAGTGATCTGCAAGTTTCCTGCTAATTTACTGGGAGATGGGTAATGTTAGAGTATTGCTCCATAAGAATTTGGGGGCATACTTATGTATTCCAGTGTGGCTGTGATTTGCCCTTGTATTCATTGCAATCTATTTGTGCTGCAGGCTATTTGTTAAGACTGCTCGTTTCCTGGCGTCGGTGCGGTTATGGCTTCTTGTCAGGACCACTCATTGTGAGGCCGGTCGGACTATGTATAAATATGTATATGCCGCCTGCTAGTTAGCCTGTGCACAAGCCGTGGGGAGTGAACGCTCGTATTGCCTGCCGGCCGTAGCGCATTTGCTTCCAAATACTACTACGGGCATTAACGCTGTTCTGTAAAGTTAAGTGCAATTTGGGAATCATTCGGAGTCATTATGTCAGTTAAGTGAGGCCACTTTGTTTATATTAGCGTTCCTGTAAGTCATTTTACTGGTTATTATTAGCCATTCTTATTTAACACTGATGTTAATCATTTGTGTATCTTTAATGAATGTGCAACTTATTTTGCGACCTTGGTTGGCCCACTTTGCATTTTTAGTATAAGCATGTTTCACTGTGGACCTTTATGTGGGCAGTTCAGTTTTATGAAGCTATAAGATCTTTGTTTTTTTTTTTAATGAAGTTGAGGTTTATGTGGCTGTGTAACTTTGGGTTGGAAGTTTATAGTGTTATTAGTCTTTTGAGATATGGTTAAACAAGAACGAGTGTTTATTTCACCGTGCCTACTATCTATGATTTTGGTTTCGGACGCAAAATTCTTATTCGTGTTTGGGCAATTCAATTAAAGTGAAGATTTGTATATTGCATCAGTAAGAGGGCAAATGTCCGAATTGATGTTTATAATAGTCTGTTTTGAGTCAAATTAAAATTGCAAAACAATCACAAGCTTGTCCATCACTAGTGATCCCGGGCTTCCTATTTCCTTTAAATAACTATAGTGAGATTGTAATTTTTGATTTTCTAAAGGATTGAGTAGTACCACTTTAGGTCAGTTTACTTCGTGCAGTTTGTTCAAGATTCATCCAGTTGGTAGATTCTATCCATGAAGTGCGATTCTGGAAGATTTATAAGCGATATCAACTGTTGAAGAGTTGCAATTTATTTATTTCCACTACAACTGAGTTACATTTATTTGCAAATTTTCATTTCAGTAAGATCAATTAAAACTTAGTTGTATTGTATTTAAGATGGTTCAAATACTCGTTACTCTATTTTGGGTCAGCATTAAACAATGCGGCAATACTTTTGAACAAAATACAAATTAGTACGATCGAAATTATTCCTTAGACCAAGTTTGGATGTGATTTACATTAGTGTAAAAAAAGATTTCATTGTTATCCTTGCCATTCCCGAGTCAACTTTTAATAGTCTCTATCTGATATGCATCATTAAGCTCGGAGGCAGGTCATGTAATTCAGCTGTTCGTGTGTAAAAGCCAAAAACCTGACGCAAAAAATGGTAACAGGGAAAAGCAATATTCCCGGACGGAGCGCATACATTCGAAGAACCTAAATGCGACGCTGACAGTTTCGGCCGAAAAGCTTATGAACATATCTACCCCGTTTACACAAATTACTAGAACATCGAATTTGTAACTTCATTTCCGTTTCCCTTACTACTACTACTACTACTACTACTACTACTACTGACTGTTTACAACAGACATGTTAAAAGGGAAACAGTAAATTTTAGCGGTGGAACCACAACTGCAGGGAAAAGTTCACTTTTAGCAGCTACTCAAGTCATTTAGGGATAACGCTATTACCAATAATGTATGCTATTGCAATGTTCTTCATAAGCTTCCACATTCGTTTTTAGACGCAGCTGATGTCTCATATCGAAATCAGTATGACCTCGCTGTCTGGTCTCCTCCCCCTAAAAACACCCAACAAAAAAAATCAGCCAACGACATGTATTGCGATCAATACAGTTTTTAATTCCACAAATTTTGAACTTCAATCTGATTATGTCACGCTACAAGACGTGTAATTCGGATGAAGTGATATATTTCTATTTCATATTCCTTGGCATTCAGTAGGCATGGTACTACTCGGCGTAGCATTACCTTGCCTTACTTAACCTGTGAGGAACAGGTTTACATTGCCGATTACAGGGTGATCTACAGATTAATGCGGAATCCCAGCCACTATGCAGCTTTGCTTTTATGGCGACATGATGCTCCTCAGGTTAAGAGAAAAAAAGTCCTACAATCGCGACATAAATCCAAATACTTAATCATTTATCGAGGCTGTGTGAACAGCTAATCTAAAGAGGCCATCAATGAAGAATCAAACAAAGAAAATAAAAAAATCTTTGTCGTCTAACATCCGCTGAGCTAAAACAGTAGAATCCATTTAATTAAAACCGACATAAAAAAGTGACTGCAAGTTGAGAAGCACACCTTAAAATTAAAGCTTTGCATTTTATTGAAAGGTATCAAGGAAGTTATGGGTGCCAATAAACTCATGACGGCGCCGACGTCACAACTGATCTTTATGACAAAACTTCCATGAAATCTCTGGCAATGAAGTCGCCTCCAGCATTTAACATCGTAGTAACGAAAATTATACCTCTTAAACAGTTACGAGCTGGCCGTTACTTCCAGTGGCAAACACTCACTCTGAAAGTGTTACCAAGTACTTGGCAATTTTCCTCAGCTCTTATTGCTAGATTCGGCGACCTTCCACTGCTAGTGTTTTGTGAAATTGGGACACGACGAACCGAATATAGAGATGAATAATATACGCTTTCAGCAAGGTACGCCAGAATTAGTGTAAACAAAATAACAATGCGACTCACAGAAGCCCTATCGCCGCGAAAGCAGGAGTCCATTCTAGTTTCGTCGTCGCTTGTCCAGAAATGAATGCGTTCGACATACAGGGATCTGCGTCATCAAACTGCTCCAACAAGGACGCCTACGAGTACAACTTTAGTTTCTGTCACAAACATAAGATTCAATACAGCGGAAAACAATCAAACCTGAAAATTTCACTTTTATTTACTTGATTACTGTTCGGGTCGGGACCATTTTCAAATATTCTGCTGGACACAAAACCAAAATTATACTCATATACAATACAGCTGTTACCAAATTATTAAGCGCACGTGAAAAATACATAACGTGTCACTTCAAGGCATACGTATCAGTCAAAACGGTACTTCCCAAAACAGAAGAACCATGTCACGGTAACAAACATAACGAAGTACAAATGAGCAGTAACAGAGCATAGAGATAACTGACGGTCTTCTCGCACTACCGTAAGGAAACCTGCTTAAGGGGACGCACTATCACCATAGAGGAAATACCATCTTTTATTTATTATAATATTCTCCAATTATCAAAAATCAACCATAATAACTGCACTAGTCAAAATAAGTTTAATATTTTTAAGAATTTTATCAAAAAAAGTAAAATATTTATCACCGGACAGTACAGCTCAGTAGCGCCGTATACGGCACTTATGATAAATCTATATATGATGGTACATAAAAACCATTAAATGTTAACATCAGTATTAAAACAAATAACAGAACATTAAAAACCTTCATCGCTTCCAACCGTTTACAAGCGTAAAAACTTGTTGTCGTCTTCATTCCTGAGACTGGTTAGATGCAGCTCTCCATGCTACTCTACCCTGTGCAAGCTTCTTCATCTCCCAGTACCTACTGCAACCTACATCCTTCTGAATCTGCTTAGTGTATTCATCTCTTGGTCTCCCTCTACAATTTTTACCCTCCACGCTGCCCTCCAATACTAAATTGGTGATCCCTTGATGCCTCAGAACATGTCCTACCAACCGATCCCTTCTTCTGGACAAGTTGTGCCACAAACTTCTCCCCAATCCTATTCAATACTTCCTCATTAGTTATGTGCTCTACCCATCTAATCTTCAGCATTCTTCTGTAGCACCACATTTCGAAAGCTTCTATTCTCTTCTTATCCAAACTATTTATTGTCCATGGTTTCACGTCCATACATGGCTACACTCCATACAAATACTTTCAGAAACGACTTAAATCTATACTCGATGTAAACAAATTTCTCTTCTTCAGAAACGCTTTCCTTGCCATTGCCAGTCTACATTTTATATCCTCTCTACTTCGACCATCATCAGTTATTTTGCTCCCCAAATAGCAAGACTCCTTTACTACTTTAAGTGTCTCATTTCCTAATCTAATTCCCTCGGCATCACCCGACTTAATTCGACTACATTTCATTATCCTCGTTTTGCTTTTGTTGATGTTCATCTTATACCCTCCTTTCAAGACACTGTCCATTCCGTTCAACTGATCTTCCAAGTCCTTTGCTGTCTCTGACAGAATTACAATGTCATCGGCGAACCTCAAAGTTTTTATTTCTTCTCCATGGATTTTAATACCTACTCCGAACTTTTCTTTTGTTTCCTTTACTGCTTGCTCAAAATACAGATTGAATAACATCGGGGAGAGGCCACAACCCTGGCTCACTCCCTTCCCAACCACTGCTTCCCTTTCATGTCCCTCGACTCTTATAACTGGCATCTGGTTTCTGTACAAATTGTAAATAGCCTTTCGCTCCCTGTATTTTACCCCTGCCACCTTTAGAATTTGAAAGAGTATTCCAGTAAACATTGTCAAAAGCTTTCTCTAAGTCTACAAATGCTAGAAACGTAGGTTTGCCTTTCGTTAATCTTTCTTCTAAGATAAGTCGTAGGGTCAGTATTGCCTCACGTGTTCCAGTGTTTCTACGGAATCCAAACTGATCTTCCCCGAGGTTGGCTTCTACTAGCTTTTCCATTCGTCTGTAAAGACGACAAAATTAGATGAAGATGAAACTTTTTTTTACGTTTCCCAAGTAAAAGCACAGTAAGCTGCGAAGTTGTCCTTCACAAAAAACCGAAAATTAGTGCCCGTTTAAACAACAAGAAAGGGGGTACCAACAATGTATATGAACGGTTATAGCAAAACAGTACTGACCACTGTGGGTAGGCATATAATAATCACGCTCGCGGGCATATGGGGTTACGGACGGGATTGGAAGAGGTACCGTGGGGGAAATGGAGGTCGGGGAAAGGCGGGGGACAGCGGAGCATAAATATGAAGTACCCCAAAAAAGTGGGTCAAGTAGGAAACATGGAAAGAATATAGATAATCATTAGTAGAAAAACGCACTTGATAAATTGGACCAAAATCGATCATTTGCTATTTTTATAATCAAATAGTATCGAGAGAACCATACATATGAGTATATGCCCTTTTATAAAAGGGCACTGCATTGGTGGAGGTTTCACTTGTAATCAGGTGATTCATGTGTAAAGGTTTCCGACGCGATTACGACCACACGATGGGAATTAAGACTTTGAACGCGTAATGGTAGCTAGACAGATGGGACATTCCATTCCAGAAATCGTTAGAGAATTCAATACTCCTATATCCACAGTGCCAAGAATACCATATTTCATGCATTACATCTCACCACCGACAACGGAGTGGCTGACGGCCTTCACTTAACGATCGAAAGCAGCGGCGTTTGCATTAAGTAGTCAGTGCTAACATGCAAGCAACACTGCGTGAAATAACAGAAGTTAATGTGGCACGTACGACGAACTTATCCGTTAGGACACTGCGGCGAATTTGAAATTAATGGACTAGGGCAGCAGACGACCCACGCGAGTGCCTTGCTAAAAGCACAACATCGCCTTTTTGGGCTTGTGACCATATTGGTTGAACCGTACACCATTGGAAAAACGTGACCTGGTCAGATGCGTTCCGATTTCAGTTGGTAAGACCTGATGGTTGGTTCGAGTGTGGTGGAGACCCCACGAAGATATGGACCGAAGCTGCCAACAAGGCACTCAGCAAGCTGGCGGTGGCTCCATATTGGTGTGGGTTGCGTTTACATGGAATGGACTGAATCCTCTGGTCCCACTGATCCGATCATTGACTGGAAATGGATAGGTTAGGTTACTTGTTCCCCAACAACGACGGAATTCCTATGGATGACACTGCGCCATCTCACCAGGCCGCGATTATTCCCTATTGGTTTGAAGAACATTCTGGACAGTTCGAATGAATGATCTGGCCACCCAAATTGTCAGACATCAATCCCATCGAATATTTATGGGACATAATCGAGAGGTCAGTTCGCCCACAACATTCTGCACTTCCACAATTACGAACGGCTACAGAGGCACCATGGCTCAGTTTTGCGATATTCTTCACGGAATTTCTTAAAAATCAGAAATGTGGAAAAGGTATATACAAGCCATATCTGACTCTGTACCTATGACTCGTGGATTGGATGAACCGTGCAATGCGTGTGTGAATTGGAATACTTCACATACAGCTGACAGTTCTATGTAACGCAGAACTTTTCTGTAACATAGATCATCTATGGGAATCAACACACTATCGGCAAACAGCGATTTTCTGAAACTCATCTTAGTCGGTTCGCCCAAGAGATCCTGAAAGCAATAGGTAATAGTGTCAAGGACCATGCAGTGTTTCTGGGAAGAAGTTCGACAAGTTTCCGTATTGTCGGCTAGTAAGCAAAATAAGAGCTTACAGAATATCTGCCAAGTTTTGTGATTCGATTTAGAACTTCCCACCCGATAACACCAACACATATTTTTTAATGATTAGAAATCATTAGTTGTGAAAGTAACTTTGGGCATATCCCTCTGGAGTGTTACATGGCCCATAGCATCTCATTTCGAAAGCTTTTCTCTTCTTCTGTTCTCAACTGCTAACTGTCCACGTTTCACTTCCGTACAATGCTACACTCCAGACAAATACTACCAGTAAAGACCTCCCAGCATTAGACTAGCGATCCTGCCTAGCTTCACGTAGGTAGCACTAAGTATCTAAAGCCCTACGACTTGTCCAGCAGCAGCAGTAATTTTGGTGATTGGCTACTCTGTAGATTTATCAGCAAAATTTCAGCACAAGCTCCGATCACGTGCCAGCTGCCCAACTCCAGCACTAGTTCGGCATGAGATATACCTTGTGTGATCTTTCCACACATTTCCCTATGTAACATCACTAAAAAGCACCTTCTGTGACAAAATATCGGTACGAAGCGCCCCGTGCCACGCAACACCGGTACGAAGCGCCCTCTGCCATGTAAAATGGATATTAAGCACTTCCCACCAGGTTACGTCGGTAGGAAGTACCCTCCACCACATAACATCGGTACGAAGCATCATCTCCCACGCAACATGGGTAACAATTATCCTTGGCCACGTATCACAGGTGCCCGACCAACAGCAGCGCCAAGCCGCGTGAGCTACCTCGATTCTGAAGAGTTCTGCTTTTCACAACTATATGGCAACTGCACCGTTTTCACAATGGCAGAGGACTTCAATTCATCACAGTTCAGCCGATTCGGACGAAATGTTTATAAACTATGTACAAAAACTTTCCTCATTCATACCTGTAAGTGAAAACCGTATCAATCACTACAGTAGTTCGTGAGATTAGTCCGAACCGCAGCAGAGGACTGCAATTAATTGTAAGGAGCAGTCACATGAAAACGAGAGAGATGGAAAAAAAGTAAACCGTTCATTATTTCAAAAGCAATTACCATAACTGTTGAGACAAGACGATCAATACCTTCACGGAAAAATGTTTGCAGTTGCCTACCCAACCATGATGGTACCCAAGCGTGCTCCAAAAATACAGATCGCATAAGGAGAGAGCGGGATAGTATGGATGATGTGTAAGGGCTTCCCAGCTGGACTACAGTGTAGTCGAAAGAGCCTTGGCAACTTGTGGGCCCACAAAAGTTTTTCCATGAAAACACTGACAGTCTTAACTCACAGCGGATAAATTTATTAAGTTATGAGGATTACTTTTGAAATAATAAACATTCCAAATACGTGAACGAATTTTTAATCTTCAGCGGAGTGTGTGCTGATGCGAAACTTCCTGGCAGACTGAAACAGCTTTACTTCCGCCAGTATCTCATCTCCTGTCTTCCAAACTTCACAGAAGTCAGACCAGCACACACACACACACACACACACACACACACACACACACACACCGCTCCAGGGTGAAAAATTTAATCTTTTAACATCCCCCAGGCAGTGACTAAGCCATGGCTCCGCAATATCCTTTCTTCCAGAAGCGCTAGTGCTGCAAGTTTCGCAGGAGAACTTTGGAAGGCTGGAGATAGGTACTAGCGGTAGTAAACTTTGAGCAAAGGTCATGAGTCATGCTTGGGTAGTTGGGTCGGTAGAGTACTTGCCCGCAAAAGGCAAAGGTCCGAGCTCGTGTCTCGGTCCGGCACACAGTTTTACTCTGCCAGGAAGTTTCTGTTTACTTACTTTTCCATCCGTCTCGTTTCCAATTGACTACCCCTTATACATGTAATAGAATAAAGATAGAAAATAGACATAACTGTTAACAACGTTTTTACAAAAAATACTGCGTTTTTTATTCTCTCTACTTCGCCCATTCAGTTATTTTGCTGGCCAAATAGCAAAACTCGTAAACTACTTTTATTGTGTCGTTTTCTAATCTAATTCACTCAGCAGCGCCTGATTTAATTACACTACATTCCATTACCCCTATTTTACTTTCGTTAATGTTATCTTATAATCTCTCTTTCAGAACACTGTCCATTCTGTTCAACTGCTCTTCAGAGTCCTTTGCTGGCTCTGACAGAAATAAAATATCAGCACACCTCAAAGTTTTTATTTCTTCTCCCTCAACTTTAATTCCTTCCTCAGATATGTCCTTGGTTTCTATTTCTCAGTGCACGAATTGAATAATGTCAACGTAGACTACAAACCGCCCCACTCCCTTCTTAAACACTGCTTCCCTTTCATGTTCCACGAATCTTATGATTGCAGTCTGGTTTCCGTAAAGTTGTAAAAAAAATCTTTCGCTCTGTGTTTTATCCCCGTTACCCTTAGAATTTCAAAGAGTGTATTCCAGTCAACATCGCCAGGAGGTTTCTCTAAATCTACAAAAGCTACACACGTAGGTTTGCTTTTCTTAAACCTATCTTCTAAAAGAAGTTGTGTCAGCATTGCCTTGCATGTTCCCACATTTCTCCGGAGCCCAAGCTGATATCCCCTGAGGTCGGCTTATACTAGTTTTTCCATTCTTCTGCAAATAATCTGTCTCACTATATTTTGTAAGAATTACTCATTAAACTGATTGTTCGATAAGATTCGCACCCGTCGGCACCTGCTTCTTTGAAATCGGGATTATTACGTTCTTCTTGAAGTCTGAAGGTAATTCGCTTGCGTCTTGTTAAACACTAGATACAAAAATTTTGACATGGCTGGCTTTTCCAAGGACGAGAATAATTCTGAGGGGAAGTCATCTATTCTAGGAGCCTTGTTTCTAGCTAGGTCTTTCAGTGCTCTGTCAAATTTATTTCGCATTATCCTATCTCCGAACTCATCTTCATCTACTTTCTCTTCTGTTTCTATAGTATTGTCTTCAAGTTAGTTTCCCTTGCACTGACCACCTATATATTCCTTCCAGCTTTCAGCTTTACTTTCTTCACTTAGTACTTGTTTGCCATCTGAGTTATTGATATTCGTACACCTACTTTCCGTTTCTCCAAAGGTCTCTCTAATTTTCCTACAAGTGGTATCTAGTTTTCCCCTACTTATACATGTTTCTGTAGACTTGCGTTAGTCCACTAGCCATTCCTACTTGGTCATTTTGTGCTTTGTCACACTATTTGCAGGCATCTACATACCCTTTTGCTTTTGGTAAATTACATTCAGTTTCTAGTGTATTATACGCAGATTTCTACTGGGTTTTGTCTTATTGCCTATCTGATTCTCAGCTACCTTCACTATTTCATCTCGCGACGCTACCCATTCGTTTCCTATCTATTCCTTTCCCCCCTTGCAGTCAACTGTTGCCTACAGCTCTTCTTGAAACTCTCAACAACATCTGGTTCTTTCAATTTATCCAGTTCCATCTCTTTAACTTCTAACCTTTCAGCAATCTCTGCAGTTCATAGCCAATTATCATCAGAGTCCACATCTGCCCCTGAGAATGTTTAGTGATTTAAAATCTGGTTTCTAAATATGTCTTACCATAATGCAATCCTTCTGAAACCTTCCAGTATCCCTACGTATCTTCCACGTATACAAACTTCTTTCATGATTCTTAAACCAAGTGTTACAGATGATTATATTATGCTCTGTGCTAAATTCTATCGGGCAGTTTCCTGTTTCATTCCTTCCTCCCAGTCTATATTCTCCTACTATTTTTCTTTCTCGTCCTTTTCTTACTACCGAATTCCAGTCCCCTGTCAGAATTAAGTTTTTCTCTCCCGTAACTATATAAATAATTTCTTTGATTTCATGATATATTTTTTCAAGCTCTTCATTATTTTCGGAGCTAGTTGGCATATAAACTGTAACTACTGCGTTGGGTGTTGGCTTCGTGTCTATCTTGGCTACAATAATACGTTCACTATGCAGTTTACAGTAGCTTACATGCACCGCTACCCTCTAATTCATTATCAGACTTACTCTTGCGTTAACCCTATTTTACTTTGTATTTATAATCCTGTAGTCATCTGACCAGAAATCCTGTTCCTCCTGCAACCGCACTTCACTAATTCCCACTGTATCAAACTTCAATATGTTCATTTCGATTTTTAAATTCTCTAGACTACCTAGCAGATTAAGGGATCTAATATTCCACGCTCCGACCCCTACAATACCATCACGAGCACTCTTCACCCGGTGATAATAATGTGGGGGCTGTTTTACCCAAAAGGATGCCATCGACATCTAACCATACAGTAGAGCTGCATGCACTGGAGAAACAAAACGGCCGCAGTTTTCCCTAGCTCTCAGCCGTTTGCAGAAACAGCATAAAAAGGCCATGCGGGCTAACTTCACAAAACCAGATCAATCAATCATTCAGGTTGTTGGCCCTGCAACTACTAAAGAGGCTGCAGCCCATCCTCAAGAACATGTTTGTCTGGGCTCTCCATAGATATCCCTCCGCTGTTGTTAACATACGGTTCTTCTACACTATGCGATCCAAAGTATCTGGACACCTGTCTGAAAATGACTTAAAAGTTCGTGGCGCCCTCCATCGGTAATGCTGAAATTCAATATGGTGTTGGCCCACCCTTATCCTTGATGACAGCTTCCACTCTCTCAGGCATACGTCCAATCACGTGCTGTAAGGTTTCTTGGGGAATGGCAGCCCATTCTTCACGAAGTGCTGTACTGAGAAGAGGTATCGATGTCGGTGGATGGGGCCTGGCACGATGTCGGCGTTCCAAAACATCCCAAAGGCGTTCTGTAGGATTCAGGTCAGCACTCTGTGCAGGCCAGTCCATTGCAGGGGTATTATTGTCGTGTAACCACTCCGCCACAGGCCGTGCATTATGAAAAGGTGCTCGATCGTGTTGAAAGATGCAACCGCCATCCCCGAATTGCTCTTCAACAGTGGGAAGCAAGAAGGTGCTTAAAACATCAATGTAGGCCTGTTCTATGATAGTGTCACGCAAAACAAGGGTTCAAGCCCCCTCCGTGAAAAGCATGACCACACCGTAACGCCACCGCCCCCGAATTTTACTGTTGGCACTACACACACTGGCAGGTGACGTTCACCAGACATTCGCCACATTGTGTAACGTGATTCGTCACTTTACACAACGTTTTTCCACTGTTCAATCGTCCGACGTTTACATTCCTTACACCAAGCGAGGCGTCGTTTGGCATTTACCGGCGAGATGTTTGGCTTATGAGCAGCCACTCGACCATGATATCCAAGTTTTCTCTCCTCCAGCCTAACTGTCATAATACTTGCAACAGATCCTGATGTAGTTTGGAATTTCTGTGTGAATATTCTGGATAGATCTCTGCCTATTACAAATTAGGACCCTCTTCAACTGTCGGCGGTCTCTGTCAGTCAACAGACGACGTCTGCCTGTACGCTTTTGTGCTGTACTTGTCCCTTCAAGTTTCCACTTCATTATCACATCGGAAACAGTGGGCCTAGGGATGCTTAGGACTCTGGAAATCTTGCGTACAGACGTATGACACAAGTGACACGCAATCACCTGACCACGTTCGAAGTCTGAGTTCCGCGGAGCCCCTCTTCTGCTCTTCACAATGTCTGACTACTGAGGTCGCTGGTATGGAGTACCTGGCAGCACAATGCACCTAATATGAAAAAATGGGCTTTTTGGGGGCGTCCGCATACTTTTGATCACATAGTATATTTGTATCGCTAAGGCACACAAGCCACTCCTGCTCGGCAAAGTCCACGGTTCATGGGGGGAGGAGGAGGAGGAGGAGGAGGAGAATGTAATGAATCGAACTGTCGAAAAATAAAGTTATGGCTGATCTTACGGGATCGATGTAAAAACATATCCTGAGTCACAAAGGAATTATCAGTTTGGTAATGGCGGGTCAATAGAGTATGCAGATTCAAATGTATGTACTTTGCAACAGTTATGCAGGGCTAAAGAAGCTTGCTTGGTTCGACTAATTAGAGACGTGCATCAACTCAATGTATGGGCTTAAGATCGGAACAACGATACATGATCCTGTGGATAACGTCTGAAACTCCACGAGGTTCTTCGCAGATGATGATGTTGTTCATAAGGAGATAGCAATGTCATAAAAGTTATAGAGAAATGAAAACGACTAACATAATACGAACACTTAGGGCTGGAACCCTCAACTGACTGTTAGCGAAAATTGAATGTAACGCAGTGAGCATAAATAACGAAAAGACCCGTTGTTGTTAAATTACGCGATTGGCTGTCAGTCACGGAAAACGGTGACAATCTTGAATATCTTTGAGTGCACGTCATGATCGACCTAAAGTGGAACGACCTCATAAAACTAGTTATAGGAAAGCAGGTGCCATAACCAATTTCATTCGAAACATCGTGAGGAAATGTAAAAACAATAGAAAAATCCCTTGTCAGACTGACTCCTGAGTCGAATGAACGTACACGGTTCCAGAGACCTTTTTAAGTCTCATACATTTATGATGTGTGTATGCAGACTTAAGCGACAAATGAAATTTTGACTACAGCTGGGATTCGAACCCAGGTCTGCTGTTCACTAAGCATATGCGCTAACCACCACGCCACCCTGACACAGTGGCTTTGCACAACTGCACGGACTACCCCAAGCTCGCCTCCCTTCTCCGCCTTCCCTGTTTCACTCGATGCTCAGGTGCCGACGTGCTATTCCAATACAGGTGGAGTGCCTCTGTAATGTTATTCTAGTGTAGGGGGAATACCAAGTGGGCTCAGGCGTGAAAGGGAATTTTGATTGAGGAGGGAGGCCGTTGTGCAAAGCCACTATGCCACGGTGGCGTAATGATTAACGCATCTGCTTCGGGAGCAGGAGACCTGTATTCGAATCGCAACCTTACTAAAAATTTTCATTCGTCGCTTCAGTCTGCATATATATTACTCAGTACGATTACTAGACGGCGTAGAGAATATCCAGAGGCACGAGCACCAGCTTTTCGCGAGAGTCACAGATGCTTATCCGACGCCAAGGGCATACGCTGCGAGAGAGGCGTTGTTAATCACAAAGAGGTTTACTGTTAAAATTGTTAGAACGCGTGTTCCGACGAGAGTCAAAACACGCTGTATTTGTCCACGTATGTCTCGGGAAACGACAATGGTGATGCAGTCAGGGAGATAAGAACTCATACGGAGGATTACTGATATGCGTTCCTCCTGTGCAGCATGAGCGAACGGCAATGAAAGGGACGAAATGATAGCTTCGCCACAAACTGCCAGGTGGCTTGTGGAGTATAAATGTAGATACACAAATACAGCGCAGTGGTGTATGTAGCCCATGCGTCACGTGCTGTAAACATTTTCATTTCCTAATTTGAAATAACGATTATCACCAAAAAGAAATTTTTTTCAGTTATGATTTCGCATGGACTGTACCAGGAAAGGCGAATGGCCGAATACGGTTTATTGGAAGAATTTTGGGAAAGTGTGGTTCATCTATAAAGGAAACCGCGTATAGAACACTAGTGAGGCCCATTCTTGAGTGCTGCTCGATTGTTTGGGATCCCCATCAGGTCGGATTAAAGAAAGGCATCGAAGCAATTCAGAGGCGAGCTGCTAAACTTGTTACCGGTAGGATCGAGCAACACACGAGTACTCCGGAGATGAACTCAAATTGGAATCCCTGGAGGAAAGACGAAGTTCTTTTCGCGCAACACTATTGCAAAAAATTTAGAGAACGAGTATTTGAAATTGACAGCAGAACGATTCTACCGCCGCCAACGTACATTTCGCGTAAGGTCCACGAAGAGAAGAGAAATTACGGCTCGTACGGAGACATATAGATAGCTTCAACTTTTATGGTCCTCTCCTCCTCAGTTGCGCGTAATACTACGGTATATTGATAATTTTCACGTATGGACCGTCTGACAGCAACTGAATAAAAACACAATTTTAGTGCCATACGCGTTTCGCCTTTATTTTCTGCAAGGCATCATCAGTGGCAGGTTGCGTAGACAGTTTCTTACATATTACGCTCCTGTTGCATTTTTGGTGTTATTCTTCTTCCTATGAGCGCCAATTTGCTGTTTTCTCCGCATTCCACAGCACTATGCACTGAACGCTTGTTTTAATGCAATGTTTTGGTTTCTGTTGCCGATTGTCAAAAGATGGTAGAGCACTTGCCCGCGCAAGGCAAAGGTCCCGAGTTTGAGTCTCAGTTCGGCACACAGTTTTAATCTGCCAGGAAGTTTCATCACTGCTGACATTTATTGTCAACAACTTAGACGTCTTGTAGACGCAATCCAAGAACAACGACCCGGAAGACCGTGAGATGATGCTACTCCACGGTAACTCCTGCCCGCATTCTGCTAGACTGATAAAAAAAACACTATACAGGAGTTGGATTGGGAAGTCACTTCGCACCCACCTTATTCACCTGATCTTGCGCCCTCAGATTCTCAAGTTTTCCGCTTTCTATCGAACAACCTTCACGGAACTTCCTTTCCGGATGAAAATGCGCTCCGAACTCGCCTCAAAACCATGTGATTTCTATCCCCGTGGAATCGAAAACTTACCCCAGTATTGACTGACTGTTGTAAACAGTGAAGGAGAATATATTTTTGATGACTTAAGTCTCTGTTTATCTGTTGGTTTATTAAACTTGTCGAAAAAACGCTACGAACTTATGCACCAACCCAACAAATTCGCAGACATTTTAAATTTGAATTCTGAAAATTCTCATCAGTTATGTAAATATCCTCTGCATTACGTTGAAACAGGAGTGTAGTGTGCAGTTTGTGCAACACTAATTTTTTATCTTTTCCACCTAACCGATACTTCTGAAAGGTATTTGAAGAATACATGGTAACCTTTTTCTCCAGAGTACTAATAACCAACGAAAAAACGTGCGATTACGAGTATTCTATGCAGGAAATGCAAGAGCAGACGACGCTTGTGTGTCTAGACAGTTTTCTGAGGGTAGTTCCTGTCGTCAACAACCCATGATTGAACACATGGGCCGGCCGTGCGGTTCTAGGCGCTAGTCTGGAACCGCGCGACCGCTACGGTCGCAGGTTCGAATCCTGCCTCGGGCATGGATGTTTGTGATGTCCTTAGGTTAGTTAGGTTTAAGTAGTTCTAAGTTCTAGGGGACTGATGATCTCAGATATTAAGTCCCATGGTGCTCAGAGCCATTCGAACACATGGGCGCGCGCAGGCATAAGGGATGGACGGACAGACTGGGCAAGAAGAAGAGTGATACATTATTGATTAAAATTCGTTTCGCAACCAGGATTTGAACCAATGACACCCGGTTCGAGCGGTTGCGTTGACAACCTTGGCTACGGAGGCTGGTGAGGATAGAGACAAACCACTATGGATAATGCAGTGTCTCAAAAAGGCTAATCCTATGTCATAAGGCTGTAAGGATAGAACCTTGGGGTGAATTTAAACTTACGCGTTGAAACGAAAAGTTAACATTGGTGCCAGTTGTAAGTTCCCAGTTCATCGTGCAGCTCGCCCATTCATTAGTACATATTTGCGTCGAGGTGAGATGACATCACTGCAGCAACGACAGGACGAAGACCACTGTTCTGGTAAGATGCTCAACCGAGAGGCATACTGATCTCGCACTGCACCACTCACCTTAAACGTCGCTTTACAATGAGGTGGCAAAAGTCAAGAGATACCGCCTAAAATCGTGTCGCACCTCTTTTAAGTCGGCGTAGTCCAGCAACTCGACGTGGCGTGGACTCAACAAGTCGTTGGAAGTTTCCTGCAGAAATATTGATCCATGCTACTTCCATGGCCGTCCATAACTGCAAAGAATTTGCCAGTGCAGGATTTTGTGCACGAACTGACTTCTCGATTGTGTCCCATAAACGTTCCATGGGATTCGTGTCGGGTGATCTGCGTGGCCAACTTATTCGCTCGAATTGTCCAGAATGTTCGTTAAACAAATCGCGAACAATTGTGGCCCAGTGACATGGCGCATTGTCGTCCATAATTCCATGCAAACATAGCCCACACCATTATCGAGCCACCACCAGCATGCACAGTGCCTTGGGTCCGTATGTTCGTGGGGTCTGGGCCACACTCGAACCCTGCCATCAGTTATTAAAAACTGAAATGGGGGCTCATCTCACCAGGTAACAATTTTCCGGCCTTCCAGGGTCCATCTGATATGGTCACCAGCCCAGGAGAGCCGCTGCAGACGTGTCGTACTTTTAGTAAAGGCATTTGGGACGGTCGTCTGCTGCCATAGTCTATCACCGCACTGTCCTAACGGTAGATTCGTCGTACGTCCCACACTGATTCCTGCGGTTATTTCACGAATTGTTACTTGTCAGTTAGCATTGGCAACTTTACGCAAACGCCGCTGCTCTCGTTCGCTAAGTAAAGGCCGTCGGCCACTGCATTGTCCGTGCTAAGAGGTAAAGCCTGTATTCTCAGCACACGGTACACTCTTGACACTGTATATCTCGGAATATTGAATTTCCTAACGATATCCGAAATGGAATGTCTCATGCGTGTAGCTCCACCTACCATTCTGCGTTCAAAGTCGTGCGGCCATAACTACATCGGAAACTTTTTCACGTGAATCACCTGAGTACAAATGATATCTCCGCCGATGCACTATTATTTTATACCTTGTGTACGCGATGCTACCGCATCTGTATATGTGCATATCGCTATCCCTTGACTTTTCTCGCCTCAAGTGTATCTTACATTATTTCCCTTTTAAAGCGGGGATTTGTGGAGCACTTCGGCTATGTCTCTCCCCTTCCAACAACTTAGTCAACCGCAACAGCAGTGGATGTAGTAACTCCAGACGTTCTCGCAACGTATGGCACTTCTCTTATTATCGTCTGGATGTTTGTCATGCATCCAGTGGAGGGCACATCGAATATTTGTGAAATGTAATGAAAACTTTGGTCTTGAACGCAACTGTTAAAAGCACCCCACGGTTGTATGTGCATGAGTGTGAAATATCTACACTTGTAAAATCAAAAATTATTTGGAAAATAAACCTTGTGGTCCTAAGCGGAAGTTCAAATTTAGTCCAACAAAAGGTAAAAAAAAGATTGAAGACTGTAACAGCATATGTCTGTTACAATGCTGAAATTTATTTTTCGTTACAGTAAGGAGTGGAGGGAGTTAGAGGCGGAGGGAATGAGTGATTTTTCTGTTAATGTGTAGAACTCCCCCTTTATATACAAAATGGTGCCTCAGTTTTCACACGAGCAGAGAAGGAATCGATCGAGTGACATTTACGGACCCATCCAAGAATTCGTCTATAGTGTATTACAGAAACAACAGTTAACACCGAAACTCTAAGGCGTTTCCTTCCGAGCATGAGCCCAGCATTTTGTTTCTAAAGACAGCACTACCTTTCCGTGAGAAACTTACAAACTACTTTAAACTCAGATAGCTGGTTTGGATATGAATATGCTTCACTAGGCATGAGCTTGATGGATGTGCTATGTCTTAACCATCCTCCAATCTATACACAATCTTACCCAGTCAGTCACAGCAAGGTCTCGAGTTTATTGTAAATACGAACAATGATGTGACTTCTTTTAGATACACTTTTCCCAGAGTCATAAGTCACGTTGAGTGCCACACAAATAACCCTTGCATCAAAAAGCGAGAGAGCTCTATTAGATTACCGATCTAAATACTTGTTCAACTCAACAATCATGTCTTCTGACGATAACAAAGACGATTGCGTACGTAAGTGTGAAAGCTGTAATGAATACTACATTTGCAACTTGCTGAACCGAGCAAGACACTAGAAGAGGTGGTTTGCAGTTGGTTTTCTCCTGTCTGTCATCAAGTGTGTATTGGGACCGTGTGAATCACTGTACAGAGTGATTTTACAGTATGCTCGGTTTTTTATGTTTTCTATAGTACAGATTGAAAGGACCGGAGATACTGAAGCATTCTGATGGAAAAACTTCATTATCAAACACTGCGGAGATTTAAACTATGGCTTGTCTGACCATTACGAACTTCAAGTGATCACTTTTCTTCTCACTGCCAGCTAAGCACCCGCGATGAAAGCTGTTTCCACAATGACCCAAACCGCTTTGGACAATTACGAATAAATATTTTTGTTCCGCAAGGAGATTAACATCGCACTGGCAGTAAGCGCATTAGATCAAGTACTCCGTCATCTAGAAAGGAAACTGTAAAATATAAGCTGCACACCAATGTCATGTACGTTTCCCATTGCAAGTTACAGATCACTAAAATATTTACTGTAAAGTCAATGAGAATATGTTAATTCTCACTAGCTTACTTCTTCGACTCGTTTCAGGCGGGAAACGTGCCGATATCACATCGGCTGCAGCTAACTATGACAAAGCTACCAACTATAGTTCATTGTCTAGCTATCACGAGCTTGAAAACATTAACTAACACTTGAGTTTTATTATTGTACATGAATTTCACACCATCGTGAAGTACAGCTACAAAAACAAAAAGGGAGGGTGTCGGGATTTTGAAAAGAATGTTGCCCTGAGAGTAGAGTTCCGCTAACTTGACATGACGCAGAAAGTTTCACTGCCAATCGTGGAAGCTTTACTGTAATAGGAATGGAGTCGCATACATCCGAATAGATTAAATGAAGAGGAAGCTGGCAACAGGGGCCGACGAGTGTGGAAAAACCGCCTGAAAATACACGCCACCCAAGACGCTGCCAGCCGTCGTCCACTAGGAACGAGATCAACTGTAAATCGTTTCCTCTTTTTTTAAAAAAAAAAAGCTAATTCTTAGTATCTATAAAACGATCTCTACGTCAAATTTATTCAAACGAAAAGTACGAGTTATTAGTTGGGCTCTAACCACTATACATAAGGAATGCAAGATGACGGATTACTTTTCCAAAAATTTAACGTGAAACGACGGCCTCCGCAAAGAAACTCCAATAACTAAAGATCCAACTACACGCATTTCATAACGATATGCTGATGCTTCAGACAGTTTGGTTTGAAGTTCTAGATTCTGGACAGAACAAACTCGCAGCAAAAACTTTCATCGCCCAAAAATTATCTAAATTCTTAAGTCAGCTGCGAAACAAATTTCAACTATAAGTAGTAGAGTTCTTATAGTTTTCTTGCTGGACAGTACTCAAAGCTATTGTAAGACATTAAATGTACAATACATATACTGACCAATCTAGCGTCCTTAACTCACAATTTTTTAATGGAAGTATTCACTGCCTCAACAGATGCCATGAACCATTACCATCTATACACTTCAGCACAATTATCTTCTACTCAGGAAGAACCAATTCTGGTAAATATTTCAAGGGATATTCAGTACATGTCAGTCCTTGACCTGAAACGGAACATATATATCCCAATACAGTAGCAGATGGAACTTCCGGGTGTTCATAAAAAACACTTACCTACCTTCTTGTTTCCTTCAAGTTCTAATGCATTCCAACCCAATACAACAGCGTTATTCCTTACACCCATTACAATTTAGCGATGTTGTCGCAGCTTGTACATAATATATGTGTATGACGCTTGCCTTCAAAAACCTCAACACCAAATAAAAATCTGATATGGCTCTTACTTGTAATTTTCCACGTCCCAATACTGTCTTCTAGAATAGGCAGCTCACCAGGGCTACGCCATACAAATGTATGTCCATCATTTACATACAGACAAAACATGCGTCGATCTTGACATACTTCTGTACTACACTGACATACAGAACCGGGTCTACAAGTGCAGAAACGTTCCCCAGACCACACCTGAAAGCAGCGACACACACCTCAGATACATTGTGCCCAACATGAGCAGCAGTCGATAGTCCACCTCCATAGCTGAGTGGTCAGCGCAGCAGAATGCCGTGCGAGGAGTCCAGGTTCGATTCCCAGCTGGGTCGG
The DNA here is from genome assembly GCF_021461395.2 of Schistocerca americana. NCBI lineage: Eukaryota > Metazoa > Arthropoda > Insecta > Orthoptera > Acrididae > Schistocerca > Schistocerca americana. The sequence goes on along the minus strand of NC_060130.1, from coordinate 208,826,649 downwards.
AGATTTTCTCTGCTCAGGGACAGGGTATTGTGTTTTCTTCATCATCATATCATCATCCTTACCGACACGTAAGTCACCGAAGTAGCGTCAACTAGAAAGACTTGCATTAGGCGACTGGTCTACTCGACGGGAGGCCCTAACCACACGCCATTTAATTTGATTTCAGCAGTCGATAGGCCAATCCAGCTTCCCACTGGACCACAATGTGACCCTGTTCAAATGGCTGAAGCCGTTCAAGGGGAATACATACTCTAAACTCAGCACAGCTCCAGCCTGCAGTGTCGGAACAGAGGGTACGCCGACGGGCCCTCTGAGGGCCATATGATCGCCGATGACCGTGAGGAATGAATCACTAACACTACAACGCTCCAGCATGCACATATTATACCGTGGTGGCATTGAACACAGTCCTTAAAAATGTTGCATTTTTTCCGGCACATGCCGAACATATCGTATTGAGAATAGCAGGTGTTCATTCAGTTGACTTCGAGATATCTACAAATTAACGCAGTAACACCATCGCTTTCGTCTTACGTGAAGTTTTCCACCCAACCCACTCACCACACAGCAGCTAATTATTGCCATATACAGGGTGTTACAAAAAGGTACGGCAAAACTTTCAGGAAACATTCCTCACACACAAATAAAGAAAAGATGTTATGTGGAGATGTGTCCAGAAACGCTTAATTTCCATGTTAGAGCTCATTTTAGTTTCGTCAGTATTTACTGTACTTCCTCGATTCAACGCCATGATTTCATACGGGATACTCTACCTGTGCTGCTAGAACATGTGCCTTTACAAGTACGACACAACATGTGGTTCATGCAAGATGGAGCTCCTGCACATTTCAGTCGAAGTGTTCGTACGCTTCTCAACAACAGATTCGGTGACCGATGGATTGGTAGAGGCGGACCAAGCCCATGGCCTCCACGCTCTCCTGACCTCAACCCCCTTGACTTTCATTTATTGACCTCAACCCCCTTGACTTTCATTTATGGGAGCATTTGAAAGCTCTTGTCTACGCAACCCCGGTACCAAATGTAGAGACTCTTCGTGCTCGTATTGTGGACGGCTGTGATACAATACGCCACTCTCCAGGGCTTCCATGCGACGGAGGGTGGATGCATGTATCCTCGCTAACGGAGGACATTTTGAACATTTCCTGTAACAAAAATGTTTGAAGTCACGCTGGTACGTTCTGTTGCTGTGTGTTTCCATTCCATGATTAATGTGATTTAAAGATAAGTAATAAAATGAGCTCTAACATGGAAAGTAAGCGTTTCCGGACACATGTCCACATAACATATTTTATTTCTATGTGTGTGAGGTTAAGTTACATCCTTTACTTGCGTAATGTAAAGAACCTGTATTGGAAGTCCATACAAGATCTGCCATTTAGAGGGTTCCAATTGCTGTACAATGAGGAAATCACCACTTTGAAGAAAAATCTCAGACATACAGCTGAGGGTGCTGGTGAGGGATATGCCCTTGAGCTAGAGCTGGAACATCCCACCCAATTGCATAATGAACACAGTGACTCGCCGCTATGTCTGGAGCACCTACTCCCACGAAATGGCTCCATCTCGAAGTTGTTGACAATGCTAGGGAACAAATATCGATATATTATCCACTAAAGAGCCCTACACCAATCTCTGAGGTTGGAGATGGTTCAAATGGCTCTGAGCACTATGGGACTCAACTGCTGAGGTCATTAGTCCCCTAGAACTTAGAACTAGTTAAACCTAACTAACCTAAGGACATCACAAACATCCATGCCCGAGGCAGGATTCGAACCTGCGACCGTAGCGGTCTTGCGGTTCCAGACTGCAGCGCCTTTAACCGCACGGCCACTTCGGCCGGCTGGTTGGAGATGGAACTTATTAGTATTGCCCATAGAATTTCCTCGACCAGCATCAAAATGGCTCTGAGCACTATGGGACTTAACATCTGTGGTCATCAGTGCCCTAGAACTTAGAACTACTTAAACCTAACTAACCTAAGGGCATCACACACATCCATGCCCGAGGCAGGATTCGAACCTGCGACCGTAGCAGTCGCGCGGTTCCGGACTGCGCGCCTAGAACCCGACCAGCATCCATAGTTCAAGGAGTTCACTGATTTAAATATAGACCAAAGGGCTCTCGTGACATGCGATTTCGACAACGATTTTTATAGATTAATGAAGAATTCAATTTATACTGCGAAGTTCATTTAGTTTACCAATGGAACGGGCATTTTGGCGCAAGAGATTCCGTCACCAGACCAAATTTCAAATGCGTAACCAGCTTCAATGAAGGGCTAGTTACTGCGGAGAAGGCCAAGGTTTCAATGCAGTTCATGAACTCTGCCTATACTAGTATGTGTGTCCTGGACCTCGGCTAAGCCAAAACCGCCTACCCCAGTTACTTCATATGGGTACAGATAGTTTCAGCTACTAGGTGAAAGGCTTCAATCCATATGAAGTAATTAGGTACCACCACGAAGAATTCGACACATCCGATTACGTGGCCAATAATCCTTTTGGGATAACAGCTCAGAACAAAAAGGTTATCGGCCTGATGGGAGATGTGGTGAATTGTTCAGATTGTGAAGTTTGTGGGGCTCCAGTATAAGATGTACTCACACTGTATAGATATTAGTGCCAATCAGATATGGGCTAAGGGTGTGCATCATGTAGCATCAGTCTCTCTCGACGAAAGATTACAAGAGGTGCCTCCGTGAGTATGCTGGCGCTGATCCACTCATGGTGCACCGGGTGATCTATCGATTCAGAGACCACTATGAGGTACATGCTGGCCTTCAACTGGAAGTAAGGCTGTCTGGTCATGACGACAAATAGATCTGTGGTGATGTGATCAGGACCCTCCCATATTCACACTGTTCATTGGAGTGAATGTGTGTGTGTGGCTGTGTATTTATTTGTAAATACATTTGTGCAGTGACTCCATGGTTTGATGCATTGTTCCTTCAGACACGCATGCAAGTCCGAAGGAATACTGCATCAAATACAGATAATTCAGTAATTATTTCATGCTGAAGCCAAGGCAACCTGACGAGAAAACTAAGTCTCCCTGAATGGGAATCACGTAATTGTACGAGCACTAAGAGACGCAAACACTGCATCTGCACATATAGCTTATTCAGATAGCCAATGCAGTTAAGGTGACTGCTACTGTAAAGCAGGAAATCCTGGTTTGAGTCCCGCTCCAGTACAAATTTTCATTTGTTTCCAGTAAATTATATAGTGTGGTACCATACACATACTTTTCTTTATTTTGTAACACAATGATCAGAAAGAAAAACATGTGAGTATTGTATAAAAGAGTAACAAGTGTATACAGATACAAAATGGGAAATGTAGTACTTAAGTTCCTCTCTTCTATAACAGCTTTAGTGTAAATAAATGTATCTGATAGTCATAATAATCAGAAAAAGATACTGATGGAAGTAAAAGCAATTTCTGTATACATAAAAAAATAGCCGTGTATATACATCAACGGAGAAATTATAAAAAAGTTTGTTTTGCAAATACTGTACATATGAAAAAAAGGCTGTGTAAAAAAAACATTTTGAAATGTCATCAGAAGTAAATAGCTTCGTAAATAACTGAAACGACTTGTTACAAATGAAAAAAAGTCAATAAACCACAAGTTACTTTTATCTCTCGACCATGATACTCAGGCCTCGAATGAAGATGCTGACACACAGTTGAGGTAGTTATAAAGGATGATGAGGGGAGAGTGCGATTCCTATCGGCCCACTGTGCTTCCCCAATATTTTATTGTCCTTTTGTTGGCTGAGAGAAGTAGGAAGGGGTTTCCCGCCAATTTTTTATAACATGACCAGTATCAAGTCCACTTGTTTACGGTGTATGGGTAGGACAATGTGACTGGTGGCGAGTTACATCATGACTTTTAATACTACTCTTACTACTGTAGAAGGCTTGTGGGGATTCCCAAATTGATACCTGGCGTGATAAGATTATGTCCCAGAACTCTCTTTACTATACTACTCGAGATGTGTAAAAAATCTGCGTGTGCTTGTTGAAGGACTACGTTCTACCAATTGAATACTGTCTTTTACTTTATCCACAGATAGTTCATTTGTACAAGCAATGGGATATGATTGCTGGGCTCTGCACCAGTTTCACGCAGTTCAGTGGTTCAAATGGCTCTGAGCACTATGTGACTTAACATCTGAGGTCATCAGTCCCCTAGAACTTAGGTTTGAGTAGTTCTAACTAACCTAAGGACATCACACACATCCATGCCCGAGGCAGGATTCGAACCTGCGACCGTAGCGGTAGCGCGGTTCCAGACTGAAGCGCAGTTCAGTGAAAACATAAGTGAACACTCGTGAGCATCTGGTACTCTGCAGTAAGGTAATGGTCAACCGAATTCCCAACAAATAGCAGCAGAGGAAACACGTACACAAATACCATACCAACATTTGTAAATGTTTGTGGCATGCTTAAACGATACTATAGAATTTGCTAACAAATTAATATCACACCTGAAAATTTCAAGCACAACATCATAACTTGAACATCAAAATAAAAATGAGAATTGCAACATAAACCCACAGCAACTGGAGTACGAACATGCGACGTATACAAAGGCTTGGAGCTTCCCAGCAGATTAAAACTGTGAGGTGGGCAAGTGACCTGTCATCCGATCTACCCCAGCATTACTCACGACCCGTCCTCATAGCTTTACTTCCGACAGTACCTCATTTCCTACCGCATAAACTTAGATGTTCTGCCGCATACCTTGCGGGACTAGTTCTCCCGTATGAAATATTGTGGAGACAGGCTAACACGAATTGCCCGGAAAGCTGCGACAGCAACCCGCTTCGGAAATCTGTTCAGTGGGTTATCTACCTGCAGGCACGAACTATTGGGTTGGTGAATAAGATCGTAATGTTTTTCGATAAGTTCAATAAACAACAGATACACATAAAAGAGAATTTTGTCATCAATAAAATATTCACATTCATTATTTACAATAGACTGCCAATGTTGGGGTAACTATGCGATTCTGCCACTGTAGAGCCCACGTGGTTTTGAGGCGAAGAACTAGTCGAGCCATGTTTGGAGTGTATTTTCATCCGGAAAGGAAATTCCTTGGAGGCTGTTCGATAGCGGAAAAGGTGAAAAACTGAGGGCGCAAGATCAGGTGAATAAGAGAATAAGGTAGGTTCGAAATGAATTCCGAACCCAACTCTAGCAGAATGCGGGCGTGCGTTATGTGGCGTAGCATCACTTCACACAGTCTTGCTGGTCGTCGTTCTTGGTCTGTCTCTGCAAGACGTCTCATTTGTTGACAACAAATGTCAGCAGTGATGGTTACACCTCAGAAGCAATTCGTCGTTCACCACACCGTCGCTGTTCCATGCATAACTTTATCTTCTGTGGATGCACGCAGGTTTTTGAACGGGGAGCTGCCGCTTTGTTTGGGCTCAAGTAGCCCTTTCTTTACCTTGTGTTGGCATAAAGATACCATTTCTCGTCACCATTAACGGTAAACGATACAGCATAGGAATGGTCGGTGCTGTTCACGAGACAGTTGATGACGAGCAAGCAGAGATGCACTTATGGCCACCTGCAGATTCTTGCGATTTTCCTTAGAGTATGCGGTATGCATACACCCGATTTGCATGTTAATTTAGCACAGTAGTGGAATAATCACAGTTCATCACATATGTCAGTTCTCCAGTAAACTGACGTGGATCGCTGTGGACTAACGCGTATACACGATCTTCATCAAAGTCTTCCTGAATGTGGAGAGTCACTAATGTCATAATGATCCTCCTTCAAACGAGAAAACCATTTTCTTTTCGGGCTCCGTCCAATAGCAATATCCCAATATACGGCGCAAATGTTTCTGGCTGCTTCCATCCCTCTACTGAATACAAACAGAAGAATATGTCGGAAATGTTCAGATTTCTCCACTTGGCACTCTATTTTCTAGAGCCCACAAATCCACTCATTGTCTCCAAATGACAAAACGACAATATGTAAACTCAAATAGTAATAGTGATCTATAAAAAAAGACACTCGATAAATATATCCATATCAACCAGAATACTAACCTGCAAAACAAAAACGCTACCAACTTATACATCAACCTAATAATTCGATGCGACAATACTGAGCGGATGATGTCTCTGTATGTTCTGACACATCTGGCCCCTTGTGGTGAACTCTGCAATTACACCAAGGCACGTATTACGAATCTAAACTTGGATAGATCATCTCTCCAAGTATAGATTCGTAATGCGCCCCATGGCGTAGTTGCAGAGTGCATCACTACGGAAAAAAGGAATGAATAATGAGGATAAACGTCCCGTCGACATCGAGGTCATAAGAGACGGAGCACAAGATCGGATTGTTTCAAGGATGGGGAAGGAAGTCGGCCGTGCTCTTTAAAAGGAACCATCCCAGCATTGGCCTGGAGAGATTTAGGGAAACCACGGAAAACACAAATTAGGATGGCCGGGAGCGGGTTTGAACCGTCGTCCGCCCAAATGCGAGTCCAGTGGGGTAACCATTGCACCACCTCTCATGGTGCTACACTAGGGGGTAGGAGTGTCCGAACTTTCAGACAAACCATCCACTCAGTACTGTCGCATCGAATTAGTTCGCATTTGCAGATAGGCATATCCTCTGATACGTGTCATTTTCCTGTACGTCTTGTATTTCTCTAGCAGTCGTCATCTGGAATTCCAGAGATACTTATGAAACGCTGTTTCTGTCTTGTCAGGCTCAGTTTTCACAGAAGCGTCCTGATTACAGTCTCAGAGCGAATTCGCAAAAAGTTTTACTGTTTGGAGGCAGACGCATGGGACATTCCATTTTGGAAATCGTTAAGGAATTCAGTATTCTGAGATCCTCAGTGTCAAGAGTGTGCCGAGAATACCACATTTCAGACATTACCTCGCACCACGGACGACGCAGCGGCCGACGGCCTTCACTTAAAAACCGAGAGCAGCGGCGTTTGTGTAGAGTTGTCAGTGCTAACTGACATGCAACACTGCATGACGTAGCCGCCGAAATCAATGTGGCACGTATGACGAACGTACCCGTTAGGACAATGCAGCGAAATTTGCCGTTAATGGGCTATGACAGCAGACAACTGAAGTGAGTGCCTATGCTAACAGCACATTATCGCCTGCAGTACTTCTGCTGTGGTCGTAGCCGCATTGTTTGGAACCTGGATGACTGGAAAACCGTTGCCTGGTCAGATAAGTCTCGATTTCGGTTGGTAAGAGCTAGCAGTAGGGTTCGAGTGTGGCGCAGATCCCACGAAGCCATTGACCAAAGTTGTCAACAAGGCACTGTGCAAGCCGGTGGTGGCTCCATAACGGCGTGGGGTGTGTTTACATGAAATGGACAGCGTCCTCTGTTCCAACTGAAGCGATCGCTGAGTCGCGATGGCCGAGCGGTTCTAGGCCTTTCAGTCCAGAACCACGCGGCTCCTACGGTCACAGGTTCGAATCCTGCCTCGAGCATGGATGTGCGTGATGTCCTTAGGTTAGTAAGGTTTAAGTAGTTCTAAGTCTAGGGGACTGATGACCTCAGATGTTTAGTCCCATAGTGCTTAGAGCCATTTGATTATTGAGTGGAAATGCTTATGTTTGCCTACTTGGAGACGTTTTGCAGCTATTCACGCACTTCATGTTCCCATACGACGACGTCACGTCGACAGCCCACAATTGTTCAAGAGTGGTTTGAAAACTGATTTGGCCACCCAGATCTCCCGACACGTTTCGCGTCGAACATATATGGGACATAATCGAGAGGTCAATTCGTGCACAACATCCTGCACCGGCTACAGAGGCAGAATGGCTCAGTATTTCTGCATGGGACTTCCAATGACTTTTTGAGTCAATGCCAAATCGAGTTGCTGCACTGCCCTGGGCAAAAGGAGGTTCGAGATGATATTAGGAGGTATCCCATGACTTTTGTCACATCAGTGTTAGAACTTACAAGGATCACACTGTGTAACAATATTCCTGAATTATTTTCACAAATTATGCACGAGTATATTCACCGAGCAAAAGTTTGGTGAACTTAAATAAGTATGTAACGTTTTAATGACAGCAGACTACAAGTAACCAAAGTGGTGCCCTGCTTCCTCGTCGAACAGAGCTCCAATTCGAGACTGCACTGTTGTTTATCAACTACTGGGTGTTCAGCTGCCTCACGCAGGCAGCACAACTGCCGCCGTCAACGACAGCTATTTCGCTTATTTCTTTGTCACGCTGCCGGCCGGCTCCTGTGCGGACTTATTTTTACATCTTCTGCATGGGCGAACAGTTCTGCTTTCTTTAGCACAACAAATATGAATAGACGGGGCGCAGGCCAGGAGGCCAGAGAGGATGTCGCTGTTGCGGAGTTCCGCGTATGGCTAAAAATGTCGCCCGCTCGCCGGCGACAGCTGCCAAGCGCCAGGCAGACTGCGCACAGCACACCCTACAAGCGTACTTCACACCCGCCGACGCGAGCTCCGACACCAATCAGTGTCGTTCCGACGCCGAACAGCTTGACGCAGCTATTGAGACGCCGACGCCACAGTTTACGCTTCTTGTTACTAAATGCGGCCACTCACGTAGCTGCAAGCTTGACGAGCATGCTTGTGCAAGCAAGTTGTGCATGCATGCATGCATGCATAAATCCCTTCTCCTCCACACAGTCCCAACATGCCTGCTGAGGCGTTAGTTTGGGCTTCGAATACGTGGAACTCTGACGTCAACGATTTCCTCATTTTACCAGGCTCTGTGCGGTGTGGGAAAACAAGGAAACGAACGAAAAAACCTGATCCGGTTTGTAAAGACTAGTTAATGAAACGATAAACTTTTTAACCGTAAGTTATTCTTTAAGTTGATGATATATTCACGTGTTGGTATAATTATTTCAGGATCAGTGGAGGGAGACATCGGAACTTCCTATAACTCTTAACACCATTACTTAAAAAGCAGGATACAATTATGAGTGAAGCTCTAACACCATAAAGGAAACTGTCTGCAATGTTGCTATGTCTTACGAGTTGAAGGGGCATTGTAACCTCAAATGTGCATCTGCAATACGTTGGTCGCGACACGTGAACCTCATCACTTTTCTTAATAAATACCTTTAATTTTTTTTCCCCTCCAATAGTTGGTCATGGAAGAACTTATCTGTTTAATAACGACATGTCTGTCTGTGACAGGTTTAGTTGCTTCGTACTTTGTTAGAAGTATAACATATGCAAAAGTCATCTACGTCTTAGGCTTTTTATTTAATACTGATGAATCAAGACGCTTTCATATGTTCGGGTAACTATTACGGGGCTGATCATATCACCTCCGTGCCGGAATGCTTTGTAAATTTTTAACCCTGTCATCACATATCCAAATAGTATCTTTGCTAATTCCTTATTATAACGTGTATTTGCTTACTAATTTTAGCCACAGAGGGAAAAAATAAAGTAATATCCAATGGAGAAATACTCGACAAAGCGAACTGCAGTTTAGGCCACAGAAGGACTCAACTTTATCATGCGAGTAGTTGCAGGGATGTTACGGTTCAGACTAATGCGTGTTGTTACCTCGCAGTGCAAACAGCAACGAAACTGCGGGAAAGACATGTGCGTCTAAGAAGAGTCACTCAATCTTCTGACTACGGAAAGGAGAACGGAGTACAACCTAAAGGTCACAGAATGTGCTTGCAAATCGCTAAAACTTAGAGACAAAAGGATGTGTGTCAAGTACGAAAAGGGGGACACGATGGCATTTCGGTAGGTAGATCAAGCAAGAAACAGCAACACACACACAATAAGTATCACGTGTAATATATTTATAAATATTCTTTTAGACAGAAATTTCTGAGCTACCGTGAAGAATACAGGTAGTTTCTAAGTCGGCAAGAATATCACACCATTCACCGCACAAAAATAAAACAAAAATGGTTCAAATGGCTCTGAGCACTATGGCACTTGACCTCAGATGTTATCAGTCCCCCAGAACTTAGAATTACTTAAACCTAACTAAATCTAAGATCACACACATCCATGCCCGAGGCAGGATTCGAACCTGCGACCGTAGCAGATGCGCGGTTCCTGACTGAAGCGCCTAGAACAGCTCGGCCACAGCGGCCGGCAAAACTAAAACAGAAATATTATTCTCTCAATAGGATTCGGTTTCAAAATGGGCCAAATTAAACTCGTCATTATACATAAACGACATAACACTGTTGCGGTAACGGCGTTCTACATTAGATTTTTACTCAAAAATTAAAGACTGCTGTTCATGTGGTAAGCTACTTCCTTAAATGAGACGCACTTTCGCACACATTATCCTATGAACAAGTTACGCCCAACAAGGAAAGTGCCCAGCTCGATCGGCCAAAACCGAATAAAATTATTTTAAAATACGAATGTGTGTCTGTTCTAGCACCATCGGGGTCAGTCATCTGTAAAGCTCTGAATTTGTGTGCAATCTATTCTTCAAGGTTAAAGAATGAATAATTATAAAAGCGAATTAGATAAGATTTAGAAATGGGCAAAACATTTGCTGGGAACAATACATATTAAACATGCAGTAATTATAGCGTCGTAATTACCAAAATAGAAGTTACTGCGTTGTCGTACGTGTCCACTTTATTCGTCATCGAAGAACAAACTTCGAGTTTCAAAAAAGTGGCAGCTAGCGGCAAAGGTCTGGTTCATATGATCACTGTGGCTTTTCATACTGGACTTCTGCAGGGCGCATACACTGAAAATTATGTAGCAAGTCTACGTGTGCCCCTTGTCAACAGCGAATGGGCTGTTAAAATGATTTCATTGAAACTTCACGTTTGCACGCAGAAGGAAAAAGTTGGAAACAGCTCCGCCGTTCCCACGAACCACAATCTGGTTACAAGACGTCCCAGATGTGTGTCTTGTATCGAGCACCCATTATCTAAGTGGTGTGAAATCACAGAAAAGGATACGAACAATGCCCAGAAATAAATTCTAAAACGTGAAAACAGTACGCGCAACCAATGTATTCGGGTTGGACAAAAATATGGCAACACCGCGAGAAAATCATGTTTGAACATAAAAGAAGATATTAGCCAAGACTGCAGGTTGCGCTGTTGTATTTGAGCACGAACGGCACTTACGTATTGTGCTCAATATGTTGCAAGAGTCAATCGAGGCCAGAATTGCGTTCTGTGTAATTGTAAGTGCATTATGTCGGAGCTAAGTGAATTCGAACGCGGGCAAATCGTTGGGTGCTCGTATGGGATTCTGTGTTTCAAGCGGCACCATATCGAAGATCTATACCGCATACAGGGAAAGCGGAAAAACATCATCCGCTAAGTCACACCGCGGACGAAATGTGTGTTGAGTGATGGTGAGAGGCAGTCACTGAAGAGGATTGTGACGAAAAATGAGAGGACGACGGAGGCAAAAAAATCAATGCAGTAATGAATGTCCACCCGTGAACCCTGTCAGCACCAAAACAGGAAGGGAGCTCCGTAAGCACGGAATTACAGGGCGAGATGGAATTCCAAAACTACTCATCAGTGATGCAAATGTTTGTAACAGGAAAACGTTGTGCCGAAGCCAAAAAACCTGGACAATGGAGCATTGGAAGAAAGTCATTTTGTTGGAAACAATGTGAAACAAGACTTATCCAAATTCTGGTACCGTTTACGTCCCAAGAACGAAACGTGGCGGATATTCGGTGATGATTTGGGCAGCCATATTGTGGTATTCCATAGCCCGCCAGGTTAGACGGGAGCGCTAATGCGCTGCTTCCTGGACTCGGGTAGGCGCGCCGGCCCCGGATCGAATCCGCCCGGCGGATTACCGACGACGAGGGTCCGTGGGCCAGCCAGCCAGGATGTGGTTTTAAGGCGGTATTCCACATCCCTCTAAGTGAATACCGGGCTGGTCCCCACGTCCCGCCTCAGTTACACGAGTCGCAGACGTTTGAAACACGTACACACTCTTTCATGATTTAAACTAGATGCAGACAGCTGGGGTACACTGATTCCATCCTGGTGGGGGGGGGGGGGGGGGGGGGAGGGGGAGAGGTGGCGCCAGGAATGCATCCACCCCCCCCCCCCCCCCCCTTCAAATTGACCTTGCCAAATCCGATTGTAACTACACCGACACTGCGGGACAAGTGAAAGAAAGAAATTGTGGTACTCCATAGGCCACATAGTTACTGCCAAGCAATATGTGACCATTCTGGCTGATAACGTCCATCCTACAGTAAAATGTTTGCTCCGCACTGGTGATGCTGTGTTCCAAGACGACTGAGGCCCTGTTCACACAGCTCACATCGTCCAGGACTAGTTTTGTGAGCATAAGGATGAATTGTCACACTTAACCGGCCACCACAGTCACCAGATCTCAATATTATTGAGCTTTTGTGGTGTACTTTGGAGAGAAGGGTAGGTGATCGCTATGCACCTCCATCATCGTTTCCTGAATTAGTCGCTATTTTTCAGAATGAATGGTACAAGATTCTCTTGAAAACCATGCAGGGTCTGTATTTATCCATTCCGGAACGACTGGAAGCAGTTTTGAATGCCAACGGTTTTCCTACAGCGTATCGGGCTCGGTAATATTTTGTGGTTTTGGTGTTTCCGTATTTTTGTCAACCCGCTGTAACTGTCGTAATATGATTGCATTAGATATGAACAAGCCTATAATGCCTAGGAAATATTTTTGTACATAGACTCTAGACGAAAGTTAGTACAGCTTAGGTGAGTCAATAACCACTGAAGATAATATACTAGAATATTGCAAAAATGGTAACTGCAGTTGTTCCAGGAATTCTTTACTCTAAGAACACACAAGAGTGCGCAAAATAACACGAATTTCTTCAGAAATAATATTATTTCATTTCCTTAGTGTAAGTTCATCGAAATTGTCATATGCCCTGCGATATAGACGAGCAAACGGAATATGCACTGTTTAAATTCCACATATTTCATTAGAAATACGAGTCTGTAGCCATTTGAATCAAATGGTTCAAATGGCTCTGAACACTATGGGACTTAACTTCTTTGGTCGTCAGTCCCCTAGAACTTAGAACTACTTAAACCTAACTAACCTAAGGACATCACACACAGCAATGCCCGAAGCAGGATTCGAACCTGCGACCGTAGCGGTCGCGCGGTTCCAGACTGTAGCGCCATTTGAATCCTGTGAGCAACAATATCATCTTTGACAATATGTTAAATGTAACTTTCCTAGCTTCCTTTGATGATTTCCAGCGCTCTGGATTTTCGTTTAGCACGGGAAAAAATGCAGGATCATCAAATGCCTCGTGAATGCATAAACAAAGCTCTCTCTGTCTCTCTCTCTCCTTTCTTTCCAAGCAGCCCACCGCTTTATCAGTGCGCTGCTGCAAGCAGTGGGCGTTGCTCCGCTCCACACAGCTCGCCCTCATACTGTTATCGGAAAGTCTGCTTGTCGCTTGCTTGCCTCCGCGCGCATACTCAGCTTAAATTCTGCCTCCCTGCATTTCAGACTCATTCCCCAGCGCCTCTAGCAGCAGGTTATCATCATCGAGAGAGAAACACGCTTCGGACCGGCCTCTATATTATTGCAGTTTTCCGTTGAATATACAACGACGGAAAAAAAATAACATGGAGTTGTGCGACGTAAACGAAACTTTGTAGGCGTGTTACCACATCTCAAGAATATGTCTGTTAAGACTTCGCGCCAGTCGTATAAAAGTCGCGGTATGAGGATGGAAATCCATTTTGCTTTACATGCACGCTGTAACGGTCCTGAGCGTTAGTTATCTTTGAAATTGGACGTGGTGACTTGATGTTGGTCAAAAACGCCTTTAACGCGACAAAGACGCCATTATTAACACCTCACTCAGTTTGAACGAGGTCGTGCAATAAGGCTACGAAAAGCTGGATGTTCCTTCTGCGATATTACAGAAAGAATTGGCAGGAGTATAGCCACCGTACACGATTGCTGGTAGCGGTAGTCATGAGAATGTACGGTCGCAAGAAGAGCGGGAACCGGACGGTCACGTGACACTACCGAGAGGGAAGACCATCGTGTTCGGCGTATGGCTCTAGAGCATTGTACTGCGTCTGAAGCAACCATCTGAGCAGCAGTTGGCACCACACTGACACAACGAACTGTTACAAATCGGATATTTCAAAGACAGCTACGAGCCACACGTCCTGTAGCGTGCATTCCACTGACCCCAAACCACCGCCATTTGCGACTTCAGTGGTGTCAAGCTAGAGCTCACTGGAGGGCAGGGTGGAGGTCTTGGTGTTTTTAATGAAAGCTGATTCTGCCTCGGTTTCATGTGTTGGTCAGGAGGAGTCCAGTCGGGGGCCTGCAAAAAAACCTGTCTGCGTGCTAGACACACTGGACCTACACCTGGAGTTATGGTCTGGAGTGCGATGTCTTATGACAGCAGGAGCTCTCTTGTGGTTATCCCACGCACCCTCACTGCAAATCTGTACGTCAGTCCGGTGATTCCATCTGTTGTGCTGTTATTCGTGAGCAGCATTGCAGGGGGGTGCTTTCCAACAGGATAACGCTTCCCTCAATACCACTGTTGTAACCGAACATGCTTTACAGAGCGTCGGCATGTTGTCTTAGCCTGCTCGCTCACCGGATCTGACATCCATAGAGCACATATGGGAACAACATTGGACGACAACTCCAGCGTAATCCACAAAGAGCATTAACCGTCACTGTATTGATCAACCAAGTGAAGGGTATCGAATTCTAACCCACAAACTGACATCCGGGACCTGCACAACGCAATGCATGCACGTTTGCATGCTTTCAGTCAACATTCTGGTGGTTACACCGGTTATTAATGTACCAGAATTTCACATTTGCAATGGCTTGTCTCGTGCTTACATTAACATGTGATCCTGCAATGTTAATCTCATAAATATGTTATCTTGAAAAACGTATTCTCGAAATCTCGTTACTCTACATTACTTATTTTTTTGTGTTTCGATAATTTTCTCCATCAGTGTGGTTTGCCACCTGGATGGGTCTTCACAATGATTCTGTTTTCCAGGCAAAGTCAAACTGAAGCAAGATATTTCCCGAGCACAATTTAACCAAACTCCCACTCTTAAACACATGTCAGTTCTTAAGGCGCTGATCCAGAATAAATCTGACTTTTAACCATCATCTTGAAGATTGTTAAGATGATACTAAATGTCGCTAGGGGCGGAACCAGTTTGGACACTCAAGCACACTTCAATGCTGCCGCAATCTTCTGGCCTGCACGTCAGCCTCCGCCCCGGAATTAAAACTTGCACGTAAATTTTACAGTAAAATTATACAGTGTTGCCGACCGGTGTGGCCGAGTGGTTCTAGGCGCTTCAGTCTGGAACCGTGCGACCGCTACGGCCGCAGTTTCGAATCCTGCCTCGAGCATGGATGTGTGTGATGTCCTTAGGTCAGTTAGGTTAAAGTAGTTCTAAGTCTTGGGAGCTGATGACCTCAGATGTTAAATCCCACAGTGCTTAGAGCCATTTGAACAATTTTTATACGGTGTTGTTGATGAGTGAGAGGCCATGTTCCTGGTTCAACGGCCGAATTGAACATGCGTATCTGTTTACTCGCATTGGCATTTTCATTCGTAATGTATAAATGGTGTGTTTAAGGGTTGGATCATTACTAGAATGGTTGGCTGCTTACATCTACGTCCATAATCCGTAAGCCACCATACAGCACACGGCAGAGGATACCTTGTATCAGTACTAGTCATTCCCTTTCCTGTTCCGCTCGGAAATGGAGCTGGGGAAAAAAAACTGTCTACATGTGTCCGTACGAGGCCTATTTCCCTTATCTCGTCTTCGCTGACCTTACAAGAAATGTGCCTTGACTACGGACAATATTTCTGCAGTAAGCCGCAAAATGCTGGTCGTCTAAATTTTCTCAACAGTGTTTCGCGCAAAGAACGTGTCGCCTTCCCTCCAGGAATTCCCATTTGAGTTCACGAAGAATTTCCCTAATACTCTCGTGTTGGTCGAATCTACTAGTAAAATATTTAATAGCAAGCCTCTCAGTTGTTTAGATGTCTTTTTTTAATCCGAGCTAGTGCGGGTACTAAACATTCTAGCGGTACTCAAGAATGGAACGCACTAATTTTCTACGCGTGAGCTACACTTTCCTATAATTCTCCCAATAAACCGAAGTCGACCATTCGCCTTCCCTACTACCGACCGCACTTGCTCGTTCCATTTCACATCGTTTTGCAAGGTTATGCCTAGCTATTTAATCGACGTGGCACTGTAAGACAAGACACAACTAATACCATAATAGATACGTTAGAGGATTGTTTTTCCCCCTCACCTGCGTTAGCTTATATTTTTGTACACTTAGGGCAAACTGCACTGATCACACAAAATAGAAGTCCCCTGTGACAAGGGAAGGGTCTGACATATTGTTTTGCAAGGACATTCCACACACATCAAAAAAAGTTTTGCAACACCCCGGTTCCCAGAACTCCTGAAGATAGACGTTGACTGTGGATACTGTATTGGCACCTTTGACTGTTCAGAGATGTCACTAAACCCGCCCAAAGATGTAAACAACAATGCATGAACAGCGCCTATTAGACGGAGGGGTTCAGACAGCCGATCTGTTCCAGTCAATCCACCAGGAAGGTTCAAAATGGTTCAAATGGCTCTAAGTACTATGGGACTTCACATCTTAGGTCATCAGTCCCCTAGAACTTAGAACTACTTAAACCTAACTAACCTAAGGACATCACACACATCCATGCCCGAGGCAGGGATTCGAATCTGCGACCGTAGCAGTCCCGCGGTTCCGGACTGCAGCGCCAAGAACCGCACGGCCACCGCGGCCGGCCCACCAGGAAGAAGGTACACAGATAGTGTTGTCCGTAGAACAACGGTGCCTAGACGGTCAATACCACGGTTCGATCGCGTCCGCATTGTTACTTTGTGCCAGGAAGGGCTCTCAACAAGGGAAGTGTCCAGGCGTCTCGGAGTAAACCAAAGCGATGATGTTCGGTCATGGAGAAGATACAGAGAGATAGGAACTGTCAATGACATGCCTCGCTAATGCCGCCCATGGGCTACTACATCAGTAGATGACCGCTACCTACGGATTATGGCTCGGAGGAACCCTGACAGCAACGCCACCATGTTGAATAATGCTTTTCGTGCAGCCACAGGACATAGTGTTACGACTCAAACTGTGCGCAATAGGCTGCATGATGCGCAAATTCACTCCCGACGTCCATGGCGAGATCCATCTTTGCAACCACAACACCATGCAGCGCAGTACAGATGAGCCCGATAACATGCTGAATGGACAAACCATGATTGGCATCATGTTCTCTTAACCAATGAGTGTCGCATATGCCTTCAACCAGACAATCGTCAGAGACGTGTTTGGAGCGACCCCATCAGGCTGAACGCTTTAGACACACTGTCCAGCGAGTGCAGCAAGGTGGAGGTTCCCTGCTGCTTTGGGGTGGCATTATGTGGGGCCGACGTACGCCGCTCGTGGTCACGGATTTAACACGGTCGACAATAAAATATTTACATTCGAATGTTCTCGTTCCAGGTTGCGAGTGACAATCGACTTATAATCGAAAGCTGGACCAGCAAGGGACAACAGTAGTACTCGTGGAACGAGAGGTTATGGAAAATTATTGCCAACAGTGTAAGTATGCCTACAGGAGAGCATTCGCTCACGTGGACCGAGGATTCAAAAAACGGCGAATGAGTACCCGGCAAAATATAGGAATGACATCATTATTGCATAAAAATGTGGAAAACTTATAACAGCCTTATAAAAACACTTTTTTACTGATGTGATGAAGCCCTAAGTGCAGGAGAACGCATTTCTTCTGTTAACTGAGTCTTGAGAGGATCAACAAAATCCGTAATTATACGACGAGTTTTCTCAGGATGAAGGAGGATTGTCATTGTTAAGTATTAACATGATCCCCCCCCCCCCCCCCCAAATACACTCCACTGGTGCAACCGTGCAGTGTCTATTTGTAGTCAGGTAAAGAATTTGACAAAAAGCTTCAAAACAGGTCTTACACCATCGGCAGAGAAAAAGAAATCACATCCCGAGGAGTCTGCATCAAAATTCATTCCACTGCACATCGCCAGCTATACTGAGGCGTTACACATGGTTTGCAGCCAAACTATGTGATGAGAGAGAACCTTTTATGAATGTAAACCAAGTCTGTTTTTCGACAGAAAATTTAAAACAACTACGTAACTGTAAAAATGAGGTGTTTATAACGTGTGCAAGATGCCGAGAAAATTATTGCTCCCCTGTTTTTACGATGGACGTGAATGCTATTTTTTCTAAACCCTTGGCCATCTGGAGCTCCCACATGTCACTTTCATTTCTCGCCAACCCCGCAGATAGCAAAAATTTGAATGAAATAGGTGACGACGATTAGGCGCGGTCCCCTTTCCCCTTGTGAATGCTGACTGGCTCGTCATACACGTGAGCAAACACTGTTTCTTCCAAGTTGGAAGTCCATACATTTCAATGTTCCCCTTGGTCGTTGTATCGTGGTATTGCCGGGCCTCAAGCTCCGCTTGAGTGCTTGGCTAGACAACCTGTCAGCCCCTCTACAGTTTCCAGATGTTTGTCCGTACATGAAAATCATGTCTGCTACTTCCGTAACTGGGTATGATGTCACTTTACTACGGCCGGGGCCCCACGAGAAATAAGAGCCTCCCAATGAACTTGTGACGTCAGCACTAGTCGGCTTGTCCGCCACACTTCGTGAACGCTCGGCTCCGCACAGGACCCACGGGAAATCAATATGTAACTGAAATGCTACCGACTAAAGGTCTTAACTTCGTCGCGTGTTATCGAAAGCTTGCATGGATTTAAACGCGCAGTAAAGAATTATTAAAGTCGTCTGAAATAGTCACTCGCTCCCCGCAGGAGTCGGTTGCTGGAGCTCGTAAAGCCTGCAGTGTCACGTGCTGTGATTTACGCGCCACAGCCTGTCTTTCTCGTGCGCCCCGACTAGGGCTGAACAACTGCACAGTTCTGTTTGTAAATACAAACTGCAGTCTTGCAGACTTTGTACCTAGGACTAACCGTGTCAGTGTCCGCATCGCGCCATCCGCAGGGTAATAGTAGATTTTTCTGCCTGCAAACCACCAACCCCTTCCATGTTGTACGCCTGCATACGGGTATTTATCAAGTTTATCTATCCTACAATGTAAAGGACAGTAGGGGTTGAACGTATGTTCTGGCAAGTGTTACGCAATCTAATAGCGTAAGCGTCCATGGGAATATGTCGTCACAAGCTCTGGAGGCTAAAGATTTCGGGTTCGAGCCCCGGCATGTTCAATTATCTTAGCTTTCATGTAATTCAATAGGAATTTCGCAGGTCTATGAGAATTAATTAATTAATTCACATATGCAGAGACCTGCGAAATTTCAATTAAATTACATGAAAGTTAAGATAACTGCACATGTGGGGGTTCGAACCCAGGACCTGGTGGGAGGAGGCCTGAGGGCTTGCAGACCTACGGTCTCGCGCTGTGAAGTTTCGTGCAATTGCGAAATGACATGAAAATTAAGACAACTGCACATTCCAGGAGTCCAACCCGAAATCTTTAGGCTCCAGAACTTGTGACGTCATATACCCTTGGACACTTAGGCTATTAGGCTGCGTAGCAATTCTTATGACAGTGGAGACCAATTGTACGGATGTGAAAGAAGGTAGGGTCAGAAGTGGAGGCAACTGCCCGGATGTGAAAGTAGATTGGGCTAGAACGTACTATCACCCTCTACTAGGAACTAGGGATGAGAAAAGCCGACCGGTTAAAATCGATACCGGCAATTTAGTTCCGAATAACAGGTATTTTTCGGTATTTTTTGGTCTCTGTTATAACAAGCGTTTCTAATTTTTTACTAATAACCGGGTAAAAAACCTAAATATCACTTAGCCATTGCAGCAGTGCTAACATTTTTGGTTTTCAAATAAACCTTTTTAAACAAATGAATAATTTTTATGCGAAAAATTTCTACTGGTTTGAAATATTGCGTTATAACAGAAAATGGGAAAAGCGATCAGTGCTACTTTTATAACAATGCAGACAGCAACGAGCAACAAACAAGCAACATAAGAATTAGTGCAGCGTTGCTGAGATGATAACGTACCTTTTACCATGTTGCGTGGCCTATTAGATGGTACAAGTGTACATTCAGTGTGCAAGACTTGCCTCATCTGGTTTATATGGTGGTTTCTCACTGGCGTCGTCGGACATCACACATATCACAGAACGACACTATTCCTAATCTAGAAGTATTTTACGAAGTGTGTATCAATTAATTACAAGGCTCTATTTGCTTTAAGAGATTAAAAATGGCACAACAAATAGAAAGTAAATGACCTGCTGCCTATGTCAACATAAAATGCCTATATCTGCTTGTAGCTCTTGACAGGGGACAAATTAACATAAAAAATGCAGTTTTCAACCTTTAGCACCAGCTATTCGTAATGCCCAAATGGTGGTAAGATCCTCGGTTACAACATGATTTTTGAGCAGAATTTCAAAAAATTAGAATCAATAAGAGAACACTGGTGATTTTTTTGATGTATTCAACCACTTACCACTTTCAAGAAAAACAACGAACGGTGAACGGACGAAGTTTTCTTTTATTTGCTTATTAAATATTTTTATTTATCTATCTTGAGAGAGAGAAAGTCAAAACTTTTCAGTCTTTGTTCGCTTTCTGCCTTTATTACAGAAAATAATACGAATAAATACCAAAAATCAGTTAATTCAAAAACTGGTTATTTTGAGGGGTTGTAACAGTCAGATTAAGGTAGCGGTGGAGAAAAAAAAAGATATAACCGAAAACAGGCTGTTTCAGTGATAGCTGCCATCCATATTAGGAACTACGTACATAACAATGAGTCCACTTATTTCATTGTACAAACAACAAATAATAGGTCTTAGTAATCTACTGATAAAGTTATCCCACAACACATATGGAATCACGGCTTTCGATTCCGTTATTTTTGAAACAGGATTGCTCTTCACTTTCTCTCAACATACGAAAGTGGAAGGTACAAACCACACCGTTTTACCAGAGTTGCATTTGACGATCGTCAACGTATACGTTGAAGCTCGTCGAATGATTCCGACCTCTCATTCTGAGGTCTTTAGCTTACTAAGCAGATATTTAAGCCACCAAGCCTCACAACACTAGTGGGAAACAAAAAGGCAGCATCTGTAACCTAAACGATAGTCCGTCGCTAAACAGAGGGGCAAAGCATGTGTTCATCTAAAATTGTGGTAAATTTGAACATACTGGTTACCACCAGACGTCCAAAAAAAAAAATCTGGCTACAGACGAAAACCTAAACCAACCCTCAATGATGCCCATAATGGATTCCGTTGAAGAGCACACCTCATGGATATCCGTGTAATGTGACCTTTGATATCGAGAAGACGACTATTTTGAATTTCAGCATTACTGACGAGATCTCCGCTAGTTCGAATGATAATAAAGTATGGCTGAGCATGTGTTTGAAGCTGGTCAGAAATCAGTGCGCAAGATAAATCAAACGTGGCATGGGTGTAGACCAGAATAACTTCCGATACTTGAATAAACATGGTGGAAACGGACTCAGATTTATGTAGTGGAAGAAGTGGGTTCGACAAAAAGGAATTTCTATTCTGATCCCGCCAGTTTAAAGCCGCGATTTAAACTGAATATAGGACCTATGTGTATCTTGGCAAGGAGATGGATGGGTCACTTGGGATTATGAGTGAGCTGAAAAATGCTATTCAGAAATCTCTGGCTGCTATTTCAACTCGTAACTCCCGATCGCTCGAACTTTAGGGAAAAAATCTAACATTGATGATTTTCGTGAAATATTTCAACATATTTTAAGGATATTTAAGTGTTGATCTAACAATTCTTTCTTCAGTATCTCTGCCTGCAATCGATGCGTCTTTCGTCGGTCAAATTACAATTAAAGCTTGCTAGTAGCGGCTTTGCTTGAAGCAGTGCGCGTTGCTAGAGTTTTTCTCACGTCGTCTTCTGTATTCCTGTAACCCCGCCTTGCATCTCTCTCTGTTTCTTTGTGCTTGTAACATAGGACTGGTTTAATTTTTTCTCCTGGACGAATTTATGTATTCTTGTTGGGTTTTATATATTGAAAGCACTTGCGTACACCGAGTACATGACATGTTCTGTCAGATGCGAAAATATATAAATTTTTACAGGAAGAAGTTATGTCAGAAGAATTGCTATTGCTATTGCTGTGGCTAAAGGAACAGCTAGACGAGAATATCCACATAGAGGAATAGTCTTCAGGTACCAACAGACAATCTGAGCACGAAGAGATCGACACGGCAACAGAGCAGTGTGACAAATATTCTGCAAACTGTTGTAAGTGGTAAGGCCTTATGGGACTGAACTGCAGAGGTCATCGGTCAAACTGTTGTAAGTATCAAGGAAGGTATGGAAAATAAAATGGTTCAAGAATGAAGCGCCTCCAGCAAAAACTGCCGATAAGAATAATGTCTCAGTTTCCAGGTGTAAAAGGAGAGGTAAAAAATTCGGAAGCCGTTGTGGATTGATGGAAACTATTTTTTCCAGACCCTGTAATTGACCGTATTGTACAACACCAAACCAAGAACTATTAGACAGAATGGCAGCAGCCTATTAATGGAGTGCTCGAGATACCCAAAGAAAGATTTTGAAGAATTATCGGTTTTCCTTGGTCTTTTACACGTACCCTCCAGATCTGAAAAAAAGTCACAGGAAGGTGGACCTGACTCAGTCTGGTGAAACGGGAATGAAGTTCACCTCAGTTGCTCACTTACTATGATTATATCGAAGCGCTGGTAGGAGAGATGATGAAAATTTAATGCTAAAGTTTGTAATCACTGCATATTTACATATTTTTAGGTTAAGCAATTTACATGTTTCTATTAAGAGTCATACATTTTTATAATGTGTTAGTAGTAATGAAGGGAAAATTTACGTGATAAATGTAGCTTTGTATGGAACTTGAAAGCTGAAAAGTGTACGTTACAAAAATCTACAACGGAAGTTCTCGCGTGACAACCATAGGTGGGAGCAGTCGCGGGTTAACACCAAAGACAATCAATTCTAGACACATTGTGTTTGGAACTGCAGCAACTGATTACCAAAAAGTAATCTTGAAACAGTCTATTCACTATTTTATTTATTGTCGGTCACCAGTCTAATTTAAACCATATTCATATCGAAATAACCAAGGTGAGGTAGCAGCATTGGGAGTACTGATGAAGTACCTTATACTAGGTAATAGACAACTGTGTAAAACAACGTGTGATGTATAAAGAATAAACGATGAATTTCCTAACAGGTGTTTTGAACTGACGAAGGGCTGTCTAGTTTCCATAATACACTAGCTCTGAAGTGTTAAGCAGTAGTTCCTTAGTATAGTTTTTATAATACAATAATGCCTTTCTGTTAACATTCATGAATGACGCAGAAGCATGTTCACTTTCACGTAATATTGTGCGATACGAGGCAAGTGAACATACGTGTTATTTTCCTACGATCTCCAAACAACACTGGACAAAAATGCGACATACAAGCAAATAAAGTTGTTGTTAGCTGCAAGACACGAATTCCTTTGTACTAATTATACCTATTGTAGTCACCTCTCGCGGATTCTCGGTAAACATTTTAACTCTCCGCAGTGAAATGACGGTATGGAACTCACTGTACAGCAGTGTATGACGGTCGGGAGTTTCCCCTCTGAAAACGCAGCACGAGCACGGAGAATGAGCGCAGCAGCAAGCCGCCTAAGTGCCCTCCTCTACGAACCGCATAGTCAGCCAAATTGGCACAAATGACTCGCCGCGAGGACGCAGTAGCCGAAGCGGCCCCTGCCCAACAAATGACAACGCCAACGAACGTACTGCAACTGCTTATACTACGCCAACCTAGAGAATATTCCTGTAATTTCTTAGTCACTGGCCTAGGCTTTCATCGTTCCAGTTTTGGTTCTGTCTAAATAACGAATCTTCACTATCACCTCAGTGTTCCTTTCGACACATAAAGTATCCGATTTTCTTTTGTTTCACTGCTCTCCTTACAGTGGTGACCTGCTTCCTTCAGAAACATCAGTTGCTTGCTTGATTGATTGATCGATCGAGCTCTCTCTCTCTCTCTCTCTCTCTCTCTCTCTCTCTCTCTCTCTCTCTCTCTCCCGTTGATGTGACGATTAAAACCATGCAGGGTGATTCAGCTGCCACTCTCGCTGTCGTTTTATGCAACTCGCAGTGTTACAGCTGACCTTCATAAACTACGCTCGAGGTGTTCATATTTTCTCGCTCAGCCGGCCGAAGTGGCTGTGCGGTTAAAGGCGCTGCAGTCTGGAACCGCAAGACCGCTACGGTCGCAGGTTCGAATCCTGCCTCGGGCATGGATGTTTGTGATGTCCTTAGGTTAGTTAGGTTTAACTAGTTCTAAGTTCTAGGGGACTAATGACCTCAGCAGTTGAGTCCCATAGTGCTCAGAGCCATTTGAACCATTTTTTTCTCGCTCGCTACGCGCAAACTATTGGCCCTACAGAAAAAATGAGCAGGACTTTATGTAAGAAATTTAATTTAGTCAAATATTGTACCGGGATGCCGGCCGGTGTGGCCGAGCGGTTGTAGGCGCTTTAGTCTGGAACCGCGTGACCGCTACGGTCACAGGTTCGAATCCTGCCTCGGGCATGGATGTGTGTGATGTCCTCAGGTTAGTTAGGTTTAAATAGTTACAAGTTCTAGGGGACTGATGACCTCAGATGTTGAGTCCCATAGTGCTCAGAGCCATTTGAACCATTTTGTACCGGGATAAGTTTTCCTGGAGGCCACGGTTCTCGAGTTATTCAAGAAAAACGTACGAATCCTTGTGCGAAGCGGCTTCTCCGTGTAATTTTCCGCCGCCAGAAGCGCCATGTGACGTGTGTACGTTTAAATCTCGTGTTAGTGCCCAACATATATTTTATGTCAGTACATTGGAGTTTTCATATTTATTTCCTGCAGTAGCTTTTGGGTAAGCAGTGTTTATAGTAAGAAGCAACTGCTGACACATCCATTTTCAATAGAATAATTTATATCACTTTCAAGAGGTTGTGGGTCTTGAGGTCTCAAGTTACAGTGAGGACGCTGCAGTGCAGATTTTAGTGTTTGTTTATTCTCCTCGTTATAAAAAAAAATGGTTCAAATGGCTCTGAGCACTAAGGGACTTAACTTCTGAGGTCATGTCCCCTAGAACTTAGGTTAGTTAGGTTTAAATAGTTCTAAGGACATCACACACATCCATGCCTGAGGCAGGATTCGAATCCGCGACCGTAGCAGCAGCGCGGTTCCGGACTGAAGCGCCTAGAACCGCTCGGCCACAACGGCCGGCTTCCAAGTTAATCTTGACGACTTTCTTTGTATTTTTTTAATCTTATATCAATTTTTACACAGTACGATAAGGCTAGGGACTGTGCTTATTGTGAGCGGACCAAGGAGAATTGGCTGCTGCCCGTAAAGAACTGGAAGCTTCGTTGGCTACCGTCGACAGCCTTCCGGCTATTGCTTAATGCTGCCGCGACACCGGGGTGCCGGTGACAAGACCTGGGACACCTTTGGTGCCGTTGGAATCTCCCAGTAACCTGGATGACTCTGCGTCTTCTGATACCCAACATCTGAAGGGTCCGTCCTCACTCGAGAGTGAGTGGCGGACAGTGGTGTGTTCGGTAGTTACTGGGCGGAAGGCGAAAGTAGAAACAGGCACAACGCCTGGTTCCTTACGCCTTAGCAATCGGGTGGTGGGTTTCCGGGTTCCGCTTAATAGGTCAGGAGTCCACTACACACAGGAGGCGGCTACACTTGTAACGGGGGCTGAGTGGAAGGGACTGGGCGGTTTTTTAAGTTAGAGGGTCTCAGGAAAGCACAGAAAGAGCCGTCTAAAAGGGGGCAGGTAAAACACAGCAAGGTAGTTGTAAAAAGTCTGAAGGTAATTCGCTTGCGTCTTGTTACACACTAGATACAAAAATTTTGACATGGCTGGCTCTTCCAAGGACGAGAATAATTCTGAGGGGGAAGTCATCTATTCTAGGAGCCTTGTTTCTACCTAGGTCTTTCAGTGCTCTGTCAAATTTATTTCGCATTATCCTATCTCCGAACTTATCTTCATCTACTTTCTCTTCTGTTTCTATAGTATTGTCTTCAAGTTAGTTTCCCTTGCACTGACCACCTATATATTCCTTCCAGCTTTCAGCTTTACTTTCTTCACTTAGTACTTGTTTGCCATCTGAGTTATTGATATTCGTACACCTACTTTCCGTTTCTCCAAAGGTCTCTCTAATTTTCCTACAAGTGGTATCTATTTTTCCCCTACTTATACATGTTTCTGTAGACTTGCGTTAGTCCACTAGCCATTCCTACTTAGTCATTTTGTGCTTTGTCACACTATTTGCAGGCATCTACATACCCTTTTGCTTTTGGTAAATTACATTCAGTTTCTAGTGTATTATACGTAGATTTCTACTGGGTTTTGTCTTATTGCCTATCTGATTCTCAGCTACCTTCACTATTTCATCTCGCGACGCTACCCATTCGTTTCCTATCTATTCCTTTCCCCCCTTGCAGTCAACTGTTGCCTACAGCTCTTCTTGAAACTCTCGACAACATCTGGTTCTTTCAATTTATCCAGTTCCATCTCTTTAACTTCTAACCTTTCAGCAATCTCTGCAGTTCATAGCCAATTATCATCAGAGTCCACATCTGCCCCTGAGAATGTTTAGTGATTTAAAATCTGGTTTCTAAATATGTCTTACCATAATGCAATCCTTCTGAAACCTTCCAGTATCCCTAGGTATCTTCCACGTATACAAACTTCTTTCATGATTCTTAAACCAAGTGTTATAGATGATTATATTATGCTCTGTGCTAAATTCTATCGGGCAGTTTCCTGTTTCATTCCTTCCTCCCAGTCTATATTCTCCTATTTTCCTTTCTCGTCCTCTTCTTACTACCGAATTCCAGTCCCCTGTCAGAATTAAGTTTTTCTCTCCCGTAACTATATAAATAATTTCTTTGATTTCATGATATATTTTTTCAAGCTCTTCATTATTTTCGGAGCTAGTTGGCATATAAACTGTAACTACTGTGTTGGGTGTTGGCTTCGTGTCTATCTTGGCTACAATAATACGTTCACTATGCAGTTTACAGTAGCTTACATGCACCCCTACCCTCTAATTCATTATCAGACTTACTCTTGCGTTAACCCTATTTTACTTTGTATTTATAATCCTGTAGTCATCTGACCAGAAATCCTGTTCCTCCTGCAACCGCACTTCACTAATTCCCACTGTATCAAACTTCAATATGTTCATTTCGATTTTTAAATTCTCTAGACTACCTAGCAGATTAAGGGATCTAATATTCCACGCTCCGACCCCTACAATACCATCACGAGCACTCTTCACCCGGTGATAATAATGTGGGGGCTGTTTTACCCAAAAGGATGCCATCGGCATCTAACCATACAGTAGAGCTGCATGCACTGGAGAAACAACGGCCGCAGTTTTCCCTAGCTCTCAGCCGTTTGCAGAAACAGCATAAAAAGGCCATGCGGGCTAACGTCACAAAACCAGATCAGTCAATCATTCAGGTTGTTGGCCCTGCAACTACTAAAGAGGCTGCAGCCCATCCTCAAGAACATGTTTGTCTGGGCTCTCCATAGATATCCCTCCGCTGTTGTTAACATACGGTTCTTCTACACTATGCGATCCAAAGTATCTGGACACCTGTCTGAAAATGACCTACAAGTTCGTGGCGCCCTCCATCGGTAATGCTGAAATTCAATATGGTGTTGGCCCACCCTTATCCTTGATGACAGCTTCCACTCTCTCAGGCATACGTCCAATCACGTGCTGTAAGGTTTCTTGGGGAATGGCAGCCCATTCTTCACGAAGTGCTGTACTGAGAAGAGGTATCGATGTCGGTGGATGGGGCCTGGCACGATGTCGGTGTTCCAAAACATCCCAAAGGCGTTCTGTAAGATTCAGGTCAGCACTCTGTGCAGGCCAGTCCATTGCAGGGGTATTATTGTCGTGTAACCACTCCGCCACAGGCCGTGCATTATGAAAAGGTGCTCGATCGTGTTGAAAGATGCAACCGCCATCCCCGAATTGCTCTTCAACAGTGGGAAGCAAGAAGGTGCTTAAAACATCAATGTCGGCCTGTTCTATGATAGTGTCACGCAAAACAAGGGTTCAAGCCCCCTCCGTGAAAAACATGACCACACCGTAACACCACCGCCCCCGAATTTTACTGTTGGCACTACACACACTGGCAGATGACGTTCACCAGACATTCGCCACATTGTGTAACGTGATTCGTCACTTTACACAACGTTTTTCCACTGTTCAATCGTCCGATGTTTACATTCCTTACACCAAGCGAGGCGTCGTTTGGCATTTACCGGTGAGATGTTTGGCTTATGAGCAGCCATTCGACCATGATATCCAAGTTTTCTCTCCTCCAGCCTAACTGTCATAATACTTGCAACAGATCCTGATGTAGTTTGGAATTTCTGTGTGAATATTCTGGATAGATCTCTGCCTATTACAAATTACGACCCTCTTCAACTGTCGGCGGTCTCTGTCAGTCAACAGACGTGGTCGGCCTGTACGCTTTTGTGCTGTAGGTGTCCCTTCACGTTTCCACTTCACTATCACACTGGAAACAGTGGACCTAAGGATGTTCAGGAGTGAGGAAATATCGGGTGCAGACGTATGATGCAAGTGACACCCAATCACCTGACCACGTTCGAAGTCCGTGAATTTCGTGAAACGCCCCATTCTGCTCTCTCACAATGTCTAATGACTACTGAGGTCGCTGATATGGATTACCTGGCAGTAGGTGGCAGCACAATGCACCTAATATGAAAAACGTATGTTTTTTGGGGGGTCCGGATACTTTTGATCACATAGTGCAGAAAATGTTGTGGGTAGAACAAACCAAAGACTGCTATTCATTGGCAGAACACTTGGAGTGTGCAACAGGTCTACTGAAGAGATTGCTTACACCGCCCTTGTCCGCCCTGTTCTGGAGTATTGCTGTGGACTGTAAGACCCGCAGCGGGTGGGACTGACGGGTGAGAAGTTAAAGAAGGGCAGCTCGTTTTGTATTATCGCGAAGTAAGGGACATAGTGCCACAGACATGATACGTGAATTGGAGTAGCAATCATTAAAACAAAGGCGTTTTTCGTTCCGACGGGATCTTCTCATGAAATTTCAATCACCAGTTTTCTCCTCCGATTGCGACAACATTCTGTTGTCACCCAACTACATAGGGAGAAATGATCATCACGGTAAAATAAGAGAAATCAGGGCTCGCACAGAAAAATTCTAGTGCTTGTTTTTACTGCGCGTCTTTCGAGAGTGGAACGGTAGAAAGACATCTTGAAGGTGGTTCATTCAACCATCTGCCAAGCACTTTATTGTGAATAGCAGAGTAATAACGTGGATGTAGCAACAGGTACGAGGTGCTACTTGGTGTTGATAACACTTCTAAGTGGCTCTGAGCACTATGGGACTTAACTTCTGAGGTCATCAGTCCCCTAGAACTAAGAACTACTTAAACCTAACTAAGGACATCACACACATCCATGCCCGAGGCAGGATTCGAACCTGCGAACGTAGCAGTCGCGCGGTTCCAGACTGTAGCGCCTAGAACCGCTCGGCCACTCGGCCGGCAACACTTCTAAGCTAGCATGGAATGCCTCTCTTCTTGGCACAGCGGCCGATTCTCCTGCCCAGTCCGGAAATGCAGAGGGTGGGTATGCTAGACATTGGGAGCTCCATCGTTTGGGGGGGGGGGGGGGGGGAGTGATGGAGCCTATCCGGGAAACAGCACGCAGGGTTGGAAATAATGCCAGTGTGCACTCGGTATGTTTGCCGGGGGTCGCCGTCCATGACGTGGAGGCCCTAGCGGCAGCTATCGAGCGCACTGTGTGGTGCCGCCTGCAACATAGAAGCACACGTCGGCACCAATGACGCCAACTCTTGGGGTCTGAGGCCATCTTCGGCTCCTTCCGGAGGATGACCAATTTGGTGAAGGAAATTGGCATCGCACGCGGGGTGCAAGCTGAACTGCCTATTTGTAGAGTCGTACCCAGGACTCTGCGACGGTACCGGCTGTGAATTTTCCGACCTCCGCTGCACTACATGCAGGAAACGACTACTAGGGTAGCAGAGTACGTCCGGCGCGCACGTGGAGGTTTTATAGGTTACAGAAACCCCCTCCCTCCTTCGGATCCGAGACGAACTGCCTGCTAAAATAGAAGTTACATTAGCCAAAGGTTTTCAGAGAATGCTCGTCTTCGCATATCGGATTTAGAAAAAATTAATATGATATCAGTAAACTACAGAAGCATCCAAGAAAAGGTCCCAGAATTAGAATAGTTTATTGAAGGTTATAATACCCAGATGGTATTAGGAACAGAAAGTTGGTTGAAATCGAAAGTGAACAGCAACGAAATTTTAAGTTCAGATTGGAATATTTATCGTAAGGGTAGGTTAGTCATCAATGGTGACAGTGTATTTCAAAAATGGTTCAAATGGCTCTGAGCACTATGGGACTTAACTTCTATGGTCATCAGTCCCCTAGAACTTAGAACTACTTAAACCTAACTAACCTAAGGACATCACACAACACCCAGTCATCACGAGGCAGAGAAAGGCAGTGTATTTACTGCAGTAAAGAAGTCAATAATATTTAGGGAGGCTATCATGGATCCCGAATGTTAATTCATCTGCGTACATTTAAGCATCAAAGTTCGGTCGAAAATATTAATCGAATGCTTTCATAGACCGCCTGGGTCAGGAGCTGTACCGATAAGCGCTTCAGAGAGAACAAACAGACTATCGTTAGTGATTTTCCTGATTATGGTGTTGTACTAGGGGGCGACTTCAACTCGGCAGGTATAGATTGGCAGAGTCACGCTGTCAAAACTGGTGCCAGAGGCAAGGTTTCGTGTGACATCATTCCGAATGTCTTCTCCGAAAATTACTCTGAGCGGATAGTTAGCGAACCAAGTCGAGAGGGCCACATCTTAGACCACCTGCCAACGAATAGACATGAACTTATTTAATCAGTTAACGTATAGGAAGGTATCAGTGAGTATAAGGCTGTGATAGCAACTATGACTACAGGTTTTACAAGGAATGTCACAAGAGGTAGGAAGATCGTTCAATATGCCTTAGACAAGTCTATTTCGAGTAAAATCTTAAGGAATGGGAGATATCCACTGCGCTTTAATAGCACTGTTAGAAAACTGCTCCGTAAACAATGAGAGCTACATCTCAGATTCAAGAGAAGTGAAAGCCTAACTGAAGAACAAAAGCTGAGGGAGCGAAAATTAGCGTAAGGAGAGCAATGAGAGAAGCGTTAAGTGATTTTGAAAGTGAAACGTTGTCAACCGATCTGAGTAAAAACCCTAAGAGGTTTACGAACGACGGAATGGCAGATAGTGAGACAACCGATTGCGGAATAGAAGGGCAACTACAATCGCGTAATAGAGGAAAGGCATCAGAAACAGATGAGATACCTACAAAGTTCTACGAAGATTATGCTAAAGACGTTGCTCCCCTTCTAGCTGCAGTTTATCGCAGATTGCTGGAGCAACTAAGGGTACATGGCAACTGGAGAAAAGCTGAGGTCATTTCCGCAGATGGGCCGCACGACAGATCCATACATTTTACCGTTGACATCAATCTGTTGCAGAATTATGCAACATGTTTTATGCTGAAGACTACAGAGATCTGCGAAACTGGTCTCGCTCTGTTCCTCCATGAGGATCGATAGCACTGTAGACAACGGCGCTCAGGTTGATCCGTGTTCCTCGACTTCAGGAAGGCATCGGACACCGTCCCGCACTGTCGTTTAGTGAAAAAAAATACGTGTCTACGGAGTACGGGACCAGATCCGCAACTGGATTCAAGACATCCTTGCAGATAGAACTCAATACGTCGCCCTTAAGGGGCTCCAGAACGCCCTATACTTGCATGTTAAAATAACGCTTATAAATTACATCTTTCCTCACAAAGTATTTGAGGTAGGAAGTTGAACTTTTTACAGATTATTTATTGGATTATGGGCTACAACTTAACACAGGGATTTTACAAAATTTTAGTTCAGTTATTAAAGATGATTTTTTTTCAATTGTAGTGAAAATTCACAAAATTTTTTTGCAATTTTTTATTTATATATTCAATACTATACAGTTTTTTGGAAAAAGTCTGTGTTAAATTATGCAGAAGGTACTGTGTAACATTTACTGAAAGTTTGAAACAAATATGTTTGGAAGATCCTTAGAAAACACGTAATTAGTATGAGAAAATAAAAGTTTTGGGAATCGAGCGACAAAGATTGGATTAACTTTTTAGTGCATTCCAGGTCCATAGGATGGATTATCTTCATCCTCTGCAAACTCCTCCTCCACCTTCCTCTTGTTCCTCCTCCTGTTTACTCTTCCTTGTATTTCTAGACTCTTTACAGCCCTGTCTGCAGCCCGAAGGCGTTCCTTGTCTAAAGCAAGCATCGCTCGTTGTTGTGTTCGTAGATTTTGCTACCATTTTCTTCAGTTGCAGTTACTGCAACACTGTTCCAAAAGGTGGTCATGTATGAACACTTATCACATTTCAGTTGTATTTCACTAGCAAGTCCTACGTGCTTTATTATGGAGAGTTCCAGACCAACTTCACTACAATAAATACATCTTACACAGTTTGAAAAAATTCCTTTGAGAACCGACATATCAAATATTTCATTCACATCCGATTCGCCCATAAAACATTCATAGTTTTCACTCATTGAACCAAGCTTCTTCTGTGAAGTATTTTCTTTCCCACTTTGACTGCTATGGGCAGGTGTACTTGAGAGGTTAGGTTCACTCACTTGGTTATCGTCTTTATTGTTTACAGTAATAACACATACCTTTGGCTTTCCAACATTTCTCCTTTTCTTAAAAGCCTTCAGAGGATTTCTAATAACTTTACTTTTACTCATTATTATACTTCAACAAAACAGAGACTCAAGAAACAGAATTAATTACGAATATTTTCGAGATAACGACAGAGTAAATAAACATGAAACAATCGACAATTACACCAGCGATATATATTGAACCATCACAGGTTAGCCACAACACATACTTTATCTCACATCACTAAAATGTACCTGATTAACACGGACGTTAATAATAACACCATTTGACAGCAGTTTAACAGCGCCACAGTGGGTCACGCCCATGTAGAACACATTTCAAAAAAAATTTAAAAATAGTTGTAGTCTTCGGAATTGAATAAATTATATATCTATTAAAAGGTAATAGTCTGCAGATTCAGAAAACGCAAAAAAGTAAAAATTGAACTTTTCATGATTTTGAGCCTTTCCGGAGACCCTTAACGGAACAAAGTCGACAGATGTGAAGGTAATTATGGGGTACTCTAAGGGAGTGTGATGACAACGTTACTGTTTGTAATGTATATAAATGGTCTAGTAGAAAACTTCGGGAGCTCTTTAGGACTGTTCGCAGATAATTTGGTAGTCTATAAACAAGTAGCAACGCCAGAAGACAGTACAGATTTGCGAAATGACCTACAGAGGATTGTTGATTGGTGCAGGCTCTACCAGTTGATGCTGAATGTAAATAAATGTTACATATTGTCCATAGATAGGAAAAGAAAGCCACTACTGTACAACTACACTATCAATGACAAATTGTTGGAAATACTATCTATCGTAAAATATCTAGGAGTAGCTATCTGCCGCGCGGGACTAGCCGAGCGGTCTTAGGCGCTGCAGTCATGGCCTGTGCGGCTGGTCCCGGCGGAGGTTCGAGTCCTCCCTCGGGCATGGGTGTGTGTGTTGTCCCTAGGATAATTTAGGTTAAGTAGTGTGTAAGCTTAGGGACTGATGACTTTAGCAGTTAAGTCCCATTTGATTTCAAACACCTCTGAGTAGCTATCTATAGCGATCTTATGTGGAATCACCACACAAAACAAATAGCAGGGAAAGCAGATGCCAGACTAAGAGTCGTAGGAAAAGTCTTAAGGAAATGTGACTAGTCCATGAAACAAGTGGCTTACAACGCTTCTGTTCGATCGATTCTTGAGGATTGTTCATCAATTTGAGACCCTTACCAGGTAGCACTGACAGAAGAGAGAGAAAAGATCCAACGAAGAGCGGCGCGTTTCGTGATGTGAATGTTTAATCCGCGCGAAAACGTTGCCGAGATGCTCAACAAATGCCATTGGCACATGTTACAAGAGGGGCGTTGTGCATCATCGAGAGATTTACTATTGAAATTTCGATAGAGCACTTTCCGGGAAGAGTTGGACAACATATTACTTCACTCTTATATTCCTTGCGTAATGACTACGACGAGAAAATTCGAGAAATTAGAGCCAATACAGAGGCTTACCGACAATCATTCTTCTCACAGGCCATTCACGTGTGAAACAAGTAAGGAGTGGGGGATCAGTTGGTGGTACCAGAAGAGCCCTCCGCCAAGCACCATCAGATCACTTGTGGAGTATGATGCAGCTGTAGAGTAGAAATCGTGACCAGTGGGGGTATTGACACTCCATTTGCTGTAAGAGGTCCACTCACCACCAGTGAGTAGGCCTGCATACTTGTGCCAAGACAGGTTGTAACTTCGGTTCTGGAGTGAATGTTCACACGGGTATCTGCATTACCTGGCCATTGGTATCACTATGTGGATCACAGAGGAAACATAGAGCAATTCATTTGAATGCCTATCTGTTACAACACTGAACAATTTGCACATTTCATTTTGGTGTAGCGTGTCGCATACGCTTTTGCCTCTGATGACAACCTTTTCAATTTCAGGACTTACAACATGATCGTTGCACAGAGGTACTCTCGTATACCGGAAAGTTCCACACCCAGTATACACATACAATGGCGTCCAAAATTAAATCAACAAACCGCTATTTCCCCGTCAGGTGTCTAATTCACGATATAATCATACAAACTGTTAACACATGTCCGTATGATCGTGTTCTCCACGGAAGATGGCATTCCGGTCAATGGACAACCTGGCTAACGACGATCTCAGGGCACCTATCAAACGGGATAGTGTTTGCTGGATAATCCGACATCCACAGTCGCTGTGTACACAGTCACAGACTGTGCAGTATGGCACAATGAAGACGCCTACCAGACACTCTGCGGTGGAGGGCCATAGGAAGCATGGAAGCAGGTCAGTCGCAAACTGATGGCTCAATGTGGA
Source organism: Schistocerca americana (assembly GCF_021461395.2). Classification (NCBI taxonomy): domain Eukaryota; kingdom Metazoa; phylum Arthropoda; class Insecta; order Orthoptera; family Acrididae; genus Schistocerca; species Schistocerca americana. The sequence goes on along the minus strand of NC_060130.1, from coordinate 208,791,341 downwards.
TCGTTGTGTTGTTTCTCGATGCCACGGCAGTTTATATCCCGAAGACCAGGGCAGAGCCGACCACATGTGACATCATCAGAAGGAGAATACGTTTATTTGGCTGTAAGGGCACGACGATACCGCCTTAGCACGGCACGGCAACTGGCATCTGAACCGGCAGCATCCACTGGACGTGTTGTGTCGAGGCAAATGATGTACAGAAGGCTTCAGCAGATTGGCTTTTACTGTCGGTGACATGCTGTATGTCTACCTCTGCCGCGTCTTCACAGAAGGGAATGTCTAGAGTGGAGTCGTTAACATGCCACCTGGACGGTCGAACATTGGTCCATTGTTCTTTTCACACGTGAGTCCTGATTTGGTCTGGAGAGTGATTCTCGATGGATTCGCATCTGGAAGGAACTTGGAGCATGATTTTGGAAATCAAACATATTGAAAAGAGACAGATATCGAGGAGAATCCCTAATGGTGTGGACAGGGATTATGTTGACCACTCAAACACCTCCTCATGAAACTGTAAGGGTAAATCGGCAAGGTTTAGCTGCTTCAGATACCATGACGAGGTCTTGGGACCTCATGTGCGATTGTTGCGAGGCCGAACTTCGTATTGAAGGACGACAATGCTCGATTAGTGGTTGGTGTTTTTTTTTGGAAACGGAGATACTGCACGCATGGCGTGGCTTCCTCGCTCTCCCGACTTGAGCCCCCACAGAGCATGTCTGGGATGCACGAGGGAGAAGGGTTGCATCCTGTCAGCATCCATCAATCACTCTTCAAGACTTGGGGGCAGCTCTACACAAAGAATGGGAGTTGTTGACCTACATGAGATTGATGGCATCATTCACAGCATGCCCCGTCGTTGTCAGGCCTTTACTGCAGCCACAGGAGGTCACATCCCATACCGAGCACATTAAACAGTTGTCGGGATGTGTGTGCAAATCAGTTACATAAGGAAAAAAACGAAGAGCATTTTTGTCTACCGTTGTGCGTGCCGCAGTTGTTCAAGTTCACTAGTTTTCACATTGTTTCTACTTTACTGTTTTGTGGGAAAATACTTGTAAACGCAACCTTGCAAAATTTCCGTTTGTTGCTTTAATTTTGGACACCAGTGTATAATGTAAACAACATAGCCACTTAATAAAGTGTATTACAGTCCTGGTTGGTTGCAGATGCTTCATCCTGCACCGGTTCACGACGATTTTAGAAGATGAAGTTCCATTCTTCTTGTCTTTGTTTAGACCCATCCATCTCCTACCATGCCTTACCGATCCCTTTGTGCGATTGCCGTTTACTGTCAATTATTTTGACCACTAACTGCTTCCACCCTATCTGGATTTGTGTTACGTACGTAGTATATTGCTCTAAGGCTCCTAATGTGGATGTTAGTCTTAATAGTCTAGTATTGGTGTCGAATATAATCATAAACGGCAGAACAAACTAACCTCCTTGTTAAAAAATACATAAAACCTGAGAAATGCACCTGCTGCTAAACAGACATCCTCCTCTAAGATATTCCTCTCCATTTCAGTATAGCACCTCTAACCTGAATTTATCAATCACAACGTGCACTGTTAGCAAGCAACTGATTTCACTGAACGCGATAGCTTCAACTGCATAAAAGTCACAGAAAGCATTTACTGTGTGCCCTGTTCGCATGAATTTCATTTGCATTACAACCCGACCATTATAGTTCACCTGGATTTCTTATACTGAGAAATTGGCTCTGCGGTTACGACACTCGACTCGTATTATGTAGGTGCGAGAATCAAATTCCCGTATAACGACCATACTGGAGTCTACCTTGTTCTCCTACATCATTTAAGGCAAATGTCGGAGTGGTTGCTTCCACGAGACCACCATCAATTTCCTTCCCCAAAGTTTTCTACCTCTGCGCTGTCTCTAATGACGTTTAGGTTGACGGGGTGTTAAACTGTTAATTTCTTCGTTCCCTCGGTCCACAAATGAGGACCTTAGTTCATTTTTTTCTCCGTAAATAGCTCAGATACTTGTAAATCTCAATTTATGAACAGTCCTACAAACTAGCGAGATTTTTGCACACTAAATTCAACGAAACTTTAGTATTTGAAGACAATTTTTCCGTTAAACACAGTGCTGATTTAATAAATAAGTTAAAAATGATTGAGTAAGCCCCTTCCTCGCAGTTGATTTTCTTTGAAATTGTAAGTTTGTATACTGATGTTCCGGTTAGTCTTCACTCTCAAAATTATTGAACATAATATCCAGCGAAATAAAAAATTAACGGAGCTACAAGTATCTGAACTACTGACTTTCTTACATACAGTACCGAATAACAGTTAGTTTCAGTTCAATGGGAAACTGTATGAGCAACCATTCGGTTTAGCTGCATGATGTCCGTTTGATGCAATTCTATGAGATATTTTTGTAAATCCGTTAGAAGAAAATTTTCCCAAGAGGGTTTTGGAAGAGTGTGATTCCTTTCTTCGCTCGTTACATAGACGACATACCCTCAGTGCTTAATGGCAGTGAGCAATATCTAAAACAGGTGTTCCTCGATTTCATCATCCAACTATCATGAGAAAATTAATTTCACAGAAGAAATACAAAACGATAATAGAGAACCCAGTTTCCTAGATTTGAAATTAAGGTTAAAGAAATAAAATCAGCTTTAACATTTTCCGTACAGCTACTTCCGCAGATGACATCATCCCAGCTGACTCATGTAATCCACAAACCCACAAAATCGCTTATTTCCACCCTGCAATGCGTCGCGCACCGTACTCTCCTTTAGAACAGAGCTGTTTCCAAGAGGAATTATCCTTAATTATATCCACTGCAATTAACATGGATATGACCCTAGGTTAGTTGATCATATTGTAAAGAAATAATAAAAACAGCTGTTAGGTGATCAACTTTACGCAACAGCAGCTCCATGACAGAAAGTGAGAGTAATACGTGTATTTGTATACCATTTCTGGGAAACGTATCGCACAGGATAAGTAGACTTAAACAAAAAATATGGCCGCAGGGTTGCTTTCTCTGTAAACAACAGTCCAAAACAAAAAAATTATCCCATCCTATCAAAACACAAGAAGATCGTATAACTAACACTGGTGTTTACAAAATTACATGTAATGACTGCCCTGACTTTTTCATACGAGGACAGACCGTTTAAAATAAGACATCAAGAGCACCTGCTAGATAAAGGTGGGGGAAATGCGTGCAATTCCATTTTGTTGAACATCTGCTGCTTCTCCAACACTCGCCATGGAGACTAGACGACTTAGAACTTTCACATAACGAAACTGAAGGTTAGAGACTTTACCTGTTTGAAGAATTAAAGATTTTTAAACATTTTGCTCACAAAGATGGATCCATTTTAAATGAACAGGTGCAACTCAAAAATAGAAATTTTCTAGATAATTTCAGACCCCTGGTTTCGTTAACGTAACAGAGAAGTAGCTCGATCTTCCATATGATTATTCGATACGTCATTTTCCTCTTCCGTTAATGCTGGAAGTACTTGTGTTTCTTGTTTTTTTTTATGATCGAAATGTGTATCTAGCGGTTTTGATGTTCAAAATGTTTTGAGATGTGTTATATTTATGAATTATACACGTTTCACTATCTTCCTCATTCCCTCATCTCTCTCCACCCCATTTCCTCCCTTCCCCCCATCCCAATACCCCCCACTAACCCTCCCCCCTTCTATCGCTGATCTTTTTGTTGTTGTTTTGTATTTGAACTATCTCATAGTTTATGTAATTTGTTTTTGCCATAATAACTTTTTCTAGATGGTAACGTCTTATTTGTTACCATATTACGCCCACCCGGCTAACCGCGCGGTCTGACGCACCGCTTCCTGGGTGGGAAGGCGTGCCAGTCCCCGGCACGAATCCGTCCGGCTGATTAGTGTTGAGGTCCGGTGTGCCGGCCAGTCTGTGGATGGTTTTTAAGGCGGTTTTCCATCTGTCTCCGCGGATGCGGGCTGGTTCCCCCTATTCCGCCTCAGTTACACCATGTCGGCGATTGTTGCGCAAACACTGTCTCCACGTACGCGTACACCCTAATTACTCTAGCACGCAAACATTGGGGTTACACTCGTCTGAAGTGAGACGTTCCCGGGGGGTCCACTGGGGGCCGAACCGCACAATAACCCTAGGTCCGTTGTGGGGCGTCGGTGGGGTGAGTGGACTGCTGTAGCCTGCTGTGGGGTTGTGTACCACTGAGGGCTACGGCGGGGACGGAGCCTCTCCGCCGTTTCTAGGTCCCCAGCTCCATACATACATACCATATTATTCATTTTAAATATGTACGCAGCTAAATTTGATTTGGTTTTTAATGTCATAATTTTAATGTTAACATTTTAAGCAAGATTGGCATAAACATGTTAATTCACTATCCAGCACACTTCTCGTGCATACTACCAGTGCGACCTCTTGTCGGAAGGTTTCCTTAGCCCAAGCGTTACGTAAGCGACGCTAGTGCACTAACTGTTTAACCATTTTGAGCACGTTTTAATTACTATGGAGGTGAAATTTAATGACTGACGCCCTTCGCATATAATTTGACGAATCTCTGCCAGAATAACTTCTTGTATTCGTAGCGATAATGCTTCATTTCTAAAAAATGATGTTCCGGAAGTGTGACCTTTCAGGGGGTGTTTTAGAAATTCAGCCTTTTGAAAATGTATTATAACGCTTTTCTGAGCATTTTAAAAGTGTGAATGCAATCTTTGTTTTACATCATCTCAACCGGAGCAAAAGTTCTATCGTATCACATATTAAAATCTGTGTTTATGATTTTTTTTTGTTTTTGTCAGAGGTACCGGTACAGCGTACCAGCGCGTTCTGTCACAAATTGTATATCACCGTTAACCTGTTTGGATTGTCACTATTTCCTTCTGAAGAATACGTTTTTATAAACGTTGGAACCATGGTAAATGAGTTTAAATAAACCTTCCAATTTCCTGGGAATTATTTTTTTATCTCAGGAGTGAAGAGATTAAGTAGTTACTTCAGATTTACTCCCATGCCAATAAGGGTCGTTAAACATCAATGTTTCTTTCGCAGACAATAAGACATGTGACTCGTTTACTCTGCCACTTGCGGACTCCAGCGAAAACAGTGTAAATACGTTTCTTTCCTTCCCCATTAACCGATAACACCTTTTCTTCCTCATTAACCGATAACACATGTCACTGATATCGTAACTTCTTATGTACCTGAAACGTTCTTCTTCGTTAATGAGAACGAGTGCACTTCGCCCGGTGGAATTTTTCACCAGAGAAAATTAGCGGGGAAATGGCTTACTGTTTATATAAAATGAAAAGAACGAACTTTTAAACTCAAATCGTATAATACCTTGTATAATTTTTGTGTACTAGGCGAACTATAGCAGAACTAAAATTAAAACACAGGTGTTGCACAGAAGAGAGTTTCACCGAGATGGAAGTGAAAGCATTCAGTGAATACGTCTGCGGGTAGCAACTCGATCTTGTCAAGAACAAAGCTCTGAACAGCGTATGTATTGCATCGGGAAGTTAGTCCAGAGACTAAGGAGTCTCATAAATAGTAATCAGATGCGCTACTATTCGATTCACAACAGGTGCGGAAATGGCAAAACATTCTTCTGTGCGACTTACTAAGTACTTGCGTAATGCGTAACTCGCTTTGAAACTGTATGAGTGTGTGCCAGATGCAGGAGCTGGTTAAATCCGTCAGACAGAAACGCGTGTTCCTAGCCAACTTTCGTTATGAAAATTTTTGTTGCAATTTCACATCCCGTTAACAGGGAATCTTACAAGAGGGAACGCTGTCTCAGTGTGGAAAAGGACGGGGAATGGAAATCGTCGTGTTCATTTTGCAAGGAACTAGTGTCTCTCCCTCCAATATTCCATCACCTTCATGACGCAGATTTTTTTATACACTGAGGTCACAAACATCATGGGATAACTCCTAATATCGTACCAGACCACCTTTAGCCCGGCGAAGTGCCGCAGCTCGACGTGGCATGGACACAAGTCGTTGGAAGTCTCAAAATGGCTCTGAGCACTATGGGACTTAACGTCTATGGTCATCAGTCCCCTAGAACTTAGAACTACTTAAACCTAACTAACCTAAGGACGTCACACAACACCCAGTCATCACGAGGCAGAGAAAATCCCTGACCCCGCCGGGAATCGAACCCGGGAACCCGGGCGTGGGAAGCGAGAACGCTACCGGACAACTTGGGTCCATGACTTAGTGGGGTACGCACCACACACTAACCCTACCAACAGCTCTTACCAAATGAAATCCAGACTCATCTGACCACGGCAAGGGTTTCCAGTCGTCCAGGGTCCAACCGTATGGCGACGAGCCCAGGAGAGGCGCTGCAGGCAATGTCGATCGGCCGGCCTGGTTCTAGGCGCTACAGTCTGGAACCGCGCGACCGCTACACGCAGGTTCGAATCCTGCCTCGGGCATGGATGTGTGTGTGATGTCCTTAGGTTAGTTAGGTTTAAGTAGTTCTAAGTTCTAGGGGACTGATGACCTCAGATGGTAAGTCCCATAGTGCTCAGAGCCATTTGAATGTCGAGCGGCACTCGTGTCGGTCGTCTGCTGCCATAGTCCATTACCGCCAAATTTCGCCGCACTGCCCTAATGGATACGTCGGTCGTACGTCCTACAATGATTTCTGCGGTTACTTCACGTAGCGTTTCTTGTCTGTTAGCACTGACCACTATACGCGGAAGCCACTGATCTCGGTGGTTAAGTGAAGGCTGTCGGCCACTGCGTTGTCCGTGGTGAGAGGTAAGGCCTGACTCTTGTCACTGCGCATCTCGGAATACTGAATTCCCTAACTATTTCCGAAATGGAATGTTCCATGCATCTGACTCCAACTACTATTCTGCGTTCAGAGACTGTCAATTCTTGTTGTACGGCCATAATGTCGCCGGAAATCTTTTCACATGAATCGCCTGAGTACAAATGACAGCTCCGGCAATGCACTAACCTTTTACACCTTGCGTACGCGAAGCTGTCGCCATCTGTATATGTTCATATCGCTATCCCACGACTCGTCACCTCAATGTATTTCATTTCAAATTTATGAATAAAGCAAATAAATTTTAACTATATTACGATTTTTTTTAAATTTCTTATGTAGATGTTGTATACAAGAAATAATTATAAAAATAGTAAAAACGAAAATATAACATAATAAAGGAAACGTAAGTCGTAGCTTAATATAATATTCACCGACTTCCTATGAAGAATTCAGAATTGCACTCGGTAGCAACTGACGAACGAAATAAATTTTTACTTTACGTATCTTGCAAGGCCGGCCGGTATGGCTGAGCGGTTCTAGGCGCTTCAGTCTGGAACCGCGCGGCCGCTACGGTCGCGGGTTCGAATCCTGCCTCGGGCATGGATATGTGTGATGTCCTTAGGTTAGTTAGGTTTAAGTAGTTCTAAGTTCTAGGGGACTGATGACCTCAGATGTTAAGTCCCATAGTGCTCAGAGGCATTTGAACCATTTTTTTTTCTTTTGCAAGTGGAACAGGGAACTTTTAAATACTTGAATGTAACTTACACTAAAAAAATTGCAGTAACTGTCTTTACTCATAGTGTCGTCAACAACATCAGACAAAGTCACGTCTACCCAAAGCATAACCTGCCCCCGGCGTATTTTGCTGGCAGACGTTTTTACAGTTTTGAAGTGTGCCACACACGCACCCCACCATGAGATTTTTAAATACATATTAAATCATCTTTAAGTCTCAAATACATCTTCTCGCAACTCACGATCTTCAGTCCCATGGTTGACCACAATATTATACTGCTTGATTGTCGCTACTCGTCCATTAGTTATGTGCGTAACGTCTCTTAGCGGACCTTCTTCTCACTTTGCTCATAAAGTCTAGCGGTCAATTCAAGCAGGCTTAAGCGAGCGTTTACCTTTGCCTTACACATGACGAGATGACTTTGCTTAACAACTAAGCTTCCCTGCTTGGTCTCGAATCGTTTTCTGTGAGTGTGCAAAGGCGCCAACAGCAGCGTAGGGTATCTTTAAAAACGCATGTTTCCCTTTATCGAGACAACAGATCATCAGCTGGCGCTACTCGTGGGAGGTGCTCGATTCCTTTCGTACCGAATCACGTTTCACATCGCTGTAGCTGTGAAGAGAGAACCACTGGAATACAAACAAGATGTACAAGTGACATTCTTTTGCTATTATATCGAGGAAGAGACGCCTCTGCCATCGATGGCAGAATACTAAATAGAGCTAAATTAGCTGCAGATGAGGGCCAGCAAGGGAAATATGGCCTATAAGTTGTAAGTTAGGAATTTTGATATAGGTACTGTAAATAGCGATTTTAGGGACATACTGTCTTCGGGCGATTACGTATGTTCCATCTTCTCCATTTAATTTCTAGAATATGGTAAATTAATTTTGATATAACAAGGTAGTGAAACACTGTTGGTAAGAGTTCAATAACGATAATTACGACGGGATATGCAATCGTTTTCGGGAGAAACTGGAGCAGTTCATACTTTATATGGGGACTGGTGGGTAGCATATGAAAAAACATTCTGAATAGTAAATTCAGGCATTTTACAGTATAAAATATAAATTAATTAATTAAAATGTGTCACTAACAGCGTGTAGTCATATCCAGCACGGGCATTTCTTCCGCACTCAAATTTCATTTTAAAAGCCGCCGTTGGGAGACCCGAAGGAGTCAGTTGCCTGCACGGAAAGAATTTTCTCCTTTGTGCACACTGACGACTTCTATTCAGCGTACGTGTATGTTGTTTTAAAGTTTTCTGCTTGTTGCATATGGCTGTGATGAGCAGGTGAAGATTGCAGCGTTGTGTGTTTTGTTGGTGGAAAACAGAAAGGAAGAGCCCGGAGCCGGAAAATAATCTGCTTCTCTGGAAAAGTACTTCAACTCTAATGGTCTAGACGTCAATGGTAGGTTAAACACTAGTCTCTCACCTTTCCTTTACGAATAGCATCTATGAGGTCACAGAACTTGACGTCGCAATTCGGACGGACCAAAAACAGTGATACATGCTCTTATTCCACGGGCAGCTGCGGATATGTTAGGGATTTAAACCAAGGCAAAGGCGTATATACTGATTACAAAGGACAGTTGACCACCGCGGTTCCTCTCCTTGCTGGGCAGATCTCGAGCATGAAAATTTATTAAACGATCGAAATTCTGACGGGCTACCTACGGTTCAGGTGTCAATGAAATGGCGTTATTAGCGATCTCGGCTACGAAGGTAGACTATTATTTAAAGGTTCCATATGGCTATAATTACATGCTCCAAACGGGAAATTTTTATATAATTTCTGAGACGTGTTCACGAGTGGCACGCCTATCAGAAATGTAACTCAAGCACACAGCGATGCTCATCGGAAATTTCGACTGCTAGCAAAACAACACAGCCATCTTTTAAATTAATACGTTTGTTATAACATTCCACAATACCCTATTCCCTCAACTAGTGATTTATAAAGGTCTGCGGCAGTTTCAGCAATACAAATCCTCGTCAGCACAGCCAACACAACGATGCGAAATGCATGTGAAGTAGCTTTAGCAAAGTGGAAGAAAACTTTCTTCTTTGCAAGACGTGGACGTTTTGCCACAGTAGCATTCTTTAAGTTGCCTGGTAAGGAAACCTAATACTCTTTGTTAATGTTTCTTCCCTTGTCGCAGTAGTTTGTGGGCGCCACACGTTCAAAATCTCAGAAAGTGGAACGTATGACATTCTTTGCAGCTGGAACCTCTTTTGCCTTCGGTGCACTTTTACCTTTTGTCACCAACAGTTTTTAAAAGCGTGGCGTCTCTAGCTTACAGTGATGCGCGTATTTGCATCTGCCAGTAAGAAATGAAAGGTCCGCCCCTGTAGCTGAGTGCACAGCGTGGCTGGCTGCCATGTGGAGGTCCCAGTTCGATTCCCAATACTGCCAGGGATTCTTCCTTCGAGTGAGGACCGGAACGGGGTACACTCAGTCCTGTGATGCCATTTGAGAAGCTACTTCGCCGAGCAGTAAGGGCTCTATGTCACGAAATCTGACAACGGCCGGGAGAGCGGTGTGCTGACCCCGCGCATCTCCACATCACATTCAACGACGACATTGGCTGAGGTTGAAATAGCGGTCGATCGATGTCGATGGGTCCGCCACGGCCTGTGGACGGAGTTTACACTAAGAAGGGAACCTCCCCATCGCACCCCCGTCAGATTTAGTTATAAGTTGGCACAGTGGATAGGCATTGAAAAACTGAACACAGATCAATCGAGAAAACAGGAAGAAGTTGTGTGGAACTATGAAAAAAATAAGCAAAATATACAAACTGAGTAGTCCATGCGCAAGAAAGGCAACATCAAGGAGAGTGTGAGGTGAGGAGCGCCGTGGTCCCGTGGTTAGCTTGAGCAGCTGCGGAACGAGGAGTCGTTGGTTCAAGTCTTCCCTCGAGTGAAAAGTTTGCTTTCTTTATTTTCAGACAATTATTGTCTGTCCGTCCGTTCATTGACGTCACTGTTCACTGTAATAAGTTTAGGGTCTGTGTTTTGCGATCGCACCGCAAAACCGTGCGATTAGCAGGAATGCTCTCTCTTCCGTGCGCTGCAGTCGACTGACGTCGCCTGTTTCGATGTTTGTTTAGGTGTAGCGTCCCCACACTACGGCGCAGTCACCTCGCATCGGACAGACGGGCGGACAGATAATAATTGTCTGAAAATAAAAGATTAAACTTTTCACTCGAGGGAAGACTTGAACCAAGGACCTCTCGCTTCGCAGCTGCTCACACTAACCACGGGACCACGGCGCTCCTCAGCTCACACTCTCCTTGATGTTGCCTATCTTGCACATGGACTACTCAGTTTGTATATTTTGCTTATTTTTTTCATAGTTCCACACAACTTCTTCCTGTTTTCTCGATTGATCTGTGTTCAGTTTTTCAAGGCCTATCCACTGTGCCAACTTACAACTAAATCTGAGGGGGGTGCGATGGGGAGGTTCCCTTGTAAGAAACGAAGGGGAAACTCGCTGAAGCTGCTGAAACGTTCACTGATATGCATACGTCATCATCCGCAAGATAACCTAAGGTGTGTGTGTGTGTGTGTGGGGGGGGGGGGGGGGTGTTCTACTCGAAAATTAGGTGCAAAAAGCAAAAAGAACGACTGTCAACAAGTCTCTGTATAAGCTCCAGTTAATCTGATTTTACAGTCACGGTCTTTCCGTGACGCATGGGTCTTAGGAAGTTATAAGCTGCTTCATTCGTCTTGAAACCAGTACGTTCAGACGTTTAACAGCAGACCACTCACTGACGTCCTTGCGCGAATCCGCGACGAAACAAGCAGCTGCCTTTTAATTTTTCATATTTCTTCTGTTAATCCTACGCAGTGAGCGTTCCAGTATGAAACGGACTACCCAAGAACCAACGGAACGTTGGCTTCTTAAGGAAACTCCCTCGTGGATGAATAACACTTACTCAGGATATTTTTCTCATCCTTTGAATCAGGTGTGACAAAAAATGGTTCAAATAGCTCTGAGCACTATGCGACTTAACTGCTGAGGTCATCAGTCCCCTAGAACTTAGAACTACTTAAACCTAACTACCCTAAGAACATCACACACATCCGCCCGAGACAGGATTCGAACCTGCGACCGTAGCGGTCGCGCGGTTCCACAATGCAGCGTCTAGAACCACTCGGTCACCCCGGCCGGCCAGGTGTTACAACTGCCTTCCCTACTTTTATGTTGCTGTTCGAAGTTAGCTAATGGCTCGAGTCCATAGGTATTTTCCCATTTCGGAGTTTGAGCACAAATATACTACCTGATCAACAAGTAGCCGGACACATATTAGCAGACGTCTTCATGACAGCTTGAACTCTGCTGAAGCCACTCCCAATTAGGTGTCTGAATGTCCGTGGAGGATGACAGCCTATTCTTCCTCAAAAGCCTAACCCAGAGAAGGTAGTGAAGTTGGAAGCTGGGGCCTGGAGCTAAGTCGACCTTCGGACTCATCCCGATGGTGTTCCATTGCGGTCAGGTTGTCACTGTGGGCAGGTCAATCAATTTGAAGAAGGTTATTGCCCACAAACTGTTGCCTCACAGATACTGCTTTATGACAGGGTGCACTGTCATGACGATACAAATAATCATCATCTCCGAACTTCACTGTTGGCACTACACGTCTGACAAGTAACATTCTACAGACATCCGCTACATCCAAAGCTTTCCATCGTCCTTCCGCAGAGCATAGTGCAACATAGCATCAATCCAAATCACTAGATTCCATCCACCTGCTGCCCAGTAGCGTCGCTCTTTATACCATCTCCGTCACTTAGCACAGACTACAAAAACTTTCGACTTATAAGGACCTTAAACCCCGAAAGGTTTACCAGCAGCATGTCATCCGGTCGTGAAAGCATTCATTCTGCACTGAAGCGCCGAAGAAACTGGTATAGGCATGCGTATTCAAATAAAGATATATGTAAATAGGCAGAATATGGCGCTGTGGTCGGCAACGCCTATACAAGACAAGTGTCTTGCGCAGTTTTTAGATCGGTTACTGTTGCTACAATAGCAGGTTATCAAGATTTCAGTGACTTTGAACGTGGTGTTATAGTGGCGCACGAGCGATGGGACACAGCATCTCAACGTAGCGATGAAGTGGGAATTTTCCCGTACGACCATTTCACGAGTGTACCGTGAATATCAGAAAGCCGGTAGAACATCAAATCTCCGACATCGCTGCGGCCGGAAAAAGATTCTGCAAGAACGGGACCAACGACTACTGAAGACAATCGTTGAACGTGACAGAAGTGCAACCCTTCCGCAAATTGCTGCAGATCTCAATGCCGCGCCATCTACAAGTGTCAGCGTGCGAACCATTCACCGAAACACCATCGATATGGGCTTTCGGAGCCGAAGGCCCATTCGGATACCACTGATGACTGCACGACACAAAGCTTTGCGCATCGCCAGTGTCCCGTCAACACCGACATTGGGCTGTTGATGACTGGAAACATGTTGCCTGGTCGGTCGAGTCTCGTTTCAAATTGTATCGAGCGGATGGACGTGTACGGGTATGGAGACAACCTCATGAATCCACGGACCCTGCATGTCAACAGGGGAGTGTTCAAGGTGGTTGAGGCTCTGTAATATGGTTCAAATGGCTCTGAGCACTATGGGACTTAACATCTGTGGTCATCAGTCCCCTAGAACTTAGAACTAATTAAACCTAACTAACCTAAGGACACCACACACATCCATGCCCGAGGCAGGATTCGAACCTGCGACCGTAGCAGTCCCGCGGTTCCGGACTGAGCGCCTGAAACTCTGTAATAGGTGGGGCGTATGCAGCTGGAGTGATATGGGACCAGTGATACGACTTTCCGACGGACTTTGGTAATTCTACCAAGATAATGCGACATACCACACGTCCAGAATTGCTACAGAGTGGCTCTAGGGACAATCTTCTGAGTTTAAACACTTCCGCTGGCCACCGAACTCCCCAGACATTAACATTTTGAGCATACCTGGGATGCCTTGCAACGTGCTGTTCAGAAGAGATCTCCACCCCTCGCACTCTGACTGATTTATGGGCAGCCTTGCAGGATTCATGGTGTCAGATCCCTCCAACACTACTTCAGACATTAGTCGAGTCCATGCCACGTCCTGTTGCGGCACTTCTGCTTGCTCGCGGGGGCCCTACACGATATTAGGCACGTACCTGTGGCTCTTCAGTGTATCATTATGTGGAGAAATGCGTGTGAAATCTTATGGGACTCAACTGCTAAGGTCATCAGTCTCTAAGCTTACACATTACTTAACCTAAATTATCCTAAAGACAAACACACACACACCCATGCCCAAGGGAGGACTCGAACCTCCGCCGGGACCAGCCGCACAGTCCATGACTGCAGCGCCTAATCCCGTGCGGCTATCATTATGTGGAGCTGCTCGACAATTTCAAGATACTTAAACTAGGTTTTCGGGAAATGACAGTAGGCAGAGGAGCATGTAATTTTGTTGAATGTGTAATACTGTGAACCGTTGTATGAACCGAGGTGTTCATGGTAGTTTCTTTAAATGGAACGATATCCTTAAAAAATAAAAAATAAATAAATAAAAAGGCAGCATTTGTAAGCTCCAGGAAGTACGCGTACAATGATACAGCACTATTTGATGTTGACGCTGACAATGATACAGCACTATTCGATGTTGACGCTGGAACTTTTCGCAAAAATATCCAATAAATGTGCAAAAATTGTAAGGTAATCGACTATTACGGACAAGTGTGGCTCTCGTGACAAATTTCATCGTTTTATCAAGCCTTTAGACTGTTCACTTGTTTCCAGAAAAGCTGGTCGCTTAACCCTTTCAGACCTGAAATTTTTCAGGAGGAAGGTACATTTTTATTTATGTGGCCATGCTCTTTGATTTCAGATGCAAGATCTATACAAAAACATGCACCAGTTTTCAAAACATACATTGTGGCTTGGGTTCATTTTATACTAAAATAACAAATTACAAAATATTCTCTATTTTAATAAATAGCAAAATGATTATTCAATAATTGTCATGCAAATTAACAAAACAAATATTCAATTATACAGTGACATATAGCGAACCAACGAAATCTGTGCGTTCTTGTGTTCACGTGCTGCTGCGTTCTTTTACAATGACCAATGACTTGCTGATATTTTCACATTGATGCTCAATAGTTGGCAACACTTACGCATGATTAAAAGGTTGAACATTCACAAATGTGTACCACACGGCCGGCCGGTGTGGCCGAGCGGTTCTAGGCGCTTCAGTCTGGAACCGCGCGACCGCTACGGTCGCAGGTTCGAATCCTGCCTCGGGCATGGATGTGTGTGATGTCCTTAGGTTAGTTAGGTTTAAGTAGTTCTAACAAGGGAACCTCCCCATCGCACCCCCCTCAGATTTAGTTATAAGTTGGCACAGTGGATAGGCCTTGAAAAACTGTACACAGATCAATCGAGAAAACAGGAAGAAGTTGTGTGGAACTATGAGAAAAATAAGGAAAAATATACAAACTGAGTAGTCCATGCTCAAGATATGTAAAATTTAGGATATTACTACCTCAGTAGCGCCGTGGTCCTGTGGTTAGCGTGAACACCTATAAAACCAGAGGTCGTTGGTTCGATTTTTCCCCCGAGCGAAAATTTTAATTTTTTATTTTCAGGCAATTATCAAAGTTCAGACACACACACACACACACACACACACACACACACACACACACACACACACACAAAATCAACTTCGTTCTCCAAAATTCCAGGACATGTTCACATTTGCTTGGACATATGCAGAATTTGACGGTCTACACACGGAAAAATTTGAAAACGTTAAAAACATATGTTCTGACAGAGCACAGGGAAAACTGTGCGACTGTTGCAGTCATTTGTTGCAGTTTATGTGACAAACTCTTATGTTTTCATCACTTTATTGGGAGTGATTATCACATCCACAAGAAAACCTAAATCGGGCAAGGTAGAAGAATCTTTTTACCTATTCGCCAAGTGTACAAGTTAGGTGGGTCGACAACATATTCCTGTCATGTGACGCACATGCCGTCACCAGTGTCGTATAGAATATATCAGACATGTTTTCCTGTGGAGGAATCGGTTGACCTATGACCTTGCGATCAAATGTTTTCGGTTCCCATTGGAGAGGCACGTCCTTTCGTCTACTAATCGCACGGTTTTGCGGTGCGGTCGCAAAACACAGACACTAAACTTATTACAGTGAACAAAGACGTCAATGAAGGAACGGACAGATCATAACTGCGAAAATAAAGAAATTAAATTTTTCGCTCGAGGAAGGACTTGAACCAAGGATCTCTCGTTCCACTGCTGCTCACGCTAACCACGGGACCACGGCGCTCCTGATCTCACATTGTCCTTGATGTTGGATATGTTGCACATAGACTACTCAGTTTGCATATTTTGCTTATTGTTTTCATAGTTCCACACAACTTCATCCTGTTTTCTTGATTGATCTGTGTTCAGTTTTTCAAGGCCTATCCACTGTGCCAACTTACAACTAAATCTGAGGGGGGTGCGATGGGGAGGTTCCCTTGTAAGTTCTAGGGGACTGATGACCTCAGAAGTTAAGTCCCATAGTGCTCAGAGCCATTTGAACCATTTGTACCTCAGGTTCCCACTGGGGGGAAAAAATACTTCTGTTGCAGCTAAGACACAGTAAAAGTTAATGTACACAATTGCAAAAAAATGGTTCAAATGGCTCTGACCACTATGGGACTCAACATCTGTGGTCATAAGTCCCCTAGAACTTAGAACTACTTAAACCTAACTAACCTAAGGACATCACACACATCTATGCCCGAGGCAGGATTCGAACCTGCGACCGTAGCGGTCACGCGGTTCCAGACTGAAGCGCCTTTAACCGCACGGCCACACCGGCCGAACACAATTGCAGACAGAGGGTCTGAAACAGTTACATATTAGTATGTGCACATATTTTAAATATGTCTTCTTAACCCGCTTTTGATATCGCGAAAGTTATCAAACAATTGTATGTATGACAATCACAGCTGACTCTGTAACTGTGTCGCATAATGTTGGGTCCAGAAGAAAAACGTTTCCTCTTAATAGTGAACGCCTACCTTCTTGCTGAAGGTGGCGACGGAGCCTAGCATGAGAGCCCCGCTTCGCGGCGTTTAAAGTGCAGTAGCCGATTCCGGCCCAATTACCTTTGAACTTTAGCAGACTTCACAGACGCTTTTGTGAAAGTTTCAACGCCAACATCACCGGACGCTGTTATCACCCTACTCGGCTTTACAAGAGCTTTTGAATACTGAGAAAAAGTATATCGTTTCAATTAAGAAATGACATTCTTGCTTCGGTACCTCAGTTAATACAAGAGTTATATTTTTAACTCATACAAAAAAAAAAAAAAATCCACGGCTTCTGTCGGCTATCATTTGCCGAAAAATTTCGTTTCAATATTTTGAACAGTTCAAGAAGTTATAGGAATGCAAGTTTTGTGTCATTCACTCTGTATACACAAAAAAATAAAATAAAAATAAAATCGATGCACCACGAAGAAATTACCTAAATGGGACACATTTATTGAACAAAAAGAGCTTCACTAATTGGGCAAGTTAATAACGCATTGGTCCACATCTGCCCTTATGCAACTAGTTATTGGCTTGGCTTTGATTGATATGAGTCGTTGGATGTCCTGAGGGATATCGTGACAAATTCTGTCCAATTTGCGCGTTGTTGTTGTTGTTGTTGTTGTTGTTGTGGTCTTCAGTCCTGAGACTGGTTTGATGCAGCTCTCCATGCTACTCTATCCTGTGCAAGCTTTTTCATCTCCCAGTACCTACTGCAACCTACATCCTTCTGAATCTGCTTAGTGTATTCATCTCTTGGTCTCCCTCTACGATTTTTACCCTCCATGCTGCCCTCCAATACTAAATTGGTGATCCCTCGATGTCTCAGAACATGCCCTACCAACCGATCCCTTCTTCTAGTCAAGTTGTGCCACAAGCTCCTCTTCTCCCCAATTTTATTCAATACCTCCTCATTAGTTATGTGATCTACCCATCTAATCTTCAGCATTCTTCTGTAGCACCACATTTCGAAAGCTTCTATTCTCTTCTTGTCTAAACTATTTATCGTCCATGTTTCACTGCCATACATGGCTACACTCCATACAAATACTTTCAGAAACGACTTCCTGACACTTAAATCTATACTCGATGTTAACAAATTTCTCTTCTTCAGAAACGCTTTCCTTGCCGTTGCCACTCTACATTTTATATCCTCTCTACTTCGATCATCATCAGTTATTTTGCTCCCCAAATAGCAAAACTCCTTTACTACTTTAAGTGTCTCATTTCCTAATCTAATACCCTCAGCATCACCCGACTTAATTTAACTACATCCCATTATCCTCGTTTCTCTTTTGTTGGCGCGTTAGATCTTCAAAATCCCAAGCTGGTTGGAGGGCCAAGCCCATTATGCTCCAAAACCGCTCAACTGGGGGAGATCCGACGACCTTGCTGGCCAAGGTAGGTTTTGGCAAGCACGAAGACAAGCTGTAGGAACTCGCGCCGTGTGCGGGCGGGCATTATCTCGCTGAAATGTCAGACCAGGATGGCTTGCCATGAAGGCAACAAAACAGGACGTGAAGTATCGATGACGTAGCGCTGTGCTGTAAGGGTGCCGCGGATGACAACCAAAGGGGTCCTGCTATGAAAAGAAACCACTCATGGTTGTCGGACCGCATGGCAGACGACAGTCATGAGGGTATCCCACCGCTGTCTGGAGCGTCTCCAGACACGTCTTCGGCCTGGAATCTCATTGACTGGAGTAGAATTGTCCTCAGTGATGAGCCCCGCTTCGAGTTGAGCCCCGTTGACCAGCGAAGAGGTGTCTGTAGACGCCCCTGGACAGCGGTGGGTACCAACCTGGCTGTCGCCTGGCATATGGCACGACAACCAAGTGGGGTGGTCTGGGGTGCCATTTCTTTTCATAGCAGGACACCTTTGGAGTTCATCCGCGGCATCCCTAAAGCACAGCGGTTCGTCGATGTTATTCTACGCCCCATTTTGTTGCCCTTCATGCAAGTCACCCTGGGCTCACATTTCAGCAAGATAAAGCCCGCCAGCACACGGCGGGAGTTTCTACAGCTTGTCGTGCCGGCCAAAACCCTACCTTGGACAGCAAGGAGGAGAACTCAGAGCATTATGGCACCTCCATCCAGTTTGGGATTTTGACGATCTAACGCGCCAGTTTGACAAAATTTTGCACGATATGCCCCAGGAGGACATCCTATGACTGTTTCAACCAATGCCTAGCCAAATAACTACTTGTATAAGGGCCAGAAGTGGACCAACACGTTATTAAATTGCTCATTTTGTGAAGCTCTTTCTGTTAAATAAATCATACAATTTTTTCTGAAATTGTTATCATTTGTTTGCTGCACATGTACCGGGTGATCAAAAAGTCAGTATAAATTTGAAAACTGAATAAATCACGGAATAATGTAGATAGAGAGGTACAAATTGACACACACGCTTGGAATGACATGGGGTTTTATTAGAACCAAAAAAATACAAACGTACAAAAAATGTCCGACAGATGGCGCTTCATCTGATCAGAATAGCAATAATTAGCATAACAAAGTAAGACAAAGCAAAGTTGATGTTCTATACAGGAAATGCTCAATATGTCCACCATCATTCCTCAACAATAGCTGTAGTCGAGGAATAATGTTGTGAACAGCACTGTAAATCATGTCCGGAGTTATAGTGAGGCATTGACGTCGGATGTTGTCTTTCAGCATCCCTAGAGATGTCGGTCGATCACGATACACTTGCGACTTCAGGTAACCCCAAAATCAATAATCACACGGACTGAGGTCTGGGGACATGGGAGGCCAAGCATGACGAAAGTGGCGGCTGAGCACACGATCATCATCAAACGACGCGCACAAGAGATCTTTCACGCGTCTAGCAATATAGGGTGGAGCGCCATCCTGCATAAACATCGCACGTTCCAGCAGGTGTTTATCAGCCAGGCTGGGGATGATTCTGTAACATATCGGCGTAACTCTCACCCGTCACGGTAGCAGTTTTGCTGTCCAGCGCCATCTGTGGGACATTTTGTGAACTTTCTTTTTTTTTTTGTTCTAATAAAACCCCATGTCATTCCAAGCATGTGTGTCAATTCTTACCTCTCTATCTACATTGTTCCGTGGTTTATTAAGTTTTCAAATTTATACTGACTTTTTGATCACCCGGTACATATGTACATGTGTACATGTGCCCAATTCGGATAATTCCATCGTTGTGGGTATTTATTTTTCTCTTCTTTTTTTTTTTGCCACAGAAGAGTGAATCACATATTTCGAAGACGTTGATCTATAGCTAGTAGATCAGTCAGTAGAACTTCAAATTATTAGTACATCACAGAAAAACAAAAAGTGCCAGAACCGTTTATAACTATACATACAACGACGTTAACGTAAACTAAATAGTATAAACAAAAATATGTACATATTCCTGGCGACTGAAGATGCCTTGAAAAGAAAGGCGAAACTTGTATGGCACAAAAATTGTTTTGTTCAGTTGTGTTTACCTGGTCCCAAAACAATAACTATCAGCACACCGTAAACTTTTGTGAAAGTTTCAACGCCAACATCGACGGAGACGCTGTTATCACCGTACTCGTCTTTTCAAGAATTTTCAAATACCGTTAAAAAGTACAGCGTTCCTTTAAAAAATAACATTACCTCGGCTGACACAAGAGTTATATTTTTAACACACACAAAAAAATCCATGGTCTCTGCATACTATCATTTGACGAAAAATCTCGTTTCAATATCTTCAACTGTTCACGAAATAATAGGGATGCCAGTTTTGAGTCATTCACCCAGTATATCATGACATATCGAAAACTTTTAATATGTCAGCGGACTTGCGTACCTTCAAGTAGGAGATCCGTGAGTAACGTATTGAGACTCGTTGCCACAGTCTCATCGCTCGTGTATGTTTATAGAAACCCTGAGCACTCATGACATTGAGACGCATAATTGCGTTTAAACTCAGCTGCCCACTTCTGAACTGACTAAAACAACGGGAAAAATCCTTTAGTACCGAACGTAAATCCTCTTTTCTAGCCGTTTGGGCTTACCCTTATAAAAAGCAGTACTTTACCATACGGCGTAATTCCAATTTAAAGCAGTATTTTCCTTGTAAATCTTAACGTCTTATTGTTTATATATCTCTAAAAATCGGTGTCAAGACTGCTTCATCTAGGGAGTCGCACTTCATAAAGATAGTATTTTGTTCACATCAGTGCCATCTCTCTAGTCGAAAACTTTTGGACTGTCCATTGTACAATTTTCGCAAAAATGAATCCATTTGTTGTTGTTGTTGTTGTTGTTGTCCTCAGTCCCGAGACTGCTTTGATGCAGCTCTCCATGCTACTCTATCCTGTGCAAGCTTCTTCATCTCCCAGTACCTACTGCAACCTACATCCTTCTGAATCTGCTTAGTGTATTCATCTCTTGGTTTCCCTCTACGATTTTTTACCCTCCACGCTGCCCTCCAATACTAAATTGGTGATCCCTCGATGTCTCAGAACATGTCCTACCAACCGATCCCTTCTTCTAGTCTAGTTGTGCCACAAGCTCCTCTTCTCCCCAATTGTATTCAATACCTCCTCATTAGTTATGTGATCTACCCATCTAATCTTCAGCATTCTTCTGTAGCACCACATTTCGAAAGCTTCTATTCTCTTCTTATCTAAACTATTTATCGTCCACGTTTCACTTCCATACATGGCTACACTCCATACAAATACTTTCAGAAACGACTTCCTGACTCTTAAATCTATACTCGATGTTAACAAATTTCTATTCTTCAGAACACTTTCCTTGCCATTGCCAGTCTACATTTTATACCCTCTCTACTTCGGCCATCATCAGTTGTTTCGCTCCCCAAATAGCAAAACTCCTTTACTACTTTAAGTGTCTCATTTCCTAATCTAATTCCCTCAGCATCACCCGACTTAATTCGACTGCATTCCATTATCCTTACTTTGCTTTTGTTGATGTTCATCTTATACCCTACTTTCAAGACACTGTCCATTCCGTTCAACTGCTCTTCCAAGTCCTTTGCTGTCTCTGACAGAATTACAATGTCATCGGCGAACCTCAAAGTTTTTGTTTCTTCTCCATGGATTTTAATACCTACTCCGAACTTTTCTTTTGTTTCCTTTATCGCTTGCTCAATATACAGATTGAATAACACCGGGGATAGGCTACAACGCTGTCTCACTCCCTTCCCAACCACTGCTTCCCTTCCATACCCCTCGACTCTTGTAACTGCCATCTGTTTTCTGTACAAATTGTAAATAGCCTTTCGCTCCCTGTATTTTACCCCTTCCACCTTCAGAATTTGAAAGAGAGTATTCAAATAAACATTGTCAAAAGCTTTCTCTAAGTCTACAAATGCCAGAAACGTAGGTTTGCCTTTCCTTAATCTTTCTTCTAAGATGCAGTACTAGATACTATGTAGTATCTTGATATTGCTATAAACTTACACTAAAATCAAATGCAGCGCACTCTGGACTTGAAATGCACTGTCTAGGATACAGTGAGTATGTTAAACGTAAATTACTGTAAGTGCCATACAAAAGAGAACGAATTAGTCCATCATGCGGACGGCCGGCGGTGCTTTGTGTGCTGTGTTGGGAGTGCTAACAGGCCGAGCCTCCCGGCTGAAGGTTATTTCTCGGAGTGGAGCGTGCAGTGCTGCGAGATGTCAGCACAGTCTGCTGGGGCAGGCGCGTCGCCGTCTGCATCTTAAATAACAAGTTCGCCCTGAGCGCAGCGCCGCTGCCTTTCTGGCGGTGCCCGCCGCCTGCTTCTGCGCAGCGGCCCATCTCACTCACCAGCCGACAACAAAGACAGTGACGGCACAAACGTGTCCGCAGCGGCACCGATACTCGCGAAAAATGCCTGCCGAGAAACACTCTCTCTCCGAAAATATCTCCCGAGAAATCTGACTTTGTAAGGCACAATTATTTATTTACTGATCTGAAATTACGTTTAATCATTGTTCGCGGGACACAAATAGGTATATCTTCGCTATAACTAATAGTAGCGCGTCGATTATCCGAAGTAATTGGGGGACATGGGTGTTCGGAAAACTGGTTTGTTCGGATAATCGAACTGTACATGTTTATTTGCCAATAAGAAGTACTGTAAAGTAAATTTATTCATAAAACAGGCATCTCTTTTAGTATTACAAAGTAACATACAAAGCCAACTTCAGTAGGAATACATAGTATGTGGCACAGTTTATTAAACAAAAATATATACATATTACATACGCATTTTGCATGAACAATACACACAGTATACACAATTAACGTTTAAAAAAATCCTTTATTTTGGTCTAAGCAAGCCTACACGCTTACGAGCAGCTAAGTCGCGTACTTTTTTCATTACAGATATCTGAAACTGGTCACTTTCATCTTGGGCTTCAAACCATCGCAAGGCAGTATCTAAACAGGTTGGTTTGGGAGTGAGGGGGATGATGGACGGTAGGGTGCGAGAGTAACAGGTGAGAGCGAGTACACAGTTCGGTTAAGCAGTCTTTCGGTTGACCGACGTTCGGATAATCGACGCTCTACTGTACATTCTTATTTCCATTTCCTGCTGTTCACTGGCAACTGTGATGTTCATGAGATGCTTTGTAGTGGCTGTCTTCAGATTTTGTGATATTACAAACGTGTCATCTGCAACTTTTTTTTTTTTACATTATTTTGGCGATTGAATCTGAGAACCACCACTACAGAGAGCCCCAAAAACACTAACTGCAAATGAAAGGTGACACTTTTTAAAAATTGCCATCTTAAAATGCTTGTATTCGTCTCGCTTACACTTATCGAATAAAATTTCTAATCAGGAAATAAATGTACAGTCACTCAATACTGAACTGCATTGAAAGATGTTAAAAGTATAAAAACATGGCTTTTTGCAAAGACAAAATTTTTAAGAATATATTTTAACTTGCAACCAAGCACGGATCAAGAGAATACAGTTATCAGCACAATATTTAGAATATCTCCACCTCTGCCACAGCAGAAGTTGAAAGCTGCAACTGAGGCGTATACTGAAGATAATTCTAGACCAGTAGCGATGTTTTACTGAAATTCTTACTGTCCATCAGTGTTGTAGTTTTTATCACCAGATGCTGACATTTACTACACATCACATCATAAATAATGTGGGGAACGTTTAGTGCTGGTAACACCACCCAGGTCTGCAGCTCGTGGTCGTGCGGTAGCGTTCTCGCTTCCCACGCCCGGGTTCCCGGGTTCGATTCCCGGCGGGGTCAGGGATTTTCTCTGCCTCGTGATGACTGGGTGTTGTGTGCTGTCCTTAGGTTAGTTAGGTATAAATAGTTCTAAGTTCTAGGGTACTGATGACCATAGATGTTAAGTCCCATAGTGCTCAGAGCCATTTGAACCATTTTTTTTAACACCACCCATATTGAGAGGGAATTTGCCACTATAAAAAAAACACCAAAAATTCGGATTAAAATTGTTGTTACTACTGTCATAGGAGCTCGGCGATATTTTTTGTCTGACTTCCTTATACAGCAAACGTAAGTTCAAATGGTTCAAATGGCTCTGAGCACTATGGGACTTAACTGCTGTGGTCATCAGTCCCCCCGAACTTAGAACTACTTAAACCTAACTAACCTAAGGACATCACACACATCCATGCCCGAGGCAGGATTCGAACCTGCGACCGTAGCGGTCCCGCGGTTCCGGACTGAAGCGCCTAGAACCGCACGGCCACACCGGCCGGCCAAACGTAAGTAATGAGATATTTATTTTAGTTGTAGATTTTTTTTCCCTAAATGTATCTTTCCTTTGGAACTAATACTTTAACAATCAATTTCTCGTTTTTCTGCCCATAATGTAGGGGATGGTTAACCATGTTCTGTTGAACCTCCTGGAGAGAGTAAAGTACCTAGTGCCCCAAAGAACTTTTTTAATCGCGACTGTCTCTTCCTCAATTGCGTAATAGAAGTACTTTTACCAGTCCACCAGCTACCTGGCCTACTTTTCCTACTCCAATAAAGGGAGCTCTTCCATCATTCAGTAAAAGTTTTTTTATGAACTCTCATCTATGTTAATAGAAAATTGTTATCGCCAAGGGGTGTGAAACAAACCATTCTATTTTATCCTGCGAACATGTAAACATGCTAAATGAGTGTTTTGTTGTGAGAATTAGCGGGCTACAAATCTTCTGGAAGAGTCGCATAAAAGAACGTCGTGTGTATTCCGCTAACGGCAGTCCTTACACCGCCCAAATTCATTAAAGGAAAGGTACGGAAAGTAAGCTTGCAGACGCGTACGAACTGTTCTTGGGTTAGGGCTGAATCTCTCTCTTTCTCTGCAACGGAGTCACCGCTATTATCAACCCGTTTACAGCTATGTTGGCAAAACTGTACCGGACCAGGACTCTAACCCAGCCTCTTGACAATCCCTGACAATGCTGCTGGCAGAAAGATTTTTAAGTCCACACTTAGACTGGGGTTAAGCCATGCTCCCAGACAATCTTCCTATTAAGGCTGTTATTCCAGCAAGGTTTGCAGGGATCTGAGCTCATTCGTACGGTCCTTACCTTGAGAACGTGCATGGAAAAATACGAGCGAGGAGTTCCTCCTCTGTAGTTCACTCAGTCAAAGGATTTGTCACGAGAGGCAAGGGCCCGTCTCAAAATCTCGGTCCACACCAGACTTTCAATCAGCCACAAAGCAAGGGTAGCAAAAGAAGTTTCGATACAGGGCGTCTACCACCATGCGCTTGGGTGTGGGATTCTGATTATGGCTGTAGTTATTGCTACCATAATGTCAAACGAAGGGGCTCAAAACAGTTTCTGAATCACTCTCAGGACTGCGTTTTTTCATCAGAAAGCTCTTTTCAATGCCACAGGAAATTGCTACGTAGAGTTACGTACGTAATGTAGGTAAACCTGCTATCTCAGCGCACGTAACCAGAGTACGCCAAAATCGTCAACGGGATTATGTGGTTTGTGTTCACTGTTCAGTTTGTCGATATGCCTCGAAGGGCCATTTCATGCTCAGACCGTGAGAGCATTGTCACTTTACGGTGAGGGGGGGGGGGGGGGGGGGGGGGGGAAGGGTAGCGTGCTCGGTAGGTGGACTGCCGAATTGAATGACGAGTCATTCGAACATTCAACGGCTACGAGAGAAAGGCAACATTGAAGATTCGCTTCGTAACTGTCGTTGTGGACAGGTACACAGAAGAGAATGCAACATAACCACGTTGTACCGATTTCGGAGCAAAAGGAAGTAGGCCTATTATGCTGACCCAAGTAGCACGCAAGCGTCTCCATGGGACCAATTTGACTTCTAGGCGTCAATTACGAACAGCAGTTCAAATCCCCCATTACCGCTGTCGGCGTACAAGGTAGACAAAGGGAATACCTGGAACGGAACCTGGTTCAACAGCACCGGTTTCTCTTCAGCACTAAGAGTGGGCTTTGTCTGAGGCCGGCGATCGTGGCAGGAGAGAACAGAAGGCGGTCAGGTACGCAGCCCCACGGATTCAACAGGAAGATGGGCCACTCATGTTATGAACCATACACACTATCCGGTCAAAAGTACCTTGACACCTATGGGGTATGTCCATACCTAGCCTTTACGACGGCTTGAAGTCTGCAGGGAACGTTTTCGATGATGTGTATAAATGTCTGCGGAGGAATGGATTACTCAAGAGCCAAAACCAGAGATGGTAATGACGCTGGTAGCTGGGGTCTGGAGCTAAGTCGACCTTCCAGTTCATACTGCAGATTCCATTGGATTCAGGTCGGGACTCTGGGCTGGCCAATCCATTTCTGGAATGTTACTGCCCACAAAACATTGCCTCACAGAAGCTGCTTTATAACATGGTACATTGTTATACTGATGCTCATAATGGTCGTCTTAGAACTGTTCTTGTACAGTACTATATGTACTACACAACGCTGTAAAATGTATTCGTAACCTTCTTAAAGTTTTGCTTACGTGCAACAAGGGGACCACAACCTAATCACGAACAACACAACCGTAACTTAAAACCACCTCCTCCATACTTTACTGTTGGCCCTACACATGATGGCAGGTAACGTTCTCCAGGCACCTGTCAAACTCAAACACTTACATCGACTGCCACAGGGTACAGCGTGATTCATCATTCCAAATCACTCGTTTCCAGTCATCCATGGCCCAGTGGCGTCGCTCTCTACACCGCCTTCAGCGTCGCCTACCACTGACAACACTGTGCCTGGCTCACGAGGAGCTACTCGACCACTGTACTCAGTCTTTTTAACTCCCAAAGCACAGTCGCTGTGCCAGCTGCACTGCTGGTAGCACGCTGGAACTCACGAGTGATTTCTTTCGCTGATATCACGACATTTTCCAACCACCCTCCGCAATGCTCGATGGTCCCTTGTGCGTCAATGCATGAGGTCTGCCTGGTCTTGGTTTAGCGGCTGAAATGTTCCTGATGGAGTCGTTACTCAGGTGACATCCAATGACTAGTCCACGTTCGAAGCCACAGCTCTCCTGATCGACCCATTCTGGCGTTACTGTTTCCTTACTGACAACACAACACTAACCGCCTCCTTTTATACTGGCGGGTTCACCTCTCATGATATGTGATGATCAGTTCCGCATTACATACGGCTTTTGATCAGATAGTGTACGTACATCGGAAGCGTCTCATCACTATCGAGGGTAATTTGAACAGTATGTGCCAAACTGTTGCCCAGTCCTACAGCTAACATTTCGGTGAGGGGTTCAATCACTCACGACGATAATTCACAGGCATACGGCGCCCATCAAGTGAACGCCTTCCTCTAGGAAGTAGGAATCAACTGAATGGTATGGCCAGCGGTAGCTGCTGACATGAACGCGATTCACCGTGTTTCTTACCAGTTGAAACTTTCACTGCTACGTCGCAGGATGCTTTTCAAACAATGGATGACCTCAGGAGGGCCACAGTCGATGAGTGGCACTGATCTGAGTAACAACATCTTAACTATCTGTGACCAACATGTCAAGAGTAATCCAGAATGTGGAGCAACACTATAGCGAATGTAACAACATTTTGATTAAAAAATGAGCAAAGACGTACACGTTCCAACACATTTCCTTCATTTTGATTATTGTATTGTTTTTAATTTAAAGTAAAGGTACTGTTTTTAGTACAAAAGTCTTATACTTTCATTCCGTATTAACCTTGAATGTAAGCCCACACATGTCCGCGGATACATAGGTGGTTCACAAGTTTCTTTGGCCAATTTACACTCCTGGAAATTGAAATAAGAACACCGTGAATTCATTGTCCCAGGAAGGGGAAACTTTATTGACACATTCCTGGGGTCAGATACATCACATGATCACACTGACAGAACCACAGGCACATAGACACAGGCAACAGAGCATGCACAATGTCGGCACTAGTACAGTGTATATCCACCTTTCGCAGGAATGCAGGCTGCTATTCTCCCATGGAGACGATCGTAGAGATGCTGGATGTAGTCCTGTGGAACGGCTTGCCATGCCATTTCCACCTGGCGCCTCAGTTGGACCAGCGTTCGTGCTGGACGTGCAGACCGCGTGAGACGACGCTTCATCCAGTCCCAAACATGCTCAATGGGGGACAGATCCGGAGATCTTGCTGGCCAGGGTAGTTGACTTACACCTTCTAGAGCACGTTGGGTGGCACGGCATACATGCGGACTTGCATTGTCCTGTTGGAACAGCAAGTTCCCTTGCCGGTCTAGGAATGGTAGAACGATGGGTTCGATGACCGTTTGGATGTACCGTGAACTATTCAGTGTCCCCTCGACGATCACCAGTGGTGTACGGCCAGTGTAGGAGATCGCTCCCCACACCATGATGCCGGGTGTTGGCCCTGTGTGCCTCGGTCGTATGCAGTCCTGACTGTGGCGCTCAACTGCACGGCGCCAAACACGCATACGACCATCATTGGCACCAAGGCAGAAACGACTCTCATCGCTGAAGACGACACGTCTCCATTCGTCCCTCCTTTCACGCCTGTCGCGACACCACTGGAGGCGGGCTGCACGATGTTGGGGCGGGAGCGGAAGACGGCCTAACGGTGTGCGGGACCGTAGCCCAGCTTCATGGAGACGGTTGCGAATGGTCCTCGCCGATACCCCAGGAGCAACAGTGTCCCTAATTTGCTGGGAAGTGGCGGTGCGGTCCCCTACGGCACTGCGTAGGATCCTACGGTCTTGGCGTGCATCCGTGCGTCGCTGCGGTCCGGTCCCAGGTCGACGGGCACGTGCACCTTCCGCCGACCACTGGCGACAACATCGATGTACTGTGGAGACCTCACGCCCCACGTGTTGAGCAATTCGGCGTACGTCCACCCGGCCTCCCGCATGCCCACTATACGCCCTCGCTCAAAGTCCGTCAACTGCACATACGCTTCACGTCCACGCTGTCGCGGCATGCTACCAGTGTTAAGGACTGCGATGGAGCTCCGTATGCCACGGCAAACTGGCTGACACTGACGGCGGGGGTGCACAAATGCTGCGCAGCTAGCGCCATTCGACGGCCAACACCGCGGTTCCTGGTGTGTCCGCTGTGCCGTGCGTGTGATCATTGCTTGTACAGCCCTCTCACAGTGTCCGGAGCAAGTATGGTGGGTCTGACACACCGGTGTCAATGTGTTCTTTTTTCCATTTCCAGGAGTGTATTTAGATGACAAGATACGTATTTAACTGTAGCCACAATAGTCCCAAAAACCGGCTTCTAAGGTACGATTTTATGTTTCCTTAGCCGGCCGCGGTGGCCGAGCGGTTCTAGGCGCTTCAGTCCGGAACCGCGCGGCTGCTACGGTCCCAGGTTCGAATCCTGCCTCGGGCATGGATGTGTGTGATGTCCTTAGGTTGGTTAGGTTTAAGTAGTTCTAAGTTCTAGGGGACTAATGACCTCAGATGTTAAGTCCCATAGTGCTCAGAGCCTTATGTTTCCTTAGCCGAACACAAACGAAGGAAAATTAGCGCCTAACTGATGAACTACGCAAAGATAGAGCATATCAATGCGATATCAATACCGACCAACAGTTTAAGAAAAAAAAAAAACATTATTAGCAATTACAGGTGTTTACATACATACAGGTCTGGTCTGACAAATTTAGGACAAGTAGTAGGCAGAGACCTTGTACTAGCAACCATGCCAGCATTAACTTGGAGTAAGTAAATTCCGTACCATCCAGTACGGCCTATCATCGATTACACAAGCCAATAATTTGAGATTCCTATGCGTCACATCTAGCTATGTACTAAAGCCTAAGTGAAGTAAATATACCAACAAATGTTATGTTATTCATAAGCTGAACACTTCGCAAGCGATTGGACATAAAAAGTAAATACGTACATACATATATACTTATATACATGTTACGTTATATTATGTGATTGGATGTTACACTGAGAAAGGATTCATTCATAGATTTTGCGCGCAGTGATTTGCTCAAGACTTAAAAGAGCAATATGGACGACACAAGTTGTTTACGCGGCTACGAATGTACTTATTGCTTGACAAATGGTTCAGATCATTCGTAAACACATTCCGTCGTCGCTACTGCGCAGTTGACAACTCAGAATACGCCAGCCGCGTCTTCGTGCCTCCTTGAACTTGAATAATGTATATCAGCTTGTGCGTCTATATGCTCGTCTCGATGGCGATGGCATGGTCCCTTAATATCCTAGACATGCAGTAATCATACTACCTATTCATCTACTTTGTCTTCTTCGTTAATGTTACGCGGTTCGAGGAACTCCCAGTGACAATATAGCGAAATTCATATATTTCGTAAACAACGGATGACAGAAACACGAATCTGGTGAGTGATAACATGGAAAGACGTCGTTTAGTGTATGCTTAACATTCAAGCGGTTTTATCTACATAAACTACTGGCCATTAAAATTGCTACACCACGAAGATGACGTGCTACAGACGCGAAATTTAACCGACAAGAATAAGATGCTATGATACGCAAATGATTAATTAGCTTTTCAGAGCATTCACACAAGGCGACACCTATAACGTGCTGACAGGAGGAAAGTTTCCAACCGATTTCTCATACAAAAACAGCAGTTGACCGGCGTTGCCTGGTGAAACGTTGTTGTGATGCCTCGTGTAAGGAGGAGAAATTCGTACCATCACGTTTCCGACTTTGATAAAGGTCCGATTGTAGCTATCGTGGTTGCGGTTTATCGTATCGCGACATTGCTGCTCGCGTTGGTCGAGATCCAATGACTGTTAGCAGAATATGGAATCGGTGGGTTCAGGAGGGTAATACAGAACGCCGTGCTGGATCCCAACGGCTTCTTATCACTAGCAGTCGAGATGACAGGCATCTTATACGCATGGCTGTAACGGATCGTGCAGCCACGTCTCGATCCCTGAGTCAACATATGGGGACGTTTGCAAGACAACAACCATCTGCACGAACAGGTCGATGACGTTTGCAGCAGCATGGACTATCAGCTCGGAGACCATGGCTGCGGTTACCCTTGAGGCTGCATCACAGACAGGAGCGCCTGCGATGGTGTAATCAACGACGAACCTGGGTGCACGAATGGCAAAACGTAATTTTTTCGGATGAACCCGGGTTCTGTTTACAGCATCATGATGGTCGCATCCGTGTTTGGCGACATCGTGGTGAACGCACATTGGAAGCGTGTATTCGTCCTCGCCATACTGACATATCACCCGGCGTGATGGTATGGGGTGTCACTGGTTACACGTCTCGGTCACCTCTCGTTCGCATTGACGGCACTTTCAACAGTGGTCGTTACATTTCAGATGTGTTACGGCCCGTGGCTCTACCATTCATTCGGTCCCTGTGAAACCGTACATTTCAGCAGGATAATGCACGACCGCATGCTGCAGGTCCTGTACGGGCCTTTCTGGATACAGAAAATGTTCGACTGCTGCCCTGGCCGGCACATTCTCCAGATCTCTCACCAATTGAAAACGTCTGGTCAATGGTGGCCGAGCAAATACGCCAGTCACTACTCTTGATGAACTGTGGTATCGTGTTGAAGCTGCATTGGCAGCTGTACCTGTGCACGCCATCCAAGCCCTGTTTGACTCAATGCCCAGGCGTATCAAAGGCCGTTATTACGGCCAGAGGTGGTTGTTCTGGGTACTGATGTCTCAGGATCTATGCACCCAAATTGCATGAAAATGTAATCACATGTCAGTTCTAGTATAATACATTTGTCCAATGAATACCCGTTTATCATCTGCATTTCTTCTTGGTGTAGCAATTTTAATGGCCAGTAGTGTTGATAATTAAGTAATTATTAATGCTTTTATAACGTAACCTAGTTAAAAGGTATTAGATCGAGAATACATTTATATAGGGTGAGTTAAGAGGAAAGGTACATGCTCTGAGGGGTGATAGTATTAGTGGTTCTGAACAAAAAACGTCATATAAACATATGTCCTGTTATTAACAAGTTCCGAGGAAACTAATTAAGGCAGTGGGAAACACGACAAATGCAGGTGATAGTAAACGGAATATTGTGATTAATTTTTTATTTAATTGTGTACATTTTCTCACAAAAGATGTTCAAAAAGTGCACTGTCAATTGAAATGTATTTTGCAGCTCTTGTAGACAGCAACTGTGATGCTGATCATTCGTACGGCCCTTACCTTGAGTACGAACGAGGAGTTCCTCATTTATCTACGGCGGCAATGTCCATTTTTTCCCGTCGTCACGCACAGATTTTCATGTTCGAGCAAGTTTCTTACCAAAGATGATCGTCGATAACCACCGGAAAGCAGAGGACAAAGTAACACTACATTATACAGGATGAATTCGTAAGTACCTCTTGTGATTCAGAAGACGAGTGCACGACAACTGCGTGACATACAGAAAAGAGATACATGTCAGTGGACAAACCATTTCTTCAAGTTTTTAACTCACATTTCAGGTACTCAATATGGGCGTCGACTATGATGCAGCAAACCGACAGCCCAACTGTGGCCAGCTCAAATGAGTCGATTTCGACTGGTAGGAGTTGATGGTAGGATTCGAGTGTTGTGCAGATGCCACGAAGCCATAGATCGAGGTTGTCAATGAGGCACTGTGCAAGCTGCTGGTAGCTCCATAATGGTGTGGGCTGTGTTTACATGGGA
Organism: Schistocerca americana; assembly: GCF_021461395.2. Classification (NCBI taxonomy): domain Eukaryota; kingdom Metazoa; phylum Arthropoda; class Insecta; order Orthoptera; family Acrididae; genus Schistocerca; species Schistocerca americana. The sequence goes on along the minus strand of NC_060130.1, from coordinate 208,758,584 downwards.
TTGACAGGGTTCTCGGCTATGTTCAGCTACTTGGAGACCATTTGCAACCATTCATGGACTTCATGTTCTCAAACAACGATGGAATTTTTCTGGATTGCAATGCATAATGTCACCATTGGTTTGAAGTGGATTCTGGACAATTCGAGCGAATGATTTGACCAACTACACTCATGCTCATAAAGTAAGGATAATTGCAGAATGTGGTACAGCACAACGTGGCACTACACAAAACTGGCGCTAATAGCATAGGCACATAGGGAACACAGACGACACAGATCTGTAAGTCCACAGTATTGGTGATAAGTTGAGAAAATCGTCCCGAAACATATGTGCTACAAAACACCACTGTTTCCTGCGAGTGTACCCCGACATCAATATGGGATATGGTCACCATGTACACGTACACGTACACAGGCCGAACAACGGGTTGGCATCTTCTGGATCAGGTTGTCGAGCACCAGTGCCTGTCGGAGCTCCTGAAGTGTCCCAGGGGTTTGAAAACGTGCAGCGATACGTCGACCGAGAGCATCCCAGACGTGCTCGATGGGGTTTAGGTCTGGAGAACAGGCAGGCCACTCCATTCGCCTGATATCTTCTGTTTCAAGGTACTCCTCCACGATGGCAACTCGGTTGGGCCTTGCGTTATCATCCATCAGGAGGAAGGTGGGACCCACTGCACCCCTGGAAAGGCGGACATACTGGTGTAAAATGACGTCCCGAGACACCTGACCTGTTACAGTTGCTCTGTCAAAGACATGGAGGGGTGTACGTGCATCAATCATAATCCCACGCTACACCATCAAACCACGACCTCCATACAGGTCCCTTTCAAGGACATTAAGGGGTTGGTATCTGGTTCCTGGTTCACGCCAGATGAAAACCCGGCGATAATCACTGTTCAGACTATACCTGGACTTGTCCTTGAACATAATTATGTACTGCGTTCTTGACACCAGGCTTTACGGGCTCTCCTGTGACCAGGGGTCAGTGGAATGCACCTTTCAGGTCTCCAGGCGAATAAACCATGTCTGTTCAGTCGTGTGTAGACGGTTTGTCTGGAGACAACTGTTCCAGTGGCTGCGGCAAGCCCGACCAAGGCTACCTGCAGTACTCCGTGGTCGTCTGCGGGCACTGATGGTGAGATATCGGTCTTCTTGTGCTGTTGTACACAGTGGACGTCCCGTACCGTAGCGCCTGGACACGTTTCCTATCTGCTGGAATCGTTGCCATAATCTTGAGATCACACTTTGTGGCACACGGAGGGCCCGTGCTACGACCTGCTGTGTTTGACCAGCCTCCAGTCGCCTTAGTATTCTACCCCTCATAACGTCATCAATATGTGTTCTTTGAGCCGTTTTCAACACACGGTCACCATTAGCACGTCTGAAAACGTCAGCACACTTACTCGCTGCACCGCACTCTGACATGCACCAACACACCTCTGCGTATGTGGACTGCTGCCAGCGCCACCGTGCGACGACCGCAGGTCAAATGCACCGCATGGTCATACCCCGAGGTGATTTAAACGCGCAAACCGCCCACCAGAGCGCTGTTTCACCATGTATCAGCATTATCCTTAATTTATGAGTGTAGATCGCCCGACAGGAGTCCCTCGAACATTTATGGTACATAATCGACACGTCATTCGTCCACAAACCGTAACACTTCTGCGATTATAGATGGCTATAGAGATAGGGTGGCTCAATATTTCTGCAGGGGACTTCCAACGACTTTTTGAGTCCATACCGCGTCGAGCCACACTACGCCGGGCAAAAGAAGGCCCGACACGATATATCGAAGTATGCCATGACTTTCTGTAACCTCAGTGTATTTCACGCCAACAAAATATTCACGAAGCTTCTCCTGTAGAGAACGCTTTCTTTATTTTAATATAAATTATTATTTCGAGTGCGAGATACATTTTCACAATTTTGAGCGCCATGTTCTGCATGGAATTTAGAAGTTGAGTATTTCTCGGCCATGCACAGAAATAGCGCTGACACCAATAAGATTTTTTTCTTTTTATAAAGCGCCATTTCGTACGCCAAGTATCAGCTCGATTCTGAGAAAAGACGGAACATAAGCTCAGCCCTTGAGTATTTGTCTTAATCGATTTAGGGGAACCACGGAAAACCTGAAAGTGAATGGCCCGACAGGGATTTAAACCGCTCTCACCCCGACTTAAGTTTCCCCTAATGTGCAACGTCGCTTCGTGTCAACTTCATATTCGCACAATTTTAAGGCTTTTTGAAGTAGACGTGTTGTTTAGTTCAAATAGATAGCTAGGAACAACGCGCAGTCATAAAATTCTTTGTTTTGCGCGGTTTCCCGGCAACGGAAATTCATCGCAAGTTGGTCAGAATTTATAAGAAATCTGCGTCTTCATTTTCTACAGTTAAGCAATGGACAGCTGAGTTAAACAACGTGCCTTGCTTCTCTTTAAGACAATATGAGTGAAGATCGTCCCAAAAGTGCCATTACGGGTAAAAAAAGCTTTAGATGCTACACCAATGACGATTAAAGGTGTATGACACTGATGACGCAACAACCGTATCAGAAGAAAAAGTACGGTGCATTTTACGCGAAGAATTACATGTGAGAACGTTTTGAGTATGATCCGTACCACATTTGTTGAATATTGCTAAAAGGTAAATCAGACCAAAAATCTCACTGCAGCAATGGATCCTAGTCACTGGAAAAACACTGGAAAAAGTGCACTGGCCTATAACGGGGCGTAGAAAGTTAGTGCATTTTCATGTTCACTGGGTGAGTTTTTGACCTACGGAGCGATAACTCAATGCACTTCGAATTCCCTCAGTGGTAAATTTACCGAGGGCCATAGAGAGATTACACCATGCTGAATAGAAGCGACACGTATTCTGTATAAATGCCGGAACACATTTTCGTGAGTGCAATATTTACGCTGACGCCAGTCGTGAGACAGCGCTGACCGAAATGACGCAGCTATGCTTACTCACAAGTAAGAGATAAAAGCCACTGCGCTACAAGACACAGTTCTCTTCATTTTGTGGTGTCACCGCCAGACACCACACTTGCTAGGGTGGTAGCCTTTAAATCGGCCGCGGTCCGTTAGTATACGTCGGACCCGCGTGTCGCCACTATCAGTGATTGCAGACCGAGCGCCGCCACAAGGCAGGTCTAGACAGACTTGTAGCACTCGCCCCAGTTGTACAGCCGACTTTGCTAGCGATGGTTCACTGACAAATTACGCTCTCATTTGCCGAGACGATAGTTAGCATAGCCTTCAGCTACGTCATTTGCTACGACCTAGCAAGGCGCCATTACCAGTTACTATTGATGCTGTAAAACCTGTATCGTCAAGAGCGATGTTCACCAATTATGGATTAAAGTTAAGTATTCCAGCAGCTACGTACGTTTTTTGTTAGTCTCATTTCCTTGACCTGTTCCAGACCTCACGCCAGCCTGCGTGAGCTAAAACGCGTGCCTTTCGGCTTCCTCTCATAGTGGGTTGGCTGTCTTGCCAATCCACAACACATTTACTACGCATTTGTGAATACAATAAAAAAAACATGAAACTCGGCCATAAACGGAGTGCTACTTAACATATTTCCGGACGAAAGTCATTACAAAACAAGCAAGCTAGTCGTACACATCTATTACTATTGATCTGTACCGAGTTAGCTGGAACGATCACATAACACTAACTGTAGGAAAGGCAGATCTGAACGTAAGATGTATTTGGAGAATCCAAAGTAAGTGTAATTTGTCCACAAAACAAATAGCTGACAACCGCTTTTGACTGACTCTTGATTACTGGGCGTCAACCTGGGTCCGTGATCAATGAATCCGATTCAAAGAATACACTCCTGGAAATTGAAATAAGAACACCGTGAATTCATTGTCCCAGGAAGGGGAAACTTTATTGACACATTCCTGGGGTCAGATACATCACATGATCACACTGACAGAACCACAGGCACATAGACACAGGCAACAGAGCATGCACAATGTCGGCACTAGTACAGTGTATATCCACCTTTCGCAGCAATGCAGGCTGCTATTCTCCCATGGAGACGATCGTAGAGATGCTGGATGTAGTCCTGTGGAACGGCTTGCCATGCCATTTCCACCTGGCGCCTCAGTTGGACCAGCGTTCGTGCTGGACGTGCAGACCGCGTGAGACGACGCTTCATCCAGTCCCAAACATGCTCAATGGGGGACAGATCCGGAGATCTTGCTGGCCAGGGTAGTTGACTTACACCTTCTAGAGCACGTTGGGTGGCACGGGATACATGCGGACGTGCATTGTCCTGTTGGAACAGCAAGTTCCCTTGCCGGCCTAGGAATGGTAGAACGATGGGTTCGATGACGGTTTGGATGTACCGTGCACTATTCAGTGTCCCCTCGACGATCACCAGTGGTGTACGGCCAGTGTAGGAGATCGCTCCCCACACCATGATGCCGGGTGTTGGCCCTGTGTGCCTCGGTCGTATGCAGTCCTGATTGTGGCGCTCACCCGCACGGCGCCAAACACGTATACGACCATCATTGGCACCAAGGCAGAAGCGACTCTCATCGCTGAAGACGACACGTCTCCATTCGTCCTTCCATTCACGCCTGTCGCGACACCACTGGAGGCGGGCTGCACGATGTTGGGGCGTGAGCGGAAGACGGCCTAACGGTGTGCGGGACCGTAGCCCAGCTTCATGGAGACGGTTGCGAATGGTCCTCGCCGATACCCCAGGAGCAACAGTGTCCCTAATTTGCTGGGAAGTGGCGGTGCGGTCCCCTACGGCACTGCGTAGGATCCTACGGTCTTGGCGTGCATCCGTGCGTCGCTGCGGTCCGGTCCCAGGTCGACGGGCACGTGCACCTTCCGCCGACCACTGGCGACAACATCGATGTACTGTGGAGACCTCACGCCCCACGTGTTGAGCAATTCGGCGGTACGTCCACCCGGCCTCCCGCATGCCCACTATACGCCCTCGCTCAAAGTCCGTCAACTGCACATACGGTTCACGTCCACGCTGTCGCGGCATGCTACCAGTGTTACAGACTGCGATGGAGCTCCGTATGCCACGGCAAACTGGCTGACACTGACGGCGGCGGTGCACAAATGCTGCGCAGCTAGCGCCATTCGACGGCCAACACCGCGGTTCCTGGTGTGTCCGCTGTGCCGTGCGTGTGATCATTGCTTGTACAGCCCTCTCGCAGTGTCCGGAGCAAGTATGGTGGGTCTGACACACCGGTGTCAATGTGTTCTTTTTTCCATTTCCAGGAGTGTAGCTGCGCGTATCGACACAGGTTCGTTCAGTCAGTGCGAGTGTCACAAAGATATTCATCCGACTTTTGTGGCAGACGCTACAAGATAAGCGCCATGCTTATGGTTCAAATGGCTCTGAGCACTATGCGACTTAACTTCTGAGGTCATCAGTCGCCTAGAACTTAGAACTAATGAAACCTAAGGACATCACCCACATCCATGCCCGAGGCAGGATTCGAACCTGCGACCGTAACGGTCGCTCGATTCCAGACTGTAGCGCCCAGATCCGCACGGCCAATCCGGCCGGCGCCATGCTTATGGTTTGAGGAAGTTCACGTTACAAGAGGGGCCATGAAGGTATTGCTTCGTCCCAAAAATCTCACTATACAGGCGTGATGGTAAAATCTGAGAAATTGTAGCTTATAGTCTGACTTGACGACATTCGTTCCTCCTGCACATCATTACCGAATGGAACAGGCGTTCAGGTTAAACAGTATTGGTACACAATGAACCTCTACTACATACAGCAAGGTGTCTAGCGGGGCAAAAATACAGATGCAGCGCCATAGCTAACTAAGTAATGAATTGCACATATGAAACTTCGTGGCAGATTAAAACTGTGTGCCCGACCGAGACTCGAACTCGGGACCTTTGCCTTTCGCGGGCAAGTGTTCGAGTCTCGGTCGGGCACACAGTTTTAATCTGCCAGAAAGTTTCATATCAGCGTACACTCCGCTGCAGAGTGAAAATCTCATTCTGGAATTGCACATATCTTTAATATTAATATCACGAAAGTGATAAACGATGAGTTAGATGAAACAACCAACACACCGTGGTGTCTTTCTGATGTGGAGCACCAGTCCAATTCCAATGTGACCTCCTTACTATACGATACTGATTAGTCTCATTGTTGCATGCCACTGCCAGCTGGAGTCAGTACTTGCTTCTTGCTTCTCTTACGCTTAATACGCAATGTGAGGAACCCTGCGCAATAAAACAAGTCAACATGTTTACCGCCGTAGATAGTCCGACCTAAACAATGTTTTTAGCATTGTATTGGGAGTTTCAGTGGAACGCACTAATTAAACAATGCTTTTAGCATTGTATTTGGAGTTTCAGAGGAACGCCGTTGATGACAATACTTCAATTAATAGTTACTTTGTGGTGTTGTGCCTATATCGTTATATAATTCATGTTCTAAAATGCCATGTTAACGTCAATTTGTTTCGCAGCTCATATAAACAGATGCAGTGTTGCTAATCGGAGCTGGTTCCTACATTCTTTGTGCGCAACAGCGACTAAGGCTGGAGAACGAAATTCCTCCCCAGTAAACAACAGCTCATTTTGCCATAGATACATTTTCCAAGTTCTCCAGAAAAAGATACTGTAAGAGTTAGAAATATTAAGCTGCGTTTGGACGACTCCTTGCAATAAATAAGGCAATGGTTTGACTAAAAACGATAGTACAAGGAGACGGCGCTGAAAATCGTAGTAGTGTGTGTGGTCATAACTGCGTAAGTGATACGTGCATTCTAATGGTCAACGCTGTTAGCTTAAAACTGCGTTAATTCGATAACTATTGAGAACAGAACATACAATACCCTCATAACGGTCATACTACCACCATTTAATGGGTATCAGTTATCTTCTGACACACCCGGCACATCATGTCAATGAACTGATAGTATTTTTCATCAAATAAACAGCACTAGCTCAAACCCGGAACACTCATATTTCTGTTCATCTCTTCATTTCTAACCGTCCTAAACACATTGTGCTTCATTGGAAGACTTTTGTAGAAACGTGGTACCTCACATGAAAATTTACATTTTAACTGCACAAGATATTTTCCCATTATAATAAACAATTGCATCTAAAGTTAAGAAAATCATCGGATATCAAATTTTTGTTTGCGTCCTCTTCCGAGTGTAAATGGTACGACACTGAAATATGTCGAATATAATCGCTGGGAAACAAGGAAATAACAAGAGAGAAAGAACCTGGCGTACTCCCTCAAAAATTAATCTGCAGGGAGCTCTCAAACGTAACTTAAGAAACTTTTCAACAGTAACTTCACACTAAAATAAATTTATTCACAGTTAACTCGGAAGAGTTATTTTGAATGATGTTGTTGTGGCTGAGTTAAGCTGAAAGAAGAATTAATGATGTCCTAAACACAGAAAAATTCCAGTAGTAATTCCCCAGTAGTAATTCGTTGACTTCTGTTGATAGATACATTAGATACTAAGTCGCAGAAAATCTAATCCGGCTAAGGAAAGGGATCGCACTATGGACATAAAACATAGGGAAAAGAATTAGAGCTATGAAAGAAATGTCCATTATAATTATCCGGGCTGTTATGCCATGGTCGGTTGATGAATTTTGTCTCAATTCCCAACGTTTCGTCTCCGACTGCGGGAGACATCTTCAAGGGGGTCCGTAGGTCGATGGAAGGTCCAACACACCCACTGGCTCGTGTGTTGGACCTTCCATCGACCTACGGACCCCCTTGAAGATGTCTCCCGCAGTCGGAATTGAGACAAAATTCATCAACCGACCACGGCATAACAGCCCGGATAATTATAATGGACATGATATTTCCGGCCGTGAAGGTCTACATTTTAGTATATGAAAGAAATGTAGAAAGTTCTCGCTCTAGCAGTTAAACACGTTTTTTAGTCAACTTCCGTACCTGTTTCACCTTTTAGGTTAATGCATTTCGCTCATCGTTTCTACAGTGAGTAGGTTCCAATAGCGAAATGACATTGAAGAAGCTCTGCAAGAAGAGATACCTACGGCTGCTGAACATCTTCATTCTACACCAGTCACAAATTTATTTAGATGCGGGGATAGGTGAATTAACGCCGCCAACTGTAGTAAATAAGGCGGATGTTCCAACAATTCGTACTTCAAACCCGTCAGCCGAAAGATTTATGTTGGTGGGTGTATTGTTTTGGAAAAAATGTAACTTTTCCTTTGTAGTCCTCTTCTTTCGTGTAATATTTTATTCAGTTGATCTGGAAGACCTGTGTAGTATTCGCCAGTAACTGCTTTACCCTCTGTTAGGCAATCAATAACTGGAATTCCATTTGGATCCCAGAAAACAATGATTATAGCACCTTATCGAAAGATGAAATAAATTATTCCCATTTTATGCACAGTGCCACAAGATTCCACTCACTGTTTTGATTGGTTTCGTTTCTGGCGTGATGTGATAGCACGACAAGAAATCTGCGCACAACTTCGTGTAGCATGTAGCCGCACTCTTTCTTCTCTTTCGTCCATGACACTAGCTATTTCAAATTTCTTAAATTGCTGATTGCCCAATATCAACTTGTGCACTTACACGATGTCCTCTTTCGTGACTACAGTTTTCGAACACCGTTCACGTATATCGTCTTCAAGATAAGTACGGGCAAGTCAAATGAAGAAGTGGGCTCCTTACAAACTTCGAGTTAATTTGCGTTCTAGTTATATAGAATTTTATGTATCTTCCTATATGTGCTGTTCCAGATGATGATACTTGAAGATGTAAGTAAATCAATGTTTCCCGTACTGTTATGAATCATTTTCTTAACAGCAGCTAAGGTAAGAATTTTATGAGGGAGCGCTTTCTCTATTTCAGCATTAGAACGTAATGCACATGCAGGGGCAACTTTAAACAGCCGCATGGACTAAACTATCAAACATAAAAAACTAAACCATCAAACATAAACAAATGTGATTGACTTTGGCCTCGTACGTGCACTGAAAATTATCACTCAAATCAAATCACAGGGAGGACTATAGTTTGAAATAAGTGTTGTTATTGACCTCTTCTGATACTGAGAAAGTGTTTAAGGAGACCAAATACCGAATGTCATCTGTCTCCTATTCACCACCTCTCCTCCCCCCCCCCCCCCACCCCTCCCCGGAAGGCAGAAGCAGTGTACCCAGTCTGTCTGTGTATAAAGTAAATTCTGTACACAAGTGTGAGAAAATATTCTAAATGTTGGTGCTGCGTCGATTTGAGCCAGAATATGGGAAACAGCCCGATATCCACCTAGTGGGATGTGGGAAATCGCCTAAAACCCATACCCAGGCTGGCCAACGGTGACCCCTCGTCGTTAATAAGTCAGGTGGATTCGATCCGAGGCCGGCATACCTCCCTGTCGCAGAAGCGTAGCTACCGGCCGGATTAATATCTTCTAACAATCGCCGGCACGGTACTCGGCGAAAAAAAAAAAAAAAAGAAAAAAATTAACGTGAACGAGGAACTTGAATGGGCGTCATGGGGCGTCCACCGCGAACAAATGCAACGAACAATAACGGACAAAATGAGATTAAAAAAAGCAAGGAGGGGCAACGACGTTGGGATCACGGATTTACTTCAGACTTTGTACGCCGTTAGTAGGCCATTAAAACAGCATAATGTGCAAACAGTAAGGTGCTCTGCTCTGGCAATGCCGAGAAAATAGCCAGTGAAGTTTTACGCCTCTCTTATGTATCTGGTAGATCTTTGCGAAGCTATCGGCCATAATAAGTCATTGTGGTCGAGTGGTTAGCGTTTGCGGTTTGCAAGAGGGTCGTGTTCGAGGCGACATGTATTTTCTGACCTCTATTTTTTTCATAACTGGTCACATTATTTAATTTATATGACATTTGAGAGGTAACATAACGAAAAAAAACACGTGAATTTTCATGAAGTTGTAGTGAATTTCATTTGTTATTTGACTATTTACTATTGGTAATTAAATTTTCAAGGGAAAGGGACCGGCTTCGAAAGCCCAAGTCAGACCTCGATAAATAATGATGCGAATGACGGTATTCACAACTAGTAATATAGTAAGTCACAATGTGCACGAGAGTAAGGTACAATTACTCGTCGGATTAGCTCTCGACATCACACGATGCAGGATGGTATCTGTCAAACAAAGTGAAGCTTTATGCACATACAAGTGGTTTTTTTGCGTTATATGACCTCTGAAATGTGATATAAATTAAATAAAATGACCAGTGCTGAAAAAAATAGATTAATAATTAAGTTTGAGCGGAAGTCGATCCGTCGCCTCAATCACGTTCGTCTTACGAAGCGCGAACGCTAATCACACGGCTACCATATACTCTAACGGCCAGCAGTTACGTAAAGATACATAAGCTAGATAACAGACGGGTAAAACTTCTCTTGCGATTTTCTCGGAATTGCCAAAGTAGTACACCGTATTACTTGCACATTATGTTGTTTTAATGGCCTACTAAAGGCATACAAAGTTTGGAGTAAATCTGCGATCCCATCTTCGTGGCCTCCCCTTGTAAGAAACATTCACAAAAAAGTATCCCCGACCATCCAAGGAAATGATGTTGAAAACATGACATTTGAGAGGTAACATAACGAAAAAAAAACGTGAATTTTCATCAAGTTGTAGTGAATTTCATTTGTTATTTGACTATTTACTACTGGTAATTAAATTTTCAAGGGAAAGACTGCAGCGTGTTCAGTAGCTTCTACAACATTTTGTGTGGAGTGTGACCCGATCTGCTACTGTTCTAAGCACAGTCAAGTGTAAATAAGATAACACTGGCCCTCAGTCCTCAGAATGCAGTTTCACGAGTCCTGGACAGGCTTTATCAACAGCTCTTAGTTCTCGGAGAAGAAGGAAGTGAAATACAAAATAATAAAACTCGTGCAAACCACTAACAGACACACAGAATCTATTGTTTCTTTGTATATTCACTTTACACATGAATACGTATAACATCGAGTGATCTAAAGTAACAGAGGAGGTCAAGAATAGGTAATTCTGAAAATATTGTGCACAGGGCGAAACCTTTTTCACAGAAATCCTGAGACAGGAGCAGAAGTCACTTTAAAAAATCTGTGAATCCTAACGAAGTATAAAGTGTGTCTCGGCTGCAAAACTGCCGTTCAGCAGTTAGCCTATCGTTTTCCATTTCAGCGCAACAGAAAACTGTGTTTGTGCGGGGGCAAGTAAGTACTTCGGCTACGGCGACAGCAGCACCTTCATGTGAAAATTTGGATACTGCAACAATATTCTTCTTTTTTCGTCAGCACTGAAAATAACCCTTTTTCTTTCTGTTCCTTCCTGTGGGAAGCATCTCGTGGTACTGACAACACTTTGTAATGACATACAGGGTGACAGGACGCTCAAACTGCACGGTTGGCCGCAGGGCATGATGGGAATTAGTGTGCCATTATGGTTTGGTTTAGCGCCGAAGCCCAGTTTCATCTGGACGGGTTCGTCAACACGCAAAATGGGCGCACTTGGACTGAGAATCCGCATTTCGCGATCGAGAAGACTCTTCACCCTCAACGGATGACTGTGTGATGTGCAGTGTCCAGTCACAGAATAATCGGTGCGATATTCGTTGGTGGCACGGTGACTACCGAACGGTACGTGCAGGTTTTGGAAGATGATTTCATCCCCATTATCCAAAGTGACCCTGATTTCGACAAGATGTGGTTCATGCAAGACGGTGTTCGACCACACCGAAGCAGTAGCATTTGATGTCCTGGAGGAGCACTTTGGGGACCGCATTGTGGCTCTGGGCTATGCAGAGGCTCCTGACATGGGCCTAGATTTGTTACTATATTCTCCAGATATGAACACATGCGACTCCTTTTTGTAGGTCTATATTAAAGACAAAGTGTACCGAAATAACCCCAAAACCATTGCTGAGCTGAAAACAGCCATTCAGGAGGTCATCGACAGCATCTATGTTCCGACACTTCAGAAGGTCAAGCAAAATTTCGCTATTCGTCTGGGCCACATAATCGCCAATGATGGCAGGCACATCGATCATGTCATAACCTCAATCCGAACACCTATAGTGACGTTTACATGTTGAATAAAATGTGTGCACGCCGGAGTTTGTAACTAATTTACGCTTTTTTATATAGTTCAATAACTGATCCTGTATTTATGGCATTACACATAGCAGCAATGTCAGCAGGAGATGTTTTGTTATAAAAGAAATTGTTGCATAGTGAATGCAAAACATAAAAAGCAACTGTTTTTACGTCTGCAGATACAGTGTTTGTAAAACGAAATTGTGTAGGACGGATGACTTAAGCTGGTACTTCCAGGTATTTCCGTAACTGTTGAAAATATTGAAACAAGGCTTACGATCCATGTTTGTAATCTTTATCTGCTGAGGTGTTGAAGCAACTAGGTTTTGTTTCATTTTAATTGAGCTCTGGACCTTATTTTACATTACGTAGCCCTCTAAAATAAATGTATAATAATATGAGAGTTGGTACTGGTTTGCAGTGGAGCTTAGCGGAAAGCTAGGCGAGGTGAATATTAAACATGGATGTGCCGTTCTATTCCCTTTGCCATGCAAACATACAGTAGACAGTTGGAAGACGGGATGCCCCTGCGTTCTTTGTCTTCATATTTAGCCACGGTACTGGCTTCACGTTTTCATGGACGCTTAAATGTCATTAAGAAAATACAACGTTCCACTAAACAAAAAGTAGCTGAATGAAAACGTTTATGGAAGAAGTTACGAACAATGACTGCACATCAAAATACCAGCCCCACGGCCTACCATGACTCTTCGTAAACATTATTTCGATAGCTCCACCAATATGGAAATATGAGATTTAACCGCGAGGTTAGGCCCCACGTATAATGTTACACTACGACCACTAAAGAACGCATCCAAAATGGTTCAAATGGCTCTGAGCACTATGGTATTTAATATCTGAGGTCATCAGTCCCCTAGACTTAGAACTACTTAAACCTAACTAACCTAAGGACATCACACACATCCATGCCTGAGGCAGGATTCGAACCTGTGACCGTAGCAGCAGCGAGGTTCCAGACTGAAGCGCCTAGAACCGCTCGGCCACAGCGGCCGGCTACACATTCAAACAGAATAAGAATTCGTACTGACAATAAGTTGTGGCACGATAAAGATCTCATAACAATTTTAAAAAAACTCAATTTTCTGAAGTGTCCTGCACGCAGATAAGGCCATCATATCCGAAACGTGCTCTATAAGACAACAGCATAACGTCGGAAAAAGTATTACTACAAGTGTGTCCCGGTGTGGATTTGCTCCGCAATTCTGCAACGCTTGGTTCAGTGCCTGACTAAAGTGTTTTCTCAAATACTTATGAATAAAACAAAATAATTTAATGATATTCTGATTCTTCTACATTTCTTCTGTACATATCATTTACAAATAATAATTACCAGATACGGAAAAATATTTAAAGATAAACGAAACAAAACAAAGAAAACCTAAAGCAGCACCACTTAAATATCCAGCCACCCTGGTCTAAACAAGAGAAATTTCACACTACATCAACGCACATTTGAAAGAGTAGTAACTTGTGCTATTTTTTACTTCTCTAAAACAGTCCTTCATGTTTTAAGTATTTTTATGATTTATTCGAGCTGAATACCCAACGATTCCTTCTTCAAAAATCTCTTTAGTTCCTCTACAAGAAATTCGCTTTGCCTTATTCCTCTGGAGATACTGTAGGTTTTTCAGTAATTTTTGGGAGTTGTAAACAAGTTCTGTGCGCACTATACATACGTTTTGTTTGGGGTTGCTATCTTGGTGGAATTTTTACTGTAACCCGACGTCCATATTTTCAACACTATTGTGTAAACATACACTAACAGTCGTCCCGTAACTGTCTTCAGTCATAGTGTTGGCAACTGATGGAAGTTCAATCAATACAATCAAATATATTCAGATCCGTAACATAATCCGCCTACGCCATGCTTTACTTACATCCGAATCCCAAGATATTTGCGTCCCAATTTAATTATTACCTTGTGCTACACCAGGATGTGATTTTTCTGTATTAAGCCTATTTTCGTTGATAAGTACACTTGTCCTCATTTAACATCGCTTTCTGTGAAATACACTTTCCTAAGGTAGACCACCGTCTTTTTACTTCTCTTGCTTTGCCCTCTGGTGCTCTGCCTACGCAGTACAACCTGTCTGGAATGACTTCCTCCTCCCTTCCTCCTTCCCAAAAAGTTCAGCAGCTATTTTGGGCGGGCTGAGGCGAGGGTTTTCCATTATCTTACACACAACGAGACTTCTTTTCTCCGCCACTAGGTTCTCGTGTCTTGTCTCACTGTGAACGAGTAGTTTTCTCTACAGGTGTTGGAAGTTGCTGATGGTAGATAGGCTGATGGTAGATATGATTTTTACAAAAACGCGGTTTCTTAGTTACAGTAATGTAATCTGGCGCTATGTAAACGTCAAGAAGATAAATACAACGTCTAGTTGTACATTGGCAATTTCGAAACCATTAGTGTGTGTGTCCCGCACTTCGTTCACAAAGAGGAATATCTTCGATAAATGTTAACCCCACCTGTAGCACAGACTACGACCGGATTATAGTTCTGCACGATAGATTATAACATCTTTAAGATGAACTGCCTTGTCACGTATATTTCTGTAGTTCCACTGACAGAAGCCTAATCCCTATTACGTCCATGCCGTATAGTACTATGAGAACAGCCCTAGTATCTCGCCATTCTATCGACAAACTGTAAACAGCTTTTTAACCTCTCTCATTATTCACTATAATGTCAACGTTATATTCCTTGTAACGAAAAGAGTGTATGCTCAGTGGCGTATGCCGTGAGTATGAATAAACTGTCACCCGTTACTGCATTTTTTACTCGTGGGAAACTGATGTACTCTGTTTTATGACTCACATTAAAAATCATGCATAGTTTTGGGTTACCTGCTCTAAAAGAGAGAGACAGGAAAAGGAAAAAAATACGGGCTAACAACAAGTTCAACACAGTGTAAAAACGACAGAGTTGCACATTATTTGCACACTGGCTCTGCTGGGAATGTGTGGAAATGAACAGTTTGGAACTGTAGAAAATACACTCTAAGAAAACAAAACGACGCACCACGAAGATGTTATTCGAATTGAACGTGATTCTGCAGATGCAATGTATTTATACAGAAGAACATACTAATACAATTTCTGAAAAATTGGATGATTTATTCAAGAGAAAGAGTTTCACACTTCTTGCTCTGCGTATAATTGCTAATCTTGGAAACAATCATCCCAACATATTTTGCAAATTTACACTAAATAATGTCGTACGGGATAATTTTCTGGGGTAACTCATCAATTAGAAAGAAAGTACTGATTCCACAAAAGCGAGCAGTACGAATAATATGTGGTGTTCACCCAAGGACGTCATGCAGGCACGTCTTCACGGAGCTAGGTATTTTAACTGCACCGTCACAGTACGTACTGTCGCTAATGAAATTCGTCACAAATAACCCATCATAATTTCAGAAGAACAGTGATGAACATACCTACAACACCAGAGGGAAAACTGATCTTTATTACCCATTGTTAAGGCTATTTGTGGCTCAGAAACGATTTCAAAATGCGGCAACAAACATTTTTTGAACATTTGAACAATAACATAAAATGTCTGAGATGTAGTGAAGCAAGTTACAAAACTAACTTAAAATAATTTCTCCTGGACAACTCGTATTCTGTTGACGAAATTCTACTTAAAAACTGGTAGCCAGAACAAAAGATGGTTCAAATGGCTCTGAGCACTATGCGACTTAACTTCTGAGGTCATCAGCCGCCTAGAACTTAGAACTAATTAAACCTAAGTAACCTAAGGACATCACACACATCCATGCCCGAGGCAGGATTCGAACCTGTGACCGTAGCGGTCGCTCGGTTCCAGACTGTAGCGCCTAGAACCGCAAGGCCACTCCAGTCGGCTCAGAACAAAAGAACCCTGTTTGAAGTGGTATAGTTTCATGAATAGAAACGAAATGATGCGTTCATTAATGATAACACTAATCATGTACACATATCCTGTAAACTAACTTGTTCCACATCATTTCGATAAAAGAATCGTTCAAATGATCTGTTGATCTATGGAACGTATTACTAACTTAGTCCACCTCTGGCCATTACGTGAGTAGTTATTCGGCTTGACATTCACTGACAGAGTTGTTGGATGTCCTCAAGAGGGTTAGTGTGCCAAATGAAGTCCAATTGGCTTGTTAGATCGTCAAAATCCTAAGCCAGTTGGAGGGTCCTCCACATACTGCTCCAAAAGCGCTCAATTGGGGACAGATCAGGCGGCCTTATTGGCCACGGTAGGGTTTGGCAAACACAAAGACAAGCAACAGAAACTATCGCTGTGTGCGAGCGGGCATTATCTTGCTGAAATGTAAGCTCACGATGGCTTGCCATGAAGGGCAACAAAACGGGGCGTAGAATATCGTCGAAGTACCGCTGTGCCGTAAGGATGCCGCGAATGAGAGCCAAAGGGGTCCTGCTATGAAAAGAAATGCCATCCCAGACCATCAGTCCCGGTTTAGGGCATTACGGTTAGCCATAGTCAGGTTGGTATCCAACTGCTGTCTGGGGCGTCTTCAGAGACGACTTCGCTAGTCTTAGAGGCTCAATTCGAAGCGGAACTCATCACTGAAGCCAATTCTGCTCCAGTCAATGAAGGCCAAAAATGTGTCTGGAGACGCTTGAGACAGGAGAGGGATACCAACCTCATTGTTGTCCGCCATACGGCCCAAAAACCAGGAGTGATGGTCTGTGGGGCCATTTTTTATCGTAGCAGAGCCCCATTGGTTGTTATCCGCGGCACCATTACAGCACAGCGGTACGTCGACGATATCCTAGGCCCAGTTTTGTTTCCCTTCATTGCAAGCTATCCTGGACTTACATTTCGGAAGATAATTCCCGCCCGTACACAGCGAGAGATTCTACTGCTCGTCTTCGGGCTTGCCAAACTCTAACTTGGCTAGCAAGGTCGCATCTCTAGAACGTTTGGAGCATAACGGGCAGGGTCCTCCAACCAGCTTGGGATTGACGATCTAACGTGGCAATTGGACAGAATTTGGCTCGATGTAACCCCCACTCCCACAACTCTGTCAATCCATGCCAAGCCGAATAACTGCTTTCATACGGCCGAGAAGTGGACCAAGCATTATTGACTTGCTCAATTTCTGAAGCTCTTTCTCTTGAACACTCGATTTTTCTGAAATTTTATACATTTGTTTGTCTGTACATGTACATCACATCGACCGATTTCCGTCTCATTCGGATAATTCCTTCGCGGTGCGGCGTCCTTTTTCCCCCACAGAGAGTATTCATACTGCTGAAATGCCACTATAGCCTTGTTTTGTTCGCAGCTCGCCACAAGTTGCACTAGTCGTCAATACAGAAGTACTAACCACCACGAGAAGAGATATTGATATGTATATTTACGTAATATAATTCCAAACCAGCGGTTAAACTCACACGGTGTTTTAGGTTCAAAATGGCTCTGAGCACTATGGGACTTAACAGCTGTGGTCATCAGTCCCCTAGAACTTAGAACTACTTAAACCTAACTAACCTAAGGACATCACACACATCCATGCCCGAGGCAGGATTCGAACCTGCGACCGTAGCGGTCGTGCGGTTCCAGACTGTAGCGCCTTTCACCGCTCGGCCACTCCGGCCGGCATGAAAATAAAAAAATGACACGCTATCAATCTGTACAGTTTATCCCAGAGTGACACATGGTAAAATTAAGACGTAAATGACACAGTAAAAAAGTAAATGGGCTTCACAGAAGATGCCACGTAGGTTCCGAAACGTGTGTCAGTGAAAGAAAAACTATTCAAGAAAAATTATTTTTGAAACTTTTAAAAATAATACTTTTCTTGATTCTTCAAGTTTTCCAAGACCGCTAGCAATCCTTGTTATTAGTATGACCTGTTTCGACAGAGCTATGCCGTAATCATCGAATTTTGTAACATCATTAGATGTACATGCGTGTTACAACACTGAAAATCACATAGTGATTATGTGTCAAATTGTAATAAAAAGTGGCATGGAATAACAGAACGCCATAAATAAAATAACACACAATTAAAATATACAAAGTGTTGGGCTGATGGTCCACCTGGGACAAATTGTAATAAAAAGTGGCTGGTACTTCAGCACAACATGTTGTATGTTCTAATTGTGTGTTATTTTATTTGAGACATGCTGATTTTCCCTGCCACTTTTTATTACAATCTGACGCAACATAACTAAGTCACTTTCAGTGTTGTAACAAGCATGTGTATCTAATAATGTTAAAAGATCCGAAGATGACAGCGTAGATCGTCCGAAACCAGTCCAAGTAATAATAAGAGCTGGTAACGATCTTGGCAAATTTGATTCTTCAACAATAACTTTTAGATCGCCCCGAACGATTGACATCACGCCAAACATAGTTATAAATAATGCTTCAACGTTTATAAATATGATTATTATTCTTTGTGAGTAAGTCAGGGAACAAAAGCAAATACCAATTACACAACTGGCCATTAAAATTGCTACACCATGAAGATGACGTGCTACAGACGCGAAATTTAACCGACAGGAAGTAGATGCTGTGATATAGAAACGATTAGCTTTCAGAGCTTTCATACAAGGTTGGCGCCGGTGGCGACACCTACAACGTGCTGACATTAGCAAAGTTTCCAACCGATTTCTCATACACAAACAACAATTGACAGGCGTTGCTTGGTGAAACGTCGTTGTGATGCCTCGTGTAAGGAGAAGAAATGCGTACCATCACGTTTTCGACTTTGATAAAGGTCGGATTGTAGCCTATCGCGTTTGCGGTTATCGTATCGCGACGTTGCTGCTCGCGTTGGTCGAGATCCAATGACTGCTAGCAGAATATGGAATCGGTGGGTTCAGGAGGGTAATACGGAACGCCGTGCGGGATCCCATCGGCCTCGTATCGCTAGCAGTCGAGATGACAGGCATCTTATCCGCATGGCTGCAACAGATCGTGCAGCCACGTCTCGATCCGTGAGTCAACAGATGGGGACGTTTGCAAGACAACAACCATCTGCACGGTTCTAGGCGCTTCAGTCTGGAACCGCGTGACCGCTACGGTCGCAGGTTCGAATCCTGCCTCGGACATGGATGTGTGTGATGTCCCTAGGTTAGTTAGGTTTAAGTAGTTCTAAGTTCCAGGGAACTGATGACCATAGATGTTAAGTCCCATAGTGCTCAGAGCTATTTGAACCATTTCTGAACCATCTGCACGAACAGTTCGACGACGTTTGCAGAAGCATGGACTATCAGCTCGGAGACCATGGCTGCAGCTACCCTTGACGCTGCATCACAGACAAAAGCGCGTGCGATGGTGTACTCAACGACGAACCTGGGTCCACGAATAGCAAAACGTCTTTTTATCGGTGAATCCGGGTTCTGTTTACAGCATCATTAATGTCGCATCCGTGTTTGGCGACATCGCGGTTAACGCACATTGGAAGCGTGTATTCGTCATCGCCATACTGGCGTATCACCCGGCGTGATGGTATGGGGTGCCATTGGTTACACGTCTCGGTCACCTCTTGCTCGCATTGACGGCACTTTGAACAGTGGCCGTTACATTTCAGATGTGTTACGACCCGTGGCTCTACCCTTCATTCGATCCCTGCGAAACCCTGCACTTCAGCAGGATAATGCACGACTGCACGTTGCAGCTCCTGTACGGGCCTTTCTGGATACAGAAAATGTTCGACTGCTGCCCTGGCCAGCACATTCTCCAGATCTCTCACCAACTGAAAACGTCTGGTCAATGGTGGCCGAGCAACTGGCTCGTCACAATACGCCGGTCACTACTATTGATGAACTGTGGTATCGTGTTGAAGTTGCATGGGCAACTGTATCTGTACACGCCATCCAAGCTCTGTTTGACTCAATGCCCAGGCGTATCAAGGCCGTTATTACGGCCAGAGCTGGTTGTTCTGGGTACTGATTTTTCAGGATCTATGCATCCAAATTGCGTGAAAATGTAATCACATGTTAGTTCTGGTATAATATATTTGTCCAATAAATACCCGTTTATCATCTGCATTTCTTCTTAGTGTAGCAATTTTAATGGCCAGTAGTGTACATTTCAATTGGTGAGAGAGTTACATGATTCCACATAAACAGCAACGCAGTTCGAGGAGAGTCCTCTGACTCTTTTCTGACGGTTACAAACCGCCCATAACCTGTCCGAATCACTGCACTAACAAATTCCGGTCAGTCACAAACAGTTTGAGTTCGGCGAAATCACTGTTCGACAGCAGTTTTCGCTCTGCGCATGAGCATTGACGACTGGGACAATTACCGCTGGAACAAAGTTCACGGTACTCAGTACTGTACTCACCAGGCATAGAGAATGAAGTTAGCACGGTACGTAATGAGTTCTTTCAGGAAACGTTGAATACTTTAACGACCTGCAGGGCTGATTCACCGCTGTTATCGCAGAGGCGGTTCAGGGGGGAGCGTAGCGACAGAACACGAAAGCTCGACCGCAAGCGCCAGCTCGGCCATAAAGTGGAAAGCAGGTGCGGGGAGATGATGTGTAGTGCAGGCGCCTGGCGCCGCGGTGTTGAGTCTGGCTGCCTTTACGACTTCCGCAAGTGGCGCCGCGGGGTACGTCGTATCACATTTACACCTGCCGCAACTCTCGCAACCGGCAAACATGTCGCCACTGTTCTCACACGTGCCATCCTACACTTCACTTCACTGTGGAACAACATCAATTACTTCACTACTGCGTTCAGTAAAAACGGATGGCTGTGTTAAGACACCCGTGTTGCTTGGAAGTTTGACGAGCATTTGTACAAGTATGCACAAATGCACGTCCGCTTTTGCAAGCGTCAGTATGAATACATCGAATATGTCAAAATCGGACGACTAAAACAACACGCTCTACTGCTGATACGAAAAAAATGAATAAAAAGTGGAAACTATAAAGTAGACGCGATATGTGGTGTTAAAGACAGGTAAACGGAACGAAAAACGTATTATGTTTACTGAATATGCCGCGCGGGATTAGCCGAGCGGTCTAGGGCTCTACAGTCATGGACTGTGCGGCTGATCCCGGCGGAGGTTCGAGTCCTCCTCCTGGCATGGGTGTGTGTGTTTGTCCTTAGGATAATTTAAGTTAAGTAGTGTGTAAGCTTAGGGACTGATGACTTTAGCAGTTAAGTCCCATAAGATTTCACACACATTTGAACATTGTACTCAATACGTTAGAGATGTATCAACACGGTCTATATCTACGGTATTACTGTGCAACTCACTTTCAAGTGCTTTTGCGGTAGGTTCTAAGGACCAGTTTCAGACTATTTCTCTGTTTCATTCCGCTCTAGTACGTGGGAAAAATTAACATCTCGATCTTTCCGTGCGAGCTACGATTCGTCTTACTTTATCACTATGGTCCACAAAATGGTAAATCGGAGTCCACAAAATAATTTGGCATGCGGAGCAGAAAGTTGGTAATTGAAATTTCGTGAAATGTCACGCTTCAACAAAACAGTCCGCTGAATTACAGCCCCATATCACCAACGTCGATTCGCAGTTGGATTTGGGAACATAAAATGTCCACGAACACTATGAATCACCTACAACAAAACGATCTATTGACAAATAGGCAACACGGGCTCAGAATGGCTCTGAGCACTATGCGACTAACTTCTGAGGTCATCAGTCGCCTAGAACTTAGAACTAATTAAACCTAACTAACCTAAGGACATCACACACATCCATGCCCGAGGCAGGATTCGAACCTGCGACCGTAGCGGTCGCTCGGTTCCAGACTGCAGCGCCTAGAACCGCACGGTCACTCCGGCCGGCCATGGGCTCAGAAAACACCGTTCTTGTGAAACACAACTAGCACTTTATTCTCACGAAGTAATGAGTGCTATCGACATATACCGTCAAATTGATTCAATATCTTTTGATTTACAGAAGGCTTTTGACACCGGTCCTCACAAGAGACCTCTAATTAAATTGCGTGCCTATGGATTATCATCTCATTTGTGTGACTGGATTAGTTCAAAATGGGTCAAATGGCTCTGAGCACTATGGGACTTAACATCTGAGGTCATCAGTCCCCTAGAACTTAGAACTACTTAAACCTAACCAGCCTAAGGACATCACACACATCCATGCCCGTGGCAGGATTCGAACCTGCTACCGTCGCGGTCGTGCGGTTCCAGACTGAAGCGCCTAGAACCGCTCGACCACATCGGCCGGCTGACTGGATTAGTGACTTCCTGTCAGAAAAGCCAGAGTTCGTAGTAACTGACGGAAGGTCATCGAGTAAAACAGAAGTAATATCTGGCGTTTCCGAAGGATATGTGATAGGCCCTCTGTTGTTCCTGGTCTACATAAACGACTTAGGAGACAATCTCAGCGGTCCTCTAAGATTGTTTGCAAATTATGCTGTCATTTACCGTTCTGTAATGTCATCAGATGATCAAAACGAATTGCAAAATGATTTTGACAAGATATCTGTATGGTGCAAAAAATGGTAATGGACTCTATGAGGTCATCCACATGAGCAAAGAATCTGATAACTAAATCACACAAATCTAAAGGCTGTAAACTCAACAAAATATTTAGGGACTATAATTACGAATAACGTAAAACGGACCAATCACATATATAATATTGTTGGGAAATCAAACCAAAGACTGCAATTTATTGGCAGAACACTCCTCTTCTGGACTATTGCTGTGCGATCCACACCAGAAATGATTGACGGTAGACATCGAAAAATGTTCAAAGAAGGGTAGCTCGTTTCGTAATACCGCGAAATAGGGAACAGAGTGCACGGATATGATACACGAATTGGAGTGGCAGTCATTAAAGCAAAGGCGTTTGTCGCTCCGGTTGGACCTTCCCATGAAATTTCAATCGCCAACTTTCTGCTCAGAGTGTGAAAATATTTTGTTGGTGCCCACTTACATAAGAAGACAGGATCATCATAATAAAATAAGAGAGATTAGAACTCGCACTGAAAGATCTGAGTGTTCGTTTTTCACGTGCGCTGTTCGAAAGTGGAACGGTAGAGAAATAGCTTAAAAGTGGCTCGATTAAACCTCTGTCAGGCACTTAATTGTCAACTGCAGAGTAATCATGCAAGGTGTAGAACAGGCGTTTGTTTTAATGATTGCTACCCCAAACTCGTCTATCATATCCATGTCACTCTTTGAAATAATACAAAAGAAGCCGCCCTTCTTTGAACTTCTTCGATGTCCTTCGGGAATGTTATCTGGTGAAGATCCCACGCCACGCAACAATACTCCAGAAGAGGATGGACAAGCGTAGTACAAGCATTCTCTTTAGTAGATTTGATGCACTTTATCACTGTCAATAAAACTCAGAGTTTCCCTCAACATACTTATCTCAGCATAAACGAGGAAACGTGATAAACCTTCTGACACTCGTAAGCGCTTTGACTAAAAAGCAGAATGCCATATGAGAAATGCTTTAAGACCACACAAAAGGCTGAGAGTTATTACGCTATGTATTGCGACCAGAAGGGTTTACGAAGACTTCAGATATGTATCTAAGGGTATGCTAAACATTTAGGGACAAAAACTACGGTAGGGAATTCAAAACTATTCTGAGATAAGGACTCAACGGCCGGAAATGAATATTTCAGCGGGGACGGGTCTGGAATGAGCAACGAGTGTGAGGAACTTGTCTGTTACGAAACATAAGTAGTTTACAAACAGCCGGCTACCGCATCGCCGTTGACCGAGCTAACTTGAAAAACAACACACTACAGTCTGTGTTGTACCCACAGTGGAATTTACAAGTGGTACCAGCTGATGACTGTTAGTTCACAAAGGGGCATTACTCGATATACCGACTGGTAGGCGTGACGTTAATGCATGGTACAGCAAGATGGAGCGTCCACAAACCCGAACGAATCTGCAGAGAAAATTTCACAACTGGCGTCATCCTAACTAGAATGAATTTATTTTCATGGATAGAAACTTACGCGGAAATGCGACTTTCAAATCACACTCCAAGAGTAGACCAAGGTTCTCGACAAAATCACTTGTCTCATGTAGCAATCTCACTATCGAAAATTTGTTTGGGCTAAAATTATTACAGAAATATGCGAGTGGTCTCAACCGCTGTATACACACTCTTCAGCCCCCACAATTGTTAATGAAGCAACTCAAAATTACGTACGACGATTGGCGATTAAACAATTTTGGCGAGGAGCTGTTTAAAAGGGCGCATATATTGGTTGAAACTGGTCGTCTTATAATAACTGTAGCAATCAAGAAATATTAAAAAGTTTTTTGCAGTTCCTAACAGCTATTAGGTGTTGGTTGTCTGTGCCAGTTAAGTGCCGTTATTACTAGACTGCTGGTTCTTCTGCAGCAAACAGCAAACCTTGAGCCGGCCGGAGTGGCCGAGCGGTTCTCGGCGCTTCAGTCTGGAACCGCGCGACAGCCACGTCGCAGTTTCGAATCCTGCCTCGGGCATGGATATGTGTGATGTCCTTAGGTTTACGTAGTTCTGAGTTCTAGGGGACTGATGACCTCAGAAGTTAAGTCCCATAGTGGTCAGAGCTCCTCTCTCTCTCTCACACACACACACACACACACACACACACACACACACACACACACACCTCCCCTGGTTTGCTTCCAAGGAACTGGTATTTTTAACAACATATTCTTCTGTAGAGCGGACCTCTGCTTCATATTTTATTCAAATAAGATCGCATGCACCATCCGTTTTTGATTCATTGTAATAGGCATTCGATTCATACTCTCAAACTCTTCCTACAATCCGCGACTGCTTTACCACAAATAGCGCAGCATAATGCTGTTAAAGATACTGCCTCGTAATTTCCAGCTGTTTATACAAGTTAACAAAAATTCGGTACACACGACTGAGAATATATTTTTTCGGTATGTTTGCACAATCTTGTGTAACTGAAAATCGATCAAGCCTAAAGTAACTTTGGTAGTTTAAACGATGGCGCCATATCGTGATACACACGCACAAGCATACTTTCACGAAATTCTTTACCATGCCTGCTTATCGAGCTTCTAGCTCCGTGTGTAGCCGCATTTAGCTGCCTACGTGCACATCTATATTCTGTTAATCACTATCAAGTGTACAGCAGAGGGTACTTTTAATGGTATGATGGACTAACGTTCTCTAATCTTTTCATTCACGGGTGGAGCGTAGGACGACTGATTGCTTACGTCCATTTTTGTGACCTGACAACCTCTTTGAGCTATATGTTGGTGAGGTATGGAGCTAAATAATATTCGACAATTTTAGAATACTCTCAGAAAGTGACTAATCTCTTGTCAAATGTTACCGCGAGCAAAGTAGGACATGACTACATGCACAGCCCTCCTTCCGGACATTCGAGGTCCCATGTCAGTCCGACATGTTACAGATCCAACACAGCTTACAATAATTCAACATATGACTTGCAACCGATTTTCAAGCAATTCCATTACCAAATTAACTTCAGTTCCTTAATTTTTTAATCTAAAGGTTGGTTTAAGCACTATAGAACGTTACTAGGTATTGCCCTGTTGTAGGTGGTATGCCCTCATCTTACACTTTTGAATGGACTTCACCAACCAGTTCCTTGGGAACTACAGTTTAACGTAGTCTCCGAACCACGGGACAACTTAGCATTTTTGACATTATGAAGACAGTGTTGAAGAAATCGGTAAGTCACAAAAAGAACCTCGAGCCCACTGAAGATTTTTGATTTTTGAGTCTGACACATACCCATTTAGCCAATTAATTCCTATCTGAGAAGCGAGGTGACCTCCTTATGTTGTGAACTTCTCTACTCTTTTTAGGCCTTTGTACATTGGAGATCAATGTTGCTAAAACTGAACTCTGATGATAAGTTCAGATCTTTATGTGGAAAGTACAGAAGAGTTTTCGTCTTTGGCCACATTCCCAAACATCTGTTCTGGCAGTTTTGCGAAGAAGCTTCTAAAACGTTTTCGAAAATGTTTTGTCTCGTTCACCACTTGTGAAATTATAATATTCCCAATCTACTGCAATGTGGTTAAAATTACATAAATGGAGAATATTGAACTGAAGTTCCCTCTTAATATTCAGATACTTTTGCAGGCGGCGAGGAGCGTGATCGGACTATAATTTTAAGCCTGCTTTATATTATCTACTGTTTACGAATACACGCTTTCCACTCCATATACCTTGTCGGTTCTGTAAACACTCAGATGTTTTCTATGCAAGTTATTGTGTTACAACTACGGCATTTCACATAAGTTTTAAACTCTTCCCTTGCTGAAAAGAAAATAAGAAGAGTCGAAATTTAACGACGTGGTAATCCGACATGGTGTCCTGTCTACGACGGTCCTCTTGACGTCATCTAGTGTGTGAGCACTGTCCTGGTTTTCTAGTGGTCCCAAGCAAGGTCAATCGAGTTCATGTCAGTAGATAGCACAGGGCATTCCAATGGGTTGAGTCCCGCCTCCTGGAGGACAGTTTTTACGAGGCGAGCGCGATGTGCTTGTGCATTAATCTCTCCAGCGACGACCTCATCGTCAAAAAGTTGACTGTAGGGCTGGACAGTATGTTGGAGTGCCCTGTCCGGCTACCACACGGCTTTCAAATTACGATTGGTAGTGATGAGAGGCGACCGAAATTGCACGCCTGAGACACGCACGGGCACGTTGCCGACTCCACACTCTTCTACGATGATAGTCGGGCATCAGTCAAATCTTGCACTAGTCGCTGAAGAGAACCCGACGCCGCGAACCCAGGTTCTATTCCCTTTGATCACTTTCTTCGCGCATATCGGTGCTGCAGGTTTCTGATGTTAATCTTGAGCAACGCCTAAAGGCAATGGATGATAGTTGCGTATTGCTTGGATCGACACTTCCCTCCCTCTTATCTTCAAAAAGGTAGTTCTGTTGCATTCTCCTTCGATTACCTACGAGATATAATTTTTAGGTAGTTGTCAAAAGTTGGTGGTGTTGACCACGGGGGACCATTACGAGGTAGACTACACCATCTCGATATCATGTCCTCGATATCATGTCCTCGATATCATGTCCTCGATATCATGTCCTCGATATCATGTCCTCGATATCATGTCCTCGATTTCATGTCCTCGATTTCATGTCCTCGATTTCATGTCCTCGATTTCATGTCCTCGATTTCATGTCCTCGATTTCATGTCCTCGATTTCATGTTCGAATGACGTGATTATCGTGTACTCTAATAGGGGGCAACTTCCCGTCATGACGACTCTTCAAGCCATTAATGGGTAACAGGTGTATGGTGTACTTCGAGGGAAGGTGGGATGGGGAGGGAGGAGGGCTGGACAAAAATATTAGGGAGGAGAGTTGGGGGATCTAGCCATGCCGACGATTTGTTTGTCCAGGCTAAATTGCTCACTTTCAGGAGCAAAGATGATTCCTACAGAGTAGATTCTGGGTTTCCAAAAACGACATGATATGCGAGCAAAAAACATGTTCTAAAATTCTACAACAGATCGACGTCAGAGATATAGGTCTATAGTTTTGCGCACCTAATCGACGACCCTTCTTGAAGACTGGGACTACCTGTGCTCTTTTCCAATCATTTGGAACCTTCCGTTCCTCTAGAGACTTGTGGTACACGGCTGTTAGAAGGGAGGCAAGTTCTTTCGCGTACTGCGTGTGTGTGTGTGTGTGTGTGTGTGTGTGTGTGTGTGTGTGTGTGTGTGTGTGTGTGTGAGTGAGAGAGAGAGAGAGAGAGAGAGAGAGAGAGAGAGAGAGAGAGAGAGAGATTGGATTAAGTAGTGTGTAAGCTTAGGGACCAATGATCTCAGCAGTTTGGTCCCATAAGATCTTACCACACATTTCAACAACTTTTATGTCAATCTGGTGATTCGACCTCTTGAGCTGCCATTCATGAACAGCATTCCAGGGGCTGTTTTCCAACAGGATAACGCTCGCCCACACATCGCTGTTGTAACCCAACAAGGTCTACAGACGGACGACATGTTACCTTAGGCTGCTCGATCACCAAACCTGTCAACAATCGATCACATATGGGATGTCATCAGACGACAACACCAGCGTCATCCACAAACAGCATTGACCGTCGCTGTATTGACCCACCAAGTGCAACTGACATGGAACTCAATCCCACAAACTGATGTCCGGCATCTGTACGGCACAATGCATGCATGCATGTATGTATGTATTCTTGCATTCAACATTCTGGCGGTTACAACAATTATTAATGTACCAGCATTTCACATTTGAAATGATTTTTCTAACACATTAACCTGTGATCTTGCAATGTTAATCACTTAAATACACTCCTGGAAATGGAAAAAAGAACACATTGACACCGGTGTGTCAGACCCACCATACTTGCTCCGGACACTGCGAGAGGGCTGTACAAGCAATGATCACACGCACGGCACAGCGCACACACCAGGAACCGCGGTGTTGGCCGTCGAATGGCGCTAGCTGCGCAGCCTTTGTGCACCGCCGCCGTCAGTGTCAGCCAGTTTGCCGTGGCATACGGAGCTCCATCGCAGTCTTTAACACTGGTAGCATGCCGCGACAGGGTGGACGTGAACCGTATGTGCAGTTGACGGACTTTGAGCGAGGGCGTATAGTGGGCATGCGGGAGGCCGGGTGGACGTACCGCCGAATTGCTCAACACGTGGGGCGTGAGGTCTCCACAGTACATCGATGTTGTCGCCAGTGGTCGGCGGAAGGTGCACGTGCCCGTCGATCTGGGACCGGACCGCAGCGACGCACGGATGCACGCCAAGATCGTAGGATCCTACGCAGTGCCGTAGGGGACCGCACCGCCACTTCCCAGCAAATTAGGGACACTGTTGCTCCTGGGGTATCGGCGAGGACCATTCGCAACCGTCTCCATGAAGCTGGGCTACGGTCCCGCACACCGTTAGGCCGTCTTCCGCTCACGCCCCAACATCGTGCAGCCCGCCTCCAGTGGTGTCGCGACAGGCGTGAATGGAGGGACGTCTTCAGCGATGAGAGTCGCTTCTGCCTTGGTGCCAATGATGGTCGTATGCGTGTTTGGCGCCGTGCAGGTGAGCGCCACAATCAGGACTGCATACGACCGAGGCACACAGGGCCAACACCCGGCATCATGGTGTGGGGAGCGATCTCCTACACTGGCCGTACACCACTGGTGATCGTCGAGGGGACACTGAATAGTGCACGGTACATCCAAACCGTCATCGAACCCATCGTTCTACCATTCCTAGACCGGCAAGGGAACTTGCTGTTCCAACAGGACAATGCACGTCCGCATGTATCCCGTGCCATCCAACGTGCTCTAGAAGGTGTAAGTCAACTACCCTGGCCAGCAAGATCTCCGGATCTGTCCCCCATTGAGCATGTTTGGGACTGGATGAAGCGTCGTCTCACGCGGTCTGCACGTCCAGCACGAACGCTGGTCCAACTGAGGCGCCAGGTGGAAATGGCATGGCAAGCCGTTCCACAGGACTACATCCAGCATCTCTACGATCGTCTCCATGGGAGAATAGCAGCCTGCATTGCTGCTAAAGGTGGATATACACTGTACTAGTGCCGACATTATGCATGCTCTGTTGCCTGTGTCTATGTGCCTGTGGTTCTGTCAGTGTGATCATGTGATGTATCTGACCCCAGGAATGTGTCAATAAAGTTTCCCCTTCCTGGGACAATGAATTCACGGTGTTCTTATTTCAATTTCCAGGAGTGTATGTTACCTAGACAAATGTATTTCCGAAATATCATTACTCTACTTTTTTTGGTTTTGCGTTTTTTTCGTCAGTGTATTTGTGCTAAATGTTTGTCGAATGATGAGGAGAACTAAGTACAAGAACTAATTTCTCAGTACTGTTTGTGACGTTTTAAAGAGAAGGCAACCAACTATGTCTGTATCTTCCTACCGTAAATTTGATGTGGATCCATCATTCCACATGAAACGAAAGTGCACCTAAAGCAGTGGATGAAATTCGATGCCGGCCGGAGTGGCCGTGCGGTTCTAGGCGCTACAGTCTGGAACCGAGCGCCCGCTACGGTCGCAGGTTAGAATCCTGCCTCGGGCATGGATGTGTGTGATGTCCTTAGGTTAGTTAGGTTCAATTAGTTCTACGTTCTAGGCGACTGATGACCTCAGAAGTTGAGTCGCACAGTGCTCAGAACCATTTGAACCATTTTTTTTTAAAATTCGTTAGCGCTGTACCAAAAGGTGGAATCTATTTCATCTCTCCAAAACGTTATGACTAGCGTGCTGTTATGTGTATAAGGGATTCCAGGTTCTGATTACCTTTAAAACGCTTGTGAACCGAAGGGCTCAAAAAAATAAAACGTGGTACGAGCCTTAGATTGCAAAAGAACAACGAAAGGTAAAAAAAAATGCATTTGCGACAAGTTCGTCTGGCAATGGAGAAACTAAGGATTTCGAAGCACAAATTGTTAAAATAGCTACTTTATTCGTATTTATTGTCCCTGAATTCCTCCTACTTCCACAGCCAAAGAAATCGTTTTTGATGCTAACTATAATGGTTTTTTCGCAAGCCGAGACGGTAATCTGAATTGAAATTTAAACGATAAAATCCGTCTACTGCCACGTAATAGCTTAATTCGTTATCCCATATATGTAAGTGCTTAAGTGTAACTTCATATTCCGGGCTTCCACTGGCACTCGGAGGGCGTTCGTAACCACCTCAGCACAGATACTAATTTCCACCACATTGACACCGCAATGAATATCTTTTCATAGTCAGCCATAGCCCTACAACGAAGCTTTGCTTCGAAATGTTCTTATACCAAACAACACACTGTAAAACAAGATGGGTTTTATTTTTAATGTACAAGAAATTTGTGGCTGGAAAATGTTTTGATGCCTATAGTAGCGTAGGTGAACATTTCGCAACCGTTCGAGAACTGCATTGCAAGGGCAGCATTTACTCACTAGAAAAAATTTATAAAATGGTTCACTCGGCACAAAAGAGCATTTATCTATAAAGCAATGTCTTTACCTGGCAGATCAAAAAATATTTTCATATTGGCCCGACAGCTGATACCCACTACACACTTCATCAAGCTTCTGTAGGGGTATGGTTAGTTGAATGACAAGGTCACAACTCAGTCCTGTCAAGTTGCTAAGAAATAAAGTGCTCCTTGATGAACTCAAGAGCTCATCGTCTCGATCCTGTCGCAGGAAACACGGCTCGGGGAACAAAGTTGCGCTTTTATTCGATGAATACCCGTTTCTGTGCGTGATATGAGCCAATACTGACATTTAGAGTTAAGAGTAACAACAGCACACAGAATTCTTGGAACAGTGAAGCGCTGCAACCATTATCGGTTTCACTCAGGGACTGGCAAGCTGCACAGTATCAAAGTTGAAGGACCATACGGGCAGTGAACGGAGGTATTGTGTGCTGGTAGTGAGAGCAACAAGGTTCCTTCGACGCGAATGTTTCCTCTCAGTGGTGAGTCAGCTTTCAGCTAGAGCATTTCCAATCACATAGCTTCAAGAGAGAGAAACGTTTCTTCACTTGTAACTACAGTGGTGACTGGAACCGTTTGGGGACGCCTAGTTAACGTTAATCAGTATGAAAGATAACAATTTTTTTTTTTTTTTTTTTTTTCACTATGGGACTTAAGCAGCTGTGGTCATCAGTCCCCTAGAACTTAGAACTACTTAAACCTAAGGACATCACATACATCCATGCCCGAGACAGGATTCGAACCTGCGACCGTAGCGGTCACGTGGTTCCAGACTGAAGCGCCTAGAACCGCACGGCCTCACCGGCCGGCGATAATAACTGAAAACCAGACTGTCCCCTTGAGGATTAGCAGAGAAGTCCTCATCTCGTAGTCAGTAACAGACACTGGAGAATGGTGACTGCTAGTCATATTTACAATACATAAGAAACATTAAGTTCTGCAGTCCGACTACAATCGGAGGCTTAGACGGAATTATACGACAAAATTAGTGTTTAGTTAACTCTGATAGCATACACAAGAGGTCACGCTTTTAAACGAAGTATAATACAGAATAAATGCTCTGAATTACTGTTTATATTCCTCAAGGCATGCGAGAAATATTTCTCTTCCGGAAGAACAACCCAGCAACAGGCGAGGCAGCTCCGTTGAAAGACGCAAAACACAGAAAATGTTACTCAAACACTATACAGGAGACCCCAGGAGGAATGGTTAAGTATTGAGGGGTATGATAGGAATGATCATTCTCAGCATCAAAGCCCAGTAAACATGGGCTCTAAAATTCATACCTTAAGAGCTTATGAGCACTTGTTCATCTTCGATACTGTGAAACATTTCTTCTACTCAACAAGTACTCATAGCTCTTAAGGAGTGCATTTTAGAGCCATTATTTACTACACTTTATTGCTTCGAATGATCGTCCCAGCCATATCCCTGAATACATCCTGGGACACCTTGTATTTTCGTGTTCGCTTTCTGTGCGACAGCAATTAAGTGCACTATTTTGAGTTGTTTTGTGATATAGATATCAAAGTTACATACTTCACAAGTTGGCTCTACTAAAAGCTGCAGGGAGCATCCTTACACTTAC
The DNA here is from genome assembly GCF_021461395.2 of Schistocerca americana. Taxonomy (NCBI): domain Eukaryota; kingdom Metazoa; phylum Arthropoda; class Insecta; order Orthoptera; family Acrididae; genus Schistocerca; species Schistocerca americana. The sequence continues at coordinate 208,725,939 of NC_060130.1, read as the reverse complement.
ATCTAATGGAGGTGAAGCTACTAGGATAGATCATAATGGCTCTGAGCACTATGGGACTTAACTTCTGCGGTCATCAGTCCCCTAGACTTAGAACTACTTAAACCTAACTAACCTAAGGACATCACACACATCCATGCCCGAGGCAGGATTCGAACCTACGACCGTAGCGGTCGCGCGGTTCCAGACTGTAGCGCCTAGAACCGCTCGGCCACTCCGGCCGGCAGATCCTAATGTCCATCCATTCACGCAGTGCAGCTATTAGTATCCAAAAGGTAAACATTTTGATGGCTTGCTTTGTGATGAATACGCACAGATGGACTGTACACCAACTAGCAAAACAGACAGTACGTCTGCAACCTTTTGGACATTAATGCATTATATGTTACAGAAAGGCTGACTGTCGAGGCCTACGAGAAAGGCAGGTTGAGTCACGAAGGTAGGTCAGAGCTTGCTTGCTCGCTCAGCTCAGCAAACAAACTGTGTTTCTGCACCTGTTAACTCGTAACCAGGTGTGTAGGTACAAACTAGAATTGTATCTTCTACTGGAATCCGCTATTATAGAGTTTATTAATCCTACAATGATCTGAAGTCCATAGACCTTCTTATAATTTGTTACCGCTGTACTGGGGTATAATAAAATTAAAATCATGCAAGAATGATTATCAGCTGCATAAGGCACAACTTCTTGTATGAAACGAGGACTGTTAAACAGAAGAGATTAAATGCTATAAACAGGCCGTTATACCATTGGTATCGAGTATTGATATTAAATTTTGTTGTAGCAGTGTTAATCAGTAAGGTCTCACTACAACAGATTCCAGTAGAAGATGCAACTGTCGCTAGTACGTGCACGTGCAGCTTCGAGGTAACAGGTTTAGAAACGAATTTTGTCTGCTGAGCTGAGCGAGCGAGGGAGTTCAGGACTACCTTCGTGACGTACGCGCCGCGGCCTGTCTTTCTCGTGGGCCTCGCTGACCGCTAAATGACGAGCTCTACTGGCGTGTGATCGGAACACGCATTTGGTTGCGCTGATCTCAGATCCTGAGATTCAGAAATAATGAGACTGGTGTGAGCATAGCTTTGTCTGGGTATAAGGCACACTGCGTGCATTATGATATGCTTTGCGACAGCACACCCTAAAGCAGAATTGTAGACAGAAGCGGATTTCAAATCCTGCGCTCTACAGTAGCTGTTAGCTCAAGAGTTGTAGGAAACAATGTCTTCAAACATTTCATCCAGTAACATCAAAATAAAACTTCCTACCCAGCACATAACTTATTTAAAATAAGTATTCCACTGCAATTTTGTCATATGATGACATGGCTGGAGACCGTGGCTGTTATTTGAAGACAAATGTTGATGGTGTTGGGACAGCAACCAACCACAAATTTACTTTCAGTTCCTTTATTCAAAGGGTACCGTTACCAGTTTCGAATCGTTATGATTCATCTTCAGACTGTTTCCATGCTTTCCTTACGACATGTGGTGCGTTTTTTTCACAGATTAATTGTCCTAAAATATAAATAATACATAATTATAAGCACGCCACACAGATGGTTGCGTTACAGATTTTCATTGGATGTGACTTACGTGAAATGTCGGTTTGGAGTGTGTTTCCATAATATTCGTCCAACCCATGTGAATACATTTCCACTGCATTCTTATCGTTGCACACGTAAATTTTTCTCACTGAACACTTTAGATTTGTCACAGAACAGATTTCTACCGCGCACCACATATTTTGATACATACAAAGTATTCCACTGTTCCTTAACTACGTCAAAACGTGCTGTAGGGTTATTAAGTACGGTGGGAACTAGACACAGTAGTAAACTTCACAGAACTGTTAACAATATTTGTAACACACTTATCATAAATTATCTTTATGCCTAATGTCCTCTTTTTTCTGTAACTTTCAACAGCCTTTGCCTTGCTAGTCGAAAAAGCTTTAGTTTACTGCAACCCTATTTGACTTTTACACCACCGTAAGGCTGCACCATGTTTTTAATTGATACTCTACATGGCAACGACAGGAAAGCTGTTTCAGAATTTGTTTTAGAATTTTTCTGAGAATGCAAAAAAAGATGTCATAATCCATTCTACTCTGAACGATGCTACGATGTTGAAAAATGAGAACCTGTAATCAAGGTGAACCTACAAATCCAAGATTGATAACACTACCTTCACTTATGTACCCCAACATGTTTCGACAAACTTTGACCGCCTTCGGTGGGTTTTCTTTTCTTATGTTTTCTCGCTATAGTCGATTTTATTTGCGAAATAAGAGAGAAAATATGTCCTTATAAACGATGCGGCATTCAAATGTGTGTGAAACCTTATGGGACTTAACTGCGAAGGTCATCAGTCCCTAAGTTTACACACTACTTAACCTAAATTATTCTAAGGACAAACACACACACACACACACACACACGCCCAAAGGAGGACTCGAACCTCCGCCTGGACCAGCCGCACAGTCCATGACTGCAGCGCCAGAGATCGCTCGGCTAAACCCGCGCGGCGATGTGGCATTAAACTTAGTTTTATTGTTAAATATGTTGTGTTATAGGCGCTGAAGGCAAAAATTTTGATTTACCCCTCTTATAGACAGCAGCTGATTACATCAGTATCAGGCTGATATTCGTGTGGGCGTGTTCACAAAGTCTCCAGCTGGTGGCGCTAAGCATCCAGTTCCGTAGTTTTCTATCTGTCTGAAGTAAGTAGACTGTAAGTGATTATAACGAGTCACCCTCCTCTAACATTACCTTTTTTATTATAGAGATAACCGATACCATGTACACTATCGATTCTTGCATAGGTTAAAATTATCTCAGCTGTCTCATTAAAAGAATACATATGATTATGTTATCGATGTATTACATTTCAGGCTAAATTGTATAAAAAAGAGATTAATGTGTTACAAGCGATATGTACTGACAGTTAAAATTACTCTTCTTTTAAAATATTTGTAATTACGAAATTTCTGGAATACTTAAGAATCATGTTATTAACTGCACAATCTAACGCTACTTCTTAAATTTATTTCTAGATTGATTTACAAAATAATGATATATTTTAGCCAAGTTTCTTCTTTGGTAAAGAAAATTTGTAAACTCTATTGCATTGTAAACTCTTTGGAAATTGTGAGTACGGAAGAATGTAAGTAGTGGTGGGCATCCCTCTGATGTAAGTAGACGTTTTCTAAGTTTGCCACCAACTATGTAATTATTGTTTTTTATGGGAAAAATGTAAAAACGGTCTGACGTTGAAAGATGTAATGCCGCATAATGAATAGCAAATATTCTAATTTACGGGTTTCGACTAACTACATAATCTAGTCAAAAAACAACGTGAAGACTTCCTTGAAACTGAACTTATATCTGGTGTAATTAATCAGAAAGTCAGTTCCACGCTTGAGCTAATTTTAATTCATTTTTATTCCGCAGTTAACATATTATTTGCGCAAATGGTTTGTGCTGTGTTACGTGCTCATATTTGACACAGTTGAAACAGTGCGCCTATTTTTTAATGATTCTCAGAACTCGCTACAAAAAAGGCGACAGCGAGGAACTTAAAAGCTTTCACGGCTGAAAGAACTTTTGGCTGACTATCTCGGAGAGAATGACGACATGAGCTAGAAAGAAACTCGCTGTAGCACAGTGGGCTTATTGAAAGCGGCAATAACTGTCACGTGGGTGACGCGCTGCCTCGAGTCGAGAGCACTCCAGTATGAAGGCCTTGTCTTGTGTGCGCAGGAGCTGTTGTATATCAGCGCTGCGAGCAATAAAAAGCCACGGCACAGCGCATTTGACACACGCGAGCTTTTTGTGGCCGCACTTTATTTCGGTCACATGCAACTGATGTTTTTAATGTCTTAGTGAGTGCTATGCACCGCAGGAAGATTGACTCCCCTCAAATGGACACCGACCAGACGCAAAATAAAGCTTTGGTGTCAGTACTGCATAACGAGGAAAACGGTAAGATACCCAGAATAACGATATCGTCCACGGTCCGTAAGACTGTTCTTACTAAAATAGAAGGGCGTTTCGAAAGCAATATTTCGTCGTCAGCATAAATACTTTGGTTACTGTAGAAGATACGGCGTAATTTTGATGTGTAGTGAAAGGGACCGAAATTTGTATGTAGGTAATTACATAATCTAAAAGTTGAAAAAAAAAAAAAAAAAAAAAAAAGACTGACAGTAGTTAAGACAATGGGCGCGTACACAAGAGGGGCAGTTTTGAAATCCCCACCGGCCGTTGTGACCGAGCGGTTCTAGGCGCTTCAGTGCGGAACCGCGCTGCTGCTACGGTCGCAGGTTCGAATCCTGCCTCGCGAATGGGTGTGTGTGGTGCCCTTAGGTTAGTTAGGATTAAGTAGTTGTAAATCTAGGGGCCGAAATATCGAAAAAAGTCCTTAAGAACTTTTTAAGGGACAATCATTAAATGCAAAAACTTTTCACCGACTTAGACTTCGTGCACCCTTCCTGTACCGCCGGGTAGGGACTTGGCCAGCCGCTTCACGGCTGGAATCCGCCTTGCCCTGGACTAGGAGGGAGGGGGGTACATAAACACCGGACTGGAACACGCACCGATTATGACGTACGTAATTTAGATTAGATGTAGAAGATAGGATAACGCCTTAGAATAAACTGCAGCGATACCAAGTTGAGGGCCATCCCAGTGCCAGGGGCATGCCCACTGGGATTAGCTCAGTGGGCCTGGCCAACACCCAGTAGGTTTATAGTAGCACTGGCACACCTGTAACGCTGCAGGTAGCATTAAGTTTCCTTGTAGATTAAGTAGCTTAGAACCACATAGCGGTAAGATTAGAGTAATAATAATAATAATAATAATAATAATAATAAAATCACCTGTAGTGTAGAATAGCAAGCAGCATTTCTTTGTATCACTACTAGGACCCACTAATGCAGTCAGGTAGTGGGTTAATATGTATAATGCAATGAACTGAATAAAGTCTAGGGGACTGATTACTTCATATGTTAAGTCACATAGTGCTTAAAGCCATTTGAACCATTTGTTCAAATCCACGTCCGGCATTCAAGTTCTCCATTATTTACTTCAGCTGAATGTCACAATGCTTCCTTATATAAGGCCACGGCCGATTGTCTTCTCCATAATTCTCCTGTACGACTATGTGCCCGATTTCTAATGACTCCGACGTTCACGAAATTTTTAATATTAAAGTTTATTTGTTTATTACTTTCATCCACGAGACACCCTAAACTTCTATTCGGTCGCTGGGAAACCCCCACAACAGCTTTCACTTAAGAATTGATTATTTATTGCCGTTTACACATTGCTTACGCAAAGCTGACCACGGTTACCACTGAAAACACTGACATCATTGCGAACACTGTCTCAATATATTTAACAAGTCACGCTCCTAAAAATATTTAAGTGATCAAAGCGCGACTGAACGTTATTACAAATTTTACAGTGTAATACACGGAGCTGCCGTATAAATTTATTGTGTAAAGTAAATTAAAAGGAGCTGTTATTTTGAAGTCTAGAAATGATTTGAGACTGTGGAAAAAAAAGAAAAAAATCGCTCTGCTATTCAGAGTTCACGTTGAAGGAAGGGAAGGAGATATCATTTCAAACAGGAACACGCCTAGTAATACACTGAGATTTTCGATCTGTCCTTCGGGATATACCTTAGCTTTAACTTGCATTCAAGGGTACGTTGGTGAGTAGTGTAAACGTCTCTGAAAACAGACGGTAGATCCGATTTAACGCCTCGTGCATGAAGAGGACATTAAAACAGTGAAGTGTTTATAAGTGAGACTGAAATTGTTTTTGGGTGCGCCAGTGCTATTAAATATATTTCTCTTTACGGTTTTGTTGAAGTGTGGAAAGGATATCACGTAAAGTTGTTGGATGGAGCCAATCTTAAGTGCTCAGTGTGACTTTAGGAAAGCAAATGCAAATAATATAAGTTTCTTGCAGTTGCTATAGTGTTTTCATTGAGGGAATCGACAACTGCGAAGATCAGAATCACTTGGATTATGTTAATGCGGTGCCTGAATCAATATTTATTTATGGATTAAACGTGATCTCAGATGTTTTACAGCGATGCGACTGGTCTGTTGAGGACTTCACACAGGAAACCATTGATAATTTTCAAGATATGGCAATCGAGAATAGTAAGAGAAAATGCAAGAAGCAGTTGATATTTTAGGCACCTCAACTGAAAACTGAGTATTAAGGTTTAATGTCCCATCGACTAAGACCCGGAGCACAGTTTCTGACTGGGTCATCTACTTTACTGAAAGAAAAATCTCCGGATTTGCCTTTAAGTGGGTTAGGGAAACAGATGGGAAACTTCTGAAAGGCCGGACAGTGGTTTGACTCGGCGACGTTCTCGATGCCGTAGAGCAGCCATGCGTGACAACTAATCAATAAAAAACGCACCACGTGTTCTAATGAAAGCATGAAAGCCGTCCGGCGATGAATTGTAATGATTCGAAACCGGTAATGATACCTTTTGAATAAAGTAACTTAAATTTGTGGTTGGTTGCTGCCTCAATACCATCAACATTTGTTACCTTAAAGTATTTCTAGCTTTCACAAAGAAAGAAACCTCCAATCTTTCCAGCTTCTGAGGAATTTCTTCTCGGGCGCTTTTTTCTAATGCATCCAGATATTCGTTGTCGAAGCACTTCTTCAGTTTTCAGCATATTTTTTAGACAACATAGTTGCGTGGAGAAAACAGCGATTGGTTTACTTACAATCAGTTATTCAAAATGACAGTCACAATGACATTATTTATTTAGTCGCCAACCTGTTTCTAAATGGTTCAAATGGCTCTGAGCACTATGGGTCTTAACATCTTAGGTCATCTGTCCCCTAGAACTTAGAACTACTTAAACCTAACCAGCCTAAGGACATCACATACATCAATGCCCGAGGCAGGATTCGAACCTGCGACCGTAGCGGTTGCGCGGTACCGGACTGTAGCGCCTAGAACCGCTCGGCCACCGGTTTCAAGCCGCGATGGGGTATCTTCAGGGCAATTTACAGCATTTGGTCGCTCGCTGGAGTCGTCACCCGGCCTGTGCACGTTTGGTAACTACCAAATGGTGTAAATTGCCCTGAAGATGACCCCATCGCGGATTGAAACCGGTTGGCGGCTAAATAAATAATGCGATTGTGACTGTCATTTTGAATAGCTGATTTCGGCATATTTTCAGGAAGTGCACCCGTCATTAGTCCTTCACTTTGTAAACTCGACGATCTCTTTGCTTATCGTTTGTTTAGTACCTTATATGCATTAACGTACATCACGGACCCTTAGAGATAACTTTGCGTGCAGCTGTGTTGGAATAAAGCCGCAGTTAAAGCTACCGCAAACATACGTGAGAAAACACTCTCGAACGAATCGCAACTGTTTAACATTAAGTGTGGAGAGACAAGCTACGATACACTAAAATGACAAAAACCCTCGCTACTGGAAGACCGATGAACTTCCAAATAATGATAGAATTCCCGGCTTCGTTCACCTTAAGGTATCATCACAAAAGTAATTTACGCAAATAAATACTGTAACCATACATATCAGCCGGCCGTTGTGGCCGAGCGGTTCTAGGCGCTTTAGTCCGGAACCGCGCTGTTGCTACAGTCACAGGTTCGAATCCTGCCTCGGACATGGATGTGTGTGATGTCCTTAGGTTAGGTTAGGTTTAAGTAGTTCTAAGTCTATGGGACTGCTGACCTCAGATGTTAAGTCCCATAGTGCTCAGAGCCATTTGAACAATTTTTAATAAACAAATAAACTTTAATATTAAAGATTTCGTGAACGTCGGAGTAAGGAAGCATCGTGACATTCAGCTAAAGTAAATAACGGAGAACTTTAATGCCGGCCGGGATTTGAACAAATGGTTCAAATGGCTTTAAGCACTATGGGACTTAACATCTGTGGTCATCAGTCCCCTAGAACTCAGAACTACTTAAACCTAACTAACCTAAGGACATCAAACACACACATGCCCGAGGCAGGATTCGAACCTGGGACCATAGCGATCACGCGGTTCCAGACTGTAGCGCCTAGAACCGCACGGCCACACCGGCCGGCATACCAAGCACAGTTTGCTATGACCCAAGAGAGGGTATCTGAAGACTACCTAAGCACCTTGTTCCGTAGATGACACAGTTAAGCCCTTTTTCCTACACTACGGACATAAAGAAAAAAAACCTGTCATTTATATACCACAATCTGTTACTACCATCATACTAAAACATTGCAGAGCACGCCCAAGTGTTTTAGACCACACCGTTCATCCTGCACCGTTGAATATGGAGCTTCGCAGCAGACCACCCCTGTGTGTTCACATGTAGACCCAACGACATGGTCAATCACGATTGAAGTGGGCACGGGACAATCGGGATTCGACCATAAATCAATGGAAACATGTCGGCTCTTTTGATGAATCACATTTTTCCTACACTAGATCGATAGTTCATCTCCCCAAACGCCGTCATCGAGGTGAACGGCGGCTCGAAAGGTGCAGTGCGCCACAGAAGACGCAGGTTCGTGAAAGCAATCTTATGCTACGGGAGACATTCTTCTGAGCTTGCATGGAGCCTGTAGTAATAATCGAAGACACGCTGACAGCTGCAAACCAGCTGCATCCCTTCACGCTTGATGTCTTCCCCGACGCCGATGTCATCTTTCAGCAGTATAATTATCCATATCTCAGAGCCAGAACCGTACTACAGTGGTATGAGGAGCATTACAGTGAACTCACGTTGGGGTCTCTGCGACCAAATTCGTCTGATGTAAATCCTATGGAATCCAACTGGATCGCTATCGGGCGCCACCACCGTCTATGCAAATCAGCGGCCCATTATTTACACGACATATATGTAGACATGTAACGCTACACACTTCCACAAACCTACCAACAAACTGTCGGATCTCTGATAGAGAGAATCAGTGATGTATTTCGTTCCAAAGACGGACAAAAAAGCTATGAACAGATGGTCATAATGTTCTGGTACGCCAGTAAACTTTTGCATGATTTGATGGTGGGTTTTGATGAATTAAATGAAAGTTACTGTCGGATCTTTTTGTACGTGTTGAGAATTTGAACTAACAAGGAAATGAATCACTTCAATAACATAATCACCTTTGATATAATTAAATTTTCGTTGACACATTTGAGTCTCATCTTCATCTACAATAATGACAGAAGTTCGAGAATTGAGTTAAAATTTGTGCCATGGCCAAGACTTGAACCCGGGTCTCCTGACTTATTACACAGACCTGTTAGCCATTACACCACCTCAGTCTTACAGCTAACACAGCTGCACGGACCTCCCTAGTCCAAAGCCATCCCTAACACAAACTTCAATTCACATCTTGAGCTTATTTTCCCCTCCTTAGATTGTGATACTGCTAATGCTCTCCAGTATTGGAACAGTATCCTAGCATTAGACGTGATGGGGAAATCCCGCCTCTACCTCAAGTGTAGGTGATATACAGATATGATAATATTAAATTTTCCTTCAGACATTTGAGTCTCATATTTATCTATGACAAGGATAGAATCTCAAGTCCCGGCCATGGAACAAATTTTAATTAACTTCTGAAGCTTCTATCACATAATCGATAATCACCTTTGTTCAAAACAAGTGAACTGTTTGATTTGTTGGCTTTCATAGTGATGATGTAACAAAAAATGCGATGTTTCCCCACGCAAAAACTCTCGTCATTTTTATATGTACACATATCTGTTTAAGTCGGACATCAATTTGTGTGTGTTTTGACATTCAGCGTCACCTGAAGTTGGTCTAAGATCCCAAAGCCAGTTCGTAGCCAAATATTTCCTATTTGACATCGTTTCCTTATAGTGTTTCGTGGAAAGAACGCCATCTTCTCTTCAGGGACTCCCACTTCAGTTCTCAAAGCATCTCTGCAATACTTGAGAGTTGATCAAACCTGCCAGTAACAAATTTAGCAGCACGCCTCTGAACTTCTCTGGTATCTTACATTAATCCGAGGTGGTGTGGATCCCAGACACTGTAGCAGTACACAAGAACAGGTCGCACTAGTGTTCTAAATGTGGTCTTCTTTATACGTGGGATGAACTTCCATGAAATTCTCCTAATAAACTGCAGTCGATCACTCGCCGTCCCTACAATTGACCTTACGTACTCATCCCATTTCGTATCACTTTGCAACCTGACGCCCAGATATTTAACGAATGAGACTGTGTCAAAGGGAACACCACCAATACAATATTCGAACATAACGGGATTGTTTTTCCTACTCAATCGAATTAACTTCCATTTTCCACATTTAGAGGGCAAGCTGCCATTGATCACGCCAAATATAAATTATGTCTAAGTCATCTTGTATCCTCCAACAGTCACTAAACGACGACACTTTGCCATACACTGCAGCATCATAAGCAAACAGTCACAGATTGATCACCCTCGTCTGTCAGATCTTTCACGTACATACAGCACCAGAGTGGTCCTATCACACTTCCCTGGGGCACCCCTGGTGATGCCTACGTCTCTGATGAACACTCATTCGCCGTCCAGAGCAACGTACTGGGTTCCATTACGTAGTAAGTCTCGCGGCAACTCTCATTCTGTGGACCTATTCCGTATGCTTGGACCTATCGTCAGCAATCTGCAGTGGGGCATGTCTCAAATGCTTTCCGGAAATCTAATAATATTGAATCTGCATGTTGTCCTTAATCCATGGTTCACAGAATTTCGTGTGAGGGTACGACAAGCTGAGTTTTGCATTTGCATGAGTGATGCTTCCTAAAAACGTGTTTACTTGTGGACACATGCTATCTCTTTAGTGAACTGGTTTCCATTACGGAACATATTCCCCAAAGCAGCGGAATATGCGCATTGATTCACAATATTTACGTTATGAATTGCTATCCGTGACCAACAGGAGCAACTTTCAAGGTTTCACTGCTACCATTACATAAAAAATCATAGTTTGGCAAGTTTTTATTATTGTATTATGTAATAAAAACATACGTAGATTTATAAGTTCTTAGTAAGTAATAAAGAATCAAACAGCTGACTTACCTTGTTTTATGAAAGTAACAGCAGTCCCGTTGGTCTCCCAGTACGCGTAACAGAAATTCGTAGATCTCTCGCATGTTTTGTTGGTATGTGTGCTATTTTCCTGAGACACAAAAAAAGCTTCTGTTAAAAGTGGCATTATTATATTGAGTCAATTTATAAAAGTTTTTATGTATGTTAGCCTCCTCACTTCTTTCCTACGGAACTCATACACTAATAGGATGAGGAGCAGCCAGAGAATACCATCGAAATTTGCCTTGCATGAAAGTTGCACCGAATATTTTTGAAAGAGGTTGAGCGACATTTCAAAATTGTTCTGCATGTGAATAAAAGTTGACGTTATGCGACTCAACTCGGGGAGAGCGCGAACGAGCACAATATAAAAAACTGCTCTGGCTCCGCATCCTTTCTTCTGCAGCTCATAAAACACATCAAAAAACCTTACGTGGACCACAGTGACAAACGCTTGTCAATATATCTTGTAGTTGTTAAAGTATATTGTTCACTCAGTTATCTTACAGTACGAAATAAAATTTTAAAAAAGAATTGTTCCTTATCATCTTTCTGATAGGTACTAGAGCGACTAACATTGCAAGCCATCTTGCAGAAAGCATCACACACGGTGCACCGGCAAATAAATGCGCTGATCAGTCAGAACATTATGACCACTGACCTACTATCGATATAAACCAGTCCAGGCGACAGCAGTGTTACCTGGCGAGGAATGACTGCTAATCAGACAGACACACATACAGTGCATGTAATATCAGTGAACATGCTGTCAGTGTGTAGAATGGGTAAAACGCGCGACCTGAGTTTGACCGAGGGCAGACTATGACGGCATGGAGGCTCACCACGAGCATTTCGGAAACTGTGCCACTTGTCGGGTATTCGAGCAGTGCTGAGGCGAGTGTCTTCAACACGTGGTGAAAACACGTCCAGACGTCGTGGTGTTGGTTTTGGGCGGCCGTCCCTCATTACAGATGTCAACGTCGTAGGCTGGGCAGACTGGTAAAACAGGACAGGCGGCGAAATGTTGCGGAAATAAGATCAGTCTTTAATGCTGCGCAGGGTACAAGTGTGTCTGAACACACAGTGCATCGAACACTCCAAAAAACGGGCATCTGCATCCGACGATCCGTACATATGCCAATGTTAACACCATGTCACCGGCAACTACGACTGAAATGGGCACGTGACCATCGGCACTGGACGTTGGCGCAATGGCAGAGCGTTGGACGGTATGACGAATCCCGATACCTTCTTCATCATGCCATTGCAAGGGCGCGAATCCGTCGTCTTCCAGGGGGACAGATCCTTGACATCTGTACGGCAGGACGGAGATAAGCTGGCGGCGGCTCCATTATGGTCTGGAGAACATTCATGTGGTCACCCACGGATCCAGTGGACCACATGCAAAGCTCCTTGACGATCAACGAGTATCGTACATTGGGTGCGTACTACATACATCCCTTAATTACCATCATGTTTTCAGACGGCACTGGCAGTTTCCAAAAAGATAATTCGCCAGTCACAAGACCAGGAGTGTGTTGGAGTGGTTCGAGGAACACAATGGCGAGTTCATTTTGATGTGTTGGTCCCCACAAGTCGCCAGATCTGAACCCGATTGAACACATCTGGGATGAGATTGAACGTGGAGTCAGAGTTGATCCCCCCTCCCTGCAATTTACGGGAATTAGATGACTTACGTGTGCAGATGTGGTGCTAACTCCCTCCAGTGACCTATTAAGGCCTCACTGCGTCCGTGTCACAATGCTTCGCAGCTGTTATACGAGCCAAAGATGGACACATCGGGTATTACGTAGTTGGTCATAATATTCTGATGATAAATATAGACTACAATGCACGCTAATTATGTTTTCTTTGGTCGTATGTTGATAACTAACGAAAGGGACAATCGCAGATACTGACTGGCTAAAATTATAGGAGACTGTGAGGCTACGGTCGGAAAGGTCTAGTGAGAAGGGCCGCTGCACTTATGCTAGATCTAAGGGTCACTACAGAAGCCGACAGCTACGACCAGAACGTGGTCCGGACAAACGACACCGGGACCGCAATGGAGTGACGGCTGAGTAGCGTGTTGCGGCCCAACTTTTATCATATGCAGGGTGCATCCATTATTTCTTGAACGGTTCAAGAGACTGAAATGACGTTTCTGGTAGATTGTGGTAGGTAGAGGGGCCATAATTTTGCTGTGGGGGCAATACATTTTAACTCTTGCATTAACTAATGCAATGGGGTGATTTTTTTTTTTAATGGAACGATACACTTCCTTTAACTGTATTCTGAAGATACGCTCAGGCACTGAGAGAAAACTTATTTTTTTTGGGCCTACTTACACAACACTAATACAAGCTCAGCCAAGACTGTTGTGCATGGAACTGTATGCTAACTTCTAGCATACCAAAAGAGGCTTAGGAAAAGTATTTCTTGTTCAAACAAACGCTTTTGTCGAATCAAGTACAAAGACAAACATTTGATGCAACGGTGGAACCAGGCACGAGAGCCAAACTGGACAGTGTTTACGCCGCATTAACCCTGCTGTTCTGTTCACTTTTACTTGACATATATACTGTTCGGGTCAATATGACCCGACATATCAAAATGCTTTAGAAACATAAATTTTGGTACAGTTTTAGCTATCGACATTGTTGTTCTATTCCAGTACCTTGTTAGTAATAATAATAATAATAATAATAATAATAATAATGGTAATAATAATAATAATAACAATGCATACAACTTTATTGAGGGATATTTTTCATTTAAATATGCACATAAATTTGAAACAACAGACAGTTTCCATTACAGGCATTCAACTTAGAAAGCACTACAGTTTTTCCATACTTCTATTCTTATTGTTGACAGTTTAGACGTAAGTATTGACATTTTCTAACAACAGACAGTTGTCATTACAGATATTCATCTTAGAGCACACTACAGTACAGAACACACTACAGTTTTTTTATTACATTCCAACATAGAAAGCACTACAACTTTAGAATCCTCTCTTCTTACTGATTGTAGTTTAGGCACAAGTATTCACATAAATTTGAAACAACAGAATTTTCAATACAATCATCTTATAAAATACTACAGTTCTTTTCTTACTGCTTGCACTGTGGACACAAGTAGGTTACATGTTTCTTGCAAATATGTTTACTACATTTTCCACACACCATGTTTGTTTTATTGTCATTACTTGATGGACAGAACTTACAGCGTGCACGTTTTGTAGATTTTCTTGTTGTTACCGATTCTGACACACCACCCACATCATTCGGGTTTTGGATGCTTGTGACCATTCTCAAAGAATCTTCTGTTCTTGGGAAATGCGTTCTTGATGCAATATGTTCTTTTATCAGTGACTTTCCAAGTTCCTCCAAGAATATTCTCCTTCTAGTCAATTTGCTTGCATTCCAATTAGGGTCAACCGAAATCCACAAAACGTATGCATTATAAGCAGAAACATCAAGAATATTGTAGAAAACTATCATTGGCCACCTATTACTTTTTCGTTTGCATGTATATGTACCTAATAACTGATCAAGCGTGTCTACAGCACCTTTGGTTGAATTATAGTCCAAAATCATTTTTGGCTTCTTATCAGCCCTGTCACTGATTTCCGCATCATGGTGGAGAGTGCTCATAAGTACAACATTCTTGTGTCTCTTAGGAATATAATTAACCACAGTAGTGTCATTTGTGAAGTAAAATGAAGAGCTGTGTACCTCCTTGTTGGTCATTTTGTGTGGAAGCTCCGGCTTATTTTTCCGTATAGTTCCCAACATAGTCAATTTCCTTTTCAGAAGCAGCTGCCCCAAATTGTACGACGTAAAAAAGTTGTCACACGTGATATTCTGACCACGTAACTCAGAAGTGAGATCAGATACCACCCTCATTCCCTGATTTCTTTCTGGTGCCGCTCCACTCACCTTTCCTGTATAAATTTGGGCTTTCAGTACGTATGAAGTTTTGCTGTCACACATGGTCCATATTTTGATCCCATATTTTGCCGGTTTACTTGGGATATACTGCTTGAATGGACAGCGACCTCTAAATGCTACTAACTGCTCGTCAACAGTAACATTTTCTCCTGGATTATACAGTTTAGGAAGGACCTCTACCCACTTCTCCCAAATACTACGAATTGCGGCAAGTTTGTCAGTACGTCGTCTTTCCTCTCTAGTAGATTTCTTGTCAAATCGCAGGACACGTGATATCTTACAGAATGTTTCATGAGACATGGTTGCTCGAAATATGTTTCGCCCAGTATCTTTATCCCACAAACTTTTTGTAGACTCCCCATGAGATCGATATACACCCGCTAGGAGTAAGAGTCCTAAGTATGCATGGAAAACAGAACCATCAATATCTGTCCACTGTTCACCATAAACTCGCTGCCCTTCAATATTTGTCATCTCTATTATTTCATTTTGAAGCGCTGTGTGAAATACTGCTTCAAATGAACATTTTACATCAGATATTCTGCTGACTGCATACCTGGTAACTCCTGGGGTACTCTTGATGATGTTCGAAGCTGGTAGGCGACCATGTTGTGCTGGTGGATGCAACTGCCATTCTATATTCCCATTTTTAGAAAGAAAAGTCTCTACACTATTTTGTATGGGCTGTGGACTGTCGTAACTGTCATCGGAACACTCGCTTTCAGATGCATTGCTGATGTGATCTTCAAACTCAGAAAGTGATCCTTCATCTGGTGAGGCATTTACTATTTCTTCCAACTCACGATCATTCAATGGTCTCATCGCCATGGTGTCACAAGTCAAACTGGGCAGAAACAAAGCATTCCAATTATTGAGAACTGCCAATTATTATTTCCTGGGGAAAGCAACAAACAAGCCCATTGTTGTGAACGCATGGAGCTTTAGGTGATTGTTGAGAGTAAGTTGGAATGATGCAGTCACTATTCCCACACAACACAACAAAAATAATTTTCGCCATTTCCAGATTTTAGAAATAAATACGAGTTACACTAAACATATTTGTGTCGGGTCATTATGACCCGAACATTACATATGCAACTATTACAGTTGAAGCCCAAACTTCTTAAACTTTTTTAAAACCTTTTAAAACACATGCTGCTCATCCATTTTCAGACAAAGTCACAAAGTTTCATAAATATATATTGGTATTTACATAATGTAAAATAACGTTCATATTCGTTTCGGGTCATATAGACCCGAACAGAACAGCAGGGTTAACCAATTCCGGCAGCCTTGTCGTTCAATTTCAGTTCATTTCTCGGATATTCTTGGGAAAATTTCAGCGACATCACCACCTAACAAATTTTATATCACTATACTCATGTTTTCAATAGCTTTCAAATGGCCTTAAAAAGGGCATCGTTCCACTTACATAACGTAAACTAGCTTCAGTACCTCATTTGATAGAAGAGACAGTGTTATTCCACATGCAACAAAATTACGCGCCCCTCTTTCCACACTCATTTGAAGGCAACCTCTTTCAAATATCTTGAACTGTTCACAAAATAAAAACTTGTGCAACTTTGATTTACTCTGTATACTCATACACAGCAGTCATGCAAAATGTATAAAACGCACTGAACCGTTTCATAGCCGATTTACACTGAGGTGACAGAAGTTATGGGATATCTACTAATATAGTGTCGGATCTCTTTTTGCCCGGCGTAGTGTTGCAAGTCGACGTGCCATGGGCTCGTCAAGTTGTTGGAACACTGAATCAAGCTGCCTCTATAGCCGTCCATAAATGCGAAAGTGTTATCGGTGCAGGATTTTGTGCACGAACTGACCTCTCGACTATGTCCCATAAATGTTCTATGAGATTCATATTGAGCAAGCTGGGTGATCAAATCATTGGCTCAACATGTTCTTCAAACCAATCGCGAACAATTGTGGCCTTTTGACATGGCGCATTGTCATCCACAAAAATTCCATAGTTGTTACGGAACACGAAGTCCATGAATGGCTGAAAATGCTCTCCAAGTAGCTGAAGATAACCAGGACCCAGTCCATTCCATGTAAACACTGCTCATATAATTATGGAGCCAACACCAGCTTGCACAGTGCCGTGCCTTGCTGACAACTAAGGGCCATGACTTCGTATGATCTGCTCCACACTCTAAACCTGCCATCAGATCATCTTACCATCTGAAATCGGGACTCACCTGACCGGATCACTGTTTTTCCAGTCACCCACGGTCCAACCGACATGGTTACGAGCCTAGGAGAGGCGCTGCAGGCAATGTATTGTTAGCGGTCGTCTACCGCCATAGCCCATTAACGCTAAATTTCGCCACACTGTCCTGCCAGATACGTTTGTCGTTGATTTCTGAAGTTATTTCATAGTGTTATTTGTCTGTTAGCACTGAAAACTCTACACAAACGCAGCTGCTCTCGGTCGTTAAGTGCAACCCGTCGGCCACTGTGTTGTACGTGGCGAGAGGTTATGCCTGGAATATGGTATTCTCGGCACACCCTTGGTACTGTGGATCTCGATTCCCTAACGATTTCCGAAATTGAATATCCAATGCGTCTATCTCCGACTACCAGTCTGCGTTCAAAGTCCTAATTCCCTTCGTGCGCCCATAGCCACGTCTGAAACCTTTTCACATGCATCACCTGCGTACAAATGACTGCACCGCCAATGCAACGCCCTTTTATCCCTTGCGTACGTGATACTACCGCCATCTGTATAAGTACATACCGCTCTTTCTCGACTTCTGTCTCTTCGGTGTACCGGGTGATCAAAAAGTCAGTATAAATTTGAAAACTGAATAAATCACGGAATAATGTAGATAGATTGACACACATGCTTGGAATGACATGGGTTTTATTAGAACCAAAAAAATACAAAAGTTCAAAAAATGTTCGACAGATGGCGTTTCATCTGATCAGAATAGCAATAATTAGCATAACAAAGTAAGACAAAGCAAAGATGATGTTCTTTACAGTAAATGCTCAATATGTCCACCATCATTCCTCAACAATAGCTGTAGTCGAGTAATAATGTTGTGAACAGCACAGTAAAGCATGTCCGGAGTTTTGGTGAGGCATTGTCGTCGGATGTTGTCTTTCAGCATCCCTAGAGATGCCGGTCGATCACGATACACTTGCGCGACTTCAGGTAACCCCAAAGCCAATAATCGCACGGACTGAGGTCTGGGGACCTGGGAGGCCAAGCATGACGAAAGTGGCGGCTGAGCACACGATCATCACCAAACGAGATCACCAAGAGATCTTTCACGCGTCTAGCAACACTTTTTTTTGTTTTTTTTTGTTCTAATAAAACCCCATGACACTCCAATCATTCCAATTACCTCTCTATCTACATTATTCCGTGGTTTATTAAGTTTTCAAATTTATACTGACTTTTTGGTCACCCGGTATATTTTCGTGAGAGAAAAGCTCTTAACACGAGTAATTCATCCGAAAAGCAAAGGTTCATGGGCAAATCTAGGCAAATTAGTTAGTATGAAATGAATTAAGGTATCATGATGATCGATGTGTCAGGTTAAAAAGTCCGAACAGATGTATCCGAAGAGCTACTCTTACTTGTTTTTTGTGAAATGAAAAAAATTGTGTCCAAAAATAGTTAAAACCATTTGAATTATCAGACAAGACAGCTACACATATTGGTGATTCAGGATGTGCTAGAATATCAACACGCGACACACCATTTTTAAATTACGTAGTTTACATGTATTAATTAGTATTTTGGCACTACTCAAAACAAACATTAACTTGCCTGTGATTCAAATTACATTCAAGCCGCAAAAACTGAATTTAACAGAGAAAAGGTGAGGTTATTTCATAAAGAAATACGTGGTACTTGGCTTGTTACTAATACTCCTTGGGCTTAATCCACAATACAACAAAGTTATGCTGTGATACTCGTTATATTTTATTAATTATCGATAAACTGCTCAACTTACTGCTTAGAGTGAGGTATCAAATTAATGAGTGCAGAATCGTGCATCTTTCTGTCTGTTTAGATTTAAGCTAGCTGTAAATGTTCGTTTTGTGTACAAGGTGTCTCGGAACTCCACTGATAAAATTTGGGAAGTTGCTCACCGATACACTCTCAGTATTTTGGTGTAAGGGACGCTTGGCCTCTGGTGGCTCGCTAGACAAAAGTAATATAATCCTGATTTATTCGCTATGTTGCTCCGACTACCTGTGCTTCAGGGAAAATACCTTCACAATAGATAAAAATTAATGTTGTGCAGATATTTTCAGTGCAACACAGAGAGATGCGAACGTAGTACAAAATCAATCAAAATGAAATTACTCTAAGGACTCACCGAAAACCACACATCCTGTTCACCGAAATACTCAGAAAATATTGCTGAACAACCTCCGAAACTTTGTTCGTGGATTCCTATATAAAAAGTCTGATAGCTTACTTTGGACTGATTTTCGCGAGTTTTGCGATTTATTGCATTCATTAACTGCAGACTTAATTTTTCAGTGGTGACAGCTGCTAAAGGAAACTTTTTCGTAAGTTACCACTCTAGGGACTTGAATACTCCAGGCTTATTCAATATTCACACTGAGCATTAGCACCAGCTACTTAGAAATTATGCAAGTTTTTCTACAGTGTATGATGGGCACTGGAGAGTCTAACGCCTTTAAATTTATTTCGGCCACGCTTAATGCAAAATTTTGTCATTATCAGTGGCATTTGTTTCGTTCTGGTATTTCATTCTTTGCTCATAATTACCTGACACTGAATAGTTTGTGTTCTTAGATAATAAACAATGGTCATTTTATGAAAGAAAGTTCTAATAGAGAGATGCTATATTTCAAATCGCTCCCGATATAAATATTTATAAATAATTACAGCCATGAAATTGTTGAGCTTCATTTTAAGTATATTTCAACACCATTCTGACACTTCTTAAGCACATACTGCTGCTGGATATGCGTACATGCGTTTAGTACACGCATAAACTAGGTGATTTTTTGCTGTTCGGGAATGAATATTCAATAGATAGCAGCGTTTTTGAAGTGCCACTGAGGTCTTTTGGCACATCGTAAAGTGAACCACGAATCAATGGGACCACATTGCCTGGCCTGTGCCACAACCGCTGAGGTCAATTTTCAGCCCTTCGTATCTTTTAAGTTTTTTTGTTTTTCTGTGTGGTACATTCTGCAATGTCGACGATCCACGCTCAAATGTTTCTCCAGGATTGTGATGTCCGGCGTAGTTGGTTGGTTGGTTTGGGGAAGGAGACCAGACAGCGTGGTCATCGGTCTCATCGGATTAGGGAAGGATGGGGAAGGAAGTCGGCCGTGCCCTTTCAGAGGAACCATCCCGGCATTTGCCTGGAGTGATTTAGGGAAATCACGGAAAACCTAAATCAGGACGGCCGGACGCGGGATTGAACCGTCGTCCTTCCGAATGCGAGTCCAGTGTCTAACCACTGCGCCACCTCGCTCGGTATGTCCGGCGTAGTGTTTTAGTATTCGATTAACTGTATCCGTTCTAATGGCTTGTCCTTATGTTGGCGGAATCAGTCCTATTCCCCTTCTCAGAGTTTCCGTGAAGCAACCCTGTTCCCTGTCGATTTTGCGCAGTTGTTTTGTGGAAATACAACAACATCTACTACTACTACTACTACTACTACTACAACATTATTATTTCTTTCTTTTCTCAGACGTAATGTCAGGTCAAAAATGGAAAGTGACGCAGACCTTGATCAAGCGTGACTTCCTTTTAACTGTACAGTATGTGTTACATTGCATTTAGGAACTTTCGGGTAATTGAACATGTATCAATAATTACGAATTTCTGTAGTTGTATATATAAGTTTGGAGTAGCTGTATTGCATTGATGTACTGGTGGATATTGTGTGGTATGACTCCTGTAGTTGATAGTATATTTGGTATAATGTCAACTTTATCCTGATGCCACATGTCCTTGACTTCCTCAGCCAGTTGGATGTATTTTTCAATTTTTTTCTCCTGTTTTCTTTTGTATATTTGTTGTATTGGGTATGGATATTTCGATTAGTTGTGTTAATTTCTTCTTTTTATTGGTGAGTATGATGCCAGGTTTGTTATGTGGTGTTGTTTAACCTGTTATAATGGTTCTGTTCCAGTATAATTTGTATTCATCGTTCTCCAGTACATTTTGTGGTGCATGCTTGTATGTGGGAAGATGTTTTATAAGTTTATGTTGTAAGGCAAGCTATTGATGTATTTTTGCTACATTGTCATGTCTTCTGGGGTATTCTGTATTTGCTAGTATTGTACATCCGCTTGTGATGTGATCTACTGTTTCTATTTGTTGTTTGCAAAGTCTGCATTTATCTGTTGTGATATTGGGATCTTTAATAATATGCTTGCTGTAATATCTGGTGTTTATTGTTTGATCCTGTATTGCAATCATGAATCCTTCAGTCTCACTGTATATATTGCCTTTTCTTAGCCATGTGTTGGATGCGTCTTTATCGATGTGTGGCTGTGTTAGATGATACAGGTGCTTGCCATGTAGTGTTTTCTTTTTCCAATTTACTTTCTTCGTATCTGTTGATGTTATGTGATCTAAAGGGTTGTAGAAGTGGTTATGAAATTTCAGTGGTGTAGCCGATGTATTTATATGAGTGATTGCTTTGTGTATTTTGCTAGTTTCTGCTCGTTCTATAAAGAATTTTCTTAAATTGTCTACCTGTCCATAATGTAGGTTTTTTATGTCTATAAATCCCCTTCCTCCTTCCTTTCTGCTTAATGTGAATCTTTCTGTTGCTGAATGTATGTGATGTATTCTATATTTGTGGCATTGTGATCGTGTAAGTATATTGAGTGCTTCTAGGTCTGTGTTACTCCATTTCACTACTCCAAATGAGTAGGTCAATATTGTTGTAGCATAAGTATTTATAGCTTTTGTCTTGTTTCTTGCTGTCAATTCTGTTTTCAGTATTCTTGTTAGTCTTTGTCTACATTTTTCTTTTAGTTCTTCTTTAATATTTGTATTATTTATTCCTATTTTTTGTCTGTATCCTAGATATTTATAGGCATCTGTTTTTTTCCATCGCTTCTATGCAGTCGCTGTGGTTATCCAATATGTAATCTTCTTGTTTAGTGTGTTTTCCCTTGACTATGCTATTTTTCTTACATTTGTCTGTTCCAAAAGCCATATTTATATCATTGCTGAATACTTCTGTTATCTTTAGTAATTGGTTGAGTTGTTGATTTGTTGCTAACAGTAGTTTTAGATCATCCATGTATAGCAAATGTGTGATTTTGTGTGGGTATGTTCCAGTAATATTGTATCCATAATTTGTATTATTCAGCATGTTGGATATTGTGTTCAGAGCAAGGCAGAACCAGAAAGTACTTAATGAGTCTCCTTGGTATATTCCACACTTAATCTGTATTGGCTGTGATGTGATATTATTTGAATTTGTTTGGATATTAAGTGTGGTTTTCCAATTTTTCATTACTATGTTTAGGAACTGTATCAATTTAGGATCTACTTTGTATATTTCCAATATTTGTAGTAACCATGAGTGGGGTGCACTATCAAAAGCTTTTTGGTAATCAATGTATGCATAGTGTAGCGACCTTTGTTTAGTTTTAGCTTGATATGTCACCTCTGCATTTATTATCAGTTGCTCTTTACATCCTCGTGCTCCTTTGCAACAGCCGTTTTGTTCTTCATTTATAATTTTGTTCTGTGTTGTATGCGTCATTAATTTCTGTGTAATGACTGAAGTTAATATTTTGTATATTGTTGGTAGGCATGTTATGGGGCGATATTTAGCTGGGTTTGCTGTGTCTGATTGATCTTTAGGTTTCAGATAAGTTATTCCATGTGTAAGTGTATCAGGGAATGTGTATGGGTCTGCAATGTAACTGTTAAATAATTTAGTTAGATGTGAATGTGTTGAGGTGAATTTCTTTAGCCAGAAATTTGCTATTTTATCTTTTCCAGGGGCTTTCCAATTGTGAGTAGAATTAATTGCTTGGGTGACTTCATGTTGCAAAATTATCACTTCAGGCATTTGTGGTACCATCTTGTATGTATCTGTTTCTGCTTGTATCCACCGTGCATGCCTGTTATGTTGTACCGGGTTTGACCATATGTTGCTCCAGCAGTGTTCCATGTCTGTTATGTTTGGTGGATTCTCTATTTTAATGTGTGTGTTATCTATTGCAGGTAAAATTTCTTTTGGTTTGTGTTGAATGTTTGGTTTTGTTTCCTTCTATTTTCACTTTTTTTGTATCTTCTAAGTCGTTTGGCCAATGCTTGTAATTTCTGCTTCTTTTCATCTAATTGCTCTATCACTTCTTGTTGTGAGATTTTACCAAACCTTTTTTGTTTATTTTCTGACATTTCATTTCTTATAAATTGTGTTAACTGTCTGATGTCTTTTCTCAGTTTTTCTATTCTCATCTGTAGCCTGTGTTGCCATGCTGGTTTTGTGGGTTTTTTCTGTGTGTTGGTTGGTTCTTATCTCTGCCTAGTGTGTATATTTAGTGTAGTGAGTGCTCCTATATAAACCAATAGTTTTAACTCTTCCATAGTTGTGTTTTCATTTATTTTGTTGTGTATGATTGTGTTGATAGTTTTTATTGTTGTTTCGACTTGTGGGTTATTTGGCGGTCTATGCAAGAATGGTCTAATGTCTGTATTTGTGTCTTTGTATTCTATATGTGTCAGCTGAAATTTTTCTTCTATATCTAACGTGTGTCACTTCGCGTTCTCTTTGTGCTTGTTCTGGTGGCTGTCTTAAGATTTCGTTTTCCTCTGATTGTTTAATTGATGCGTGTTGTTCTTTGTTTGTTTGCTCTGGGATGTTTGAGTCCATTACTGCATTTTCTTCTTCTTCTGATTGCACATTATTTTGTTCCAATATTTGTAGTACTTGTTTGATGTTTTCTAATTCTGACTGGGATATCCTGTTATTTTTGATTATTACACGGATCTGATCAGCTAGTCGTTCTGTTAAAAATTTTAATTCTGGGTATCTGGTAATAAATGTTGTGTATACTTGTGATCTGTATCCAGTTGTGTTGGTTCCTAGGTTTGTTGCTTGGTAATAACAGAACATGAGGTGTCGATTAACTTCATCTGACCATCGCATCCTCTGTCTTTGTTTTCCTTCTAGGGTGGTTGCAGGAAGCCTATCCTGCAAAACACCTCTATTTGGATTTGAATCATTTTCCAGTTGGCTAGTAGTGTCGTTACCATTGTGGGCGGGCATAGGGTTCAAGCGTCGTCCCCGACCATGACGGCGCTTGTCCAAGGCTTCTTTAGTTCTGTCCTGAACCAACTAATCACACTAAAAGGGGGGGGGGGGGTCAGCCCTATTAGTGGTTTGTTCTTTTCGTCGCCTTTTACGACTGGCAGAACATACCGGAGGCCTATTCTTTTCCCGGGCTTCCACAGGGATTATTATTATTATTATTATTATTATTATTATTATTATTATTCTCGTATAAAGGAAAGTACAACAGTTATTTACAGATTAACAATATATGTACAACATGTTTACAGAATGTATAGAAAGATGAGTACATATCACATGTAGATCGAGACCAACAAATCGATTGTCTGAATTCCTCGATTATCTGCTGAAACGAAGTCATAAAGCATTCATGTTACTGGTAGCTTCGCGCAGACGAGGACGTGTTGACCATCGGGAAGCTCTCCATGTTCACAGGTTGCTTCTCCAGTAACATATCCCCTTCGCTTTAAGATATGTTGTACAGCATCGCCCAAGTTCGCAGTCAATTCGAGCTCTTCCACGTCTGGTAAGATAGTTAGAAACAAGTATCAAATGCGTCCTTTAGATTTAGGTATGTCCTCTCCGAATCTTGTTTCGATATTGTTCTACTAGGCGGGCGGAACGCCTGGTTCAATTGCTTCAGTTGTTTGACGTCATTATGGAATGTGTGTTTCATTTGCTTACATGGGATATTCAGGGTAATTTCCCTGTTTTTTCTCCTCAACTTCTGCTGCTGATCTAACATCCAGGGGTGCTATGAATACCATGAAGTAGGTTGTTATTAAGCGGAGTTTCTCGTAGGCATCTTGTTATAGTGCGGCTACTCTCGTGGACAGCAGTTTCATCCAGTTTGGCGCTGAGTATTCTGGTGGGGAGGAGCTGAAAGCAAGAACAGAAGTAGAACCAGTATACCACGTACTTCTGTTCTAGCTCCGCTTCTCCACAACCAGATGGTGATGGTGAGCTTCCTCTTCCTTAGCTTCCTCTTCGTTTATAGCAATGGCAACATACGCCTTCTTCAGTGCACCATTGGGAGAAGATCAGGTTTGTCTGGGATCCGGTGTGGGTATTTCTTACACACCGAGGTGACAGAAGTCATGGGATACCTATATGCACTTATAGAGTAGGCGGTAGTACCGCGTACACAAGGTATAAAAGGGCAGTGCATTGGCAGGGCTGTCATTTCTACTCAAGTGATTAACATGAAAAGTTTCCAACGTGATTGCCATCGTACGATGGGAATTAACGGACTGTGAACGCGGAATGGTAATTGGAGCTAGACGCATAGGATATTCCCGTTCGGAAGTCGTTGGGGAATTCAACATTCCGAAATCCACAGTGTCAAGTCGAGACTATCACATTCCAGGCATTACCTCTCACAACGGGCAACGCAGTGGCCGACGCCCTTCACTTAACGAGCGAGATCAGCGCCGTTTGTGCAGAGTTGTCAGTGCTAACGGACACGCAACGCTGCGCGAAATAACCGCAGAAACTAGCGTGGGACGTTCATCGAACGTATCCGTTACCACAGTGCCGGGAAATTTGGCGTTAATGGGCTATGGCGGTAGACGACCGTCATGACTGCCTTTGTTAACAGCACATCGTCTGCAACGCCTCTCCTGGGCTCTTAGCCATATTGGTTGGACCCTAGACGATTGGAAAACTGTGGCTCGGTCAGATGAGTCCCGATTTCAGTTGGTAAGAGCTGATGGTAGGATTCGAGTGTGGGGCAGATTTCATGAAGATAAGGACCCAAGTTGCCAACAAGTCACTGCGCAAGCTGGTGGTGGCTCCATAATGGTGGGGACTCTGTTTACATCGAATGTACTGGATCCCCTGGTCCATTTGAACCGATCATTGACTGGAAATAGGTTATGTCTGGCTACTTTGAAGACCATTTGCAGCTATTCTTGGACTTCATTTATAGGAATTACGAGACAATTGTTTGCGACTGGTTTGAAGAGTGTTCTAGACTGTTCTAGCAAATGATTTGGCCGCCCGTCGAACATTTATGGGGCATAATCGATAGGTCAGTTCGTGCACAAAATCCTGTACCAGCAACACTTCCGTAATTATGGACGGCTATAGAGGCAGCACGGGTCAGTATTTCTGCAGGATACTTCCAGTGATTTGTTGAGTCCATGCCGTGTCGAGTTGCTGCACTACATGCGTAAAAGGAGGTCCCACACGATATTAGGAGGTATCCAATGACTTGTCACCTGAGTGTAAATAGTAATACTAATAACAAATTAATTTATTGGTATCACAATTACATAATGGCAATGTCACATTATGTAAAATTCATGTTATGCAATGTCATAATGCTCTCAGAGAATGACAAAGCATCCAGTGATCAAAAATAAACTGAACCATGTGAATTACTTATTAATTGTGTGCTGTTGCTCTCCATTTGAAGGATCAAGCATCGTCATGAAGCACCAGCAGACCCCAACCACCACCCCCAGACAAAATAGTAAGAAATGTTAGTACAATTAACCATTCCTCTCATAATTAACTGCTATTTTATAATTAGGAGTCAATTTGTTGCCATTTTAACAGTTTTTCCAAAAACCTGAATCTCTGTAGTATGATACATGTAAGTATAATATTAAACAATTTCTGCAATACATTATTTAACAACAAATACACTCTTGGTGAGACATTAAATTAACAAATAGTACAGCACTACACAAACATACATTATACACCAGGCCTACGTCATCTCTGCAGTACTAGGTGTGTGTGTTAAAGCAAGTGCATTGTCCAGTTGGTAGAAATCCTGTAATATAAATGTGTCAAGACATATGCCGCAAAATCTAGGTAAATTGTAACAACATTTATGACGTAATACTCTGACAATATGGTGTATAATCAATGACGTCATAGCAAATTCTATAAGCCCTACGATCTCTCATTGTAGTTTGACTGACTGTCTACCACGTTCCACGATTATCAAACAAGACCTACGTACACACAGTAATATAACAATCTGCACAATGTAATATGTTAACCGATACCACACTGCTACCAAAACACATCAAAGACTACAGGAAACTCATCCCTGAATCATTAATAAATGATATCCCTATAAACTTGTCTGGGGGGGCGGGGGGGGGGGGGGGTGTTGTGGAGGAGGTGACCAGACAGTGAGGTAATCGGTCTCATCGGATTATGGAAGGTCAGGGAAGGAAGTCGGTCGTGCCCTTTCAAAGGAACCATCCCGGCATTTGCCTGGAACGATGTAGGGAAATCACTGAAAACCTGAATCAGTATGACTGGACGCGGGACTGAACTGTCATCTTCCCGAAGGAGAGTCCAGTGTGCTAAACACTGCGCCACCTCGCTCGGTTTTGTCCTAGGGGGACAATGCCACTACAGGCTAATGACACACTTGTTTTTTAAAAAAAAAAAACCTCGAAGTATGTATATACAACAAACACTTTAAACTGGCAAAACAAAACAAATAAAATGCATGGGATCATCTCAGCCATGCGATGAGCACTACTGCTGCCACCAGCTCCTAAAGTAATTCCAGCCGATCCAACACTACTGAAATGCGTGAGCGATATGCAACAATTCTGCATCTACATACATACTCCACAATCCACCATACGGTGCGTGGCGAATGGTACCTCTTATCACAACTAGCATTTTCTCTCCCTGTTCCACTCACAAACAGAACGAGGGAAATATGACTGCCTATATGCCTCTGTACGAGCCCTAATCTCTCTTATCTTATCTTTGTGGTCTTTGCGCAAAATGTAAGTTGGCGGCTGTAAAATTGTACTGCAGTCAGCCTCAAATGCTGGTTCTCTAAATCTCCTCAATAGCGATTCACAAAAAGAATGCCTCCCAGCCCGCCTCTGAATTGCTTCTATGTCCTCCCTCAATCCGACCTGATAGGGATCCAAACGCTCGAGAAGTACTCAAGAATAGGTCGTATTAGTGTTTTATAAGCAGTCTCCTTTACAGATGAACCACATCTTCCCAAAATTCTACCAATGAACCGAAGACGTCTATCCGCCTTCCCCACAACTGCCATTACATGCTTGTCCCACTTCATATCGCTCTGCAATGTTACGCCCAAATATTTAATTGACGTGACTGTGTCAAGCGCTACACTACTAATGGAGTATTCAAACATTACAGGATTCTTTTTCCTATTCATCTGCATTAATTTACATTTATCTATACTTAGAGTTAGCTGCCATTCTTTACACCAATCACAAATCCTGTCCAAGTCCTTGTATCCTCCTACAGAAACTCAACGACGACACCTTCCCGTACACCACAACATCACCAGCGAACAGCCGCACATTGCTATCCACCCTATCATAAAGATCATTTACAGGGTCATTACAAATGATTGAAGCGATTTCACAGCTCTACAATAACTTTTATTATTTTAGATATTTTCACAATGCTTTGCACACACATACAAAAACTCTTTTTTAGGCATTCACAAATGTTAGTTATGTGCTCTCAACAAGGGAAGTGTCCAGGCGTCTCGGAGTGAACCAAAGCGATGTTGTTCGGATATGGAGGAGATACAGAGAAACAGGAACTGTCGATGACATGCCTCGCCCAGGCCGCCCAAGGGCTACTACTTCAGTGAATGACCGCTACCTACGGGTTATGGCTTGGAGGAACCCTGAAAGCAACGCCACCATGTTGAATAATGGTTTTCGTGCAGCCACAGGACGTCGTGTTACGACTCAAACTGTGCGCAAGAGGCTGTATGATGCGCAACTTCTCTCCCGATGTCCATGGTTAGGTCCATCTTTGCAGCCACGACACCATGCAGCGTGGTACAGATGGGCCAACACATGCCGAATGGACCGCTCAGGATTGGCATCACGTTCTCTTTAACGATGAGTGTCGCATATGTCAGACAATCGCCGGAGACGTGTTTGGAGGCAACTCGGTCAGGCTGAACACCTTAGACATGATATCCAACGAATGCAGAAAGGTGGTGATTCCTTGCTGTTTTGGGGTGGCATTATGTGGGGGCGACGTACGCCACTGGTGGTGATCATGGAAGGCGCCGTAGCGGCTCTACGATATGTGAATGTCATCCTCCGACCGATAGTGCAACCATATAGGCAGCATATAGGCGAGGCATTTGCGTTCATAGACGACAATTAGCGCCCCCATCGGGCACATCTTGTGAATGACTCCTTCAGGATAACGACATCGCTCGACTAGAGTGGCCAGCATGCTCTCCAGACATGAACCCTATCGAACATACCTGGGATAGATTGAAAACTGCTGTCTATGGACGACGTGGCCCACCAACCACTCTGAGGGATCTACGCCGAATCGCCGTTGAGGAGTGGGACAATCTGGGCCAACAGTGCCTTGATGAACTTGTGGATATTATGCCACGACGAATACAGTCATGCAGCAATGCAGGTGGACGTGCTACTGGGTATTAGAGGTACCAGTGTGCACAGTAATCCGGACCACTACCTCTAAAGGTCTCGCTGTATGGTGGTACAACATGCAATGTGTGGTTTTCATGAGCAATAAAAAGGGCGGAAATGATGTTTATTTTGATCTCTCTTCCAATTTTCTGTACAGGTTCGGGAACTCTCGGAACCGGGATGATGCGAAACTTATTTTTATGTGTGTATATTTCTTACATATGATGTCTCACAATCATTAATATTTCATGACGAAATTTAAAGTGACATATTTGTATTTAGTTACTACGTATTCTATGTAAAAGTTAAACGAGAATGACAGTTATTATTATATTTCTTGGTAATTCAAAGACAAGCTTTCAAGTTTAAGTCTGTCAGTGAACTTCTGTGGGTAGGTTTCACCCTCTTCATTGTGGGGAAAGAAGTTGCTACTGAATTATGTAGAACCAAACTTCATCAGTATCGTAGCCGATGACTTGTAAAGTCGAGGAAATTTATGTCGAGAAAAATTGTTATAGAAGTATGTAAAACTAATTTTCTTATGCAATTTATCATGCAACTGCCAAACGGTAGGTCGATAAGTTCTAGCTACACATTGTCGACAGCAACTGAAAATCAGCGAAACTGCACAATGCTTTGGAAGGCGAAAAATCAGTATCTTAACTTGCTCGAACTGCAGATTGATTTGGTGAGTGTTCTTCTTGCAATCGAAACTATATTTTCATAGAGAAAATTATTCACACGTCATTTCGCTGCTCCAATACAAACAATATCCTTTCAGTCACATCGTTTGAGTGCTTTCCTCAATTTTTAAAAATTTGCTTCTCACTGTCTGCTCTCTAACTGTCCTTTATGTTTCTAAAAGTTTGAAAGCATATGTATCAGGATGTATGTAATGTATATATGTATTATTTATGTATTATGCATGTCAGGGACCTCTTCCTAAGCCTCTGGATCGATTTTAATTAAATTGGGCACAGAAACAGGAAATTCACGAGTATCAGCACTGAGAGATTTATAACCGCCTAGCTCCAATAGGAATGGAGATATGGGGGGGGGGGGGGGAACTTTTTTTTCACCCCTGGCCAAGTAGGCTGCACTGTATGACAGACAAGTTGTGTAGTAGTAGTAGTAGTAGTAGTAGTAGTAGTATCATTGGGCCATCTGCTTTGCAGGGCAGCCTACATGTCAGTAGCTAGAAATGGTTTTCCAACCACTGATTTGTAGGCTGCCCTGCTCTACAGATATGTTGTGGGATTAATACTGACCTGGTTTTTTGGTCTGCTTTGAAGACTCTACACATGCAGATAGGGGAGGTTGAGATGGACAGAGATGGGGCAATGAACAGTGAGAGGGGGCAGAAGCAGGTGTAGAGAGAGAGAGAGAGAGAGAGAGAGAGAGAGAGAGAGAGAGAGAGAGAGAGAGAGAGAGGGGGGGGGGGGAGGGGGGGGGGGAGGGGGGGGCAGCAATGGATTGAGATGGAGTGGCAAAGGAAGTGTTGGACAGAGCGAGGGACGGATGACAGAAAGAGAAGGGGGAAGGGGTGTGGTCAGGGCCTTGCATGAGCTACTAGTGTAGGTGAGTATGGCTGAGCTGAGAGATGAGGTTGGGAGAAGATGGATTATGAGAAGCGAGGATGAAGTGGACAGCGAGATGGGCATGGGATAAGATGGATAGGAGAGGGGAGGATGAAGTGGACAGGAAGGGGGATTAGGCTAGGGGATGGGCAGAGAGGGGCTGTGGGGATGGGGCATTCAGAGAGAAGTCTGTGTTCATATTCCATTAAAGTTGCAAAAATTGATTTTACCAAAGAAAAGTTGTGGCTATTTCACAAAGAAAGAAGTGGTGCTTTGTTTGTAATTAATACTTTTTAGGCCATCATCCACAATACAGTGATGCACATTATATTTGATTAATTATTGGTAAACTACTCAACATACTGATTTGTGTGAAGTATCAAATTTATCAGTGCCGAAACGTCCACTTTCTGTTTGTTTAGGTTTAAACTAGCTGTAACGATACCGAAATTGAAATTTTCTTTTTATGTAAAGGCTGACACTAAACTCCAATGACAAAATGTTGGAGGTTGCTCACTGATATATTCTGTGGATTTTTGTGTAAGGGAAGTGTGGCCCCTGGTGGGTCATTAGGGAGTAATAATTGAATCATGATTTATTCGTATGTTACCCCAATTACCTTTGCTTCAGGGAAAATACTTTCACAACACATTTTAAAAAGCTGTAATAGGCAACCACCAAAACGTACAGCAGTAATGCAACAACCCCGAGACAAACACGGACATCCCAAATGCGCACAGCGAAAGGGTTCCTGTTGCTGAATGAATAAATCAGCATAGCGTCGTTGTGCTCCTCTTTCAGCGCATTCAGTGAACCAATCTACGAGGTGCATATCGGCAAGTTCTCCATCAGTAAAATTATCCAAATTGTCGCGTATCACTCTCACTACCAATGTTGCCAGTAAAACAAACACGAGTCAGTACTTAACGCAAGCTTGCGGGGGTTAAGTAGGCATTACTGTTGTCAACAGCAAGTCCCCTTACAGAATTGGATACGTTTGTATCAAAACAAAACACACAGAGTGTACCATGGACATTTACTATTGCGCAGATATTTTCAGTGCAATACAGACAGATGTGAATGGGGCACAGAATCAATCAAAATGAAATTACTCTATAACGAGTCACCGAAAACCACATATCCCCCACACCGAAATAGCCAAAAAATATTGCTGACAAACCTCTGAAATTTTGTCGGTGGATTTCGGGTTCATCCTGTATTTCGTGAAGCTAATAACTGATAACCTTGGAAAATCCAGCTGCAGAAATGAAAGATCCTATCGAAGAAGGTGGGGAGGGGAGGGTAACTGGAAGGCGCGCTCTGGTTTGGGTATCAGCAAACTCCGGACACTTGTCACTGTGTGCAGCATCTCAGTAGCGAGAGAAAGTTTTTCCCCATGTGTTCTCAGCATCTATAAGGGAAAGTCAGATGAAAACGATGTATATGTAAAACAAGTAAGTAAACTGTTTATTATTTCGAAAGTAAACTCCATAACTGCTAATAAATTCATCCCACTGTCAGACAAGACAGTCAATGCCTTCGTGGAATAATACTTGCAGTTGTCGACGGATTCTACCCACGCGTGTATCTCCTCATCCAAGGCAAATCAACAGCCATTAATGTCTTTCTTCAGGACACCAAAAATATGGCAACCGCATGGGGAGAGATCGGGACTGTGTGGAGGATACGTAAGGCCTGTCAGCGAAACAACCAGGCACCAAAATGCGTAGTCGAAACAACCAGGCACCAAAATGCCCGCCCCCATGTTGCCATTGTTGTTTCGACTACGCTGCAGAAGTTTCGCTGGGAAGCCCTTACACATCTTCCACAGAGTCCCTATCTCTCCTCATTCGATTTCCAAATTTCTGATGACTGAAGAAAGATTTGTCGCCATTGATCTACTTCGGACGAAAAGGTACACGTCTGGGTACTTTCACAGTTCCGTACGCAACCGCAAACATCTTTCCATGAAGGTACTGCCCGCCTTGCTTCACAGTGGGACATATGTATTAACAGTTATGTTGATTAATTTTGAAATAATAAATAGTTTACTTACTTTAGGCCATCTGTCTCGTTTTCATTTTACTGCCCCCTACATAAAAAGTCTGATAGCTTAGTTTGAACTCTGATTTTCGCTATTTTCCGGGACTCAGGCGATTTATCGAGATCAGTAGCTGCAAACTTCATTTTACAGTGGTGAGAGCTGCTGAAGGAAATTTTTTCTTAAGTTAACCACTGTAGGTACCTGAATTTATTCTAGGTTTTCAGAATGAGATTTTCACTCTGCAGCGGAGTGTGCGCTGATATGAAACTTCCTGGCAGATTAAAACTGTGTGCCCGACCGAGACTCGAACTCGGGACCTTTGCCTTTCGCGGGCAAGTGCTCTACCAACTGAGCTACCGAAGCACGACTCACGCCCGGTACCCACAGCTTTACTTCTGCCAGTACCTCGTCTCCTATCTTCCAAACTTTGTAGCGAAATGCAGGAAGATCTGCAGCGGATAGGCACTTGGTGCACTTGGTGCAGGGAGTGGCAACTGACCCTTAACATAGACAAATGTAATGTATTGCGAATACATAGAAAGAACGATCCTTTATTGTATGATCATATGATAGCGGAACAAACACTGGTAGCAGTTACTTCTGTAAAATATCTGGGAGTATGCGTGCGGAACGATTTGAAGTGGAATGATCATATAAAATTAATTGTTGGTAAGGCGGGTACCAGGTTGAGATTCATTGGGAGAGTCCTTAGAAAATGTAGTCCATCAACAAAGGAGGTGGCTTACAAAACACTCGTTCGACCTATACTTGAGTATTGCTCATCAGTGTGGGATCCGTGCCAGGTCGGGTTGACAGAGGAGAGAGAGAAGATCCAAAGAAGAGCGGCGCGTTTCGTCACAGGGTTATTTGGTAAGCGTGATAGCGTTACGGAGATGTTTAGCAAACTCAAGTCGCAGACTCTGCAAGAGAGGCGCTCTGCATCGCGATGTAGCTTGCTCTTCAGGTTTCAAGAGGGTGCGTTTCTGGATGAGGTATCGAATATATTGCTTCCCCCTACTTATACCTCCCGAGGAGATCACGAATGTAAAATTAGAGAGATTATAGCGCGCACGGAGGCTTTCAGACAGTCGTTCTTCCCGCGAACCATACGCGACTGGAACAGGAAAGGGAGGTAATGACAGTGGCACGTAAAGTGCCTTCCGCCACACACCGTTGGGTGGCTTGCGGAGTATAAACGTAGATGTAGAAACTTGTTTGAATGTTCAAATGTGTGTGAATTCCTATGGGACCAAACTCCTGAGGTAATCGGTCCCTAGACTTACACACTACTTAAACTAACTTATGCTAAGAGCAACACACACACAAAATTTATATTTATATATACGCCCAAGGGAGGATTCGTATCTCCAGCGGGAGGGGCCGCGCA
This sequence comes from Schistocerca americana, assembly GCF_021461395.2. Lineage (NCBI taxonomy): Eukaryota > Metazoa > Arthropoda > Insecta > Orthoptera > Acrididae > Schistocerca > Schistocerca americana. The sequence goes on along the minus strand of NC_060130.1, from coordinate 208,691,178 downwards.
ATCCGTGACATGGCGCCTTAAACCGCACGGCCACTCCGCGCGGCGCTTGTTTAAAAGTCATGCTTTCAGGTCTAGTGTTCATTTCCCAGTTCTGACTATGACAGTATTCGTTGGCTTGTCCCTATGGTGTCAGAATCAATCCTATTTCCCTTTTCAGAGTTTCAGTGAACCAGGCCTGTTACTACTACCACCACCACCACCACCACCACCACCACCACCATTATTATTATGATTATTATTATCGTATCCAGGAAATCAAAACATAGTTATTTACAAATTAACATAGTATATACTACATGTTTACAGAATGTACAGGGTGATTATAATTGAAGTTAAACTTTCAAAACGCTGTAGAAATAACACCACTGGTCAGAATATCGTCAAATTGAAGCGGGATATTATCGGGGAAGTGGAAAAATGTATGACAGAAGTAAAAAATAGTGTGAAAATTGATCAACAGATGGCGCTGTATGTGTCACAATACGTAAATGAAAACACTTGTCATGCGCAAGACCCACTGAAGTTGGTATAAACACGCCGGGTACACGGCTTTTCCTTCTTTCGCGTCTGCGACGTTCGCCATGACTGTTTCAATGCAGGATCGCGCTCTGCTTGTAAAGCTGCATTACAAGAATGACTGTGCACACGTCGCTCTGCAGAAGTTCCGGACACTGAAGGGTTTGAAAAAAGGCGCTAGTCCGATGACTGCCGTGGGTCTGGAGAAAATGATTCGGAAATTCGAAAAGACGGGTTCTTTTCGTGTGCAACCTGGTTGATTGGTTGGTTTGGGGGAAGAGACCAAACAGCGAGGTCATCGGTCTCATCGGATTAGGGAAGGACGGAGAAGGAACTCGGCCGTGCCCTTTCAAAGGAACCATCCCGGCATTTGCCTGGCGTGATTTAGGGAAATCACGGAAAACCTAAATCAGGATGGCCGGAGGTGGGATTGAACCGTCGTCCTCCCGATTGCGAGGACGACGGTTCAATCCCGCGTCCGGCCATTCTGATTTAGGTTTTCCGTGCAACCTGGTAGAGGGAGGAAACGAATTGATTCGGCGTCAGTGGAAGCAGTGGTCACAGCAATGCAGCAGGGGACGAGTAGTGGTGTGCAAACGTACAGAGCACGGAGAATTGCCCGAACATTGGGCATACTCGTTAGCACGGTGTGTAAAATCCTAGAAACATCATTCTTTGCTATCCATTCAAAATTACCCATGTGCAGGAGTCGCTTCCTGTTGACCTGCCAGCAAGAGAGACCTTTGCTTTAGAATTTCTCACTCGCATGGAAGTGGACAATGATTGGCCATGGAAGATTTTGTGGACAGACGAAGCCCACTTCCATCTGACAGGATGTGTCAATACACAGAATGTGGGCAATGGAAAGTCCACACGCATATCAACCAGTACCACTCCATCCACAAAAGGTCACACTGTGGTGCGGGTTTGCGGCACCATTTATCATATGGCCATATTTTTTCGAAGAGACAGGTGCTTTCGGTCCTATTACCTGTACCGTCAGTGGTAAGCGCTATGAGTGTACTTTGCAAATTACGTAATTAAAGCTCTCCAACAGCGGCGATGTGTGGATGGGATCATTTTTATGTAAGATGGCGCACCTCCGCACACTGCGACAGGTGCTTTCGGTCCTATTACCTGTACCGTCAGTGGTAAGCGCTATGAGTGTCTTTTGCAAATTACGTAATTAAAGCTCTCCAACAGCGGCGATGTGTGGATGGGATCATTTTTATGTAAGATGGCGCACCTCCGCACACTGCGAATCCAGTTAAGCAGCTGCTGAAGCGCCATTTCGGAAATGCTAGAATTATCAGCCGCTATTTCCCTAGCCTGGCCGTCCTTATCAGCTGATCTTAATCTGTGTGATTTTTGGCTGTGGAGCTATCTGAAAAATCTTATGCTCAGTGTTCCGGCTGCAAACTTAGCTACATTGAAGGCACGCATTGCGCAACACATTCTGAACATCATCCCGGAAACACTTCGATCAGTTGTGGAACATGCTGTTTCTCGATTTCAACTTGCAGTAAACGGTGGACAGCGTATTGAACATGTTTTGCGCCAGTCGTACGGAAATTAATAATCCGATTTGATTTTGATTGGTGCTTTTTATGCGGGTTTTTGCCTCAGGACAATTAAAAACCGATTTTTCCCATCAGATGTGGTATGGCCTGCCCGTGGTCGATGGGCTTACGTAACTAACTGTGTCACACATGTACACCCATGGACAGTGAGTAGTACAGTTTGTTTAACGTTGTGTGATTCATTTGTCATTTTCAGTCGACCATTACTAAATTATGAGGCTTACAGCACCAACTATTGTTACATTTTGTAACTATTTATTTTTCTTCTGCCATACGTTTTCCCCCCTTCTCTGATAATATTCCATTGCGATTTGATGTCGTTCTGACCAGTGCTGTTATTTCTACAGCGGTTTGAAAGTTTAACTTAATTATAATTATCCTGTATACAAAGATAAGTACACTTCATACGGATATCGAGACTAAGATAACTGACAATCTTGATGCCTGTATTATATTCTTAAACTATGTCACATAGCGTGCATATTACTCGTGGCTTCGGCCATACGGAGAGGTGTAGTCCATCTTGACGCTAACCACATTCATAGGCTGCTCGACAAGTAATGTACCCCTATCGTTTTAAGTTCTGTTTGTACTGCATCGTTCCAGTTCTCAGTCTGCTGAAGGTCTTCAGAGTCTGGTAACATAGTTGGGAACAAGCATCAAACTCGTCCTTTAGGTTTCAGATGTGTCCTCTAGGAATCTTGTTTCGATATATTTCCATCTGGCAGGCGTAAGGTGGTGACGCACTTGCTACAGTTGTTTGGTGGAAACTTTTTCTTGATGTGATTGTGGAAAGGGTGTTTCACTTGCTGACATGGAATGTCCAGAGTAATTTTTCTGGTTTTTCTCCTCAACTTCTGCCGCTGATCTTTGTGCTATGCAGGGGTGCTATGCATACCATGTAACAGATTTTATCAACTGGAATTTTTCGTAGTCATATTGTTAAAACATGGCTTGTCTCATGGAGGGCAGTGTCAACCAGTCTGGCGTTGCGTATTCTGATGTGGACGAGCTGAAAGCTAGAACAGAAATAGAACTAAGTATACCACGTACTTCTGCTCTAGCTCCGCTTCTCCACAACCAGATGGTGTTGGTAAGCTTCCTCTTCTTTAACAACCAGAGCTACGGCGTGGGCAACATACACCTTGTTCTGTGCACCACTGGGAGAGGGTCAGGTTTGTCTGGGATCAGTGTGTGGGTATATCTTATACGAGGTGCATTCAAGTTCTAAGGCCTCCGATTTTTTTTCTCCGGACTGGAAAGAGATAGAAACATGCGCATTGTTTTAAAATGAGGCCGCGTTCATTGTCAATAGATCCCATAGATGGCAGCACCGTACGGCAGACAGAATTTTACCGCCAACGGCGAGAATGAGAACTGTTTTAAATACTTAAAATGGCGACGTTTTCCTTACTTGAACAGCGTGCAATCATTCGTTTTCTGAATTTGCGTGGTGTGAAACCAATTGAAATTCATCGACAGTTGAAGGAGACATGTGGTGATGGAGTTATGGATGTGTCGAAAGCGCGTTCGTGGGTGCAACAGTTTAATGAAGGCAGAACATCGTGTGACAACAAACTGAAACAACCTCGGGCTCGCACAAGCCGGTTTGATGACATGATCGAGAAAGTGGAGAGAATTGTTTTGGGGGATCGCTGAATGACTGTTGAACAGTCCAGAGTTGGCATTTCTGTGGGTTCTGTGCACACAATCTTGCATGACGACCTGAAAATGCGGAAAGTGTCATCCATGTGGGTGCCACAAATGCTGACGGACGACCACATGGCTGCCCGTGTGGCATGTTGCCAAGCAATGTTGACGCGCAACGACAGCATGAATGGGACTTTCTTTTCGTCAGTTGTGACAATGGATGAGACATGGATGCCATTTTTCAATCCAGAAACAAAGTACCAGTCAGCTCAATGGAAGCACACAGATTCACCACCACCAGAAAAATTTCGGGTAACCGCCAGTGCTGAAAAAATGATGGTGTCCACGTTCTGGGACAGCGAGTGCGTAATCCTTACCCATTGCGTTCCAAAGGGCACTACGGTAACACGTGCATCCTACGAAAATGTTTTGAAGAACAAATTCCTAACTGCACTGCAACAAAAATGTCCGGGAAGGGCTGCGCGTGTGCTGTTTCACCAAGACAATGCACCCGCACATCGAGCTAACGTTACACAACAGTTTCTTCGTGATAACAACTTTGAAGTGATTCCTCATGCTCCCTACTCACATGACCTGGCTCCTAGTGACTTTTGGCTTTTTCCAACAATAAAAGACTCTCTGTGGCCGCACATTCACCAGCTGTGCTGCTATTGCCTCAGCGATTTTCCAGTGGTCAAAACAGACTCCTAAAGAAGCCTTCGCCGCTGCCATGGAATCATGGCGTCAGCGTTGTGAAAAATGTGTACGTCTGCAGGGCGATTACGTCGAGAAGTACGCCAGTTTCATCGATTTCGGGTGAGTAGTTAATTAGAAAAAAAATCGGAGGCCTTAGAACTTGAATGCACCTCCTATACTGAGGTGACAGAAGTCATGGGAGAGCGATAATCATATATAAAGATGGCGGTAGTATTGCGTTCACAAGGTATAAAAGGGCACTGCAATGGCGGAGCTGTCATTTGTACTCACGTGATTCATGTAAACAAGTTTCCGACGTGATGATGGACGCACGCCGGGAATTAACAAACTTTGAACGCGGAATGGTAGTTAAGCTAGACGCTTAACAAAAAAAAAAAAAATGGTTCAAATGGCTCTGAGCACTATGGGACTCAACTGCTGTGGTCATAAGTCCCCTAGAACTTAGAACTACTTAAACCTAACTAACCTAAGGACAGCACACAACACCCAGCCATCACGAGGTAGAGAGAAAATCCCTGACCCCGCCGGGAATCGAACCCGGAAACCCGGGCGTGGGAAGCGAGAACGCTACCGCACGACCACGAGATGCGGGCTAGACGCTTAACACATTGCAGTTCGGAAGTAATTGGGGAACTCAAAATTCCGAGATCCACAGTGTCAAAAGTGTGCTTAGACTATCACATTCCCCTCACCACGGACAACGCAGTGGCCGACACCCTTCACTTAACGACCTAGAGCAGCGCCGTTCGCGTAGAACTGTCTGTGTTACTTGATAAGAAACACTGCGTGAAACAAACGCAGAAATCAGTGTGGGACGTACGTCGAACGTATCTATTAGGACAGTGCGGCGAAATTTGGCGGTAATGGGCTATTGCACCAGACGACTGACCCACGTGCCTTTGCTAACAGCAGAACATCGCCTGCAGCACCTCTCCTGGGCTCGTGACAATACCAGTTGAACCCTAGGCGACTGGAAAATCGTGCCCTGGTCAGATGAGTCACGATTTCAGTTGGTAAGAGCTGATGGTAGGGTTCGAGTGTGGCGCAGACCGCACGAAGCCATGCAGCCACGTTGCCAAAAAGACACTATGCAAGCTGGTGGTGGCTCCATAGTGGTATGGGCTGTGTTTACATGGAATGGACTGGTCTTCTAGTCCATTTGAACCGATAATTGACTGGAAATGGTTGTTTGGGCCTACTTGGAGAGTATTTGCAGTCATTCGTGAACTTCATGTTCCCCAATGCCGACCGAATTTTTATGGGTGACAATGCGCCATATCACTGGGTCACAATTGTTTCCTATTGGTTTGAAGAACTTTCTGGACAGTTCGAGCAACTGATTTGGACACCCAGATCGCCTGACATGAATCCCATCGATAATACACGGGACATAATTGAGATGTCAGTTCGTGCACAAAATCCTGCACTGGCAACACTTTCGCAAATATTGACGGCTGTAGAGGCAGCATGGCTCAATATTTCTGCAGGGGGCTACCAACGACTTTTTGAGTCCATGGCACTTTGAGATGCTGCACTACGCCGGTCAAATTCAGGACCGACACGACATTAGGAGGTATCCCATGACTTTTGTCACCCCACTGTAAACAAAGATACTGATAACAAATCAATTTTATTATAATCACAGGTTTTTCCTAAGATCTATATCTCTGTCCTAAGATATACAAACACAATCTCAAATCATTTCTGTAATGGATTATTTAACAATAAATACACTCTTGGCGATATAAATAATTGTCCACTTGGTAGAAATGCTGTATAACAACCACATCAAGATATAATCCGCAAAGTATCAGTAAATAGTAACAAAATTTATAATTTAAGACACGACATTCATTCATACAATACAGCGTGTGTAAATTAATGATGTCTTAGCAAATTCTGTATGCACTCCACCCACCCATTTTTTTTTCCTACCACTTTTCAAAACCGTCAGCCAAAGACACGTAAATACGGTAATATAACAATTAGCACAGTTAAATAGCAGACAAACCCTAAGATTAAAAGGAACCGCTCCTGCATTATTAATTCGTGATGTCCCTAGAAAAGTTGAGTTTGGGAGATGAGGGTAACAGACATGTAAAAAAAAAAAAAAGTAAGTCAAAATATGTACATACAGCGCTAAATTTACACACTAAACGAATACCATCACCGCTGGCAAAACAAAACAAATAAAATGCAAGGATTATCACACCAGCGATGCTAGAGGTGACTACTAATGCTACCACCAGCTCCTCGAGGAACTCCAATCGATCCAACTCGGTGAATGAAGTGCCTGCAGGGTATGCAACAATTTGCAGACCACACATCTACTACACAGACCTGTTCACCGACCATCTTGTGCGACCTGGTTTGTGCTCAGGCCACCGCTTTGAGCAATTAGGTTGCATATGGCAACATATGGGTGGGGAGGGAGGGGTCAGTGGTGAGGAGAAGGTAAGCAAGAGAAGGATCGCAACAACATAGCTTTGCTACAAGTCTTATTTCTAAACCCTATAATGTCATGTTACACCAGGATGTATCCCTTCATTCTGGCTCGTTAATGAATTTATGGCAAATTTATTTACTGAGACTGTTGTATGAATGAGAAACGACAATCAAATGAAACATCACTTTTATATTTTGATACAGCGAAGTACAAATCATATTTCTTACAAGTGATGTAGTCTTACAATCATGAATATTTCACGAAAAAACTGAAATGGGCAAACTTGTATTTCGTTAACTATATATTTTAAATAAAGGTTCAAGACACGAGTCAGTAATTATTATATTATTTGGTAATTCAAAGAAAAGCTTTCTACTTTAAGTCTGTAAGTGAGCTTCTGTGGATAGGTTTCATCACTATGGGGAAAAAGTTGCTACTGAAGTATGTAGATCCAAACATCGACAGTATCGTAGCCACTGACTTGTCATGGAAATTTATGTTGAGAAAAATTCTTAAAAGTATGTAAAACTAATTTTGTTATGAAATTTATCATGAAACTGCCAAACGGTAGTCGGGTAAGTTCCAACTGCATGTCACTTTCCACATTATCAACGTCAACAGACACCAGCGAAACTGCACAATGCTTTGGCAATCTTAAAAGCAATATTGTAACTTGCTCTAACTGCAGATTTATTTGTTGAGTGTTACTCCCGAAATGAAAATTATATTACAAAGTGAAAATTTTCATATGCTTATTTTGCTGTTCCCATACAAAGAATAACCTTTCAGTCATACTGATTGAGTGCTTTCCTAAACTTCTCACTGGCTGACTTCCAAATGTCTTTATCCAATGAAGATCTTGTTCAGATATCTATCAGGATGTACACTACTGGCCATTAAAATTGCTACACCACGAAGATGACGTGCTACAGACGCGAAATTTAACCGACAGGAAGAAGATGCTGTGATATGCATATTATTAGCTTTTCAGAGCATTCACAATACGTTGGCGCCGGTGGCGACACCTACAACGTGCTGACATGAGGAAAGTTTCCAACCGATTACTCATACACAAACAGCAGTTGACCGGCGTTGCCTGGTGAAACGTTGTTGTGATGCCTCGTGTGAGGAGGAGAAATTCGTACCATCACGTTTCCGACTTTGATAAAGGTCGGATTGTAGCCTATCGCGATTGCGGTTTATCGTATCGGGACGTTGCTGCTCGCGTTGGTGGAGATCCAATGACTGTTAGCGGAATATGGAATCGGTGGGTTCAGGAGGGTAATACGGAACGCCGTGCTGGATCCCAACGGCCTCTCATCACTAGCAGTCGAGATGGCAGGCATCTTATCCGCATGGCTGTAACGGATCGTGCAGCCACGTCTCGATCCCTGAGTCAACAGATGGTGACGTTTGCAAGACAACAACCATCTGCACAAACAGTTCGACGACATTTGCAGCGGCATGGACTATCAGCTCGGAGACCGTGGCTGCGTTTACCCTTGACGCTGCATCAGACAGGAGCGCCTGCGATAGTGTACTCAACGACGAACCTGGGTGCACGAATGGCGAAACGTCATTTTTTCGGATGGATCCAGGTTCTGTTTACAGCATCATGATGGTCGCATCCGTGTTTGTCGACATCGCGGTAACGCACATTGGAAGCGTGTATTCGTCATCGCCATATTGGCGTATCACCCGGCATGATGGTATGGGGTGCCATTTGTTACACGTCTCTGTCACCTCTTGTTCGCATTCACGTCACTTTGAACAGTGGACGTTACATTTCAGATGTGTTACGACCCGTGGCTCTACCCTTCATTCGATCCCTGCGAAACCCTACATTTCAGCAGGATAATGTACGACCGCATGTTGCAGGTCCTGTACGGGCCTTTCTGGATACAGAAAATGTTCGACTGCTGCCCTGGTCAGCACATTCTCCAGATCTCTCACCAACTGAAAACGTCTGGTCAATGGTGGCCGAGCAACTGGCTCGTCACAATATGCCAGTCACTACTCTTGATGAACTGTGGTATCGTATTGAAGCTGCATGGGCAGCTGTACCTGTACACGCCATCCAAGCTCTGTTTGACTCAATGCCCAGGCATATCAAGGCCGTTATTACGGCCAGAGGTGGTTGTTCTGGGTACTGATTTTTCAGGATCTATGCACCCAAATTGCGTGAAGATGTAATCTCAAGACAGTTTTAGTATAATATATTTGTCCCATGAATACCCGTTTATCATCTGCATTTCTTCCTGGTGTAGCAATTTTAATGGCCAGTAGTGTATTTGTCAGAACATCGTGTCCTCCACAATAACACAGCAGCTGAATGCAGTATGAATACCTCGCATCTTATCATACTTGTCTAATATTTAATGAATATTTAATTATTTTGCCAGTAACTTTATTTAATTATATATTTACAATCGATATTAAAACCAATAGTAATTTAAAAACTGGTCAGCTGCATGTGTTATCCGACATCAAAATTTAAAAGATTGCCAAAAGATGCTTCTATCAAGCTGACATAAATAATTGTTTAAACGATATTTAACAACTTTTTGTTGTCATTTAATGTTAGCGAACTTGCGCAAAAAATGCTGGCTTATTTATTTATGAACAAACCTGTATTTATATTTACTGTTAATGCTCTGATTGTGACTGAATGCATATAACATTTCTTTTATTTAAATATTGTTATATACTAGTTAAGTGCGGAAGGCTGTCGAGTCAAAACCCTAACTGTAGAACATAAGAACGATGTATTTTTGGTGGGGACGGCCTGCAGCCAATGGGGAACTAGGGAGCAGCACAAATTACTGGAGTCAAGTAGAGACAGACGCTTGTTAAGTGGTGTGCTCAAAGGAGCTATTCAGGACACTTTTATGTTAGCTCTGGAGGAAGGCGGACCTACCTACCTGCGCTAACCTGTTACCCAGTCATATAGGTGATAGATTCTCGGCGGTAAACAGCAACTACAAGACTTTAGCTTTCGAACGGGTACTAACTTTCGCGGGGTCTGGATAAGCTCCAGTGCAGAACTTTTCCACTTGCATTACAGAATTGAGAATAGACAGAGTATGAGTTCCTATTCGTTAGCTCCCGTGTGTTATTGTGTAAACTGTCATACTAAACTCTGAATTATTTACAGCTGGCGAATACCTCGTGTACTGTGATCACGAAATGGACTTACAAGGGAACCTCCCCATCGCACCCACCTCAGATTTAGTTATCAGTTGGCACAGTGGGTAGGCCTTGAAAAACTGAACACACATCAATCAAGAAAACAGGAAGAAGTTGTGTGGAACTATGAAAAAATGAGCAAAATATACAAACTGAGTAGTCCATGTTGAAGATATGCAACACCTTGGATATTGTGAGCACAGGAGCGCCGTGGTCTCGTGGTTAGCGTGAGCAGCTACGGAATGAGAGGTCCTTGGTTCAAGTCTTCCCTCGAGTGAAAAGTTTAATTTTTTATTTTCAGTTTGTGAGACAAACCTATGTTTTCATCAGTTTTTTGGGAGTGATTATTACATCCACAAGAAAACCTAAATCGGGCAAGGTAGAAGAATATTTTTACCCATTCGCCAAATGTACAAGTTAGGTGGGTCGACAACAAATTCCTGTCATGTGACACACATGCTGTCCCCAGTGTCGTATAGAATATACCAGACGTGTTTTCCTGTAGAGGAATCGGTTGACCTATGACCTTGCGATCAAATGTTTTCGGTTCCCATTGGAGAGGCACGTCCTTTGGTCTACTAATCGCTCGGTTTTGCGGTGCGGTCACAAAACACAGACACTAAACTTATTACAGTGAACAGTGACGTCAATGTACGAACGGACAGATCATAACTTTGCGAAAATAAAGTGAACTTTACACTCAAGGGAAGACTTGAACCAAGAACCCCTCGCTCCGTAGCTGCTCACGCTCACCACGGGACCACGGCGCTCCTGCGCTTACGCTCTCCTTGATGTTGCCCATCTTGCACATGGACTACTCAGTTTGTATATTTTGCTTATTTTTTCCTAGTTCCACACAACTTCTTCCTGTTTTCTCGATTGATCTTTGTTCAGTTTTTCAAGGCCTATCCACTGTGCCAACTTATAACTAAATCTGAGGGGGGTGCGATGGGGAGGTTCCCTTGTTAGTATTTCGCGAGTTTTGGGTTGGGTTGATTTGGTGGAAGAGACCAAATTTCGAGTTCATTGGTCTCATCATATCAAGGAAGGAGGGGGAACAAAGCGCCGTGCCCATTCAAAGGTACCGTCCCGGCATTTACCCGAAGCGATTTAGGGAAATCACGGAAAACCTAAATCAGGATGGCCAGACGCGGGATTGAACCGTCGTCCTCCCGAATGCGAGTCCAGTGTGCTAAACACCGCTCGGTGCGAGCTTTCGATGACTATTTAGCATGTGGATGCTGCTACCATTCTCATAACGCTCTCAACGCAACGTTACTATATTTAATAAGGTTATCATTCTGTCTGTATATAACTGGTTATAGTAGGACCACTTTCCGTTTACTTGAAATCTACTTTATTTAATAACCATTATTCAACAGAATTAGCTGATGTCGTCTACCTCAATTACTGACGTTAGAATACAATCCTGTTTATTAATTATTCATTTATCTGTTATTTAATATTTCTGTTTACTTTATTAATTCGCAATTCTAGCCAATGCACAGAACATTTGACAACAGGAGCACAGCTACAGGTTATTATTTGCAGTCAGTGAGCTGCTGGCCATGAAAGCAGACGTGCGCGGCTAACCCTACGATATTATCGAGCTATTCTTTTTAAACGAAGACGTGCATAACCCGATTACCTAAGACACGAGCGTCATCAGGTACAAACTGAATCGGTTTCCTCATATGGGATGCTAGATAGAGAAACTACTACTCAGTAGGATATCCATTAGGTAATGTCACACTTCGTACATTTAGTTCTAGGCTAAGTATCCACTCCCACTTACCCCATTAACATTTGATTCCATCGACATAAATATCACCGCATTGACCAACTACGGTCAAGTAACAACTTCAGTTCCTGTTCTCTCGTGGTTCTCAGTTTTTTCAGTGCTCTATCTTCTCCCCATGTTGTCTTTTCCTTTCTTCTGTCCATGTCATTTCCGATTTCTCATTTCTTCCGTACATGTATTCGTTACTTCTCATTTACCAATCATCAGCACTTTGTATTACACACAATATTCTTCTAATAATCCACCTTTCAAGTATAGTTCTTTAAGTATTCACAAGCATATAAACATTCTGGTCTTACTACTATGATACAGTGTTGTATTTGCGTTTTTCTAGTATGTATTTCTCGTACCTTCTGTCGTGTGGTTTCTCCAAGATATTTAAATTTACCAACTTGCTCTATTTTTCAATTTCTGTTTCTATCTATTTTCGTGCATTTTTTAATATTTGTCACGAATTTTGTTTTTTCATCTGAAATTCAAAGACCAGTTCTATTCGCTATTCTTTCCGTAAGATTTATCTGAGTAATCGGTCAAGTCAGGCAATTTACCTTAACTCTATTTGATTTGCTGTCGAGAATGTATTTTTTTTAGTTACAAATTCCAGATTCTTAAATTTTTTTTCTAAAAGACACCTGAACAATAAATGTGATAAGCTGTCCAGTGTTTATTTCAAATGACTGAGATATTTGTCCTATAATTTCCACTTAATATATCCTATTTGTTAGAGCTTCACAAACTACGTTTGCTAGTTGTGCTTCAACACCAAATTCTGTAATGGTTTATCTACTGTTTCTCTGTATATACTATCGAATGCCTTCTTGAAATCAATAAATTTTACTATAACTGGTTTGCTGGTTAACATTCTGTGGCGAATTATTGAATTTAAGTTAGAAATCTGTTCTGTGTAGAAACTTCCCTTTGACATCCTGATAATCTCCTACTCGTCTGTCTAATGTTTCTTCAATCTCCTCAGGAAAATTTGTAGTGCGTTTTGCACACCATTGTGGAGTGACTGCTCTGTAACTCTTGACATTTCGTTTACGTCCGTTTTTATGTAGTGGCTTGAATAAAAGTTGTTTTCACTCTTCTGGAATCTCTTCTGTCCTCCAATGTCCTCAAAACGCAAATGTAAATTACCTGTAATGTTTGGTTCTGAGCATTTCAATAGTTCTATTGTAATAGAGTATTCACTGCTTCCTTTCTTGTGTTTGAGTCTTTTGATTGATTCATGAATTTCTACCTCAGTGGGTCAGAAATCTTCCTCAACATTTTTAGTACTGCTCGAAATTGTAATTTCACAACTGGAACTGGACAGTTTAAGAAACTGTAAAAAAAACTATGAGTTAAAATTTCACAATTGCCCTTGAACACTTCCATCAGTTGACAGCCGCAGTAGGTTCATCAGTTCCCAATAAATTGTTGACAGTGTTCACGCTCAGTGCATCATTACGTAGCTTGTACGACAATATAAGAGTTCCTGCTGCAACCTAGCAGTTCATCTCATATAAATTACCGACATTTTTAGTGTTAACGACACTTTCGTAGTAAAAGAATCTAAATCGCGGAGACGCGTTGCCACTCGACCGAAACATTGGAAGGTTCAAATTCTGGCGGCAGTGTCATCACCATAATTTGCCAAACAAACGTAGGAGATGATGTAGCGTGTAGTTCCCTATCACCAGGATTTACGCCAGTGTCTTGGTTTAAACTGCAGCTTTTCATCTTCCAACGAAGCGTGCAAATGTAATGACACTTCCTGACATATTAAACCTGTACGCCGCAACGGGACTCACATATCGACTCTGCAATGCGATAGCCAACTGAATTATTCAGGGACGCCTCGATTCACATCATTAATCTACCAGTACTCCCTCTTGCTCTCCGAACACCACTCAGGCTCTTCTGCAAACCTATCCATAGTAATGACCTTCACGTTGCATCTGGGGCTTTCTTTTGTAACGTGCGCTAGTCCAGCAAAACGGAGCAGCGGCGCAGCGCAACATGCTAAGGCGAAGACAAGAAGCCTGCCCGTACTGCTTTCGAGTAAAGTCATTTTCATTTTTTTAAATCTTTGACCATACACTTGTATTGCTACACCCAATACTGTTTCTTCCTAAAGGGATATCATTATCGTCGTCATTATTATTACTTCTTTCCTTTCTCAGACGTTATTTCTGATTATTATTATTATTATTATTAATTATGATGATAACATTATACTAAATTCGTGGCGAGGTATAATCGAGGTACAATTAGGAATCGTGACGAAATTATCATTTATTTATCGGTATTTCCAGGCATGCATCGCAAATGCAGCGTACAGTACCATATTCAACCCAACTATAGCCCAATATGACTTTACTGCGACACGCACATAAATGTATCAATAAGTTAATGATCATTCCACCACAATTCCGTATTCTACCTCGATTATACCTCGCTACGAATTTACCACAATGTTTATCATCGTTATTATTATTATTATTAACAATAATATCCATTTAGGAAGAAACACGACTGGCTGTGAATGCAACACAATGGCTCTGAGCACTATGGGGCTCAACATCTGAGATCATCAGTCCCCTAGAACTTAGAACTACTTAAACCTAACTAACCTAAGGACATCACACACATCCATGCCCGAGGCAGGATTCGAACCTGCGACCGTAGCGGTCACGCGGTTCCAAACTGAAGCGCCTAGAACCGCACGGCCGCAACACAATGATTATCATTGTAATTACAATGAAATGAATACCCCTAGCTGCATACAGGCGTTGATGTAAGTCAACGGGGACAGTTGAAAATGTGTGCCCCGACCGGAACTCGAACCCGGGAACTCCTGCTTACATGGCAGACGCTCTATCCATCTGAGACACAGAGGATAGTGCGATTGCAGGGACTTATCTCTGGCACGCTTCCCGTGAGACCCACATTCCCAACTCATTGTCCCGCACTATATCCATAGTGCCCCTGCCCATTATACTCATTACTCGCGGCTTTTGCCGATTCCCGTAAGAGTTCGGGCACTGTTTGTGCATCCAGACAGAAGAAGATGAGAATGTGGGTCTCACGGGAGGCGTGCCAGAGGTAAGTCCCTGCAGTCGCGCTATCCTATGTGGCTCAGATGGATAGAGCGTCTGCCATGTAAGCAGGAGATCCCGGGAACGAGTCCCAGTCGGGGCACACATTTTCAACTGTCCCCGTTGACTTATATCAACGCCTGTATGCAGCCAGGTGTATTCCTTTCATTGTAATTTCATTCTAACGAGCTGCATGGTCACCGATGGTATCTGTTCTTTCGGACATGTCCGAAAGAACAGATACGAACTTTGTATCATTGTCATAATTGTTCCTTCCCAAAGAAACAGGAGTCATTGTAGCGATACAAGTGTTTGGTGGGATGTTAGAAAAAAATAAATACGAACTGATTCGAACACAGCATAGGCAGGCTCCTAGCCTGCTGCCTCGCCCGGCTGCGCTAACACCGCTGCTAGACAGTTGCTCTTGTATGGTATTCAACAGGCTCCAAAAACTCTTAATGTCTATTTCCTTGAAAATGTTTGAGAAGCGCATCGTACTAGAGTAGAAGTTCCCAACCTTTCTGAGGCCGTTACCCCTAAATCCAGTCAGATATTAGCTCCATCACTACCCTTCCCACCATTATCGAAATTGGCACCAAACTTAACTTTAGAATGAAAAGAACTTTCTTTGAACTCTTCCATTTTTAAACTGATGAAGAATAACGATAGTAAGTTTTTGTAAGGTTTAAAACAGGAACTAATGAGTCAATGAAACAAAGGGTACTCATTTCTAAGAACTATGTTTTCTAGGATAATGAAGCAATTCTCAGCTCATCGCGAGTGCCACTTGCAACGTCTTCTCAGAGAAGGAAGCTAACTATCCACATTGAGGTTAGACACTTCTTACAAAACATACTTCCTCTGAACCGCTCCTGTCCCTAGCGGCACTTTCTTCACCCATATACAGTAGCCCCTATAAAATCAATCAAACTGAAATGTGTGCACTATACTTAGGCCTACTGTTTGTAAATCACTTGATTTCTGGACTGCTTACTTCTGAGCTGGCAGAAATTGGAAGACTTCAGGTTGCCAGTGTTTTGTGTCTGCCCACTGTCAGTAACAACAATAAAAACAACAACACAATAATAATAAACTTACCACTTGGAGAGGCATCTTCGTGACATATTTAAGCATGTATGATGCACCTCATCTTCACTGTTACAGATGCATGGTACACCGCCTGTGTGTGTGTGTGTGTGTGTGTGTGTGTGTGTGTGTGTGTGTGTGTTTTATGGGTGGCTTAGGTGAGTAACATGTTATTCATACATTTATTTCAACTTCAGCACATTCTGCCTCGCGTTAGCACTCTTATGTGAGCTGAAAAGAGCGACACGAGAAGAGGCGGCAACAATTTCACTGCTAGAACTACAAATCCTAACAAAATCAACGCCGAAGAGCATTTTGGAGGTTAGAGAAAGTACTAACAATGCAGTAACACAACAGGACAGTGAGAGACTTTATACAAATTTCCATCCAGGAAATGCAAACGTCTTATTTTGTTACTCGCGTTATGAAATGAACTGTGTAATTCCGTCATTATGGTTTGCATTTTATATGTATCTACTGCTTTCATAGTAAACTCGTTACATGTATGGTTCAACCATACATATAACCCTGCCTTCATACTGACTCCCAGTACTGAATATAATACAATTTTGCGAAATATGAGCAAAATTGGTGACCGGTTCCGTGTATGCTTCCCTTGTTAGCGCTAACGGACCATGGCTTCTGAGCTACAATTTCTGGCCATTTGAGACACTCAATGAAGCTAATATTCTGCCTCGTGGTGTGCCGCCTTTAGCCTGACTTGTTCTGATGTAACGGTATGATGGGGATGGGAGAGCGCTGCACACCAGAGGTCGTGGGAATGTAGGCGGTTCGTGCGCTCCTAGGAGACAAAGCAGCTGTTTTTGCTGATTGACTACAGCAGCAGACACAATCGCTTGCAAAGGCTTTTATTTTCATATGAGGGGCTAGAGAAAGAGAAAAGGTTATAACCAGGACTTTGCGCAAAAAACAATTATTTCTGACTACTGGGTTGCAAAGAAAAAAAGCAATAGCTGGTGAATAAAACCTAAGTATAGACAATAAGAAACTCAGCCTTCAGTTGCAAGGTAAAATTTTTTTAGTTTACCTAGGTTTCGATGCCAATAATGGTATATTCTTCAGAACAAAAATTAAATTATTTTGAGGGCCAAACGTTGGCCATGTCACAGAATAAAACTAATGTGGAATAAAGACGCATAATCATAAGATTATGTCTGTCAATACTAAAAACAATAAGAAAAACGTTTTTAGTATTGACAGACACACACTTATGATTGTTGTTGTTGTGGTCTTCAGTCCTGAGACTGGTTTGATGCAGCTCTCCATGCTACTCTATCCCGTGCAAGCTTCTTCATCTCCCAGTACCTACTGCAACCTACATCCTTCTGAATCTGCTAAGTGTATTCATCTCTTGGTCTCCCTCTACGATTTTTACCCCCCACGCTGCCCTCCAATACTAAATTGGTGATCCCTTGATGCCTCAGAACATGTCCTACCAACCGATCCCTTCTTCTGGTCAAGTTGTGCCACAAACTTCTCTTCTCCCCAATCCTATTCAATACTTCCTCATTAGTTATGTGATCTACCCATCTAATCTTCAGCATTCTTATGATTATGCGTCTTTATTCTGTATTAGTTTTATTCTGTGACATGGCCAACGCTTGGCCCTCAAAATAATTTAATTTTTGTTCTGAAGATGATACCATTACTGGCATCGAAACTAAGGTAAACTAAAAATTTACATTGCAACTGAAGGCTGAATTTCTTGTTGTCTGAACAATTCACGGTTGCTGAAGCGCTGCATTATGTTATAGATTTGTAAACCTAAATCTCCTGGTCCGATTGTGTGAACGAAGAGAAACTAATGAGAGAAGGCCTTAACTGCAAACAAAACTAAAATCATTTAAATAGGCTAATGATCTTCGCAGAATAATAAGAAAACAAGAGGGATTTAGAGAAGGAATTGTTGGGCCATATACCCTGGTAACTAGAATTGGCACCTATGACTTGCATTGATTCCCATACAGAAAGCAATGTGTAGCAGGAAAACGGCGATATTCCAACGAAGAGTTTATGGCAATCTTAGATGAAAATGCCGTACGATTTCCAGAGTCGCAATTCAGGACATGAATTTACTCTGTGGAAAACGTTGGAAAGAGTGTAATGACACAAATTGGGACTAAAAAGGATATCTAGTTTCGGTTGACTATTTCTTTAGTCTTTCAGTACCAGATCGGTAACTTTTTACATTTTACAGTAGGGCAGTGTCTGTATTTTACAGTGTCTGTACAGTACGATGCAATGTTCTTTCGGACATGCACGATTGTCTGAAGGAAGAGACACAGCTGACGATTGGCAGCCATATTAAATTATGAAATACATTCACAAACTGCGAATGCGATTGTACGCCGGCTGTGCGATTTACTAGTAACATGTGAAAATTTGTGCCGGACCGAGACTCTAAACCCGATTTCTCGCTTTACGCGATCGATAGCCTTAACCGCTTCGGCTATCCGTGAGCTACTTATGGCCAGATCCAAACTTCCATATGCGCTAATGTCTACGTCCCGCAGTGCTTGCATACGCACAGGGAGAGACATTGTTTTGCTCGTCTGATTGCATCGCTTTGGCATGAAATATGATACGGCAGTGTCTGTACAGCACGATTCAGTGTTCAATGGACATGCATGCATGCATGCATGCATGCAAGCAAGCAAGCACTGTGGGACGTAGATTCTAGGACTGGTGGAAGTTTGGCTCTGACCGTTAGAAGTGCACGGATAGCTAAAGCGGTTAAGGCGACGGCTCGGGTAAGGCGTGAAATCCTGGTTTGAGTCCCGATCTAGCACAACATTTCATATGTTACTAGTTAATCATATACCCGGCGTACAATTGTATTCGCAATTTGCGAATGCTTTTCATAATTTTTATATTGTCCCCGTACATCAAGAAGAATTCTGAATGGATAACTAGTAAGTAAGATGAATTTGTCAGACGAATTTAAAAGACAGGAAAGCTCGAGTCAGTAAAAAAAAGTACCAAGAAAGCTTAATTTTCGGACACGGATTGAAATTTAGATGACCTTGCATTTGCTCGGAAGTATAGTCATATTCGAAAAGAATAAGAAGACACAGACGAAATATTTAACTGTCGACGGCAATGTGGCGCAAGGTTCGATACTTATCACGCAAAGGTAAGACTTGCTTTCACCGATTTAGCATTTGATAACAACGTTTACAACCAAATACTGAACTCTGCCAGCGCTCGGAAAAACTAAGTTTAAAAATTTTAGTTTGTTCCTCAACATTAAAACAAGGCGAAGATATAGCCACGAGAAGATAGATATCGTCGCTACGCTAAGGTCCAAGACAACAAACATGGAGAGTCATTCGCTTAATCATCACTCACATTTAGGGCATATCTTGAAATTTAGCATCATATGGCACATCAGTAAGACTCATGCACTGCAGGAAGAACGCAGCTAAAGTAACACCGAAAGACAACAAAACTCGAAAAATCAATAACAAAAGGTTTACACACAGCGATTATCGAAAACTGCCTTGTAATAAAGGAAAAGTATAATTGGTTCTTACATTTGGACCTTGTAGAAGGGTTGTAACTTCGCTTCTCAACTGTCCGATATGTTTCCCGCATGAGAAATATACTGATGAGCCAAGATATTACCACCGCCTGTTTAATACTAAAATGAGATTATTGGTTCCAGAGATCTTCTCAACCCTCAAACATCTCTGATGTATATGTATATATTCAGATTGAAGTGACGAATGAAAAATTGTAGCAACACCGTCATTCGAACCCGGGTCTTCCGCTTACTATGCCACTCTGGAACAGTGGTTCTGTACAGTTTCACAGGCTACCATAACATGCCTCCTTCCTCAATCCAAAGTGCCATTCATCCTCAGGCCAATTGGTATTCCCCCTGGCCGGTGGGTGACACTTTGTATTGAGGAGGGTGGAGTGCAAGGGCAGTCCGTGCAGGTGTGTAAAACCACTGCCCCAAGGTGGCTTAGTGGTTAGAACATCTGCCCAGTCACAAGGAGACCCGGATTAAAATCCCAGCCTTGGTACAAATTTTCGTTAGTCACTTCAGTCTGCAAATATAAATGTGTTTAATAGCATCTTGGTTACCACTACAACGCGATACATTAGCGATTCTACGTGGCGTGGATTCGACTAGCCGTTGGTATGTTTTGGAGGTACGTGGCAGCAGATGTCTGCGCACACGGCAGGCAATTGATTCAAAAATGGTTCAAATGGCTCAGAGCACTATGGGACTTAACTGCTAAGGTCATCAGTCCCCTAGAACTTAGAACTACTTAAACCTAACTAACCTAAGGACATCACACACATCTATGCCCGAGGCAGGATTCGAACCTGCGACCGTAGCGGTCGCGCGGCTCCAGACTGTAGCGCCTAGAACCGCTTGGCCACTCCGGCCGGCGGCACGCAATTCTCGTAAATTACGGGCCCGTGGTTTGCATGCACAGAGCTGTCGCCCGATATCATCACAGACGTGTCCCATCTGGTTCAGATCAGCCGAATTTGGGGGCCAAGGCATCAACGAGAGTTCCCTATCATACTGCTCAAACCACGTTGCCACATGTCGGGTCCTGTGACATGAACAGTTATCTGCTGGAAGATGTCACCACTGTCGGGGAAGACATCAAGCATGAAGGGATACAAATGATCAGCAATAATTTTCAGGGGGTCTACAGCTGTTACGGTGGCTTCGATTACAACCACACCTCCCATGGAAGGTCCAATATCTTGGTTCATCAGCGTTTATTGTCATTTTTTCCAGTGACCGAGGGAGGTGGCGCAGTGGATAAGACACTGGAGTCGCATTCGTGAGGATGGCAGTTCAAATCCCCATCCGACCAGCCAGACTGATGTTCACAGTGATTTGTCTAGACAGATTAAGGTGAATACTAGGACGGTTCCTTTGAAAAATGCGGGGCCGCTCTCCTCCCCCAAATGGGACGTTTAGTACCAGTCTTGCTGTACATCAACAAACTTATAATTTTTCTCAGTTCGTGTTGGGCATGTTTGGTTCTACGGATTGTTCCTTTTTTTTATTCGTGTAAGAAATAAACATTATAGAGTTCGATGTTTATTATCTGTGTCCTTACAAATACTTCCACATTTTAAGTTTCCGAATACTTTTTATCCTTAGCGTGCAGGTGAGGCAATGAGGGTAGACTGTTGCAGTACGTTTGGTTGAAAATTGTTTTCTGAATACCAGCGTATTTGGTACATACGTAAGGCAATGACAACTTACAGGACTCGTACGCATATCTACAGTGAATAGTAACTGTTGAGAAGAAATCATCAAGTTCTCAGTGATGGAGATCAGCAACATAATGAAAAAACAGGCACAGTAAAGCAACAACTGCTTTTAAAGAGTGAAGTGCCACCGCATCCTAATACGCAGTGCTCAGTGCTACACCGGTATGAACTGCAAGAACTGAATGTCCGCGGTCGGTTCACAGCCTTCAAAGACATGTAATCACCAGACAGAAAGTACTAGATCAACATAAATGCGGCCGTCACCACGCAGTACAGACAGGAAACTGTTCAAAAGAGTAATTTGGTTCAGTGATCAACTTTTCACGTTAGGTGACACTACTCTTTGTCAACCAAGGCTATCGATTCTCCGGAAAGGTACCTTTTAATGGACTCACAGACAAAGGAAAATAATAGCATCCTTCGCTTCATTTCCAGTGACAGGTAGTCATTATGTATGCTGAAATACTTCTAGTACTTCTGCGTCAGGCCGAATAATTACTATCGTTAAACATCGAGATGGTTCTATGAAGGAGTGGACCTCAATCATGGTTTAACAGTGAGTTCGTTGTTACTCTTCAAGAATGAATTAACAGCAAGGATTTTTGAGAGATTTTTGGTCAACAAATACGACCTTTGATGGGTACAATGTCTGTTAAAAATGATGTGGTCTTCATCAATGATAATGTTCCACTTAACTCTATCGATAAATGAAATGACAAGTGTACAAGTGAACTATAATATCTCAATCAACGAACTTTGACATTACCGAGCCTATCAGAAATGACAAACAGAGAAACTGGTTTAGACACTCTTCTCCAACGTAGCTGCACAAAGTAAGTATTTTACTGCACGATGGATAATATAAAATGACTTCGGAAACAATTCACGAAGCGAACTTGTAAACATCATGAGTTACTGCAGATGTAGGTTGGGACCAACACCATGTCCGCTCCGATGGTGCTCCACACTTAAGAGAATTATTATGTCCAGCAAACGTTACAGACGAAGAAACACCGAATTCGTCTATGACAACCTGACAAACTGTACGACTCTAAGGAGAGTACTTATCGGCCAGTTAATGAACGTCTTTTTTCGGTAAAATGCAAGCTTACGTCTCCACAAATTCCCATTATAGATCAATGCAGTCCCTGAAGTGCTATTCTGTGGGTCGTCTGTAAAACAAGAAGGTCAACTACTGACATAATCTCTTCACTCGGCTGAAAACGTTGTCCAGCCACAAATTTCTATTGATATGGGAGAAGTCGACGCCAGAGCGTACCAAATCTACTGTACATGGCAAATATTCTAAATCTTTGTCTTCCCACTGTAAAAGCGTCTTGGCGGGTAAGTGCATTGTTCTCATGAAAATATCCATTTCTATTCACATCCCAGCCACTTTTTCACCTCTTTGGTTTATAACTCTTGTAGCATATTGTTTACCTTGTCGAAGTAATCAATGAGACTAGTGAAGTAGTGAATCCACATCTCATCCACAGCAACAATGCGGGGCACAAAATAAGTTCCATTCTTTTTAAAACGCCCAAACATTTCTAAGAAACTAGTGCGCACATTTGGTTTTGGTAGTCACTAATCAAATACGTAACCGTTTTGCACGGTGCTCTTTCATACATGATTCATGTAAAATGATATGTAGTCTTTCTTATGATATATCTTTAACCGTCCACCATCCAGTTCCATACTGATTACTTTCACAATGTTCTCATCTGTGGTTGTAGTTTCACATCCTTCACGTTGACTATCTTCAAAATACATATGGCCACGTTTTAATTCACTATTTTAATTTAGTCACAACGTTCTTAACTGTTAGAAATGAAGCATCAGACTCCTTAAAAGTCCTCACAGTCTCATATGAGCTACCGCTGGCAATAGACCGTCCAAAACAATGAATACAGGGTGTTTATAAATGAATATCGGGGTTTTAACGCTTTATAATCTTTAACATATTAAACTTACAACTATAAATGATATGTTAAATGAAAGAGCATATCAAACAGTTTTACCAAGAACCTTATAAATGTTCTATGTGAGCGCGCACACACACACACACACACACACACACACACACACACACACACACACACACACACATTAAGTCTATAGCCGAGTTTTTCCCTAACGTTGATAAGTGCGTCTTCAGTGATTGTAGCAACAGCTTCTTCAATCCGGTTTCTTAATTCATGGAGGTCTGTTGGTAGCGGAGGCACGTACACACGATCCTCAATGAAGCCCCAAAGGAAGAAATCGCATGGCGTTAGGTCTGGTGAACGAGGAGGCCATGCAAAGCAAGCCCTGTCATTGTCGTTTGGGAAGAACTAGGCTATAGACTTGATGTGTGCCGTGTGACAAATGGTGCTCACATTGAATATTTATAACGTTCTAGGTAAAACTGTTTGAGTTGCCCTTTCATTTGACATATCATTTATAACTAAGTTTAATGTAATAAATATTATAAAGCGTTAAAACCCCGATATTCATTTACAAACACCCTGTATTATGACGACAGAGTATATCACTTTAGCTATTTGAACGAACAGCACCCATCATACTAACTTTAACACGACGTGTAAACTACACTACTTCGTAGAAAAATTTGACTCTAGACTAAGTTATTTTGTCCCATGCATTCAAGTAAGGAAAACAGAATTTCTTTTGTACCAACGCCAGCTCTGCGCCAGGGCAAGAAATATTGGCTTAATATTGTTTCTTCAACTCGTTACGTCTAATTAAGGTCCTTATTTCGTGATAAGGCTGTAAAACATGGATTCATTCCAGTTGTCTAGCGAATCAATGCTTCTGCATTTTATAACAATAGACCAGACAACAAAATCTGGCAAAAGAAGTTGAGGTGAAGACAGATGAGCAAACACACCAACAAGAATCTCCGAGCTGATGCCAGCGGGGGTAATTCACTGAAGTACGTTGTTTGGCAGATTACGAGAGGAATTGCTCAGTAGTTATTAAGCCGAGATACAGCATACGACCGATCGTTAACGTTTAAGGTCCTTTAACTGTGAGATCATAAAATGTTGTACGCCTCTCAACTTCAAAAGAAAACTGTACCACTGAATCCCTACCGTACCTCGCACCACTTTTTGCCTTTATTCGATAATACTAAGTCAAACATTCTGTATTTTCTTTCCTTATTTACGGTGGATGTCATAGTTCTACTGGATACTAACATTGTTTAAGAGCCTACTTCAGTCACCTTTAACTACACATCTGTTAAAATCCGATTCCTGTTTATGGGAGCATACTTCGAAACGTTGTGTGTCCTCAAATATTCATTGTTCCAGTGGAAATACGACGGACAATACACTGTTATATACCAATTCTTTTCCCAGATCTACTTCGAAGAGAACTTTCAGGCGGCACGTGGTCAACTGATAGTTCTTTAGTTCATTTACACTACTGGCCATTAAAATTGCAACAACACGAAGATCACGTGCTACAGACGCGACCTGAATAAGATGCTGTGATATGCAAATGATTAGCTTTTCAGAGCATTCACACAACGTTGGCGCCGGTGGCGAAACCTACAACGTGCTGACATGAGGAGTTTCCAACCGATTTCTCATACACAAACAGCAGTTGACCGGCGTTGCCTCGTGAAACGTTCTTGTGATGCCTCGTGTAAGGAGGAGAAATGCGTACCATCACGTTTCCGACTTTGATAAACGTGGGATTGTAGCATATCGTTATTGCGGTTTATCGTATCGCGACATTACTGCTCACGTTGGTGGAGATCCAATGACTGTTAGCAGAATATGGAATCGGTGGGTTCAAGAGGGTAATACAGAAGGCCGTGCTGGATCCCAACGGCCTCTTATCACTAGCAGTCGAGATGACAGGCATCTTATACGCATGGCTGTAACGGATCGTGCAGCCACGTCTCGATCCCTGAGTCAACATATGGGGACGTTTGCAAGACAACAACCATCTGCACGAACACGTCGATGACGTTTGCAGCAGCATAAACTATCAGCTCGGAGACCATGGCTGCGGTTACCCTTGACGCTACATCACAGACAGGAGCGCCTGCGATGGTGTAATCAACGACGAACCTGGGTGCACTAATGGCAAAACGTAATTTTTTCGGATAAACCCGGGTTCTGTTTACAGCATCATGATGGTCGCATCCGTGTTTGGCGACATCGCGGTGAACGCACATTGGAAGCGTGTATTCGTCATCGCCATATTGGCGTATCACTCGGCGTGATGGTATGGGGTGCCATTGGTTGCACGTCTCTGTTACCTCTCGTTCGCATTGACGGCACTTTGAACAGTGGACGTTACATTTCAGATGTGTTACGACCCGTGGCTCTACCCTTCATTCGATCCCTGAGAAACCCTACATTTCAGCAGGATAATGCACGACCGCATGTTGCAGGTCCTGTACGGGCCTTTCTGGATACAGAAAATGTTCGACTGCTGCCCTGGCCAGCACATTCTCCAGATTTTTCACCAATTGGAACCGTCTGGTCAATGGTGGCCGAGCAACTGGCTCGTCACAATACGCCAGTCACTACTCTTGATGAACTGTGGTATCGTGTTGAAGCTGCATGGGCAGCTGTACCTGTACACGCCATCCAAGCTCTGTTTGATTCAATGCCCAGGCGTATCAAGGCCGTTATTACGGCCAGAGATGGTTGTTCTGGGTACTGATTTTTCAGGATCTATGCACCCAAATTGCGTGAAAATGTAATCACATGTCAGTTCTAGTATAATATATTTGTCCAATGAATACCCGTTTATCATCTGCATTTCTTCTTGGAGTAGCAATTTTAATGGCCAGTAGTGTATCTTATGTATGGGTTTAGAGCCGTCAATGTAAATGAAGGTAGCAACCTGATACTCCTGAAGATCAGACATTATTTGTGGTCCGAGTGCTAACCAGGGCGGGGGCAGGAGGGTGGGGACATGAGGAAAACGTTCTGAGGTTACGTGGAGGATCTATAGACTCTATAGGCACACTACAAATGCGTCGGGGAGGGGGGGGGAAGAGGGTTGATGTCTCTTGCGTGCGAACGGAATTTGATAAATTGGATTATCAGAAATTGTCAGAACTGTGAGCAACAGTTAGTATGGTCGGAACTGAAGACAGGAAATCCCTGCTTCGGTAAGGAGACTGTCTAAGGGGTTAGTCTGGATGGAACCAGTGGCTAGTCTTACTCCACAATGAAGGACTCGGTCCAACAATTTCAAAGCTGAAGGTGTTGCTGAGCCACAAACCTGGCAACCATAGTGCAACTGGGACAAGAGACCTGGTACTAGAAAACGTAAAAGCAGTGATCGTAATAAGATCCTAACCAACAGCGATCACAGACGAGTGTCCCACCCTGCCTTGACAATAGCTTTCTAACCCAACAGGAATTTCCGCCGTCATTGAATAAAGGTTTACATCAACCAATTTCCAAGCGAACACTGCAAATGGAACTGTATGCAGTCGACATTTGGAGTGTGGTCTCTAACAAAAAGTCACTGTCCAACCAGTCTAACTCGAATTAATCCTCTAACCACTAAGCCAACTATCCCTAAAAGCTATTCAGAATTTGATAAATAATGTTGTTGTTGTTGTTGTTGTTGTTGTCTTCGGTCCTGAGACTGGTTTGATGCAGCTCTCCATAATAATAATGAGCGTATGGCATTGGTGGCCGGGAGACCCCTCGCGGGGCGGTTCGGCCGCCGCTCCACAGGTTGTTTAACGCCACTACGGCGACATGCGAGTGAATGAGGATGAAATGATGATGAAAGACGCAGAACACCCAGTCATCCCGAGGCAGAGAAAATCCCTGACCCGCCGGGAATCGAACCCGGGACCCCGTGCGCGAGAAGCGAGAACGCTACCGCAAGACCACGAGATGCGGACATTTGATAAATTATTCTCGGGATATCGACTGGGTAATATATTACTAGGATGACATTCCGAGAAAAATTTATCAGTTCAACTCGCCGAAAAGCCTGTATTTACATGTTCACGGTTTGTTTAAGCCTGTACTCACATGTTCACGATTTGTATTCGAGGTAAACTGACCACCAAAATGATAGCATGCCGTCATGTGCATCAGAAACAAATATTGCGAATTGAGGAACAGAAGGATGTCTTAGCTAGGCTGTAAAAGAAACTATTTAGTGTAAAGAATTGCTTATCCGTTTGGACTAAATAGGAAATGAAACATAACTGGTATACGAAACACAAGTTAACTATATGAATTTTATAGCCCCAAATAGACTGTTCTAACAGTACAAGACAAACTACACTGTCACTTGAGCGCAACTCCTTGTGAATCGGGCATTCATTTCTGACGTCAAGCGCAATTAAACCGTCACGACTTTCTTGAAAAAGACTGCGTTTTCAGCATTCACCAGAAGAGCGACACAGATCCTAAATGTGGAATACATATTCTTAGCTCAATTTTTTTCATCTTTTCGTTACCCCTGGGGACAGATTGACTTATTAAACATTCTGCACTCATGACTGTCATACTGGTTTACTGAATGTGCTGTAAATTACAGCTACTTTAATCACTTGAATAAATCTCAGATCTTAGTTTTCCAGAAATACTTTGCAACCAGCTCAGTGGTTTTGATGTAACATAACGTTTTACCTAGAAATTCTATACGAAAGAGTAAAGAGTGCAGTTGAAATAAACTGTATTAAAATCAAGTGATATTTCATTTTATTGAATTCAGTTATTGGAACCAAAAACATGGATCATTTAGTAACCTTCGTAGCAGAGTGGTCAGTGCGACTGACTGACATGCGGGGGACCCAAGTTCCATTCCCGACTGGGTCAGAGATTTTATCTGCTCAGGAACTGGGTGCTGTGTTATCATCATCATCATCATCATCATCATCATCATCGAGTAAGGCGCCGAAATGACGTCAAATCAAAAGATTTGCACTAGGCAACCAAATAACCCCAGCTGGGGTATCCTGCCCAAACACGCCATACAAACATTTCGTTTCATTGCCCCACAAGAGATTACAGTACGAATGAAAGATTCAACAGGAGTATGGACAAGGCCCACCAACAGCCAGGATTGTTATCTTGTCATAAGCGTCTGAGGACGTCCAAGCAGCACAGACGGCACCGAGAGACCTTGTGAGAGCCAAACATCAGGCTTCACCCTGTGTGTGTTCAGCCCTCAGAGACCGCTCTGCACGCTCGACAACCTGCCACATGCAAATACTTGCCTCATACAAAGGCATCGCATGGCTCGACGAATGTCATGCCCTGTCTACCGTGAGTGGACGAAGTGAGGAAGTTTCCTGTTAATGGAAGAGTTGAGGCTCAGCCTTGAGTGTAGCTCTCGCCGTCTGTTTATGTGGCGCATATCTGGGGAGTTCTTAAAACTCTTCGAATATTGAGGAGAGTGAAACTTCCTGGCAAATTAAAACTGTGTGCCGTTCTGAAACTCGAACTCGGGACGTCTGCCTTTCGCATGGAAGTGCTACATCGACTAAGCTGCCCAAGCACGATTCATGACCCATTCTCACAGCTTTACTTCTGCCAGTGCCTCATATCCTCATCCAAAATGATTCGGCAGTTCCATTCCTCTCATCTACGATAGCATCATGTTAGGAACACACACAATACATCACCGCATGCTTTTCCTTGGAGGACTGTGACAGCTAAAGTGTATAGGAGTTCTGTCCTAGAATGGTAGGTGCGCCTTCTTTCTCGGTGCACAGGTAAACGAATTCCATCTGATGGACGATAATGCTCAGTCCCAAAGGGTTGGTCTGGCAGATGGATAGTTGTAAAATGAAATCTCGAAAGCCCAGTTTATTTCCAGGAATTAAATTCGATTTAAAGTGCATGATACACACTAGGTCCCAGGATTGCAACCCTAACATCACCACAGCTCGCAATAGGGTGTTCGTTGAGCAATGCTGTACACCATGATCTGCAGTACAAGTAGTCACTGCACATTGCGAATCACCATAATGGCCATATCTCAAACTGACACTTGGCAAGTCATTGACAGGGCACCATATACAGTCCAAACCATGAACCATGACCTGTTTCCCAGAATATCTCATTTCCGCACGTCAATGTCACAGTGCAGCAGTCAACGGCCATATCAAGGCGGATACGTTGGTTCCCGTAAGATCACCAGTTAACCACTGTCGGGTGCGGCCTGTTCTTGGGTGACTGACCGTCCGTGTAAACCACAATAATGGGACAACTCAGATTCTACGCGACTTTCACTATCAAATTAATTATGCAAATTAATTGATCAATTGATTACCCCCCCGCCCTCCAATGAGATCACGGGCTTTCCCCAGCTGGCATGTGGGTCCCTCTCAGGAAACTACCAGCCCTCTCCCCTCCTGTGAAGTAATCCAAGATGGCGCCCAGAGAAAAATGGCAGGAAATTCAAATTTATTCGCAAGAATATCAAATTCTTGATATTAACCTTGAGATCCAGAGACCAACTGACCTACTTCACAACACCACCACCATTGGGCGCTGTAGTCGCCCTCTCGCCCATCTGCAAATTGGTGGAAAAAGGACTCAGTCTGTGCTGGGCTGCCACATACGACAGATGTAAGTCTCTTATTTTGTATGCAGTACTGTATATTATTTATTTAAGCAATTTGCACTGCCACTGATCGATCACTAGACTGTAGCTCCATCCAGTTTCGTCAATAATTGTTAGATGTGGAGTGGATATTTTCGTTATTAACCTAGAACTGCAGAGTTGCTCCAGCCATTCTATCCAATAGCCCTATATGAGAAACACTGGTGATGACGGCAATTTGACAGCAAGCTATCACTGAAGTACAGGGGAGTAGCCTCCTATTGATCTACAAGTTCAAATGGCTCTGAGCACTATGGGACTTACATCTATGGTCATTAGTCCCCTAGAACTTAGAACTACTTAAACCTAACTAACCTAAGGACATCACACAACACCCGGTCATCACGAGGCAGAGAAAATCCCTGACCCCGCCGGGAATCGAACCCGGGAACCCGGGCACGGGAAGCGAGAATGCTACCGCACGACCACGAGCTGCCGACCGTACAAAGTCTCTTAAGGTTGTAAATATCTGGTTTATACTATGGATCACTTTATAAATTTGATAATATAGCTCATTTTATTACAATGATATTATGACGTAGGTTCCGTTAGAAGATCTCACTGCAACGAAAAAACACATGAGTAATGCCCCAACTCGCACCCTCACATCCACCCACCCAGTGCTATATCACTGATATCAAATTGATGGGCTACTTAATTAATTTGATCATGAGAGCCCCTTTGCATGGTGAGTAATTTTTTCCCTGCAATCTGATTACAGTCGCCAGGTAACCATTACAGATGCCTCCGTTATGTCTCTGGAGGCCTCCCACAGTCTAGGTTTACACTTCCTCCAGTGTCACAATTTGTGGTAACTCATCAAATAGGTGAAGTTATCCGACGCTACTTGCGTTCTGTCTCTCTGTTGACTTGTCATGCTACTGTAAGTAAGTCACATAGAATTCTGGTATACTGCTCCCAAACTAATCCTGCTGAGACTTGTCAGTCTATGGGGGCAATAGGATATTTCACTCTCTTCTCCATCCCAGGATTGAATGTGAAAAGCTGTCACCAGAGGTGGGGGGGGGGGGGGGGGGGGGGAGGAACCTCCGCCCACGCGTCACGGCTGTCCCACCCCTGGCAGACGAGCCATTGCTCGCCCTGCCAAACAGCTGCTAACTATTCCAGACCCGCACAAGTTTTTCTATTCTTCCCAGAAGTACTGGACACTGAAATGTCACTCATCCCTCCCGCAAACCGAAATGTTCTGATATTTTTTTTTCGAAATATCCCAGGAAGTCTGATGACACGGTGGGCAGATGATTCGAGAACTCGAATGGGAATCCATGGAGAGAAGACAGTGTTTTTTTTCCCAAGAAACACTCTCAAGAACTGTCATTTGAAGCAGACCGTAGAAGGATTCTATGGCTGCCAATGTAATTTCGCATAAGGATCACGAAGATATGAAAAATTTGCGCTCAAAGGGAGACATATACGTAGTCTTTTTCCTTCACTGAATTTGCAGGTGGATTAGAACGGGAAATTACTAGTAGTGGTACAAGGTACCCTCCACCACACACTGTACGATGGCTTGTGGAGTAAGCATATAGATGTAAATTTACTCTACCTATTAAGATGTCAGTCCATCCATTTATAGGCATACAAAACTCACGGAAGAATGTCGGCAATTATTTATTGAGAAAAAGGACGGAACTTCTGCTGCGGATTGTCTCCCTATAGAGATCTTCATATTAGTCCCTAATTTTCTCATTGCAGTCACTTCATGCGACGTATGTGAGAGGTTGTAATATGCTTGTCCACAATGCTTAAAAGAAACGGTAGAGAGCTCACCTCTAAACTCCCCTTTCGTCACAGTATTGCTTACCTACCGTATTCTCATCAATCTTCCCGTCTTCCATATATAGCATTTGAGTCTACCTGACTTCGACAAGAAAGAGACTGCCCCCCGCCCCCCCCCCCCTCCACCAGCCAAGTTACTAACTCCTAATTCTCTCGAAGTGTCATTATGTACCGACAGCAGTGT
This sequence comes from Schistocerca americana, assembly GCF_021461395.2. Taxonomy (NCBI): domain Eukaryota; kingdom Metazoa; phylum Arthropoda; class Insecta; order Orthoptera; family Acrididae; genus Schistocerca; species Schistocerca americana. The sequence goes on along the minus strand of NC_060130.1, from coordinate 208,659,257 downwards.
TCCATTAGTTAGGAGGCTGACAGAGAGCTGTCACAACGAGAAAAATAGCACACTAACATACAGGAGGAAATTCGTAACCATGCAGAGTACACACGGACTGCACGAAGAAATTCGGAAGTATAACACCTAAAACTCATCGAAATCGAGTGACTGGCTATAAATATCCCTCCTGTACATAACCTAAATCATGTTTATCGTATTGCTATGACTACTATGATAGAAATAAGGTAGTCTAATGGTGTCCGTCTTCGTTGGCAGTACAGAATATATATATATATATATATATATATATATATATATATATATGTGTGTGTGTGTGTGTGTGTGTGTGTGTGTGTGTGTGTGTGTGTGTAAACACTTCACTTCAGAAATGTCACCTGGTAGAGATCTCAATAAGATTTTACTAAGTCTCTCTTTTCTGATATTATAGGATATACGTTCCGCCTTTTATGCAAAAATACTGTGTTTCTTGTTACCCAAACATGTGTCAGTGCCTCTGTGCCATCGTCAGTGGATTTTGCTTATTGAAAAACTGTAAAAAGTGAACATATTTTAGGCTGTAACTGATTTAAAAGAGTGAGGCCTAAAGGAAGTTTTTGTTTCTTTTCCTTCTTACCGAGATTTTACATTATATGGTTTTGCAAGACTATCTGTATTGTGTCCTCCACTGGTAGCTTGTCATCTGGAACCCAAATGATGTAGATATGAATTTCATTGCAGACTTAACACATCCCTTGATTTTTTTAACGTGATTTTGGTGTGGCAGAATGTTTTGTGTATATATTTGTTGTCACTCACATTTTGTTGTAACTGGTCCCCTCTCCTTTTGCCTTCCAAATGCACTACACACACACACACACACACACTACTGTAATTTTGTAATTTGGTTTCTACAAACGCCTTTTCACTTTGTGAAACACGGTGAGCACTATGTTGCTATTTCCAGTGTGGTTTTAAACAGTCCCTCTGCATCTTGTAACTGTTCCTCAGTCTCTGCCTCAACCTCCATGCACCTTTGTCCACATGATCATTCCAGTTTAAATCAGAGCTGAGTGGAAGTCTGAGAGTGCTATATCTAAGATCTTCTGCATCTCTTGCAGACACAGGGTGAACTGAGTTAATGCGACAGGACCGTGTTTTGAACACTAGGCGGAAATGAGGACATGTCGCCATAGCTCCGCCAACTGTGTAAAATATGTACGGCCAGCACCAAGTGAAGCTTTCTCCTGCAAAAGGAGGCAGTAGAAAAGACAGTACAAGCAGTTACTGCGGTGCTTCTTATCAGGAAAACTAGGAAGACTTCACATCATATGGGAACTGCAAGGAGGATGGGGATTTTGCTACTGCATTGTGGTGCATCTCCAAACTACATACAGATACTATAGACCGAAGGAGATCTGCATCCATCAGAGTGCATTCATGTCTTTCATCAAACATTCTCTTTATCCAAGTTATTTTGTACCAGCCAAAAGAGAAAAACTCCGCTAACATCACCCGGTAGATAACTCGATAATACACTACTGACCATTAAAATTGCTACACCACGAAGATGACGTGCTACAGACGCGAAATTTAACCGACAGGAAGAAGATGCTGTGATATGCAAATGATTAGCTTTTGAGAGCATTCACACAAGGTTGGCGCCGGTGGCGACACCTACAACGTGCTGACATGAGGAAAGTTTCCAACCGATTTCTCATACACAAACAGCAGTTGACCGGCGTTGCCTGGTGAAACGTTGCTGTGATGCCACGTGCAAGGAGGAGAAATGCGTACCATCACGTTTCCGACTTAGATATGGGTCGGATTGTAGCCTATCGAGATTGCGGTTTATCGTATCGCGACATTGCTGCTCACGTTGGTCGAGATCTAATGACTGTTAGCAGAATATGGTAATACGGAACGCCGTGCTGGATCCCAACGGCCTCTCATCAACAGCAGTCGAGATGACAGGCATCTTATCCGCATGGCAGTAACGGATCGTGGAGCCACGTCTCGATCCCTGAGTCAACATATGGGGACGTTTGCAAGACAACAACCATCTGCACCAACAGTTCGACGACGTTTGCAGAAACATGGACTATCAGCTCGGAGACCACGGCTGCGGTTACCCTTGACGCTGCATCACAGACAGGAGCGCCTGCGATGGTATACTCAACTACGAACCTGGGTGCACGAATGGCAAAACGCCATTTTTTCGGATGAATCCAGGTTCTGTTTACAGCATCATTATTGTCGCATCCGTGTTTGGCGACATCGCGGTGAACGCACATCAGAAGCTCGTATTCGTCATCACCATACTGGCGTATCACCTGGCGTGATGGTATGAGGTGTCGGTTACACATCTCTGTCACCTCTTGTCCGCACTGACGGCACTTTGAGCAGTGGGCGTACATTTCAGATGTGTTACGAAACGTGGCTCTACCCTTCATTCCAACCCTGCGAAACTCTACATTTCAGCAGGATAATGCACGACCGCATGTTGCAGGTCCTGTACGGGCCTTTCTGGATACAGAAAATGTTCGACTGCTGCCCTGGCCAGCACATTCTCCAGATCTCACACCAATTGAAAACGTCTGGTCAATGGTGGCCGAGCAACTGGCTCGTCACAATACGCCAGTCACTACTCTTGATGAACTGTGGTATCGTGTTGAAGCTGCATAGGCAGCTGTACCTGTACACACCATCCAAGCTCTGTTTGACTCAATGTCCAGGCGTATCAAGGCCGTTATTACGGCCAGAGGTGGTTGTTCTGGGTACTAATTTCTCAGGATATATGCAGCCAAACTGCGTGAAAATGTGATCACATATCAGTTCTAGTATAATATATTTGTCCAATGAATACCCTTTTATCATCGGCATTTCTTCTTGGTGTAGCAATTTTTATGGCCAGTAGTGTATATCACCGCGTCCCTCTCTTCTGACAAATCGGAAACAAATACTGCTGCTTGCTGACATCAAGAATACGTGGTGATCCTATCAAATATACTGGTATTGCTTCATTCGAGGTAGACAGTGATCGAAGTTGCTTGTACAGACCAGTGTAAAGTTTTGTCACCTATGCTGTAAGAGGACCACATCCGACAGACTATCGATCGCAAATGAGGGTCCCTGTGTTGTTCTTTCATAAGCAGTTTGATACATTGTGTTTTGCTGGTGCAGTACATCCAAGTAGTGTATGACTGCAGCTTTGTACACCAACAGACTTGTTGATTTTCCACCACGACCGTGAGGGCTGTGTAAGGTACTAAACCGACATTAACACATTTTTATCCACTGACTCTCATAGAAAGCTGCACATCGCATGGTACAAACTATGCTGCTCCGACAACACACAGGTTGGCTGAAATAAGACAGAGGCTGTCTTTCTTATTGACAAAAATGTGGAAGACATTGCAACGTATGGAAACTGGAAGAGTTAATGGCATTGTGGAGCCATTCCCGAACATCTGCCCGAAGGTGATGACCTCAAGATTTAATCTCGTCTTTCACAGTGACAGGCTAGCAGATATCTAGTTGTTCCATTTCGAAGAGACCAAGAGCACTGATTCCTTATATTGCAGCTATGTACATGATCACTGTTTTGGTGCTGGCCAACCCCAGAAGATGTTGCTCCCACCAAGACTCTCTCGATCTCAAACAAGTGGTATCATTCAATCATTATGTAGTAATCAACAGTGTACTAGTGGACGAACTGTAAGGAAAAAATACCGTCGATATGGGACAATGTACTGTAATAAGCACCACAGTTGATGGTACAATGAGTCTTAGCAGTTTTACTAGTTTTTACATAATTTCAACACCGACCAATGATACAACAGCAAGCTTCCCAATTCCTGTATCACCACTAAACCACCCCTCCATTACTTTGTATGTAGCATATACTAGATTGTGAATGTAGATGGATGACTGTGTAGTACATCCATTCATGGTTAATTCTCTAACATACACAGCAAAGTATACCAGACAGCATCCCATACCGATTCAGTTACGTTATCTACACATTTCTAGCACTTAGATCATAGTGAGTAATTTACGATTATGGTTGCCCATTTTTCCCTGTATGGGTGGGAGTCACAGAGCATTATCGCATTCTTAGGATAAAGTTAGGGATTGAAAGATCTCCCCACATTCTCTTTGACCAACCCTCCTACAACACTGTCACCAATTTAATTTACAGCTAATCAAAATTAAGAGGTACTGTACCCACTACATTCCACATCTCGTGAAGAACAAAGCGAGATGAGTCGGTAACTGCTGTTCAGTGAAGACTGTTCCAAATCAGTCTTACTCACAGCACCCCTGAATCATTGGATGAAATTTCACACGGTGCTAAATTTACATTTATTTAAAGTGGCATCCCTCAGCTTCTATGCTGACATGACATTATCATAAGAACATCTGTTATACTCTCTCCAGTCAAACCCAGTGCTGTTTGAACAGTATTACAGCCAGTGAGAATATATGCCAGCAAATTCCCTCCAGTCTCAACAGCTGTCTTGCGCACAAGACTTTTCACTTGTCCCTGCAAGAACAATTCAAGAAGTGTTAGATCATCTGAATCAGCTGGTCACGAAACAGGATCATCTCTTCCTATTTGCCCTTCAGGGAACTTAAGACATATGTGTTCACAAACAATGTGAGCTGGGGCTCCATCACGTTGGAACCGCACTCTTGCACGAAGAGCAAGTGGTAAATCTTCCAACAACGTACGAGTCTCTCGGAAACACAGTGTACACTGCTTCATTTAAGCAGAAGAAAGCACACACGCTCCCGCTAGCCATTCGTTGGCTATTCTCACCCACACCTTCACTGCATGTGTGTATTATGACCCTTGACAACTGGGGATGCCTACGTAACAAAAAATAAACTAGAAGAGGATAGTAAATATATAGAGACCCAACAATCATTCTTCCTGCAAATGATACATAGATACTGTTCAGTAATGTCGTGCGAGAGCAATAAAAACCATTTGCAAAAGTTGCAGATGCCAAAGCTCTTATGTGGTTGCAGTCACTCTGGGAAGAAATCAGCATGGCGTCACTGTGGCGCCTTTGCATTGCCTTCAGTGAATCCATAAGGGTGCATAACGTCCAACTCTTCCTCAGTAAACCTATGCCATTTTGCTGTGTATCACAGATAACGCACAACAAAACACTGCCGGTAAAACAAACCCGTGACAACACTGACTTAGTACTGAATGCACGTTTGGGGCGAAGAGTAAAGGCATTACTACTGTCAACAGTAAGTATAGGTCGACCACAAGATTATTGCACGCATGTGTCACATCCCTTCGGTTGGCTTATCGCGAGTTAGGGCATTTGTTCTCCAGAAATTGTCTTAAATGCTTATGTCATTTTATGCTCCTAACATGCTTTTTTCTCTCTCTTGGATCTCATTATTCTTTTATAAAAACGGAAATGAAATTCAAATATTTTGAACGCTCGCTAAAACGAGTCACGTGATGCATCTGACGTTAGTGGCTAGCTCGCTGCTCCCCCGCCCCCCCCCCCCCCAAAAAAAAAAAAAAAAAAAAAAAAAAAAAAAAAAAAAAAAAAAAAAAAAGGCTCTGAGCACTACAGTCGCGCGGTCCCGACTGAAGCGCCTAGAACAGCTCGGCCACCACGGCCGGCGCTGCTCCCCATGTCGTAATGCTAATTTCAGATTCGGGAAATGGGTTACAAATAGTGAGTAGTACCATTCTGTACACACACATCTACAAAAAAAACTCCTGAAAAGTTGTATTTGAGTGTTCCAGAGAATAAGATGATGCGTAAAAATGGTTCAATTGCTCCGAGCACTATGGGACTCAACTGCGGAGGTCATTAGTCCCCTAGAACTTAGAACTAGTTAAACCTAACTAACCTAAGGACATCAACACCCATGCCCGAGGCAGGATTCGAACCTGCGACCGTAGCGGTCTTGCGGTTCCAGACTGCAGCGCCTTTAACCGCACGGCCACTTCGGCCGGCGATGATGCGTAAAATGTGGTTGCACTGTACTGACAAATTGCCACCACGTCGATGAACAATTTCACTAACTTAATTAAGAATGTCTTGCACTGTGAAGTTAACATTAAATTATCTCCGAGATATGCTCTCCCACTGTTGAAACGAAGGATAGCGTCATTCGACGAACTTAAACTCCTCGTGAAAATTGCCGTTTTACCTAAATACACCTCAATTACTCGGTATCTCAGTTGTCAGAACGGAAACCTTCCAATTTTATAAGACGAGGTCCATATACCGCTGGTTCGAATCTAACCCGAAAGAACATTTTAACTTATTTGTAGAACGACTCGACAGTCTTCTCATATGAAAACCAAATCACAATTACAAAACTTGAACACATCGATCAGAAACAGAATATGATTGTGTTTTCCTTACTGTTTACATGCGCTTACATTTGCTATCGCTGTTGACACACGTCACGTTCAAAAAGATATTTACTAGTTAATGTCACCACACACTTTTTACTTCATTAGAAACATTTTTTTTTAAATCTTATGCTGTCTAGCTAGGATCCTTAATGTTCAGACTTTTGCAGTTTCATCATCTTACGTAAAGATGAAGTAAGTCTGCTTCAGACGCGGACATTAGTTTACTCTCACGAACATCACAGCCATTGCATTTGTGTCACTTACATGTTGTACACGTTTTATATCTCTCCGTATAGTCTCATAGTCCTATACCTCGTTGTACTGTGGAAGAATGATGATATCTTCACTACTAGCAAAGCTTTTCAAAAAAGTGAATTGTTTCCTAGCGAAGTGCATTAATTCTCTGTTGTCCGTTTCTCAGACTACGACTAATGTGAAGCTATGTATAATACATCCCACAATCGGAACAACTGATACAATTAGTTCTTGCTAACGCTATTTTGTTAATTCCTGTAAAACTTTTACAAATATATGACCCTTCCAGGATTCGAACATGTGACTTTCATTGCCGTCGAACGCGCTATCCGTTGCGCTACGGTGTGCGTGGCAACTGTAGCATCTCAGTTGAGTGCCTTCGACACAGGAAATCAGCATTAAGTTTTGCCAAGAATAATTTTGTTGTGCTTTGGGTCGTAGTTCATGACTGATAGTCCACAATCTAGTTATAATATACGAACCCATTTGCAAAAGTCTCTAATTCCTCAGTTTTGAGCGCGTTTAATGATGTTGCAGAGAGACAGGAAAAGAATGTCCGTCGTTGCACATATCGCCGCTCTACATGGCAGGAGCACAAACGCATCAACAAGGGTTCCACTACCAGCATTCGCAAAATTCCTTTCTATTGTTACTTAAAACTTGTAATTGCGTTTTCCATCACTAAATAGCTGAACTAACAACAAAAGTACGTAAAAACCTCGTAACTTTGGCTAACGCTCCTGTAACACAAGTATAGCTTCGTCTTACTCCTAGCCTGTGACGTCACCAGAGCATCAGCCAATCCAAAAACAGAGCGATCACGTGACAAGATTTTGATATTGAATGATTTTTAAGCTTCAGTTACATAAAAATAACATTTTGCGGGGATATTGACCATAAACGCTACTTAAATATTATAGGAAAATAGCCTATTGCGGTTGGTAGTACGAGGGTAAGTCAATTATTATCCGCAAAGCAGTTATAAAATTTTATTGTAATCAAATAGGAAACTTACAAGATCATTTTTCGACAGTCTCCTTGCGTTTCAACGCACTTGGTCCATCGTTGTACAAGCTTCTTGATGCCCTCACAAAGGAAGGTTCTCTGTTGAGCTGCGAGCCAGGAATCCACAGCTTCTTTCACTGCTTCGTCCGGGGCAAATCGACGGCCCCTTAATGCCTGTTTGAGTGGATCAAACAATTGATATTCAGCAGGGGGCAAGATCGGGACTATATGGAGGGTGATCCAGTACTTCAAATTGGAGTTTCTGGAGCATTTCGGCAGTGTGGGCAGCAGTACGCGAATGGGCATTGTCGTGCAACAACACCTTTTGGCAGCAATCCTCGGCGTTTGCTTCGAATTGCAGGCTTTAGCCTGGCAGTAAGCATCTCACTGTAACGTACACTGTTTATTGTTGTGCCCCTTTCCCCATAATGTTCCAGTACTTGACCTTGTGCGTCCCAAAAAATCGTAAGCATCAGTTTTCCTGCGAACAGTTGGGTCTTCAACTTTTTCTTGCACGGGTAATTTGAGTGTTTCCATTCCATACTCTGCCGTTTACTCTCCGGCTCGTAATGATGGATCCATGTTTAGTCACCAGTAATGATCCTCTCTAAGTAGTTGTCCCCCTCGTTACCGTAGCGATCCAAATGTTTTTTGCTGATGTCCAAACGCGTTTGTTTATGCATTGTGTGAGTTGTTTTGGGACCCATCTTACACAAACTTTATGAAACCCAGGTCTGTTGTAGATGATTTCGTAGGCAGAACCGTGACTAATTTGCAGACGATGTGCCACTTCGTCAATAGTTAATCGTCTGTCTAAGAGAATCATTTCACGTGAACGCTCAATGGTTTCTTCATTTGTGGCGGTAAACGGTCGTCCGGCTCCTTCATCGTGCGTAACACTTGTGCGACCATTTCGGAATTTTTCAATGCATTCGTAGACACTCCGTTGTGGCAAAACATTGTTCCCGTACTGTACCGAAAGTCTTCGATGAATTTCGGCCCCTGATACGCCTTCCTACCACAAAAAACGGATCACTGAACGTTGCTCTTCTTTGGTGCAAATAGACAGCGGAGCAGCCATGATTAACAGCACGGCAGAGATAACGGAACTAACCTAGCAGCTTGAAAATTGCAAAGATATAACAACAAACAAAGTATGCGTCATAAATGTAAAATGACCGTACTACTACAATGAACAAAAATATAAGTTTGGAAGGTAGGAGACGAGGTACTGGCAGAAGTAAAGCTGTGAGAACGGGGCGTGAGTCGTGCTTGGGTAGCTCAGATGGTAGAGCACTTGCCCGCGAAAGGCAAAGGTCCCGAGTTCGAGTCTCGGTCCGGCACAGTTTTAGACTGCCAGGAAGTTTCAAAAATATAACTAAAAATTGCGGATAATAATTAACTTACCATCGCACATCCACAACTGACCTGAAAGGATTGACACTGCGACGCGTTTCCCTTAGTCTCCACTGTACTTGTTTACCAAGATGAACGGAACGAGCGAGGAACGAATTCTAAGGAACGGTCTTTCATAGTTCACTTCGGTCGCGGCTTTCTACTTCCAGTTCCCGGGAACGGGAAACGGTCGGTCTCGTTCAGCCGCCGTCCCGTTCCCGTCTGTCTCGGTCGCGGCTTTCTACTTCCAGTTCCCGGGAAGGGGAAACGGTCGATCTCGTTCCGTCGGCCTGTCTCGTTCCATGCTCGGTCCCGGTCGGCACGACTCGTCCTTCGCGTGGCCACTCGTCGCAGTTCCACTGCCGACTGCTCATAGTTCAATAACGAGTTGTTCGTTTCGCTCGCTGAGCACGCCCATTCTACATCTGTTTCAAACCTTTTTTGAACACTGGGCTTCTGGTTTTTTTCGTATTCTATTCGGCGTCCACGACCGGTAATTAAAATGTATTTTATAATTACGTAAATTACATGGTATGTAATACTATCTTTTTCAAATAACAAAACGGCATATCAGCTTACTTCACTATTTCGATAAACAGCAGAAGAAATACTTGTAAAAAGGCAAGATTTTTTTCGTTATTACACATGCAAAGGAAGTCGGCACGGCACACACTAGTGGCCATTTTCCGTCTTTTTTTACCCAAGGTAAAAGGGTATGTTCATTGTGATGGAAGGTAGACCGACTTGACTTACAACCGAATGAAGCCCGCGCTCCATAATCGAGTGTCTGGTGTCACATTTTGTAAAGAGAATATGATAACTTTTACAATACTATTTCAGTGGTACAGGGTGGAGCACGAAAAATCGGCCCCGAGTACTAGACGGCTCATTGTCGCCCACCAATTGTTTTGCCGTCGTTGTTTGCATTAGCTAATCAAATGATTCAAATAGCTCTGAGCACTATGGGACTTAACTTCTAAGGTCATCAGTCCCCTAGAGCTTAGAACTACGTAAACCTAACTAACTTAAGGACATCACACACATCCATACCTAACGCAGGATTCGAACCTGCGACCGTAGCAGTCTCGCAGTTCCAGACTTAGAACCGCTCGGCCACTCCGTCCGGCCATTAGCTAATCCACCATATAGTTTCACTGCGATCACCCACATATCGCTACAGTTGACTAAACGAGAGGTTTTGCAGACTCACGAAAATTACAAGTGAGTGAGAATTCTGTTATGAATAAAAACTCTGTACTGCAGGGGGAAGGCAAGTGTCCGCTCTTGGAGCCTTCCATCTTCAGTCACCTATGCTACTAATTTTCAATTTTGCATAAGAACCCTATACCAAGCACAAATGAACGGAGAACGACAAAAATGCACGGTTCCCAAAAAAGAGCGATCACCAGTGAACTAGTTCAAGGATTTTTTTTTGTGGTTTTAGGGCGCACAACTTCAACGGTCAGTAGCGCCCAGACTACGTTAGGAATGCACCGCGAGGCACAAGTTTAAAACAGCAACTAAAAGGGAAAACACGATAGAAGATCTACAGGCATAGGATTAAAAAAACAGCATAATCAAATGTCCGTAGACAGGTTGGTCGATTTGATAAAACGAAGAACGCGAGCAGCTGCTCCTGGGTCATCCGCAAAAATGGCATCGAGAGTACATGGCAGGCCAAGATCAAGACGCAGTGTAGTAAAATCCGGACAGGACGTTAAAACGTGGCGGACCGTCAGCAAGTGCCCACATGGGCAGAACGGCGCCGGCGCAGCCGTCAGCAGATGGCGATGGCTGAACCGGCAGTGTCCAATTCGTAACCGGGCCAAAACGAGCTCCTCCCGCCGAGAGGGGCGTGAGGAGGACGTCCAAGCCGCGGGAAGAGGTTTCAAGGCCCGAAGCTTCTTGTCTTTAAGTGCAGCCCAATCGGCATGCCACAGCGATAAAATGCGCCGACAAATGACCCTGCTACAATCTGATGAAGGGACACAACAAGAAGCTGTCCGAGGCTGGAGGACCGCAGCCTTGGCCGCGGCATCTGCAGCTTCGTTCCCAGGGATACCGACATGGCCAGGAACCCACATAAAGCTAACCGGAGAATCGTCGTCCACCAGCTGCTGAAGAGAGCGTTGGATCCGGTGCACGGAAGGGTGAACCGGATACGGATCACTGAGGCTCTGAATGGCGCTCAGGGAATCGGAGCAGACGACATATGCAGAATGTCGGTGGCGGCAGATGTAAAGAACAGCCTGGTAGAGGGCAAAGAGCTCAGCTGTGAAAACCGAACAATGGCCATGGAGCCGGTATTTGAAACTTTTTGCCCCGACAATAAAAGAACAACCGACCCCGTCATTGGTCTTAGAGCCATCTGTATAAATGAAGGTCATTTTAATGAACTTCGAACGAAGTTCGACAAAACGGGAGCGGTATACCGAACTGGGGGTAACCTCCTTTGTGAGCGAGCTGAGGTCAAGGTGAACACGAACCTGAGCCTGGAGCCAAGGTGGCGTGTGGCTCTCGCCCACTCTAAAGGTTGCAGGGAGTGAAAAATCAAGGTGTTGAAGGAGGCGACGAAAGCGAACTCCAGGGGGTAGCAGGGCAGAGACATACAACCCGTATTGACGATCGAGGGAGTCGTCAAAAAAGGAACGATAAGACGGGTGGTCGGGCATTGACAGTAGCCGACAGGCATACCGACAAAGCAGTAAATCACGCCGGTAGGGCAGTGGCAATTCACCGGCTTCAGCATGAAGACTCTCGACGGGACTAGTATAAAATGCTCCGATCGCAAGACGTAAACCCCGATGTTCTATGGAGTTGAGGCGGCGTAAGATGGACGGCCGTGCAGAGGAGTATACGAAGCTCCCATAATCCAGCTTTGAGCGGACGATCGACCGATATAGGCGAAGTAGGACTGTTCGATCCGCTCCCCACGACATACCACCGAGAACACGGAGGACATTTAGTGAACGGGTACAACGGGCAGCCAAATAAGACATGTGGAGACCAGCTAAGTTTCCTGTCAAATGTAAGAATGGCTCTGAGTACTATGCAACTTAACTTCTGAGGCCATCAGTCGCCTAGAACTTAGAACTAATTAAACCTAACTAACCTAAGGACATTACACACATCCATGCCCGAGGCAGGATTCGAACCTGCGACCGTAGCGGTCGCTCGGCTCCAGACTGTAGCGCCTAGAACCGCACGGCCACTCCGGCCGGCTGTCAAATGTAAGACCTAAAAATTTTGTTGTCTCCACGAATGGGAGAGCAACGGGACCGAGTCGTAAGGACGGTGGGAGAAACTGTTTGTAGCGCTAGAAGTTAATACAGACTGTCTTCTCGGCAGAAAAACGGAAGCCATTGGCGACACTCCAGGAGTAAAGATGGTCAAGAGAATGCTGAAGACAGCGCTCCAGGAAACATGTACGCTGCGCGCTGCAATAGATGGTAAAATCGTCCACGAAAAGGGAGCCTGATACATCAGCTGGGAGGCAATCCATTATTGGATTGATCGCTATGGCGAAGAGAGCGACGCTCAAAACTGAGCCCTGTGGCACCCCATTCTCCTGGCGAAAGGTGTCCGACAGGACAGAACCCACACGTACCCTGAACTGTGGATCCATTAAAAAGGAACGAATAAAAAGAGGGAGGCGACCGCGAAGGCCCCATGTATGCATGGTGCGGAGAATGCCCGCCCTCCAACAGGTGTCGTAAGCCCTCTCCAAATCAAAGAACACAGCCGCGGTCGGGCGCTTCCGCAAGAAGTTATTCATAATGAAGGTCGACAAGGTAACCAGATGGTCAACAGCAGAGCGGCGCCTACGAAATCCACATTGTACATCGGTAAGTAGGCGCCGAGATTCGAGCAGCCAAACCAAACGAGAGTTAACCATTCGCTCCATCACCTTACAGACACAGCTGGTAAGCGAGATGGGTCGATAACTGGAAGGCAAGTGCTTGTCCTTCCCCGGCTTAGGAATCGGTACAACAATAGACTCGCGCCAGCATGCGGGAACATGTCCCTCAATCCAGATGCGATTATAAGTACGAAGAAGGAAACCTTTACCCGCAGGAGAAAGGTTCTTCAGCATCTGAATATGAATAGAATCAGGCCCTGGAGCGGAGGACCGTGACCGGGCAAGTGCATTTTCGAGTTCCCGCATGGTGAAAGGGGCATTATAACTTTCACGATTCGAGGAGCGGAAGCTAGGTGGCCTAGCCTCCTCTGCCTGTTTTCGGGGGAGGAAGGCAGGGTGGTAATGAGCGGAGCTCGAAACCTCTGCCAAAAAGCGGCCGAAGGCATTGGAGATATCCTCAGGGGCCACAAGGACGTCAAGCCAGAAACTGGTGAGTGGACCTTAGTGCCAGATAGACGGCGCAGGCTACCCCAGCCCAGCTGGCGTTCTTGCTTTCTTTAATAATACGACGACACTGCACACGTAATCGTTTATAATTGATACAATTCGCCACTGTAGGGTGGCGTTTAGAGGTGCGTAAAGCACGTCGACGAGCACGTAAAGCGTCTCTACATGCTGCGGTCCACCAGGGGACCGGTACGCGACGTGGAGAAGAAGTAGTGTGAGGGATGGAATATTCAGCAGCAGTGAGAATGACTTCCGTGAGGTGTGCGGCCTGACTATAGCAGCTTGTGAAGGTTTGATCCTGAAAGGTCGCCCTGGAAGAGAAGAGCCCCCAGTCTGCTTTGGAGATGTACCAACTAGCTGAGCACGGAGAGGGGGTATGATGCAGGAGATGGATGACACACGGAAAGTGGTCGCTCGAATATGTATCAGAAAGTGCATACCACTCAAACCGGCGTCCAAGTTGGGTAGTACATATAGAGAGGTCTAAATGGGAATAGGTGTGAGATGTGTCCGAAAGAAAAGTAGGGGCGCCAGTACTGAGGCAGACAAGATTGAGCTGGTTGAAAAGGTCTGCTAACAGGGAGCCCCTCGGGCAGGATGCTGGAGAGCCCCAAAGGGGATGGTGGGCATTGAAGTCTCCAGTTAACAAAAATGGTGCAGGTAGCTGAGCAATAAGTTGAATCATGTCTCCCCTGGTAACGGCAGACGACGATGGAGTGTAAACGGTACAAATAGAAAATGTAAAAGTGGGGAGAGTAATTCGGACGGCAACCGCCTGCAGGCCGGTGTGCAATGTGATGGGATCGTAGTAAATATCACCCTGGACCAGCAACATAACCCCTCCATGAGCCGGAATACCTACCACAGGGGGTAGGTCAAAACGCACAGAGAGTAGTGTGCCAAGGCAATTTGATCGCATGGGCGTAGCTTCGTTTCCTGGACGGCTACGACGAGTGGACGGTGCAAGCGGAGCAGCAACTTTTAAGTCCTCTCGGTTGGAGCGAATGCTGCAAATATTCCAGTGAATAAGTGCCATCGTGAGAAGAAAAGGAAGATGAAAGAAGGGGTCACCTCGAAGGCCGCTGAGGGCCTGGCTTCGAGCGAGCACTGCCGCCGCTATCAGTAGGCGGACAGTCATCGTCCATTGGTTCTATAGGTTCATCGGCCATCTTGTTAAGATGGCCGGGAGGGGGGGGGGGGGGGGCTTCCTCTGCAGGTGAACGGCCAGATGTTCGGCTACCAGCGGTGCGGCCAGGCGAAACGGATGACTGCCTGGGGCGGCAACCGCTGGGTGGCGCAGAAGAAGAAATGCGCCGTGGCGGAGAAGGAGAACTGTGCTTCCTATGAGCCTTATTGGTAGGTCGTTTAGTGGAAGTACTGGTCGACGGCTGGGAGTTCGAGGTACGTACGAAGTCTGCACGGGACGGTTCCTTCTTGAAGGCCCGTGCATCTGACTTCTGGGTCTTCGCCTTGGCAGAAGCTGATGAAGGTGCTTGTGTCTGAGGGGTGACGGGAGGAAGAGGAGACGTCGACCGCGCGATCTTAGCACTGGCCGAACGGACGACTGTGGTGCTGAAGGTCAGATCGCATGTCTGCGTCGCCACCTCCCTGGTAGTCCGAGGAGAGGCGAGGACAGTACTGTATTTCCCCGCTGGGAGCAGCGTGGGCTTCCTACTAGCAAATAGCTTGCGAGCAGCCGAGGTTGACACTTTCTCTTTGACCCGAATTTCTTGGATACAGCGTTCTTCCTTGTAGATGGGACAGTCGCGGAAGGACGCTGCATGGTCACCCTGACAGTTCACACAACGAGGAGACGGAGGTGGACAGTCACCCTCATGGGCATCCCTGTCGCAAGTAACACATTTAGCCGCATTGGAACAAGACTGGCGAGTGTGAGTAAAACGCTGACACTGGTAGCAGCGCGTAGGTGTCGGGACATAGGGGCGAACAGAAATAACCTCGTAGCCCGCTTTGATGCGCGACGGCAGCTGAACACTATCGAAGGTGAAGAAAAGTGTCCGGGTCGGTACAAGGTCATTGTTGACCTTTTTCATGACCCTATGGACAGCCGTCACGCCCTGCTCAGCGAGGAAAGACTGAATCTCCTCGTCAGTCAATCCGTCAAGTGATCGAGTATATACCACACCACGAGACGAATTCAAAGTGCGGTGAGCCTCCACCCGGACAGGGAACGTGTACAGGAGTGTGGCCCGAAGCAGTTTTTGTGCCTGAAAGGCGCTCTCAGTTTCTAGTAACAAGGTACCATTACGCAACCTGGTACGAGACTTGACAGATCCGGCTATGGCATCTACGCCCTTCTGGATAACGAAAGGGTTGACAGAGGAAAAATCCTTTCGGTCCTCAGATCGAGAAACTACGAGGAACTGTGGGGCAGGCGGGAGTACTTTTGTCACTGGTGGCTGGTCAAGTTTCCGTTTGTGAGCATAAGTCGAGAGAGGAGAAGAAGAAGAGAAATCCATTGCGGAGGAATCCCCCATGATTGCCAGCGTCTCCGATGGCGCGCTCCTTCCTTGTGGGGACCCTCTCAGAGGGCACTCCCGCCTTAGGTGAATGTTTACACCTCAGGTCACACCTCCCGAGAAACAGACGGAGGGACCAATCGGCATCGTCAGAAGGTATCAGCTCGGGCAATCACCCCTCCCTGGGCCTGGCCTTTACCAGGGGGTACGTGCGTGCCTTACTTGTCTATCCAGGGCGGGGAATTACGCGTTACCCCGTCACCGGCTACGCGTGCAAACGCGTGGGTCGGCCTTCAGGCGTGCACAGGGAGGAAGGAAGAAGAGGAAAACGAAGAGAGAGAAGGAGAGAGAGAGGACAGACTGTCTCAAACGCCGAGGCAGAGACCAGAGAAGGCAAGGAGAAGAGGGCAAGGAGAAGAGGGCAAGGAGAAGAGGGCAAGGAGAAGAGGGCAAGGAGAAGAGGGCAAGGAGAAGAGGGCAAGGAGAAGAGGGCAAGGAGAAGAGGGCAAGGAGAAGAGGGCAAGGAGAAGAGGGCAAGGGAGAGAGTAAGGAAGACATTGAGATGGAGAAGAACAAAGAAAGGAACCAACCAAAGGAAGAAACGGGAAGTGAAAAACCAAAATGACCGCAATTATAGGTCGTGGAAACGTCCGTCTCCGGTCGCAGGCGCTAACTACCCCCTTGAGGGGAAGGGACTCCTTTTAGTCGCCTCTTACGACAGGCAGGAATACCTCGGGCCTATTCTAACCCCCGGACCCGCAGGGGGAGGAATTTAGTCGAGTTAACTCGGGTGATGCTGAGGGAATTAGATTAGGAAATGAGACCCAAAGTAGTAAAGGAGTTTTGCTATTTGGGGAGCAAAATAACTGATGATGGTTGAAGTAGAGAGGATATAAAATGTCGACTGGCAATGGCAAGGAAAGCGTTTCTGAAGAAGAGAAATTTGTTAACATCGAGTATAGATTTAAGTGTCAGGAAATGTTTCTGAAAGTATTTGTATGGAGTGTAGCCATGTATGGAAGTGAAACATAGACGATAAATAGTTTGAACAAGAAGAGAATAGAAGCTTTCGAAATGTGGTGCTACAGAAGAATGCTGAAGATTAGATGGGTAGATCACATAACTAATGAGGAGGTATTGAATAGAATTGGAGATAAGAGTTGTTTGTGGCACAACTTGACAAGAAGAGACCGGTTGGTAGGACATGTTCTGAGGCATCGAGGGATCAAAAATTTAGTATTGGAGGGCAGCGTGGAGGGTAAAAATCGTAGAGGGAGACCAAGACATGAATACACTAAGCAGATTCAGAAGGATGTAGGTTGCAGTAAGTACTGGGAGATGAAGAAGCTTGCACAGGATAGAGTAGCATGGAGAGCTGCATCAAACCAGTCTCAGGACTGAAGACCACAACAACAACAACAACAACAACAACAGAACACAGATGGGCAAGATCGCTGTGGATTTCGTTACAGAACGTCACGAGCTGATAGGAAACTTTATAGCGTTCGAACTATCATTTCAAACCTTTACAGTCCACATTAGTTACAGAACCCGTCTCACGCCATTGCTTTTACAATCTGAATATTGTAGTCCTGTCTGTAACACGGAAATGACTGACTGTTCCACTGCGCATTGCACGTTGGACAGCCGCAACATTCTGCATACGACAGAACTACTCCACTGCCTCGATACACACCTGTAGTGGGCAATGATCCATCCTCAACTGAATAGCATACTACTCGTATACGAGTCCGATTAGATGCGACAGATGGCGCGAGCACATCTACGTCTCAGTGGGGTTGCCAAATGAAAATGTAGTATTTACTATGAGCCACCATGTATATAATTTCACTCCAGTATCTTTCTCCTTCCTAAAGTACTATTTCCACAGCAAATCACCGAGCGCGGTGCCGCAGTGGTTAGCACACTGGACTCGCATTCGGGAGGACGACGGTCCAATCCCGTTTCCGGACATCCTGATTTAGGTTTTCCGTGATTTCCCTAAATCGCTTCAGGCAAATGCCGGGATGGTTCCTTTGAAAGGGCACGGCCGATTTCCTTCCCCATCCTTCCCTCACCCGAGCTTGCGCTCCGTCTCTAATGACCTCGTCGTCGACGGGACGTTAAACACTAATCTCCTCCTCCTCCACAGCAAATCGATCTCGTGCTGCGAAGCTGAACAGTAAAGCAGTACTCTTTCCATAAGATAGTCCACCTACGTGGCGCCACAGAACTGTGGGTTAAATACTGCAGGACAATCCGTACCAGTACGTCTTCGTTCAGCTTTCAGGAGATGTGGTGGACGTTGATCTAATTGCTTCACCAACCGACAGAGGATCACTGACAGAAATTCCCTAATTCATCTTTTCTCCTAGAGGAGAAGCATTACACGTGGGAATCTTTTTTTGGAGTCAATATGAACAACTAGCAGAGTCTATGATGGTAGGATGAAAGGTCTCGACAATATGTTTGTGCCTTCAAGAAGACCCTTTTTAATTGACGAAATTTGTCAAACGATTTTTTTAACAATCTCTTGAACAGGGTGAACGTTCCAACAATTCGCACTGCCGACGTACTTTCGTGAACAGATGCAATGTCTGTTGTATGGCAAGTTTTTTCTCTTTACAGTCCTTCCTTCTAAACCGCGCAGTGCAGCCTGATGCCATATTTAGGCATGCGATAGCAGTAGTCTTGGCATTGCCTCCAGCTGGTATTTTTGAGACATCGGTCCATAAGTGCCACTATTTCTAGAAATCTCTGTCAACATTGTCCACTGTTGTGTTAAGCTATTGGTGCGATTGACATGGTCCAGCAACACTCAGCAAGAACTCTTCTTGCCGTCTTCAATAATTCCTCGAGACTTTGCCACTGTGAGCCAACGGACTGCAAGACTGTCGGGAATTGGTCAGCATTTGCAACTACATAGTACCACAAAAATGCTCACGACTGCTGAACGCCACTTCTCTCATCATCACAGAACAGGCGGTCTTCGTAGCTGGCCTGAAGACTGGAACTGATACGTCAGTGGCGTGGTGGATCACAGAATGTCCATCTACAATGTCAATCAGGAGCAGGCACTGGGAACATAATACGCTACTGGCCATTAATATTGCTACACCAAGAAGAAATGCAGATGATAAACGGGCATTCATTGCACAAATATATTATACTAGAACTGACATGAGATTACATTTTCACGCAATTTGGGTGCATAGATCCTGAGAAATCAGTACCCAGAACAACCACCTCTGGCCGTAATAACGGCCTTGATACGCCTGCAAATTGAGTCAAACAGAGCTTGGATGGCGCGTACATGCAGCTTCAACACGATACCACAGTACATCAAGAGTAGTGAGTCACTGGCGTATTGTGACGAACCAGTTGCTCGGCAACCATTGACCAGATGTTTTCAATTGGTGAGAGATCTGGAGAATGTGCTGGCCACGACATCAGTCTAACATTTTCTGCATCCAGAAAGGCCCGTACAGGACCTGCAACATGCGGTCGTGCATTATCCTGCTGAAATGTAGGGTTTCACAGGGATCAAATGAAGGGTAGACCCACGGGTTGTAACACATCTGAAATGTAACTTCCACTCTTCAAAGTGCCGCCAATGCGAACAAGAGGTGACCGAGACGTGTAACCAATGGCACCCCATACCATCACGCCGGGTGATATGTCAGTATGGCGAGGACGAATACACGCTTCCAATGTGCGTTCACCACGATGTCGCCAAACACGGATGCGACCAGCATGATGCTGTAAACAGAACCCGGATTCATCCGAAAAAATTACGTTTTGCCATTCGTGCATCCAGGTTCGTCGTTGATTACACCATCGCAAGCGCTCCTGTCTGTGATGCAGCGTCAAGGGTAACCGCAGCCATGGTCTCTCGATAGGCTACAATCCGACCCATATCAAAGTCGGAAACGTGATGGTACGCATTTCTCCTCCTCACACGAGGCGTCACAACAACGTTTCACCAGGCAACGCAGGTCAAGTGCTGTTTGACTATGAGAAATCGGTTTGAAAACTTTCCGCATGTCAGCTTGTTGTAGGTGTCGCCACCGGCGCCAACCTTGTGTGAATGCTCTGAAAAGCTAATCATTTGCATATCACAGCATCTTCTCCATGTCGGTTAAATTTCGCGTCTGTAGCACATCATCTTCGTTGTGTAGCAATTTTAATGGCCAATAGTGTATTATCCTATACGGCCCAAACAAAATTACTGCGACTGCTTGACAGTTTGTGACAGGGAGAGTATAGGTGAGATAACAATAATGATCGCTGCACCAGCTTTAGAATTCTACCAACAAACCTTTTGGGCAGTAATGGAACCTTTCAGGACAATTGTGCCTATGTCCTTAGAAAGTCTCTTGGAGGCATGACAAAAATGCATTCGCTGTGGTAGTAGTTGCAGCTTGTCCAGATGTGATTTTAATCAATTCAAGTCCCACTATACTAAGGAACACATTTTGCTGGTCAGGTTTTTCTGTGTGTCTCTCTGTTGGTGGTGAGGTTTCACAGAGAGCACAGTTGAGACTTCAGAGGAGGGTCTGATCCGTTCTCTCTCCAACGCTTGACAAACTATTGCCTCAACTGATAGGTCCACTTCAGATTCATCAGTCGAGAAGAGTATGAAATTGATTTGGATCTTCCCTTTCATGTTTTTTTGTTTATTTGCTACGAGTTTTCCTTTCAGTTACAATGTTGGTAGATGTTTTCCTTACAGTAATAGTGTTGGCGTTGATGGGCGTTTTTGCATGTTTTTCATTGTTAATGGAGATGAAGTATTGGTTGCTTTACAGAAGCATTTGCGTGTACCTGTATGAATGGCAACCGAAATTTTAATCATTAATTTGAAAACTAAAGTTACACGGCAGCCGGTCAGTACCATTGGGCCTTTCAAGGCCTGTTCGGATGGAGATACCCAACTGTAATCTTGGTACACAACGAATCCCCACACTACGGTACTGTAGCACACCACTAAAGGAGCCATAACGAAATGGCACATCTCACTGACGAAGTGAAGTATTGCGTTTTAGTTTTTTACTGTATTTGAAGGGGAACACCACCGCAACAATCCATACTGAGTTGACGGAAGGGCATGGCAGCTATGCATCATCATATGGCAGTAGTGAAGTGACACATACACTTCCAATGTTTGAATGATTACAAACGAAGTGGGAGACCATCTACCTGTGAAGAACTGAGATTCACAAGAAAAGTGGAGACCCTGGTGCTGTAAGATTGGCATAACAAAATTGAAGCAATAGTGGAAAAAGTGAAACTAAATCAGTCACAGATCAGTTTACAACATCTTGCATGACATTTTGAACATGACAAAGGTGTGTGTGCTAGGTTCCTCAACTGCTCACTTCCATTCCAAATGCCCGCCAATCTGAGGCACCACCAGAAATGTTCCAACTCAGTGAGTCCAGCTAGATTACTTCTTTAGTTACATTATCACGACATATGAGGGCAGGGTGTATTATGATCCCGTGGAAAAGGAGCAAAGCAACTTGTGGATTCACTACCACCAAGAAAGACAGTGATGTGACCACCATCTAGCAAGGTGATGCCAAGTGTTTTTTGAGACTGCCATGTTGTGATGCTAACAGATTATGCTTATAAGGGGCATATTATCGAAATCTCCTAATGAGATTAAGGGTGACTTCCTGACGAAACGTTGCAGTAAGCTGTCCAGGCATGCGATTTGCTCCATGTCAACAAACCAGTTCATTCTACACAGAACACAGTCACACATTCTCTATATTTCAGTTATTTTTTGTCTTACCCCATATTCTTCTGATATGGCACACACTGATATCTTCCTCTTTCCTTAGGTGACAGAACTGTTGCCTGCTAGGAATTTTTGGAATGACGCTGACAAAATTTTCAAGGTTTAACATTTATTGAACAACCAAAATGCAGACTTCTACAAATAAAGTCTCTGTTGAATCATACATCATTTGGAAAAATGTGTAACATTGGAGGTTGAATATGTAGAGGAGAACTAATTCCGTCACCAAGTTTCATAACTGCACTTTGATTTTTTCAATCTGATAATCAAAATTTTATGACTACTACTTGTATTTGTGCCTACAATACTGGTCAGCATATAAAAGATATGGCGACCTTGGAAACACAAAACTCTTGCACTTTGAAGAGTGAATAGTAAATATGGGCGCGTGTAATGATTTGCTTAATTTCTCCATCCAAGTGTAAGGTATTCACTAGGTGATGCTTCAGGCTCCATTTCTTGCTGAAAAGTTTTGTAGTTCTGGCTCCATGCTGCATGAACACTGGAGCAATAGATACAGAATTCTGGAAATGAGAATGTCACCCCTTGCCTCATGGTCCACCCTGCTGCAACTGTTTCATGGTTCATACCTGTTACATGGAAATGTTGTGTTACCATATTGTGGGCAACAATTACACCACACGGTGTTTGGTACAAAAAGTAACTATTAGGAGGGGTAAGATTGCCTCAGTTTATCCTAGGACATGTGGCGAGTCAAAAATTATAATAACGGCACTGCCAACTAGGTCAATAATGTTTCTGATACCTCTCATTTCATCACCTGATTTTGAGCATTCGTTCAGCAATTCTTTGGCATCTACATTTTTAATATCCCCACAGGAGACCCCATATTTTCTTGAGTTACCGAAATTATGCCTTTTCACAACAGAGATATTCCTTTGCTTTTTGCATTTTTGTAGTTGTTCAGCTTGTTTAGCTGCTAATACTTCAAGTACCAGTGCCTCATTCTAGAGCCTTTTCACTAATTTACATGTTGTACTTATACATTCTAGAATTTTCTGAATGTAGGGAAATGACACTTAGTCCAATGTCCTTCCTTCCCTTTCAGTCATAATAGATACATTTTCATACAGATAAAAATGGGATCTGAAGCAGGCTTTGACATTGGATGTTGATGAATCTGGAAGAATAGTCTATTGAGTTCATTTTGTTGGTTGGTTGGTTGCTAGTTTCATCCAGCAGTTCAAACCATATCTTCAGATGTGATTAATCCACTAATAGCTTTGTCATGATGTAAATCAGTTCCAGCTGTGCACTTTGAACTTCATTAAGTGTCATAAACCATGTCATCACATATTAAAAGTGGTAAAAAAATGAAAAACAAAGGACATTTTTGGCGAAGAAAGTTTAGGACTTAATGTCCTATCACCAAGGAGGGTATTGAAAACTGAGCACAGGCTTGGAATGGATTAATCAAAGGAGTCAGCTGGAATTTGTTCACAGCCTACTTGAAGGAATCATATTGCTACAATTGAGAAAGATTAAACCAAACAGCAAAAACCAAAACTGGAATGGCCAGGCCATAATTTGATCCCCTATCCACCCAGAGTCAGTCCACTGTGCAAAACTGGGCACCACCTGACAGGTGACAGCAATGAGTGAAGAAAAATAATGTGATGAAATTGTGACTTTGAAAAACACTACATGAATGTAAACAATGAATTGGAGTGGCAGAAATCCCTGTTAAGTTTACTTGAATGAAAAGATGACAAAATAGTGTCCCTTCATAATTAGTTTTCTAACTATGGAATTTCCGTAGGTCTCCCTGACAACACTGCAGCATATTGTTGTTGAGAAACTGGATTATCAACAAGCAAGCATGTGCACTAGCAGCTACAACATTTAGCTGGTTTGGAATTCAAGGAAAAAACTTTTTGATCCCCACGTTATACCCTTCATATCATGCCAAATAACTGTCACATTCTCCTTCAACAACTCCCCCTCCATGTTTAAAACGTAGTGCAATGTTGAAATCTCCCATTCTGAAACCTTATGACCCTTCCAGGCAGCTGCACATGTTAACACTTGTTGCTTCTGCAACAGGGAGGTATGCCAGCTCTGGACTGAATTTGCCTGGTGGATTAACAATGAGTGGTCGACATGCCGGCCAGCACTGATGTGGTTTCTCACATCCCACTGGGTGAATACCAGGCTGGTTCCCATATTCCGGCTCAGGTACATGCAACACAAACATCAGAACACTTTTTTACTCTATACACTGACAGGTTGGGTACACTGCTTTTGTCCTGGGGAGTGAATAGCAGACTGATGGCCTTCACTGCGTGGTGTCCTTAACCACTAACTCAGCAGCATTATCTCACGTTTTGGGAATATCTATAGAAGTTTCAAAAATTATCATTCAAAAGTGAATTCAAATTAATAGTAACTATGTATCAATGAGCAGTAAATGCATGTATGTGGCCTGTATCGATTTTTTAACTGTCTCTTAGGGAACAATTGCTGCCACTTGGGAGTAATTTTTAAATAAAGGAATTCTGATGAGTTCTGAGTGGAGCACTTAAGTCCATCTCACAATGTAAAATTGTTACAGTTATGAAGCCAAAAAGACTGCATAACTCATGTCCTTAACTAGACTTGTGACAGTGCTCAGTTCAACAACGCAGGTTTTCTCAAACGCAATATGGCACACTGTAAGATGCAATAAAATAATATGGATAAGGATATCAGTTTTAAGGGTGCACAAAAGCTAATAATCCAACACTTTATGCTGTATTACAGTGAAGCAAAGGTGACAGACAAAATAAAACTGCTTCACTGCAGACTTCTGTCACCTACGGGCCATCTCAGCATACGGTGACGAACTTCAAGTCCTTTAATGAAAGAACTAGTGGTAAAATCCAAGAACTGTTCCAAACGGAGCATCTGATAAACTACACTGTCTCACAAATTATGTGCATAATCAGTTAAAACAAACTAGTTCAGAGGATCACATTACCCTTCCACGTCAAGAAAAAGTGTCAACAAAAGTAACATTTTGCCTGGAAACTTTTTCTAGAATGTATATTAAGAGCTTACTTTCACTGCATCAATCAATGTTCAGCTAATTATTAGGCTGGTGCAAAAATTTTGTAACATTTTTGTTTTACATCTTGGTAATCCCATTGCCATGGGTTTGTCAATTTTCATTTTTTACTCTTCATTCACTGCTGCCATTTGAATTTACATTTTGTCATACGAAGACAGCGAGGGGGGTCATGGATGCTAGAAAATAGAGTGCCAAATTGAGAAGTCTGAACATTTCCAACGTATTCTTCTGTTTCAGTCTAACAGAGGCAGAGGCAGCCAGAAATATGTGTGTCATGTATGGGATAATGCCATTGGACAGAGCATGACAAGAAAATTGTTTTCTAGTTTTACAGAGAGTTGTTTTTACATTAGTGACTCTCCACATTCAGGAAGACTTTTGGGGTTTGATGATGCATGTTTAAACACATTAATCCACAGTGATCCACATCAGCATACTCGAGAACTGGCAGATGTGATTAACTGTGATTATTCCACCATTGTGTGACTTTTTCATGTAATGGGGAAGATTCAAAAATCGGCTCTAAAACGAAAAATCACAAAAATCAGTGGCGGCCATATGTGCACCACTTCTCGCTCTTCATCAGTTGGCTCATGAACAAGATCTATCCTGTATCATTACTGGTGATGAGAAATGGTGTCTTTATGACAACACAAGGAAAAGAAAGCAGCAAGTCCCCTTAATAGAAAATTTTAGGCATCTGGTGGAACAGCAATGGTATGGTGTACTACAAATTGCCTCCTCGAGGTTTATCACTGCTGACATTTATTGTGAACAACTGAGACATCTTGCAGACACTATCCGAGAACAATGACCAAGAAGACTGTGTGAACTGACGCTACTCCACGATAACACCCACCTGCATTCTGAGAGGATAACAAAAACACTACACAGGAGTTGGGTTGGGAAGTCATTCCACACTCCTCTTATTCACCTGATCTTGTGCCCTCACATTTTCGTCTGTTCCACACACTATCCAACAACCTTCAACGGACTTCCTTTCCAGATGACAATGAGCTCTGAACATGCCTCAACAAGTTCTTCCTTCAAAACCATGCGATTTCTAGTCGTGGAATCAAAAAGTTACCCCAGCATTCACAGACTTGTAAACAGTGAAGGAGAATATATTACTGATTACTAGTCTTTGTTATATGTATCTGTTGTGTTTATTAAACTTGCGGAAAAACACTATGAACTTATGCATCAACCTAATATAATTTGTTATTATCAAAGCAAGTGGAGTTGAGCTACCAGGAGAGGTAGTAGCACTTTGAGAGTACAGCACTGCAGAACATTTCTTACCTTGCACAAGAAATTTGTGCTTTACTGTACAGATTGATTTAAAAAATGATATGCAAGTACTTCTTGGACGCACCTGTGATTCACGTCACTACTTGCAGTAATCCTTGTGGTGGTACATGACAGCAGTAGAGTTTTGTATGCTGTCTTCACGACAGACATTTGCTACAGCTTACGAATTTCTGCCAATTAAACAAAACCATTCATTTCCTTGAATGCGATGAGACTTACATAATTAGTGACTTGCAAATTTTGTTCTCAATCCCTAAATGTAACTCAAAAGCTGCTGCATTAAAAGCTTCTGATGCTAATCACTGTATTGCAGAAAAAAGTGGTTACACTTCAATAACTTCTGTGCTCCTCAAAGAATGATTTAAAGAGTGTTTGCAACACATCAGCCAACAAAACATCCCTAAATATTTATAATCAAATACTGCCCAGCAATTCTACATGGAATTTCAACAAATGGAAAGTTACCACATCAGTCTAGAACAGCAACTACATTATATACAGACCTTTACATACTTATTTACAAAGTTCTCTTTGGTTTCATGATACACTAGAATCCTACTCAGGATTAAGAAAATCTGCAAAAATCACAGTAAAATAGGTTGCAAACATACCATTTACTATAACCATATTATTTTATAATATTAATCATATCAGGCTATAAGGAGGGATCAAAAGAAATCTAAAGGTTCACAGGTGCTAAGTAGCTGTACAAACTCTTGACAAATACTACAGCTTTGCCTTGACAAAAAAAACAACTGATGGTTCTCAAAATATTTCGATAGATGTATCTGACAGCATTTGTCAAATGGGAAAACCACTGCTCCATGCATAAGTCAAAAGAGAGCCCATCTTAAAATTAACTAAAATAAAAAGGCACTGAATGTATGTTCATGTGATCATGCAGTGTAAATTTTCCTGGAACCGGTAAGTCATCCCTGAAATTTAATTACTTCCACTCCAAAGAAAAGATAGCTTTTCATTGCACAAATAAAGTAGGGTTAGGAATGGGGTTGGGTGGGGTGGGATGAGAACAGTTGCACACTCACTCAACAATGTATGCCATCTAACTTTTCAGTTGAAAAAGTCCCACATTTCCGACAATGGGAAATCTAGGATAGAATAGAATAACTCTTCTACTTGTGTATCATGTAGTTTCTAATTGTGCACTGAATACCAGCAATAACTTTTATATTACAGGACATGATATAATGGCTATTTGTTCATTATGAGTGACAGAAGGGAAATTAAGATTAACCAGTTAAAGAAGATTAAAACACACAAATGAGAACAAGTGTTCTGTGGCAACAATTATTATTATTTTTTTTTTTCAAAAAACATTTAATTGCATGCTCCAATTGGGTACAAAGTTCCTTGAATGTCACAACAGATACTGAAACCTTACATTTTTGAACAAGTTTGTTCTAAACTTTCTCACATATTACACAGGAACAAAACCCACTTACCTTAATTATACCTGCAATATACCAACACAAGCTGAAAAATGTGGGCTGCACACTACAGGCAAGTGAAATCAACAACCAAACATTTTTGTTGCCTGAAGACAATCCCATCAGATATATTTATCAGAGTTGAGCATAACACAAGGTAAATGTAGGTTCTGCAAGAAGGTCAAAATTCTTGACCCTAATATAACTGAGGGCATGGGAAAGCAATGCCTCCAAATTTTTTATTCTGATCTCAATATCTGTTAAGGTATAACACATATATTATTCAGCTAACTTTCGCACTTCTCTGATGCTAGTTGCAACCCCCTGCAGCGAGAGGGCTCCAAACTGCAACACGTTAACATGGTTATGAGTAATGGCACAATGTCGGCGGGTGGGAAACAACGTGCTGTAATTTATTTCCTAACTACAGAAAATGCGCCTCCAATTAAAATTCACAGAAGAGAAAAATATGTACAGTGATGATTATATCAACATCAGTAATGTGCGATGTAGGATTGTTCGTGCTCATTGTCATCTATCATACTCCATACAGCCCTGACTTGGCTCATCCGATTTTCACCTGTTTCCAAAAGTTAACAAACATCTTTGAGGACTGCAATTCGATAGTGATGAAATGGTGCAAACAGAAGTGAGGTTGTCACTCCGTCAACAAAGGCAAACATTCTACGCTAACAGTATCGACAAACTGGTCTCTTGTTGGGAGAAATGTTTTTACCATCAGGGTGAATATGTTGAGAAATAAATATGTAGACATGAAGAACAATGATGTAGAATGTTAATGATTGTTTTATTTTAAAAGCTTTAAGAGTTTTACAAAAAATTTTGAGGCATTACTTTTCAGAACGCCCTCATTTTAGGTGAATTTGTGTACAGTTCTGTTCCTCTTGTTTCTGAACTTCACAGGTTAAAAAATAAGAATCAAAACCAGGATATGGTAACCTGACCTTTCAATGAATATCCATGCCTATAACAACAAACTGTATAAAATCCTGCATCTCAAACTATTCTTATCCATTTACATTAGCATTTCGTCAATATGACTCATGATCCCTCAATACATAAATCAAAAGACAAAACAGCTTCTGGATGATGGTTCTCCAAATGAAATTTGCATTGCGGGTATTGATCTCCACAAAATGTGTTAATAACTTAAACCTAATCTCCAATTTACACAATAGCCATCAGAGATGGAACGCTAACTCGGCTGAACTGAAATATGTCAGGTAATCAAACCAGACCACACTAACTGAATCATCCCAGCAGTTAATGCACAATACCTAAATCATAATCAAATTTAACTTTGACCTTTTCCATCACAATGCACTAACAAAAAGACTAATTGCAGCTTTTGCACGAACTTTTATTCTATCTACACATCATTTTTATATGATGCGTGCACACACCTAAGGAAAGTTCCTCTTGACAAAGCAATTATTCGGATTAAGTGCATACTGTACACAACAATGTGGGTTTTAGTGTCCAGTTTACACCAGTTGCTATCAACACTACAACCTGCCTCTGTTCCAGTATGTTTAACACAAATTTTTGGACAGTTACATCTACTGCACGATTATTACATCTTCAATTGCAATTTTTCCCACCAAGTATTTTCCTTAAGTGGTTACCTTATTTCTTCTTGTCTTATTTAACACAGTGCAAAGAACATGGCACGGCTAAATTTCAGTTTGGAAATTGCAAATGAAAAGTAAAGCATGAGGTACAAATTCAACACTTCGCCTGTATATTGCAATATGCATGGTCAATGAATACCATTCAAGGAATAATAAGTATTCTATAGCACCGAAAACGCATGGTAACGGAAATTGTGAGCAGGCAAGTTAGTCATCCAACAATCTTATGTATCATATCTTAGGTACTATTATTGTGACTTATATTCACAATCTGGTTTTGGTACTCTGGCAGTGACTGCGTTTGCAGACAAAATTACAAGACATGAGGCCCCACTTGTTATTTTAACACCGTTTTTTCACACAAACCCAAACATGTTTCAGCACCTTTGTGTCATACTTAATGTATTTTCCCCCCACAAAATTATACCTATACTACTATAAAAAGATAAGTAGTTGTTACCAAAAGTATCAAAAACTTCGACTGATTTAGTTCAGATTTTTACTCAATGCTCTAATAAATGTTCAGACAGACATAGGCTACATACATTTTTCCACACAACAATGAAAAGGTTTTCTATTAAATGCAGCTACGAGAAAGGAAATGCTTTGCTGTGAAAATATGTGGTTTCATTTTCTTTCGTGCAGTTTTAATTAGGATTGCTTGGCACGTATATCATAAGACAAATTGTTTCCCCCACATATATTCTTTCTTTTTACACATAATTTTAAACAAAAATTGTAAATACATTGTTTTCTTCCACACCATCAGTTTTACAGAAAAGAAGCTGTATTTATGGCATATCGTCTTATGATTAGAATACTACTAAGGAATCTGAATTGTTTGGAACTTTGTAATCCTACACTCTCGCACTAACATTATGTGAAATACTGGCATTAAGGCTACTATCCTCCCAGATCCCGAAGCTGGAGAGGTCTCTCTCATATCTCATATACCAACGGTCCGAACCAACTTGCCCACTTGAGTTTAAGGTACTTCAATTCCTCATCAAGGCTTCGTTTGCAGCAACAACAACAACAACAACAACAAGCAGGGCTTAAGGTCAGATAGAAGGGAGGGAAGAGATGGGTAGATTGGGGGGGGGGGGGGGGGGGAATGGACAAAGAGGATACGGACAGAGAGGGATGTATATCCAGTTCACATACACATTTAGCAACTGTGAAGCAATATTGGGTTTGCTAGTTTAGATACAAAATTATGTGTTAACTCATCAAGCAAACTCACTTTAATGTCATTTATCTGTAGATGACATGCTAGAAGTACCTGATAATGTACAGAGGGTTCTACACAACCCAATAATGTTAGGATGAAGGTTGCTGATGTGGAAAAATTACTTTTCTCTGGATTATTATTCCTGAATTAGACAACTAATGTGACTTTATTGTTCAACACAACTGATATATGACTTGCATTAACCAGTTTTTTGCATGGAGACCAGTAACAAAATAATAAATTGTTTGAATGCAACCAAGTGTCACGAATTTCACAAAACATATCCACAGCTGATTATTACCTGAAGAAAACATTTGAAAAAACAGTGTTTGCTTAACATTCAGATCTCATATCCAGTAATTACCAGTTATCTTTCCTACCAGTTACACAGACAGTTTACCATAAAGTGTGTTCCCAACTGAATCAGTGACAAGCAACTGAATAACATTAATAACAGCATAAATTGTTGATATTCTAGAAGACTTATGTGGCTCGAAAAATCTAAAAATTATAACTGCTCAAACAAAATTAAGATTACAAAACAAAAAATAAACAGCTGAAATTCTTGAGTTCTTAATTCTAACTTACATTCAGAAAATTCAAGTTCCAATACAACAATATATTTGTGACACTACTACCCACAATTGGCAAGCAGAAAGCTGTTGTTACAGTCCCATATACACTCCCGCACTACCAACAAAGCATCGTCTAACACAATATTGACTGCTAAACTATTCTTCGACAATATTAACTGAAGCAAGCATTTATGAAAGAAAGCTATATGACTGTCACAGAACTCACCTCTGCTTTAAATGTGCTCAAATATTCATGCGAATCAGGTGCATGGTGCATCTGAACATTTTTCTCAGCACAGATCCTGGATTCATATACTTGGTGACCTATGGAGAAAAAGATACAAAAATTCTGCAAATTCTGATTAGTGATTGAAATGGTAATTTATATGATATTCAATATCTGACACAAAGTTTACAGCACAAAGACAAGACAAGCAGATTCCACTCAAGCTGAGTTGCCAGCAATGTACGATCTTCCATGGTATATCGCTTGGTTGGTTTTGGGGAGGGGACCAAACAGTGAGGTTAATGGGACCATGGGATTAGGGAAGGATGGAGAAGGAAGTCTGCCACGCCTTTTCAAAGGAATCATTCCGGCATTTGCCTGATGAAGTTTAGGGAAATAATGGGAAACCTAAATCTGTATGGCCGGATACGTGTTTGAACCATCTTCCTCCCAAATGCGAGTCCAGTGTGCTAACCACTGCATCACCTCACTCTGATTTTCCATGCAAAAATCGCTGACTCAAAAGCGCTATTAACTAGTAAGATATACCTGCTGTTAAAGTACTTTAAATTTGATAATCACTAACATAATTAACAAAAAAGGTTATCAATGTTCAAAAATTAATAAATGTTCATGCAACAGACTATTCACAAGTAAGGTATAAGTTTCTAGAAAGTAAATAGGGTCACTGGAGAGTAAAAAGAACCAGCACATTCTTCAAATAAACTTGTTTAAGCTAGTCTTATTCAACCTACACACCCATCAACTGTGTTTAAAAAAATCTACTGTCCATTGTTTATATTTAATATTTTATCTACATCATAACTTTCCAAAATTTGTGTTCCATTAAGTAGTTTCAGTTCTTTGACTGAAGTGTTTACATGAATAAGAGTCAAAGGCCCATAGCAACCAGAATGTATAGAATGATGCCAGATTTTATACAATAATATAAATTCAAATATTCCATAAACTAGTTGGTTTTTTTTTGTTTTTTTTGTGTGGGGGGGGGGGGCACACTATGGTGGAGAGGGATGGGAAAGGGTGGGCAAAGAGCTACAGCATATGATTTGCTTGTATTTTACTGACAGTAGGTGTGCACTGCATATACAGTGTACATATAACACAAATAAATTCACAGATGGAAAACTGCGTACCAGCTGCAAGATAATTTTATTCTTTCAAGTAGATTTGTAAAATGGCCTTGTTCCCAGTAAAATAACTACACAAAGGAAAAAAGAAACGAAAGGATACGTACAGCAAAATAACAGGAGAAAGGAAGAACCAGAAGAATGACAGAAGGAGAACCAAAACTACTATGGACAAAACAGGAAAATAAAACCACAGAGAGAAGCACATTAAAACATCCAGCCTAAAAGCATCAGAGTGGAGAATACAAAGGGACAAAGGACATGCGCTAAAACTTATATAGAATGATAAAACCCACTGTCGCATATAAAACAAAACTAAATTAGCCAATGAGACATTGTCAGCTAAAATTAATGGCAACGAGTCCAGTAACTGAAGAGTGCATCGCAGGGCAGCCAAAGGAGGACAGCTCAGCAAGATATGGGCCACTTTCAGCCAGGTGCCACACCGACACTGAGGCAGGTCTTCACAGGACAGGAGGTAGCCACGTGTCACCCAAGCGTGGCCAATGCGGGGCCGACAAAACCACAGACTCCCTGTGAGAAGCCTGCGTGGAGGTCTTCCACACATTCGTAATCTCTTTAATGGCACACAGTTTGGTGAGTATACTGAGGTTATGCCATTCCGTCTCCCAAAGCCGCAAAAACCCTGCAGCTTAGTACTGAATGTAGGTCAGTTGCAGAGAAGCCGATCTCCATAAGCGGTTTCCATGCAGCCCGTTTGGCCAGCCTGTCAGCAAGTTCGTTGCCTGGGATGCCGACGTGGCCTGGGGTCTAGACAAACACCACTGAACAACTGGTCCATTCCAGGGAATAGATGGTCTCCTGGATGGTCGCTACCAAAGGATGACGAGGGTAGCACTGGTCAATAGCTTGTAGGCTGCTCAAGTAGTCAGTACACAGAAGAAACAACTCCCCAGGGCACGAATGGATGTGCTCAAGAGTACGAGATATAGCCACCAGCTCAGCAGTGAAAACACTGCAGCCATCGGGCAAAGGAATACTGTTCAGTATGTCTTCCATGGACATACGTGAAGCCAACGTGATCATCAGCCATTGAGCCACTTGTGTAGACCACTTCATGGCCTTGGTACATGTGAAGAATCTAAAGGAAGTGGCAGCGGAGAGCTGCGGGGTGAACTGAGTCCTTAGGGCCATTTGAAAGGTCCAGGCCAAGCCATGGCCTAGGTGTACACCATGGAGGTGTACGTGAACGGACCTTTAGTATAGGTGGTAAAGGCAAGGACTCCAGTTCAGATGCAAACTGCAATTGGAAGCCCTAACCTGGGCTGCCAATGAGGGAGATGAACCACAGTGGATGCAAAAAGGAGACAGTAATTCGAATGCACAGGAGAACTACGAATGTGTGCAACATAACTGGCCAACAGTTGTGCACGCCTAACCTGTAATGGAGGGACTCCGGCCTCCACCAGGACGCTGGTCACCAGACTCCTCCTAAAAGCTTGTGTTGCTAGGCGAATGCCACAGTGGTGCAGTGGGTCGAGTAAACGCAACGCTGAGGGTGCCGCCAAACCATAAAGCAGACTCCCACAGTCAAGGCAGGATTGAACAAGGGCACTGTAGAACTGCAGCAGAGTAGAGTGATCTGCACCCCAGTTGGTGTTACTCAGGCAGCAGAAGCCACTGCGGTGCTGCCAGCACTTCCACTTAAGCAGACGAAGGTGAGGAAGCCAAGTCAATCAGGCGTCGAAAACCAGTCCTAAGAATCGATAGGTCTCCACTACAGTGAGTGGATCGTCATTACTGGTAGAGCAGTACTGGTGGAGCAGTACGAAATGCGGAAGTTGTCTGCATACAGAGAAGGTGAGATGGACAGCCCTACAGCTGCTGCTAGACCATTAATGGCCACTAAAAATAGACACACATTCAATACAGAGCCCTGCAGGACTCCATTCTCCTGGATATGCGATATGGGTGGGGAGGGGGGGGGGGGGGACTGTGGAAGGCACCAACTTGGACATGGAAAGTATGAAGCGACAGGAAATTTTGAATAAAAATCTGGAGCGGCCCTCGGAGACCGCACTCTTATAATGTGGCAAGGATATGATGTAGCCAAGTGGTGTCATACGCTTTTCATAAATCAAAAAGATGGCAACCAGGTGTTCGCAACTGGAAAAGGCTGTTTGGATGACAGACTCGAGGGATACAAGATTATCAGTGGTAGAGTGACCCTGGCAGAAGCCGCCCAGACATGGAGCCAATAGGCCACGTGACTAGGATCCAACCCAACCGCTCACACACCATATGTTCCAGCAGCTTTCAAAGAATGTTGGTGAGGATGATGGGCCGATAGCTATCCACATCAAGTGGGTTTTTACCGGGTTTGAGCACTGGAATGATGGTGCTCTTCCACCATTGCGGTGAAAAGACACCATTGCACGAGATTCGGTTGAAGATGACAAGGAGATGATATTTGTAGTCAGATGAGAGATGTTTAATCATCTAACTGTGGATCTTATATGGCCCAGGAGCTGTGTTGAGGCAATGTGCAAGGGCATGGAGGAGCTCCCACTCTAGAAATGAGGTGTTATAGGATTCACTGTGGCGTGTAGTGAACGAGAGGACTTTCCCTTCCAGCCACTGTTTGAGAGTGTGAAAGGCTGGTAGGTGATTCTCCGAGACAGAGAGGCTTGAGCATAGTGCTCAGCAAAGTGCTCGGCAATCGCGTTTGTGTAGGTAGATAATATGCAATTTATGTTAACATCGGGGACACCTGTTGGGGTCTCGTACCCGAAAACACGTTTGATCTTTGCCCATACTTGGGAAGGTGATGTATGACACCCAATGGTCGAGACATATCTCGACCAACACTCCTGCTTCCATCGTTTGATAAGCTGGCGAACGCGGGCACAGAGCCGTTTAAAGGCTATGAGGTGTTCCAGGGAATGGTGCCGCTTATGGCGCTGTAGAGCTCGCTGAAACTCCGTAATTGCTTCAGCGACTTCCGGCGACCACCCATGGAGTGCCTTTCACCGGGGATACCCTAGAGAGCAAGGGATTGTGTTTTCTGCCGCAGAAACGATCTTTGTAGTCACCTGTTCAACCATCACATCGATGTTACCGTGTGGGGGAGATTCAACAGTGACAGCAGAGGTGAAAGTTTCCCAGTCCACCTTGTTTTAAGCCCATCTGGGCAGGCGTGGACCTGACACCGGGGCAGTGACAGGAAGATGGGGAAGTGGTCACTACCACACAGGTCGTCATGTGCTCTCCAGTGGATAGACAGGAGAAGTCCTGGGCTGCAAATCGATAAATCAATGGCTGAGTAATTACCATGAGCCACACTAAAATGTGTGGTGGCCCCAGTATTTAAGAGGCAGAGGTCAAACTGAGACAGTAAAGTTTCGACACCTCTGCCTTGGCCAGTAACCATGGTGCCACCCCACAACGGGCCATCGGTGTTAAAATTTCCCAAAAGTAGGAAAGGTTTAGGGAGTTTATCAATCAGTGCAGTTAATACATTCAGGGATACTGCACCATCTGGAGGAAGATATACATTGCAGACAGTTATTTCCTGCTTCGTCCTTTTTCTGACAGCCACAGCTTCAAGAGGGGTTTGAAGGGGCACAGTTCCACTACAGGGCGTGATGGTTACAGAAACATCCCCCAGCTTGTCACAAGCAAGTAACACCCGTGACTGGACAGAGGGTGCTGTTTTGATCAAGACTGACCCAGATTTCATTTTGGACAAACCCTCCACCTCCGCAAACTTGTTCAACAAAAAACTGAGGCTTCATTGTCATGAAAGATTCCCCCATCAGCTTTCAAACATACAAGGTACCAGGGCAAATAAGAGTTGCTGCCATCCTTAGCCTGACATTCCTCCCATGGCACAGCCAGGGAAGAGAACAATTTGGGGTTGTACTTCTGTGCATTTAATTGAGCCCGTGAACACTTAGAGACTGCTGTTATTTGACCACCAGCAAGAGACGATGTACTACGCTTCATCGCGTGTCATCCACCCTGCTGCCACCCACTCAAACCACGGAACCTCCACACAGGAGCCACCCAGCCGCAGCAAAGGCCACCTGGCAGGATGGCCATTGCCGGGAGTCCCAATGCCTTGGGGCGATGGGCATCTACCCCTTGGCATACGTTGGGAGTTACCGGGGCAGGCATCAGCAGAGCAATCCCTGTGTAGTCAGGGGGCTGCAACCAACAGGGTACATGGCGGCCCCACCACAACGGACCGGCTACTGTTCTGGAATCAGGTGCAAAAAAACTCTGTTACCACCATCAGCGCAAAAAACGATACTGCACAGTAGATTGAGGGTGACCTCGCCCAACAGCTGGAAAATGTGCGGAAGTGCAGATCCACGTTGACGTAGGATGTGAAAAGTCTCAGCGCACGATGGACTCAATGTACCATGAAAGGCGCCCTTCCCCATTTGGCTCGCTGTCAGGAAGAATTTTGAAATATGGACGTCAAACCCCACAAGGGAGCATCACATAAAGGCTGAAACGTGTGACTCTCCTTTTAGTTGCCTCTTTCAACAGACAGGAATACCTTGGGCCTATTCTGACACCTGGACCCGCAGGGGGTGTACCACCTGGTATTGCAAATCATTTGTTCTGTGCAAACTCTCCTCAGGGTCCAAAAGCAGAGCCTTAACACTTAAAATATGAACTCAATTACAATACCCTAAGATACTTTAATGTCTAAGCTGCAGCTATATGCTTACGTTCCATTATTCATTCCCAGTTCCATTTAATTTATATAACCTTCAGCAAAACCCAGTCTATCAGTTAACTGTGGACAAAGTCATGCTCTGAAATATAATTCTCTTATATTTTCATCTTAGTTAGAGAAGGCAGATTGAGGCTTGATGTCCTACCAATGATGTCACTATAAATGGAACCGCATGGCATGGGAAGCGAGTCAGGAAGCAAGTTTCTCTCTGTAACTGAATGAGAACTATGAGCAGTAATAATAATGATGTTGGCCCACAACTGTTAGTCCAGTGGTCAGTATTGCTGTCTCTAGATGAGAGGATCCCAGGTTCAATTTCTGACCATGTCAGAGATTTTATCCACTTGGGGATTGGGTGTTATGTTTATTATCAACAATGTACAAACTGCTGAAGTGGCATCAAATAAAAAGACTTGCCCTAGGCGGCTGAGTTGGGTTGTTGGGGTTGTTTTCGGGGGAGGAGACCAGACAGCGAGGTCATCGGTCTCATAGGATTGGGGAAGGATGGGAAAGGAAGTCGGCCGTGCCCTTTCAAAGGAACCATCCCGGCATTTGCCTGGAGAGATTTAGGGAAATCACGGAAAACCTAAATCAGGATGGCCGAGGCGGCTGAGTCTCCCAGCCAATAATGCCATACAATCATTTCATTTCATAGTGATATGAGATTGAAACAGCATCATTTTCAGGTATTAGTTATCAGTAACTAGCAATGCAATTACCAGTAACAGTTGGATGGTAAATCTCTGCAAAGTAAGGAGTTCCGTATCCTGTAGTGTCACATACACTTGGAGCTACTGCCAATTACTTGTAAAATTTGCTAATTAACTGTAATCTTGTTTATTAACTGTGATGTCTGAATGCTCATAAGGATTGTCACTATTGCCTGTCTATGCACTACATATTAGCTATTCACAGCACTGCTCTCTGCTTTGTAATGATCTTTTGATGACTCTCCTGCTGAAAAGCTGCTGTGTTCTTTTATTCAAGTTACAGTGAAATCTGTATACTATAGTGTGGGAATGAACTGTCTTTCATTCTACTTCAGTATTATTGTTTTCAAGTAATCTTCAAACGTACTGTCAAATTCATAAAAATTCTATCATCTGGTGCATGGCACTATCGTTTACAATTCAAACAATCTTTCGTTTCAGACAGTGTTTCTCGAGTTACAACCAACTATATGTTGTATGATGGACACCTGACATTGCACACAAACATGATTTTGGCATAAGAAAGGCATGCGTTTCAAACAATTACGGAATGAAATTCAGCAACAATGTTCCATGAATATCATTTAATGAGCACAATCTGTTACAAAACATTTGGAATTGGAAGTGACAAAATTTGGCCCCTCTCTCAGGTGCGCATGGGTACAGGTGTGTATATCACTCTGTACAGTTTCGTTGCATTACCCATTCCCTCTGCTCTCCTGCTGCCTTAAAAATTTAGGGAAATTTCGCTTACAACAAATCATTAAGTTTGTCCTCAATATGGCTGCAGCCTACATAAGTTTATTTTCATTTACAAGACTAATGATGTATAGTTTCTTTGTAGGACAAAATATGAAATAATTACTTTGTATTGGTTTGATATCTGGTTGCTCTTGAAATTTTTTCTGATTTATCATGACTTTTCCCACGAGTCACTAGTTGGTGTACTTCGAGACTGTACAAGTAGATCTCATTCTAATTTCCATATTACACTGTGGTTGAACTTTTTTTTCAGATGCTTCAGCTGCAAGACATACCACCTCCAACAGACTGATACTTCAAAGCTTCGACAACAAATATATTCAAATAGGTAGCCAAAAAATTTTATGGCTGGGGTTATATCTACAGGGTACATAGCGGCCATAATTGGGAAAATTATAAAGCGTCTTGTTCAACATTAAAGCAACTGACTAAGAACTTGCATCCAAATGCAGAAGTGACTTTACTGGGAGAAACATTCTATGCCAATGTGACTAAGAAGAAACACACATTTCATATCATTTATTTTTCTCTTTGATGTGGTTGAAATTTCAATCTAGAGGACTAAATCTTGTCAAAGGACAAGTACGGAAAGATCATGACAAGGGACAGTCATTTTAGGAAATATTTCTTTCAGCATCTTTTACCTGTGCAGGTATGCAATTTAAGTGTCATCTTTACAGCATATAGCCATCTATCTTTTCCTTGCATTGTTGATATTCCAACCTGGAGATTCCATGGTTAAAGCCTATTTCTCTTGTTTTAAGAAGAGTCAGTTCAGAGCATATTCTATTTAGAAAAATGAGGATGCAGCATGCTAAATGTATGGACATTACATCACTACACACTTTTAAAAACTTCTTACAACTGTGACCCAGATTTGAAACTTGTTAATTAAAAATCTGCTGCTAATTGCTTTTTATCTTATATTGTCAATGAATGACACAATCAGTTTCCAAGGATATGGAACCTCACAACTTTACCAACTTCAGATGTATTGATGTCCAACTAACTAAAACAATTGTGTTTTATTTATGAGCATAAATTCAATCAGTCTCTTGCACCAGCCATTATGAACTTATTTTGCTTATTTTATTTGCAGATTATAAAAAGTTCATTCATCTGTGGTCACTGTATTTGATAAATCTTTTAAGTCACCAATTTCAAAAACTGATGTAAACATACGTATAGCGGGCATTTAAATACGTTAGAGAGAGAGAGAGAGAGAGAGAGAGAGAGAGAGAGAGAGAGAGAGAGAGAGAGAACACAAACACCACATACTTATTTTATTCACAATCACAATGATGATGATTTCATACGGCTCAACAGCCTGTTTTAAGCCTTTGGTGACTTGTACATCCCTAAGTTACTCCAGTAATCTTAGCAGGGAAAGGGGACCTACAGTTTACTGTTGGCTCCAAATCCCATGTTATTTTGCTGAATCTTCACATCATTGAGGGGTAAAGTTTAGGTTAAAAGCAGAATGAAAAAAATTCACAGTCCAAACTAGATTTGATCCTGGGGCCCTTAGGTTTCCAGGCATCCATTCCACCACTAGACCACCAAAACTGGTTACACTCACTTTGGTGATACACTACCTACTTGTCTTTGCCTTTTTTTAATGCCTTTATTTTCATTTTTTTTCCTTTCTAAATTTCAGCATCACCTTCGAATACATCTACAGACAAATCCTGCTTCATGCAAACCAAGATGGAGAAAAAAATTACAAACTTTAACCACAATACCCCACAGAACTACTACAACTACAAAATAAACATCCAATGAAACTATGTGCAACTACAA
This sequence comes from Schistocerca americana, assembly GCF_021461395.2. NCBI lineage: Eukaryota > Metazoa > Arthropoda > Insecta > Orthoptera > Acrididae > Schistocerca > Schistocerca americana. The sequence goes on along the minus strand of NC_060130.1, from coordinate 208,618,936 downwards.
CTCCCATAATCAACAAAGCTGAGGCTGGAATTCATTTCAGTCTTGGTAGTGAAAGTGTGCTCGAGTTATCCCAGCTAAGAAAATTTGTCCACAAAGAGAAAGAGAGGAAGGCATTCCCCTGCTGACCATCAGACTGTATGTCACTGTATTAAACTAAAAGCCAACATGGCTTCTGTACCTTCAAAAAGGCAAATTACTTTGTAAAACATGCTTTCACCAGTTTTTCAGTCACTGAGTTACATACGTAATCCTTTATTAATATTTGGGATTCAAGACCCATTATACATAGCTTTAACAACAAAACACATTTATACATGGAAGTGATGGAATTTACATATGTACAGTGTGACTGAACTGGGCAGACCACCACCAGAAGCAAAGGATACACGAACTACTGTTCCTCTTATTAAGAAACAACATCCTATATTTACACTGTCCATGAATACTTCTCATAGCTATCAATTAAATTCTTACTGATCAGAAAAGTAATTTTTTAAACAAGTTGTTGCATGCATCAATCAATATTTTAATCAATATTACCAAATTTCAAGTACACTTAATTAATAAGCTGATACAATTTATGCATACAATTAGCTGGAATCTACACATAGACATCTGACTATGGAAATGAATTAACATATATCTTATTAAACTGCCAATACCTTGAAATGTACAGACCTTTAGCATAATTCAGTACAAGAAGTGCAACTGCTGTGGTAATAATACCCATTTTATTAACAACAGAAATGGTCTCTTCCATGTAATGGCATCATAAAAGTTAATGCAGCAGATGCTCAGAATTTGCAGATCTGCATCCCATGATAATATATCTCTATATTCTTTCCATTATAGAGTGTTGCAAAACCTGCAGCAATGAAATGACTTAATTTTACAAATTTTTTGCTCATCTCTGAGTATATTGATCAAGTATTGACAGAAATCTGAAAGTCAACAGACAATTCTATAAATTTTTACCAGTACTTTCTTATTGAAGCAATAACTGCTTTCAGGTATGTGTATCCATCTTCAAACCTGTTTTTGTAAACAAATAAATAAATATACTGAGTAATGCATTAGCTCCTCAAATGCATAAAAACTAATTTCCTCAAATTAGAAAACTAATTTCCTCAAATTACTTTAAAATGAAAAAATACCAATAAAACAATTGCCATCCTTCACTGTTTTTACACAGGGTGTACTGTATAATTAATTTTGGACCTTAAACTTTAATATTCAGAGATGGAAGAGAGTTACTTGAATTAAAATTTTATAGGTTTTTGTACATACACAAAACATAGTAATTTTGTTCGTACTCCTCTGGAAACAGCAGATAAGACGAGTAGACAAAAAGGCATTTTGATAGGTCTCATTTTAACTTGACACTGCATTTGCTCTGATAGATAATTTATTAAGACAACAGACCACAATGAAACTGTCAAATATGCTGGCATGCAGTGACAGAAAAACTCTTGCCAAACTAATAATCTTAGTTTCTATCACTGCTAAGCATTCCTGTGGTCTATAAGTCATACTTTTCCACAGGGAAACAAAAACAAAGTCCTGTAATGTAAATAGTAACACACAGTTTTTCCAAGGCTAATTTTAATATATTACACATAAATTGCTACTACTCGACGATTAACATATTATGGAATCTCGTATTGGAACTTCCTAGATAGGCCTATACCATTTCAAAGTGTGTTGTGACAGTTGTCATGTCACACTTATATGTATAGTTGTCTGATGTTCCAGTTCTACCGAATCATGGGAGATAACTGCTATTCTGGCTAAAGCTACTTACTGGATCCAACACCCCCCCCCCCCCCCAAAAAAAAATATCTTTGTTGTTGTGACAGACTGAGCTCCAGCACAGCATAATTCTATAAATGTTTACCAGTACTTTCTTACTCAAGCAATAACTGCTTTAAGGTATGTGCATCCATCTTCAAACCTATTTTTGTAACCAAACAAATAAATAAATATACTGAGTAATGCATTAGCTCCTCAAATGCATAAAAACTAATCTCCTCAAATTAATTTAAAATGTCTAGGTTGCGTTGGAAGCTGACAGATTGAAAGGTGGCAAAGCCTACAAATGTGAAAGCAGAAAATCTCATTGTGGTAACAAAATGACCAGTAACTAAGCCTAATGTTTATGTCCATGCCATATCGAAAAATGCAAGGGAGGTCCAATACATAACTTTTGAATTAGTCTACACTGAACACAGAATAACATGCATAAGATGCAGTACATCTATAAAAAAAATCTTACAGTTTTTGAAAGTGGTAACTCCTGCACTTAAATCAACTCACATGTTGCTAAATACACAACTGTGACCACTAATTTCACCAAAAGATACCATAGATGCTGAACATATGATACACCAGTACCTAAAGATTTGACAGTTCATTACAGTCAGGTTTGTTAAATGGAAGCTTTCTACTCACTATACGATCAGACTGTAGGCAACTGAGTGTGGGTGTGAATGACACAGTCAGCCATTTATCAAACACAATATAGAAAGACTTTAGTGAACTACAGAGTTGCTGTAATAGCCACTAAAAATGTTTTCAAATGATTTAGTACCAAAGCTGGTAACTTCATTGAGTGCAAAAGAGTAAATGTAAGCTTACAGGGTCAGTAGTACCACTGGCTACTTTTGGGAAGCACTTAAACACACTAAAATAATCAATAAATTAAAGGAAAATTCGAGGGAAATCTAGTTTTGCCCAAGGCCATCATTAATATAGTGCAACACGCTGCAACATTAGTCACAGTCTATGGGCCTACATTTTCAGATACCTGTGGAGAACCAAACCCACTGCACTATGAGGTGTTAAATCTAAATTGCATAATGATGGAGCACAACTCTATATAGAAGGCAGAGCAGAAAGCAAAGCGACATAATCCTATGTACAACAACATTAATACAACTCATATTTGGCAGACTACCTTTTGTTTGTGTGTCACAATAACCAGGGGCAGTATTATAGACCAAATGTGCGCACATATTGCTATCGACCAATTTCAAAGAGAATTCATCTACAAATACAATATGCTTTAGATAAGGCACACAATAACAAATTATGCCACACGGTGCAAAATATACGCCCTCCACGAAATATATTTTTTGACTAATCACTAATAATCCATGTTAAATAACAAAGAGCGCCGATCACAGTTTTTTTGCAATTCGATCACTAGCTCCCCACAATACATATTATCGATTACTTTGTCTTGAAAAATAATAATAATAATTTTTTCTCAAAATGTAACATTCCACTTTAAGACCCTTCCCCAACCAATTATTGTAAACTAATTGATAAATATTTATCTATCAATAAGCTGTTTAAATTTTATGGGAGCCCATTGAGGAAATTTCCAATATTTTTGAAGAAATTAACAAACCTGAAACAGACAAATTCAGTTTTTTAAACCTACGCTAACTTGTCACCCGTCACATAGGCGATACTGGGGTACAGGCTACACAGGCTAACTCTGTCAATACACTAGCCCAAACAACATTGATGTCTACCAAGTACATATGTCAAAGTTACGATTTTTTTTCTTCAGCGTTTGGGGTACACGCTACAGCTCACTTCACCAAATTGACACGATATAATATATGCTACGACACAAGCAATAAGGGGAACTAAATATTAGTTTTCTTATTTTTAAAAAATGGTTCCTCATTTCTTATTCTCACTGAAAATTCAAAAGAGTTCTTGGTAACGCTTTAGATTCGACTGCTTGACGAAACGTCAATAAGTACTTGTCACTGCATAATGATTCAACTATTTCGACGAATGAACACAGTTCTTTACAGGCAAGTAAGTAAATATAACTATATTCATCAAAATTGGGAGCAAGAACACTAAAAATCGAGAAAAGCTTCTCCCATAAATTAGTTACGATGACAGCAGTGAAAAGTTGACAGTGAACTTACGGATCGTTATATGGCAGCGGCAGACTGTCCAAACGTATGTAGTAAAACGTAAGTTAAAAGCTATCGTTTGGTCCAGGTAAGCCGTATCCTTCACTGAGTAGAGAGGTTTTGTTTCGTTAATTACAAAGTGGAGATGCACTCAAACGTCAGATGCATAACCTTATAACAAATGACATTTAGTCCGTAAACAATACCAAAGTTCACATCAAAGGCAGTCTCTTGAGCAACATAATTTTCAACAAAACACTCGTTCTTCACAACCAGTCACTATATGAGCACTTGCGGTCCGACGACACCCTGCCATCAATACACAACCTCCCTCACCCCGCTGCGTGTTCTGCACTAACGACCCACCACCACCACCACCATCAATCCAGTCTGCGGTGTAAAACAAGACTCCGCCCAGCGCTCAAAGAGTTTCCAACGATACCCACTCCCACAGAATAGCTACACCTCAAAAGGCTGGTTGCAGCTTGCATTCAATATTGGCGCCATTGATAGTCACCGTGACACCAGCCGTTTGGCGCCACAACCACAAATGAGAGATCAATATATTGCTGGTATTCATTTATTTACGTGTCTATCTAAATCTTTTTTCGGATACATATATTATACACAAGATGATCGACAGAAAATATTTTTACATGTTGATTTTACAACTTATAAATATATTTTTGATAATAATGTTGGATAAAATCAGTGAGCCGAAATTAATTATGAAACAGGCTGAATCACAAGGCCCGTTTATTGAAAGATGCTCAGTTTCGATCATCACATGATCATCTTCAGACCCTCAGCCATACTGATAGACAATGGCCATGCATGGGGCAGAAACCACTGTATGACTAATAGTCATGACTAACAGTCATTCAGCAGTTCCTGCTCCATGCACAGCCATTGACTTATTGTCCGTCGATTTGGTTGAAGTTCAGCAAATGATCATGTAATGATCTAAGCCAGTCAGCTATTAATAAACACGACTTGCGGTCTAGACAGTTTTATAATTAATTTCAATTAATCTTTGTCAATTAAATTTTTTAACAATTTTAATAACGTATAATCAACAATTAGGAATTTGAGTAAGAACTGATTTATGTATGCTTCTTTATTTAATTGTCCTTTGACCATTCAACACAATACTATAGCACTTGTCAGGTACATTACAGATATTGATGCATGCTTGACAGTGTATGATACCAACATGTTCCAAAAAGTCACTCACAAAAATATGATTTTTCAGGGGGTCATATCTCGAGTTCTGTTGATCATAGAGAGAAGGGGCAATTATTTTGGATAGCCCTTGACCTAGAGAACATCTGTATACCAATCAGCAGGACGAGCAGACTGTAGGTGTTCTGCACTACAGGGCTAGAATTTAAACATTTCATAATTCCTCCAGCCCAGGCAAGGTGAACAAATCGGTTGGTTCTTTTGCATTAGGTTTGGGTGAGGGTGGGCCTTAGGTGGCTTACAAAAGAATTATCTGTTCGTGGGTGGTTCCTGATTCCAGACTGAATAATTGCGTTTTGTACTAAGCTGAGAGTTTTTGATTCTTTGTGAAGGCTTTGCTTCTGCCTTGTTTCATGATTGTGAATATCACAGCTTGTTTGGAAAAGTTTTTGGTTGTTGATTACAAATATCATCAGCAAGTAGGTGTACTGACTTGTGAGTCTCAGTATCTCAAGAGTCTTCAAGGATCTTGAATAAATGCCAACAGGATGTTCAGTTTGTAACACTAGATAAAAATCACAGCTCCTTTTTGTAATTCAAAAACGTTTTCCAATTTTGCAGCATTTCCCCAGAATATTATATCATAGAGATCAGAAAGTGCAAATATGTGAAATAGAACAACATGAATATTTTCCTGTCAACATAGGGAGAAATAGTTCTTAGTGCAGAGCTCGCTGAGCTTCGTTTCTTGAGCAGGCGGTCAATATGTTAACTACACCATAATTTATTATTCGTTTTTATTCCTAGAACTCTTATATGTGAAGTTTCCTTTATTTTATGATTATTTGATATCTGTTTCAGGAACTTGTAGCAGGTTATTTACTGTCTGAAACTGGAGTAAATTTGTTTTAGAGATGTGCTGTGAACCATTTGTACACTTGTGTTATTGTTTCAGATGTAATCTGCAATGTGCATATCACACCCGCGATCAAGATATTTGCATCATCATCAGACGATACTATATTTTCATTGTTTACCCCTGCTGGTAGGTCATTAATGTCCTCTAATAATTTCATTGTTCCAAGGATCGATTCTTGGAAATCACCATACTAAATAGTTCCCCAATTCGATTTTACACTCCTGGAAATGGAAAAAAGAACACATTGACACCGGTGTGTCAGACCCACCATACTTGCTCCGGACACTGCGAGAGGGCTGTACAAGCAATGATCACACGCACGGCACAGCGGACACACCAGGAACCGCGGTGTTGGCCGTCGAATGGCGCTAGCTGCGCAGCATTTGTGCACCGCCGCCGTCAGTGTCAGCCAGTTTGCCGTGGCATACGGAGCTCCATCGCAGTCTTTAACACTGGTAGCATGCCGCGACAGCGTGGACGTGAACCGTATGTGCAGTTGACGGACTTTGAGCGAGGGCGTGTAGTGGGCAAGCGGGAGGCCGGGTGGACGTACCGCTGAATTGCTCAACACGTGGGGCGTGAGGTCTCCACAGTACACCGATGTTGTCGCCAGTGGTCGGCGGAAGGTGCACGTGCCCGTCGACCTGGGACCGGACCGCAGCGACGCACGGATGCACGCCAAGACCGTAGGATCCTACGCAGTGTCGTAGGGGACCGCACCGCCACTTCCCAGCAAATTAGGGACACTGTTGCTCCTGGGTTATCGGCGAGGACCATTCGCAACCGTCTCCATGAAGCTGGGCTACGGTCCCGCACACCGTTAGGCCGTCTTCCGCTCACGCCCCAACATCGTGCAGCCCGCCTCCAGTGGTGTCGCGACAGGCGTGAATGGAGGGACGAATGGAGACGTGTCGTCTTCAGCGATGAGAGTCGCTTCTGCCTTGGTGCCAATGATGGTCGTATGCGTGTTTGGCGCCGTGCAGGTGAGCGCCACAATCAGTACTGCATACGACCGAGGCACACAGGGCCAACACCCGGCATCATGGTGTGGGGAGCAATCTCCTACACTGGCCGTACACCACTGGTGATCGTCGAGGGGACACTGAATAGTGCACGATACATCCAAACCGTCATCGAACCCATCGTTCTACCATTCCTAGACCGGCAAGGGAACTTGCTGTTCCAACAGGACAATGCACGTCCGCATGTATCCCATGCCACCCAACGTGCCCTAGAAGGTGTAAGACAACTACCCTGGCCAGCAAGGTCTCCGGATCTGTCCCCCATTGAGCATGTTTGGGACTGGATGAAGCGTCGTCTCACGCGGTCTGCACGTCCAGCACGAACGCTGGTCCAACTGCGGCGCCAGGTGGAAATGGCATGGCAAGCCGTTCCACAGGACTACATCCAGCATCTCTACGATCGTCTCCATGGGAGAATAGCAGCCTGCATTGCTGCGAAAGGTGGATATACACTGTACTAGTGCCGACATTGTGCATGCTCTGTTGCCTGTGTCTATGTGCCTGTGGTTCTGTCAGTGTGATCATGTGATGTATCTGACCCCAGGAATGTGTCAATAAAGTTTCCCCTTCGTGGGACAATGAATTCACGGTGTTGTTATTTCAATTTCCAGGAGTGTATGTATTCAACTGCATCCCTAAGGGCAACACTTTGTTTCTTGTTATGTAAGTAGTATGCTAACCAAGCTAGTGGTTGGCCTTTAATACCATAGTGTGGGAATTTTTCCTTACAAAAATGTTGCGTTTTACATGGTCAAAATCTTTAGCAAGATCACAGGAAATGCCTACAAGCTATCTTGTACTTTTAAATTCATCTGGAATTCGTTTTGTGAGACTGAATACTGCTCCCTCTGAAGATAACCTTTTGCAAAAGCCAAACTAGGATGGTGTCAGTCAGCCATTTTGTATTAGGTGTTTATATAGCCTGTTGTGCACTACTGTCTTAATTATGTTTGAAAGAACTAGAAACAGAGAGATAGGCCAATAGTTGGATATTACATATCTCTCACCACCTTTGTGTATCTGCAGCTTTTTTTAATCTGTAAAAAAATACCACAGTTTTCATTGACTGGTTATATAAATGGCACAATATGTCGCTGATTAAGTCACCACATAATTTTAGCGCCCTGCCTGATATTCTGTCATACCCAGTGTAGCTGGTGCTTTTAAGGAATATGATGATTTTTACAATTTCATTTGGTGTTGTGAATTTGAAGTGCAGTATTGTCGTTGGCGTATGTTTGGTAAGATTAAGTAGATTTATGGCTTCTGAGAGAAGTTGGTTGTTATGTGTTCCCATGTTTTCCTCTACAGAGAGGTAAAATTTATTGAATTCAGAGGATACTCTTCTCAGATTATTGTAGTATTCCCGATTTTTTCAATAAACTGTGCTACATCTGATTGTTCTAATATTTTGTCACTGTTTGTTGCAAATTTCATGGTTGTCCATATGGCCTTCATTTCATTGTTTTATCTTTTAATCTGATGCACCAGATGCATGTTTTAGCGTTCTGATGACATAGTTTAAGATTTTACAATGTCTCCTATAGCGTATTTTCACTGCCTTGTATATAATATTCCTCTGTTCTAGGTAAAGTTTCCTCTTTAGTGTACATGATATTCTAATGCCAGATATCATCCAGTCTTTCCACCAACTTACATTTGTATTAGTTTTGATTTACCTTTGGTAAAAACTGTATTTGAGAAATAGATTTAAAAAAGAGTTAAGTTTCTTATCTACACTGTCTTCATGGTGCACATCTTTCCATAATTCTTGTCGCAGACTATTTCTAAACCCATCAGTGGAATCCTTGTATATTATTCTAATATGCGTAATTTGAGAGTGTACATTAACTGTTTTCCTGTTGCCGAATTTTAGGATTACCATTTGGCCATCATGATTGGATACAACATTTACCACAGCCTGTATTTTAACATCATACTATTGTGTGGGACCCAAGAAAACATTGTCAATAGCAGTCTTGTTGCAGTCATCTACACTAGTTAAGAATATGATAATTAGATGTAAGTTAAAGCAAGACATCAGTGTTTGTAGTTCTCTATGATTGTTATTGGGCATTTGAAAGTCATTGTTACATACCCCACATGAAATAATTTTACTGTTGCTCTTGAGAAGTTTTATAAGGACTGTTTCTACCTGAGCAAGGAACATTGGGATATTTCCTACCAATGCCCTGTAGATAGCTATAATTATGACAGACTGCTTTTCTAGTTATAGTTTGACCACATTGCATTCAAAATCTTGTTCAGTGCGATAATGGCTTAAATCCACAGCCTGTGACCTCAAAGAGTTATGAACACAAATTGTAACACTTGTTTTCCTGAAGTTGGTTCTACAGTACTTAGATCTAATTTTGTAATTTTATAGTTTTATCTGCTCTATTTCTGCAGGTCATAGATGCTGCTTTTTTAAGCAAAGTAGATGAATAGTTGTTTCTTCTAATGATGTTGTATCTTGAATTGAAAGCACCAGCTCTTCATTTTTATTTAGTAGACTTCTTGTAATCTGATGGAACATTTTTGAGCAATGATGATTATCAGAGACCTAATTTCTAATTTTGCTTTCTGTCACATTATTGTCAATTAGCACTGCTTTTACATTGTGTCTTTCTTTTGTCTTTATCTTAAAAAGATCTACGATGAATGGTAGAAAGCATTGGGTTTGGGTGGATGCTGTCTTCCTTGCATCTAATGCTATTGGTGGCAATATATGGAATAAGCTTCTTTCCTGCTCTATTTAAATGTAAGCCATGATGTGTGTGATGATGCTGACTTATTGGCATTGCATCACTCATTTCAGTGTGTGGCCGGGCTGGTTGCCACAATGCCCTGCTGAGCTTTTCATTGACATGTTTCATTGAAAGTTTCATCCATGACCTATCAATGCACTGGACAAGTGAAACTACCTCCACATTGCTGTCTGTTATTTTTCAGCATTGTTGGGGATATCCTCAACTCTGTAGTTGTGGTTGTAACCTAAGCTATCCCAGCACCACCTATTATCATTATATGGTCTTGTTTATCAAGATCCTTCCTCAAGGAGGCAACATCACATGTAACATTACTGAGTCCAGCATTTGGCTTAATTGTACCAGTAACTTGATAGTTTTTACCCATAGAGTCCTGCAATAATTGTGAAATGCCTCGACCATGAATAATTCCTAGTACAAAAACCTCTTTGGTTTTATTAACTGTCTTCTTGTCCTACACTTTGTTGACAAGTTTATCAGCTTGCATCAAATCGTCCTGACTATTCCGTGTAGGCGTATATTCCCAAGGCAATATTCTGACTTGATGCACTGTCCACTTTCTCCTTCTGTACACTTTGTGCATTACACATCGCATCCAGTTTCACTTCACTACCTTCTTGTAACTTAGATATAACTTTATGTTTTTGATTGATGACCTCTGTTATTAACACTATAATGATCTCATTTGGGCAACCTTTATTTGTCAGTTTTTGGCCTAAGCTGTCATCACATTTCGCTTACACTCAGCTGTTCTGGTCAGAGTCACGCAGCTACTGTGGTAAGTTATCTTGCATTTGGAGCATTTAATACTCTTTGCTGCATGTTTCTACATGAATAAAAATGTTCTCATGTATCTTTGTATCAAAGTATATAAAACTGTTGAAGTACAGGGTGATAATAACAAAACTTGTGTCCGTGAATGGGTACCCAACATTAGAGGAATGACGTTCAGACTGTGCATTGTAGGATTTGAGTTACTAGTAATGTTAGTTTCATGACTTAATGTTAGGTACCAGTAATATTACGATGAAACAGCGCTGAAGCACAAGCATCAGTGCGCACTACAGTTGCAGATATTGCACATGGGTCTGGTCAAGGTGACCAGAGCTTTCCTCATAAACTTGTTTTATCAAAAAGCAATAGTAATGCTGCTGCTCTTTGCCCGTATCAATGCATTAAAGGAATATGGAGAGACCCTCTTCCCAAACAGAGGCTGAACATGATTGAGGAGTTCAAATTAACTGGTGATTTGGGAATTGCTCCTGCAAGAGACTGGCGGTCTATTGCACCATGAACTGTTGAAGAAGTTACTGTTGCCATGACTGAGAATGCTGGAAACAACGAGTGCACGAGCTGTGTCATGTGTCATGAGGGAGGTATCCAGCATCCCACCTGAGATGTTTAGGGCAGCAATAGATTCAGATGGTCAACACAATGAGGAATGTTTGTAACCTAGAACGTAAACATGGTTCAAAATAAACAAATTTTACTGTCTTATTTGGAAATTAAAATACGTACTTTGAATGGTTTATTCGTTATTTCTCTTATACATTCCTCATAAATGTTTCCACAAAGTTTCATTGTCCTACAATCACTCGTTTTTCATTGTAGCCCTCTTAAGTAGCGAAAGTTTAATTATAACCACCCTGTATGTATATAAACTGTCAAAACTATGCTGACATCTAGAATTAGTTTTGCATAAGCAGAGCATCCTACTGTAACAGGGGAAAATAGGCAATCAGCATAACAATTGTGGATATGTTCCTCTTTAACAGACTCTGAGAGAGAAGTGGGGAACCAGCTGCCTAAATCCTCATTTCACCTTCTGCACCAAAAATTTTGGCATGCGAACGTATTTGCCTTATTCTTCCCGAAAGAGAGTACCACAGAAGCAGTCAGGGGAGACAGTACCAGTGGAGGAGAAAGTGAGAGAAAACAGTGCCAGAGGGAGAGAAAGTGGGAGGAGACAGTGATGGTGGGAGAGAGAATGTGGCAGTGAAAGAGAAAGAGAGATGGATGAAGACAATACCAGTTGGAGCCAAAGAGAGAGGAGACAATAATGATGGTCACTTAGATTCAGTGGCAAAAAAAGAGATTACCCATGTGTTAAAGTTTCCCAATCTAGATGTCAAAACTATGAGCAAACCCTCCCCAATTACAAGTGTAGAAAGGAGACATTGGCTGTTGAACAGGAAGACAGCAGATTGTAAGAGACAAAGAAAGAGACAGTGATAATGGGAGAGAGAGAAAACAATGGGACAGATAGATAGGGCCAGTGGTAGTGAAGGAGACAGTAGTAAGGAAGAGCAAAGGAAAGGGATGCAGACAGTGATAGAGCAGGAGACAGACAGGAAAAAGTGCCTATGGGAGAAAAAGGAGGCAGTTGGAGAGCGACATACATAGATAGTGAGTATGAAGATGTAACTACAAAGAGAGACTTGGCAAAAGGATTTAGAATGTTCTGTGTTAAAAGAGTGTGAATATGTTTCCATGCAAAAATTTTTGGTGAGGAAGGTGGAATGAGTATTAAGGCTGCTGGTTAACCACATTTCTGCCAGAGTCTTTTAAAGAGGAACATATTCACCTTTTTTGTACTCTGACAGAAGTATTTTTCCGCTGGTAGATATGTACTTTGAAACTGTTCATTCACAATCCTGAAAAGTAAATGTCAGCCTACTTATGTCCAAGTTTTCAGGATATGAAGGCAGTTTCGACATTTACAGAGTATAAAGTTGCAACTTACCTTGCACCTGACAAATGGTTCTTTATATACATTGCTGTAAGTGTCTTTGAACACTTCGAAATTGATATAGCAAGAAAGAAACTACTGTAATATTTTGTGAATGTATCTATATTTCTACTTACATATGTTTTTGTTGACACTAAACGAGGAAATAACTGATTTTTACTGGCAGTACACACACAAAACTTACAGTACTAAAGACAGCAAAGAATAGAAAGTTTCACTAACCTATCTATATGGGAGTAAATACAAGAGGAATTTATTTACAAAACATTTGGTGTTGTCAGTCAATTACGAAACCAGGAAATCTGCAGGTATTTTATCAATTCTGTGAAAAATTTCCTAAGTTGTAAAACATTTTATATACAGCGTGTCCCAGAAGAAATGGTCAATAATTATGGATATGACAGGAATGATTATTGGAAGCAAAAATAGGATTAGTAAACACGGCCTCTAAAATGAGTACCTTAAGAGTTATGGCACTTGTTCATCTCTGATGCAGTGAAACAAACCTCTTGTACTGTAAGGTCTTTGCTTTCCGTATTTTGTGAGGAGGTACTATGGAATAATGCAAACAAAAATTGTTTAGCATACAAGGGTACTAAATGAGCTATGAGCACTTTCTCAGTAGAAGATATGTGTTTCACAGTAGCAAAGATGAACAAGTACTCATAGCTCTTAAGATATACACTTTAGAGTCCACTTTTACTAAACATTTATTTCTTATTCTGGTCTGTTGAAGCCCTGCTGAGAAATGCATGAATGCCAGAGCTGTAGTTACAACCAGCAAAAGCAAGCAGAGCTTGGAATTCGCCAGCATCCCAGTAGATTTATCAACAGGCTAAATTTTAGCAGTGGAGTGACATGCACAGGCACTCACAAGACAAAGAGAGGCCAGTGCAAACTGAGCAGTGAAACAGTGTAAATCCTTCTCCAGGAGTCTGATTCTGCGTACTCTGAGTCACATGAGTTGAGCTCCTCACAATGCACACAGGATTATTTAGTCAGCACTGTCTTTTCATCTGTCTGATTTCATCACAATTGCAAAGTCACAGTGCCATGTGCCACGTCATCAGCCAATCCACAGGCAGGCTCTGGTCATCTCCTCCTATCTCACCAGCAGCTTGTCTGTCGCAGGTCCTGGACACGTGTTCGCATCCCTGTGCCTCCGCCATGTGGGTATTCAGGCTGGATTAACTGATGTCCCGAATTCCGTGTCTGTGTTCACATCAAACTCCAGACTTCGCCCGTCGCATCACTGGGCTAGTCCATCACAGTTTCAGGATCCACTTTTGAGTTGCACTGATACCATGCTCCCCTGAGTTAAGATTCACTGTGCAGTTCCCCTGCCTACGTTTTGCTCGAGTATCGAGACTGGATCGAGTGCCATGGCATGCTTGGACTGAATCAGTGAACTATGAACTCAGCTACACACTACATTGCGTTAACTGTGCAACTCTTAAATGCTTTTTTTCTTTACATTAACTAGCAATGAGACTTTGCTTGCATGTTAGTATCCTCCAAGATAAACTGCATGTGGCTGTGGATTGTGCACAGCCTGCCACTGCAGTCACTAGCCTGTTGCACACAGACATGCCCACCTTGTGTTCTGCCAGCCTATGCAGTGGTGTCACTGGTTGCCACCCATTCATCATGGACCTGCACGTCATCATCGCATTTGCGCGAGCTCCGAACATGCTGGCCACAAGCTGGTTGCCGGAACCTTCTCGCAGCTCCCGAGCTCTGCTACTCTGAGAAATGCGTGAATACCAGAGCTGTAGTTAGAGCCAGCACTAGCTAACAATGCCCGATATTCGCCACCAGGCCTGTAGGTGTACAGTTAGGCCAAATTTTGGCAACAGTACACAAAGAGAAAGAGGGACTGTTGTGAGGTGAACATTGGAACGGTGTAAACGCTTCTCCAGGAATCTGATTCTGTTTGCCACGAGACACATGGGTTGAGATTAATGTGAGCTCTCCATTACGCATACGGGATTGTTTAATCTGTGGCGTCCATTCGTCCATCTCGCTTCATCATGACTCCGAAGTACACGACGACCTGCATGTCGGGAAGACTGTTATCGGGTTCGTCCGTTCACGCACCCATCATATTCCCATGGTTATGCGATCGGGCAATGTGATCAATCACTGAGGAGTCTACATCCTCCAGGAATAGTATTTGAGTGGAATTATGTTGCAATGCCTGTTACTGTGGCCACGCAATCGCGAGAAGACAGACTTCCGCCATCAGAAAATATTGTTAAGTGATTATGTATTCGTTTGTGATTGAGAAATGCATCATTGTACAGAGAAGTTTTTTGTAAACAGGATATTTGACTATTTTCTGGAAATTGTTTTAAATGATTAATTATGTCATTTTATGCTCCTAACATGCTTCTTTTCCTCTTGAATTTCATCATTCCTTTATAAAAACGGAAATGAAATTCAAATAATTTGAACGCTCACTCCATTCGAGTCATGTGATACCATACTATACAAACACATCTATTAAAAATCCTGAAAAGTTGTTTTTGAGTGTTCCAGGGAATGAGAAGATGTGTAAAATGTGGTTGCACTGTACTGGCAAAATATCACCACGTCGTCGACGCACAAGTTCAATAACTTGATTAAAAATGTGTTACTGTGAAGTTTACATTATCTGATCTCCGGGATACGTTCTCCCACTGTTGCAATGAAGGATAACGTCATTCAACTAAATTATACTGCTACTGAAAATTGTCTTTTTAGCTAACTGCCCGTCAATTGTTCAGTTCTCAGTTATTTGAGCGATAAACCCTCGAATTTTATAAGATGTCCATAGATCACTGGTTCGACTCTAACTGGAATGAGCATTTCAACTTATTTGTAAAATGACTCGACAGTTCTCTCATATGAAAAACAGATCACAGGTGCAAAACTTCACTACGACGATTAAAAACAGAAGGTTATTGTGTTTTCCTTGCTATTTACTTGCACTTACATTTGCAGTCACTGGTCACACACGTCATTTCCAAAGAGATATTTTCTAGTTAACGTTACCACACACTTTTTACTTGATTAGAAACAATGTTTTTATCTTAGTACTGTCTAGCTAGGGTCCTTATTGTCTAAACTTTAGCAGTTTCATCAGCTTACATAAAGATGAAGTAAGTCTACTCTAGATGCTTATATTAGTTTACACTCACAAGCATCATAGCCCTTATGTTTGTGTCACCTGCATGTTGTACACTCTTTATATCTCTCCATATAACCTCTTCATCCTACACCTCATTTTACTGTGGACGCATGGTGCTGTCGTCACTACTAGCAATGCTTTCCAAAAAGTGAATTGTTTGTTTGCATGATAAATACGTTTATCCTCTGTTGCTTCTCAGACTGGGATTAATGTAAAGCTATATATAACACATCCCACAACTGAAACAATTGCTACAATCAGTTCTTGCTAACGCTATTTTCGTATTTCGTGTAAAATTTACAAGAATGTATGACGCATCCAGAATTCGAACATGTGCCCCAAAGAGATCACACATTCGAATACTGCCGGCGAATGCTCTACCTATTGCGCCAAGGAACGCATCTCTGCTGAGTGTGTTCTAAAAAAGAATAAAAAAATAAAAAGCACTAAGTTTTGCCAAGAATAATTTTGTTGTGTTTTGGGTCATAGCTCATGACTGATAGTCAACAATCTAGTTATAATATACCGACCCATTTGCAAAAGTTCTAAAATTCCTCAGTTCAAAATGGTTCAAATGACACTAAGCACTATGGGATTTAACATCTGAGGTCATCAGTCCCCTAGACTTAGAACTACTTAAACCTAACTAACCTTAGGACATCACACACATCCATGCCCAAGGCAGGATTCGAACCTGCGGCCATAGCAGCAGCGCAGTTCTGGACTGAAGCGCCTTGAACCGCTCGGTCACAGCAGCCAGCATTCCTCAGTTTTGAGCCTGTTTAATGATGTTACAGGGAGCAAGAAAAAAATTGGCCGTCGTGGCACATATCGCCGCTCTAAATGGGTGGAGCATAAATGCATCAACTTTCACAGGGTTTCCACTGGTTTCCACTACCAGCATTCACAAAATTCCTTTCTGTTGTTAGTGAAAAGTCGCAGTTGCGTTTTCCATCACTGAATAGCTAAACCGTTTGCAGTAAAAGAACGTAAAAACCTCGTAACTTCGGCTAACACTCCTATAACACAAGCATAGCTTCGTTTTACTCCTAGCCTGTGACGTCACCACAGCATCAGCCAATAACACAGCGTGTTCGATTATGTGACCAGCTTTAATTACATGAAAATAACAGATATTTTGTGAGAATATTTACTCTAAATGCTACCTAAATGTCCGAACGATATGTTTAACACAAGAAAATAGCCTGTTACCGTAATCATCGTCTACATCCTGAGCACAGTGCATGGGTGTGGCAATAAAGCCATCCAAATGTATCACTAACCTGTAAGCAATGATCCCTCAGGTCCACACTACCATCTATTAAAATATGGAAGGCAAAGAGATTACCATAGAAGAAACTAGTTTCACATTATTGAAGATGAAGTAGTGCTCATAGCTCTTAAGGTATACATTTTAGGGCCCATGTGTACTAGAATTTTTCGGTTTAGAAGACAAAACCAGAAGAACACAAAAGCGTGTTAACATGTACACCAACCATGTCGTCCTATATTCATAGGACTCATGAGAGATGTATGAGTTTAATGCCTGCACCTGTAAAATGCAGAGTAAGAAGAGAATCGTGTGTGTAACATTCTAGACACTGCACAATTATAGGTGTGTTAACAGAAACGACAAGTGTAAAATCTGAATGTGCGACAACTGTGAAGACCACAAACTATGCTCAATACTTGGGAACGAAGAGTGTGCAAACAAAGTCATCACTATATAATTAACGAGATTATTCGCTTAAAGGACAAATAGGACATAATGCAACAACAGAATGCAAAAGTAGTGTTAGTAGTAGTAGATTTATTCATCTGTAGACCTCTTTTTACAAGGTTATAGGACATGTCAAAGTATTTACAGGTTTAGACCAATTTAAAATAAGCTAAGTCGTATACACATACATTTACAGACTTCTAGTTAGAGACAATCATTAGCTCTACTCCTGGTATACAATACTTTTTTTTTACAAATAACTATAAAATAATGTAATGCCACACTGTTCACTCATCTCTCACTATCAGTCACTGCACACACTATACATACATTGTTTCATAACACTTCACTCACTACACACAAAAACACACGCACATTGGTGATCTCTGGACCATTTTCTGTACCACAACTTCCCATTTTCTATCCCGAAAAAGTGAGCCTGCCTCCCTCTATAATGAGTGAGATGTTGAGCTCAGAAAGAGGAAAAGGTGTTAGTAGTGTGCAATGCATAGCTTGGGGGTAAGTTTTTCTAGAAAAGGAGAAAAGTAGGAAAAAAACATAGTGTGAAGGTGTTATGTGGAATGTTGGATGTTTTATAATCATTATTATTTTTTATTTGTATAACATTGTTTTACCAACCTCCTACTCTATTTGATCTAAGTAATCTTTCAATGTATAAAATGTATTGCATAACAGGTACTTTGTAGCTGCATTTTTAAATAAGTGTATTTTTGCCATTTCTTTTATCTCTTTTGG
Organism: Schistocerca americana; assembly: GCF_021461395.2. NCBI lineage: Eukaryota > Metazoa > Arthropoda > Insecta > Orthoptera > Acrididae > Schistocerca > Schistocerca americana. Next base: position 208,600,716 of record NC_060130.1, on the reverse strand, counting down.
TAATTTATTGTACAGTTTTATTCCTTGGTATAAAATGTTGTTTTGAGTTTTATGTTTATTTTTTCTTGGCAAATGTAAGTTGAGTCTACCTCTTGTTCCATGGCCAGGGACAGAACCGTTAGTTCAGTAATTATCTATGTTATTTTTGATGTGTACAACTGACTGGCAATGTATTCACATGGAGCAGTTAAAATCCCCAGTGTTTTGAACAGATCTTTACAATGAGCTCGATTACCATTTTTGGTTATGATTCTTAAAGTTCTTTTCTGGAGTTCGAAAACTGTGTTCATATTTTGTGCACTTGTTCCCCAAAAAAGAATGCCATAGCTAAGAATTGAGTGTACATATGAATAGTATATAACTAGAAGACACTGCATGTTATGCACTTATGATAGGATTGTAAGGGCATAACATGCTAATGACATTCTGTTTGCAAGTACATTTGTGTGTTCACACCACTTCAACTGAGAATAAATATTCTGGCATTAGTTTTCTTTATGTTCAATGTCAGTTTATTGCTTATTGACCAATCGTAAACTTCCTTGAGAGCTTCTTTTGCTTTCTCTCAAGGAGTTCTCTTGTTTTCTCAGTGACTAAAATATTTCTGTCATCAGCAAAGAGAATTTTTTCACCATGAGTAACACTACTGGGAAAGTCTTTGATGTATATCAGGAATAGAACTGGTCCTAATATGCTATGTTGCGGAACCCCTATGTTATGTATTTTGGTTCTGATATGTGTTTTACTGAATGTTTAGATCTATTTGAAGTATGTGTTATCTCTACTCTTTGTACCCTGTCTGCTAGGTATGATCTAAACCAGTCATTAGCTTCCCATCTTATTCCTAATGCTTCTAATTTATTTAATAGAATCTTGTGGTCAACTGTATCAAACGCCTTATAAAGATCCAAAAATATGCCTGTGACACACTCATCTTTGTCAGGAGCATCAAGTACCAACCTTTGTGAACTCTAAATGGTTCAAATGGCTCTGAGCACTATGGGGCTTAACATCTAAGGTCATCAGTCCCCTAGAACTTAGAACTACTTAAACCTAATTAACCTAAGGACATCACACACATCCATGCCCGAGGCAGGATTCGAACCTGCGACCGTAGCGGTCCCGCGGTTCCACACTGAAGCACCTAGAACCACTCGGTCACACTGGCCTGCTGTGAACTCTACTATGGCTTACTCCGTATTTTTGCCACTTTGGAAACCAAACTCTGTTTCGCTTAAAAGATTATATTTATTCAGGCAATTCAGTAATCTGCCTTTCATAATTGCTTCTATTATTTTTGAGAATGGTGACAGCAGGGAAATGGGCCAGTAATTTTCCATGTCTCCTGCATTACCTATCTTAAGCAAAGATACAACTCTTGCCTGTTTTAACTGCACTGGAAATGTCCCTGATGTGAAGGATTCGTTTATTATATTTGTTAAAAGGCCTTGTATAATCTCTATGCATTGTTTCAGTACACGCATTGGTACTTCATTTAAGCCTACTGACTTTTTATTTTTTAGTTTTTTAACAGTTTTATTCACTTCGTTATCTATGGTTGGAAGTAACATCGGTGTATTTAGTGCAACATTATTTACAGGTGTTATATTTGTTTGGGGAATTTTGGTTCTAACTTCTCAACAATATTTGAAAAATGCTCATTTACACAGTTTGCTAAGTGGTGTGGATCATTTATTACCTTATCCCCACCCTTAGCAGTTGGTTATTCTGCATTTCTGCATAGGACAGACAATGACCCCAAAGGACAAACAAAATGCGTAAAAGTAAAAAAAATACAATAATATAATTAAAACTGCTTCAAAAGGTATGTATAGTGCAGGTGAAGGTATTGACACTCAACATAAAAGACTGAATACTCTACCTCTGGTGTACGTATACTACTACAATGACCCAAATCAAATCATAGAACTTCTGTGTGTACCTATAGCATCGGCTGCTACAAAGAATACAGCACATACAAACGAAATCATATCAATAATTTCAAAGCCGAGAAAGATGGATCATCTAGTGATTCTGCAGACTGCCATTCATAGGCTTTACAAGCTTGCATGTAAATCATTCTTCCTCAAATGCGTTACATTATGAAGTTTAGATTATTTATGGCAGGCTGATCTCGTTGATATGAACCAATATTCACGTTCGAATAAAGGCTTCAAACATATTTTAACGGCTACATATACGTGTTCATAATTCGCCTGGGCCCTACCTGTGAGGACAAAGACAGGGAAGGAGACTAGACAGTTGTTTTGAGGAATTACTGCAGACAGGGACGAATCGATATCTAAATAATCTTCAAACCGATCAAGAACATGAATTTCACAATGGACGTTTCAAGTCAGGTATGAAACGAACCGGGATGTACCACTACTCAGTATACTCTCACATGAAAACGAGTGTTGTGGAACGATTGAATAGTTGGATGAGATTTAATCTTCAATAAACATGCAAATGGTTAGACATTCTTCCACAAATATTTGAGCAGTGTAATCGAATTAGACACAATACGACTAGGATGAGTCCTGTTGATGTACACGATAAAGAGCTTCTAAATACAGCATACAGTCGTATTAAGATGTTAGATCAATGCAAGCAGGAATTTAATGTGTGTGATTTGATGAGTATTCTGAAATACAAAACTGAATTTGAGAAACGTTAACTACTGAACTGGTGAACAGAGATAATCTCAGTTTCCAAAGTGGAGCACACAAACCCTAGGACTTATATCTTAAAGGACAACGATGGTGAAGAAATTACTGGAAGTTTTTACACAGGGGAATTACAAAAAAGCTCTGAACCACGTGTGTTTCTCGTAGAGTGTGTTATAAGACGTCGAGTGAACAAGGCTTTAGTGAAGTGGCTCGACTTCTCATCAAAGCATAACAACTGGGACGACGTTCACGATTTGGTATATAAACAGAACACACAAACCATACAATAACTTGACGTGAGTGCTAGGAAGCACATCCGAGGTGGTGGCGCTATTCTCGATAAGTTACTACCCTCATTCCATTTCATCCACAGCATCCTTACAACACAGCAGTCTGTTAGCAATATTCTACACCCTGTTTCGTTGGCCTTCATGGCAAGACGTCCTGTACTTCTTCTTCAGCAAGACAATGCCCGCCCACACAGGGCGAGAGTTTCTGCTGCTTGTCTTCATGCTTTTCAAACACGGCCTTGGCCAGCAACATTACTGGACCTCTCCAAAACTGAGAACGTTTGGATTATTATGGGCAGGGCCCTCCAATTATCTCGGGATTTAGACGATCTAACACTCCAATTGGACAGAATTAGGCATGATATCCCTCAGGAGGACATTGAAGAACCCTGTCAATCAATACTAAGCTGAATAACTGCTTCATAAGGGCCAAGCGTGGACCAGTGAGTTACTGACTTCCTCAATTTGTGAAGTTCTTTCTCTTAAATAAATCATCCAGTTTTTCTGAAATTTTTATCATTTGTTTGTCTGTACATGCATATTGGATCCACTGATTTCTGTATCGTTCAGATAATTCCTTTGTGGTGCGTTGTTTTTTGTCGTTGTTTTTTTTGTTTTGTTTCAGAATGTGTTACTGTACTGTAGCATTGCTTAAAGGTTCGAAGTTCCATCGAGCAATGTTGCTTGGCGGTGACACATGCAAAAGCTACTTTTGTCCTTGACTTGTGCACAGCAGTGTATTAAGAAGAAGGTCCATTAATGTTGAAAAGAAACCAAATGTTCTCTCTCCTAGCATCATTTTTAAACGTTTTTGTGTATTACACAGACAGAATTTTTTCTCCTGTTCTGACTTTTATACTACCAAATAACAAACTTCAGTTGTCACATAGGCAGTCTCATGTAATTTACCATTCAGAAACGACTATATATTATAGGTAGAGGGAAATTTTTTAGAGGCTCAGATTCTATTGTATCCCTTGTCTCTACACACATCAACTTTCCAAATACAAAGGAAAAGCTGCAAAAACAAAACAGTGTTTCTTCACTCCTATAGGAGTTTCTGGTGGCATACATTGCACCAGTGTATCATTGAAATACCCAGGTGGTGAAATTGTGGCTTTGTGTGTAGTACTCAATACGAATTTATGTCATGTAGTACTGCGCCCATTCTGCAGTGCAATCCACCTGCCTAGCTGAGTGGTAACGTGCTTTCCTACTATGCAGTAGGCCCGGATTCGATTCCTGGCTGGGTTGGAGATTTTCTCTGCCTGTGGAGTGAGTGTTGTGTTGTCATTATTAACTCATCACCGAAGCGCAAGTCGCCTACTGTGGCGTCACATGAAATAAGACTTGCACCTGGAGGCCGAATTTCTCCAGAAGGGGCCTCCCAGCCAACAATGCCATATGATCATTTGTTTCATTCCTATGGCGCATCTCGATGAATTTCACAGACTCTGATTTTGAACTGAAACTCGTATGAACAGTAAAATTATGTAATAATAAAATACATTTCCATCTTAGAATAACTCTTAGACGGATCGTCGTAAGTTACACACAAAGGTTTTACTTATTTGTTGATCACTAGATTACCCCACATTCTGGAGATACATTCCTTCTTGTGCTCTTAAGATCGAGGAACCACTAACCACTTGTAATTCTAATTGTAAGGAATTATTTTAAAATTTACTTTGCTGTCTTGTAACATACAAGGAACCAGTAACATAATGTTTACAATATGCACATTTTAGAAATGTCAGTATTGTTAAGTGCAACACATGTAACAAGCAAAATATTTTTTAAATGGCTTTCATGGTTCAAATCTGTTGGTTGCATGGCAGCAGTTAATGACACACTGACTGGCAAAAATAGTGGTAGTATCCCCAATACCACAACATTATGGGCACCTAAGACTTCAGTTATGCCACGAGATAAACAGGAGGGGCAGACACTTTAGCCTTCTTTCCACAGATGCTAGAGATGATAGTGCAACCTAAAGTTAAGTATACAGCAGTTACTGTTCTTCCAACATTCAGCTGAAATGAAACAATCACAAAGATCAACATGGATTTGTCTAATAGGTACAAATCTACCTCAGTACTGTAAAAATAAGTTCATAGCAAATACTGGTAATTATTGTTCTTCCCCAAATGCATCCAAGTTTTATCACCAAAAACTATCACAGATGATAATAATGTAAAATGCTCAACTGAATAGTTGTGTGTACACAGATGATAATAATTTAAAATGCTCAACTGTATAGTTGTGTGTACCAATAAGAGGCCAAATTTTAGAAATTTTGTGTTCTGACTGTTGCCTATTGATAGTTTGATTAATTCATCATTGAGTGATGTAAGCACAACATGCTGTCAAGTAATTCATCAGACCTGTCATTCAATAAGTTTTGCTCTATTAGCACTGCATTTTCAAAAACTCCAAACGGTTTAAGAGTCCACTAGTGTGTTCTGTGAATAGCACACAACAACTTCTTCGCAAAACAATTTTACTTCAAAGCCACTCCATCATTACGTAGAATTACATTAGGTTGGTATATGAGTTATTAGAGTTTTTGTTTTGCATGTTGGTTTCCCGGCTGTCATGGATTTATTTATCGAATTTCATTTTTTATTTGTAGTTCACCGTTGCTATTTGAGTTTACATATTTTCACTTTATCATGTGTATATAGTGAGTGGAGCTATGGACGTTAGAAAATCGAGTGCCAAATGGAGAAATCGAAACACTTCCGAAATATTCTTCTGTTTGGGTTCAGTAAAGAAGTGACAGCGGCCGAGGCAGCCAGAAATATTTGCGCCATTTATGGGGATAACAGCACTGGACAGACCATAGCAAGAAAATGGTTTTCAAGTTTTATGGAGGATTGTTTTGACAGGGAAACTATCAGGGTTTCATGAAGATCGTTTGAACTCATTAATTCACAGTGACTCATGTTGGTGTACTCGAGAACTGTCAAATGTGTTGAAATGTGACCATTCCACCATCGTGCGACATTTTTGATGCAATGGGGAAGCTTGAAAACTTACTCTAAGCCAAAATCACAAAAATCAGCAGTTGGCTGTATGTGCATCTCTGCTTGCTCGCCATCAGCTGGCTCGTGAACAAGATCAACTGTTCCTATCCTGTATCATTACTGGTGACGAGAAATAGTATCTTTATGCTAACATAAGGGAAAAAAAACAGAGCCCAAACAAGGCAGCAACTCCCTGTACAAAGACCTCCACACATCTTCAAAAGATAATGTTATGCATTTGATGGAACAGCGATGTTGTAGTGTACTACGAATTACTTCCCCATGGTGTAACCACCATTGCTGATATTTATTGCCAATAGCTGAGACGTCTTGCAGACTCAGTCTAAGAACAATGACCAGGAAGACTGCAATGAATGATGCAACACTACGATAACGCCTACTCGCATTCTGCTAGACTGACAAAAAACACTGTACAGGAGTTGGGTTGGGAAGTCATTCCACACACAACTTATTCACCCGATCTTGTGCCCTCAGATTTATACCTATTCCGCTCTTACGGAATAATCTTTGAGAAATTTCTGTTCCGGATGAAAATACGCTCCAAAGATGGCTCGACGAGTTCTTCACTTTAAAACCACGTGATTTCTGCAGTTGTGGGATTGAAAAGTTACTCCTGTGTTGGAAGACTTATGTAAATAATGAAAGAGATTGTATTATTGATGGCTAAAGTCTCTGTTATGTGCATCTATTGTGTTTATTAAACTTACGGAAAAACGCTACAAACTTATGCACCAACCCAATATTTATCAATGGTATACACGGTACAAAGTTTTCCATTTCTCCACCAACACATTAATTACCACAGAAGCTATAACAAATTAACTACAATGTCGATTTTACTGAGAACTTTATTGTATCTTGTTTTTTACCATCTATAGTACCATATAAAGACAAAAATGTTGTTACAAAACTTTCGAAAAGTGCTTGATGATCTAGTTCAAATTTATGCTATACTCTATTAAAGATAGAGATGGGCATTAGCTTTATATTTTTTTTAAACAACAATGTACACGATTTCTGTTAAAATTGCCTGTGAGAAAGAATATACTATGCTGTGAAAATGTGGAGTTTTGTTTCTTTTTCACAGTCAGTTTTAACTATGACAGCAGCTAATTTAAATCATTACACAAGTTGTTTCTCCCAAGTTGTTTCTTTATTCTTATATATAATTTCTAAAAATTGTATACACAGCTATGTTGTGCTTTTTTTCTTCCCCACAGTCAGTTTTAACAGAAAACTTGTATTTATTGTTTATGAGCTTATGACCAGAATACTACTACGGAATCTGAAAAGTTCACAACTTTGTAATCCTACCAGTTTGCAGATTAAAACTATGTGATACACTGTCATTGAAGCTGCTATCCCCACAGATCCAGCAGCAGGAGAGGTCTCTTGCACCCAGAATACCAATGATCCCAAACAATTTATCCAACAAGTTCAGTTCCTAGTCAACATTTTACTGGCAATTACGATAAAAAAGGTTCAAAGTCACGGACAGGAGGAGATAGAAAATGAATAGGGGGCAGCGGGGGGGGGGGGGGTTGGAGACGGACATAGAGAGGGGGAGGAAGAAGTGTAGAACGAAAGAAGGAAGGATGAGGAGGAGAGAGGTAGGGGAAGGAGGAGAAAAAAGAAGGGAAAGGAGAAGATGGTCAGAGAGAGGGGGGAGAAGAAGATCAGGACTTATATCCAATTTAGGAATTGCAAAGCATTGCTGGGTTCGCTAGTATATTATACGAACTGATACTCCATCTACAGAGCATTATCATTTTGCAAGCTGTATTGCCTTTGTCTCTTGTGCCACACACTTTTGCCTCAACTGTTTTGTTGATCCATGTGTAGTCGTGTGGGCTTTGAAAATCAGGTGTGCATTTTACCAAGTCTTATTCTGAAATTTTGAAATACATGATAGAGTTCTTGCTAGTTAAACAATAAATATCTGTTTAGTTATATAACTGACTCCAAGACAGTGTGTTTCATTCTATGTATATACACATTTAAAACTTGCTAAAACGTTTCTCATTATTTTTTTTCACCATATGTGATGATATAAGCTCTTTCGTTTTCCACAACTGATCACAATATCCACTGACGTCACAGTGCCCCCCAAGAATGTATTTCTGACATTCGGGATGCTTTTCACTTTTTTACAGTAGACATTGCTTCTGATGAGGGTTATATCAAATGAGGATCATAACTTTCATGCACAAAAATACTTATGAGAACAATCTACATTGCCAACTGTGTAAGTTCTCATCCTACATATTGCTGAGCTAATATGTGTAGCCGTCAGTTGAATGGCGATGATTTGTCACTGATTTCAAAATGTCAGATCACACCCGTACATTTATTCCTCTTTTATCAATACATCCATGTTGTCTCCAAAGTAATGTTAATGTGATCTCCCTCACAACAGACAGCCCACAAATTGTATGTGCAGACTCCACAGTGTGAACAGCTTAAATTAATAATTTAAGTTGTTAGTTAATTACAAATTTTGAAATTTTGGTGCTCAAATATATTACACTTTAGTGAACATACTCAAGTAGTACTTTGTACGAATTATCTCAAGTTCCACTTACACAAAATAATTTAAAGTACCTAGTGAGAGTAGGAATGCTAGGGCGACTCTGGATCAAAATCAATTATAGTATATGCATCCGTTTTGTACACAACATCATCCACATTATCGACCTCAGCCTTATCAAGGACGCCATCAAGTGGCAAGTTGCGCCATCCTCTCCCCCTTTCCCCCTCCCCTCTTCAGCCAATCTCTGCATAATATTTCAGTGGGTACGGAACGAAGCATCCTGTCACACCATAGTATTCTAGTGCACATTAAAATGAGGCAACTAATCGCAATGTAGTGTCAGATTACAGAAGTTACACTTGAATTCTGGAAAATGGCGTCATCATGAATGATATTTTCGTCAAAACTCTCTCTCTCTCTCTCTCTCTCACACACACACACACACGTGCACACACACACACACACACACACACACACACACACACACAGCTGAAAGTGCAACCACACGCTGGATGGCCTAGAGGGAGAGAGAGAGAGAAGAGAGAAAGAGAGAGAGAGAGAGAGAGAGAAAGGCATTGGGGTTTGTGCAAGAGAGATAGGTCCCCATGCTAGTGATTAAGGTGTCCGATAACATTCCCTACTAGCTACTAAGAGGCAACACATGTCATCTTCACTTATGTTGTGTCAAATACCATCTCTCTCTCTCTCTCTCTCTCTCTCTCTCTCTCTCTCTCTTTCTCTCTTTGTGTATGAGTGTGTGTGTGTGTGTGTGTGTGTGTGTGTGTGTGTGTGTGTGTGTGTGTGTGTAACACTTACATGAAGCAAAATCTTCTGTGATCTTGCAAGCTGTAGTTCAGGAGCTATTAGCAGATAGTAGTTGTTTAAAATTAAATTGAGATTCTATGTAAAGGCTGTTTCATATAAGACCCGCACACCTCATGTACCAGTTAATCATCTCTAGTCAAATTGCTTGTGAAGTGGCAACACTGTCTTTAAAATTGGTTACATTGCATTTTATCAGAAAGCTGAGTGTATCTGTGTGTAAGAAATTAAAAACCTATCGTGTGAGTGTGGTGCAAGAGTTGAAATTTGAGGACCAATAAAAAAGAGTTCATTATTGTAAATGGCTGTTAGCGTCAATTACTAATGGCTAATTGCACCCTTTGCTTTATGTTGTGTCAAGTGAGTCCTAGTTTCATTTGACAGGTTATGTAAACTCCACGAATTACAGATACTGATCGCCAGACAACCCACATATTCTGTGTAGAGAACCTTTCCGCTAATAGAAGATAGGTTTTTCACGCGTGTTGTGTGGTATGTACAAAATTGGCTCAATGTTTTTCATTACACCTTAAACAATGACAGATATGTAGAGGTCTTTGACTCTTTCTATGCACTATTAACAGAGACAAAGAAGCTGTATGCAGTTTTCCAAGAAGATGGAATAACCACTCACACATCCAACCAAAGTATGGCAAATATCAGCGACGTGTTCCCTGAAGACAGACTTGTGAGTAGAGGCATCTGGCACCCTGAGGTCCATGAGCTTAACAGCCTGTGATTTTTATTCATGTGACACATTAAAAAGCAATGTGTATGCTGACAATCCTCTCAGATCAGTCGATCTTAAATGGAACATTACTAGAGAAATTAACAACATTGCGCCTGCAGAATTACAGCGAGTTGCTGGTAATGTCATCACACAAAGTCAGTGATGCCTGGATGCCCATGGCCACTACTTCCAGCATCTTCTATAAACAGATAACTACATGTTTTTTTAATGTTACTGTTATCTATTCTTTTGTAGTTAGTTAATGTTTACTTGAATCTAGGGCAAGAAGCATACCGGTCTTATGGAGGACACCCTATATGATTAAGCTACGAATACCATATTTAGTGTGAGGCTTTAATAATACATTACATTCATGGGCTTAGTGTCACAGTGTGTAGTTTCAATCATTTGTTTTAATAATTAATATTTTGAATTGCATCAAGTTAAGAATATGTCAGACACTGTACCTAGCATGACACATGTGCGCTCTCTCTCTCTGTCATTGGTGTACTGCATCAGTAATTACATTCTGATTTAATTACAGATTTTCCAACAATAATATTTGTAAGCACCTAAAATTCTCTCTCTAATGGAATAAAAAAGAAAAATCCCTCAAAAGAAAAAATACTCTAAATAAAAAATTTTATTATAAAAATATTATATTATTAAAATAAATGTTTTTTCTTATGCTTTGGCGCTTTTCTAATACTTCATTAATGAAGTCTTCGATTTAATCTTCATCCAGATCTTCATGACATCCTCATCTTCTGTAAGATTGACAACTATAAAGAAAGGTCAATAATGAGATAATGTATTTACCACTCACAATCTTGATTACAAAAAACTGTGAACCCCTGTAATGCAGTAACCCTTCTCTATCTCCTTCTCATCCTTCACTCCCTGCTCTTCCTCATCAACAATAAGACTGATAATTGTAAAGACAGAAACAAATGGGTAATGCATTTCCTACAGAAAAGAGGAGAATAGAAGATTCTGAAATACGATATTCTAAAAGAATAGTGATTGGTTAGGTAGATTGGGTAACTAATTGAAGGGTGCAGCACCGATCTGCGGATAAAAGAACACTATGGTTGGTTGGTTGTTTTGGGGAAGGAGACCAGACAGCGTGGTCATTGGTCTCATCGGATTAGGGAAGGAAGTCGGCCGTGCCCTTTCAGAGGAAAAGAACACTATGGCCTAATTAACAAAATTAAGGGATAAAGTAATAGGACGTCAAGGAATAGCGAATTTATTAATGGAATGATGTGTTGAGTATAAAAATTGTAGATGGAGACCAATACTTGAATACAGTACGCTGGTACAAATGGACAAAGATTCTTGTAATCATACAGAGATCACAAGATATGTACTGGATAGACTTGCATCACAAGCTGCATCAAAGTGTGTCGCTGGACTGAAGACTGAAACAACAACACTAGCACATCTAAACATAGCAATACTTGAAATAAACTAGCATCCATTGCTGTTAATAATGGAACCTAAGAAGATATGTTGAAACAGTTATCAACATCACAGTTACAGCTTACTCACTGTGATCTTATAAATTTTCCACCTGCTTATACAATGTGGAGAAAGTATTTCTTGCATCTGTTGCATCTATACACTGCTTTCAGTCACAACAGTGCATTTTGTCCTCATCTAGAGAGCGATTAGCATTTACGAGCATATGGAATAGGTACACAGATATGTGAGTGACTCAAAGACTTCTTCAGTAATAGCACCCAGTATGTTATCCTCAACGGAGAATGTTCATCACAGACAAGATGGTTGTCAGGAGGGCCCCAGGGAACTGTCTTAGGACCACTGTTGTTCGATATGTACATAAATGATTTCGCAGGCAGGGCGGGTTGTTTGTCGATGCCATACAGTATGGTAAGGCCAGTATTACACTATCATATTTCTTTGTCAAAGTTGATACGTCAAATATTTATGCCAAAGAAATTTGATGGTGTAATAGAGAACTTTGTCAAATCTCCCCTGTCGTCAAATAAATATGATCAAATCTAGGGCCTCACTTCGTCTTCTGTTCACTGCAATGTGAAATGTAACTGCTTCCAGTGCTATTTGAGGTCTCTGTAGTGTGTTTGAAAGCATGGCTTCAAAGTTCGTTAGTTTCTTCGACTCTTTTTTTTTAATAAACTTGCTTCGCCTAGCATGTTGGGAGAGCAATAGGCACAATGTATGCAATTAACTGTGTGTTGATGAGCAGGTGGAATATGCTGCAGGTGACTGTATGTTCACAATCACAGGTACCGCCATCCACCTCCACATCTGCAAATATCCAGCCAGTTTTTCAGCAAGCCAGAATAGAGGATGTATCACAGTCTAAAATAAAAAATTCTTTCTTAGCTTTTCATTTTACTTTGTCTATTTTTGAACTCTGGACGCCACAAGTTAAAAAGCGCTTCATCTGTTTCGTACTTTCTATTAATTTTGCAGTTGTTAAAACACTACTTCCATTACTTAAGTTATTCAAAATAGTTCTTATTGCCCATATAGTGTACTAAATATTTATTAACCTTCACTTATTCCCCCTTCACAGCTTTATAAATCGCTTCACACATTTCCGGAATTATTTTGGTTAATGTGCAATGTAATATTCGAGTGCTGTGTTGTAAACTAGAGCCTCTCTCTCATGTATCAAGAAATCGCAGTGTCACAGTGTAACATTCCTCAAGAGAGTATTCTGTTTTGCAATATGAAAAGTCACTTTACTGAGCAAAGACTGAAATACACTCTCATCCATTCGTATATAATTTATATACAAAGAACTGACTTCCTGCACTTGCAACTCTTGTAACAAATTTTGCTGAATGCTTTTATTATCTCGATGTAATACCTAGGACTTCATCTAAGTATGCTCCCTTTTTTCTTGACGCAAGTCAGTGTAATACCGCTTTTTAGTGCCACGTCAAAGATCTTTGTCAAAGAAATTTAACGAATATTTAATGGTGTTTCTTTTTCAAAGAAATGATAGTGTAATACCAGTCTATAGTGTCGTAGTTGAGTGACTGTAGGAGGATGCAAAATGACTTAGACCAAATTTCTATTGGAGTAATGAATGGCAGCTCGTTCTACAGGTAGAAAAATGTAAGTTAATGCGGATGAGTACGGAGAACAAATGTTTATTCTTCAGAAACAGCATTAGTACTGTCCTGCTTGACACAGCCACGAGCATGTGAGGATTGTGGTAGGGAAGTCGAATGGTCGACTTTAGTTTATTAGAAGAATTTTGGGAAAGTGTGGCGCTTCTGTAAAGGGAATGCATACAGGATGCAAGTGCGACCTGTTCTTGAGTACTGCTCAAGTCTTTGGGTTCCGTACCAGGTAGGATTAAAGACAGACATAATAACAAATCAGACACAGGCTGCTAGATTTGTTGCTGGTAAGTTCCAACAACACACAAGTGTTACGGAGATGCTTCGGCAATTCAAATGAGAATCCCTCTAGGAAAGGCTACTTTCTTTTCGAGCAAGAATATTGAGATTATTTAGAGAACCGGCATTTGAAGTTGATCGCAGAGCGAGTCTACTGCCGCCAACACACGTCGTGTAAGGATCATGAATATAAGATTCGAGAAATTGTGGCTCATATGGAGGCATATAGACAGTCGTTTTTTCCTCGCTCTGTTTCCGAGTAGAAAAGGAAAAGAAATGACTAGTACTACTATAGGGAACCCCCCACCATCCATCGTATGGTGGCTCATAGACTATGTATGTAATTGTAGATATAGATGTAGAAAGCGCAGTCACCTACAAGGTACGGTTATTAGCTATTATAATAAAACAATTCATTGAATTACTTACTACAGTTGGTGTAAAGTTGATTTAGACTTGTAGTCTTCATTTACAGTTACTTAGTTGGTTTCATATTCCATACAGGATAAATCGTAATGGTGTGGGACGAGTCATTATATTCATGTCGCATCACATTTTGTAAATCTAACTACATACAGGTCATTTTCAACGTTTTTTTTTTATGGCATGTGAGTTAACAACTCCTACCCACCACCTGTTACACATTACACTAACTGATATTCTTCTATGGAGTAGAAAGACTTTTCAAGGACAAACTTTTTAGTTTCTTGTTCAAATTTTGCTTTGCTGTCTGTCAGACATTTTCTATCACTGACTAAGTGATCAAATATTTTGGTTGCAGCATTATGCACCCTTTTTTGTGCCAAAGACAACATTAATGTGTCTTAACAACTGTCAGTTTTTCTTGTCGCATTGTAATTAAGTACATGACTGTTATTTTTGAACTGCAGTGGATTGTTTACAAGAAACTTCAAGAGAGATTAAATATATTGTGAAGCAGCAAACAGAATACCTGACTCCTTAAACATATGTCTACAAGATTATCATGGGTGACCACCACGTAGGCCCTACAGCACATTTTTGAGCAACAATGAATTTTTCTTTAACAATGAGTTATGCCAGGACATTACTGTGAATCACATTCGTGAATGCAAATATGGAAAACACTTCAGCCCATGATTTGAATTGATTCTAAGTGCAAATGTGTCTGAGCTAAGTTGTTTTAGGAGTTCCAAAATGCACTTTTCCCAATTTAAATTCTGATCAGTATGGACACCTAAGAATTTTAAAATTTCCACTCTTATTAATGCAGAGCCTCAACTTGTGCAGTACTGAATATGTTAAGCCTTTTTAAAATTGAGCGTGAAACCATTTGCAAAAAACCTGTCTATGATACTTTTAAGAATGCTGTTTACCATTTCTTCTGTTGGTGTATGTATCCTTGTATTGACTACAGTACTAGTGTCATCTCAAAAAAGATTTAATTCTGGTTGTTGTACTCATGTACTAAAAAGAAGCTCTTTTGTATATAAGAGGACCAATAGCAGACATAATATTGAGACTAGTGGAACACCATACATGAATCTCCCCAATCAGAACAATCACCCCTGATTACACAGGTTGAATTGCTTAGTACAACTTTCTGTGTTCTTTTGGTTAGGTGTCTCATTATCCCTTGGTTATCTTTACCATCAGTCCCATAAAATCTCATTTTATTTAGCTGAATATTGTGATTGACACACTCAGATGCCTTAAATCGGTCGCAAAAAATACCAGTGGGCGCTATTTTCTTATTTATTACTTATAAAATTTAGTGAGAGATTGTGTAAATGACATTTCCAGTAGAGCAACTTCTCTGAAATCCAAACTGTGATTTACTGAGGATATTATTATTGCTCAGGTGGGACACTAATGTAGAATACATCACTTTCTCAAAAATTTTGGAAATTGATGTCAGTGGCGAAAGAGGTCAGTAGTTATTCACATCTCTTCTGCCCCCTTTCTTTAAGAATGGCACATTTCAGTCTCTCTGGAAAAACGCCTTGAGTTAGTATAGCATTACACAGAACAAGACCTTACTATATGGGAACAAAGCTATAGTACTTTGTTGGAAACACAGCCAAATCCAGATGAGCTTTTATTTTTGAGAGAATGTGTACTTTTTTACAATGGTACAGTCACATTAATGTGAGCAACCCGTATGTTTGACGCCAACATGCAATATTCACTCATGGATGGCAGGTGATAGCGGTAATAGTTGAGGGCATATAAAGTGTGTTTGGGGGAAGTGGGAAACAGTGCACTCATTGTCATAATGTGGAAACAAAGGGATTTATCTGATGTCCATCCAAGAGGGCATATTCAATTTGATTTCTGGCCAAGAATGGAAGCACTTCCAAAACAGCTAAGTTTGTAAATTGTTTGTGTGTCGCCATGGTTGTAGTATACTGTGCATGGCAAAATGGTGCTCTCCAAAACCGTCACCAAGGCAATTGTGGTGCACCACAGGTCGTAGATGACAGAGATGAACGACATCTGCTGCTATGTGTGCATGAGGATAGACGTGCAATTGTTGAGCGACTAGCCACCCAGATAAACCAACAGGCTACCAACAATGTCTTCTCAGCAACCATTCGGTGGAAGACTGTTGCATATAGGCCTCTGCAGCAGGCATAGCAGGCACCTGTCTCATAACATCCACTGACAGCCACCCATCGGTGATGAAAGCTAGAATTTGCACCCCAGTATTGCAACTGGATGTTCACTGGGTGGCAACAGGTGGCCTTTTCGGATAAAAAATGTTTTGTGTTCCATCAGACACACAGCCATTGGCATTTACCGCCCTGAGTAGTGGAACAACAGGGTTATGGCCCCACTCTGTATTGTTGCCAAATTTGTTCAAGACGGCAGACCCAAGATAGCGGCGATACTTATGGCAATGTTGCAATAATGTAATGGTGTGAAGTTCAAATTTTGGCGAGAAAATAGGTCAACTGGGCTACCTCCACTAACCTAACCCTCTCCCCTCCCCCAGAAAATGGCGGGAAGTTCAAATTTTGGTGGAAAAAAGGTTACTTGGGCGAACTCCACTAACCTAAGTATTCCGACCGCCACCTATTCCTTGGAATTGATGGGAAAAGGACTCACCCTGTGCTGGATGGGATGGATTTAAGTCTTTATTTGGCATGCAGTCTTTATTTAAACAAGATCAAGACATTCTGCTCCAGCTATGTGAGGGAAATGCTGAAACTCATCCGATTTACCTCACAAGAACTGAGGAAGGCTGTTTTGAACAACTCATCAATCAGCACTTGTTAAAAAAATGACCAGAAATTTAGAGAGTATTTCAGGCTGAACATAGCGCAGTTTAACTATGTTCTCGATCTCGTCAAAGAAAATATCAGGAAGGTTTCGTCTCCCAGATATCCATACCCTATAACACCAGATGAAAAACTAGCTTTAACATTGAGGTATGTACAATAAAAATTGTTAATGTGTTATTGCCTTATTAATAATGCACACAGTGTAAAAAATGAAAATAGCACAATACAAAAATATGAAATTAACACTTATCGCAACATTAAATGGGTTCGTAAGCTGGCGTTTCGTTCTTTGGGTTTCAGATGGTGTGATGGCAGTGTTACCCACACTTGATTGTTCAAATGGTTCAAATGGCTCTGAGCACTATGGGACTTAACATCTTAGGTCATCAGTCAACTAGAACTTAGAACTACTTAAACCTAACTAACCTAAGGACATCACACACATCCATGCCCGAGGCAGGATTCGAACCTGCAACCGTAGTAGTCCCACGGTTCCGGACTGCAGCGCCTAGAACCGCAAGACCACCGCGGCCGGCCCACACTTGATGTCGTTGGAGTTATTGAGTATGAGAAAGTACTCGGAGATGAAAGACGTACAGAAAAGTAGTATTCGAATGAACTGCGATGCTCCAAATTAATAAACATCTGCAAGGATCTCAATTTGGTTTCAGTGATCAAATTATGATTCAATTTTTTTTACGCTGTGGGCAATACTTTTAAAAAATAAATCGATGTCATCAACACGCTTTTCTTTAGCCAGTCTTTTCATAATGGTTTCTCTTTCGGCCTGCCGAGAATTCATCAACTCCATGATTTTTTCATTTTGTCGTGACCTTTTCCTGGGTTGTCTGAACAACGCGATGTCTTCCACGTCTTCGCAAAAAATTTCTTTTTCTGACAAAGTTTGTGATGTCTGGCATACCTCTCTGTTACTTGGTTCACCATCATATTGTGGGCTTTGCACTTCATCTGCCTCAATGTGGGATGTACTTCTGTGAAATATATTACAAAAATACAGGTAATTCAGTGTCAATAATAAAATGAAACAGAATAAAAAATAACGTAAACAGGCAAATTATATGGCAACTTACACTCGCTTGTGATCCATTTTCTTTAAAAATGTTAACACATCAGCCACTGGCCGTTTATTTCCTTTACTGGAAGCAGAACTTCCAGTACTTTTTCCTTTTCTCTGCCTTTTTTGATGTGTGTCTTTTATATTCCTCCATCTTTTTTTGCAGCCTTCAACTATAAAATACAATGCAGTCAAATAATTATGTATGTTAATATTCCTTAGATGTAAAAATAATAGTAATTTTTAAAGTTACATAAGTTACATCTATCTTATATTTATTTTGTTTTTAAGTTTATGGCAACAGAGGAAACACTCAGATCACTGGCATTTGCATTTAGAATATCTCCTTCTTACATCGGTAAAATCATAAAATTTGTGCTGTCAGTTGTACGTAAGAACTTGCTGCCAATCCTTTTGCCACCGATGTCATCTGACCAGTTGAAATCAAAATGTAAGGAATTTGAAGAAAAACGGCAATTTCCTAACTGTGTTGGTGCCATCGACAGAAAACATGCACGAATTTTTTCCCCTGCTCTGTCAGGCTCATTGTATTGCTAGTACAAACATTTTTTCTCTACCGTCCGTCTTGCTGTGGTTGACGCGAGCTGTAAATTCATTTTAATTGGTGTCGGGTCATATGGGAAAGAAGGAGACAGTGGAATTTTTGATAAAAGTAATATTGGGAAACTGTTTTCAAGTGGTAAGATGTTTCCTCCGTCTACTAAGCTGCCGGATTTGGACATAGTATAACCACATGTTTTCGTAGGCGACGAGGCATTTCGATTACATCCAAACATAATGAAACCTTTCTCTCGTTGTCTAGAACTGACCAAAAAAAGCTATTTTTAACTACCATCTTTCAAGAGCTCGTAGAGTTTCTGAAAATTCCTTCGCTCTGTTAAGTCAAGTATTTCGCATATTTTATTCGCCGATCAGCCAAAGACAGAAACGACTGGTAATTTGACTATTGTTGCTTGCTGTTTACACAATTTACTTAGAGATGCATTCTTAGTGAAAAATAACGAGCCTCATTTTGAATTAAACAGAAGTGAACCGCTACCTACTGAAAATCTCGGACCATTAGCAAGGAGTGGCGGTTATGCACATGCTGACGGATTTTCTGTGCGAGATTCATTTACTGAATACTTCAACAGCCGTTCAGGTGCAGGGATAACACCGTGGCAAATTGATCAAGTTAACAGAACTCAGTAGGCTTTGAACTCCCTAGTTTTACTGAATAATGTTTAAAAATTTGTATGCACATTATAATAAATTGAACTTTTATAACATACATCAGGTTTTGGTATTCACTTTGTGTTCACTTCATTATTATAATAATAACTGGATATTATGTAGGATGATTCTACTTATTCTTATTTATTACAATACGTATTATTTGCCTGACAAGTAAGTAATAAATGTTATGAATAAACAGAAAGTATATAGTACTTCTCTTACTTGTTCTTTCCACGAATTCCCCTATCTCTCTCCAAGCACTATCCTTCATAGTTTGGTCCTTGTATACTGGTAACGATACATCGTAGATACAAGGAAATTTAGAAACTATTTCTACCAGTTTCTCATCTTCCATCAACATGAACAGTACTTTTCCCTCGGACAAGCTGTCCTGTTCTCCTCTGCGGCTGCATCTACACTGCTCACAGACTGGCTGGGCCGCAACCGCACGCGGCCGTAGTGTCAGCTGCATGCAGCTGACGCAACATGGGACACAGTCCCATTTAACACCATCTGTAGCAGTACAGTGCGGCAGACGCACAACGGCGGCCGCATGCGTCAGACGCTGCATAAGAATCCCACATTTACTCTTCATGGGTAAAATATATATACCTGATTTCTCTGTGTAGCCAATATAGCTCAGTTGGTTAAGTGATGGAGCTATAGAGGCTAAACATACTGTTACCATCCCTTCAAGTGCATCTTTCTATATATGCCAACTATCTGTCAGTACCTGGCGTAGTTAGTATCATGGCGGAGTGGGTGAAACATCCTCATCACAAGGACTTTGTTGTTGGTGACTGGTCGTGTGGAGATGCAAAAGAAGACCTGAAGAAGAAGAAGAACAGAATTCTCCTTCCTGATAACATACGAGCAATTATTGTAGGTCCATCCAGCTGTGGCAGTTCTCATGACACTGCTAACACATGTAGATGGATTCCGATTTCAACATATTTGTGTATTCTCAAAAACACGGTTTCAGCCCAAGTATCAGCTATTACAGGAGACATTGTGCGGTGCAGATGGTTTTACATACACAACATTTAACGAAAAAAGCAGTGATATCCCATCACCTGAGGAAGCAAAGCTAAACACTGTCTTCATATTTGATGATGTTGCTGTGGAAAACCAAGACCAAACATGGGTGCTGATGCATTTTACCTATGCCAAACGTATTACAGAATCCCGAAACAGTTGGTTAGGGACAATGCAAACCTCATTAAAGCCTTTAAACAAGACAAACTGAATTTAAAACACATTTACCAGGCACTTGTAGGAACTTACAAGTCGTTCTATTATTTTTAAAGATATGTGCCGATTCATAGTATGGGTTTCTCGTTACTGATAAAACAAGAAAACTGAGTGATGGTAGGTACAGGCGAAACTTTCAAGAGTTGCTGTATACATAACCTGGTAAGAGAGGTTAATATGTAATTATACGCTGCACTATGGACAAATTCGCGCGCAACCCGGGGGAATGGGTGTACACAGACAGAATATTCGCCTGTACATAGATGCGAAAATTCAGGCTATTGTGCATAAAGCTGGAGGTATGCGCAGAGAACCAGAGACGTATTACCAGAATCTTCTGAGAATGGTCAATGCTTTAAATGAATTAGTTAATGAAGTCGGGAAGAAAGCAACCGATGTAACTGAAAAGGTCGAGGCTATTGAGGGGAAAATAGATGTAGAGTTCCTTGTTGTTGAGAAGGGGGAGCAGGCACACAGTAAGAGGAAGAATAAGAGCAGATATATAAAACCTCACGCTGCAGAGATGTCTGATTAGTATACACCACGATGTCAATGAAGCAGAAAGTGATTGAAGTGTGGAAAGCGGTTCGAGAGAAATTACGGTTGCTAAGGTTAGAGCATATAGATCGACAGCAAATACTAAGAGAGACCTTTAAGACAGTTACTGAATCTCTCAGGCAGCTCTCAGCAAAAACAAAACATCGCGATAACGATGGTGTTGCTATTGATGAATTTGATGAATTCATTACCCGTCACACCCCTGGTCAGATGGATAGAACATTCGGTGTTAGCAGGGGGAGACCATAGATGTTAGGCATGGATCCTATAAATGTAACTGATGATACAATACAGATTGGTGACACATGGTTTGAGAGAACACTTGGTTTAGTGAATCTTATATTCCTAAGACCTACCAAAAAACCTATAAATTATTCAGTTAATGATAGGGAAATGTACCATGAAACATTGCATTTGACTGAAGTACACAAGATCGCAAAAAGCCTGAGCAACAAGAAATATAAAACCATTATAAAACCAATACTAGACGGCAAAAACAATAACAACAGCAGCAGCAGCGGTGATGGTATTGACATTGAGCATAAAGCAGCGAACAATCGAGTCCCACAGTATATATATTATGACGACCTCAACGAGCTAGTAGATTGACTACGGCTGCTCATGGCATCAGCTGCTGCGGGTAATACAGCTCATTGGAATGAGGCTGTTTCAGTCATCTCTGGGCTTAGAGAGAGAGGTATCTCCTAATAAGTATGGAGACAGTAGTTCGAGAACTGCACAATCCAGCACGCAAAACATACCCTCATAGGCATGTTATGATTGAGGGTTTGGATGACTTATGGCAGGATGATCTTGTAGATATGAGGCATATTCACATGAGAATAAGGGATTCAAATGTATTTTAGTGGTTATTGATACATACTCCAAACTTGCCTGGGCATTACCTGTTAAAACAAAAATGGATAGAAATGTCGTGGATGTGTTTGAGCATTTGCTACAGACAGGGACGAATCGATGTCCAGACAACCTCCAAACCGATCGCAGTGGAAAGTTTTACAATAGGTATTTCGAAACTGTGATGCAGCAGTACAGAATACATCACTACTCAACATTCACTCACATAAAGGCAAGTAACATGGAGCATCTGAAAAGAACAATAAAAGTTGAATGTGGATGCGTTTTAAAATAAAACGCATCCAGGCTTGTGGAAGCACACTATTCTCCCTTCCTACATTCAGCCCACCAATGACTGGCACTTTATGGGCTTCAGCCAGTCTGATGAGTGGCTCTGCACCTCAGGGGCGCCTCTGGCCAACCACATTCAGATTCCTCCCCTTTCCCTACTAGGTAAGTAGGGATGTATGTGGACATTACATTAAAAACTTCCAAGTTTGGCAGCAACAGCGTTCAGCTAAAAGCTAAACGCCACTGTTCTTCCTCTTATGGGCAGCAACAACAGTGTTTTACATTACTTGCCCCTACCCAAATCTCTTTTGTAACTGGCGACCACTGCTGTAGCATTCTAACCAGTGTAAACCCGCTGATGTTGTGATTCTCAGGGACAAGTATCAAGCTTGCTGCATCTGCTGAAACATGCCCTTTTGTGACCATCTTCTACTGTGACTCCCTACAACAGAGTCTGGATGGTGGATGGAGTTACCAGTTAATTTCTCTGAAGTCAAACTTCTGCCTTATAACTGCTGCCCAGAGCGTCTGACATTCACGGGGCTCTATCATTACTGCTGACCTCCAGTAATCCAAAAGCTGCCACTTTCGTCTGCTCTCTGCATTGTGTCTCTGATTTCTTATGTTGGAGTGCCTTTGCTGGCTTCCAACAGCCTTAAGCTTAACAATGTACAAGTCATTACATCGTCAAAATATGATGTCAGGTGCTCGTCTGTTAGGGAAGTTTGGGGCATTTTCGTCACCAATTTATCCAACACAAATTTATTCTCTTCTTGCTCTCCTTGAATGTATGAGCTATTATTCATCATAGTTTGAAACAGAAAGAATTCTGATGTAGAAATTTATGTTTTGAGTGTTGATGTGATTGCAACGTTTCTTGTACAGTCTTCCTCAATGCCATTAAGTTTGTATCTTATTTCTTGTAACAGGGAAGTGATTGTGTTATGTATAAGACACGATACTGTGCTTGAGATAAAAATTCGTTGTGATATTACACTCGATACAGATGTGTTATCTGCTAGTATATGCACCACTTGATCTGATTAATAACCTTTGTCACTATTGTTCTCCAAAATTTGACTCTTTGAGAAACTCAGTAGTTGTCTTACTGAACCTTCCTGGGTAACATCTGTTATCTGTTTTGTCGTTCCTATCTCTCTTTGAAATGTATTAACGTTTGCACTCAAATCCTTTTACAGATCATTTTATAACTGTATTTCAATCCTCAATGTTACATGAGCCAGGAGTATTTCCAAATCTTTGGAATTTCTTGTTGTAGTTTATTGTTTGCTTCAGTGATGTTAGGAATGCTGTTGTATGAGGACTGCCAAAAAATAATGCACCGCATTTTTTCTTTAACAATTCTTTATTGAACATAATGAGAATTACACACACGAAAGAATGACATTTTATCTATACACCCTAATTTTCCACATAGTCTCCACCCCGTTCTATGACCTTCCTCCAGCACGAAACAAGGGTGTGTATTCTCTGTCAGTACGAATCCTTGTCCTGGTGGCGGATCCAGTGCATCACTGTGTGAATCATCTTCCACACTTCTTTTGCCGGCCGGTGTGACCGTGCGGTTCTAGGCGCTTCAGTCTGGAACCGTGTGACCGCTACGGTCACAGGTTCGTATCCTGCTTCGGGCATAGATGTGTGTGATATCCTTAGGTTAGTTAGGTTTAAGTAGTTCTAAGTTCTAGGGAACTGATTACCTGAGATGTTAAGTCCCATAGTGCTCAGAGCCATTTGAACCATTTTTGAACCACACTTCTTTTGCAGATTGGCAGATGCAGTGCCAACTGCTGAGTCGTATTGCGTCTGTCCTCGCGAATGAAACCAACTCGCTGCAACATGTGAGGTATGACAGCTGTGGACGGTCTCCCCAACCGCAGCAAATCGTGGAGCTTTGCTGAACCGCCTTCTGATGACTCCAACCTTCACGCTCAGCTACTAACTGTACTGCAGTCGACAGCAAATGCTCCATAGACTTTGCACAAGCATTTGTGAATATTCGTCACAGTTATCTTCTCTGCAGTGAGAAATTCATTGATGCCACGTTGTTTGTAACGTACCTCACCTATAGACACCATTTTGAAACTGTCCTGCCGTTACGCTATCTGTCGCAAGTGACGGAAACTTGGCTTGATCACTCAGGAGACGTTAAATAATACATACGTAACGTTCCAGATTCGTAGCATTGTTCTCGGCTGAGAAAAAAAATGCCGTGCATTACTTTCAGGGCAACCCTCGTATTTTTCAAAACAGATCAATGCAATACTCCACTTTTCCTTGTTTCAATCCATTTTCGGAAGTCATTTGTGCTTAATTTTCTTTTAACCTTACAATGAATGACATGAAACCTAAACCTCAACTGATGGAGTGAGGAGGCTGCTGCTTATTTTTATGCAATTGTCAGGAGGAAAATTAGGCAGAAATGTACAGAGTGATAAGAATTGAAGTCTTGGAATGCAAAAATTGTAGAACACATACTTGTTGGTGAAGTAATGTCATAATTTTTCAGGTGGACATAAATTCCCATATGAGTTATAGTAGTAGACATTATCCCAAGGCTTTTAACATAAATTGGTTTTGAATCCTCCTGCAACATCTAAATTTACAATCACACGTTCTTTGGATTTCCACATCATCTTGGGCAATGTGCTCATAAAGATTCCATGAAGTCTTTGGCTTTTTTCTGTATTTGTAAGGGGTCTGTTTGGTAGTATAGCTAAGAGCTATTTTTATTAACAGTATGAGCTCTTTCATGAGTGATTTTAACTATTGTCCTTTCCTAACAATGACAACCTCCATCATTCTATTATCCCTTTTAGCCTGTTGTACTGGGGCATCTGTGATATCCGCATTCTTCACTGTTGAGGCTATGACCACCGAGCATCCTACTAAAGAAGCAACACCCATTATTCCTGCAAGCACTGGAACCAAGAATAGGACAATTCTATCACATATCTGAAGCAGTGGCAGAACCCTAGGCGTTTTAATAGGTCTGTTTCTTATTCCTTTCTGCTTCAAGGCCCTTTTAGCTGCTGCCATCACTGATTGGATGCAAACGTTTGAACATACTGCAGGGTTTTTCTTCAGCTTCTTTAGTATACAGTGAGCTGCATTCATAACTCCTCAGAAATTTATGCCAGCACCCAGATTAAGTTTTCCACACATTCCTTTATCAACTGTGAATGCCATAGTACATTGTCATATGGCTATGTCTGTTATCGACGTAATTATTTGTCCTTATCAGCCAAAATTCGATCGGCAGTGAGATGTTCTGCCAACACTGATTTGCAGTGTATGCTAAATAATGTTCCCTGTTGGCTTCGTTTAGTAAATTAATACCCTTACCGCCTCCAACCACTTTTTCAGCTTCATTACAAAAATGGTTGACTATGGGACTTAACATCTGAGGTCATCAGTGCCCTATAACTTAGAACTACTTAAACCTAACTAACATAAGGACATGACACACATCCATGCCCGAGGCAGGATTCGAACCTGCGACCGTAACAGTCGCGCGGTTCCGGACTGAAGCGCCTAGAACCGCTTGGCCACCATGTCCGGCAGCTTCATTACAGGTCTGAAGCAGTTATATCCATGGGTATGCAGTTCAGCTGGCAGCTTACCAAAAATAATGCCACCACCTCCGATGCACTTCCTAGCAGTCATGTTACGCTACTGCACTGTCTGATGTTTGCGCACCCTGTTGTACGCTATATCCTGACTCTTCACTGAACTGTTGCATGATAATGAGCAGGTGAGCCATTGAACTAAAGCTTTGTTCCCTCGAGGTTTTATGACGTGCTCTATGAGATACATGTCTGGTTCAGAGCTTTTTTGTAATTCTTCTGTATTACTTATCAAAAATTAATGATTGAGACATCATTTTCTAGATTTTGTTCACCACTAATAACGAAAAATACACAAATAGTTTAAAGTTAATGTTTTCGTTACAAAGTTTTATTTTTAAAACATTTTTATTAAAAGAATGAGGAAGGTGCTATGTGTTGACGATCTGTTAAACTAATATGCACAACAGCTATTGCAGTTGTTTAGACTCCTTACAAAAGTTGTAGTCCACCACGCGAATTTGGTCATACATGTCGATGTAAGGAATTTAGAAGGACTGACCATCTAATTTCACTGTAATGCCCAATGGTGACTGGGAGTTGTTTACTACCATTAAGCAGACGTTGTGTACTGTGTGAATAAACTGAATTACATCAATGCTCATCGTCGGAGGTAAGCACTGTTTACTTTTATAACTTGTTTATTTAACTTTAATTTGGCATTACTTTACAGCGATTGCAACGTTACATTACACTTCTCCTAGCCTCATTACCACTAATCTCAACCACCAGCAAAGGGAAAACAAATATTTACTGCCAGGAATATTTACTTCTTATTAATTTTTCTTAACGAATGAGTATTTACAAAAACGAAAAACTGTAGGATGTCTGCTATCTTTTTTCTTCTGTATTGCAGGATTCCAAGATGCCACATGGCATAACATGTAGTTTGAGAGGGAGACCTCCAACCAGAGGGCGTTCCAAATGATTGCAAGTGTCACAGATTGCAGAACAAGAAAAACCAGACAAAGAGACGAACAAAGACAACTTTGACTCCAGCAAAATAGAGATGCTCAGGGCAATCGCAGAGCAGAGCGATTTAATGCTCAATGGCAATAATTAGTGCAAGACAATGACTTTGTGTCACCAATTCACCTACTTCACCTCCATCAAAACGTCAATCCGAGAAGACAACTACATGAACTTCCAAAAACATATTGTTCTGCCTGTCTTTTCCCTAAAGACAATGAAGCGCAAACACACAGTGTTGGTCATATCGACTAAATGTGCTTACCTTGCTCTGAAAGGTTGTTTGCAAGAGAGTTCAGTGACAGTTCACCTATCATGTGTTACCTCAAGGGAAATGTTAACTTAGATACCAACAAAGTTGGTGAAGAGCTTCAAAACCTCAAAGAACAGAATAATGACTGTACTAAGAACTACCTAGAAAATATTAGACAATTTAACAATGCTTCAGTTTTTTGGATTTGTTTCTGTTCAGTTCAACTCCGTTGATGTTCATGGAAGTGATCCATATTGTTTAGAAATACATGGACAGGTTTATCACATGGTAGGATGTTTGCAACCTCCTTCAGGATCTGGGACAAGTTACTACACACGCAAACAAAGTTGACAGTAGGCACTGTGGCTGATGGGAGCGACCGTAAAGGCATTTCCCATTCACAATCGCTCCCATCAGCCACTGCTCCAAGTGTCAACTTTGTTTGCACGATTGATACACCAGCCTCCTCATTATAGACTGTAATACTGCATTGCAACATCGAATAGAGAATAAAGTCAATAGAACCTGTTGCAAGGAAATAATGGCTACATTGCAACAAACTCTTGGTTCACATAATCCTTATGTACAGTTGTTTAAATACATAAAATATGAAGCTTACAATATACCTAATATTGATTTTTATAGTGAGACTAGTATTTGTTACTACTCTTCAAAATCTAACACCTTTTGTATAAAATACTGATGTTTACTTATTTCCTCATAACTACAAGTATGTTACCTATTGGTAACTGATCAAGACAGAGTGCAAATTATTTCCACAGGTCAACTAGCCGTTAATATTCGATAGTGTGCCTTTCTTGAACCTTTGAAATGATTGATATTATTTCATTCATTTAGCTATATTCCCAGCAGCAGTCGAAGCTGTGAGGAGTCATAGTAGTTGTATTTTTTCGTTGGAGTCGTCATAGAATACATACTCCAGAAGCTGATTTTTCAGTCTTTTGTGCTAAATGTCAATATCTCCACCTGTGCTATGCACACCAGCTAACGCTGGTCCAATTACACTCATGTATTTCCTACGGTTTGGGTGATTTATTCGACCATTTGGGATGTTGTTTTACCTGTGTATGTGTGTGTGTGTGTGTGTGTGTGTGTGTGCTTGTCATATGTAGTATATTTCAGCACATGTTTATGTCTCTTTTGGCACATCTTAACCAGTGTTCGAAGTTTTCGAGAATATTAGTTCCACTGAAACATGTTTTCGTTCAAATTCCTTATCCCCAACATGTATTATATGCATGGCTAACCGTGTGGGATGCTCCATCAGCATATTTGGGTGATCATGGCTCAGTCCATAAGTGGCATCTATTTCGCTAACACTGTTATGATTAATGTAGCTTGTAATAGTATATCCTTCTTCTACTCCTCCTCCACTTCTATCTCTGTCATGTGTGGGCGCTATTTAATATTTTTTGTTGCTGAGAGAGATTGATTTTTCTCCAACTGTCCTAATTTTAACAGTCGTTAGTTCCGACGAATAACCGTCCATGCCTCTATGACTTTCCATTTTGTCGACTTGCTGGTTCATACTAAATTGACATCATGATAGTACACATCTTATATAATCTTATACAGGGTTTTCTCAGTATTGCCAACCTCTGTATTTACTACATTTATTAACTTTGGAAGGGTTTTATGGCTTTCTTTCCAAGCTTTTCTTTCCAACTTATTTACAAGAGAAATTTTTTTATATCTCCTAATACACTCCTGGAAATTGAAATAAGAACACCGTGAATTCATTGTCCCAGGAAGGGGAAACTTTATTGACACATTCCTGGGGTCAGATACATGATCACACTGACAGAACCACAGGCACATAGACACAGGCAACAGAACATGCACAATGTTGGCACTAGTACAGTGTATATCCACCTTTCGCAGCAATGCAGGCTGCTATTCTCCCATGGAGACGATCGTAGAGATGCTGGATGTAGTCCTGTGGAACGGCTTGCCATGCCATTTCCACCTGGCGCCTCAGTTGGACCAGCGTTCGTGCTGGACGTGCAGACCGCGTGAGACGACGCTTCATCCAGTTCCAAACATGCTCAATGGGGGACAGATCCGGAGATCTTGCTGGCCAGGGTAGTTGACTTACACCTTCTAGAGCACGTTGGGTGGCACGGGATACATGCGGACGTGCGTTGTCCTGTTGGAACAGCAAGTTCCCTTGCCGGTCTAGGAATGGTAGAACGATGGGTTCGATGACGGTTTGGATGTACCGTGCACTATTCAGTGTCCCCTCGACGATCACCAGTGGTGTACGGCCAGTGTAGGAGATCGCTCCCCACACCATGATGCCGGGTGTTGGCCCTGTGTGCCTCGGTCGTATGCAGTCCTGATTGTGGCGCTCACCTGCACGGCGCCAAACACGCATACGACCATCATTGGCACCAAGGCAGAAGCGACTCTCATCGCTGAAGACGACACGTCTCCATTCGTCCCTCCATTCACGCCTGTCGCGACACCACTGGAGGCGGGCTGCACGATGTTGGGGCGTGAGCGGAAGACGGCCTAACGGTGTGCGGGACCGTAGCCCAGCTTCATGGAGACGGTTGCGAATGGTCCTCGCCGATACCCCAGGAGCAGCAGTGTCCCTAATTTGCTGAGAAGTGGCGGTGCGGTCCCCTACGGCACTGCGTAGGATCCTACGGTCTTGGCGTGCATCCGTGCATCGCTGCGGTCCGGTCCCAGGTCGACGGGCACGTGCGCCTTTCGCCGACCACTGGCGACAACATCGATGTACTGTGGAGACCTCACGCCCCACGTGTTGAGCAATTCGGCGGTACGTCCACCCGGCCTCCCGCATGCCCACTATACGCCCTCGCTCAAAGTCCGCCAACTGCACATACGGTTCACGTCCACGCTGTCGCGGCATGCTACCAGTGTTAAAGACTGCGATGGAGCTTCGTATGCCACGGCAAACTGGCTGACACTGACGGCGGCGGTGCACAAATGCTGCGCAGCTAGCGCCATTCGACGGCCAACACCGCGGTTCCTGGTGTGTCCGCTGTGCCGTGCGTGTGATCATTGCTTGTACAGCCCTCTCGCAGTGTCCGGAGCAAGTATGGTGGGTCTGACACACCGGTGTCAATGTGTTCTTTTTTCCGTTTCCAGGAGTGTATATTTGCAATCTCATGGACACATGCAGTTACATTTTTGCTAACATCCCCAAATGTTTCAATTTCCATAGTTTCCTTGATATTTTCGATTTCCACAGTAGAGCTTCTAACATTCCTATTTATTGCTTCAATTTTTCTCTCAATGTATGGCTTATGTCAATGGATTCTGCTGTTTAGCTGTCCCACTGTGGATTAATACATCTTATCTTTCACAGTTGCTGTCTTGATAATGCCATCCAATTGCATTTGTCTTATGTTGATTGCTTAAATTTTTCTATTAATGAATAAACATATGTTTGTCATGTGCACCACCCCCTCAGAATAAGTGCGTTGCATGCAAGCAAATTTGTTCATGGTTTACGACAGTGGTTCCCAACCCCTGGGCCGTACACAGTTTTCAGTTCATCTTGTACGGTATGTTTTACTAACTGGACCAAATATCTCATGAAATAAGCATCAAACGAAAAAACTACAAAGAAAGAAACTCGTCTAGCTTGAAGGGGGAAACCAGATGGCGCTATTATGGTTGGCAAGCTAGATGGCACTGCCATAGGTCAAACGGATATTAACTGCGTTTTTTAAAATAGGAATCTCCATTTTTATTACATATTCGTGTAGTACATAAAGAAATATGAATGTTTTAGTTGAACCACTTTTTTCGCTTTGTGATAGATGGCACTGGACGTGGTATAAAGTAACAATCCGTCAGTGCGGAGGGTATTTGCTTCGTGATATATTACCCGTGTTAAAATGGACAGTTTTCCAACTGCAGAAAAGGTCGATATCGTGTTGATGTATGGCTATTGCGATCAAAATGCCCAACGGGAGTGTGCTATGTATGCTGCTCGGTATCCTGGACGACATCATCCAAGTGTCCGGACCGTTCGCCGGATAGTTACGTTATTTAAGGAAACAGGAACTTTTCCGCCACATGTGAAACGTCAACGACGACCTGCAACAAATGATGATGCCCAAGTAGGTGTTTTAGCTGCTGTCGCCGCTAATCCGCACATCAGTAGCAGACAAACTGCGCGAGAATCGGGAATCTCAAAAACGTCGGTGTTGAGAATGCTGCATCAACATCGATTGCACCCGTACCATATTTCTATGCACCAGCAATTGCATGGTGACGACTTTGAACGTCGTGTACAGTTCTGCCACTGGGCACAAGAGAAATTACGGGACGATGACAGATTTTTTGCACGCGTTCTGTTTAGCGATGAAGCGTGATTCACCAACAGCGGAAACCTAAACCGGCATAATATGCACTATTGGGCAACGGAAAATCCACGATAGCTGCGACAAATGGAACATCAGCGACCTTGGCGGGTTAATGGATGGTGCGGTATTATGGAAGGAAGCATAATTGGCTCCCATTTTATCGATGGCAATCTAAATGCCAACATGATGGATGTCTGGCACATAGCTCCCTTGTGGTTGAAGCGGTATTGAATAGCGTATTTCATGACAGGTGGATTGGTCGTTGAAGCACTATACCATGGCCCACACGTTCACCAGTTCTGACGTCCCCGGATTTCTTTCTGTGGGGAAAGGTGAAGGATATTTGCTATGGTGATCCACAAATAAACCTGACAACATGCGTCAGCATATTGTCAATGCATGTGCGAACATTACGGAAGGCGAACTACTCGCTGTTGAGAGGAATGTAGTTACACGTATTGCCAAATGCATTAAGATTGACGGACATCGTTTTGAGCATTTACTGCATTAATGTGGTATTTACAGGTAATCACACTGTAACAGCATGCGTTCTCAGAAATGATAACTTCTCAACGGTACATGTATCACATAGGAACAGCCAAAATAAAATGTTCAAATGTATCTACGTTCTGTATTTCAATTTAAAAAACCTACCTGTTACCAAATGTTCGTCTGAAATTGTGAGCCATATGTATGTGACTGTTCCAGCGCCATCTATCACAAAGTGCAAAAAGTGGTCCAACTGAAACATTCATATTTCTTTACATAATACATGAATATGTAGTAAAAAATGGGGGTTCCTATTTTAAAAAACGCAGTTGATATCCGTTTGACCTATGGCAGCGCCATCTAGCGGGCCAACCATAGCGCCATCTGGTTTCCCCCTTCAAGCTAGACAAGTTTCGTTCTTTGCAGTTTTTTCGTTTGACGCTTATTTCGTGAGATATTTGGCCCGGTCACGATCAGTGGGCCATATATATTTTACTTGTATAATTAGTTTCTGAGCCTCTAAGCTTTTTCACAAAATCGGTGATATACACATCTAAAAAGGTTGGTAACCGCTTGTCTACAATATATTGACACAGTTACCTATTGTTGTACTATCTTCTAAATAGAAACTCCCAGAAGTTGCGTCTGCATCATCCACCATTCAATTTTCTTGTTTTATCAGTGACCAGAAAGCCATTCCAGCCATACTCATAAACGGGAATAAATTCATTGAATGTCACATCAGTGCCTACAAGCATTTGGTAAATATGTTTTCAATGCATACTGTTCTGCTAGAAAACGATAATGGTTCAAATGGCTCTGAGCACTATGGGACTCAACTGCTGAGGTCATTAGTCCCCTAGAACTTAGAACTAGTTAAACCCAACTAACCTAAGGACATCACAAACATCCATGCCCGAGGCAGGATTTGAACCTGCGACCGTAGCGGTCTTGCGGTTCCAGACTGTAGCGCCTTTAACCGCACGGCCACTTCGGCCGGCAAAACGATAATAACATTTGAATTATTTCTTACCAACTGCTTTGGAATCCAGGAAAATCTTTTTTGGCTCAAATGAAGACATCAGTCTTAATTTGGCGACAAAAACAAAAATGCTTCTGTATTTGATCCTGGATTTCTGCTTGTAATATTATGAATTATGAATACACTGTTAGGCTTTACTTTTTCAGGTGGTGGTATGTCACTGTTTTCGCTCAATGTCATGCAACATCTCCTGTAATAGGTATTATCTGAGCTGAAATTATATTTTTGAAAATACACATAGTGAATTACCTAAATCTTGCACCATAAATATTGCAAAACTGGGAACTGCTATTGATGTGCGGTTTTCACAGAATCAACTGGTAGTCATGGGCTTGTATTGTTAGCCAATTAACAGATTGTAATAATATTTAGAAAGTGTATCTTTGGAGAGATACACTTTTTAAATAGATGTATGACCATTGACACTAAGAAATTAAAAATAGGGTAAATTAGAATGTCAGTGGCGTTTGTTGAAGGATTCTAGTGCCGGTCATTTACAGGATATCGTATTTTGAGAAGTTCCCACACTGACACTTGACACAATACTTATGGTACCACACACTAAAGAACAACACGTCTGCATACACTATTTATGCGGATTCTGACTAGTAACAAGGCAGCTGATCATCACAGGCTGTGTTCAAGATCACCACCAGCAGTGGTAATATATGTGTCCAGTCAGGTGTGGAACGACAGGTGTGCATATGCTTGCACTTCAGCAGAAATGTCTGAGGAGGCTGCAGTAATTCGTCGTTGTATATCATCGGGAGTAGCTGGTATATCCTCAGAGTCTTTCAGCTCACCCTACAGAAGAAAGTCTATAGACATCAAATCCTGGGAATGGGACGGCCAAGGTACAGGTCATCTGTGTCCAGTGCAATGAGTTGAAAAGAATTCATAAAGATGGACTGCAGTACTTCGTGCACTATGAGATTGACAGCCATCATGTTGGTACCACGGGTTCCTCCTAGTCTGCAGAGGAACGTCTTCTAGCATCTGTAGAAGATTGTCTGTTAGGGGGCTGCAACACTTGTGCACATTCATTGTTGCATCTATGAAAAGTGGGACTGTGAGCTGATGGTTCCCTATCCCACATCACACGTTTACACTACATGGACGCTGATGTTCCACTTGGCGAAGTCAACGGGGACTCTTAACAAACCAATAGTGGTGGTGTGCCTACCCATGACTGTGAAATGTGGATTCATCATTAAACAAGACACATGACACGTCCGGAACATCCTGATTAATGTCCATGTACAGAAGTTAACACGATTCTCATGATCGTTTCCATGCAGCTCTTGATGGAGAGAGATGTAGTTGTGATGGAAGCTACGTCGATGTAGAATGCGTAGGACACTTGCCTGACTCATGCCACTTATTCGTGTGCCTGGGTGGGAGATCATGTGTGGATCAACTGCAACAGCAGCAAAAGCATTAATTTTTCCCTTTTCTGTCGTCAGTTGTTTCCCTCCATTCAGTTGTCTGGGTGTTACATACCACTTTCATATAACTGATTGAAGAAGTTGATAAATAACTGTTGAGATGGCTGACCTCTATTGGGATATCTTGCCGCATATACCATACAATAACGAACTGCATTCTTCCTACACTCTCCATATACCATGAGCATGTCGACTTTTACTGCCTTGGTAAATCCCATTGTCCACTCATGACCGACTGCTTTGACTGTCACACACTATCTGACCGGTAAGTTGAAGTGCACTCAAGGAACACACAAGCACACTATAAGCAAACATAACAATATCATACCTAGCAACTTCTCAAGTTAAATGGCACAAACAAGTGTCAGTGTGGAAACTCTACATAATACGATATCTTGTAAACGATTTGCACTAGAGTCCTGCAACGATCACTGCTGACTTTCTATTTTACCCTACTTTTAGTTTGTTAGTGTCAATAGGCATTGATCTATTAAAAAGTGTATATTTCCACAAACATCTACATCTACATCTACATTGATACTCCGCAAACCACCCAACGGTGTGTGGTGGAGGGCACTTTACGTGCCACTGTCATTACCTCCCTTTCCTGTTCCAGTCGCGTATGGTTCGCGGGAAGACCGACTGTCTGAAGGCCTCCGTGCGCGCTCTAATCTGTCTAATTTTACATTCGTGATCTCCTCGGGAGGTATAAATAGGGGGAAGCAATATATTCGATACCTCATCCAGAAACGCACCCTCTCGAAACCTGGCGAGCAAGCTACACCGCGATGCAGAGCGCCTCTCTTGCAGAGTCTGCCACTTGAGTTTATTAAACATCTCCGTAACGCTATCACGGTTACCAAATAACCCTGTGACGATACGCGCCGCTCTTCTTTGGATCTTCTCTATCTCCTCCGTCAGACCGATCTGGTACGGATCCCACACTGATGAGCAATACTCAAGTATAGGTCAAACGAGTGTTTTGTAAGCCACCTCCTTTGTTGGTGGACTACATTTTCTAAGCACTCTCCCAATGAATCTCAACCTGGTACCATCCTTACCAACAATTAATTTTATATGATCATTCCACTTCAAATCGTTCTGCACGCATACTCCCAGTTATTTTACAGAAGTAACTGCTACCAGTGTTTGTTCCGCTATCATATAATCATACAATAAAGGATCCTTCTTTCTATGTATTCGCAATACATTACATTTATCTATGTTAAGGGTCAGTTGCCACTCCCTGCACCAAGTGCCTATCCGCTGCAGATCTTCCTGCATTTCGCTACAATTTTCTAATGCTGCAACTTCTCTGTATACTACAGCATCATCCGCGAAAAGCCGCATGGAACTTCCGACACTATCTACTAAGTCATTTATATATATTGTGAAAAGCAATGGTCCCATAACACTCCCCTGTGGCACGCCAGAGGTTACTTTAACGTCTGTAGACGTCTCTCCATTGATAACAACATGCTGTGTTCTGTTTGCTAAAAACTCTTCAATCCAGCCACACAGCTGGTCTGATATTCCGTAGGCTCTTACTTTGTTTATCAGGCGACAGTGCGGAACTGTATCGAACGCCTTCTGGAAGTCAAGAAAAATAGCATCTACCTGGGAGCCTGTATCTAATATTTTCTGGGTCTCATGAACAAATAAGGCGAGTTGGGTCTCACACGATCGCTGTTTCCGGAATCCATGTTGATTCCTACATAGTAGATTCTGGGTTTCCAGAAATGACACTATACGCGAGCAAAAAACATGTTCTAAAATTCTACAAGAGATCGACGTCAGAGATATAGGTCTATAGTTTTGCGCATCTGCTCGACGACCCTTCTTGAAGACTGGGACTATCTGTGCTCTTTTCCAATCATTTGGAACCCTCCGTTCCTCTAGAGACTTGCGGTACACGGCTGTTAGAAGGGGGGCAAGTTCTTTCGCGTACTCTGTGTAGAATCGAATTGGTATCCCGTCAGGTCCAGTGGACTTTCCTCTATTGAGTGATTCCAGTTGCTTTTCTGTTCCTTGGACACTTATTTCGATGTCAGCCATTTTTTCGTTTGTGCGAGGATATAGAGAAGGAACTGCAGTGCGGTCTTCCTCTGTGAAACAGCTTTGGAAAAAGGTGTTTAGTATTTCAGCTTTACACGTGTCATCCTCTGTTTCAATGCCATCATCATCCCGTAGTGTCTGGATATGCTGTTTCGAGCCACTTACTGATTTAACGTAAGACCAGAACTTCCTAGGATTTTCTGTCAAGTCGGTACATAGAATTTCACTTTCGAATTTAATGAACGCTTCACGCATAGCCCTCCTTACGCTAACTTTGACATCGTTTAGCTTCTGTTTGTCTGAGAGGTTTTGGCTGCGTTTAAACTTGGAGTGGAGCTCTCTTTGCTTTCGCAGTAGTTTCCTAACTTTGTTGTTGTACCACGGTGGGTTTTTCCCATCCCTCACAGTTTTACTCGGCACGTACCCGTCTAAAACGCATTTTACGATTGCCTTGAACTTTTTCCATAAACACTCAACATTGTCAGTGTCGGAACAGAAATTTTCGTTTTGATCTGTTAGGTAGTCTGAAATCTGCCTTCTATTACTCTTGCTAAACAGATAAACCTTCCTCCCTTTTTTTATATTCCTATTAACTTCCATATTCAGGGATGCTGCAATGGCCTTATGATCACTGATTCCCTGTTCTGTACATACAGAGTCGAAAAGTTCGGGTCTGTTTGTTATCAGTAGGTCCAAGATGTTATCTCCACGAGTCGGTTCTCTGTTTAATTGCTCGAGGTAATTTTCGGATAGTGCACTCAGTATAATGTCACTCGATGCTCTGTCCCTACCACCCGTCCTAAACATCTGAGTGTCCCAGTCTATATCTGGTAAATTGAAATCTCCACCTAAGACTATAACATGCTGAGAAAATTTATGTGAGATGTATTCCAAATTTTTTCTCAGTTGTTCTACCACTAATGCTGCTGAGTCGGGAGGTCGGTAAAAGGAGCCAATTATTAACCTAGTTCGGTTGTTTAGTGTAACCTCCACCCATAATAATTCACAGGAACTATCCATTTCTACTTCACTACAGGATAAACTACTACTAACAGCGACGAACACTCCACCACCGGTTGCATGCAATCTATCCTTTCTAAACACCGTCTGTATCTTTGTAAAAATTTCGGCAGAATTTATCTCTGGCTTAAGCCAGCTTTCTGTACCTATAACGATTTCAGCTTCGGTGCTTTCTATCAGCGCTTGAAGTTCCGGTACTTTACCAACGCAGCTTCGACAGTTGACAATTACAATACCGATTGCTGCTTGGTCCCCGCATGTCCTGACTTTGCCCCACACCCGTTGAGGCTGTTGCCCTTTCTGTACTTGCCCAAGGCCATCTAACCTAAAAAACCGCCCAGCCCACGCCACACAACCCCTGCTACCCGTGTAGCCGCATGTTGCGTGTAGTGGACTCCTGACCTCTCCAGCGGAACCCGAAACCCCACCACCCTATGGCGCAAGTCGAGGAATCTGCAGCCCACACGGTCGCAGAACCGTCTCAGCCTCTGATTCAGACCCTCCACTCGGCTTTGTACCAAAGGTCCGCAGTCAGTCCTCTGCTTTCATCCCGCTAGCGAGACTGGCAGTCTTCACCAAATCAGATAGCCGCCGGAAGCCAGAGAGGATTTCCTCCGATCCATAGCGACACACATCATTGGTGCCGACATGAGCGACCACCTACAGATGGGTGCACCCTGTACCCTTCATGGCATCCGGAAGGACCCTTTCCACATCTGGAATGACTCCCCCCGGTATGCACACGGAGTGCACATTGGTTTTCTTCCCCTCTCTTGCTGCCATTTCCCTAAGGGGCCCCATTACGCGCCTGACGTTGGAGCTCCCAACTACCAGTAAGCCCACCCTCTGCAACTGCCCGGATCTTGCAGACTGAGGGGCAACCTCTGGAACAGGACAAGCAGCCATGTCAGGCCGAAGATCAGTATCAGCCTGAGACAAGCACACTTTCTAAGGATTATTACAATATGTTTGTTGACTACAATATGAGCCCTTGAGGACCAATCCAATCTGTGAAAACCACCACACATTAATAGCACTTTCCATTTCTGCAATATTTGTGGTGCAAGTTTTAAGTGATTCACCCTGTATATACACGCTCAAAGCGGATCCCCTTATGATGAGCCTAGAATGACGTAACAGATAGTCCAAAAATTATAGCACATATATTATTGGGATGTAGTGATCCATTTTTCTTCAAATTTTCATACCATTGCAGCACCAATCAGTTACTATGAGGCCCTTGTGGCAGGAATGTTTCGACAACTCAGTCATGGTGAGGACTATGCATTTACATTAGCATACAGGGGATTTTGTAGGGAACAGAAATATAGCACTTACTGTTTCTTTTATTTATAAGCACTTACATGTAGCAGAGTACAAGAGAAAACTTAAATAAAAATACAGTGCTGTGCCTGCATAAGGTACAGTTGGGTCATACATTTCTACATGTAGTTCACCGAGCGGGGTGGCGCAGTCGTTAGACACTGGACTCGCATTCGGGAGGACGACGGTTCAATCCCGCGTCCGGCCATCCTGATTTAGGTTTTCCGTGATTTCCCTAAATCGCTCCAGGTAAATGCCGGGATGGTTCCTCTGAAAGGGCACGGCCGACTTCCTTCCCAATCCTTCCCTAATCCGATGAGACCGATGACCACGCTGTCTGGTCTCCTTCCCCAAACCAACCAACCAATCTACATGTAGTTCATCATAATGCAAAGGTAGTCCCACTCATACCAAGTATGTTGTACTGTAGTACCAAGCCATTGATCATTCTACATTTAGAAGACAATATTACATAGCAGGCCTCTGTTCACACGTTTCGATCAGCTACCTGTATTATGTATGGGTGTTCCAATGGCTGTGGTTGTTGCACAGATAAATCTGTATGGCAGACTGTGGGTTGCTGTGGGGGTGCAGACAACTGAAAGCTGGACATTTGTGTCCTGGTCCAGCATTTCTGCTAGCACTGCATCAGAGAAAAAATATGATTATAAACACATAGGATACTATTTAATAAATAACAATATTGTTAATAGTAAAACTGTATAGACAGATACTTACTTTAAAATGTGACGGTTTCTTCTTTTTTTGCAGGTCTCTGCTCCTGCTGCTGACTTTTCATGGCAATCCTTTCTCTATAGTGAAGAGAACATGAATGAAAATGCCTCTGCAGTTGATTTTATATGAAGAAGAAGCGGCAAGGGGGAGGGTGGGGAACCTGTTTCTTATTGGTCCAGGGGAGCATGACCTTGACCTCACCTTAGATCATTATATATCCCAGAACTAGCACAGTGGTTCTTGATGATGTGGCATGACCTCATCACATGCCAGTGGGATGGACATTTTCAGAAGTCTTATCTTGAGGTAAGGAAAACAATGGGCCCTTTGTCCATGTACTGGCCCTCATACATTGCTAGCGTGTATCTTGACACTAAACGAATAATTGGGAGTTATTATCTTAGTATCTTTATACCTTAATTCCCTGTTTTATAAATCCATTTAATTTTCGAAATGCGCCATTCTTTCAAGGCTTGGAGGAGACAAGTACAGAATTGTTAGCATAGTTTACTGGTGAAGCATCCTTAGATTTCATGTCATTCTCCTTCCAATCAGTGTGTCAGTCCAACCACACATAGCCAAGTGGGACTAATATGTTTTAAATTGAACTTTCCTGCATTATTCCACTTTTGTAAGTAGATTCACTTGTCTGCATAGAGTTAGAGCCCTGTACTAGGCTGATACAACAGTTCTGTGTAACAGCACAAACTTCCTCATGATCAGCAGAAGTTGCCATAGTTCCTTTTTGAAAAGTGAAGTTGTTACACAACTCAATTGGGTGAAAACAACAACACGATATCTTAAATGGTTCAGGAAGTATCAGAGGTGAACGGGTTAGCTGAACACTGCACACATATAGGGTGAATTGTATAAGATGTATATGTGCATAACACCATTATAACATGCGTTTATAAAACCTATTTCAGAAGTCCAGGAAAATTATGTAAACTTAGTTGGGTTGGGTTGGGTTGTTTGGGCGAAAAGACGAAACAGCGAGGTCATCGGTCTCATGGGATTAGGGAAGGATGGAGAAGGAAGTCGGCCGTGCCCTTTCAAAGGAACCATCCCGGACTTTGCCTGGAGCGATTTAGGGAAATCATGGAAAACCTAAATCAGGATGGCCGGACTCGGGATTGAACCGTCGTCCTCCAGAATGCGAGTCCAGTGTGCTAACTACTGCGCCACCTCGCTCGGTGTAGACTTAGTCCCCACGATACTAAGTAGCATATTGGACAACCACTTTCCTCCAGAAAACTCGATCACCTGCCAGGTTTCCAGCTTCCTCCCAGTTCCTGTCCCTACACTGAAGATCCTTTGCAAAATTTCGTTTCCAGATGACACAAGATCTTCCTTTACTTCTGCATCCATCCTTTGGTTTCCACAACAGTGCTGATTTGGGTATTCATTGGTCTTTCGTGCATAGAACATGCCCCTCAAGTTGCAGTCTTCTTTCAGCAACAATTCTGTACATGGTGGCGAAAACTGATCTTCAAAAGTCTCCTCAAGCATCATTGATGAAAAACATTGTGCTTGTGTGCTTATTTTACTAACGTTTTCTAGCTCTCACATGCATTTATCGTAACCAGGGAACAGGTCACGCAAATTGATATCTACAACTACTGAACAGACGTGCAATCAAAACGAGGTTTCTAGAAAATGATAGTACGCAGACAGGTACATAGTTTTATTGCGTTTTTAATCCTCTTAACTCTTGTACTGAGTGAGACATGAAATGGTTTTTTAAATGGTGCGATATACTATTTTTAGGCATTTATAAGCTCTTGGTGAAAAAAGTACTTTTGCCGAAACTATCGAAGAAATGTTCTAAAATTGAAAGGCAAGGCAACCAGAATCTGCTGTTTTAACATAAACAAATTGGGTCTATCACTCCACGCTGCGTTGTTATATCCGTCTTGAAGATAGGCCTATGCTACTAACATAAAATGCATTATTTTCTTTCAGGCCTACTGTATATGGCATTGATACAGGGTGAGTTACGATTGTTGTTAATGGAGTTACATGCTAGAAGCTAGCGTATAATTCCATTACAACAATCGTAACTAACTCTGTATGTATGACCAGAATGGGCCAAAGAAGTGAGCAACCCAAGCAGAAAACAATTAAACATTAAAAAGGGCCGGCAGCTGTGGCCGAGCGGTTCTATGCACTTCAGTCCGGAACCGCCCGTTTGCTATGGTCGCAGTTTCGAATCCTGCCTTGGGCATGGATGTGTGTAATGTCCTTAGGTTAGTTAGGTTTAAGTAGTTCTAAGTTCTAGGGGGCTGATGACCTCAAATGTTAAGTCCCATGGTGCTCAGGGCCATTTGAACCATTTTTTTTAAGGCTTGCCATGACAGTAAGCCTGGAACGAGTGCCCCCTTGGTGGTGTTTACATTACAATAGCAGTTTTGGGCTGCCTTGGCCTTCAGTTTCAAATGCTGCAAAATAGGTATATCATTGCATTAAAAACATACTTTCTTTAATGTCTCAGTTGATATACTAAAGTTACTATGATGAAACAGGCATTAAACTTACATGCTCCTTTGCAAATTATCATTTGTCGAAAACCTGGTTTCGATACCCTGAACCATTGGTTGGTTGGTTGATTCACTCGAGGGGACCAAGCAGCGACATCATCGGTACCATCGGATTAGGGAAGGATGGGGAAGGAAGTCGGCCGTGCCCTTTCAAAGGAACTATTCCGGCATTTGCCTGAAGAGCTGTAGTGAAATGGCCGGATGCGTGTCTGAACCGTTGTCCTCCCAAATGCGAATCCAGTGTGCGAACCACTGCGCCACCTCGCTCGGTCCCTTGAACCATTCATGAAATGAGATAGGTTAAAACGATATTGCTTGTTCATTAAATCCTTACATGTCCCTGATATACATAGTATTCTAATGATATACTTTTGTTAACCCTTTGTTTCGTTTATACCTGAGGACCGTGTTGTTACAGCCTAATTGGGCTGCCTGCGCTTGGGGCATTGTCCTCTGTGATGTTTATCTTCACTTGACTCATCCTACTGAAGGCTGTAGTAAATACTCATAAATGGGTTTGGTCTCTATTGTGCTTTGCGGACGCCTTTTCTGCTTTATGGTGTTTAATGGTTTTATAGTTTTAGACATTTATTCAGAGCTAATTTTGCGCTGTGCAGTGGGCACTGATAACTTGTTTGCCTGATGTCAGCAAACTGAACTACCGGTACCATATGTTGTAAAAGCTCATTGCTGATGCTTGTTGACTCCTGTGTACTGCCTCCACTTTTGATGACAACGAACTGTCCTCCCGTGTTGATAATATTTGTCGACCTGATAATGATTTAAAATGTGAAACTAGGTTTCTTAAGCACCAAATATGGACGACTGTTTGCAACTGAATTAATAGAGGGATCTGCCTCTCTTTGTGCTGATTAATTTTGGAGCTGCTTCATGTATCTTGCGAAATAAACGCTATAGAATCAGAAATGATCTATTCATCTGCTAGCACAATAATTTGTTTGTTCGTACACTCGTGCAAACAAAGTTGACACTCAGTGCGCTGGCTGATGGGAGCGACTGTAAATGGGAAATGCCTTTACATTTGTAGCCAAGTCGTCTGTTTATCGCAACAGGCACTGGACGTGCATCTATACGATCCACGTACATAAGTCCAATAAATTCTGCCAAAGCCAAGCAGTTGAGGTAGTTGAATGGTTTTTGTTAATATATCAATAATTCCATATCGGAAGTAGGCGATTACTCATAAATGTTGTGTTATTGACGCAGTGTATACTTTGTTTTCATTATTTAAGGTTCTTGCACGAAATATGTGTTACAGAGACTGAAACATTCATCCTGTGTTTGTTAGCACAGTATTTAGTCTGAAGGAAGAGTAAAAAACCAGTACTGCTTTCATGTACCACATATATTTCCCGTGTTTCATTTTTTCCTAGGGGCTTCAGGCTAGCATTAAGTAGGCCAGAGCATTTCTAGTCTGTTTTGTGTTTATTTTTAATCATTTGTCTTAAGGTCAATTAACACAGCAATACAGGACCTATAGAATCAGTTTCAAATACATTTACACACACACACACACACACACACACACACACACACACACACACACACACACACACGTACATGTATGAAATACGGTTGGATCAGAGAAGAGCGGGGGAGGAAGTCGAAAATAAGCCACGGCCTTTTCAATGGAAACACCCCAGCACTCTCCTTAGCGACTTGGGGAAACTACGTAAAATCCAAGTCAGGAAGAGTGGTCAGGAGTAAACACCAGCTCTCGTGCAAGCTTGTCAAATAAATGAACAGTGTGTCCCCTTGCTCCGTATTTACTTTATAAATAAACAATAAGTAAAGCGATTACATATATAGAGCCTACTATGAACACGATCCCTACAAAAGAACTATAAATATTAGTACTACTCGAACGTGAAAATCAACTTCTGTTCCTCCTTTCTGATAAAGTCTCACGTTATATTTCCTGTATAGTTGATAATGATCAGTACTTTTTCTTTATCTGGTAAGCCATGAGACAGCCTCACACGCACAGTAGTAGGTTACGTGTTTTCCATTCCTGTTTAGATTCCAAGTTCAC
Organism: Schistocerca americana; assembly: GCF_021461395.2. Taxonomy (NCBI): domain Eukaryota; kingdom Metazoa; phylum Arthropoda; class Insecta; order Orthoptera; family Acrididae; genus Schistocerca; species Schistocerca americana. The sequence continues at coordinate 208,556,775 of NC_060130.1, read as the reverse complement.
TTTCTATTTCGAGCAAACTGCGCATGCGTAAATGAAGAAAACCGTCTTTCTGTCAGTCGCGTCTCTAATTTATGCTTCTTCCTCAAGATTGTTATCACCTCTTTCAGACTTTGACTATCGTGGACATCTTTTTTGGAACGCATAGAGTCATGTGCTATATCTATTGCAGCACACCGATTAGGGCTAATTTCAAGTCTCTTTAGAAGGGGAAACAAATTTCGATGCCGATTCCTACTGTTTTAATGATTTTCTTTCTGAGTGGATCTACTATGACGTGCAATTTTCTTACCAAAACTGGAATGATGTTCGATCAGCAGATGAATCACCCCCCTCCCCTCCCCCCCCCCCCCCCCACCATCAACAGCAGACTCTCACAAACAGTAAAATTAAACACCTGGATTTTGAAGGACTACTGGTGAATCGCATAGACGTATGGCTGTGTGAATTTGTTAAGACGCCTACAGGACACAGGTACATGAGCGGCACCGCATATAAACACATTTTCAGCTCCTGGCATTGATGACGACTCTGCGTGTTATCATGTGCGAACTAGTTAAAGGGTTTTCCGAGGCGTTTGCTAAAGAGTGAACACGTATTGTGTTTCCCGCACTTCGACCATAGATATTGGTAGACTGGTCATGACGTATATTTCGTGGCACCAACATCTCTACTGCTATACCATGTGACTATTGGCAAAACAATGGTGGTATCATGTTGTGCTTATGGTTGTACCGAGCGTTTTGTGAAGGGAAGTAACATTAAATTTCACGTGTAAGTATTATTAGTATAATTTAGCGGCATTTCTTGAATACTGATAAACTATTGTGTGTATCATATCCTTACCCAGAACGCCACAGTTACGTAAATTGGCGGGTTGAAGTGCTGTGTGTGTTTCCAGGCGCACATTGCAATCGTATATATTTCTTGAAATGGTAAGCTACAAAGCTGCTTTTTCTCTTTCTTGTAGGTTTCCAAAGGCTGAAGGGCGCAGGCAGATGTGGATACAAGCAGTGAAACGAAAAGATTTCAAGCCTACTGCGCACACACGCATCTTTTCGAAGCACTTTGAAGAAGATATATATATATATATCTAAAAACAAAGATGATGTGACTTACCAAACGAAAGCGCTGGCCTGTCGATAGACACACAAACAAACACAAACACACACACAAAATTCAAGCTTTCGCAGCCAACAGTTGCTTCGTCACGAAAGAGGGAAAGAGAGGAAAAGACGAAAGGATGTGGGTTTTAAGGGAGAGGGTAAGGAGTCATTCCAATCCCGGGAACGGAAAGACTTACCTTAGGGGGGAAAAAAGGACAGGTATACACTCGCACACACACACACACACACACACACACACACACACATATCCGTCCGCACATACACACACACATATATATATATATATATATATATATATATATATATATATATATATGTGTGTGTGTGTGTGTGTGAGAGAGAGAGAGATATTTATTACCAATAACCCTTCCCACTCCAAAAGCAATGGCAATGTGCATTGCTACTACATAAGAAGAAAGGATGATTTTTACTATCCTGGATTAAATCTGACTTTAGTACAAAAAGGGGTGAATTATGCTGGTATTATTTTAAAGAACAAATTGCAAAAACAAGTTAGGGGTTTGATTTCTCATCAGGGCGTAGTTTTTTTTTGTACTTTGCAGTTACAAAACAAATACTGAATACCATTTGCAGAAAGGTAGTTGTATGGTCTATGTTAGTTTCCAGATAATAAGCTGTAATGTATGGGATAAATAATATGCTGCTACAAAAATCTTTGGTCATTTACCAAAAAGCATTAAAAGCCTGACAGATAGCCAACCAGCATTTAAAATCAAACTAAAATAATGTATGAATGACAGCTCCTACTCAGTAGACGATTTTTTAGGTATAAATAAGTGATTGGAAGAATTGTCATGTAATGATAGGTCTACCTTTCATTAAACTGACACATCATTGTGAAGTATCGTATTCATGATCTGTGGAACAAGTATTCATGTAAGTAGGTACTGATTTTGTAGATATCTTATTTGATACATCTACGAAACAAACTGTTTAAACCAAAAAAGAGCTTTCAAATGAAACTGCATTACGTTTTGTGGGTGAACGACACAATTGAGTTCGTTACATTCGATGTGAACACGTGTGTTTACGTTACAGGTTTCGTTGTTTATGCCGATTTATGTAGTCTATAACACGTTCTACAACCAAGGCACTAAAACACACACACGCAATATTTACATTTTATGCAGTGCATAACGCGTATTGTGAGTAGAGAATGCATCTCATAATTGGTAACACTGAAATATTTGCGGCGAATATATTGCCGAACACCGAAAGTGTTACAGCAGTTCACAAAGTTCATTGTGAAGTAATGGCTGTAAAACTAAATTTATACAGTGGTTACGCAATAATTTATCACTTCTAGCTGTGTTTACGTAAGCTACATTTAATGTGGTGAAGTTAACAGGAAATCCACTGAGAAATACTGGAAGTGAAATCAGGAATCAGAATGCTGCCTTGAACTCCCGCCGACGTTCTGCCAACAGTCACGTTATTCTATGTTGCAGCCACGCCAGATGTATAGTCGCTGCACTGCTTGCCCAGTCTATTAGTATCTATGGTCGAAGTTCCCGCACCAAAGAGAGGAAATATATCGAAAGCAACAACATAAACACTTTGGAGGTTGTGATGTGCACTGAACTTGTGGTTGTGTTTTGTTTACTTTTGCGGTACGTTTCGAGCTGAGGTTTTGGATTGACGATATATAAACATGAAATTATAAATGTCATGAAAAAATAAGCTTTCAAGAATGGGATATAGAACATACATGTAACGAATTCCCTTCTCGGTATGACTAAGTTTCGCAATTAAGTGATATTTGGGCTAAATATTGGTCTTCTCTTTACTCCCAATGTACAATAAGTTTCACATGTGTGTGAGTTACCGGTAGTGTTTGTGATCAATAGCTACAATTAGAAGAGGACATTATGGATCTTCTGTATACAGTTTCAAGAAAGCCGAATTGCAATCCATCCAAATCAGGACCAGACTACGATGTGTAAGTGCCTAGTGCTATTTAATGTATTTGGAGGAGAAATCGTTTTATATTGTCTTTTCATGTATTAGGCGTGTGTTTAATTCTGGTTCTAGGTTTAACATATCGGTTTACATGTCGAATTATCATCAAGTTTAAGTTGTGTTTTGGTTAGTGTTGTTGCCTCGAATCGGCGGGTTGCTACTTCCATTCACTGCGGCTAACTGTAACTTTTCTCTAGCAAGAAGATGTGAAATTGTGCCTCTCTCTACTGTGTGTTATGATTGCCGTACGGGGCAGGAAGCTATTCGATTGTGGTGCTGTGCTTAAGGCAGATTTTACCGTATTGCCACCTTGATGTTCAGTGGATTTATTGGCACAGTATGTTAATCGCCTCAGCGTAATTTGAATCAATAAAAGGCTATGTATAAAATATTAATTTTAAACGAATGTGAAAGGGAGAGGGTGATTCGTATTTTCAAGCCAAACTGCCCAATCCAATGAAGCTGTTGTACGACACTAACAATATTGGCAGCATAAAATTTAAGACATTCCTCAAAGCGTCGAAGGGAACAACATAGTCTACTACCTGTATTGATACAGCATCTGGCCAGAAACATGTAATTTCATGGAAGTAGCCTAACAATTTGTAGACTTGTCATTTGTACTTCCATACAATGTATAACTTTGCGTGAAAAGTGGGGTGATATTATAATTCTTTTGGTAACAAAGTAGTAATTATGATTTCAGCGAAAGAATTGTTTATTTGCCTTTATTAGTCTATAGACAGCTCACAAACGATGTGGCACGTGTGTGTGTGTGTGTGTGTGTGTGTGTGTGTGTGAAAACAGTTTGAGACAGTAATAGAACTATATTTATATATATAGGAGAAAGATACTTTTCATCAGACACGGAACAGGTTTATAGTTAGCCTACACTTGGTACTGTTCCTGTACACATGCATTCAGAATTATTGGGACCAAACCCATAATTTTACACTTAAAAAGTAATTTATATTCTTTTATTCATAAAGTTCTCAAAATCTTGGAAATCATTTTGTTTCAACCAAACTTCACATGACTTATTTGATTTTTTAAAACCCTCAGCAACTTTTTGTTGTATGGTAATTTACTAATAAAAGTTTTTCTAGTTTTCAGAAAGATGTTTTATATTTTTATTCATCTCTTCTGGGGATTATTTAGAGAGTGAGAGTTTGATACAGTTTCGTACTGATTCCACCTGATCTTAGTATGCATAAGGACTTGAAGAATGCAGGCCTATAGACTTAGAAGAGTCAGTGTGTTGTGTAAGCAGTAGTGGCACCTAGATCAAAACATATTCGTGATGTCCTTCTGCCAAAGAGAAACTCTTATGTTTGCAGCAGATTTTCGTTACATTAATATACCACAGTTGCCAACAGCCCTGCCACAGTGGTAACACAATTTCCTGTCAGATCACCAAAGTTAAGTGCTGTCAGGCTTGGCTAGTGCTTGGATGGGTCACCGTCTGGATCTGCTGAGTGCTGTTGGCAAGCAAGGTGCACGTAACACTTGTGAGGTCATTTGTGGAGCTATTCAATTGAGAAGTAGTTCACCAGTCACGAAAACACAATGGCCAGGAGAAAGTGTCCACATCTGGTGATGCTTAAGGGCTGAGGATGACATAGCGGTCAGTCGGTACCATTGGGCCTTCAACGCCTGTTTGGATGGTGTTTGTTTGTTTATAATATACCATAGTTTGCCTATGTGAAAGTAGGTGTTTTCCACTAATACAGTATTTTAGTTATCTAAGAGGTACATCACTTGGGTTAATTTTGTTGCAACTCAGTTCCTTGACAAGATGAATACCCAGTAGTTTGACAAATTATTTACCAAGACAGTCTTCACTTGTAGCTTTCAGGGGAAATATTATGTGCATAAGTTTTTCTAATATTTAAAATTAAACTGTTTGTTTGAAGCCACTCAGATGTGTTCTCCATCATAAGTTCATTCATTTTCTCCATGACATTTGTGTTCTACAGGTGGCGATTAATGCAGTTTTGCCATCATAAATTACTTCTCTGAAAGCTAGAAAGTTAGACAAATCACTGAACATAAGCAGTAAATGGAAAAGGTCCCGGGTCTAGTGTAGCAGGGGATACAACCCGTCGGCTTTGGACAATGACGTCACAAGTCGCCAGATAGCAGTTTACCATTTTCGCTTTTGCTGTTATGTTTCAGTTTCGTTTTTTTACTGATTGCTTAATAAATTGAATCTGTTTATTCTATCTCGTGAGATTTTTTTTTTAAAAGCCAAAAAAACACTTATCAGCCACTGAAGGGAGCTACAACACTAAGAAGGATCGCTTCTCGATTGGCGACTTGTGACGTCAATGTCCAAAGCCGACGGGTTGTATCCCCAGCTACACTAGTCCCAAGGTCCCAATACAGATCCATGAATTTAAGACATTTAAAAGACTGGTTTCGTTATTTTCTGTTGTAAAATAAAGATTTTCAACTATGTCGGTCTTGTCTGTATTATTCCATAGTGTTTAACTTTATTTGTGAGATTATCATGTGTGTCTGTCAAAGGACTTTATTACTTGAGCTATTGTGCGTGTACTGTACTGTTTTTGTTCCTATCCTCTTAAGATAGACAGTAGAATATGCTGTCTTACTTGAAATGTGGATTGATCTTTACATAACTCATATTGGTTGTGGTAAGCCTCAAAATATTTACTCAGGGCCTAATTGGTCTATCATTGTTACATAACTTCAGATGGCATTGGCATGGCCGCGGTGGTCTCGCGGTTCTAGGTGCGCAGTCCGGAACCGTGCGACTGCTACGGTCGCAGATTCGAATCCTGCCTCGGGCATGGGTGTGTGTGATGTCCTTAGGTTAGTTAGGTTGAAGTAGTTCTAAGTTCTAGGGGACTAATGACCACAGCAGTTGAGTCCCATAGTGCTCAGAGCCATTTGAACCATTTTGACATTGGCACAACTGCAATTGACCTATAATTCTCTGGTAGTTCTGTCTCCTTTTTTTTCCACAGGCTGAACTACAGTAAGCTGAAAACAATCAGGAATTATATTTTCTTTGAGTATTCAGTTTATAAGGTAGGTTTGTGAGAGCTTATTTTTTCTATAATTTTGTTTTAAATTGAAGTCAGAATGGCCAGAAGTTTTCTGTTTTTCAATTGCAAAGTTTCTCTATTACATTTACTATGCCCTCATGGAAGATAAATCCGTCCAAAACAGTTATGACTCTGGGTTTTTAATTTCTTAATTCTGTGTCCTGTGAACTGACTCATGCCATTGAATCACTACAAGTGATCTGCACTAGCAAAATTAATGTTAAGACGCTGTGTGATGAGGGGATTGATGTCAAACGAAGCTTTTATAATCATCCATAGAGCCTTGCATTTGTTGGTAGTATTATTATTGATGGATCAAGATTGCTAGTAATTTTTTTTATTGTTATTACCTGGTATGGACAGATTTACGCTGTCATCCTTTGATCTTGTTAACACTATTAGATGCATGTGCTTTTTCCAACACTGGAAGTCACATGATGATGTTGCGTCTAATTGCAATAAAAAGTGGGAGGGAATAGCAGCGTATCACCAGTTAGATACAACACAGTTAAAACGTACAAGTTGTTGTGCCAATGTCCCAGAACTTGTAACTAGACTGAAATATGAATTTGTCATTGATGTTTCTTTAGCAGTATGTATTTCCCTTCTGTAATACCATTTCAGCTTCACATATATGTACTTATAATTAATATTAGCACGAAACTTTACATAGTATGATGTCAATGGCCCGCCCGTTTAGCCGAGTGGTCTAACGCACGGCTTTCCGTAGTAAAGAAGGAGCGCCTGGTTCCCGGCACGAATCCGCCCAGTGGACTTTTGTCGAGGTCCGGTGAGCTGGCCAGTCTGTGGATGGTTTTTAGGCGGTTTTCCATCTGCCTTGGCGAATGCGGGCTGGTTCCCCCTATTCCGCCTCAGCTATGCTATGTCGGCGTTTGCTGCGCAAACAAGTTCTCCACATACGCGTAAACCACCATTACTCTACAATTTAAACATAGGGGTACACTTGTCTGGTGTGAGATGTTCCCTGGGGGGTCCACCGGGGCCCGAACCGCACAATAACCCTGGGTTTGGTGTGGGTCGGCGGAGGGGTGAAGTGGAGTGCAGTAGTCATCGTGGTGTTGTGGACCACTGCGGCTGCGGCGGGGAGGGAGGCTCTCTGTCATTTCTAGGTCTCTGGTTAACATACAGTACAATACAATGATGTCAATGCGGTATATTAAGTTTATGTAGAAAAGAAATAGACAATTTGTTGTATTTAATTTTCTGATTTTCTTTGCATGTGTGAATCTTGTTATTTGTGGTAGTTTTCAAATACTTCGCAAGAAGGCTAATACTGGTTGAAGAGGGAACTCCAATGAGAATGCCTAGGCCTAGCTTTAAGGCTTGTTATTGCTTGGCCTTGTGTAGTCTCAATGATCTGGGTTCATCTCCACATTTGTAACTCCATATAGCCACAAGGGTCTGTCATGACTTTCAGGTAGCATAGGCGTAATTATTTCCAATGGAGTTTTATGTTTACAGGTATTTGAAATGATCATATCGAAACAGGCATTTCATCTCATGAGTTGATTGTAAATACAGTCAAAATTGTGTAACCATAAAATAGCTTTAAAGAACGTAACCTTGATTTCACTTGTACATTCATACTATTGCCAGAGATTAGAAATTCTGTCATTTTTGTATAAGTAAAGATGTTGTAGAGATAGCTTTCCTGTATGCAGTATAAAATTTTTGAACTCAATTTTGAGGGCACAGCATACAGACACCAATCACTTCACAATCTAGAGACTGAATAGCATGATCTGTGAATTTTCCTTCTAAGCTTACATATTTAACATCTTTAACTTTACCTTTATCTTTATCTGACATATAGGCCTTAGAAAGTCTTGCTTCACCGCCTCCATCTGAGATGTGTTTAGCCAGAACCAACTGAACCTAGCAATACCAGATGTTGGCTTCATCCTATGACATAATTATGCAGTGATGTGACATACATGCACAAACGGGAAGAGAACAGAACACCGACATTATTTTGTTTTATGTCTGTATTATTCTTTGGAAAGTAGGCTATGGTGTCAAGCAGCCTGAGGTATAGGTTACGTTGAAAAGTATCAATTTGGTTGTGAGTTGAAAAACCAATGAATACAAAATCTTAGTTGTGTGGCATAAATTGACATCTAGGTTACATTGAAAGGTGACAGTCTGGTTGTCAGTAAAGTGGTATCGAAAGCTTCAGTTCCTCTGTTAAAGTTGTATAGATAGGTGTTGTGTAAGCCAGTGTGTATTTGGACACACAATATCACAGTGTGCTTCCAAGTACTTTCAGTGAAAACAAGCCTGACAATTAACACACATTAAATAAAATTATTAAAATGGTATACTGATGATCTGGCTCGCGTTTGAGAATTCAGAATGCATAAAATTTTTATAAACAAAGGTCAAAGCTGAAAGATACTATTTATAAAACTTAATTAAAATTTTGCATATATACTGCTTACCAGAAAGTTTTTTTTTTGGCTGAGATTGGTTTGTCTTCCTAGCAGACCGTGGAAAAAAGGTTCTGGTGAACAGCCTACATAAAGGCACTCTACAAATGTGAAGCTACATGGGACATCACCAGACAAGAAAATTCCCAAACCCACACACAAGACATAGTCATGGATCCAAAAGTGAATTACTTCTTCTTGAACTCGGTAGGTGCGCTGAAAAATAAAAGATACATCGCATTAGACGTGTGTGGTACTAAGCCATGTGGAATGAGTACTTTCCACTTGAATGTTGTCACTTCCAAAAAGTTATCAAAAGAGATAGCAAAAGGAAGGCTAAAGTTTCAAATTCCACGTTTAAGAAATTATTCATGCAGGAGAATTGTACAAATGTACCGTTGTGTGACTGAGTCCTGTATGAAAGGCATAGTAATAAGAAAGAGAAACAACCACAAAAGTTGAAAACAACTAAGTTGCCAAGTCCAGATGGAATCCCAATTCGGTTTTATAAAGAGTACTTTATGCCATTGGCCTCTTACGTAGTTTGCATTTATCACAAATCTCTTGACCTGTGAAAAGTGCCAAGTGACTGGAAAAAAGTGCAGGTGGCTCCTGTAAATAAGAAGGGTAAAAGAATGGGCCCACAAAATTACAGACCAAACTCCTTAACATCGGTTTGCTGCAAAATTCTAGAGCATATTCCGAGTTTGAATATAACAAATTTCCTAAAGACCTAAAAGCTCATGTCCATGAATCAGCACAGCTTCAGAAAGCATTGCTTGTGTGAAAACCAGCTTGCTCTTTTCTTACATGATATACTGCGAACTATGGATGAAGGGCAACAGGCAGATTCCATATTTATAGATTCCCAAAAGGCATTCAACATGGTGCCCCACTACAGACTCTTAATGAAGGATCGTGCATACCGTATAGGCTCCCAGCTATGCGACTGGGTTGAAGACTTCTTAAGTAATAGATCCCAGTATGTTGTCTTCAATGGCAAGTGTTCATCAGCAACAGGGGTAACTTCAGGAGTGCCCCAGGGAAGTGTGATAGGACTGTTGCTATTTTCTATATCTGGCAGACTGGGTGGGCAGCAATCTGTGGTTGTTTGCTGATGATGTTGTGCTGCACAAAAAGATGTCCAAGATAATTGACTGCAGATTGATACGAGATGGCCTATACCAAATTTTGAGGTTGATGTGATGAATGGCAGCTGGCTCTTAATGTAGAAAAATGTATGTTAATATAGACGAGTAGGAAAAACAAACTCGTAATGTTTGGCTACAGCATTAGTAGTGTCCTGCTTGGCACAGTCATGCCATTTAAATATCTGGGTGTAACGTTGCGAAATGATATGAAATGGAACAAGCATGCGGGGATTGTGGTAGGGAAGGCAGATGGTCAACTTTGGTTTATTGGGAGAATTTTAGGAAGGTGTAGTTCATCTGTGTCAATGGCCTTGTCACAGTGGTAACACTGGTTCCGTCAGATCACCGAAGTTAAACGCCGTCAGACTTGGCTAGCACTTGGACGGGCAACTGTCTGGTCTGCTGAGCACTGTTGGCAAGTGGGGTGTACTCAGCCCTTGTGAGGCAAATTGAGGAGTACTTGACTGAGAAGTAGCAGCTCCAGTCATGAAAACTGACAAAGGCTGGGAGAGCAGTCTGCTGACCTCACACCCCTCCATACCCACATCCAGTGACATCTATAGGCTGAGATTGACACAGTGGTCGCTCAGTACCATTGGGTCTTCCAAGACCTGTTCGGACGGAGATTAGAGTAGCCTAGTTCATCTGTAAATGAGACCACATATAGTATGCTAGTGTGACCTATTCTTGAATACCACTCGAGTGTTTGGATTGAAAGAAGACATTGAAGCAGTTCAGAAGCGAGCTGCTAGATTTGTTACTGATAGGTTTGATCAACATGCAACTGTTGAGGATATGCTTCAGGAGCTCATGTGGGAAGCCCTGGAGGGAAGAAGACATTCATTTTTAAGAACACTACCGAGAAAGTTTAGAGAACCAGCAGTCGAAGCTGATTGTAGAACAGTCCTATTGCCGCAAACACACATGAAATTTTGTATTCCACAGCCTTTTGCTACCCAACTATTGCATATTAACTTTCACGTTCAGCATGCTTTTACTGTACAAGATATAAGAATCGGAAGTTAACATTTTTTTCCTGCTACGATTTTCGCACCTAACTTTAATTCAAATTACGTAGCTTTATTAGCCTGTGTTGGATAATCAGGCACACCATTTTTTGCTGTTAAAACAATTGTATTTCTAATGAGCCCAGTTTGGAAAGATTTTTTTGTAAAAATCCAGCCAAAAAGACCATGGTATTTCTAATGAGTCCAGTTTGGAAAGATTTTTTTTTGTAAAAATCCAGCCAAAAGTCCTCATTTTTTACTTTTTTAAAATAAACTCTTCAGTTTGCACTTAATTTATTCAGTGTTGGAAAGTGCTACATAAATAGAACTTGATATTTGAGAGCCTTGTGGTCTTACGTTACTACATGCCAAATTTCACATTTGTTGTACCTTTAGTCCCTGAAATATAAGAAGCCAAACTTTGAAATTGTTTTGGGCAATTGTGCCAATAATTTTCTGGCTGAATCTGTCTTGTAAAACTCTTTTCAGTATTATTGTTAAGAGAATGCAGAAAGTTGTACAGTATGGACAGATTTCATCTCTTTCAAAACAGCTCAAAGTTGCCAGAAATTCACACTCACTCTGCCCAAAATCACTACAAAAATCAAACAAGTTACTATATCTCGGCCAGTATTGCTTTGATGAACATTAAACTATAGCAATCTTCATTGGGGACATGTGTGAATGTTGACATAAAATTTCACTGAAATATGTGATGGTCGACCAAGGAGGCCTAGGTGAGTTGATGTGGAATGATCCATTTGTTACTACCACTGAACACCATCATATCACTTGAGACACAGTACAAGATAATACTGTAAACTTTGCTACACTGTTCTGTCCAATACAACTCTCGCACTGCTGGCTGTAGTGAGGTAATACTTTTGTCTTTGGCAGTGAGAGCAGAGTGGGCTGAGTAAGCAAGCATTTTACAGCAGTGGCATATGGAATGTTTGAGAGCATATCTACGCTGACATCTCTCATATGTTGTTGCTTCTGGCAACAACTGTCATGTGGTTCCATTGCGAGGTACCAACTTTGCCATTCTTTGGACAACACCACACTTTTCTAGTTTCTCGCCCCCTGTTTTATAGTGATATGTGGACATTTCTGTTAGAGCAGTGAAATTCTCTTTCTCAAATTGATACTGACCATCATATCCCTATATAACTATACAACATTGTTTACGTCAGTGTCAAAAGCAATGTAAGTGAATTTGACACTAGAGAGGATGCACAGCATCACAACAAGAAAAGGAATATTGGACTCCCATACTTCAAAGAGAGGCAACGGCTTTGCTGGAGTGAAAACACCAGTTCCTGTCAGGTCACTGAAGTTAAGTGTTGTTTAGCTAAGCTGGCACTTGGATGAGTGATCATCCGGGTCTGCTGAGCATTGTTGGCAAGCAGGGTGCACTCACCCCTTGTGAGGCTCATTGGAGAGCTACTTGATTGTGATGTAGCAGCTCCATTCACAAAAACTGATTACATGTCCCTCTGTATGCTCATCCAGTGATCGTCATAGGTTGAAGGTGACACGGCAGCCGGTCAGTACCATTGGATCTACAAGGCCTGTTCAGGTGGAGTTTGTTTATTCTAAGAAACTTATTGGCAAAGACTGGGAAGTCACACAAAATAACAAGTTTAAAATTTATTAATAAACTTCCAAAATCTGTTTGGTCCTTGGAGTTAAAATTTGTGATGAGTATTGGAACTCTCATGCTACAAGGTAAAAGAACTTTTGGGAAAAGGCCTCTACAAAGTTGATATTCATTTTTAAGAATGTTGAGAGTGAAGTAGCATTAAATTTTAAGGCTTACTCTGTAAAAATAGGCTTGTTGTCAATTGTATATTTAATCACTAAACGTATTCAGCAGTAAGTGGTCAGTAGTTAATTAAGAATCATTATTATTGAGTGTAATTAATGAGTGTACAGTCCAGTACAGTTATTTTGTTGACAGCCTATAATGGAGGAAGAGAGAATTGCTGGAAGATAGTTGAAAATTGGAATGATGTTGAGGAAAGATTATTTTCTTAGAAAGGGGCAGGTAATGATAAGTGTTGTACGCGTATTAAGTTACGTGTAAAGGAAAAATTTTGATGTCATTTGTTCTGAGAAAACCACTGATTAAATTTAATAGTAGGAAACCTTCATAATGTACTTTCAGGAAAAGTACTCAGAAATGAAACTAAGGGCAAGAAATGGCCCTCACAGAATTTCTTTTCTGTGTGTTATACTTTGCTGTGACTTCTGGTGGCAGTGTCGGCGGCAGCAGCTCCTGCTGCTGCTGCTGCTGCTGCTGCTGCTGCTGCTGCTGATGATGATGATGCTGATGGTGATTATGATTATGATGACTGATAATTGTTTATTCACTTTGACATTATTTTCACAATGACATCAAACATATCAGCTTAATACAGATGTAAAATACAGTTGAAAGTTAATTGACTGATACATTGGACCATGTAATTACTTACAGGTGTAATTTCATAAGACTGGATACATTGAGTACAATTTATTTATTTCATTAATATACACTGACAGAAAAAAATTGCAACACCAAGGAGTGATGTAAACAAAAGTTAGTAGGTGTGTTTTTTACATCTGAAAGATGACATGTATTCCAATTTTACACCAGTCACATAAAAGTGGCACTGGTAGTGCCACAATGAGAATGCAAGTCAGGATTTGCTTTAAATACTTGTTCACATTGTAATAGTGCTGAACGTTAGTTACCTTTGAGATTATATGTGGTGAGATGATGGTAGTCAAGAATGATTTTCAGGTGACAGAGACACCATTATCAATATCTCACTGAGTTTGTATAATGGGGCTATGAGAAGCTGGATGTTCCTTCTGCAATATTGCATAAAAACTTGGCAGGAATGTAGCCACTGTACCTGATTTGTGGCAGCAGTGGTCACAGGAATGTACAGTCGTAAGAAGATGAAGCTCCAGATGGCCACGTGGCGCTACTGAGAAGGTAGACCATCATGTTTGGTGTATAGCTGTGGTACATCATACTGTATCTGCAGCAGCAATTTGAGCAGCAGCTGGCATCACAGCAACATAGTGAACTGTTACAAATGGGCTACTTGAAGGACAGTTCCGAAGCAGGCGCCCTGTAGCATGCGTTCCACTGACCCCAAACCACCACCTTTTGCAACTTCAGTGGTGTCAAGCGAGAGCTTATTGGAGGGCAGGGTGGAGGCCTGTTGTGTTTTCTGATGAAAGCTGGTTCGGCCTCGGTGCAAGTGATGACCGTGTGTTGGTTAGGAGGAGGCCAGTTGAGGGCCTATAACCAATGTGTGTGCGTGCTAGACACACTGAACCTACATCTGGATTTATGGTCTGGGATGCAATTTTGTATGACAGCAGGAGCACTCTCATGCTTATCCCAAGCATCCTGACTGCAAATCTGTACATCAATCTGGCGATTTGACCTGTTGTGTTCTTATTCATGAACAGTATTCCAGAGGATGTTTTCCAACAGGATAACTCTCACCCACATACCGCTGTTGTAACTCAACATGCTGTAAATGTGTCAACATATTGCCTTGGCCTGCTCGATCACCAGATCTGTCTCTAATCTAGCGTTGTCCACAAGCAACATGAACCGTTGCCGTATTGACCGACCAAGTACCACAGGCATGGATCTCCATCCCACAAACTTGACGTCCAGCACCTGTACAACACAGTCCATGCGTTTGCATGCTTGCATTCAACATTCTGGCGGTTACACAGGTTATTAATGTACCAGCATTTCACATTTGCAATGGCTTATCTCACACCCATTCCCAAATTTTTCAGAAGTGCAGATTGTGCAGGGAAGGTTGCCAAATATGGTGTCTGTTCCACCTTTGTGCCTTCCCACCTTAGCACCCTTCCTTTCCACAAAGGTATTATACCCCAAGCCCAGCACAGCAGCCATTCCATTGTGGAGACGTGGAGTGAGTGGGTGGGTGGGTGGGGGTGGGGGTGGGATTGTCAAGCACCTGCACTGTAATAGCCCCCTGGCCATGCAGGGATCACACTTTTGGTGCCTCAGCTGATACCTCCCCATGTATGCCAAGGAGTATGTGCCCCCCATGGCATGGGTGTAAGGACTCCGAGCAATGGATTATTGGCCAGGTAGCCATTGCTGAAGTTGGTTGGAGCCCATCGGAGAGCCTCTGTTCGGAGTGGGTTGGCACCTTGTGGATGGCTTGTATATGAAGCAGATGAAGCTTTCTTCTGCTGGTGGTCACATGATCTCTTCAGAAGAAATGAACTCATTCAACACAGAGATGTATGACCCCAAATGTTTCCTTTCATGGTTACGTCATTGGATTAATTTCAAGCTAAGTGACAAGCAGAGAAATAACCCCTTGGGGCCTTCATCTTGGCCTTTGAGGGCAATTTGTTATCTGAAAAGGTCAAGGTGATGGTATACTGATGTGACGTGAAATTGTATGTTCCTCCCATATGTTGTACTTCAAAAAATGAACTTTGGGCACATGTCTTCGCATTGTGACACTAGCTCAGTCTGTAGGGATTGTGGATGACCATTGCATGTGAACATTGTGTGTGCTCCTTCCCCCTGCCTGTGTCAGTGGTGGAGAGCACCATCCTCCTTGCTCACCAGACAGCACTGTCTTTCATAGAGAGAAAAAAAATACAAGAATATAAGATTAACAAACCAAGAGACCAAGAAAACGTATGAACATCTACATCCTGCATGCATGACAATGTCATATGCTACAGTAATGATGACGTCACCCTTTCTGCTGACGGTACTCTCCTCCATTGTGCATTCTACGGTGAGCCCTCATGCCTGCTTGACCATACCTGCTCTCATGATGGTTGCAGGCTCCCCTCCTGCTGCTTCCCTCACCCCCACTTTCGGAGCAATGGCTCGCCACCAACCAGGGACACTGATCCCCATCTCCCAGCTGGAAATGAGTCACTCTCATCTGGCTTCTCACACCTGGAAGGGGTCTCTTGGGATTCTTCCCTCCAAGGTTACTGCCAGTCCGCAACCGTATACCAGCCAGTGGCTGAAGGAGGTACAGGCTGCTGGTCGTAGAATTTCATGGTCTTCTTCAGTATCTGAAACTAATTCAGGGAAGCCCTTTCAGTCATCCAAAGTCTATAAAGAAAAGAAAGATAAAAAGAAGTTTTCCAAGATGAAGGAAATTCTGGTGGCACCCAAGCCACCTCCCACATATACAGCTTCTATGGCCGCAGCAGCGATCCTGGTGGCCCCTGAGGCTTCATATCACACCACACAATGTGTGTCATAACCTACATGTCTTGACACCATACTTTCCCAACCAGTGGCAGCAGGTGTGACTGGGACATAAACTGCCTCCGTGGTCCCTTCACACCCTCACAGTATACTGACAGCATAATTCTCCAATGGAGTTGTAGTGGTTTTTTTCCATTACCTGGCTGAGCTATGACATCCCTTAAGCTCCTCCCCTGCTTTCTTTATTGCCCTACATGAAACTAGTTTTTCAGTAACATGGACCCCTACCCCTCATGGTCAGTGGGGGGTATTTTAAGAATTGTGCTGATTATTATATTGTGTTCAGGTGGAGTTTGCATGTACGTTCTGAAATCTGTAAACAGCAAACTTGTGCCTGTTGATACAACTTTGGATGCTGTGGCTGTTCTGGTAAGGGCATTTCAGGATTTTACCATCTGTAATATTTATCTCCCTCTCGATCGTGGAATGCCTCATGATGTATTGTCTGCATTGGTTTCTTAGCTCCCCCCACCCCCCGTTCCCCAACTTGAGTGACTTCAATGCCCATAATCCTTTGTGGGTGGAACCACAACACTGGCCACGGTAAGGGCATCGAAACTTGCTGGCAGATCTCGACCTCTGTCTCCAGACACTTCTGTGTGGCACGGGGAGCTTACTTGGCCATTGATCATTCTATTTGGAGCCCTTGTCTCCTTCCAGCTGTCCACTGGGGGCTCCACGATGACCTGTTTGGTAGCAACCACTTCCTATCTTTCTGTCCATCCCTCAGCATCACTCCTCTGGCTGCCTGCCTAGATGGGCTCTCCACAATGCCAACTGGGATGCTTCTGCCACCAGTGTTGTTCTGAGCTCCCCGCGAAGTAGAGGTATTGACGGGGCTGTCCAGAATGCAACAGCAGTCATTCTATTGGCAGCCGACTTAGCAATCCCCTTTATTCGGTCCCCACCTCCCCCCATTGAAACGTAGTACCTTGGTGGACCCCAGAAATAACTGCAGTCCATTGGAGAGCGTAGGCAGGCTCTCCAACGCCGTAAGTGGCATCCATCAATCGAGCACCTCATTGCCTTTAAGCGACTCTGTGCCTGGATCTGCCTCTTAATAAAATGGCAGAAGCAAGAATCTGAGAATGGCACATTTCAACCATTGGACGATGTATTCCTCCTTTGCAGGCTTGGGTGAAAATCAGATGCCTCAGTGGATACCAGTCCTCTGCAAGTGTATGTGGTATTTCCTTGAACAGTACTGTTTTCACTGACCCAAACATTGTAGCCAAACATTTTGCTCTGCATTATGCTTGAACCTCTGCATCTGAGAAGTATCAACCTGCCTTTTGTTTTCTTAAGCAGCAGATTGAGCGACTGCACTTATCTTTCAATACACACTTTCTGGAGCCCAATAATGTACCATTCAGTGAATTCGAATTCTTCAGTGCCCTTGCCCTTCAGTGTAATACAGTCCCACGACCAGACCACATCCACAACCAAATGGTCAAACACCTATCGGTGGATTGTCAGCATTATCTCCTTACCATCTTCAACCATATCTGGAGCAAAGGTGAGCTCCCATCTCAGTGCCGGGAGAGCATCTTCCTCTCAGTACTGAAACCAGGTAAACACCCCCTAGAGATGGACAGCTATTGACTAGTCTCACCAATGTTCTCTGTAAGTTGCCTAAACACATGGTGAGCTGCTGTGCTGGCTCCTTGAGTCTCTGGGCCTTCTGGCTCATGCCAGGGCCGTTTTTGCCAAGACCATTCCAGTGACAATGATTTGGTTTGTTTGGAGTCTGCCATCTGGACAGCTTTTGACTGATGTCAACAACTTATTGCTGTCTTTTTCGACCTACAAAAGGCTTATGACATCACATGGTGACACCATATCCTCACTACTTTATATGAGTTGGGTCTCTGGGGCTCAATTCCAAATTGTGTCCAGAACTTCTTGTCGCACCATACTCTCTGCGTTCAAGTTGGTGCTTCCCACAGTACCTGTATGCAAGAGAAGGGGGTCCCGCAGGGCTCTGTAGTGAGTGTCCCTCTTCCTTTAGTGGCCATCAATGGTCCAGCAGCAGCTGTGGGGTCTCCAGTATCACCCTCCTTGTATGTCAACAATTTTTGCTTTTACTATACCTCTTCTGCTGTGGCCGTTGCTGAATGCTGACTGCAGGATGCCATTCGAAAGGCAATCGCATTCTGGGTGGAGTGGCTCACCCATCTTACCTCCTCTCAGTCCCTTCCTACTTCTCCTTGATTTTGTCTCTGTCTTATTATATCTTGCTTACAGTCGGGCTTCCCAGGATTTGCCTTTTGTATCCTTCTTTTGAGGGTTATTCATGGTTCGCTACATATAGGATGAAGGGACTGATGACCTCACATTTTGATCCCTCTAACTCTGACAACCAACCAAACAATCACTACTCTGAGAGCTCCAAGTAATTTTTAATTATGTTGTATGCATTATGTATATGAAGAATGTTTTAGCTGTCTTTTTAAACAGAGGTATGTTAGTAATCTCTCTTAATTCTTTGGGCAGACTGTTGTTACAATTTAGTCCCTCATAGAAAATATTGTTTTTAATTTATTTTTCCTGGATGAATATAAGTAAAACTAGCTCTTGTTCCATGATTATGTATAGAACTGTTAGTGAAATACTGACTAATGTTTTCCCTGACATGCATACCAGATGGGTAGGTGTAAGGATACCCATTTTTTAAAATAGTTCTTTACTGTGATCTGGACTACCACTTCTGGTTATTCTTATGGCCTTTTTATGCAGTTTAAAAATTGCATTTGTGCTTTGCACCTTCAATCCCAAGAAGAGAAACCCACAGCTAAGAACTGAGTGTACCTAGTAATAGTATGTCAGCACAAGACATTGGCATATTGAAAATAAAACCCTAAGAGCAAAACATGGTGGCATTCTTTTTGCCAACATGTTTGTGTGTTCATTGTATTTTAATTGACAATTAGTATTCATCCCTAAAAACTTTGTTTCTTACTCAATCCATAGATTAACATCTATGCTTAATGCAACGGAGTTGTTTACCCTCTTAATGCGGAAGTGCATATGGTTTGTTTTCTTTATAAATCTCATGGCGAGTGAGGCAGTCATAGCCCTAGAAATCCATTTGCATAAATAAATAACTGCAACAAAAGAAAGACCACAAACCTTTTTAGACATGGGAGGTGTCCCTTGATAAAACGTAGATATCCCCTATCCTCATGATGGTCATAGTGTAAAAAGACAACTGTCAAAAAACTTGACAGTGGACTACATGTCAGGTGCAGCCTAGAACAAACAGAGATACTAAGAACCCAATCAAATTATAATAGAATCTGGTGGTAAATAATGATACCCACAGGAAATTGAAGACCCATTCCAAGAACCCCTAAACATAAATAGTTTTTACACAAGCATTGGTGAGAGGATGTGTGTGGACTGGCCCAGCCCACAGCATATAATGTACTGACAACTCAGGAGTAAAACACAGAAATACTGTCCTGTCACACTTGCACAAAAAGATTATTTTCGGGGGTTCTTAGAATGGGTTTTCAGTTTCCCATGGGTATCATTATTTATCATTGGGGTTCTTTTATAATTTAATTGGATTCTTGGTATCCCTGTTTCTTCTAGGTTGCACATCATGTATAGCCCACTCTCAAGTTTTCTGACAGCTGCCTTTTCGTGCTATGGTCTGCATGAGAGTAGGGGACATGTATGTTTTATTGAGGGACGGGTTCCATGACTAAAAAGGTTCATGGTCTTTCTTTTGTTATTTATAATGTAATTAAAATTTTTATCATATAGTTTAGCCTATGTAGGTTAATAAATGGGTTTTTGCAACTTCTTTAGGTGAACTGTTTGTCATGTGAAGATGTGACTTTACAGTTGTGAAACTAATTGTGATCCAGTAAGAGATCAATAAATCTCCTCATGGCAGTTGTTGCGATTATTTATTTATTCGGTGTTTCTTCATGTTCAATTAAAATTTATTACATACTGTCCAAATGTAAACATCCTTGATGGTTTCATTTGTTTTTTCTAATAATAGTTCTGGTGTTTTGTCAGTGACTATGATGTTGCTGTCATCGGCAAAGAGAAATTTTCCTCCAGGCCTTACACTATCTGGAAAGTCATTAATATATATTAAGAACAGAATTGAACCCAATAAACTACCCTGAGGGACACCTATGTTTACATGTTTTTTGTCTGACAATTGCTTTACTAAAAATTTATCAGCAGCAGACATGTAAACTCTCTCTGCCTTAAGTGTCCTGTCCTTAAGACTGAAACCACTCATTTGCTATTCCTCCTATATGTAGTGCTTCTAGTTTGTGTGCTAGTATTTTATGGGTCGCAGTGTCAAAAGCCTTGGAAAAGTCCAAGAATATGTTGGTAACATAGTTGTTCTTATCAAGAGCTTCAAGTACCACTTTTGTGAACACTATTATGGGTGAAATGGTCTTCTCCCTCTTTGGAAACCAAATCTTGTTTCTGTGGAGGGTGTGGGTATGCTCTGGTGGAGGATGGTGGTTCAGGATGAGGCAGATGCCACTTTTAGGTAGGAGAGTCTCTTTATTAATTTGCTACAAGCTCTCTGCTGTTGGCTCACCACAGCCCAGGTGTGGCATGACCTAGAGCCATAGACAATCCTAGTAGGCTGAGCTACATTAGATGCGGAATGCAAGGTGGCTGTCACTGCTGAGTACGGGATGTTAATTCCCACTAGTCTGTGACAAGTGGTGGGTGCAGATGGTCAGGGAGCGAACTGTGGACCTGCGGGTTGGCTGGTGATGGCTGTCAGGGTGATGGCAGATGGCCTCATGGCCAAAGTTGGCATAGTGATGGTTGATGACTCACAAGGGAACCTCCCCATTGCACCCCCCTCAGATTTAGTTATAAGTTGGCACAGTGGATAGGCCTTGAAAAACTGAACACAGATCAATCGAGAAAACAGGAAGAAGTTATGTGGAACTATGAAAAAATAAGCAAAATATACAAACTGAGTAGTCCATCTGCAAGATGGGCAACATATAGGATAATGTGAGCCCAGGAGCACCGTGGTCCCGTGGTTAGCGTGAGCAGCTGCGGAACGAGAGGTCCTTGGTTCAAGTCTTCCCTCGAGTGAAAAGTTTAGTTTTTTATTTTCAGACAATTATCAGAGTTCAGGCACTCACGCATAATCAACTTCGCTCTCCAAAATTTGAGGATATGTTCAGATTTGCTTGGACATATGCAGGATTTGACGGTCTACACACGGAAAAATTTGAAAACATTAAAAACATATGTTTTGACAAAGCACAGAGAAAACTGTGTGACTGTGAAACTGTTGCTTTCATTTGTTGCAGTTTATGTGACACACTCTTATGTTTTCATCACTTTTTTTGGAGTGATTATCACATCCACAAGAAAACCTAAATCGGGCAAGGTAGAAGAATCTTTTTACCCATTCGCTAAGTGCGCAAGTTAGGTGGGTTGACAACATATTCCAGTCATGTGACACACATGCCATCACCAGTGTCGTATAGAATATATCAGACGTGTTTTCCTGGAACAAATGTTTTCGGTTCCTATTGGAGAGGCATGTCGTTTCTTCTACTAATTGCACGGTTTTGCGGTGCGGTCGCAAAACACAGACACTAAACTTATTACAGTGAACAGAGACGTCAATGAACGATCGGACAGATCATAACTTTCCAAAAATAAAGTAAGTAAACTTTTCGCTCGAGGGAAGACTTGAACCAAGGACCTCTCGCTCCTCAGCTGCTCACGCTAACCACGGGACCACGGCGCTCCTGTGCTCACATTATCCTTGATGTTACCTATCTTGCCCATGGACTACTCAGTTTGTATATTTTGCTTATTTTTTCATAGTTCCACACAACTTCTTCCTGTTTTCTCGGTTGATCTGTGTTCAGTTTTCCAAGGCCTATCCACTGTGCCAAATTATAACTAAATCTGAGGGGGGTGCGATGGGGAGGTTCCCTTGTCAATGACTTGCCAATATGGCGGATGACTAACCTGGCGGTATGGCCATTATTTATGTTCAACAAAGCGGGTCTGTTGTGGCACTGCAGCTGCAGAATTCATGTTTGCCCCTGTTTACGGTCATCGCCTGGGCATGGACCAGCAGGCGAATGGCAGAGCCATGATGCAACTATGGATCTGTGTACTGCTGCAAGTGACCTGCTTTACAGCATGGAGCCCATGTAACTAGATCTGTATTTTTACACTCTTCCCCTCTTTAAATTCTAATTCTCCCTGTTGCTAGTTAATTCTTTCCTGTTCATTGCACACACATCTGTTTAGTTGATGAATCACTACATCTGTAAGAACCCATCTACGACCCTTCAACAGCTAAAACAGATACGCAGATATATATGAAATCTTTCCATATTTCTTATGGTTGCAGTCACTGACTGTCCCTAAAAACTAACACTAAGTCTGCTAACACATTCCAGAGATGCTTTATCACATCTACACTACACTTATGTTCCTTTTTGTAGTTCACTGACTGCTTTCAGCAGCACTCTCCGAGCTGTCTCACTGAGGAGTCTATAACTCTTTTTTAGTCTATGTCTTTGACTTGTCTGTCTAGTAGCTATGTCAAACTGTTTAATAGGAATAGGGGTGTGGGAATCTGGGAGCCATCCTACAACAGTACTATCACTAATATAATGAACCATGTAGCCATCCTTTTCTGCATATTATCCTCTTCAGCTCAGTAATTTCAACCTAGTTATCCCTTCCTTCATGTGGCCCACTGTTCTTATCACTAAGTCATAAAAATGAGCACTTACATTCAGAATGAAGAGTTTAACATGAACTATTTACAGAAATCTATGGTAAAGTCCCTCCCCCCATGAACCATGGACCTTGCCGTTGGTGAGGAGGCTTGCGTGCCTCAGCGATACAGATAGCCGTACCGTAGGTGCAGCCACAACGGAGGGGTATCTGTTGAGAGGCCAGACAAACGTGTGGTTCCTGAAGAGGGGCAGCAGCCTTTTCAGTAGTTGCAAGGGCAACAGTCTGGATGATTGACTGATCTGGCCTTGTAACAATAACCAAAACGGCCTTGCTGTGCTGGTACTGCGAACGGCTGAAAGCAAGGGGAAACTACAGCCGTAATTTTTCCCGAGGGCATGCAGCTTTACTGTATGATTACATGATGATGGCGTCCTCTTGGGTAAAATATTCCGGAGGTAAAATAGTCCCCCATTCGGATCTCCGGGCGGGGACTACTCAAGAGGATGTCGTTATCAGGAGAAAGAAAACTGGTGTTCTACGGATCGGAGCGTGGAATGTCAGATCCCTTAATCGGGCAGGTAGGTTAGAAAATTTAAAAAGGGAAATGGATAGGTTGAAGTTAGATATAGTGGGAATTAGTGAAGTTCGGTGGCAGGAGGAACAAGACTTCTGGTCAGGTGACTACAGGGTTATAAACACAAAATCAAATAGGGGGAATGCAGGAGTAGGTTTAATAATGAATAGGAAAATAGGAATGCGGGTAAGCTACTACAAACAGCATAGTGAACGCATTATTGTGGCCAAGATAGATACGAAGCCCACACCTACTACAGTACTACAAGTTTATATGCCAACAGGCTCTGCAGATGACGAAGAAATTGAAGAAATGTATGATGAAATAAAAGAAATTATTCAGATTGTGAAGGGAGACGAAAATTTAATAGTCATGGGTGACTGGAATTCGAGTGTAGGAAAAGGGAGAGAAGGAAACATAGTAGGTGAATATGGATTGGGGGACAGAAATGAAAGAGGAAGCCGCCTGGTAGAATTTTGCACAGAGCACAACATAATCATAACTAACACTTGGTTTAAGAATCATGAAAGAAGGTTGTATACATGGAAGAACCCTGGAGATACTAAAAGGTATCAGATAGATTATATAATGGTAAGACAGAGATTTAGGAACCAGGTTTTAAATTGTAAGACATTTCCAGGGGCAGATGTGGACTCTGACCACAATCTATTGGTTATGACCTGTAGATTAAAACTGAAGAAACTGCAAAAAGGTGGGAATTTAAGGAGATGGGACCTGGATAAACTAAAAGAACCAGAGGTTGTACAGAGATTCAGGGAGAGCATAAGGGAGCAATTGACAGGAATGGGGGAAATAAATACAGTAGAAGAAGAATGGGTAGCTTTGAGGGATGAAGTAGTGAAGGCAGCAGAGGATCAAGTAGGTAAAAAGACGAGGGCTAGTAGAAATCCTTGGGTAACAGAAGAAATATTGAATTTAATTGATGAAAGGAGGAAATATAAAAATGCAGTAAGTGAAACAGGCAAAAAGGAATACAAACGTCTCAAAAATGAGATCGACAGGAAGTGCAAAATGGCTAAGCAGGGATGGCTAGAGGACAAATGTAAGGATGTAGAGGCCTATCTCACTAGGGGTAAGATAGATACCGCCTACAGGAAAATTAAAGAGACCTTTGGAGATAAGAGAACGACTTGTATGAATATCAAGAGCTCAGATGGAAACCCAGTGCTAAGCAAAGAAGGGAAAGCAGAAAGGTGGAAGGAGTATATAGAGGGTCTATACAAGGGCGATGTACTTGAGGACAATATTATGGAAATGGAAGAGGATGTAGATGAAGATGAAATGGGAGATACGATACTGCGTGAAGAGTTTGACAGAGCACTGAAAGACCTGAGTCGAAACAAGGCCCCCGGAGTAGACAATATTCCATTGGAACTACTGACGGCCGTGGGAGAGCCAGTCCTGACAAAACTCTACCATCTGGTGAGCAAGATGTATGAAACAGGAGAAATACCCTCAGACTTCAAGAAGAATATAATAATTCCAATCCCAAAGAAAGCAGGTGTTGACAGATGTGAAAATTACCGAACTATCAGCTTAATAAGTCACAGCTGCAAAATACTAACACGAATTCTTTACAGACGAATGGAAAAACTAGTAGAAGCCAACCTCGGGGAAGATCAGTTTGGATTCCGTAGAAACACTGGAACACGTGAGGCAATACTGACCTTACGACTTATCTTAGAAGAAAGATTAAGGAAAGGCAAACCTACGTTTCTAGCATTTGTAGACTTAGAGAAAGCTTTTGACAATGTTGACTGGAATACTCTCTTTCAATTTCTAAAGGTGGCAGGGGTAAAATACAGGGAGCGGAAGGCTATTTACAATTTGTACAGAAACCAGATGGCAGTTATAAGAGTCGAGGGACATGAAAGGGAAGCAGTGGTTGGGAAGGGAGTAAGACAGGGTTGTAGCCTCTCCCCGATGTTGTTCAATCTGTATATTGAGCAAGCAGTAAAGGAAACAAAAGAAAAATTCGGAGTAGGTATTAAAATTCATGGAGAAGAAATAAAAACTTTGAGGTTCGCCGATGACATTGTAATTCTGTCAGAGACAGCAAAGGACTTGGAAGAGCAGTTGAATGGAATGGACAGTGTCTTGAAAGGAGGATATAAGATGAACATCAACAAAAGCAAAACAAGGATAATGGAATGTAGTCTAATTAAGTCGGGTGATGCTGAGGGAATTAGATTAGGAAATGAGGCACTTAAAGTAGTAAAGGAGTTTTGCTATTTGGGGAGCAAAATAACTGATGATGGTCGAAGTAGAGAGGATATAAAATGTAGACTGGCAATGGCAAGGAAAGCGTTTCTGAAGAAGAGAAATTTGTTAACATCCAGTATTGATTTAAGTGTCAGGAAGTCATTTCTGAAAGTATTCGTATGGAGTGTAGCCATGTATGGAAGTGAAACATGGACGATAAATAGTTTAGACAAGAAGAGAATAGAAGCTTTCGAAATGTGGTGCTACAGAAGAATGCTGAAGATTAGATGGGTAGGTCATGTAACTAATGAGGAAGTATTGAATAGGATTGGGGAGAAGAGAAGTTTGTGGCACAACTTGACCAGAAGAAGGGATCGGTTGGTAGGGCATGTTCTGAGGCATCAAGGGATCACCAATTTAGTATTGGAGGGCAGCGTGGAGGGTAAAAATCGTAGAGGGAGACCACGAGAGGAATACACTAAGCAGATTCAGAAGGATGTAGGTTGCAGTAGGTACTGGGAGATGAAAAAGCTTGCACAGGATAGAGTAGCATGGAGAGCTGCATCAAACCAGTCTCAGGACTGAAGACCACAACAACAACAACAACAACAACATGGTAAAGTCACTACAGTTGCATTTCTGATCATAATGATCAGAAAACTATTTCTTGAACTCTAATACCTCTCATCTACGAGAGACCTGTCCTGTGTATCATGGTTCACTAGCCCTGCAATACCACTGATGTATTTAACTACAGGCACTGTATCACCTACAACCTGTGCCTCTTAATACAATTCTGTGATACTCTATGATACTTTCTCCCTGTCATAATCCCCTGTTACCTGGTATGTTCTCCGATTCTGCCATACACTGGTTGCAGTTATCACTGAACTTGAGGAACCTTGGAGCAGTACAGTGGTGATGTCACAGCCAATAACCCATCTCACACCCATAGTACCTCTGTGCCTTGCCTTGCTGCTTTGAACTAGTGTTGCATGATGTAAAGACAAAAAGTCCGAAGCATAAGATCTGCTGTGACACTAATCTATGTTCTACTTCATCAGTGTTGTTCCGTGGTTTAGAGTTACCTCACTATAAAAGAATGCATCACAGAAAGGGCAAGAAAGAAAGCAGCTCTGCATACAACTAGGGCTCTCTGTGGGTTTCAGACCACATATCTACTAGTGTACACCATTGGAGAACTCTTTAATTCCTAATTCACATATAAACACTGTTTACAACAAACTAATTGTACAGTTGCCTACTGTCAATATCGACTTAAACTTCATTTGAATCCACAGCCTTCCTTGTCCCAACCAAGCACTCCCTCCACTGCCTGCCTTAACGCTCTTTTTTCCATCATGCTTAGTGTATGACAGTGTGTGATTCAGTGCAGGGTGCCACATGAGCCGATAAGTTACGTTTTTTACACAGAACTGGTATCATAGGTTCATGTCTTGGGCCTTTCCCGGGTATCATAACCAAATCTATACCTGACAATGAGAACCAGCCTGCTGCATGTTAGATGGCTATCACTCGTGGTGAATACAATGAAAGCATATTCTTTGAATTGTACAGTGGGATCATAAGTGTTTTTTGCTATGAAATGTGATGCCTTATGCTGATAATGAGAGCCCAAGCACTGCTTTAGTTTATCTTCGGCAGCCTCTGATTGTGTGTGGACTTTCAAAATATTTTTAGAAATTTCTCTTGGAAAATTTGATTAACAAGGGATATGAGATTAACATATGTCTGCGCAAAAGGCAGCTGTTCAATATTTGAATGCGGAACCTATGCAGCATATTATTTTAAGTGCATTTTGTCAATATAGTGGAATGATTTAAATTCACCCTGTGTTATGATGTCTTTAACCTTTTAAGTTCTTGATTTGTTGATGCTGTTTTCTTTTTTTGTCTTCATCATGTTAATGTTCAGTGCATTACATCCCAGTGTGCAGTACCGGGTAATTTCTCCTAGATGTAAAGTTTTATGCTTCAACTATTTTTTTCATCCATCCATCCATCCATCCATCCATCGATCCTTTAACCATTTCCCACAATGGTATAGGACATGTCAGATACATTACAGAAATAATGGATGCGGTAGATCTCCACTGAGAAATTGTGAACTGTTTATGAGGAATCTGGATTCCTTAGGCCTACTGTGCTATCTGTCAGACAGCAACAAGCAGTTAATAGTGTATGGTGACTTAAGTATAGAATTTCTAAAGGATTCCGATAGCAAAAATGGTCTGGAAACCTTATTTGGATCCTACAATTTGATCTCAGTAATTAACTTTCCAGTTGGGTGGATGAAGACAGTAGAACTCTTAATTGGTAATGTTTTCTTTGACGAAGCTCAAAGCAAGAAAATAACTGTTTACCCAATAACAAATGCTCGCTCTGATTATGATATGATGCACAGTTAGGATAAATCACATAGTGCCTTACCATATGGATACTCCTCAATGGAAATCAGTTAGAATAGTGAAAGACTCTAAGATAAATGTTGTTATGAATAGTTTGCAAGAGGTGATCTCGATGAAATTTATAATGAACTAAAGGCTAACATAAAATGTGATCTGTTCAATGATAAATTCATATGATTATTCGAAAATAGCTTTCCGCATAAGCTGAACAGAAAGGATATTAAACAGCCATGTAAAAAACCATGGATCACTAAGAGGATTAAAGTATCGTGTGAAAGGAAAAGGGGAAGTATGTCTGTTGGCAAGAACAAGTAGAGATCCTGCAGTAGTTGCACACTACGATAACTATCCAAAATTGCTAAGAAAGGTTATTAAAAAACCAAGGAACATGGACATAATGTCAGAAATCAGTACTTTCGACAACAGACTTAAGGCTATATGGAATGTAGTGAAACGAGAAACAGGACAACCAGCTGCAAAACAGGTTAACATCACTACTGAACTGAATGTTAGAGCTGCAAATGTTGTGTCACAGGTAGCAAATGTATATAATAGTGGTTTGTTAAGATAGTAGAAAGCATAGGGACAAACAATTCAAGAGAAAAATCACAGCAGTATGTTGAAAAAGTAACTCTCATAAAATTCAATCATATGAATGTATCATCAACGTCTCCTTCTTTCGTTAAGAGAATTATACATTCATTCAAAAATAAAAGCTCATATGGCTTTTAATGGTGTTTCTAATATAGTACTGAAGATTAGCTCCCATATAATTAGCCCAATCTTATCTGAAATTTGTAATGCATCACTAACTGAGACTGAAATATGCCTTCGTTAAACACTTCTTTAAGAAACGTGATAAGAGAGATGTCAGTAACTACCAACGTGTTTCACTGCTGACATCATTTTCCAACATTTTTGAGATGATGATGTGTTCTCAAATAGTATCTCACCTTAGCAACAGTAATATCCTCAACAAATTACTGTTAAGTTTTCAGAAGAGTTGCACTACTGAGAATGCCATTCATATGTTCAATCACCAGATTTTACATGCATTAAATAGTAAAACAGTGCCAGCTGGTATTTACTGCAACCTAAGGGATTTGACTGTGTGAATCACAGTATTCTCCTACATAAATTGCAGTTTTATGGGAATGATGGTCTAGGCAACCAATGAATAATGTTGTATCAAACCAAAATAATGCAGAAAGTTGTACTTAGTAAGTCAACCAATATAGTCTGCGGACATAATCCTGACTGGGGAGAAACCACATATGGGATGCCCAAAGGTTCAGTCTTAGGCCCACTATTGTACCTCATACATGTAAACAATCTTCCGTCTAATATACAAGAAGCAGAATTTGTTCTTTTTGCAGTTGACACTAGTATTGTAATCAATCAAAGTGTACATACAGCAACAGAAGAAATGGTAAACAAGGTTCTTAAAAGTATCATTGATTGGTTTTCTGCGAATGATCTCACCTTTCATTTTAAAAAGGCACAAAATTTTTACTTCTGCACACCTAGAGGTACTACACCAATGATAAGTGTAACACATGGTGAGGAACTGCCTGTTGGTTTCTGTCTTGGGCTGTTCGGCCGATGTTCGTCTGACATTTCGCCAGCACGAGTGGCTGACGTCAAAGGTTCACCCTCCATTGCTGGTGGTGGACTGGAGGCAATCTCGTGGCTGCAGACTACATGTACCTGGCGTGACAGTGTCCAAGGGGTTCTCCGCGGTCATTTCTGGTGCGGTTCTCTTGCTGCTTGTGATGGTCGCGTTTTAAGTTTTTTAAAAAGCAGTAATATGACCAAAGTGACTCCGGTTTCTTGTCAACATCTTTTAGATTCTCTTCTGTAACATCTTGATGTTTTAGATTTGTTTGTTCTTCCTTTTTGTATTGGACCTCGCAACGGTTTTTTTCTCCTCGCGGTCCCTACATTCTCTGGTTCCTTACTGGGTGCTTATGACCTTAGATGTTTTGCGCCCAAAAAAAAAAAAAAAAGTCTGGGGTGCTGCAGCTCACATATTTGTCTTGCTCGCACTACGATCATGTTAATCATGTCTCTTTTCTGACTCATGTGGTGGTTTGATAGTTTGTGCTGGTATGGGTCTGTGTGAGGTGGTTGTTGATAAATGCTGTGTCACCATCCCTTGTGAGCAGCACCCCTAGAAATGGTAGTTTTTTGTCCTTTTGTACTTTCATGGTAAATTTTATGCTGGCACAGAGGCTGTTCAAGTGTCTTAGGAAGTCACCAAGCTGTTCTTCACCATGGCTCCACAACGAAGGTTTCTTTGATGTATCTGTATCACATCTTAGATTTACAAGGTGCCAGGTCCAGTGCCTGTGCTTCGAAATGTTCCATGAAGAAGTTGGGCACCACTGGTCTAAGAGGACTACCCGCAGTGACGCCTTCCAGCTGTATGTAGAAGCTACCATTCCATGTGAAATAGCTCGTGGTGAGACATGCATGAAAGAGCTTTGTGATATTTTGCAGGAAATGGAACCAATGTGCTCCAGAGAGTCACTGAGTGGCACTTTCATAAACAAAGAAACAACATCAGAGCTGAGCAGGATGTTGTTTGATGCAAGTTTTAATTTCTTCAGCTT
This sequence comes from Schistocerca americana, assembly GCF_021461395.2. Classification (NCBI taxonomy): domain Eukaryota; kingdom Metazoa; phylum Arthropoda; class Insecta; order Orthoptera; family Acrididae; genus Schistocerca; species Schistocerca americana. The sequence goes on along the minus strand of NC_060130.1, from coordinate 208,526,166 downwards.
CTCAGTGAAATGTCGTGAGTTCTTTATTTATGTGTCAGTCTTCCCCACGTGTGGCTGGAGTAGCAAGGCCACATGTTTTGCCAGTTCATACATCGGTGAGCCAGAAGCTCTTTTCTGGAACGTTATTGTTATGGATCTTAGGTAATCGATACAGCTGAGGTGATAGGGCTTCTATGTTGCACAGGTTCCTCCATATGTCCGCCAGCAGAGAAGACGCCTTGATTAACTGATTCGTATTCCTGAAGGGGTACAAGCTATTAAGAACCTTAATACAGAGAAGAGTTTATTGGTACTGTCTGCCGATAAGGGAAATGTGACTGTCGTAATGAGGACCGAAGATTATAAGCAGGAGACCCGGCACCTATTAGATCCAATGATGTACCGAAAACTAAGTGCAGATCCGATGCAGCATATAATATGGAATACGAATCAGTTAATCAAAACGTCTTCTCTGAAAGAATTAGGCAAGAATAAGGCAGGGAGACACTTATGGCCTTATCAAAGGAATTATCTCACCATTCACCTTAGCAACTCGGGAAAACTACGAAAAATGAAAAATCCAAGTCAAGGTGGCCAGACTGGGTACTCAACCTGCTCTCCCCAAATGTGAGTCCAGTACCTAGTGTCCAAGGAGTTACATCATTCACAAGAAGTAAAATAATAATATAACTAGAACAATAAACTTTGTTATTGTATACTTCTGAAAAATATAAACACACAAACACCTGCCAGCACTATAGCCAACACAACTTTTTCTTGCAATTGATTCACCACTTTGAGATGGTGTATTGCATTGCATCTGAAACAGAGAAAACAGGAAACCAACAACAGAAACATTTTTATTGAAAGACACATGCAGCATAGATGATACACCTGATAACAGATTAAAAAGAACTTGGTAAACAAGGCACTAGTATTTGTTCAAGCTAACACATTCACTTACGCTGTAGAAACATTTCTCAACAAGAATGAATGTTAACTCCTTAAAAACCTTTTTAGCTGTGTCCTTGTCCAGCATCTTTATATATGTGGATAATGCATTATGAAGAATGACACTATAGTGGCTTGCTTTTTTTGGATACAAGTTGGTCGCACTTGCTGTACATGGAGGGACCCACAGTTACAAGTGTTACAACTATTGTACTTGCTGTTGGTTTGCAGGTCTCCAGGTGTAGCTCTTATCATCAACACACACTTGCATAAGAATAAGGAGGAAGGAAGGGAGGTTAGAGTTTAATGTCCCACCAACAACAAGGTCATTAAAGACGAAGTGTTGTTTCAAGGATCAGGAAGGTAATTAGCCAACCCCTTGCAAAGGAACAACCCCGGCATTTGCCTGGTGTGATTTAAGTGAATCACAGGAAACTTGAATCGGGATGACTGGATGTGGATTTGAAATGTCAACCTCTCGAATGTTAGTCCAGTATGCTAACCATTGTGCCACCTCACTCTGTGTGTAGGGAGGTTACAGTAAGCACACATAGCTTTTTAAATAGGGACTTTCGGTGAGCCCTTGTACAGCTGTGTGGCAAGAATCAAATAGGCTTCTTTGGTAATGTAAAAATTTCATTTAATTGACAACTAGTTTTACCCCTAAAAACTATTCGATAAGCCACACGGGACTGGAAGTAACCAAGGCCATTCTAGCACCTCCTAAGGAGCGTACTTTCGAAAAGATTCTTGGAGCAAAGCATGCCGAACTGAGTTTCTGGGAGAGTTTTGTTTCCAGTTTGTCTTGATCTATATACAGTCTTAAAAGTTTTGTGCATCAAACTCTAACTAATTTTCACTTAATACCATCTGATAATCTTGATTTTGTTTCATTTTTCGAAATTGAAAGAAATTTGTTTTCTTTACATTATAGTCCCAATGGTAGCAGACCTCTATGGTGGGTATTGGAACTAGGTTGGCAGAGGTCAGGACGTCAGTAGTGTACCACCCTGGGAGGCGTAGCAGTGGAGCAGTGAGTTAATGCCAGCTAGTTTCCCGACGTATTGTCATGAAAAGGTCATTGTTAAAACATTCATTTATTGTTCATCAACTACAACAATGAAATGAGTGTATGGCGTTGTTGGCCGGGATGCCCCATCTGGGGAAGTTCGCCCACCAAGTGCAAGTCTTATTGCAGTCGAAGCCACATTGGGTAATGTGCGTGCCGTTGATGAGGATAAAATGATGATAAGGACAACACAACTCCCAGTCCACGAGCGGAGAAAGTCTCCAACCCGGCGGGGAATTGAACCCGGGTCCGCTTGCATGGAAGGCAAACACGTTACCACCCAGCTAAGCAGGCGCACAACTACAGCAATCACGATGATACTCATAGTAGCCAATATCCCCTGGCCGTAAGTGGTAGGCGGCTGTCAGCAGGTGACCCAGCAGCATGCAGTGGCCTATGGCCAGTGGAGTGATGACAGCAGTGACTCGGCAAGTCCACTAACAAGTGGGCTGCAGCCCACAATGTAGACGTGAGACAGCCTGACAGCACAGAATGGGGTGTACAGAGGTGTCTTATAATCACACCATGGGACCAGCATGGATGTAGTTCGCAGCAGCAGTATGTCTGCCCACATGATCAGTGGCAGGCAACATGGAGTTTTCCTATATAAGCAAAGGCGGCTGAGCGGCTGCACCACCCTGGGCTCAAACTGTAGACCACCTGGTGACTGGCCAGTTGGAAGACACTAAGTCCATGTTGTTGGACTGCAGCTATCAATGGCAGAGTCCAAAGATGGAGACTAGTTGATCCATGTAGATTCATATACTGTCTTAGGTCCCCCACTGGAACTGGTGGCTGCCAACACTGTAATACGCCTGACTAGAAGTGAGGCGTATTTACACAGGCTTGACCCCTCCTTGTTTTGCTAAAGCGTGAGTTTCTATCATGTAAACCATTACAGAACTATGGCTTGGATGTGATGCAATTAGGCCACTCACACCATAGCAGCTCTGCCTTTCTGCGCTGTCGATGCTAATACACCTCTGGGCTCTTTGATTGACTGTAGACTGTGGTAACCGTCTTGACGCCTCAGAGACATAACTTCACCTGGCCTACCTGAACTGACCCACCTCTGTGCTCTTGCATTAACCATGAAAGATGTCTCAGTTTTATCCAGCCGTGCCCAGTAAATTATTTGGTGTGCAACAACATTAAGGGTCAGCCTGTTGGCATTGAACCATGAATGTGTGGACTTGAGGACGTGATCAGTTGTTATAGAGAGATTCCTTAACATTGCTCACTATTATGCTAGTCCCATCTGCAATCAACATGTCCTTGATTGCAGTTTGTGAGAACTTTGTCATTTATATAAATAAGGAACAAAGGGGGGTTTAACACTCTACTCTATGGTATATTAATGTTACCAGCTTTGTAAGTGAGATTTCCTGCTTGTCACATATCTTCCCCATTTCTCTTTTTACAGTATCCCCTACAGATTTCGATTAATCTCATTTTGTAAGATGAAACGATTTATTTTCTATTCCTTTTGTCTCATTGCTTTCAGCTTATCTGAAAGAATTTCACGACTTGACAGTACTGAAAGCTTTTGTACCTTTAAATTAACTCCTACAACACTATTGTTGCCTTCTAGATCTCTTAATTATTTTATCCGTGTAATCCAATATTGCTGTTTCAGCCTACTTCTACTTATTTAAAAGACATGTTGATTACTGTTCAGTAGTCTGTGGCTGTTTAAGTACTTGGTAATTTGTTGTTTCATTAACCTCTAAAATACTTGACAGAAAGTGAGAGGGATGATGTGGATCGATAATTTGCCTATTATCACTCTTGAATAAAGATATCAGTTAGAAATTTCTGATCTGTGTGGGAACAGTCCCTCAGTGAATGCTAAATTAGCAATTTGGGAAGCAGTATGGATTATAAGCGACACTGTTACTTCATCTACACTTGCTGGCATTTTGCATTTGAGGCTTTTCATGCCCTTTTACTACTTCATGCTCACTAGTTGGAACTAATCTTATGCTGTATGCAGGTGTACACTCCTCAAGTGTATCCTGATTGTGTAATTTAAGCTTAATGTTGGGAAGATTTTATGAAGTTATCATTTAACTAATTTGGCAGGTAATTTTTGCCAATATTAATGTTACCAGCTTTGTAAGTGAGATTTCCTGCTTGTCACATATCTTCCCTGTTTCTCTCTTTACAATATCCCGTACAGATTTTGATTTATTGCTGACAGTCTTAGTATGCTATCGTTCTAAGTAGTTTTACCATTGCAATTAGCTGTCGATATTTTTTCTTATAAGTCTTTACACATCCTATGAACTGGGCATCTGTGTATCTCATTTGAGAAATGAGCCTTTTTAAAGTTGTACAGGAAGTATTAGAGCCTAATGTAATCCGGGAACTAGGTGTAGTTATCCCACAGGAATGGACTCTGGTTAATTTTTTTGCAAAACACAATTTCATAATTGGTCATGAATACTGAAGAGAAATCGTTGTAAGCATTGTTTGTGGAAAGTGCTTCTGACTGGGTTCATTACTTGGAGTATTAATTAAACTAGTAGAGTTCTGTGGAGGGAAATTTCGTCACAGGCATAGCAGAAATTGTAAGGATGAAGGCATTATGATAATATATTCCTAAATCAGTATTAATGATGTCGCTCTCTGCAGCACCCACTATTGGAAATATATTGTGTACAAGACTTTCTTTTCGATGTGTTATTCTTATGGAACTATTTATAAGTGGAGGGATGTTGAACCTTTGTAGCACATTAAGAAATAGCTCCTTAGATGCAGATTCATTCACAAGATTTTTAGTGAAGTCCCCCTAGACAATTATAGTGGCTTTCTCAGTAAGTGTAATGTCCACCTGAGACTCTTAATTTATCCATGAAAGTGTCTGTGTCCACACTAGGTGGTCAGTATACTTCTGTAATTACTATTTGGCCCAAATCTCGATGCAGTTGAACAGTAGCAGCTTCAAAATGCTTTTCAATACTCAGTGCTTCTGCCTTACACATCCTTTTGTGTTCAACATTAGAATTAATAAAAATTCAAACCCCTCCACTTCCTATAGAACTGACTCGCCAAATTGTGATGATTAATGTTAACAGTACCTAATGCAGTATTTCTACACTGTCTTCCATAACACACGTGCTATCAGCATTGGTGGCATTAACTGCAATTTCAAGTTCAAAATATTTATTTGTCAAATTTTGGATGCTGTATATAAAAAAAATATGAAAGCTTCTAGAACAAGACTGGGAGCAATTGAGCTGCACTTTGCTGTGTCATATCTGATCCAATTTTGAGGCAGGGTACCAAAAATGTTTGAGTACTATATATTTTCTAAGCCTTTTAGGTCTTCCCTTTGGCGTTTTCTGCTAGTGAAAGATCCTCAGCTGCCAGCGTAGGATGCTCTGCAACAATATGAGGTATGGCCCTCTGCTTCAAATCTAGAGTCCTCCACCGCCAATGTAGGGTCTTCTGCTACTAAGTAGGCCGAAGGAATCTATCCACTCACTCTTTGACCAGTCTGGCGTGGCAATAGAAGACAGGAAAAGGAAAGCTGAAGTTTCAAATTTCACATTTAAGATATAATTCACACAAGAGGATTGTCCAAGCGTACAGTTGTTTGACTGTCATACAGACTCCTACATGGAGGACATAGAAACTGGCACTTGTGGCATAGAGAAGCAACTGAAAGAGTTGAAACCAAATAAGTCACCAGGTCCAGATGGAATCTAAATTCATTTTTACAGAGAGTACTCTTTGGCATTACTTAGCCTGCATTTATCGTGAATCTCTCACCCAATGAAAAGTACCAAGCGAAGGAAAAAAGTGCAGGTGTACATAAGAAAAGTAAAAGAACTGAGCCACATGATTACAGACCAATATCCTTAACACTGATTTCTGCTGCAGAATTTCTTCTGAGTTCAAATATAACAAATTTCCCTGGATTTAGAAGCATCATTCGTGCAAAACTCAGCTTACCCTTTTCTCACACAATATTCTACAAACCATGTAAACCATGGATGGAGGGCAACAGGCAGAGTCCATATTCCTAGTTTTCCAGAAAGCATTTCACATGGTACCCCACTGTAGAAGATTTTGATGGGGGTCTGTGTGTCCAGTTTAGGTTTCCAGATATGTGAATGTCTCAGACTTTTTAAATAATAGAAACCAGTACACGGTTCACAACAGCGAGCGTTCATCAGAGACAAAGATATTGTCAGGTGTGCCTCAGGGAAGTGTGACAGGACTGCTTTTATTCTCTGTATACATAAATGACCTGATGGATGTAGTGAACAGCAATTTGTAGCTTTTTGCTGATGTTGCTATGGTGTACTGGAACGTGTCATCGCTGAGTAGCTGTAACAATATACAGGGTGAGTCACCTAACGTTACCGCTGGATATATTTCGTGAACCACATCAAATACTGACGAATCGATTCCACAGACCGAACGTGAGGAGAGGGGCTAGTGTAATTGGTTAATACAAACTGTAAAAAAATGCACGGAAGTATGTTTTTTAACACAAACCTACATTTTTTTAAAAGGAATCCCGTTAGTTTTGTTAGCACATCTGAACATATAAACAAATACGTAATCAGTACCGTTTGTTGCATTGTAAAATGTTAATTACATCCGGAGATATTGTAACCGAAAGTTGACGCTTGAGTACCACTCCTCCGCTGTTCGATCGTGTGTATCGGAGAGCATCGAATTACGTAGGGATCCAAAGGGAACAGTGATGGACCTTAGGTACACAAGAGACTGGAACAGCACATTACGTCCACATGCTAACACCTTCTTATTGGTCTTTTTCACTGACGCACATGTACATTACCATGAGGGGTGAGGTACACGTTCGACGGGCGTTTCATAGGACGTGGAGGACGCATAAATTGGCCAGCCCATTCTCCTGATCTTACACCTCTGGACTTCTTTCTGTGGGGTACGTTAAAGGAGAATGTGTACCGTGATGTGCCTACAACCCCAGAGGATATGAAACAACGTATTGTGGCAGCCTGCGGCAACATTACACCAGATGTACTGCGGCGTGTACGACATTCATTACGCCAGAGATTGCAATTGTGTGCAGCAAATGATGGCCACCACATTGAACATCTATTGGCCTGACATGTCGGGACACACACTATTCCACTCCGTAATTGAAAACGGAAACCACGTGTGTACGTGTACCTCACCCCTCATGGTAATGTACATGTGCATCAGTGAAAAACACCAATAAAAAGGTGTTAGCATGTGGACGTAATGTGCTGTTCCAGTCTCTTCTGTACCTAAGGTCCATCACCGTTCCCTTTGGATCCCTACGTAATTCGGTGCTCTTCGATACACACGATCGAACAGCGGAGGAGTGGTACTCAAGCGTCAACTTTAGGTTACAATATCTCCGGATGTAATTAACATTTTACAATGCAACAAATGGCAATGATTACGTATTTGTTTGTATTTTCAGATGTGCTAACAAAACTAACGGGGTTCCATTTAAAAAATGTACGTTTGTGTTAAAAAACATACTTCTGTGCATTTTTTTATGGTTTGTATTAACCAATTACACTAGCCCCTCTCCTCACGTTCGGTCTGTGGAATCGATTCATCAGTATTTGATGTGGTTTACGAAATATATCCAGCGGTAACGTTAGGTGACTCACCCTGTATAAGATTCTAGATGGGGTGTTGAATGACAACTTCCTCTAAATGTAGAAAAATGTAAGTTAATGCGGATGAGTAGGAAAAACAGTCTTTTAATGTTCGAATACAGCATTAGTAGGTTGCAGCTTGATACAGTCACTTCCATTAAATATCAAGGTGTTACATTCCAAAGTGGTATGAAGTAGAATGAGCACATAAGTTTGGTAGTAGGGAAGGTGAATGCTAGACTTCATTTTTATTGGGAGAATTTTGGGAAATTTAGATCATTCATAAAGGAGATGGCATATAAAACACTATTGCAACCCATTCTTGAGTACTCTTCAAGTGTTGGATTGAAGGAAGATATTGAAACAGGAGCTATTGCACAGATTTATAGAACCATTTGAGGCTAACTGCAGAATAATTCTACTGCTGTAGATGTACGAGGGTTGCCCAGAAAGTAATGCACCACATTTTTTCTCATTCAAATACAATGCTACAAATGTGAAATGTTACGTATGTATTATTTGAAGTCTCCTGAGTGAGCGCACCAAGTTTCCGTCACTTCCAAGAGGTAGCATAGCTGCAGGACAGTTCCAAACTGGCTTCTGTAGGTGATACATGTTACAAACAAAAAAATGGGCCTTCATTGAATTTCTCATTGCAGAGAAAGAAACTGTGGGGAATATTCACAAACACTTGTGCAAAGTCAATGGAGCATCTACTGTCAACAGGAGTACAGTTAGTTGCTGCGCATGAAGGTGAGATCATCAGAAGGTGAGATCATTAGAAGGTGATTCGGCAGAGCTCCACAATTTGCAGCAGTCAGGGAGACCATCAACGGCTGTCACACCTGACATGTTGCAGTGAGCTGCCACTTGTTTGGGCCATTAAAGGATGCCATTCGTGGAAGAAATTTTGACGACGATTAGGAGGTTAAGCACTGGCTCCAGACAAAGATCGGTACTGACAGGGAATACACATCCTTGTTTTGCGCTGAAGGAAGGCCATAGAATGGGCTGGAGATTATGTGGAAAAATGGGGTGTGTAGATAAAACACCATTCTTTCGTGTGTGTAATTCTCATTATGTTCAATAAAGAATTGTCGAAGGAAAAAAATTCAGTGCTTTACATTCTGGGCAACCCTCATACATTATGTGTAAGGGCTATGAAGATAATATGCGAGAAGTTAGGTCTCGTACAGAGGCTTTTAGACAGTCATTTTTCCCTCGCTCTATTTACAAATGCAACAGGAGAGGAAATGACTTGTAGTGATACAAGGTACACTCCGCCATCCACTGTACGGTGGTTTGCAACGTATGGATGAAGATGAAGGTGTAGTGTTTTCTACTGCAGATCTAGGCTCCTCCACTGCTGATGTAGGATCCTCTGCTGGGGGTGACCCTGGGCTCATGTGTAAGTGACCTGGGAACATCTGTGTTGACCTGCCCTCTTCTGTAGGTGACTTAATCTCTGCTGCTGTGGGCACCATGACTTCCACTGTAGGTGACATGACAGTCACTGTTCACCAGAAATTTTGCAGATGTGTTGCCATGACCTTGCTATTAGAACACATTTTTGTAATGTTCTGAATTTCAGTTGTCATTGCATTTTTACCCTTTATGTTCCTGTGGAGAACATGCCTGATGAAATGACCTCTTACAGTACTGTCTCTGTTGTTGTATTGTGACTACAGGACAGTGGCTGGCCACATATTTACCAGAGAAAGATCACCAAACTGCCGTATGTTTTTAGAAATTATCATTTTATTTACACAACCAGTTTTGGTATATTAGTAACGCCACTTCAAGCTCCTATGCAGTCCGTATATAGAGAATCAGATATATCGATGCATGTTGCAGGGCACTCAATACCTGGGTCCCATGACGTTTTGGTGGAGTGTGTACTTTGAAGACTTGATAACAACTTGAGTTTTCGTCAGGTCCTCAAAGTACAAATAACAACTTCTGAAAAGATATAGCTTTTTGGTGATTTTTCTCTGGTAAAAATCTTACATAACTGTCTGCACAAATATTGCATTGGCAGAATCATTGCAGATTTTCTGAAGACTTATGTTCATGGGCTCCTGCCCAAATACATTTTGTTTAAGGACCACAAAGATAAGATATGAGAAATTAGGGCTGATACGTATACGTAGGCGTATAGACAGTAGTTTTTCCCTCGCTCTATTTCAGAGTGAAACAGGTAAAGAAGTGGATATTAGTGGTACAGGGTACCCTCCACCACGCACTGTATGACTGCTTGCGGAGGATGTAGATGTAGATATAGATATAGATGTACTCTGTGATTAACACAAGAATTTTCCATGATACAAAGTTTGTGATGCACCCACTTCAGGTGTTTTTTGCAAAAACTTCCCTAAAAACAGTGTCTGCATGTTAGCTCTTGTTCCTATACACATAGTTAGCACCTCCAACTGACACTCAGTCACTACCAGGCTTTACTCGTAACATCTTCTCACAGCCTTTCAGTACTTCCTTGAGGGGGAGGGGGGCACTGGGCTTAATGATACCCATGACATTGAAACAAGGTTGACTGCTTGCCACGATTGCTGCTACTTCCCTTCCATGACTGTCAGATAATATAGTAATGTCATGCATTTTTTGGTCATGTTTTCTTGCTGCACTTGTTTGCTTTGTGACAACTTTGGCGTATTCACACAAATTTCTGCATTATTGGACAAGTCTGATAAAAGTGAGTCAGAGGTAAATTTGTCAGAATCCAGAGCTTGGAATTTATTATTTATCGTCAGCATGAATTAGGGATGACAGCACTGTAATTTGAATGGTTTTCTTGGCCTGCAGTAACTGTCATTCCACACACACTCACATTTGATATTTGCATCACAAAATGTATTTAACACATCTTCAGTGTTCAAAACATACCTTTTTGCTACTGAAAGTTCATATTGAAAAGCATTTTCCATGAAGTCTTCGTGATTTTCAAAACATTTGCCAATTGCTAGGTAAATACCAGGCTGGTCCCTATGTCCAGCCTCGTACTCTCACTACTCAGTGTTTAGTCTCCTGAAACTTTTAATCAGCAGCAACAGCAGCATTGTTACTATTCGTGATGCAAACAGAATCTTCAGTTACTGGAAGGAGTAAAGTTCTGTTTAGATTTCTGTATAATTTTCTTAAACTTCCAGGATCAAGTGAAACAGTTTGTTGGTGATATTTTTTGAGATGTATAACTGGAAACTTGGTTGGTGTTATAGATTTGTAGCAATATTTTGAAAAGGCACCACCTTTCTATGATTTAGTATATGAATTACAGGTGTACAAGAACCTCATGTTCAGTTGGATTTCCTGACATAGGCTTTAGGATTAATCTTCCTGATGAATTTACACTTTTCAGTGTAGAATTCTACATGATACTGAGAATACCATGATACATTAGAAATAGGATCATGTGAATCATTCCATTATCAGCCCTCAGTTTCCTAACTGTTCTTTGTTTTATTCAGCTGATGTACCAAAACAAAAAGTCAAGTAACCACATCGAGGAGCCCATTATTTTGCCAAAGCAGTTACTTATTGCCCCTATATTCTATCATTAACTCATAGAGACGTATCTTAATGCATTGTTTAATGGCTGACTCATCAATTACATGGATGTGTTAAATGTTTGTAGATTTTAATTTTGTTTAGAATGGCTTCTACTAAATTAATGCTTACCTATTTTGTTATGTATGATATTCTAAGCCGCTGATTGCTCAGCATCATTTGTAGCTGCATATTCTATGATTTGCAAAGCGTTAAGTATGTTCAGACAAAGAGGAGCAGCACACCAGATTCTCTAATTTTGATGAAATACCCTCCAAATCACTTTTTTTAAATTTATTTTTCCATTTTTGACCTGTGTTTAATATTATCAAGTACATGCCATAATTCTTGTTTCTTTGCATGGCACCATGATGTATAATAAGTACTTTTCATGCTACTGAGTACACCAAGATGACTTGAGTTACTCAAATGCATTACAAAGAATGTATGATGGATCTTGACATGAGGTGCTTTCTAGGATGAAATTAAGGCACAAAATTTGTCTAATGATAACTGGTTTATGTGAAAACCTGTAACATGATTTGCACTTCTGTCAATAAACTTCTGCTCCAAACTTGTTCACCATATCTTACAATAGGTACTGTGTCTAAAATTATTTTGTAATTTTTATATTAAATATGTAATGGGATCTCCTTGTGTATCATCCTGTTATTGTAGAATGCTACTTTTCAAAAAATCTTCCTAAATCCATGTCCAGTATTTCTATCAATATTATTTTTGACACATATGTGACATGATCATATATGTCTGTGTGTGTGTGTGTGTGTGTGTGTGTGTGTGTGTGTCTTCCTTCATTGTTAGTTTCTGTCTAGGGTGTGGAAGGATTCATTATTATTCTTTTTCAGTTCCTAACTCATTACATGTTTCCCTTGCGTTGATACCACTAATGTAATTGATTCTTTGATGATAAGTAAATAATAATACCTGGGCTCTTAGACATACAGAAAATGTATGGTAGTAGTCTGTGACACCTTGAACAACGTAGTTCCATGTTCTTTCTCTTAGCCCTCCATTACCAAAGTGTAAACTCCCATAGATGAATTTCTGAGTGTTCTAATTGTTGACAAAATTTCTCTGTTAATATTACTGTGCCGACAGTTATTGGTCCACACACCTCTATAATGTCTGTGTTGAACATAAGTTTTGCCTTAGATATCACATCTGTTGTTCCAGTATCATACTGAATTCTCAGTGTGCAAATATCTTAGTATATCTGACCACCAGAAAATCTACTATACCAGTGCCATGCAATTCACTAAAGTTTGTGTGGAGAAAATTCCTCCAATTACTCTATTAAATTCCTTGTCCAGTCCTGTACTTATGAAATAAAAGTTCTGTTGTACATCTCCGTAGTGGCATGAGTTTCCAGCTTATCCCTAGTGGCTGCCCTAAACAGTAGGCTATCTGAGCATACTGTCAGGCCCGACACAAACTTTCATTGCTGCTGATGTTTCCACCTATATCTGAACACTACTATTAGGGATTGTCCCCTGGGGTATATGGGAGTAGCACCATTGGGGGGAGAGAGTCACTAGAGCTCTGTCAGTTACCCTGTGACAAGGGATGAAATGAATTAAACACAATGAGATGAAAGTAATGGATCAATGAGGATGAAAGAAATGATGATGCAGTGTCATGAAATGATATCAGTGCAAACTGTTTAGATATGCAAAATCTGTGGTACCTGCAAACCCTATAGGAAAAACACTGGTAGTAGCTTTCCAAAATTGTGTGGAAACACAAGTAACAACAAAAGTTTGAGTCATTCCTGGAGTTGTGCTCAGATAGACAAATGGTGTGGGTGACTGCTAACAGTGAGCAGGAAATTCAAGTTGAGTTCCAGTCTGGTGCAGTATCATTTCATGTCATTACATTTTCATTGATTTTGGTCCAACAGTTATTCATTTAACTTACGTGCATTTGATTCATTTCGTGAAAGTTATATATATCTTCTGAAAGAATGAATTCCATCCTTTCAAACATCTGAAGTCATCTTATTTCCTTCATTGGATCAGCTGCCCTTAACTTATTGCAGGTTCCTTCTCTACAGCCCTCCTTCTCTACTCACTCTGCCCATTCCTCTACCCAACTGCCCCCCCCCCCCCCTCCTCTCTCTCTCTCTCTCTCTCTCTCTCTCTCTCTCTCTCTCTGTGTGTGTGTGTGTGTGTGTGTGTGTGTGTGTGTGTGTGTGTGTGTGTGTGTGTGTGTGTGTATTTGTTTGTGTTTTTCTGCTGGAATTGTGTCTAACGCAACAGTCAATTATTTAATTCGAAAACTAAGATGAGTCATTGTGGGAAGTGTTACTTGCTTTCTGCAATACTTGCAGAATTAATAGTGACATATCTTCCTTGCAGGACTAAACAAGTTTATTAAAAGTTTCCTTGACAGTTATCATAATATAGTCTTTTGAAATGGCAGATAAATGTTTCATTTCTTTATGTGTAATTGATAATTAATGGGATGAAAAGAATACATAAATAGTAACTAGACTTGATCTACGAGAATGAAAGCTGTAATGCATAGGGCATGAAAGAGGCTCTTAATGAATGTTCGCTGCTAAAACAAAGGGTAAGTTAATCCATAAGCTTATGGAATTGTGATTCTCATTTTCTGAAATGGAAATATTTGACCATGAATGCATGTTCACCTAAAAACTACCATGTGACTGTAATTTTTTTGATGCTTACGTTTGTCTTTGCTTTATTTTTTACAGCTTACATGATGGACGCACATTGTGTTGTATATCAAGCCAAAGCATCGTTGCATTCTCTGCAATTACTGAACTTGAAGACTGTTGGGGCAAAAGCTGGGGTTCACATGTTTACATAGCAGACCTGAATGTGCCATGGCATTGTCACAAGTATGTAATATGAGACTTTCTTCATTTGAAGACATATGTTGATGTTTCTGTTAAAGTTTTTGTTATTTACTTCATAGTACTCTGCTTTTGCCTGATTTTAAGATGAGTTTGCCAGTGATACTGGTTACAGTTACAAAATCATCTGTAAGTTTTGCCTGAATTCACTATACTGTGTGGTATTATAGGGAGACAACAGTGTGAACTTTGATCATGACTTTTAAGAAAACTTTGGAGACTCTAGTGTATTAGATGAATACTGTATTCCATATCAATCTATGTAGGTCAGCTATGATGGGTTTGTCATTCCAGCTTCCAGTCTGTCATTACAACTTAACTGGTCAAATGCATTTGAACTTGACAGATCAAGAATCCAAGTTGGCAGCTAGACAACATGTCATTTTTTACCGTAAGCTTTGTAAATTGCACATGGAGGTAGATGTTTTTCCCCAGGAGGCACTGTTTAACGACTTGCATTTAGAAGAGGCGACTGAAGTTTGTGGTGCCTCACCCTTGTTGTATTATACTTTTATGGATATGATGTCTGTTTTTTCGGACATGTCCGAAAAAACAGACACCATTGATGACCTGCAGCTGTCTAGAACGAAATTAGAATTATATTAATACCTTCAGCTGTTGATGGGCGTTGATATATATCAATGGGGACAGGTGAAAATGTGTGCCCCAACAGGGTCTCGAACCTGGGATCTTCTTCGTACATGACAGATGCTCTATCCCTCTGAGCCATCGAGGGCACAGAGGACAGGGCGACTGCAGGGACTATCTCGTGCACGCCTCCTGTGAGACCCACATTCTCACCTTGTATGTCCACACACTACATTCGTAGTGTCTCACACCAACACACTCATTACTCATGAAGACATTCTTACCAAGTCCCATAACAGTTCAGGGAATATGTGTGCATCTGCACAGAAGAAGAAGGTCATGGCCGGTATTGCCAGAACTATATACTTATATGGTGTCTGTTCTTTCGGACATGTCCGAAAGAACAGACACCATATCCGTCCTCCTGTGATTTGATAAATGTGGAAGAGCTGAAACAAGAATAGTATGTAGAAAGTGTTATGGAAGTGAAACATTGGAGTTGCAGGGTGTACTGTACAAATGGCTATTCTTACGCCGACATTACAGTCTCTGGTATTACCCAAGTGTGGTAAATAATGACTTATTTATTCTGTCATAAATTTCATCCTTTTATTCCCAGTACAGTAATATATCTTTGTATCACGCTAGGTGTGTGTGTGTGTGTGTGTGTGTGTGTGTGTGTGTGTGTGTGTGTGTGGGCGCGCGTGCGCGCGCGTTTGTGTGTGTGTGTGTGTGTGTGTGTGTGTGTATGTGGGCGCGCGTGCGCGTGTGTGCGTGTGTGCATGTGTGCGTGTGCGCATGTGTGTGTGCGCGTGCGTGTTTGCATGTGCGTTTGTGTCACCATTCAATTTTGTGATCAAAAAATTTACTCAGAAAACGGCTTAGTCTAACCTGGCTGTTACAGCTGAAGCTGGTGTGAACAGGTGTACCTGAAAGAGTAGATTCAGTCATGTTCAATAGATAATGCTA
Organism: Schistocerca americana; assembly: GCF_021461395.2. NCBI lineage: Eukaryota > Metazoa > Arthropoda > Insecta > Orthoptera > Acrididae > Schistocerca > Schistocerca americana. The sequence goes on along the minus strand of NC_060130.1, from coordinate 208,510,526 downwards.
TTAGTCTCCTCCATACTACCAAGAAAGACAAGGGATATGAATGCAGTACCTCACTCACAACTCTTAATGTCACCCCAATAAGAAGAAAGAGAAAAGTTAAACACTGTGGCCAAAACAAGGAACAGTTTAATAAAAACTATTGCAGTTAATAATGGTATTGATCTCTTGTTAGTTGAAAACATCTTCAAAATTAAAACTGATGCTAAAGCGACTACTTTAGGCATCAGTGCTGTTTCTGACAGTAACGAATAGAAGGAAGATTTTGCGGTTCCATTTTTATGCCCAATTTCTTATAGTATTCATCATCTTCTAATTAAAAAATATGGATGTAAAGTTGCCTTTTCTAGTAACAATAACTTACAAATGGGCATATGTCACTGTCCATGCGTAATAGGTAGCGCAACTTGTGTATTGTTTTCATAGCAGCAATGTAAGCCGCTCAGTCTGATGTTACTTGCAAGGTGTATGTACCAAAGACTGGAAAGTTTTTAATTTTTGAGTTGAGCAGTCTGCTCTAAATATTGAATATTGCCTTCTCAGAATATAACTTTACGTAAGTAACCTTTCTATGTTATGGCATTTTTCATCTTGGTTAATGTTTCTGCCAAACTTAATTTACTATATATTATTTTGTAGGAATTTTAAATTAGGGTGTCGATACCTGGGTAAATATATTAAACAATTACTTGCAACCGGTTGGCAATGTTACGTCCACATTGAAACTTATATATGTTTACTGACAGACAGCCACGTTCAAAACTGTCTAAATAAGAAAGGCATCAGCTTCACACATCTAGGAGAAACTTACAGACACCTTTCACTGATTTTTATCTAAAGAATCAGATGATGACTGATCTACATAGGGAATGCAAATTGATGTCTGCATGAGGAAATTATTTAATCCCAATGGACCCTCCTCCCCCCCCCCCCCCTCCCCTCCCGAGCTCACACACACACACACACACACACACACACACACACACACACACACACACACACAATATGCTTGTGAATTAAAGAAGAGGTGCAGCATCATTGTGTGGAAAGTAAGTTCACTGGACGAAAAATTAATCGCCCCTTGAAAAATATGTACAAGAATCATTTAATATTGTGTATTTTCACCCCTGGAATTGATAACCACCTGAATTTGGTTAGGAAGTATGGCCATAAGGTAGTGCAGGGCATCGCATCCAGGTTAAAGCATTCACTGAGGATTTGATTGCACAGTTCCACCAAATTGCGGGGATGCTGATGTCAGCGTTTCACCCACTGTTCCAACATGTCACACATAATTTCTGGGGGATTCAAGTTAGGTGATTTTGCAAGGCAATTCAGATGTAATTGGGTGGGGGAGTGTTCAAGAAACCAGTCACATATTCTTCCAGCCCGATGAACTTTACTGTTGACGTCTTTATGTTCCTGTGTGAGCAACGTCTCTTGCTAGGTGACGGACTCCAAATGTTCAAAAATGGTTCAGATGGCTCTAAGCACTATGGGACTTAACGTCTGAGGTCATCAGTCCCCTAGACGTAGAACTACTTAAACCTAACTTACCTAAAGACATCACATATATCCATGCCTGAGGCAGGATTCGAACCTGCGACCATAGCAGCAGCGCGGTTCCAGACTGAAGTGCCTAGAACCGTTCGGCCACACCAGCTGGCTCCAAATGTTCATTGCATGCAGTTCCCATCATAATATTCTCTCACTAACAGGGGGTAATGGACCTTCATTCACTGCCTGCAGCAATTGCTGTCAGGTTTGGAAGTGATTTTGATTCACAAGCTGTGAAACATGTCTCCGTTTCCTGTCATTCAGGATCTTTTTTGGAAAACAATTCTGACATCATGTTTTGTGGCTATATGTATTACATCACTGCTTGTAGACACGTTGAACTGTCCACTGCAAAACACAAACAAACTTTGGGTTGCCAAGCTGAGGAATGATCAGTGCTGCCAATCCTGTATAACCAAAAATTGCAGGAGTGCTTCAGCTGCTACTGTCTGATGTGAAAATGGAATACTGTGTGTCACAGGAAAGGAAGATTTTGTCTTAACTGTATTGTTGGTAAGGCTGATACAAATCTACAAAAAGGGAAAACAAAGCTGTCAACATCAAAGCTCACTGTGTGTGATGAGGTGGACAGCTGTTGTGTGACAATCATTAACGAGTAACCTCTGGTACACATGCCCAATGCCAGTTGAATTAGGCTTGTACAGATGCACTTTTATTTCCCGAGCTGCTCATGTTACCCAAGCAAAATCCATTAATTTAATCCTCCCCATCCCTTAGCACATACAGAAGACATTGAAGAAACACACACACACACACACACACACACACACACACACACACAGAGAGAGAGAGAGAGAGAGAGAGAGAGAGAGAGAGAGAGATATCTGTGCCTCTACATGGTGCCAGCTGGAGACACAATGTGAAGATGGGGTTGGGTGTGGTTGTATGGAGTGTGGCTGGTAGAGGGGGGGGGGGGGGGAGTGGCGGGAGGCAGGAATAGGGGTGGGAGGTGAGTAGCTAGTAGCTTGGAGGGAGGTAGCCGGTTTGCTGGCTAGGAATGGGGGAGGAAAACATGGCAGGTGCACAGGCTAGGGATGTGATGCATGGATGTCATAGCAGATGGGGAATGTTGCACGATGAAGGTGACAAGGTGACACAAATTGTGAGGTGATGACAGGATGGAGGAAGGGGAAACTGTTGTTGGAGGGAGTGGGGACAGTGTGTTAATGGAAATTAAAGCAAGGAGGATTACTAGAGTGAAGGATGTGCTGGAAGGATAATTTCTATCTGTGTAGTTCAAAGAAGCTGGTGGTGGAGAGAAGGATCCAGATGGCACAGGTTGTGATGCAGCCATTGAAGTCTACCATGTTATGCTGAACAGCACGTTGTGCCTCCATGTGGTGGGGTCCTATAAGCCTGTGGCAGGACTGGAGCAGGAAGTGCTGTTTGCCAGGACTGGGCAGGAAGTGCTGTTGAATGGATTGGGTAGGTCTTGTGCCTGTGTTTTCCACAGGAATATGAGCCCTGTGGCAAGAAGTTGGGAGAGGGAGTGGCATAGAGATCGACTAGTATGTTGTGTAGGTTGGGTGGGCAATGGATCACCACCGTAGGAGAGGTGGGAAGGATCTTGGATAGGATGTCCATTTCAGAACATGATGATAGATAATCGAAGCCATGACAAAAAATATGGTTCAGTTGTTCCAGTCCAGGGTGACAATGGGTGATGAGGGGGCACACGTCTGTGGCTGATTCAGGGGTGGGGGGTGGGAGTTGGGTGGGAGTGTTAAGGTTAGGGTTAGGGTTGGGGTTGGGGTTGTATGTCCAGGAAAGTGGCAATTTGTGTTGAGAAGGGGCACATGAAGCAGATGGGGTAGTAGGTGTTAAGGTTGTGGAGGAATGAGGATAGGATCTCTTGGCCCTGAGTCCAGATCATGAAGATATCAGTAAGCAAACAAGGTGTTTGGGAGGCTAGGAAGGTTTCCTCTAGATGGTCCATTAGAAGGTAGACACAGAAGTTTGCTATGTGGGTGCCCATGGCTGAGCCGCAGACTTGTTTATATGCCTTTGCCTTAAAGGAGAAGTAGTTGTGTATCAGGATATAGTTGGTACGGTGTATGAGGAATGAGGCCTGAGTCTAAAGGAAGTTGGGAGAGGTAGTGTTAGATAGCAGCAAGGCCATGGACATGAAGGGTGTTGCTGTGTAGGGTGTTGGGGTCTACAGTGATGAATAGGGATCCTGGAGGTAAAATGGGTGGGGATGGTTGAGAATCAGTAAATGAAGTGGTGTGTGTATTTACTGTGAGAGGCTAGGTTTTGGGTGATTGGTTGGAGGTGCTGGTCAACAAGAGTGCAAATTCTCTCAGCAGGAGCACGATAACCACCTATGGGGTGTCGAGGATTGTTGGGGTTTATGGATTTTGGAGAGTATGTGTGTGGGGTGTCCTTTGGGTGAGGAGGGAGGTGGAATCATGGGAGAGGTTCTGGTATTGACCTAATGATTTCGGTAGGGATTGGAGGTTATGTTGGAGTTCTGAAGTGGGATTAATATGGCAGAGATTGTAGATGGAGGAGTCCGACAGTTGGCAGAAGCATACTCTCTGGTAGCCATTGAAATTCATCACAGCAGTGGTGGAGCTGTTGTCTGCCAGGAGGATGATTAGGTCTGGATCTGTTTTGAGGTTATGTAAGGCTGTCCTTTCCTATGACGAAATGTTAGTATTTTTAGGATTTGACCTGGGGAAGGATGGTGAGGCCAAGTTGGAGGTAATAAGGAGTTTGGGAAGGTGACCACGGGATTGTTAGGTGTGTGTGTGTGTGTGTGTGTGTGTGTGTGTGTGTGTGTGTGTGTGTGGGAGGGGGCCGACAGGTAGATGGTAGTATGAACTGAGAGAGGCAAGGTTAAGTGTCGGGACAGTGGGACTTTGGTTGGAGGAATTTGTGGTAAACAAATGTTCCCACTGCAGGGTTCGGGAGAAAAAGAGTAGGTCTTTGGGAAGCCCAGCATGGTTAAACTCGGGTGTGGGGCTCAAGATGAGGCATTTAGATAGGACTGAAACTTCTATGGGATTGGTATTTTTGGTGGCAAGGTGAACAACAGTGTTCTGGGTTTGTTTGGATTCTGGGTATCATAGAGTGTTCGGAGGGAGTTTTAAAGGATGTGGCAAGTAGTAACTATTAAACACTACCCTTCCCAACGTCCTTCAGACTTTAAACCCACTACCTCATTCCTCTTACTTGTTACCAACTACATCCTGATACACAGCTATTTCTCCTTTGAGGCAAAGGTAGATAAAAAAAATTCACAGCACAGCCATGGACATCTGCATGACACTATTGTGCCAGTTTTTCTATGGACCACTTAAAGGAAACCTTCCTAGCCTCTCAAAACCCTAAGACCCTTCTGTGGTTCAGGTCCATTGATGATATTTTCAGGGTCTGGACTCAGGGCCAAGACACACTATCCTCAAGTGTTTCAGAACCTTGACAGCTTCTCCCCCACCTGCTTCACATGGTCATTCTCAGCTCAGTGTGTCAACATCCTGGACATTGACATCCATCTCTCTGAGAGCCCCATCCACACCTCTGTCCATATTAAACCCAGTAACCACCAACAGTATCTGTCTGCATTTTGACAGCTGTTATCTCTCCCACACCAAGATATCTCTTCCATGCAGCCTGGCCACTCGTGGATGGTGTATTGATGAGAACTCTCTTGCCCAGTATGCTGAAGGTCTCACAAGGGTGCTACTTCCTAAACCCAGTCTGCAAACATATTTACCATGCCATATCCTCGCGCGCACCTAATCCTCCCATCATCCCCAAGAATCAACCACAAAGGAGTAACCCCCTAGTCGCACAATATCGCCCTGGACTGGGACAACTGAGCCATATCTTTCTTCTGGGCTTTGATTACCTTTCGTCCTGAAATGAGAGAGAGCCTGTACAAGATCCTTCCCATCCCTCTGTGGAGTTCTGTAGACCACCCAACCTACATTCCTATGCCACTCCCACTCCCATCCCCTTGCCACAGGGACCATATTTCTATAAAATACCCAGATGCAAGACCTACCCACTTCACCCACCAAACACTTCTTACTCCAGTCCTATCACAGATTTATCCTAGCCCATCAGAGTCAAGGCCACCTGTGGAAGCAGCCTTGGCATAAACCAACTCTGCTCCAATCATTGCACATATTTTTATTTTGGTGTGACAACCATCCAGCTGTCCATCAGAATGAATGGCCACCGACAAACTGCAGCCAAATACAGTGTTGAACACCTGCTGGCACAATGTGCAGCTGTGCACAACATGGTCTATTTCTTTGGCTGCTTCACAACCTGGACCATCTCTATCCTTCCCTCCACCAGCAGCTTCTTTGAACTGCACACATGAGAATTATTCTTGCAACACGTCCTTCATTCCAATAACCCTCCTTGCCTCAATTTTCATTAACCCACTGGCCATACACCTTTCACCCAACAGTTTCCGCTTCCTACATCCTATCACCCCCTCTCAATTCATAACTCTACATCCCCTTCATCGTGCAATGCTCCCCATCAGATCCAACACCTGTGCATCACATGTCTAGTCAGTGCACCTACCATCCCTTCCCCCCTCTTTCCTAGCCAGCAAACCAGCTTCCTCTCTCCCTCTACACACCCCACCCCACCCCACCCCACCCCACTCCACCACACCACGCTCCGCACCACCACAGGTGTATGCAGGGATGCCAACTGCATTTTTCTCCAACATACCTTGGGTGTCAAATTACGAAAGTTCCGAAATTTTTTGAACAGACCTCACAAATTCACGAAATCTAAACATCTAAAATTAAAAATATTTAGCACAATTTTCTAAGCAATAAGCTTACTTAATTTTAGCATTGCTTCAAACTCTGAAGTCTTTTCAGTAGTAGGTTCTGGCAGCCCATTTCATTTGATTTTTTTTGTTTTGTTCCCATAAATAATACCTGGTGACTACTGGAACATGTCCATGAAGAAGACCAAAATTCTTTTCTCCCCATATCCTAATTAAAACAAACTTCATCTGGCAATTTTCTTTAGGTGTTCCACAGTATCTCGTGTATAATTTGAGATGGATGTTGGACGGTTTCTTCAAAGTGTGTGTGTCTAATTTCCTTTACTATCCTCATCTAGGCTTCAAGACTAATTGGCCATTACACCCTAACCTACCTTCCTTCCATCTCCCTTTGCTCCAATTAAAATGCTGTTACCATTGTTAGGAGAGATGAACCTCTCCCTCTCCCTAATTCTTTCTTATAGTTGATGTTTTATGAGCATGACATTTTTGCTGTCAGTATTACTCTCACAAACTGTCTATCTATTTAACATTAAAATTCTATTTTGGTATTGCAGACTGCTTTGCTATACTTGTTGCAGTGAAATTGTGTAATATGTACATTTTTGTATTACAGGGTTATTTCTAACAAGGCTATAGTGACAGCACTAGAATGGGATGTTCCTGGTGATAAGTTGCTGGTATGTATTTATTGCTGTTGTGTAATATCAAAATCGGTGATCGAAAATTACCTCATCCTCATAAACAGCTGAAGGCGTGATGTGTTCGTTAATACTACACAACAGTGTACCTAATTTATTTATGTTGTTGGATTAAATGAAAATAAAATATTGCATCAAATCATAGTGCACAAAACTTCAAATTCAGAAGTGAAAATTAATTTTTGAGAAATAATATTAACTGAAATAGGCTTCATTTTAATTCTTGTCTCATGTTGTATAATTTTTATGATCTATACTGGGAGAAATTACTGATAAACTTGTATGAAAATTACTTCCTCATTAAAACATGGTTCCAATGCAACCCTCCGCAAATTGCTGCAGATTTCAGTGCTGTGACATCAGCAAGTGTCAGTGTGCGAACCATTCAATGACACATCATCGATATGGGCTTTTGGACCTGAAGGCCCACTCTTGTACCCTTGACGCCTGCAGGACGAAGCTTTATGCCTCACATGAGCCTGTCATCATCGACATTGGTCTGTTGATGACTGGAAACATCTTGCCTGGTCTGACATTTCAAATTGTATTGAGCGGATGGGTGTGTATGGATATGGAGACAACCTCATGACTCCATGGACCCTGCCTGTCAGCAGCGGACTGTTCAAGCTGGTGGAGGCTCTGTAATGGTGTGCGGTGTGTGCAGTTGGAGTGATATTGTACCCCTGATTTGTCTGGATATGACTCTGTCAAGTGACACTTACATAAGCATCCTGTCTGATCACCTGCATCCATTTATGTCCATTGTGCATTCTAATGGACTTAGGCAATTCCAGCAGGACAATGTGGCACCCCACATGTCCAGAATTGCTACAGAGTGGCTGCGGGAACACTCTTTTGAATTTAAACACTTCCACTTGCCACCGGACTCCCAATACATGAACATATCTGGGATGCCTTGCAACGTGCTGTTCAGAAGGAATCTACACCCCCTCGTACTCTTACGGATTTATGGACATCCATGCAGGATTCACAGTGTCAGTTCCCTCCAGCACCACTTTAGACATTAGTCAGGTCCATACCACGTTGTGTTGTGGCAATTGTGCTTGCTTGCAGAGGCCCTACACAATATTAGGCAGGTGTACCAGTTTCTTTCGCTCTTCAGTGTATATGCAGTTTACCTTTTATTTTACATTGTATTTGTCCTGTGGCTGCTAACCAAAATCAGCCACAGGTCTACATTGTTAAGCCATGTCATCTGCAAAAAAGAAAAAGAATTGTATGTTCAACTAAAATTGGTGGCATATACCCGTTTCTGGTCTTACCATTGTAGTATTTGCCTTATCCTGAGCTGTTACAAGTTTGTTATTGTGTGCCAAACATGTTGTTGTGTAGTTTAACTGAACATGTGGACATCAGTATAAGGTTTGTGAACCTTAGGTATGACAAACTATTCCATGCAGTTTGTAATTCATGGATTATGTTTCATATTTTCACAGTGTTTACCGACTTCTTCTCCTGCTCATTTGTGAATAATGCTTCTTACTATGTTGTTGTGGCTTGGAAACACATTTCTCTGCACAAGTTTACATTTCTGATGCACTTTGACATGATGTAATAATTTTGACCTGTGGTTGATTTTGGTTGGCAGCCATAGGACATACGCAATGTAAAATAAAAAGTAAAGTGCATATATAATTGAAATAACAAAAGAATCTGATGTGGCTTATTTCCTAACCTAAACATAATCTGTATGTATGTATCTCAGAAAAATAAAAGAAAAAAACCTGCAGGGGATGCTATGGTGAAACATGTTTTGGTGTTAAAATTAAAAGAAGATTTTGTGTACTTCCAAAAAGGTGGATCCATTCTTAATTCATTATAAAAAGCTTGAGAAACAAGACCAGAAACTAAACAGACTATTGAACACAAACCTTCACAATAGAAACAACAGACACTGGCACACACAACATTTTGAAAGAGTTGTTAATTTAACTGAAATAAAGTTCTCAACATAGGAGGAACTACTACAAAATGGACCCAAACACAATCTAAACACACTTCGCACAAAGAACAATACAAAACATCACTATATAAAGTTAATGCACAATAAACAGTTAGAAAGGAAAGATACAGGAAATTTCTATTCAGGGCTAACTGGAGAACTAATAGCAGAAGAAAGCAGACAGCTTATCAGAAAGAACAAAAATACCACCAGTGATCACAAGATAACCACAGAAGAGAAAGCAGCCAAAGACGTACACAATAAACTGAAGTCAGAAAATGCAATGGTCACAAGAACAGACCAGGGAAGAACCTTGGTTATCACGTGTGAAAAGGACTATACTGAGAAAACACTGTATTTCATAACAGCAAACCAAACAAGAAAACTAAAAAGTGACTCCACCAAAAGATTCCAAAGAGAGACACAAAAACTACAAAAAATATCAAATCTACACTCTGACTGCCAAATAAAAAGAATAGCACAGAAGAACCCCGGGGCACCCACACTGAGAACTTTACCAGATTCACAAACCTGATAATCTGATGAGAGCAGGAAGCTTAGAAAACACTAACGACCTAATCAACAAAATAAAAGACATGAATGTACCCAGCACAGCTACACTACTGTCATTTGACAGTGCATCATACCAACAGAAGAAACAATCAAAATAACTGAAAGACAACTAAGACAGACAAACATTATCTTGCAAATACAAACAGTATGAACTATTTTGAAGGTAATCACAGGACAAAATTATTTCAGCTAGAAAGATGAGTTCTGCTTTAAACAGGAAGCACTCCTATTGGGGTCACCCATAAGCAGCATGCTGGCCAACATCTTCCTTAATCACCTTGAAAACAAAGTCTTTTAAGAAATAATAAAATTAAAACAGTACAAAGTAATACATTGGTACCACTACGTTGATGACATAATTTCCTTGATAGATGAAACACTTGACTGGATACTACAGAGACATCAATACTGCTGACCCAAAAATACACTTTGCCCTTGAAACTGAAAGAGACAAAACATAAATTTCCAAGACATATCAATAGAAAACAAAAACCACAAACACTGGTTCTCAATATACAGAAAACCTACATCAACCAGTATAGTTATTCACAACAGGGCAAACCACTTGAAAGCCCACAAGCAGGCAAGCCTCAGATACATCCTACACAGATTTAACAGAATCCCAATGGACAAAGATAGCTACCCACAAGAACTAAACATAATCAGACAGACTGGTAACAAACTGAACAATAAAATAAAAACACAACTGATGCAGAACACACGCAACAGTATCACAACACAACAGACCAGCAGCAACCAGACAACAGAGGACACACGGGGCACGTAAGTGAAGAATCCACAAACAATAAGAGAACGTGGCACACCCTGGCGTTTAACAACAAAATAACACACATGATAGGAAACATCATAGGAAAACAGGATATACATGTGGCATATAAAACAAGTAACACCAAGCAGAAAAGATTAAAAACACCCAACACCACCATAGATAAATTCAACAAAGCAAGCATATACCAGCTAACCTGCAAAAGACAGTGATTCAATATACGTTAGACAGACATGCAGAAGTTTCAGTGTAAGATACTCTGAACATGTAAGAACATTGAATAGCGACAGAACACATTCCACATTTGCAGCCCACCTCATCAAAAACAACCACCATCCCACTGACATAGAAACAGACCTCCAAATCCTAAAACACAGTAACCATCTGTACCAATTTTTAACAATAGAAGAAGATTATGACAGCCGGAAGCTATCACAAGGGGGGGAAAAATTCTCAGTGACCAAATAGAACTGTGTAACAAAATACTATTCAACACACTAAATGAATTATCAGACAGCACAAACTAGAACACCCCCCCCCCCCCCCCCCCACTCCATTCACACACACACACACACACACACACACACACACACAATGAAAACAAATGGCACAGATTCAAAGTTTGTGGACATCAAATGGGACTTAACATCTGAGGTCATCAGTCCCCTAGACTTAAAACTACTTAAACCTAACTAACCTAAGGACATCACACACATCCATGCATGGGGCAGGATTCGAATGTGCGACTGTAGTGTTCGCGCGGTTCCAGATTGAAGTGCCTAGAACTGCTCGGCCACTGCAGTGGGGCACAGCCCTGACAAGAGGACATAGCATGGCATAGTGCGAAGTCCAGAGTACACACACGAATTTTAAGCATTTAAACCATACCAAAAATGTCTCAACTCATTACTGTTTTGAATTGCTTCCAGTACATATTGACATTTAAACTCCTACAGATGTAATTGTTACCCAAGTGACTAGCAGAGGAAAGAAAGTCAAGACAGTGTTTGATGTTACATTGTAGGAGACGTCCTTCAATTGGGACTTCAGTTTGTAGACATGAAATATTATATAACTTAGTTCTTATGGTAATTTTTGAATAATGTGTATTTGACTAACAATGAAACAGGTTCATGTTTATTCCATGTAGTCATCACAAAAATGTGAAGTGTCTATTGGATGACGTAAAGAAACATTTTCTATGCAACAGGCACACCTGATAAAAGAAAAATAATGCATTCAGAGACTTCACAGTGATTACTAGTTTTATTTAGACAGGAATGGAAAGGAGCAAGAAATGGTCATGGCCATTATTCTACATATTGTCTGGGTACTAGGCATACTTGATCTAATTCATATAATGTGATGATGCAGACTGAGAATACAGAAATGATCGAAGTTTAACAGTACTTTTCTGCTGATGCATCTGAAATGACAAAAGAGCTATTGGAAGTTATATTGTTCAGTTATTTTCTTAGAAGTGCTTTACACTGTTGGAAAGCTTTTTTTATCGTGGGACTAGAGTGCACTATTAGTTCCAGGTGGAATTCTATTTATATTAAGTCTTTTCATCATCCTCCTAAAGGCAGAGGGGTCATTATGTTCAGGCCAAGAGTCCAATAGAAGCAATCACTTATTCTCTGCAATTGGTAAGAAGGTGTTTCCAATGTAACATGGAAAAATTTTCTCTCCTGTTTTTCCAGATTTTACTATCTCAATTACGAGACTTGTGCAGGTAAACAGTCCTTCTTTTTTAATTTTTGGTCCTAATTTGTCAGTTTGCCATGTTGTTCCTGAAGACAGAGGTAAAGCTGTAGAAACAGTAATCCACTGATACTGGTTTTGTTGTATATGGGTGTGTCACAGCATTCATTGATTGCACAAGCAACTCTCTCTCTGTTTTTTCTTTTCCTCTCCTCGAAATGATGAATTTATTTTGCATGAAACCTGACTGATTTATACACAGCTTTATACACAGCTTTTAGGTGATAACAAGAAGCTTTGTCTTCATGTCAGACATATGAATTTCTTGATAGCATTACTTATTTATGACATCTCCTCGACATGTTTACTTGAGGTAAACTTTTTAATTTTGTGACTTCCTTTTCCATGTAATTTCTCCTGAGTCTGTTTAACTAAGTCGTAGAAGCCTGGAAGGCAGTAATGTTTATCGTACTTGCAGTTCAGAGCACCAAGTCTTGTAGATCTCCATTGGTAACTGTGCATTGACTCTCACGAGCAATTCTAAATCTTTTGAATGGTTTTTCTTTCACACTTCTGTGAGTTTCATTTTGACTCATATTTTGTTCTTCTTGTAAGTCTTTCTTCCATTCATATGATTCATGTTCAGATTTATGAAATGAAACTGGCCTGCACACGGCTTAAGTTGAAGTGTTTTCTCCCTCCTTAGTTTAACCAAAACATTTACAGTCGTTTCTTTCTCACTGAAAGCTATAACTGTGCATGTTTTCTTTGTGTTTGGAAGGTACTCTATTTTTGTTCTCAGCTTCAATTAGCGCAGCAGTTGTCTTTTGAACAACAGTTCATGAAATTGTCTTGAGTCATTTCCTGTTTCTTCTCATGTTTCCTCAATTTTTAACAAAATGTCAGCATCATTGGAATGAATATCCAAGAAATTAGCTAATAAGTAACACATATGTAGGTCTTCAGGAGAAGTAAGTGTTTTCGATTGCATACCATGTTTTTCACATTACATCGTTACAAGGCTGAAAACATTAACTGGATTCCACAATCCTGTGAAACTCTGGAACCTGCACAAAGATAGATGCTATTGGCAAGCATATATGAAGAATTAACAAAGAAAATTAATTCAGTTTTATCTCCAGGGTTAATGCTTAGTGATACTGCAAAGGCAGCTACTAAGAGGCATCTTCAGAAAGTAAATGTACTAGAGTTTTATATTTTTTCAGACAAAGTGTATTTGAAAAAAATTGCAGAATAGTGTTGATATACTTGTTGTCTATTTTTTCAAATAATCACCATCCAATTCCTTGCACGTGGTGAGCCAAGGCACAAGCTTCTTTATAGCATCCTCGAATAACTCTCCTGCCAGATCCTTCCTCCACTTCAGAATGTCTTTCTGCACCTGCTCATCTGTTGAAAATCTAAATACACTCATTTTTGCCTTCAGCAAGGTGAGAAGATAATTTGAAGGCACCAAGTCAGAGAATGAGGGGATTGGGCGGGGGGTTCAAAATAACCTGATCAAATGTGTCCAAGCACACTCCCCTCATGAGCATCCCCCTTCTTTTGTTTTGAGTGTTCCTTTTCAGTTTTTTAGGGTCTCCCAATATCGTTGTGCATTTATCGTCTCCCCCTGAGGCGGAAATTCGATCAAAATGGTGCCTTTTTGGTCACAAGACTCTGAGGCCATGATTCTTTTGTAGCTGAAATTGTGGTTTTGAATTTCTTGTGCTGTTCTGTCAGCTGTTTTGGGACCAATATTGCCCACCATTTGCTTATATGGTCGCAGGTTCGAATCCTGCCTTGGGCATGGATGTGTGTGATGTCCTTAGGTTAGTTAGGTTAAAGTAGTTCTAAGTCTAGGGGACTGATGACCTCAGATGTTAAGTCCCATAGTCCCTTAGAGCCATTTGAACCATTTTTTGTGCACCATTTTTGGTATCCCAGCATTTCTGTGCCTGTCTCCTATAAGAGAGTTCTGTATAGTTGTGGAAACATCACAGAAATTTTATCTATTGTCAATTGGCGATCTTCATGACAGTTTCCTTGATTTTTTGCACCAATTCATTGGTCAGAATGGAAGTTCTTAGACTCCTGTGTTCATTGTGAACATTTGTTCTGCCTCCATGAAACTCCCTATACCACAACACTCTTACTCTGTTCATAACACTTTCACCATAAACATTTTGATTGAGAAAAAAGTTTTGGTTGGTGTTATTCCTTCCATGAGTATGAAGCGGATCATAGCATGTGACTTACACTTGGCGGGATTTCTTACTGACCCCTTTTGTACAATTGAACACTACAATGTGATTTTCTGTACCAATGTGTACCCATGATGCTCACTCTGCTCTGGGCATCACTCTTTACCACGTTGCCAACTCTCAAAAAACAAAAGACCACAGCCTGTTACGGTTTCAGTATGCTCACTTTCTGAACATGCCTCATAATAATTATGGATATTCAATGAGTTGAAAATTTGAGCAAAAAGTAACTGTGAACAATTGTGTCATTGAAACTGTCAACAGAAACTGAAATTTGCTTTACAAATCATGATCATGTTGTGCTGTGTTATCTGTTTACTGATGTGCCGTCAACCAAGGATATGTGCCCACCGTGTTGGGTGTACGCTGTCTGCTTCAGCCATGGCATGAGTGTACATTTCTCCAGCCATATGGTGAGCCAGGAATTTGGCAAATTTCAGCATTTTAAAAAAAATATTTGTCTTTTGTCTTAGCAACTAAAATTTTGACATTGTGCTTCTTTTGGGGTATTCTCCTTGTTAAAAAATTTCAGGGCATTTTTGACATGTTGGATTGCACTTTCCGCTTGATAGTGATGTATGTCCGGATGTCTTGTCACGCTCACCACTTAAAAGGCTGTAATTTTCACAATTGATAGTTGGATGATTAAAGTCTCCTCTGATGACGACAGAATGATTTGGTAACTTATGTACTAGTGAAGCTAGCTTTTCTTTTACATTTTCAGTTAGAGCTTCACTGTTTCCTTAGGAGCACTTCAAACTCTGGCACTTTGTTGCAAATGCTTCAGGAGTAAATCACTAGAATGTTAATATGCTAGCCTGTAGGAAGCATTTCGTTGGGTCTTGTACGAACACTTCTGTCCCTCCTACAGTTATTGTTATTTGGACTGCATAAGAGTTGCCTAATCTAAGAAAGCGAGGTTGGACTTCTCAACCTCCTCTGCCTGTCCCTGGGATGATAACAGTATGACCTTGGAATGTATACGAAAGGCGTCATTTGTTCCAACGTGCATCACCGTCTACAGATGGCTGCACCTTGTTCCCTCAGTAAAATTCATAAAAATTTCAAATTCCTCCAATATTTTAGGGAATGACTCTTTAGGGTTGTATGTATTACTTCCAATGTTGTTATATATTTTGTGTCGTAGGCTTCACACAGATTATGTTCATACAAAATACAATTTTATTATTTGTGTGTACATATTTCATAAATCAATAAAAAGCAGAATGACTAAAATAGCAACATGGTTGCTATGAATGAACTACAAGAAAAGCATATAGACATAGCTTCTATGACAGAGTAGTCAACCTCACCAAGATACACATTTCTGAAAAAGAACAGCAAAGGCTAAATGAACGATTATTATGTGTCTGTCATGTTCCTTTAAAACAGCAAGATATTAGACATTCAATTGGGCAAATGAAAGCAACACATACACAAATGCAAGAAAAACCATATTAATATTGGGAAATGACTTTAACCATGAAAATAAAGAAAACATTAGAAGACAAAATATTAAAAGGTTTCAGTACAGAAACAAGCTGCACAGTATTAATAAAAAAAACTATGCACCCTGATAGAATGATCTGATGGAATGGAAATTGGTAGATATTGTTGTGGACTGGCAAGACAGCCAATCCACTATGACAGGAAGCCGAAAGGCACGCGTTTAAGCTCACGCAGGCTGGCATGAGGTCTGGAACAGGACAAGGAATTTATAGTAGCAAAGAACGTACGTAACTACTGGAATACTTAACTTTAATTCATAATTGGTGAACATCGCTCTTGACGGTACATGTTTTACAGCATCAATAGTAACTGGTAATGGCGCCTTGCTAGGTCATAGCAAATGACGCAGCTGAAGGCTATGCTAACTATCGTCTCGGCAAATGAGAGCGTAATTTGTCAGTGAACCATCGCTAGCAAAGTCGGCTGTCTAACTGGGGCGAGTGCTAGGAAGTCTCTCTAGACCTGCCGTGTGGCGGCGCTCGGTCTGCATTCACTGATAGTGGCGACACGCGGGTCCGATGTATACTAACGGACCGCGGCCTATTTAAAGGCTACCACCTAGCAAGTGTGGTGTCTGGCGGTGACACCACAGATATAGTGTACACATACAGACAGAAAAATGACTACAATTTCAGAAAAATTGGACACTTTAATGAAGAGAAAGAGCTTCAGAAATTGAGCAAGTCAATAATACGTTGGTCTCTATGCAAACAATTATTCAGCTTGGCATCGATTGATTGATTTTTTGGATGTCCTGAGGGATATTGTGCCAAATTCTGTCCAGTTGACACTCTAGATCGTCAAAATCTGTAGCTGGTTGGAGGGCCCTGCCCATAATGTTTCAGACATTCATAATTGGGAAGAGATCTGGCAACCTTGCTTGCCAAGGTAAGGTTTCACAAGCACAAAGACAATCAGTAGAAACTCACAGTGTGTAGGTGGGCGTTACCATGCTGAAATGTAAGCCTAGGATGGCTTGCCATGAAGGGTAACAAAATGGGGCTTAAAATATTGTCGACATACTACTGTGCTGGAAGGGTGCTGTGGATGACAACCAAATGGGTCCAGCTACAAAATAAAATGGCACACCAGACCATCACTCCTGATTGTCGAGCTGTAAGGCAGGCAACAGTCAGGTTGGTATCCTGTCGCTGTCTAGGATGTCTCCAGACACATCTTCACTGGTCATCGGGGTTCAGTATGAAGCAGGACTCATCACTGAAGAGACAGTTCTACTTCAGTCACTGAGATCCCAAGCTGAGGACATGTCTGGAGATGGTCCGGACAGTGGTAGGATACCAACTTGATTGTGACCCACTATATGGCCTGACAACCAGTAGTAATGTTCTGTGGTGCCATTGTATTTCATAGTGGGACCCCTTTTCTTGTCATCTACAGCACCCTTACAGCACAGTGGTACATGGACAACATTCTATGCCCCGTTTTGTTGCCCTTCATGATGAGCCATCCTGGACTTATATTTCAGCAAGATAATGCCCTCCTGCATGCAGCAAGAGTTTCTACTGCTTGTCTTCATGCTTGCCAAACCCTACCTTGACAAGCAAAGTCACCAGATCTCTCCCCAATTGAGAACATTTGTAGCATTATGGACAGGGGCCTCCAGTATATTTGTCTATCAAGTTTCAGCACCAAACTGCCAAATGTTATGATTTGTCTCTAACTGTTATGGATTTGTCACCTGAACTGTGGATTTACAGGAAGTTACTAAAAAATTATGAAACTAGACTTTTATAATTTGATGTTTTTTAAAAAATGAGAGAAAGTACTGTTTACATTTTGCTAATTATGTGCTACTAAAATGTTTTATGAATTGTAACAATTTTTCTTCCTGAGTATGTAGTAAACCTGTCTATAAATGACTTCATTGCCACGACTTACTAAAATAGGTTGTGATGAGTGACATCAAACATTTTTTGGTCTGTGCATGTGAGATTAAAGGGTAGGAATAAAACTGTTTTCTAACCAAGGGACATCATAAGGTTATGTAGGGGTGGAAAGCATCTGAAATTTAGTGTATAGAGGCTTACTTTGGCCTTCTGATTTTAATTTTGCCATGTGGTTACTGACAGCCTCTTCTCAAAGTTGACAGCTATGCAACATATTTCTTTAAAGTTTCTGATAGTAGCGGTTTGTAATTTTTATTCAGTTTTATAGTGGAGAGTAAATAGTGTTTTTTTTCTTTTTTTTTTCTTGCTGTGTGGTGGGGCTAAAATGGCAACTGTGACAGGCGGTTTTAGTGTCTTGGGTGATGTTTATTTTACTGGTTAGATAGTGCTTCTGTTAGCACTTAAATTAGTAAAATAAAATTCTATTAGTTGTTGCCTTCACAAATTATGTAGGTGTAAAATAATACTATAGTGCTCCCATTGCAGGGAAGGGTGGCTATGAGGCAGGGTGGTGCAAGTGAGTAGTGAAGATGAGGTGAGAGCTCAGGAGGCTTCAGAGAAAGGCAGCTGCAAATGTAACAAGTTATTTTTGAAGCATCAGCACTGTGTAGTGCACCATGTCAGTGCGTGACTGGTCCTGAATTCTGCTGGGCTGCTGCTTGCATGCCCCATGATGCTGATGTGGATTGTCTACTGAGTCCTGGTGGCTTTGTTACATAAGCTGACAGCACGGTCTCTTTGCCAGTAGCACACAATCAATCATGGAGTATTTGCTGTGGGCCCATGTGGCACCTGGATGCGTCATGGTGGGTCATGCCCACTGCGATAAGGTGCCTGTCCTGCAGTGATGGTTGATGGCTGGTGTGTACTGGGAGCGAACTGCTGCTCTCTGGGCAGGAGTTGGCCATGCTGCTAGAGTGCCCTTGCCATTCAAGAGTGTGCAGTACCATTAAGTTTGCTGTTTCAGCAAACTAACCTGCCTCACATTACATTGGCATTGTTGAATTATTACGGTGACAATGTACCGCACTCGCCTGTTGTCAGCACTGCTGCAATACATATAAAAAAAGAGTGCATATTGCTGAAGAGAGTGCACCACAAGTTGTCAGCACTGTGGGACCTCACGACCTTCAAACATCACTGACCCTGAACAGTGCTCCTCTGCACAGAAGATGCACTTCACCTTCTCATAGTACTGCTTTGGAAACAAAAATTACTTTTCCCTCATAATGTGCTGTTGGTTGGAGCACATATACTACTTCACATTAAAAGTGTATTAAAGCCTATTCTTCATTTTTTAAATTTTTTCTATGTGAAACTGCACTACCCACACTTCGATTAAAATATTTTAGTTTGCCTGTACACAGTGAAATTCCACCAGATTAGGGTCTGATAACCTAAATTGTCAGCTTTGCACAATACCCAGTTCTCTTGATTAGCAGGAGCCTCATTCCTGTTCATCTTCTGAAACCTAACTTTTACTTTCCCATGCAGCTGTTAGTGCTAAGAATGAAAAGGTACACCATATACCTGAAGTAATTTATAAGGGGCACTCAAATGATAATCCCTGAAGTAATTTATAAGGGGCACTCAAATGATAATCAGACAGATTGGAAAGTAATCGCCATAATAATTAATACATTTATCTCACTGTGAGACAGGACGGTCAATACCTTCATGGAAAAATATATGTGGTCACCTACTGTAGTGAATTCAAAGCTCCAAACTCTGGCATGATATGACACACAGATTGCTAATGAATTCACCCCGCCCTGGTAGTAGCCAATAATTAAATAACTACTATGATCATACAGTGAAACTGAACAGCAAAAGGTAATGAGATTAAGGCATTGATTGCAAATGGAACAGATTAATTAGAGGATTAAAATGTGAAATGTTTTCTTTTATTGTGGCACCTTTTATGCAAATAACAAATCTCAGGGCTGATTTGACTGGTCGTGGACGTGACTCAGTTATTAAGGGGAAGGAATGGGGGAACAAATCATCTCACCGTTCTTCATAGTCATTTGCGGTGTGGTGATGTCAGTGACAGATGTTGGCTTGGTACGGCATGTCACCTCATAGCTGTGTGTTACCAAGTCGGCAGTTCTCATTAGTGTTCCCTTGCTTTACAGTGAGGCTCTGGAATGATCTCCACATTGATTGCACACCATGTTATTGGGTGGGTGAAGTAGCATTATTTCGGTGTTGGGAGGCATGTGTTAGGTGAGGAAATTGTAATGCTCAGTTGAGTGAGGAAATTGTAATGCTCAGTTGAGTGCTGGATAGCAGTAAGGATCAGAATCAGTCATCAGACTAAGTAGTGACTGGTGGAAGAGCATCCCTGTCCTCTCACTTTTGTGCAGTCTCACTGATTGTCTCCTACACTTCTCACCACTCTCCTTAGCTTACAGACTCCTTGAACTTTTCTTCCTCTCTGCGTTGTCATTGGTGAACTGAATTTACAATGCTACCTAGTGACTGATCGCCCTTTGTAAGAATGCCACACAGCAATGGGCAAAAATTTTTTTATCATGTGTGGGCAAATGTGTGACTCAGGAACTGTTGTTTGTCTCACATTTTCACTGTAAAGGGAGTTCCAAGCATTGGTCGCAAACTGTCCAGCACACTGTCCAAATGTTTTTGCACATTATTATGTTGCTGTGAAAGCAGATACACAACACTTTCTTGTAATGACAGTTTTATGTTTTGTGCTTTGTCCAAGAATCTTCTGGCATTCATTATTGATAAGCAACCTCCTTACTCCCCGTCAAACATATTTTTAAGCAGGTTGATTCTTCTTCTGCCTCCCTGTGTGCATTCTTGGCGCTTTTGTGTCTATGCTCCATCTCAGTGCCTGCAGGAGTGTGTGTATTATTGGCATGTTTCTGACTTTTGAAGGCAGGCCAAACTACTGTAGGAAGCCAAGAGTATGAGGTGTGACTTTCCATTCTGCCTGGGCCATTGGCACTGGGAGGTGGTGAAAGTGTCTGCTGGTGGAGGTATTTCGGTATGGAACCGTGATTGTGCTTGGACATGCACCTCTTCACTTGAAGCAAATCAAAGGGCACAAATGTATTTTTTCAGAGTTCCAAAAATATGGAAATCACATAGGGAGGGATCTGGACTGTATGAAGCATGTGTAAGATCTTCCCAGCGAAAATTCTGGAGCATAGTTGAAACAACCTTTGCAACATGTAGGCCCTCCCAGAATGACAAAACATATTGCTGCTATCTCTCACCACTACTGTCCATCACATAATGCTGAACATATACACAGGACATATACATATGTTTGTTCACGATATGTACATCACTCCCTCATCAGTTCACAAGAGTCAAATCCTTGCTTATCACTGGGTATAATGAACATTCACATTTGCTTCCCTTGATAACAAATTAAATGAGTAGACAGGTCAGTTAATAATTCAAACAGTTCTTTGCATGGATCCCACACAGCTAAGCACTAACCCAACAGGGGACTGTAGATCTCCGAGGAACATATTTAACTGGACAAAAATTTTGTTTCCCCATTGTCGTTGTCTTAGCAGAGAGCCTGTCATGTTTTATGTTACTTCTGATGACCAAATTGTACTCAGATCTCTTAGCCATGAACTGTGACACTTTATGCAACAGCAAGTTGCCAGGCTTCATTGTCACTGGGACATAATCCCACTCCAATTTATCAGCTGGCACCTTAGATTCAGCCCATCTGATGGGTCTAACTTTACAGATTTCATAAAAGTGTCTAACACTACAAACACTTAAAACTTCGTTTCTCCCATATCCTCCTACCCATCCCCATCCTTTCCCTTTCACTTCACCACTCATCCCCATTTATTCTGTCCCTTCTGCTATCCCCTCACTTCCCCCTTGTCCTCCCTCCACCTCCCCATCTCCTTTTCTCCCCTCCTCCTCCCTTCTTCCCCTCCTCCTCCCTTCCTCCCATCCTCCCTTCCTCCCCACCTCCTCCCTTCCTCCCCACCACCCCTCATCCACCCTTCCTCCCTCCTCCACCCTTCCTCCCCTCCTCCCCCTTCCTCCCCTCCTCCCCCTTCCTCCCCTCCTCCCCCTTCTTCCCCTCCTCCCCTCCTCCCCCTTCCTACCCTCCTTCCCCTTCCTCCCCTCCTCCCCTCCTCCCCCTTCCCCTTCTCCACCCTTCCTCCCCCTTCCTCCACTCCTCCCTTCCTCCCTTCCTCCTCTCCTACCCTCCTTCTCCCCTCCTCCCCTTCTCCTCCCTTGCTCCCCTCCTCCCCTCCTCCCTTCCTCCCCCCTCCTCCCTTCCTTCCCCTTCCTCCCCCTTCCTCCTTACCCCCCTCCCCCCTCTCCTCCTCCACCCTTCCTCCCCTCCTCCCTTGCTCCCCTCCTCCCCCTTCATCCCTACCCCCCTCCTCCACCCTTCCTCCCCACCTCCCCTCCTCCACCCTTCCTCCCCTCCTTCCTTCCTCCCCTCCTCCCCCTTCCTCCCCCTTCCTCCCCTCCTTCCCCTTCCTCCCCTCCTACCCCTTCCTCCCCTCCTTCCCCTTGCTCCCCTCCTCCCCCTTCATCCCTACCTCCCCTCCTCCACTCTTCCTCCCCACCTCCCCTCCTCCACCCTTCCTCCCCTCCTCCCTTCCTCCCTTCCTCCCCTCCTTCCCCTTCCTCCCTACCCCCTCATCCTCCTTCCTCCCTACCCCCCCTCCTCCACCCTTCCTCCCCACCTCCCCTCCTCCACCCTTCCTCCCCTCCTCCCTTCCTCCCCTCCTCCCTTCCTCCCCCTCCACCCTTCCTAATCACTCCTCCCCCCTCCTCCCTTCCTCCACCTCCTCCCTTCCTCCACCTCCTCCCTTCCTCCACCTCCTCCCTTCCTTCCCCTTCCTCCCTTCCTTCCCCCTCCTCCCTTCCTCCCTCCTCTTCCGTTCCTCTCCCTCCTCCCTTCCTCCCCTCCTCATCCCTTCCTCCCCTCCTCATCCCTTCCTCCCCTCCTCCTCCCTTCCTCCCCTCCTCATCCCTTCCTCCACTCCTCCTCCCTTCCTCCCCTCCTAGTCCGTTCCTGCCCACCTACTCCCCTCCTACTCCCTTCCTCACCTCCTCCTCACTTCCTCACCACTTCCTTCCCTCCTTCTTGCTTCCTTCCCTCCTCCTTGCTCCCACCTCCATATCCAACTCCTGCACCTGTACCTCCACCTCCATCTCCACGTCTAAGGGTGTAAACGAATTTCAATGGGGCTTTGTCTTCTGTTTTAGCTGATGACAAGATGGTTGTAGTGAAGGTTTTAAAGTTTTATGAAGTGTCTTGACTCCATCCTGAGCAATTAGGCTGGAGATTTCAGTTTGTTACAGAGCAGCTGGCTCATCCTTTTTGTTTCAGCAATTGACCAGGCACAGTTATCTGCTTTAGTCTTTTAATTCTTTCCCTTGCTGTTTCCTTTTTACTGTAAGTTTTCAGTCTAAAGTTGTACTTTATTTTTGTCGCGCGCGCACACACGCGCGCGCGCGCGCGCGCGCGCGCGCGCGCGCGCGTGTGTGTGTGTGTGTGTGTGTGTGTGTGTGTGTGTGTGTGTGTGTGTGTTTGTTTGTTTGTTTGTTTGTTTGTTACAGTGTTATTTCAGTTTTTCATGTAGCTACAGTTTTAATCATTCTGTGCCCTGCAACTCGTTTCATGAAATTTTAGTATACCGTACTATGTTCTTTTGTGTACCTTATGTTCATAAATTTAATTTTATTCAGTTGACGGCAACCAGTCGGAGAAAACCTTCTATGTTTTTATTTGTACACAAAGAGCTTCACACATATGCTGAGTTGCTGTTTGAAGAAAACAGACTCAATGTGATGGTTTCAAACTGTCAGACAAACTTGAGTTACTGCATGAACAGCTTCTAGTCACTAACAACCAGTTAGAATTGGCAAAATCATTACTTTACTGCCGCGTGCACTGTGTGTGTGCATGTGACTGTTGGGAACTGCTGCTCAAACAAAGCTATTATCATTGTTGCAGAAACAAAGTCCATTTCATCAGTTAGTAGTAGGCTTACAGTTATTTAGAAAGCTTACTACTCTATGACTGATTTAGACCAGGCTGTCTCCAACACTGCTCATGGGTTGTGGGCACATGAAAATGCTTGACTGAAGATGCTAATAGGCTGTGGCCCAGCTGCCTTCCTGCTAGTGTGTCAGCAGTTCGCACACTTCTGTCTACTGCTGCCCACACACACCTGACTGGCTGCAGGCAGGCATTCGAGCTTGAACAGCTTAGTGTAGACAATGGCCTTGTGTCCCAACAAAAAAGTTCAAACTCTGAATAAACTACACTTTGGGTAAGGCCTCAAATTCAAAAGTGTGATTGTTTCTAATGTAATATGACATTGTTTTGTTATTACAAGCAATAGTAGTGTGCTTTATATCTTCCCACCAGTAAGCCGGCCGCAGTGGTCTCGCAGTTCTAGGCGCGCAGTCCGGAACCGTGCGACTGCTGCGGTCGCAGGTTCTAATCCTGCCTCGGGCATGGATGTGTGTGATGTCCTTAGGTTAGTTAGGTTTAAGTAGTTGTAAGTTCCAGGGGACTGATGACCACAGCAGTTGAGTCCCATAGTGCTCAGAGCCATTTCCCACCAGTAAAACGTACTTCTAATACACTTTTATAGGCATATTGCAAAACAGTAACTCCAGAGTTCGAATTATGCAGGACAAATATCATGCTATTCAAAATCTTAGTTTCAGGTTATTAACACATTACTGCCTGGCCACAGTGACTACTGCAGCCCTATAGACATCTTACACTTTTTTTTTTATTTCCTTGTGTGGTTCTTGCGTATAAGATGAAGGATTCAAGCAGATTACCATGCATTTCAGAAGTACTGTCATTGATTTCAGAACCATTATCATGAATTTTGGAACCAGATTATTCTAGCAGCCTCATAATTTCTTCATCAGCCAAACTGTTCCCCATTGTGCAAGAAACGTTTCTGATGAACACAACTATGGAAGCACATTGCCCCAACAAATGTGTGGGAAGTGATTCGCCTGTAATACGTTTTTCATTTCACAAAGCACTTCATGGAAGGAGAAACATCCATTTAGCAGCTCTTCAAAGTATTAAAAGAGTGAACAGCTGACTTCAAGCTGTCATTGCTCGGAAATAGCGCATCATGAAGTAACAATCTGAGAAGCTGCACTCGGAGATTCATTGACAGATGACTGTTAGGGAAATCACAGTGTGCCTGTAGTTTCTACCGGAATGTGTTAAATGTCAGTCCATGCCACCACCGCCACTGCCACATGATCATAAGGAACTGCAGAATGACTGTATTTATACTTGGAAACTGCATGGCAGTTTATTTTGTCTTTTCTGCCACTGAAATTTCATTAGGAACTGGTTATTGCTTCACAAAGGACATTTAGTGTTCTTTCACTTACATTCTGCACTCAATGCAGTTTTATCTGTAAAGGCTATCTCATTTTTGACCATCAACTGTCTTCTTTTGTCTATTTGACAATCTTTCTGCTTCATGTACTTCATCATTTATTGTATTGTTCTTTCCATATATTGTACTTGAACATGTCTTTCTTCAACTAGAATTCATAATCATATTTTACTCACAGTGTACCTTCTCCTGTATACAAATGCCACAAAATGATCTTGCATCACTCCCTCTACATTAAATTCCTTAACTCCTGTTGAGAAATCGGTCTTGCCTCTCCTCATGAAAGCAATCCCATATGTTCACAGGTAAACTCAGAAATACCAAGAATTGGCACTCCATAGTATGTTTGTGTAACATAAAAGACAGCAACACCTTCCATATTACTGCACTGGTTATCTATCCTGTAGGCCCTACTATTTTGATTACACACACATTGGCATGGTCACTAGTTCCACATCCGTAGCTATGTATTCATAATGAAGGATGTCTCATACATTTTGCATTCCCTATGAAACAAGACTTTTATTTCCTTCCTCTTACAGCTATCTTTGCTTCAACACCTACCTCTTACCACAGCCACTGCATGAACACTCATACATTCTATTTCTGCAGCCATCATTTCCTGTTCATAATTTATTTGCCTCTTATGACAGTGGCCTTCATTTCCCATCCACACTTAGTTTGAAGTTCACTGCTGGAAGTTTCACACTTCCTACACTCTCTGAAATGGATAGCGACAAAACACCGTTGGCTCCTATTTCAACAGGATATTTTTGATTGCCTGATCATGTCCTTTTATTTGCCACAATATCCTAACATGGTCTAATCATCAAATATAATATTGCACTCACTAATATCTGACTGTACTCTTTAGGCTAAATATTCAGTGCTATTGTTTGCCTCTTACAGCTCCTCACTGGCCTACTCCCTTTGCATGTATGTCTCTTTACCACTGTTTCCACCCATCACAGTCTCTATCCTCATCCTTCTACTTTAATAGGAGCTAACTGCTGTCAAGAGCAACCACACTCTGTTCCTTATTAGGTTTTCCTCAGTCCACACTTTGTGTGTTCTGTTCTGTTTTTGATTAGAGTTATTGGTTCAGAACTAACTCATATGTGATTCTTGTTAGTTTTATTGAATTCCAAAAATGAAGTGTACACTGACATTATATGATACATAATTCACACCTATTTTACTGTAGTTGTCCTTTTATTACTCATTCAGTCTTAGTTCATTGCATCATTTCATGCCCTGAATTGTATCCCAAGATTTCTCTTCTTCGCTATATCAATGAAACTATATTTTTGCATTACTTTCTTGTCACTGGCCAGCAATTTTAGCAAGGTTGCAACCATGAATGTGAACCACTCATTTCCACATACATCCTTGCTTGGAACACTGGCATATACAAAAAATTAAACACAATAAAAGTCATTTGAAATTCCCATTCCTGATTTTTGCATCAGAAAAGCAGAGCAGTGTTCAGTGATAGTTTGCAGCCCCCCCCCCCTCTCTCTGTGTGTGTGTGTGTGTGTGTGTGTGTGTGTGTGTGTGTGTGTGTGTGTGTGGGGGGGGGGGGGTATTAAAAAAGATAAAGTCCAGTTCCAATTATCGTTCGTAGTAGTGACATATTCATTCTGTGTTGATTGCAGTTTAATAAGCCCTATAGTAGTGAATGAATGAATATAAATCTTGTTTGCTAAAGTAGGTGTGGAGTCTTACATTCACTTTGTTTTCTTTTTTAACACTTTCGTAGCTGTATGACATTCAGAGCTGTTTGCAGTCAGTCATTATTACAGTCTGACTTTTACCTCCTTACTAACATTTTTCATAATCACAGGATAAGTCATTCTTGTCTTTTTCATAGATATTGTATGATATTACAAATACTCCAACATACTTGAATTCAAATGGTTCAAATGGCTGTGAGCACTATGGGACTTAACATCTATGGTCATCAGTTCCCTGGAACGTAGAACTACTTAAACCTAACTAACCTAAGGACATCACACACATCCATGCCCGAGGCAGGATTCGAACCTGCGACCGTAGCAGTCGCGCGGCTCCGGACTGAGCGCCTAGAACCGCTAGACCACTGCGGCCGGCTACTTGAATTATTAACACTCATTTTCATATGCTAATTTAAATGCTATACTGTATATTATTAAACAAAAAAGTAAAAATTATACTAAAAATAATGTACACCCATACAAGCATGTCTACATTGCCCCAGCTGGCTATGTTCCCCCCACTGTTATGGTCCAGCTGGAATCAGGGTTTGTGTTACCTGGAGTTGGGTGAGAGTAGCTAGAGGGTGGGAGGGGAATGGAGCAGTGCACAGAAGGAAGATTGAAAGTTTAGAGGGAAATGCAGCAAGGAAACAGGATAGAAAAGTAGAACTGGTGAGCCCTTGGTGTTACGGGCAGAGGAGTCTTGCATGTGACACATCATGAAGTGGCACAGTGCATATGAAGAAAAAGCAATGGGGTGTTGGGGTTATAGAACAGAATAAGAGAGGGACACTGCAGAGAGAAAAGTGTAAATATAGATTAATAGATTATATAAGGTGCATGGGGTGAGGTGTGTGTGGGACGGGCTACTGGAGATTGAGAGCAGGGGGATTATGTGATTTAAGGATATGTTGTAGGACTGACTACCGTCTAAATAATTCAGACAAGCTGATATTGGGACTCAAGGTCCACGGGGCAAAGTTTGTGAAGTAGCCACTGAAACCAAGCATGATGTGCTCAGCTGTATGTTCTACCTTAGAGCAATCAACTTTATTATTGGTGACTGTCTAGCAGTGGCCATTCATTTGGCTGGGCAGTTGTTTGGCGGACATGCCCACTTAAAAGGCTGTGCAGAAGTTACAGCTGTGTTGTAACATGACATGCCTGCTTCTAAATGTGACCTTAGATCTTATTAGCTCAGATATGCATGTGACAGAACTATAATAGGATGGGCCAGGTAAGTGCATAGGACAAGTCTTGTGCATGGGTCTTCCACAGGGATACTGTCCATATAATAAAGTAATGGGAATATATGTGGCCCAAGGATGGATTATGATATTTTGTGTACTAGGTTGGTAATGGGGTACCAGATAGTGGGAGTTGGGAAAGAGTGTGAGGAGGATGTTTCTCATTTCAGTGCACAGTGAAAGATGGTAGAAGCCCTGCTGAAGGATGTGGTTAAATTATTCCAATGTGGTGTGATACTGGATAACAAGGGGGTCCGCCTTTTCAACCTCTTTGTTGAGGCTAGTTGGAGAATTAGGGGCCTGTGTGAACATGGCCAGCAGATCTGTTTACAGACTGTATTTGGAGATAGGGCCTTTCTGAAGGTCTTAGCAAGACCTGAAATACATAGTGGGCAAGTGATTGGTCATCACTGCAGATGAGTCATCAATGATTGGGTTGACAGTATAGAAGTAATTTTTTAGTGTGGAAAGAATGACAGCTATTGAAATGGAGGTACTGTTGTTGGTTGATTGGATTATTAGGGAAGGAGTTTTTTATGGAGACATCAGAGATGTGGAGGACAACATTCTGGAAGGTGGCATGCTGGGCTGAAGAAGACAAGGTAGAATGAATTGGAAAGATGTTTTGTTGCTGTGGCGGATGGAGATAGAACATCTTAACCTTTGGTTCGGATTATGAACATATAGTCAGTGAACCTGAGCCAGATAGTGTTTATGTGTGACTAGATTGTATGGGAGAGACTTCTGTGCTCATAGACACCTTCATATGATAACCAGTTTATGGGCCAGCTATAAAAAAACTTTGTTTTCCACCCGACATTGTAAACCTATTTTTTTATTTATTTATTTTTATTTACACGTCAAGTTCCATAGTACCAAATTGAGGAGCAAATTTCCAACATCATGGAACATGTTAGTACATGAAATTTCAACATAAAAGTAATAACAGATAAAAATAAAATGTTTATGAAACTGAAAAAAGTCAATCCATAAGTTTAAGCAAATGCAGTCAACAATACAACAAGAATCAGCTTAATTTTTCAATGAACTCCTTGACAGAATAGAAGGAGTGACCCATGAGAAAACTCTTCAGTTTCGATTTGGAAGCACGTGGATTACTGTTAAGATTTTTGAATTCTAGCAGTAGCTTATTGAAAATGGATGCAGCAGTATACTGCACACCTTTCTGCACAAGAGTTAAGCAAGTCCAATCCAAATACAGGTCTGATTTCTGTTGAGTATTAACTGAGTGAAATCTGCTTATTCTTGGGAATAAGCTAATGTTGTTTACAAGAAATGACAGGAAGGAATATTTATAGTGAGAGGCCAATGTCAAAATACTCAGACTAGTGAACAGGGGTTGACTAGAGGTTCGTGAACCTTACACCACTTATTGCCCGAACCACCCGTTTCTGAGCCAAAAATATCCTTTTAGAATGGGAGCTACCCCAAAATATAATACTATACAACATAGACGAATGAAAATAAGCAAAGTAGACTAATTTTCATTTCGAATAATCACTTACTTCAGATACCATTTGAATAGTAAAAATGGCAAGCATTAAGCCTTTGAACGAGATCCTGAATATGGGCTTTCCACGACAGTTTACTATCTATCTGAACACCTAGAAATTTCAGCTGTTCAGTTTCACTAATCATATGCCCATTCTGTGAAATTAAAACATCGGGTTGTGTTGAATTGTGTGTTAGAAACTGTTAAAACTGAGTCTTACTGTGATTTAGCGTTAGTTTATTTTCTACAAGCCATGCACTATTTGAAACCGAGCCAACGTTGCACACATCCTTTACTACCAAGCTAGTGTCATCAGCAAACAGAAATATTTTAATTACCCGTAATACTGGAGGGCATATCATTTATATAAATAAGGAACAGGTGTGCCCCCAACACTGATCCCTGCCCCCCTCCCCCCCTCCCCCCACTTGACCGTACCCCACCAGACCCCACATCACAGCCATTCTCAGCATTGTGAATAACGACCTTTTGCCATGATGTTGCTAAAGTAAGAGGTGAATCAGTTGTGAACTACTCCCCGTATTCCACAATGGTCTAACTTCTGGAGCAATATTTTGTGATCAACACAATCAAACACCTTAGTTAAATTAAAAAAAGATATATATATGCCTAGTGTTCGAAACCTTTTGTTTAACCCATCCAGTACCTCACAAGAAAAGAGAATATAGTATTTTCAGTTGCCAAATGACTTATAAAGCCAAACTGTACATTTGATAGCAAATCATGTGATATAAAATGATAAATTATTCTTACATACGCAGCCTTCTCAATAACTTTAGCACTCACTGATGGCAATGAAATAGGTCTAAAATTGTCTGCATTATCCCTTTCTCCCTTTTTATAAACTGGTGCTGTACTACGGAGTACTTTAATCATTCAGGAAACTGACCTTTCCTAAAGGAAAAATTACAAATATTGCTAAACACAGGGCTAACATGTGCAGCACAGTACTTTAATATTCTGCTTTGCACTCCATCAAAACCATGAGAGTCCTTAGTCTTCAGTGATTTAATTATTGACTCAATCTCCCCCTTGTCAGTATCACACAGGAGTATTTCAGAGATCAATCTTGGAAAGGCATTTGCCAAGAAAGTCACATGATTCCCTGTAGAAACTAATTTTTTATTTAATTCACCAGCAATGCTTAGAAAATGATTGTTAAATACTTTACATAAACCTGATCTATCAGTAACAGAAATATTTTTACTATGAACTGACTTTATATCATCGATCTTGTTCTGCTGACCAGACACTTCCTTCACAACTGACCATATGGTTTTAATTTTATCCTGTGAATTAGCTATTCTATTTGCATATCACATACTCTTTGCTTTCCTAATAACAATTTTAAGCAGCTTTTAATATTGTTTGTAATGGGCTACTGTAGCTTGTTGTGACTACTTCTAACATTTTGATATAATTCCCGCTTTGTTCTACAAGATATCCTTATCCCACAAGTCAGCCACTCGGGCTGCCTATTACTGCTAGTACATCATTTAGAACGTTCTAATGGAAAGCAACTGTCAGAGAGCATGAGAAATGTGTTAAGGAAAGCGTTGTATTTATCATTTATGTTATTGACACTATAAACATCCTGCCACTCTTGTTACTTGACAAGGTTTAAAAAACTCTCTATTGCTGTTGGATTAACTTTCCTACATAGTTTGTAATTAAATATGACATTGGTTTGAGTACAAAGGCCTTTTAGTGTTAAAATTTGTGCCTCATGGTCTGAAAGACCATTCACGCTTTCACTATCAGAATGCCCATCTAGTAATGAAGAACGAATAACAATATTGTCTATGGCTGTGCTACTGTTCCCCTGCACCAAAGTTATAAAAAACACAATTTGCATCAGATAATATGAATTTAGGAGGTCTACCAACATCCTTTTCCTTGCACCATCATATACAAAATTTATATTGAAGTTACTACATATAACTAATTTCTGGTTCTTCCTACA
Source organism: Schistocerca americana (assembly GCF_021461395.2). Classification (NCBI taxonomy): domain Eukaryota; kingdom Metazoa; phylum Arthropoda; class Insecta; order Orthoptera; family Acrididae; genus Schistocerca; species Schistocerca americana. Next base: position 208,478,904 of record NC_060130.1, on the reverse strand, counting down.
AAGTGAATCAATAGCCCTCTCTAGCTTGAGCAGAAATGCTCTGAAGTCGGAGTTAGGGGACCTATAAACAACAACAACAACTAGAAGTTTAGTTTCACTAAATTCAGCTGCCCCTGCACAACATTCAAATATCTTTCCAGTGCAGTGCCATGATATATCTATGGACTCAAATGGAATACTGCTTTTTTATGTACGTAGCCACTCCCCCACCCCACAAGGAACTCCCTGAAAAACAGCTAGCTAATCTGTATCCTGGTAAAGGAAGACTCTGAATTGTCAAATTATTTAAGTGGTACTCCGACATACCAATAATTTCAGAGGCAGCATCTATAAGCAGTTCACTAACTTCATCTCTAATACTTCTTATATTTTAATGAAATATGCTAATTCCTTCTCTACTTGTAAACATGACATCCTCTGAAGGTGAGTCCTTAGTTGGAGGAACTTCCTTTAAGCAGTTATACCTATCAGCTGACTTCGATCTAAAAAAGGTGCAGCTGTAACACCAAGTACTACAGGAATTTTTCCATGAGTGATTCCACCACTACCCACTACTCTGTCACCTATAAGCTTTGCCAGCCTCCCATTCCCATACCTTTTGAGCTGCAGGCTATGCCTAGTCAAACCTGATCTACTGATAGACCCAACTGGCACCACTGAAATGTGACCCATGCCCTCTGCCATTAGTGCCCTCTCCAGCCCCATCTTAACATGCGTAATAGCTGTATTAATTTGCGGCCAATCATGACGCTGAAACAGTTGTACGAAATGCAAATTAGTGCCACCAGTTTGAGTAGCTATCGTTACCATCTTTAGCTATCTTTTACATCATATTCCCCATCTCTATCAAGAGACTGTTCCCTGCTCCATCCACTATCTCTACCTAATCCTCCTTTGTAAAATTCTTACATAACTCCCCTATGCTGTCAGTCACTTGAGCCAACCCTGCATTAGGCTTCACAATGCTGGTGACCTGGTACTCACTCCCCAACACTTCCTGCAACTGCTGGCCTACACCTCTACCGTGCGAACTGCCTAGCAGCAGAACCTTCTTCTTTCTGTTAGACTTTGCAACTGACCTAGGCCTCGTAACTGCTGATGACTGCTGCATTTTCCCTACACCTGCAGCTACAAGAGGCTCCTCTCCACTCAACTCTGACAGTTGGTCATATCTGTTGCATATATGCAAAGTATAACTGTCTAAATACCTTCTCCTCCTAGCTGCTTTCTTGCCAACTGCCAGTTCCCATTCCCCAGCACCCTTCACTCTCCTCAACCTATCTAGTTCCTCCTTTGCATGTTGGAACTGCACCTGAACGGCACAGATCTTACGCTCCTGCTCCTCTATCAACTTATTTCTACTACAGATTCTGCATTCCCAGGAGAGGATCTCGCTAGAATGTTCACTGGCTTCCCCACTGCATTCCCCCACAGTGAAAATACTTTGAACAAATCCCACACCATAACCCACTCCTCACAAACCTACGGCAGAGCCCACTCTTCTCACTAATGGTAAAATTTTACAGTTACTGAAAAAACTATATGTCTTCATTATGTAAGTTCAGTTACGCCATTAGAACTATTTATAGTAACAATAGCAGTCTCGAAATTTTCTATCTACTAAGAAAACAACTACTTGTATTAATACTACTACACCACAACTAATACCATTACCAACAAAACTTCACAAAATTATTAACTAAAATAAAAAATTCAAGGGACCACTGGAACACTCAGAGAATGAAAATTTTACTGAAATATTCTGTAGAAACAATAAGAAACGTCAACTGAAAAGTAAAACATGAAATTTACTAAATGACTTCAACGCACAGAAAACTCTAAAAAACACAGTGAGCGAATGTTTCCAAATCTAGCAGCCCGCCTCTGAATTGCTTCGATGTTTTCTTTTAATCCTATCTAGTGCAGATCCCAAACACTTGAACAATACTCAAGACTGGGTTGTGCTAGTATCCTTAACAGATGAACCACACTTTCGTAAAATTCTCCAAATAAACTGAAGTCAACCATTTGCCTTCCCTACTATAGTCATTACATGCTTATTCCACTTCATATTGCTTTGCAACATTACATCTTGGTATGTAATCAAAGTGACAGTGGCAAGCAGCACATTACTGTTACTGTACTTGAACATTATGGGTTTGTTGTTCTTACTCATCTGCATTAAATTACATGTTTTCTATATTTTGAACAAGCTGCCATTCATAACACCAACTAGAAATTTTGTTTGTCATCTTGTATCCTCCAACAGTCACTCAACGATGACACCTTCTCATACACCACAGCATCATCAGCAAACAGCCACAGACTGTTGCTTACACTGTCAGACAGATTATTTGCATATATAGAAAATAACAGCATTTTTTATCACACTTCCCTGGGGCACTCCTGACAATACCATTGTCTCTGATGAACACTTGCCGTCGAGGACAACATACTGGATTCTATTACTTAAGAAGTCTTTGAGCCACTCACATATCTGGGAACCTATCCCATATTCTTGTTCTTTTGTTAATAGCCAGCAGTGTGGCACTGTGTTGAATGCTTTACAGAAATCTAGGAATATGGAATTGGCCTGTTGCCCTTCATCTGTGGTTTGCAGGGTCTCGTGAGGAAAGGCCAAGCCGAGTTTCTCACGAGAGATGCTTTCTAAAACCTTGCTGATTTGTGGATGGAAGCTTTTCCCTCTCAAGGAAATTTAATATATTTGAACTGAGAATATGTTCGAGGATTCTGCAGCTAACCGATGTTAAAGGTATTGGTCTGTAATTTTGCAGGTGCATTCTTTTACCCTCCTTATATACAGGAGTCACGTATGCATTTTTCCATTCGCTAGGGGCTTTGTGCTGGGTGATAGATCTTTGGGTTTCAGCCAGCTCTCTGTCTGGAGACTGATTTGAGCTCGAGAATTTTGCTGGAGGGCAGTAAAGTCAGAGAACCTTAATCTGCTGCCTAGCATAAAAAAACCTTGTGTACTTCACAAGTACTCTGCTACCCGAGTAGCTGCTTCCTTCGTGTAATACAGCCCTGACCTATCAAGGGGAGTCCTAAAGTTCCCCAGCTGATAACACGGGTCCAGAAGTCTGCAGCCAAGACCATCACACAGTCGACATAGGACCCTCCACATGACTCCACACCAAATTACTCTTATTAACTATGGGAACGATGCTGCAAATTGCAGGCACTGCTTGCTCCCCGTGCATGAGGCCAGCAGCCTTCACCACCTCCGCCAGCTACCTGTATGAACTGAGAATGGCCTCAGAACCAAAGTGACAGGTGTTGCTGGTGCTGATATGAGCCACAACTTGCTGACCATTGCACTCTGCACACTCTATAGCTGTAGGCAAGGCCTCCTCCACATCTTCGATGAGGTCTCCTGGCAGATGTACTGAGTGCACATTGGCTTTCTTTCCAGCTCTGAACGCTATCTGCTGAAGGAGCTCCATAAAGCATCTCACGTTGCAGCTCCTGATAACTGGTAAACCACTCCCACAATGTGCCCGCTTGGACTCTGTAAAGGAGTGGCCCTCTGGCCATTCACAGGATGAAGGGTGAGACCAGACGATTAGCCTCCACATTGTCCCTCCACCTTGAACGATGTGAACGTGTTACCACTCACTACTCATCCTCCTGTGGTGTGGATCCACCACATTGGGTACACTGGGAGGTGCCTCAGTGGCAGAGCTCATGGTTGAAACAAGCAACACCTGAGATGTCCCATGCAACATGCCAGATTATCTGCCACCTCTACACTCCAAGGGAGCAGCCTGAAGGTGACTGACCGTAGCCAAAAGCACACTCAGTTGTTCAGCTGTTTTCATATACCAACTCTGCCGTAACGTCTGCACAGCTTTTTTTGTGTGTGAGAGACCACTGACCAGCTGTTCATCTGAATGAATGGTCACTGTGGTCAAAAGCATAATTGACCACCCAGTGGCAGGATGTGTAGATGAGCACAACATGCTTGACTTCAGTGGTTGCTTTATTGCCCTTGCCATCTGTATTCTCTCCATCCCCATCCAAGTATCAGCTTGTCTCAAATATGTTTGTGGGATAGTCATGATGTTTCAATTATAACCTCAAAAATCAAGCTGTGACCATGAAACATAGTGTTGGTGTTAGTCCTTGTATACTTATTAACCTTTCAATATGACAGTTTTCCCAAATATGGATGGCTTGGTGAAGACATTGGTTACAGATGTCTGTGAATTTTTAAAAGGGAAGAGGAAGAAGTCATTGGTTACCATGTCAGAAGAATTTGGGGGCAAGTCAAAAATTTAATAATACGAAAGATGCAACATCAATTACTTTTTTCTGTGAATAATCATGTAAGGCATTGTCATTGAGCTAGGTCGCCACCTCTGTCAGCTTCTCATAATGTGTTGTCTTGGCAGTTGTCTTGGCAGCCATCCATACCCTCATCAGGAGAGTTTGGTAGTATGATCCTATGGCAATCTGCTCTGTATGAGCTATTTGAATAGGTATGAGCAGTCATGGAACCCAGTAGGCAGCAACCTTTGTTATGTTTAAAATGTCTAAAATGTTGTACAAGGTGTTCAACACTGATCCACAACTGATTTTCAATTTTTCCACTCTTGCCTCGATTGTAATACACTGGTCTTCAAGCAGGAGGGCCTCCATTTCTCTTTAGATTCCCATTTCTTCACAGAGTTGTGGCCTGCCACTTTATTCTTCGTCATTCAAACTTGTTGGACTACAATAGACGTGCTTTCTCCACATAACCACTGTGTTGTTTTTTGGTGCATTGTTTGCCATACATTTCTACCATTTCATCATGGATTACTGTAGTATTGTTCCCCTTCAAAGGCAGAAAATTAATTACAATGTGATACTGCACTTTATCAACAGGCTGAAACATTTTCTTTCGGCTCGTGTATCGATTGCTGTGGTTCTTGACATGAGGAGTTCAAAGTGTACCACAACTGCAGACATGTACTTGCAAACAAACAAAAGTTAGATTATGTAACAACATTTTTTTGATGTGATTATTAAAAATATATTACTGCTGCTCATAGCTAGGAATTATTGTTAAAATGTAACCTCCAATCCCACAATCCTCGTACTCCTCTCCACTAACCCAAATCTGTCACTCACCTTTACCCCTACCCCATGCCTCTTATAGAGGGTGTGTCTGCTAAGGATTGTCAGGTGCTTTTTCTCTGGTGTTTCAGCTGATATTTGCAATTTTGTATTTGCATTGTGTAGCTGGAGTCAGCAACGATTCAGTAGCACTGCACACTTGGTGGTAGCAATCAGTGCAGGCCAGGGCGGTGCTGTCACTGCTGAAGTGCTGGTTATTCTTCGTGTTTTACTGTCCCTGTTAATACTTATTAATAAAACAAATATCACACTATGCTAATTTTGGATTGCTCTATTGAATGGGCATGTAAAATTCCACTTTAAAAATAATTTTGCTGGTAATGGGAAACAGACTGACACTGACTCTGGGTGTCACATGAAAGATGCAATGAGCACTCTTTGTTTGGGTTGACTCCAGCTACACAATGAAAAAATGAAATTGCAAATATCTGCTGAAACACCAAAGGATGTGCACGTGACAACTCTTAGGAGAGACACGCTATATAACTTCGTTAATCTACCCTCTCACTGTTCTCTCTGCAGTCTCCTCTTCCTCTGTTCTGTCCCTCCACTTCCCCTACCTCTTGCTACACACTCTGCTGCTTTGTGTGCACATGGAACTTTAACTGTGTGTACCTCCACGGGCTCACCAGTACCACATTCCTGTCCCATTCCGTTGCTGACTCTCTCTCCCATTAGTCAACCTCCTTTCCCTGTACCCCTCTGTTCACCTCTTCTCCTCATTGCTCCACTCCAGTAAACACACTTATTGCAGAAAACACAACCACTTACCACAGTTGCACTGCTGTGATGGAAAGTGCAGCTGCACATGTGGATGCAAGTGGGTGCGTGCATGCACATGAGCATGTGCACGCAGAGAGAGATATTTTGTGGTGTATGATCTGTACCCCCCCCCCCCCCCCCCCCCCCCCGAACCATGGACCTTGCCATTGGTGGGGAGGCTTGCGTGCCTCAGCGATACAGATGGCCGCACCGTATGTGCAACCACAACGGAGGGGTATCTGTTGAGAGGCCAGACAAACGTGTGATCCCTTAAGAGGGGCAGCAGCCTTTTCAGTAGTTGCAGGGGCAACAGTCTGGATGATTGACTGATCTGGCCTTGTATCACTAACCAAAAGGGCCTTGCTGTGCTGGTACTGTGAATGGCTGAAAGCAAGGGGAAACTACAGCCGTAATTTTTCCCGAGGCCATGCAGCTTTACTGTATGGTTAAATGATGGTGGCATCCTCTTGGGAGAAAGAAAACTGGTGTTGTACGGATCGGAGTGTGGAATGTCAGATCCCTTAATCGGGCAGGTAGGTTAGAAAATTTAAAACGGGAAATGGATAGATTAAAGTTAGATATAGTGGGAATTAGTGAAGTTCGGTGGCAGGAGGAACAAGACTTTTGGTCAGGTGAATACAGGGTCATAAATACAAAATCAAATAGGGGTAATGCAGGAGTAGGTTTAATAATGAATAAGAAAATAGGAATGCGGGTAAGCTACTACAAACAGCATAGTGAACGCATTCTTGTGGCCAAGATAGTCACGAAGCCCACGCCTACTACAGTAGTACAAGTTTATATGCCAACTAGCTCTGCAGATGATGAAGAAATTGATGAAATGTATGATGAGATAAAAGAAATTATTCAGGTAGTGAAGGGAGACGAAAATTTAATAATCGTGGGTGACTGGAATTCGAGGATAGGAAAAGGGAGAGAAGGAAACATAGTAGGTGAATATGGATTGGGGGATAAGAAATGAAAGAGGAAGCCATCTGGTAGAATTTTGCACAGAGCATAACTTAATCATAGCTAACACTTGGTTCAAGAATCATGAAAAGAAGGTTGTATACATGGAAGAATCCTGGAGATAATAGAAGGTATCAGATAGAGTATATAATGGTAAGACAGAGATTTAGGAACCAGGTTTCAAATTGTAAGATATTTCCAGGGGCAGATGTGGACTCGGACCACAATCTATTGGTTATGAACTGCAGATTAAAACTGAAGAAACTGCAAAAAGGTGGGAATTTAAGGAGATGGGACCTGGATAAACTGAAAGAACCAGAGGTGGTACAGAGTTTCAGGGAGAGCATAAGGGAACAATGGACAGGAATGGGGGAAAGAAATACAGTAGAAGAAGAATGGGTAGCTCTGAGGGATGAAGTAGTGAAGGCAGCAGAGGATCAAATAGGTAAAAAGACGAGAGCTAGTAGAAATCCTTGGGTAACAGAAGAAATATTGAATTTAATTGATGAAAGGAGAAAATATAAAAATGCAGTAAATGAATCACACAAAAAGGAATACAAAGTCTCAAAAATGAGATCGACAGGAAGTGCAAAATGGCTAAGCAGGGATGGCTAGAGGACAAATGTAAGGATGTAGAGGCGCATATCACTAGGGGTAAGATAGGTACTGCCTACAGGGAAATTAAAGAGACCTTTGGAGAAAAGAGAACCACTTGCATGAATATCAAGAGCTCAGATGGAAACCCAGTTCTAAGCAAAGAAGGGAAAGCAGAAAGGTGGAAGGAGTATATAGAGGGTCTATACAAGGGCGATGTACTTGAGGACAATATTATGGAAATGGAAGAGGATGTAGATGAAGATGCGTGAAGAGTTTGACAGAGCACTGAAAGACCTGAGTCGAAACAAGGCCCCGGGAGTAGACAACATTCCATTAGAACTACTGACGGCCTTGTGAGAGCCAGTCCTGACAAAACTCTACCATCTGATGAGCAAGATGTATGAGACAGGCAAAATACCCTCAGACTTCAAGAAGAATATAATAATTCCAATCCCAAAGAAAGCAGGTGTTGACAGATGTGAAAATTACCGAACTATCAATTTTATAAGTCACAGCTGCAAAAGACTAACGTGAATTCTTTACAGACGAATGGAAAAACTGGTAGAAGCCGACCTCGGGAAAGATCAGTTTGGATTCCGTAGAAATGTTGGAACACGTGAAGCAATATTGACCTTACTACTTATGGTAGAAGAAAGATTAAGGAAAGCAAACCTATGTTTCTAGCATTTGTAGACTTAGCGAAAGCTTTTGACGATGTTGGCTGGAATACTCTCTTTCAAATTCTAAAGGTGGCAGGGGTAAACTACAGGGAGCGAAAGGATATTTACAATATGTACAGAAACCAGATGGCAGTTATAAGAGTCGAGGGGCATGAAAGGGAAGCAGTGGCTGGGAAGGGAGTGAGACAGGGTTGTAACCTCTCCCTGATGTTATTCAATCTGTATATTGAGCAAGCAGTAAAGGAAACAAAAGAAAAATTCGGAGTAGGTATTAAAATCCATGGAGAAGAAATAAAAACTTCGAGGTTCGTCGATGACATTGTAATTCTCTGAGAGACAGCAAAGGACCTGGAATAGCAGTTGAACGGAATGGACAGTGTTTTGAAAGGAGGATATAAGATCAACATCAACAAAAGCAAAACGAGGATAATGGAATGTAGTCGAACTAAGTCGGATGATACTGAGGGAATTAGAATAGGTAATGAGACACTTAAAGCAGTAAAGGAGTTTTGCTATTCGGGAAGCAAAATAACTGATGATGGTCGAAGTAGAGAGGATATAAAATGTAGACTGGCAATGGCAAGGAAAGCGTTTCTGAAGACATCGAGTATAGATTTAAGTGTCAGGAAGTTGTTTCTGAAAGTATTTGTATGGAGTGTAGCCATGCATGGAAGTGAAACATGGAAGATAAATAGTTTGGACAAGAAGAGAACAGAAGGTTTTGAAATGTGATGCTACAGAAGAATGTTGAAGATTAGATGTGTAGATCACGTAACTAATGAGGAGGTATTGAATAGAATTGGGGAGAAGAGGAGTTTGTGGCACAACTTGACAAGAAGAAGGGACCAGTTGGTAGGACATGTTCTGAGGCATCAAGGGTTCACATATTTAGCTTTGGAGGGCAGCGTGGAGGGTAGAAATCGTAGAGGGAGACCAAGAGATGAACACACTAAGCAGATTCAGAAGGATGTAGGTTGCAGTAAGTACTGGGAGATGAAGAAGCTTACACAGGGTAGAGTAGCATGGAGAGCTGCATCAAACCAGTCTCAGGACTGAAGACCACAACAACAACATGATCTGTAAGAAATGCACAACCCTGAACTCGAATATGATAGCCATTTTGGAGTTTAAGGTGTTATTGAAGTCTCTTCTCTTGAACGTGGAAGAGACACTTTGACACAAAGACGAAAATTACGTTATAATCCACTCGTCAGCTTTTCAGTCAGTGAAACCCAATTCACTGGTTCCTTTAATAGGTAAACTAAAATTTCATAATGTGTGTTTTCACAAACATCTGCGAAGATTGCATGCCATGGAGACACTTTCCTGTTCTTGCAGTCAGTGGGCTGATTCAGATCATCTTTTCTTTGAATGTCCTATGGGAAATGGCAGGTGTATTCTTACACAAGCATGTGGAATTCATTCACCCATTGCCAACCTGTGTGGTAACTGTTAGCATTGCAGGATTACAGATGTTATGATGTCCTTTTCAGATGTGTTATTTTCAGCACCTACAGTTTTACGGTGAGACCAAAGTACACGGTAAATACAGTGGAAGAAACTGAGTACCAGAGTTAGCACACACGTGTGGACAGAAACAATGGAAAAACAATCTTGGCCAAATCTGGTAACAAAGCAAGTTGTCATAAGCAAATAACAGAACAGTCGTAATCCGCAAGTAGAACTGTTAGGGAGTGCGAACAGTCCGAGAAAGGACAGGCTGCACTGCTGACATGTGGTTGTCCCCTCTTGGTCAGCAGTGGGTCTGACATCAAGTGAAGCAGGTGGTCTCGTTTCAGTCTTGATGTAATTTATAGACTCTGCAGTTATGATGATGGCAGTGCAAGTGTACATCTAGCCTCATCAACACCCCCCACCCCTCCCCAACAACAACCACCACCACCATCATATTAGGGGAGCAGTGCATCGCAAGTTTTGGTGGAAAAAGGCTGGATGTGGGTGGGGCTGCCACCGGAGACACATCAGTGTGGCTGAGAAGGCCATGGGATCTGCCCAAGTGACTTGGAGGTGACAGTGCAGTGGCAGCTGTGTGTTGACTGTGTTTGCCTTCATCAGTTTGTTGGTGTCTGATGAGGCATCACTGTTGAGGTATTGGCCACTCAGCTGTCTCCGACTTGGCAAGGAATGTGCTTAGAAAGTGCCCAGAGGATGGTGAGCCAGATGTGGTAGTGATACTGCACGTGCTGGTGGTGAGGAAACTGCTTCATCAGTGGTGAGGGACAGGTGCAGTACGACTGGGGGAGGGCCGACGAGTACTCCTATAAGAGGACGGTGTCGAGGTGGGTGTCGTCAAACATATGTGGAAGGTGGTGGCCATATCTTGATGTCACTGGCACCCAACAGCTCTTCAGATCAGTATACTCCTGTGGTGTCTGGTATCTGGTGCACATAGGCAGACTCCCCACTGGCATGTGCTGTGGCTGTAAGGCAGATTGGCACCCCACTGAGAACACAGCTGGTTCAGATGGCGGGTTAGTGATACACCACTAGAATCCATAGTGAACATTGGCTGACCGCATATCACTTGCATTGTTACTGGCAGCCATCAATGCTGTTGACTGAAAGTGTGTGTCCAGATGGGTGCCTGCGTCAAATTGCGAAGGACTTGAGCACACTTCAGGTCATGGCACAAGAAGAGCTGCTTTTGAGCATGGAGGACCCCCACTGGCAGCAATGTGGTCCTGTAGGTGCTGAGAAACAGAGACAATCCCAAGTCTGCTGATGAGTCTGCTAAACACTTTTAATTGTGTCTTACAGGTGTTCACCATATATTCCGTCTCCCCATTCAGTTGTGGCTGAAACGATGTGGGAAGCAAGACCATTATGGGTGCAGAAATCTTGAAACAATGCGGATGTGCACTGTGGGATTTTATCGGAGATATTGTCCAGGGCAGCCCTTCAGTTACGAAGACCTGGGTAAGAACCCACATGGCAGCTTCTGTGGTGACGGAGTACATGCGCAGGACACGTGGATAATTGGACTGCATATTGAGCATCACCAATCGCATGTATTGACAGAAGGGGCCTTCAGAGTTGATGTCAACACGGTACCATGCCGTATGGGGCGTGGGGCATGGTGTAAAAGTTCTTGGTTGTGCCACCTGCTGTTCAATGCACTGTTTGCACTCATGGACAGTCCTTTCAGTTGCTGAGTCGATGCCATGCCAATAGACAAAACACTACATGAGGCCTTAATGTGGATCATATTCCAGTGGCCCACAATGTGAGAGAACAGAGATATTAGCTCACAGGACCAGAGGGATGATGAACCTGAGGTTGTCCGAGTTGGTGCTAAAGAGGAATCTGCCATTGACTACCATCAGCCAATGATAGAGAAGAAAATAGGTGCAGAGCGGACCAGACCAGACCAGACCAGACCAGACCAGACCAGACTGACTCCTTGGTGGGCAGATACTCAGGCCAACCATTGTACACAAAACTGACCACCTGTCAGAGCTTCGAGTCTTGCTGTGTGGCCTGTGCTGTGCGATGGTCCATTGTCAGAAGTGTATCCACTGCATGCTGCAAGTGAGCATCAATCTAGAATCAGAAAACTTTGGCTTTGTTGAAAAGTGGGTTGGGTACTATGGGCATGTGCTACAATGTGTCCACATTAGCATACTGTGCTGTGACTCTGTAATGAATCTCATAGTGGTATGCACTCAAAATCACTTTAGTCACTGTATGGTCCAGTCAGGAAGTCTTGAACGGTACCACAAATGGCTTATGATCAGTGATGAAATGGAATTTGTTGGCATAGAGGAAAACATGGAACTTACAGATGGTACACATGATGGCTGAAGCCTCCTTTTTGATCTGAGAATAATTATGTTGAGCAGCTGTTAACATTTTGGAGGTATATACAAGAAGCTGTTCAGACCCGTCAGGATTTCTGTGAGCTAACATCTCTCCAACCTTGTACTAGGAAGCATCCGTTGTCAGTTTGAGCTGTTAGTCCAGTGTGAAGGTACTGAGGCACAGTGATATCCTTAACAGCATCTTCATGTGGGTGAATGCTCTGTCACAGTCTGTGGCCAAATGAAAGGAACACTTTTTTTTTCCCCCACTCACTCAGTGGATGATGTCCACCACATTAGGTAGAAATTTTCAATAATAACTGTTTGCCTAGAAATGATTGGAATTCCCTCAGGTTCTACGATTTACGGATGTTATCAATTGCCACTACACAGTGCTTCATATGTTTGACTCAGTCTTTCATAATAAGGTCACAGAAATATCCTCTATCTACATAAAAAATAAAAAAAAATAAAAACTTTGATTTTCACAGATTTGGTGAACATAATCTGGAAGTTAGCGAGATGTTCCTGCCATGAGGAACCCTTAATGACGATGTCATTAAGCTAGTTTCCACAACGTGGATCATCTTGCATTACCTATTCTAAAAATCTTTGGAAAATGGAGGGCACACTCATGATGCTACATGGAAGATGCATATAATGGTACTATCAGAAGGTAGTTTTGATTACCATTATTTGTTGAGAGGTGGAATCCAGCTGAAACTGCAAGTATGCCTCCATCAAGTCAGTTTTAGAAAAACACTCACCACGTGGCAGTTGTGTGAGTCTGTTTTCAGGGTAGGGAATAGAGTAGCTATGCACTGCAGATTGGATGTTAATGGTAGACTCAAAATGTGTGCTCAAATGAAGCATCCCCATAGGCTTTTGTATAACAACTAGGAGCATCTCTCACAGGCTGGAAGGAATGGAGTCAGTGTTACCCAGGCTGTGTAACCAGTTCAGTTCTTCCTTAACTCCAGGCCGCAGAGCAAACAGAATAGGCCAAGCACGACAAAATTTTGGAATGACTGTCAGTTTAATGGTCATTTAGGCCTAATAATCCTTCATAGCACCCAATCCTAGCAAAAATCGTGACCCAGACTTATGGCATAGCTTGTCTAATGTGTGGAATTGGATGGAATAAGAAACAGGATGACAGCATCTTGAATTGTAAACCAAAAACTGTGAATGCTTCAAGACCAAAAATGTTTTCAGATGTCGTGCTTTCGACAGCCAAAAACATGACTGCCCACTTGACATGCTGATACCCAGTGTCGATTGTGAACTGGCCTTGAACAGGAATTGGCTGATTATCATTGAAACTGACTAAATGACGGTTGGTGAAGGAAAGAGAAGAGCACTTGAAGCAATGATACACTTCAAGATTCACAAGAGAAAAAGACCCTGGTATCAACCAAGAAATGGAAAGGCCATTACCGAATTTGCAGCAAAATATAAACCTTGCTGCAATAACTGAACTTCTGGCTGAGCACTGCCGTGGCACTATGAACCTCTAGAAACTCCATGTATGGGCCTAAGGACTGCTTTGGGAAGAGCCACAATCTGAAAATGGTGCAAACAAGAAGAAAACAATGAGGGTGTCGGTGAATGACCAAACATATGAGAAGGTGAGTGTCGGGATGGATGTGCCGTTGGTAGTTGCAGAATACCCTTGGCACCATGCAGAGTCATAAACAACTAACAAAAGAAGTCTAAGTGGTGTTGTTGCTGCTCAAGCTGCTGCTGTAACAACTGAACCCACTCCATCATCTCATGGATAACATGTAGAAACTGAAAGGGTCTTGTTACCAAAAACTGTAGTATCTACTGTTTTATTGCAAGTACCCAGGAAATACAGTGGTAGTGACTGAGCACCAAAGTCTAAACACACATGTGGACAGAAACAATGGGAAAACAGTCCAGGCCAAGACCAGTAACAAAGTAAGTTCTTCATAAACAATCAGGACACAGTCGTTATTGGCAAGTAGAATCTTCACAGAGTGCAAATGATGTGACAGAGAGTGGGCCGTACTGCTGTCCCCACTCGACTGGTGGTGGAGCTAGCAGCAAACAAAGCATTAGCTGCTTTGTTTATGAAGACACAGTTCTTGTCTTGCCGTGTGCTACTGTCAGAGATTTACACAAGTGTTTGATTCTTTCATCATTCAATAATGCCATGGTCACAAAGTGCAGTAAGGGCTACGTATTTCAACCTGGTTTCAACAGATGAACATCCCATTCATAATCTGTGCCACTTTAGCTGGTGTAAATATCTACACGCTCAGAGGGATGACAAACCCTACATTCACAAGTAGAGGCTTGCAAATTATATCGTGGATGTTTTCAAGCCCGCTTACTGGTTTCTGGCTGATCATGAACTTCTGAGAAAGTGTGTTCATGGCAAAACCCAGAATCCAAATGAGTCTCTAAATTCACTCATATGGAAACAATGCCCTAAAACCACATTTTCATCCGATACAATTGTCATAATTGCTACTTATGATGTAGTTCTTGTATTTAATGATGGGAACATTGAGTGGATGAATGTATTAGAGAGGACGGGCATTAAAATAGGAAATTTCACTTGAGACACCGTGGGAAAAATAATTTAGAGCACCTCTCTGCAGCTGAAAAATCAGTTGAAGATGTGGTAAAGGAAAGAAGGCAGAAAACAAGAAACCAGAAGAGAAACTGTGAAGGGAAAGAGGACCGTGAGTACAAATCTGGGACCTTCTGAAGAGGTGACATAAGAAAAGGTTGAACTTTAATTTGCATTTGCTGCAAATTGTTTTTTTTTTTTTTAAAGTTTATGTACCTTTTTCTCGGAATCTATAAAGGCTATAATTATGAAATTTTGTACACTTATTTCTATAAACCCAGTAGATGTTATCTCGAGTAAATTTTGAAATTCTGAGTGTAAGCCGAGATATGGGACACAGTGCTTGGAATTTTGCTTATATTTTGTATTATACTTACAGAATTATAATTGAAAAATTATTAAAATTCTCCTATTCCATATATTCAAAAAACCTCATGAGAGAAGCTTACTATATGCATAGAAATTAAACAGAGAAAATTTTGTAGAAATCTCTTAAATAGTCTCTGAGGAAAAGGTACATATATTATTTTTTGAAAAAGTTAAATATGTATAATCCAAGGAATTTAACAGTAAAACACAGATTCTTAATTCGTAAGCATTATCCTAGTTTGGGTGTAATAGTGTATAATGCTCATATTTACATACAGCAGCCTCATAAAGAGGCCTTTCAGTACAGTAGTTACTTGATGGAATAAATAAAATTAATGTTCAAACATCATGGAGCATTCTCCCATATCAGTTAGGCCCACAGAATTGTGAGAGAACTTATACGAAATTTGGAAGAATGTTGAGCAACTTTTGGCACATTGAAGCTTTGAGTCTCCTAGAGTGGACCAGATAGCACAGTTGGTAGGTAGCACAAGGCAGGTAACTAGGTTCACGTTTGTCTAGCACACAGTTTTGACTTGTCATATGTAATTATTATTATGTTGAATCCCTAGTCTTAGGTTAAACTGGTCATATGTAATTATTATTATGTTGAATCCCTAGTCTTAGGTTAAACTGATCTCGGAAATTCTCTCTCTTAGGGTAGCGGCTTCCTGCAGGGCTCATGGGAAATAGCAATCAACTGTATTCAAATGATATGGAGAACACAAGTAACTGATGTTGTAGTTTGAAATGTGTGTTATGTTAACAGGTTTCTCAGAATACTTCCCTTTTGAGGCTAAAAATATTTCTTCTCTTGTGATGTGTAACTTTCAGTCACTACTGAGTATTATGAGAGAATGAATATTAAATTCAGTTACGGTGCTAACTTTCAGAGCACAAAATGTTGATAAGGTCTGTCTTAATAACTGAGCCATATTTTGTAATTTTCATTTTTTTTTCAGATTGCAGATGTAGATGGGAATGTTCAGTTATGGACTTTTAAAGACCATTTATTAAATGAGTGGGTTTGCCTTGGTACTGTATCCTTTCCTGGTGAACACATTCTTTCAGCATTATTCTTTCATAATGGGAAAAAGGTGAGTAATAGTTGCTACTATTTGTTATTGTTGATCATAAATTCAAATTTCAATAAGATTGGCATATCTCTCTACTTAGCAAAGAACCATTTGTTTGGCACAAATATTCATCTTTTTGTCCTCCATAGAAAGTTTGGTTTATTGTTATCTTTTACTGATAATATGATGATTTTTCAAACTTTTTGTGATAAAACTACTTATTTTTGCTGCTTCCTGTTGGGTTCAGTATTTTCTAACTTGGTCTGTACTCTTAGTATAACTCACTAGCTCATCTGTTTGCTACGTATATTGGGTGAAACAGAAGTGAGTGACCATCAAATGATACAGCACAGGCCATTGGAGATTTGAAAAACAGCTATACACTGATTAAATGCTACCTTCATTATAAAAAATACACACAAATGAAAATGAAATTCAGAAGTGCTTCTAACATTACTGATGTACGAACCTCATTTGAAGTAGTCCTTTAGCCTTGATTGATGATATAGTGCGCGATGACAGAAATTTTCAATTATTTATTCAATACTACAGGTGTTTAGGATTCTATCAAAGGATATTTTAACTACTACACAAAAACAATGGTTAACTTGGAGTTTTTACATAGTTCTCCTTCTACATAAACATAGAAAAATAGGTCAGTAACATACATAGAAACACTGAGTCTAAAATAGGTCTACAAGAGCCAGTATGTGAGGTGGCAACTTGTCTTTCTTGGAAGTTTGCTATTTCATTTTGGGAAGTGGACAATCAGTTACAGTTCAGTAGATTACAACTGACCATGGCCAGTTCCCTTTAAGCAGTTAATTCTACTCAGTGTTTACTCTCCACTACCTAAAGGGTTTTTTTGCCACCCAAACAAGGGCCAGCAGATCGCCTGAACTTAGTCTAAAGGTCCCCCTAAATGATCAAACATTTTGTCAAACTTAACTATGCTTGCCAATTACTTGACCATGTATGGTGCTGTTTGATGTGTTTGTCAAGCATAGATCATGTTTGACGTGTTTGCGAGAAATTTTGATTGACGGGAAGTTTGACAAGATGGCGAATGTAGTTTGTTAGATGTTTTGCTGCATATGTATAGTGAAAAATTGTTTAATTACAATGTGTCCCACTGTATGGTTTGTACAACTATAGAAACTTCAATCAAGGATAAAAACAAAATAGCGATGACAGTTACATCTTTCCCCGCCATATATTATACAGGAAGAGGTTATGAACAAAATCAGCATTAGGACATAAAAGCAGGAGTGTAATGAAATAAAAGTAATTAAAGTTCTCGGGTTCTTTTATGGATGATGTGGGCAATTTGTTCTCATCTTGTGGTATTTTAATGAAATGTGATTGTAGGATCAAGGAAAAGAGAATAAATTTTCACGTACATGCATCTTGTTTTTCAGTGTGATGGTGAAGTAACTCTAAATAAGTTATTAAATGTTTCACTGTCCATCCACAAAAATTAGATGTAATCAACAAGTCCTGAGTATAACATTCCCATTAACGGGTTTTCATGTGTATATCTCTCTCTAATTTTAAAAAAAATCCCAAGTCAAGAGTTCTTGTTCTTCTTCAAACACACTACCAGAGTCAGTGTTAGAAATACTTTATCTGTATTTGTAGGCATAAGGTTAGGAATGAGGAGTCTCTGAGCAGAGTTGGAGAGGAAAGAAATATGTGGAAAACACTGACAAGATGAAGGGGCAGGATGATAGGGCATCTGTTAAGACATCAAGGAATAACTTCCATGGTACTAGAGGGAGCTGCAGAGAGTAAAAACTATAGAGGGAGATAGAAACTGGAATACATCCAGCAAATAATTGAGGATGTAGATTGCAAGTTCTTCTCTTAGATGAAGGGGTTGGCACAGGAAAGGAATTCATGGCAGGCCACATCAAATCATTCAGAAGACTGATGACTCAATAGTCCCAAAATGCAGCATACACAAAAAGTGTGTGCTTCGAAAGTAAGGTTAAATTCAGAAGCTTTCTTAGTATGTGTACAGCTTGTGTGATCCATCTGTAGTGAATTTGACAGGGCCGTAACAAGTTTTTAGAAGTTTCATTCTCCGTCCAGAGAATATTGATGTGTTAATGGCGCTCTGAGAGTAATATTTCCTTTAGCAGATGTTTGAAGGTAAATCTCTCTCTCTCTTTCTCTCCCTCATTTTAAGCTGTTCCCTAGACCAGCATCTTGATTTCTTATTCCATTTTAAACACAGTGCCAAAGTGAATGTCAGAACTGCTTCATCTGCATTTGTGGCCATTCTCAGTAGTGTCAAAATACTCACAAACACAAACAATGTCTGCTTCAAAATAAGGTTAAGCTGACAAACTTTTTTGTACATGCACAGGCTTGTTTGACAAATCCACAACTAAACAAGGACGCATTTAACAAACAAGTCTGCTTGCTTAAGGGGGCCTTAAAAGTAATCTTCAATTCACTTATTGACATTTCATCTCCTGGAAAATACAACCTACTGAAAAGTAGTTGGTAATAAGATAAGCTTTTCAACAAATAATGTGAAGCTGGGCCTGGTGAAATTGAAATATAGTCAGTCTCGGAAGTCCACATTTACACAAACAAGCAGGACCTCGCACGTTACTGAGTGGAAAGTCTGATAGTGTTCCAGCTGTGCTAATTGAAATAATTATTGGCTTGTCAGTTCACAAGTTGTGTTACTTGTCCTAAAAGTGGAAAAGTATAATACTCTGCTTGCCTCACAGTATCACATGCAGATGGTGCACAATAATTAATAGCAGGTCTGAGATACTCTGCTTTGCAAGTCACTTTCCAAAATCTTAAAAATGTCAGTCAGAGCAATCAGTTTTATAAACGTCTATCAGATATTAGACATTAGCATTGCCCTGTCCACAATATGACATTTACTAGAAACAGGCATTGGGATATGTGTTTATAACTTCTATAATAACAGTAGTGTGCAGACTGGCATGAACTAATCACATTGACTGCCTGGCATAGACTGACTATTTACATTACGTGGCATGGACTCACCAACTGCTCCAGAACAATTTGAATGTCATTTGTGGTCATGGAAGGCAGATGGGACACTCAATTTTCTTGCCACAAGCCCTCTACAGGAAGCTAAGAAAGTTTGTTCACATCATACAAAAAAGTAAATAGCTTTCACAATTGGGACTCTATGTTAATGCCAAATTTTACCATATTACAGTACGGTTTTCTTGATATGATCAAGTTAATTAGAATTAGTCACTCTTATAAATACATAACACACAATTCTTCAAATGGAACTTTTGTAGACTTTCAGTTCTGAAAGTACTGATAGAGTAGATGTCGTGTGGCTAGGGCCTCCTGTTGGGTAGACCGATCGCCGGGTGCAAGTCTTTTGATTTGACGCCACTTCAGCAACTTGCACGTCGATGGGGATGAAATGATGATGATTAGGACAACACAACACCCAGTCCCTGAGTGGAGCAAATCTCCGGCCCAGTCGGGCCCTTAGGATTGACATTCTGTCGCGCTGACCACTCAGTTACCAGGGACGGGCAAAGTACTGATTCAGAACTCTCAGTAACTTGAATAACTGTGTTTACAAACATGCAAATTGGTACAGCTTAATTATATCTCTTCTCTATCTCTCTGTATGTTAATTGAAGCCACTTGCTTGCATTCGTCTGTGTATGCTGGCTAGTCTCGGGAACTATTGTAGGGATTTAGATCTGGTTTTGACTGATAGGTACACTGATTTGTAGGGAAGGTTTTTGTACATAATTTATAAATATTTCGTGCAAATTGTCAGAATTGTGATGAATTAAAGTTAAGTTGCAGAAATGATGCCATCACCACCTAGTGAACAGCTGCCATAACTCGAGAGAGCAGCAGTGACTCAAGAAGACAGCAAGCAAGATGTAATTCGTATCTGGTGTGGTGATGTAGCAGTAGAATGTGTGGCTGGAAGCCAAAATATTGTGGGATGAAATCCCAGCTGGGTCACATTTTTCACTCTGGCTTTTAACCTAGCATTTACCTCTCTATGACGTGGAGATACGCATTTTGAAATGTGACGACAATTTCAAACTGCCAATTTCTCCTTCCATCAGATTAGCAGTCGCAATTCACTCTCTTAATGCACTGTAAATTCTTAAAACAATGGGCAGTGAATTAACGAACTCTGAAGTATCATAATAAATAGGAGCAATAACAAAAAGATAACCACATCATCATCAGGCTGTGACGTGAGACTTACAGTTTGAAATAGTAGAATATTCTTTTACCCAATAGTTTCCTTACAACTGTTTGAGAATAACTGCATAGTGAAAAGACAAGTGAATCCAAAATATGTGGTGTTTATTTTTTATGCTGCAAGTAAAGCATTTTCTGAAAAACTACTTCAGCAGCTTTGTGTCATTTACATACATTACATTCTGTCAACAGTGCAGCATATGACTCAAATTTCAGCTTTCTGCCTTCCTTGAATCAAACCTTGATGTGGGCTCTGTTCCTCGTGTGGCATGGTGAAGTAGTCTGCCATAAAGAATCGGCGACAAAGAATTATGTGAATGAGTCTCAAAAATGCATCACAGTGTGTACTAAGAATCACAAGATAAGTGCCGTAAAATGAACCAAACATGTACATCATGTGTGTTTTTCCTTATTTATTTCTTTTATTTGTGCCACCTCAGCCAGTCTTCAATGCATATTGAATCATTCACATTTGCAAATGCATCGATGATTAGCATACAATATTTACTTTGCTTGTAAACATATTACTTACATCACGATGTGCTCACATAATTGCCATGAGATGTCGCTCCAAATGCCAATTCAGTATGGAACACACAACATAATTGTCTCCAGACAACTTTCCTGCTGTGTGTTGCTTACATTTTGTAAGTTGTTCTTGTTCTTCTTCGTAGCATCATCCCTTTAGAACTGCGTCCGCTCTTTGGGTCAACGTATGCCAGTTCTTACGGCCTAATGCTTCCTCTAGATTTAGCCTTCTTGATCTTAAATTGTGTTTATAGTGTTGAGCCACCATAATTTAAGTCTGCCGCATTGTCTCTGGCCTTTGACAGCGAGATGATGGGCTGAGCTGATGACGGAAGTAGGTGGTGCCTGTATGATGTGGCCATATCTCTGTTCTTGCATCTTATCATTGATTGGAGTCTCTCCAGCTAGTCATCAGATTATTGTTCTGTTGATTTGGTTGAGCAGGGAAGTGCCTAATGATCTTCTCAGTATCTGTATTTTCATGACATGTAGTGAGTGTTCAGCACTTCTAGGTGTGGGCCAACACTTGGAACTTTATAATGCAACTGGCTTCACCATTGTGCAGTATAGCTTTGATTTCAGGTGAAAAAGACATCTTCTTATCACAAAGAATACCAATAACATCTCTGAAACCCAACTTATGGGTCAATGACACAAGTTAAACTAGTGATGATACTTAATTACTTAATGTTGCTCTGAAATGAATTCATAACTCTATGCATTGGACCCAAGTAAAATATGCTGTGCCACACAAGTCATCTGGCCATGGAAACTTAATGCTGCCTGTGTGAAGCCGGGCCGGGTTGCTTGTTGTGTTATAAGCATGGTACTGAAATTTCTATCTCACAATTATAGTTTTTGGCCATTAATAGTCCGTTGATAGTCTGTAATGTTTTAGTGGTTTTATATCACAAATACACACCTTCCACAAACTGGAAAATACAGAAAATAATTAAATATACTCTTCGGTATGAAGCTTTCATACTTAAATACACATACTGTTATAAGAATTCCAGGGTTGTAGATTCTGTATTTTGTCAGAACTCGAAATTATGAAAAACTCTATTTTCTTGTAAATTATTAATTGTACTGCCTTCAACTCACGACAGAAAATTTTCTGCGAATTATTTACAAGACGATTAAATACAAATCAGTTGTTGTTATTTTTGTTGTGATCTTTAGTCTGAAGACTGATTTGACGCAGCTCTCAGTGCTAGTTTATCCCTTGCAAGGGTCTTCATCACTGCAGAATTATTGTAAGCCATATCCACTTGAACCTGTTTACTGTAGTCAGGTCTTTACACTTTTTACTCTTCACCCTTCCCTCCACTACTTTACTGACTATTCTTTGATGCCACACTGTGTACCCTTTAAATTTACCCCTTCTTTTAGTCAAATTGTACCTTAAATTTCTTCTCTTCCAAATTCGATTTAGCACCTCTTCATTTTCTTCTTCTCAGAACTGTTTATCGCCCACTTTTCACCTCAGTGCAAGATTACAATCCAGACAAAGACATTCACAAAAGACTTCATAACTGCTAAATTTATGTTACATATTACCATATTTCACTTCCCCAGAAATGCTTTTCTCACTATTGCCATCTCTACTGCAGCCATTTGTTTTGTTGCCCAAATGACGAATATTGTGTACTTCCTTTAATGTCTCTTCTCCTAATCTAATTCCCTCAGTATCACTAAATTTAATTCAGTTACATTCTTTTACCCTTGCTTTATATTTGTTGATGATCTTCATCTTATACTTCTTTTCATACATTATCCATTCCATTTAACTAATCTTCCAACCCCTTATCCATCTGTGTCAGAATTACAACCTTCAAGTTGTATTTCTGTATTTCTTCACCCTGAACCTTAATTCCCTTTGCAAACTTCTTCTTGGTTTTCTTTACTGCTTGCTGTGTGTACAGACTGAATAATGAACTACTGCTTCCCTTTCTTGTCACTTGATTCATATAACTGCAATCAGATTTCTGTAAAGGTGGTAAGTAGTTTCTTTCTCCCTATATTTTAGCCTTACTACCTTCAAAATTTCAAAGAATATATTCCACTCAACATTGTCAAAAACTTCATTTAAATATACGTGTTTACCTTCCTTCAGTGTATCTTCTAAAAGAAGTCGTACAGTCAATATTTTCGATTGCGCGCATGTGTGTGTGTGCGTGTGTGTGTGTGTGTGTGTTCTTAAGATTTTGTGGAACCAAAACTTATCTTACACAAGGTACTCCTCTGACAGTCTCTCTGCTCTTCTGGAAATAATAAATGTAAGTATTTTGCAACTATAATTTATTAAGCTGATGGTTTTGTAATATTCACACCTGTCAACTGCTGCATCCTTAGCAATTAGGGTTATTACATTCCTCTGCTCATATGTTTTTCTCATGGTTGGTTTTCCCAATGATCTCAATAATTCTGAGGGAGCTTTGTCTACTGTAGACGCCTAGTTTCAGTTTAGTTGTTTTAGTGCTCTTTCAAGTACTTCTCACAGTACAGTTTCTCTTATGTCTTTTTCATCTACTTCCTCTTCTCTTCCTTCTTTGCTCAGTACTGCTTTGCCATATCTACTCTTGATATAGTCTTTTCCCCAAAGGTGTCTTTTTTTTCATGCAGACGGCATCTGTATTTCCCAAGTCATGCATGATTCTACAGCTTTGCATTTCTCCTCTAACTGTTCTTTGTATGCCAGTATGTTCTTCCTGTCACTATCATTTTTTTCCACTGTGTTCCCTTTTGCCGGGTTCATTTTTATATTTTCCCCTATTGTCAGTCAAATGCAATACCTATAAAAATAATCAATTTTTGAAAATATAATGTAACTAGGTAGATAAAAATGTACTCACCAAATGGCAGCAGGAGAACACACATACAAAGGTATTTACATTTACAAGCTTTCACAGCTAGTGGCTCCTGCTTCTGGCATAATGGTTGAAGGAGAAGGAAGAGGGGTGAAGGAAAAGGACTAGTTAGGCTTAGGAAATGGGGAGGGTTTGGAAAAACTGCCCAGAACACTAGGTGATAGGAGACTTAATGGACGGAATGAGAAGGAAAGACTTATTGTTGAGTACTGCAACAGATGAGATTTGAAAACCTGAGAGGTTAAAGATGCAAGATAGGGTAATGTGCAAGGCAGAGATTACTGAAGAGTCATTGTTCATAGGTTAATACGAGCACAAAGCTTAGTGCATTTTATGTGGTGGTGGTGGAGAGATAGACAGGTCAGCAAATAAAAGATACAGAAAACTTAAAGAGACTGAAGAAAGGAATAGTTATTGTGAAGAAATTATAAGACCAAAAAAATTAACATACATTAAGACCAGTTGGGTGGTGAGAATTGAGGGCACGCTGTAACGCCAGTTCCCACCCGTGGAGTTTTGAGAAACTGGTGTCTAGGGGAAGAATCCAGATGGCACGTGTGGTGAAACAGGCAGCAAGGTCACAACTAATGTACTTAACTTTCTGCTCTTATGAAATCGCGCATGATGTTTTTTCCAGTAATCTCTGCCTTGCGTATTACCCTATGTTCCAGCTTTAAGCTCTCAGGTTTTCAAATCTCGTCCATTGCAATCCCCAACAAGCAAGATTTCATTCTCATCCTGTCTAGTAAGTCTCCCCTGAACCGGACTCCTGGGTGGCTTTTCTGAACTCTCCCCATTTCCTAAACCTCACTAGTCCTTTTCTCTTTCACCCATCTTCCTTCCCCTTCAACACTTCTGCCAGAAATGAGCCACTGGCTCTGAAACCTTGCAAATTTAAATACAGTAATATGTTTGTTCTCCTGCTACCATTTAGCGAGCAAATGTTTTATCTATACAGTTATGCTACAAATGAATATCTAATATTTTATCCAATTTCTTGTATGCCTATGTCTCTTTCCTATTTGATCATTTGCTGCCTTCACTATTTCAATTTCTCAGAGAACCCCTTTCATCGTCTATTTTATTCCTGTCTTCTGTTTCAATAAATCATTATCTAGTGCTGTTTTTGAAACACGCAACAACTTCTGGTTCTGATAAGTTTATCAGGGTCCCATTTTGTTAATTTCCTAAATTTCTACAACCTTCTTTCATGGATTTTAAACCAAATGGATGCATTGATTAAATTGTGCTATGTGCAAAATTCCGCCAGTGGGTTTCCCCTCTTGTGTGTTCTTGTACAATTTTTCCTTCTCCTCCTCTTCCTACTGTTGAATTCCAGACCCCTATGACTATTAATTGCACCTCCTTAATGAACTGAATAATGTCTTTTATATTATTAATACAACATATTATTATCTCATATTCTTTTAAGTTTTTCTTCATCTGTGGAGCTAAGTAGGCTATGTATTTGTACTACTGTGGGGTGTTGGCTTTTTTTCTGCCGTGACTTTGATAATTCATTTATAGTAGTTCAACCACAGTCTTATTTAATTATTTATTATTAGACCCTCTCCTGTGTTACTCCTATTTGATATTGTGTTGATAACCTTGTACTTATGTGACCAGAAATCCTGTTCTTCCTGCCACCAATTCACTATTTTGTATTGTATCTAAGTTCATCTTATCCTCCCTTTTCAAGTTCTCTAACCCTCATACCCAACTAAGGGATCTAACATTCCACACTCTGATCTGTAGAATGTCAGATTGGTTTTTTCCTGATGGCATCCTCCCAAATAGTCCCTGCCCAGAGATCCAAATGAGACATTGTTTTACCTCTGGAATATTTTATTCGACAGGATGTCATCATCTTTAAATTATACAGTAAATCTGCTTGCCCTCAGAAATATGATTGTAGTTTTCTTTTGTTAATGTTACAATGCTAGATCAGTCAACATCTGGCCTGTTGCCCTTTTCAGCAATTGAAAAAGCTGCTGCCCCTTTTAGGAACCTATGAGATGTGGCTATAAAATAATGGGACTGATGTCACAAAGTAAGTACTCATGCACCAAAGATGAACGACCAGTAGCCGTGAAGCGTGAAGTCTTCTCAGTTGAATGCCATGTCTATAAACAAATCAGTGTGGCTGTGGTCTTCATTTGTGTAAGAGTTATTACTTTGTTTTGCCAGAAAAATGATAAGTGTAATAATAGAGCAACAAATTTTTGTATAGTTTCACATGAAACTTGGAAAAACTGCTTCTGAAACCTATCTGTTAGTAAAACAAGTGTATGGCAAAGACTGTTTATCAAGTATGCGAGTTTTTGAGTAGTTCAAGCATTTCCAAGATGGCTGAGATGATGTTGAAGATGCCTCACACCTGGGAGGCCCTTCAACATAAAAAATGAATGAAAACATAAAAAAAGTGTGCTATCTCATTTGAACTGACTGTCTGTTGAGCATTCAGTTGATTGCTGAAACTGTAGGAATTGACAAAGAATGTGTAAGGCAAATTTTGCATAAGCAGTCTAAAAAGAGAAAAGGGTGTACGAAACTGGGACTGAAAATTCTCTCAATCAGAATTCATGAAAATGTTTGTACTGACAGTTTGAATACTATTGAAAATGATCCTAATTTCTTGGAAAGAGTGATAACATGTGACAAATCTTGGATTTTCATTTATGTGATCAGAAACTAAGCACCAGTCCATGCATTGGAAGGGCCCAACTTCACTGAGTGCTCAAATGAACAAATTAAGAGTCCATTTTTTTCAATATTCACAGGATTCTGTATCTTCACTGGACTCGTGAAGGACAAACTATTAATCACCATTAGTACCTTGGGATCAGTTCTTGTTCAGCTCCATGAGGGGAGGGTGAAAAAAAGGGTAAAAGAACACAGGTGGGGGAAAAGAATGAAAGGGGGAGCTGCCTGATAGAATTTTGCATGGAACGTAATTTAATCATCACAAACAGTTGGTTTGAGAATCTTTAAAGAAAGTTGTATATGTGGAAGAGAACCTAAGACACAGGAAAGTTTCGGATATGCACTTCCGGACAAAAAAAGTGAAGCACCCAGAAGGGATGGAGGAAATGAAATTACAGGGAGTTTTCTTATTTCAGTGATTACAAAATCAAACCAGATTTATAAATAATTTGGCAGTATGAGCTCGCAGACCTCTGTGATGTTGCACCCCCTGTGGCCTGGATGCATGCACTGATTCAATTGACAAAGGTGTCATAAAGCCACTGTATCCTCTCCTGAGGTTAGCTGGCTCATAGCTTTTGTAACTGGTCCTTGATATCCTGGATACTGTCACTGGGATGGAGTTGAGCCCTGAACTGGCCCTACTCATGTTCTATCAGGAACAGATTGAGGGATCTTTCTGGAAATGGAAGTACCTCAGCATCACACAGACAGTTCACAGAGACACACATGCCATATGTGGATGACCATTGTGCTGTCGGAGTTCCCTCAGTCACTGTGAGACACGACCTGAAGTCATATCCGATGGTTCCCCACAGCAGGACACCAGGAGTAATGCTACTATGCCTCTCCAAAACATTGGAAAAATGGGACCCCTCCCCAGGTCACTATTATAATTGTTGACTATGGTCATCCTGGGCGGCAGAACCACAATTCATTTCAGATACCATTCATCAGCAGTCCATACTTACTGGTAACGACACCACTCCATTGTGTTGGTGTGTTAATGGCAGCCTACTTTCTATCTTTCTTTCACTGGTGCCATGTTCTGCACTGACGCATGGTCGGCATTTTTAGGAACGGATTTGGTAAGGTTAAGATGAAGGGGTGGCCGGATGCCCTTCCTGCCGCCACCCCGTACCCCCCGGGACGGAATTAGTGTACCCTAGCTGTCTGCGTCTAGTGTAATTCATGGAATAGTTCGAACGTGTTCAGATGTCGGCGAGTCGTGTAACTGAGGCGGAACGTGGGGACCAGCCTGGTATTCACCTAGCGGGATGTGGAAAACCGCCTAAAAACCACATCCAGGATGGCCGGCACACCGACACTCATTAATCTGCTGGGCGGATTCGAACCGGGGCCGGCGCGCCTACCCGAGTCCAGGAAGCAGCGCGTTAGTGCTCTCGGCTATCCTGGCGGGTCTGTTAATGGCAGCCTACACGACATGGTAATTCCGTAGTCTGGCTGCTGCTAGTCTTTGACCTATGGGATGGGATTACACAGAATCTTGCAAACAATCCATCACTTGCTGTTGGATGGCAGGCACAGAAGTGAAGGGGTTACGATGTGGTTGGCGCACAATCCTCCCTTGTGGTGATCAGACTCGGTCGACGGAACACTGACTACAGGTATGTCTGCCGTCACACTCCCTTTCAGCTTGACATCACATCTGTATGCTCCACAAATTTGGATATAGCACGATTTGACCAGCCAGCCAAACAGAGACCCACAGTGATGCCTTTTTAAATCTCTGTCCGGAGCTGATAGCGGTTTTTCACATGAGTATATGGCATGTCCTTCACATTAATCACTCAACATCTGACACTGTTCATACCTGCCTGGTATGCAACAGCACTAAATACGAACAACACTAATGCAATCTGATCGCCATTCTACATGGTACAGAGAATTGCACCTGTAATCATTTATATACCTGTCAATGGTGTGTACATTTAGGAAGCTACATTGACATTTGGTCATGTCTCCGTGGTGCTTCACTTTTTTGTTGGGAATTTTATTATATAATTGTAAGGTAGGTATTTCAGAACCGGGTTGTAAACTATATGACATTTCCGTGGACAGATGTGGACTCTGACCATAATTTACTGGTTATGAACTGCAGATTGAAACTGAAGAAATAGGAACAAAACAGAAAATTAAGATGATGAGATCTGGACAAACTGAGAGAAACGTGTTATTGGGAGTTTCGAAGGTAGCATTAGGCAACGATTGAAACATAATAAAGGAATACAGTAGAAGATGAATGGGTAGTGTTGAGGGATGAAATAGTAAAGACAGCAAAGATCAAATAGGTAAAAAGACAAGGCCTAGTAGAAATCCTTGGATATCACATGAGATATTGAATTTAATTGATGACATGAGAAAATATGTAACTGCAGCATATAAAGCAGGTAAAAGAGACTATAGATGTCTAAACAGTGGGACTGACAGAAAGTGAAAAGTGGTGAAGCAGATGTAGCTAGGAGACAAATTCAAGGCTGTAGAAGCATATAGGACTTTTCAGGAAGGTAGATGTTGCCTATAGGAAAATTAAAGAGACCTGTGGAGAAAAAGAAATAGCCTGTATGTATCAAGACCTCAAATAGAAACCAGTATTAAGCAAAGAAGGGAAAGCTGAAAGTTGGAAGGAATGTATAGAAGGGCTATGCCAGCAAAATAAACCTCAACAGTGTATTACAGAAAGGGAATTGGAAGTAAATGAAAATATGATGAGGGATTTGATTGTGTGAGAAAAATTTGAGAGAGCATTGAAAGACCTAAGGTGAAACAAGACCACTGGAGTAGACAATATTCTAAGATATTATTTCACGTGGCACGCAATGTATACGAGACAGACGAAATACTCTCAGATTTCAAGAATAATGTAATGATTCCAATTCCAAAAAAGCCAGGTATTGACAGATTTCAAAATTACTGAATTATCAGTTTAATAAGTCATGATTGCAAAATTCGGACACTAATTATACAAAAGAATGGAAAAGCTGATAGAAGCTGACTGCACAGAAGTTCTATTTGGGTTCTCAAGAAACACTGCAACATGTGAGGCAACATTGAGCCTTCGACTTATCTTAGCAGATAGGTTGAAGAAAGGAAAACTGACTTTGTAGAATTTTTAGATTTAGAGGAATGTTTTAACAATGTTGACTGGACTACGCTCTTTGGAGCTATAAAGGTAGCAGGGGCGAAATACAGGGAATGGAAGGTTATTTGCATCTTTTACACAAACCAGGTTTCAGTTATAAAAGTTGAAGGACATGGAAGGGAAACAGTTGTTGAAATGGGAGTGTGACTTGGTTATAAACTGTCCCCAGTGTTAATCAACAAGCTGTGAAGGAAACCAAGGAGAAAATTGGAGACACAATGAAAGTTCAGGGAGAAGAAATAAAGCTTTGAGGTTTACTGACGGCATTTTTATTCTGAGAGAGATGGCAAAGAACTTAGAAGAGCAAGTGAATGGAATGGATTAGTGCCTTGCAAAGAGGTTATAAGATGAATATCAACAGAAGTAAAACAAGGGCAATGAAATATAGTTGAATTAAATCAGGTGATGCTGAGGGAAATAATTAGGAAATGCCAAGGTAAAAGTAGTAGATTATTTTTGCTTTCTGAACAGCAAAATAACTGATGATGACCAAAGTAGAGAGCATATAAAATGCAAATTGTTAATAGGAAGAAAAGCATTTCTGAAAGAGAGAAATATGTAAACATCCTACATAAATGTAAGTGTTACGTGTTGTGAAGTTGCACAGACACAGTATCATAAGTAACACCAACCAAGTTTTATTCTGCTTACACATGAAGAGATCCACAGTAACACTGAATTAAATATAGAACAGTAAAAAGTCTCATAATTGTCTCATAATTGTGGAACACATTAATATATACAGTCTTGTAGGTGAGCATACAGTAAGCAAGTAAACATAAGGGAGGCCGAGGACTTGGTGTGCCGGGCTTATACTGGGCTGTTGTGCACACGGGACAGTGCTTGTTGCGCTGTCTTTCCAAGTTGCAATGCGACCTCCCTAGCCTAGCCTAGCCTCTTGGTATGGCACTCTGTTTGATTACATGCACTCACACAATAGAGTTGCAACACTTCTTTTCCCTTGGGAAAAACTATTCTCTGTGGAGATGGCCATGCATTCATTGGTAACTGGAGCAGCTGTCATCCTGTGGCAGGAGAATATGGTATGAAATGCTGCAGGTGTGGACATGTGCTGTGTCCACTCTCTCGTGAGAGGCCATAAGGGAGCACTGGTGATGATGGTGCTATATCCATATTCACATCCTGTGATGGAGGCAGCAGGGAGCAGAGAAGACAATGGTGGTGGAGGCGGCAGTGGCAGCAACAAGGGCTCTGGAGGTGGAGATGGCTATGGCTACTCCACCTGGTGACGGCAGCACCCAGAGCAAAGATAGCACCAGAGCAGGAGAAAAAGTGGAGGCACTGTGTTGGGTGGCGCAGGTGGCAGAGGCGTCTGCGGGGATGAAGGGCTATCCGTCGGGCGGTTGGTCATGTGGTCATAATGTCATGAAACCCACCCATCGGAGGTGCACATGACAGAGGCGGCGGCTCTGACAGTGATGGACAATCGCTGGTATCCACTCGTGGTGCTGGTCGAACCCTCGGGCCCAGATGTCGGAGCCTGAATGAAATTGCTGCAAAATGGGTGTCAGGGTGGCGAGGTGTTGGCTGGGAGAAGATAAAGCAGCTTCACTGACCTGTGGTCACCAACTGAGTCAACCTTTATGAGCTTAAGAACCTAGTGATGGCCTCCTCGGGGGGAAGTTTGAGCAATATAGTTTTTCGTGTGGGTTTTGAGGGTATGGACCAGCCACTCTACCTCTCAATTGGATTGGGAAAGAAATGGAATTGTCGTAACATGCCAAATCCCACTCTTTGTACAAAAATCTTCAAAATCTTGAGTCACAGACTGGGCCACTGTCTGTCTCACGCATATATGGCAATTCTTCTAAGGAAAAAAAATCTTTGAGAGAGCAGTGACCATAGCCACCATGGACATGGAAGGGCGATGAACCACATAAGGAAATTTTGTGGAAGCATCAGCTACTACAAGCCTAAAGGAGTTAAGGAACCGATCCACAAACTCAACATGAAAACACTCCCAGGGGTGTTGGAGGCAGGCCATGGGGAAAGAGAAGATCATGTTACCAATGATGGGTGTCACACTGCGGGCAGGCTATAACACTGTGCATGATCTCATTGTCAATATCCAGCCAAAACGTGGTGGTGGGCCAGTAATTTTGTTCTAGAAACATCCCAATGATTCAGATGGCGAAGGTGCATGAAGTCCCACCACAGTGGGGATGGGGTCACAACCCCGGGTGCCGACTCTTCATTATCTAATAGTAGCACACCATCAAGAATTGAGAGCTGGTTGGCAGTCGAGAAAGAGCACCCTCATTAGTGTGTTGTGCTGTGGGTTCAAAATGAATGTCGTAGTTATAACGTGACAAAAACAGCCCAGCATTGCAGGTGATAGGCCACTTTGTCCGGAAAGATGCCGACAGATTGAAAAGAGAATCCAGAGATTTATCATCAGTAATCAAATGAAACGTAGTACTGTAGAGGAAAATGTGAATTTTTTTGAATGTATACACAATAGCAAGGATTTCTTTTTCTATCTGCTAGTAACAATGTTGCGACTGATTCAGAGTTTTGGAAGCATATGCAATAGGGTGTTTGGAACCATCCAAATGTTTGTGCACGAGAATTGCCCTGAGGCCGTACTGGGAGGTGTCTGTGGACGAAACAAGATTGGCCTGGTTGGAAGATAACCAAGCAAGGTACGGAGTGTAATTTTGACTTTAAAAGGGTAAAAGCATACTTGCAGGTAGGTGAGCAGTGAAAAGGAACATCTTTACGTAAGAGAGCATGAAGTGACTGGCTCAGTGTGGCTGCACCAGGAAGAAATTTACGGTGGTACACAATCTTTCGGAGAACGGCTTGCAGCTCTTTGACATCAGTGGGATGTGGCAGAGCTGTAACAACCTTGACATGCTGGCGTAAAGGCTTGATGCCAACGACTACTGAAAAAAATTGTAATTTGTTCAAGTTCCATTTCAAATTGGCAGCCTGTAGCACCATAAATAAGACGTGAAGGTTCGGCAGATGTTAATGTATTGAGGAACCTGAAACCATAATGTCATCCAGGTAGTTAGTACAGCCCAGCATGGAGGCTGTGAGTTTCTCTAAAAGTCATTCAAAAATGGCAAGGGCACTGACCATGCTGAATGGCAGCCATTGGTATTGATATAACTCGAAGGCGGTATTCAGTATGAGGACATACTTGGAATCATCATCCAGAGGTAATTGCAAGTAGGCTTCTGACAAGTCTAATTTGGAAATATATTGCTCCCAGAAAGCTGTACTAAGAGTTCATCCTGACTGGATAAGAGATAGGTATCAATAAGAGATTGTGAATTTACAGATACTTCGAAATCGCCACAGAGCCAGAGGTTGCTATTAGGTTTTTGACAATTACCAGTGGGTTAGACCATTCACCAGAAGAGACACCTAAAGACATAAGTCGATCTAGTTTGAACCTGACTTTCTCTAGTAAAGCTACTGGGACTGGGTGGGCATGAAAAAAAAAACGGGGGGTGTACCATTGGTTTCATTGTGATATGAGCCTTGAAATCAGTAGCACACCCCAACCCTCCCAAAAACAGGGAGGAATATTCTGAGCAGAGCATGTGCATTTGTTCGTATGGAACTTAATCCAATACCAAATGCACTCTGTCAGAAAAAGAGAACCCAAAAATTTTGAAAGCAACTAACCCAAATAAGATTTTAGTGTTGACATCATCCACTACTAGAAATATCAAAAGTTGAACAGCCGTTTTGTGCACTTCGGAAGCAAAAATGTGTCCCAGTATGGGTATTGTAACTCACCAATCGATGGGAGATGGGACAGTTCTGGTGATCCAAGATCCACAAAGTTCTGAGAATTTAACAAAGTGTTTGTTGCACCCATGTCTACTTGCATTGTTAACATCTTGTCCGTAACACATACTTCAGTATAGAGTTTGTTTGGGACTGCCAACACTTGGTAGACTCTACGCACATCTGTGATCTTGTCTGGTGAAGGAGGCTGGGAGTTTCCCCATGCGATGTGGAGGCCATGGTTGCACAGCCATGATGTCTTCTCCCCGCCCCGCCCTCCGCCCGTGAGCTAACTGATGGCAACTGAGGAGGAGAGGAAGCAACAGTGACTACTACACACTATGCTTCTATCTGATTTTCTGATGCCCTAGATACTTCAAAAGACTGAGCACTGTTCAGAGTGTGTATGAGAGAGGGATTTCCACATTGTGAAGCACATTAATGAACTTCACCATCAGGAGCCAGGTGTATTATACCATCACAAACCATCGAATCGGTATATGAGTTCCGCTGATCCTCAATAAAAAACTGGCAACAATGACTAAGCCCATGAAGTTCTGCTGCCCAAGCTCTATGACCATTTGCTGCTTCATGCGAGCCCCAATAACATGAGTATGTTTGCAGTGATAATTAGAGAGCAACTAACACATTTCAGCAAAAAAGAGACTGGCAGGTTTCTGAAGAGGAGCTAGCTGAGACAAAAGGTGATAAACACGGGAAGAAATCCATGACAAAAGTAAAACCTTACACAAGTTGGGGTAAGCAACTCCAAAAGCTTGAAAATGTTGCCGAAGGCATTTTTGATATCATCACAGTCTTCTGCAGAAACATAATATGGAGGAAACGGTTGAGGAACCTATCATATCAACAAGGCTGCTGGATTGTTTAGTGCCATGGTGAGAACCTACTGCTGGTTGGTAAGAATTCACCATTGTTCAATGAGACATTGAAGAACTCCTTCCACTGACATGTTGGCTGTGTATCAAACCAAAGAAATGAAACATGGGGTGTGGAATCCAATCCTCATTGCCAAATACATTGTAAGTTTACAGACACAATGTCGGAAGTAACACCAACCAAGTTTTATTCTGATTCCACATGAAGAGGTCCGCAATAACACTGAAAGAAGCAGAAACAGTGTAAAGTCTGATAGAACACAATGGCCAATGCACTGGGATTATATTGGGCTGTTGTGCACTTCGGCGACTTGTGCATCGATGGTCAGGAAATGATTATGATTAGGACAACACAACACACAGTCCCTGAGCGGTGAAAATCTCTGACCCAGTCGGGAATCTAACCCGGCCCCTTAAGATTGACATTCTGTCACGCTGACCACTCAGCTACCGGGAGCGGACAATACTGAAGTTACAAAATGGTTGTGAAATATGTTCTTCATGCAAACCCCATCATTTAGATAAAGCTTCAAGCACTTTAGCATAAGTTATTGTCCTGATATGTTCTAGTATATCTGTGCATGAAAAATTAGAAGAAAATTTAAGTTCTATATTGTGAGTCAAACTCTTTTTAGTACTTGATGTAGTCATTCAATACTCCAAAATGCCTGCTTTTCTTGTGCTAATGATGGTAGGCGAAAAATGGAAGCTTCAACTATGAAAAATTTATCTAATCTTTCTTGTGGCCTACATGGATTAAAAACTAAGCTTTTGATTACAGAATAACAATCCTAGTTACAAACATCCAGTGGTTATAGATTTTTATTGTGTTACAGACTAATTTAGTCCCTGACATGAAGGATGCCATGCAGTACACTGAGAAATTTAAAAGCTTGCCATTGACACCGTCTGTCAGAGGTTTTGGTGGGAGTCCAATTGATGGATGTGTTGTTGTCACAGCAACAGGGATGATTGGAGCTATAATATGTTTACAAGAAGGTCAGGGCGTACCTCTTTTGTTGCACACCAGTGAAAGCCTTTCCTCGACTCGGAGCAGGATCACAGCAGCTGACATATGTTTTGGGAAAAGTAAGACATGTTATCAATTAATATTTGCTGAACTGTATGTCACTCTACTGTGGTTTCATATAATTTAACATTTGATTTTTTTAAGGAAAAAAATTATTCAAGTAAATAAGGTTCGCTCCCTGTTAGCTAATAATGAGTAATTAGAGGTTATATATGGAAGATTGGCTTAAGTATTATTGTACAGTTCAAACCCTTTGCTACTCATATATGCACCATATACCTCTGCTCTTGTCTTCCTACAATTTCTGGATTTAGTATTCTATTATGCAAAAATTTAGTGTTAATATTATTGAAATCGACACCAGCATAGGTTACCACAGGTTAAAAAGCATGATGTTTTCTGCTGTGTCCCCTAGTGGCTATGTAGACTTATTATCAAGCTGATAATGGCAGCATGCATCATGCTCCTTTAATTAGGGCAAACTTTGCATTTTATTTTAAGCTAATGTCTCTAACTTTGCTTATCCTAAATCAGTTCTTTTTATATTTTGCCAATATATTTCACTTCTGGCACACCTTTGTATCTCTATACTTGAAATGTTTCTGTATTCCTCATTTTTATGTAATTTGCCGTGTTTCCTTGCTTCTAATTACAAAGATTTAAAGATTTTTTCTTTAACTAATGTTTATTACAGAAGCACCATCTATAATCAGTAGACATTTCTTATCGAAGAGCTGGTTTTAAACTCCTATTTGACGACCATGCTGTACATTTTCTGCACTTTCAGAAAACTGCTCAAGGCAATTCTTAACGTAGTTCTTATGTAACATATTAAGGACCTCTGTGTTGCTCCTTACCAACTGAGCTTGTGCACTTGTTTGTGCTTTACAAAAACAATTTCTTCACTTGTGCTGTATGGCACATTATGGTGTTTGTAATTGATAATGAAGTATGATTTCACTTTCCAAATACAAAGTGCTGCAGTATACCAGTCTTCATTATTTCCACACATATTTATCACAGAATACTCTATAATTCTTTCATGATTCATTTGGTTGATTTCAGATCCCACAAATACGCTTTTGCCTTCAATTCTATTCTATGCTAACTTCAAACTTTTCCTTCACTTTCATTATTACTTCCTAAACTATGATGTGGAAACTACGAATAATAACTGGCAGTGTTTTTAATATTTTATCTTTTGAGGAGATTGATTGTGTTGAGGACTTCAATTGTCAGTCAGGTACAACGGACTCACAAGCTAATGTCAGTGAGGGTACTTGTTGCCCAAAGTATACCTTTCTGTACAGAAGCTATCCATGCATTTTGGCACAAGGTGTGTGGTTTGGGAATGAGTGTGTCAGCCCAAAACCACTGCACCAAAAATTTTATATCAGTGCAGTTGTGATGGACATAACAAAACATTATCCAATCTCCTGAGCAGTGAATAGTTTTGGACCTACCATCCCATGGCAGCATGCCTCGAATAAGCAAATTTTATCTTTTGTCGCTTTTAGCTATGCATGAAAATTGTTAATGCCATGTCTATCAAAACAGCAAAAACATTATCTTTGGAGGTGATGCTTCTATCTGTGTGTTGGGTGCACAGTATATTCTAGTCTTTCCTCACTCTACTCGTGCACCATTTCAGACTTCACCACGAGTTCCGTGTACAACTCTTTTATGATAAGTGCATAAAAATAGAGTACAATATCTCTTTAACAAACTCTTTTTATCCTTAACCAATTGTAATCATTTGTGACACACTGGTATTTTGCATCCTTATCTTACAACATGTCCTTGCCTTCAATTGACCGAGCAAGGTGGCACAGTGGTTAGCGCACTGGACTCACATTCGGGAGAACAGCAGTTCAAACCTGCATCAAGCCATCCAGATTTAGGTTTTCTGTGATTTCCCTAAATCGCTCCAGGCAAGTGCTGGGATGGTTCTTTTGAAAGGGCCAACACAAACTGAGCTTGTGCTCCGTCTTTAATGACCTCAATATTGACGGACATTAAACCCAATCTTCCTTGCTTCCTCCTTAAATTGACGTATTTTATACCAATTTTTCCAACTGTGCTCTATTTACAATTCCCAAATTTCCACACACACTCCCTGTTTACATATATTTATCCTTACTTTTATCTCCTGTCATCACTGCATGAACCTCCTATTGGGTTTTGTTGTTTACATTTCTGGCTACTGCACAGTGTATTTGGGGAGGTACCAGTGACATATAAAATTTATCTGGAACAAAGTCATTTGGAAGTATGTTTGCCATATCCTACGTTCACCTACACAGCTGCTTGAGTCAAGAAACTAAAGATTGTATTTCATTTGCTGACTATATCAACTGAAGGAAGTCACGTTTCTGATCATAGATGGATGGAAAGCAGTATCTGCTTGGTTGGAATGAGTCAGTAGCTAAAACCACAAAGATGATATTCATGAAGCTGATGTAAAAGTTAACAAGGGCCCTTGATTTTGAAAATTTGAAATATGTTTCCTGAACATTCCCTTGAGCTTTACCACACACACTGCATTCTGTTGACATGGCCTTTTCTTAAAATTTTATTACTGTGATATGTTAAATAAGGGCCAATAAAACACCGAGAAAGAAGACAGAGTGTATAAATGGAAAGCACAACATTGTGTATGTTATACAGTATTAATTTATTTTTGCTAACCAGTTTTTGGCTTACAGTGCCACATCAGTCTTTAACTGACTCTTGTCAGAGGTACAGTATTCATGAATAACATTGAAAAAGATGCTGCACATCAAGAATGAGGTACGAACACAAAGTTTGCAGTGTGACATTCTTTGAAATGTTGTTCATGAATAATATACCTTCTTTGATGATCATAGGCAGTTAAAGTCTTATGACAGCCTTGTAACCCAAAAAATTACTAACAAAAATAAATTAATATTGTAGAACATACCCAATATTATGCTTTTTATTTATAATTATGAAGTTGTTCTATCAAGAAGTGACAGAAGAATCGCTTAATGAGAGACAATTTGTTAGCTGAAAGAGTACACATCAAACAGAGGAAAATAAAATCATTATGTAAAATGAGAAAGAGAAATACTATAAATGGAATTGATTGAGTAGTTGTAAAGTGCCAGAAAAAGCATAGAGAAAGTGATACCAGTAGGAAGTAAGAGGAGCAGGTGTACAGTTCTCCATCATTATTTCTCAGTAGGTTTTTCTCAGTTTAGAATGTAATTTCTTGATCTTCATATAAGTATACTGTCCTTCAAAGTAGTCACCAGCATTGTGTAGAACCCGTTGCCAGCAATGCGGAAGGTGTAGTATACCATTAGCAGAGCCTGTTCTGTTGATGGTGTGAATGGAGCAGTCTAAAGTTTGGTGATTCTTATGTATGACTGTGATGGTGTTATCCTAGCACATTACATTCCTCCACAGCAGACCGTCAGTGCACAGTATTACAGTTTGCTTTTGGAGCATCACCTGCGACCAGCTTTGCGAAAGACGCAGTGACACTTTCAGCACAACCCACCCATCATTTTGCACGACAATGCGTGGGCACATACAGCGCAAGCTGTGGCTGCTCTGTTCAGTCGATGGGACTGGGAAGTACTGTACCATCCACCATACTACCCGGACTTAGGTCCTTGTGACTTTGATTTGATTCCAAAGCTGAAGGAACCACTTAGTGGCATTCGCTTCAGAACTGTTCCAGAGATTCGACAGGCAGTAGAACGCTCCATTCGCACCATCAACAGAACAGGCTCTGCTAACAGTATACTATGCCTTCCACATCACTGGCAACGGGTTCTACACAATGCTGGTGACTATTTTGAAGGACAGTTACGGGTGCAAACATGTAACTCTTTTGTATTGGTTGTGAATAAATAGTTCCCACTATTTAAGTTCGTATTAGTAAACTGCATTCTGCCTTCAAATTATTGTCTTGGGAGTTGCTGCAGAGTTTCTTTCTTTTCTACAGTGATTCTTTGTGTGTGCATAAACTAAGCCTATTTTTTGTGTTTCTGTATCCCATAAGGGGGATGGCAAGCATTCCATAGGCTAGTTTGTCCAATTTCTACATGATGAACATTAATTGATAGAAACACAATATACCTAACCCACTTCTTCTCTTGTATCTTTTAAATGGTTACATGAAATCAAGCATTAGTTGTCGTCACTGTTGACCTTTGCTCAATATGTTTGAGTTATGGGTGATGG
The DNA here is from genome assembly GCF_021461395.2 of Schistocerca americana. Classification (NCBI taxonomy): domain Eukaryota; kingdom Metazoa; phylum Arthropoda; class Insecta; order Orthoptera; family Acrididae; genus Schistocerca; species Schistocerca americana. The sequence goes on along the minus strand of NC_060130.1, from coordinate 208,439,492 downwards.
AGTAGTGATGTGTAGTGCTTCAAGACAATACCTTTTTCGTGACTATTGATAGTCTTCCCTATTAATGGCTGTATTTGTAATTTCATTTATTTAGGTGATGAGGAATAGCATGTATCTTTATTTGCTCTGTGTATTTCTGGTTGGTAGTAGTGGGCTAAAGTTATATACCCTGTGATGAACCTTGCAAGGAGGGCATCACCTTCATGTACAAAACTTTGTACAAAGGTTTGCACGCATCAACACTGTTTTAATTTTGGAAGTAAACTGCTGGGACACGAGTCTTTCAGACACTTTGTGCTATTGGAGCGAACTGAACGCAATGTGATTTGCTCAGCTGTGACTGATTTTTATTTTGGTTCTATGTGATCCAATACCACTTGGTGATTTTACATCTCAGTTGTGTTTTCTGTAGTCAAAATGGTCTGTTCCTGGCCCAAACTAGGAACATTGGACATGAAAATCGGACCTTAATTCTGCAGTGAACTGCAATAGGCTTCACACTTCCATTATGCATAAGCTGAATACACTAGACTTTCACTAATCTGCCCATTCCTTGCACATATGTGTGCCGTATTAGTGGAAATCCCTGATTGTTGAGAGTGTCTGAAATTTAGTTTAAACACATAGGGAATATACTTTATTAAATTCTAAGATAGATTCATTTTCATAGAAAACCCAGTTCTTGAATGTGTCCATAGTATTACTCAGTGTGAAACATGCCCCAAATTTTTAGTTGTTGCAATAATGAAATGCGACGCCGGCACGCAACTCCTTTACAAGCATTACATCACTACTGCATGTGTCTGGTTGTTTCATAATGTACTCCAGGAAGATGTCTGCAGCTTTAGCACCACAGGGTGAGAAATCTTCATGGTCTCTTCTCCTACGTCGTCTCCTTCATTACTTTCATCATTCCTTTTCTGCACACTTTTGATTATTTCTTCATAAGTTATAATATGGTCTGTTCACAGTTTTCCACATACAACCTTTAGCAACATATTCTTCATCATTTTCTCCTCCTACTCCTCATATGTATAGCATTGTTTAACATTGTAATTAACAAACTAAATTGTTGCACAGAATAATTCATTATTGTGTATCTCATTTCTGCTTGGCCAGCTAGAGGCAGGATGTGGGCTGGGTTGTTAAGATGCCAGACTACTGAGGGCCAGATCGGAAAGACTTTAGTGTTACAAATCCTAGTCCATTTTTTATGTAAGTTCCAGTGGAGCAGTCACTGTTACACACTGATCCTGTGTCAGTGTTTGTGCACCTTCAAAATGCTCCACTTTTGTGAACATTTGGCACACTGATAAGAACATTCTTACCTGCTGACATATCACTGGTGAAATTTTCACTTAGTTTTTCTTTATTATTATTATTATTACACATTTAGTGTTTTCATTTGATCCACCATCATATGGTGGCACAAGGACTTTGGTGTACTGCATTTTTTTTCTCTATCATGCTTCTTTTTTCTGATTTCATTCTATTCCTCATTTAATCTTATTTCTTTCTCTCTTTTTTATGGGCATTCATAGCTGTGGAGTCCATAGTTGGCAATGCTACAGATAGAACCAACAATGTACTTAGTGTAGAACCAAAAATAACTCTATTTGAATGTTAGAGGAAGAATTTTGAGCACGGTCGAAATACATGACAGATTTTGTTTACCCATCACCCATCACCATATTGCAGAGTGCGTACGGTGTTGTACTGGAAGAAGACTGAGCGCAAACAAACTAGAATTGTGATTGCCAGATGAGAGAGAACTGATTGGGGGAAATGAGCCACACTTCCCACTGGCAGGACAGCAACCTAGGCCTATACCCATTTTCTGTGTTCTTGTGAAAGCAGAATTGACAGATTGTTTCTAGTGTTGTGAGGGTTTTAATCAAAATTTGTGAAGGACCAGGTGGTAGTGCTAAGTTCCTGTGGGACAAAACAGCTGCGGTCATCGGTCCCTAGGCTTACACACACACACACACACACACACACACACACACACACACACACACACACACACACAGAGTGCCGGGAGAACCATGGCAAGGCACCTTAGATGGCGTGGCTACGCCACGCGGCCAATGGACCAGGATTAGTTGCTTTACTCATTTCAAAATAAGAAAAGAAAACAATGAGTAACATGCAGCACAAAGCATTCAAGAAACACTACTACACAACTGGTTGTTGAGGTTGGCAGTGTGTTGCTAATGAGGTAGTTCAGGCCAACCTCTAGTGATATTCAATGCAACCACAGTTCAAAACATCTGCCACTTGAAACAGCTACATTAAAAGTGTCCACCTTATACCAATTTTTGAACTTAAACAAACAAAAACAAACAGCTTATGCAATTCTGTGTTCTAAGATGGCCAAGTGCTACATTGCATTGTGTGGCAAGACCATTCAGCCACCCACAATTGGCATGGCACTAGAGCATTGAGTGAACTTGGTCTTCTGCAGATGATGGGCAATACCAGAACTGAGAATTTCAAACTATACGTGATAAAATAATTCACCTGCTTACGATTTGCTGTGAAGTAACTTCTATTAGGTAATCTCACATTTTGATGTAGAATTTTTCTGTATTCACACGTTTTGGAAAATGCAAAATTTTCTTGTCCTTATTTGCAAAAAACTGGTGATTTCTCAAACTGGGGAACAATCAAGAATGGGGTGCCGCAAGGTTCGGTCTTGGGTCCTCTGCTGTTCTTAATATATATTAATGACTTGCCATTCTATATTCACGAAGATGCAAAGCTGGTACTTTTTGCCGATGATACAGACAAGAATAACTGGTGAAATTGTAAACGATGTTTTTCAGAAAATCATTAAGGGGTTCTCTGCAAATGGGCTCTCATTAAACTTTGACAAAATGCAGTATATACAGTTCCACACAGTAAATGGAATGACCCCATTAATAAATATAGGCTTCGATCAGAAATCGGTAGCTAAGGTAGAATATTCAAAATTTCTAGGTGTATGCATTGATGAGGGGTTGAACTGGAAAAAACACAATGAGGATCTGTTGAAACATTTGAGTTCAGCTACTTATGCTATTAGGGTCATTGCAAATTTTGGCGATATACATCTGAGTAAATTAGCTTACCACACCTATTTTCATTCTCTGCTTTCATATGGCATCATATTCTGGGGTAACTCATCATTGAGTAAAAGAGTGTTCATTGCACAAAATCGTGTCATCAGAATAATTGCTAGAGCTCATCCAAGATCATCCTGCAGACACTTATTTAAAGAGCTAGAAATCTTCACTGTAGCCTCACAATATATATATTCACTTATGAAACTTGTTATTAACAATCCGAACGAATTCAAAAGTAGTAGCAGTGTACATGGCTACAACACTAGGAGAAATGATGATCTTCACTACTGAAGGTTAAATCTAACTTTGGCTCAGAAGGGGGTAAATTATGCTGCCACAAAAGTCTTTGGTCACTTACCTAATAGCATCAAAAGTCTGACAGATAGCCATATAGCATTTAAAAGGAAATTAAAAGAATTTATTAATGGCAACTCTTTCTACTCATTAGATGAATTTTTGGATATAGTAAGTGGGTAATTCCCCAACCTCCAAAATAATAATAATAATAATAATAATAATAATAAAACAACACGTTCCCACATACAAGTATGCACCACAAAATGTACTGGAGAATGATGAATACAAATTATACTGGAACAGAACCGTTATAACAGATAAAACAACACCACATAACAAACCTGACATCATACTCACCAATAAAAAGAAGAAATTAACACAACTAATCGAAATATCCATACCCAATACAACAAATATACAAAAGAAAACAAGAGAAAAAATTGAAAAATACATCCTACTGGCTGAGGAAGTCAAGGACATGTGGCATCAGGATAAAGTTGACATTATACCAATTATACTATCAACTACAGGAGTCATACCACACAATATCCACCAGTACATCAATGCATCCAAACTTATATATACAACTACAGAAATCCGTAATTATTGATACATGTTCAATTACCCGAAAGTTCCTAAATGCAATATAACATATACTGTACAGTTAAAAGGAAGTCACGCTTGATCAAGGTCCACATCACTTTCCATTTATGACCAGACATAATGTCTGAGAAAAGAAAGAAATAATAATAATATTGAGTGTCATGTAATATTTTGTCTAATGTAATATCTTGTATAGACACCTTTTATTAACCTGACACGTTCCACATCATAATGAAGTGTCGTATTCATGATCTATGGAACTAGTAATAATCTAATCTAATCTTAGGTATTGACCATGTTCCTTAATGTGATATTCAGTGTGTTAAATCTGGTATGTGATATTTAACAACTGTATACTCCAACCATTGAACAGTTATATTTTTGTAATTGTGGTTAAATGTAATGTGGATGGCTAGTTGTATTTTTTCCCAACTTAGACACTGTGGAAATAAAGCATTACAGTATAAATATTTTTAGGCTTATACGAGAGAAACTCGGCAGTGGATAGGCACTTAAAGAAGCCTTTGATAACTGATTTGACACTAATATGCTGAATTAAGTAAGAGACTGGTTTGTCATGAGTCAAAAGACTATTTAAAATATTAAGTTATGACTGTGGTTCTCACATGAAAGCATTACTTGATTTTGAAACTAGTAATGATTTTAATTAATAAAATCATCAAAAGTTTCAGATCTACATATACTTTTTTCCTGACAGCAAGTCTAAGGATCAGTTAAATTTGTCTACATTCATTTACTTGTCAGTCAGTCAGTATTTGTTTTTTAAAAAGATGTTACTTGTGATCAAATCTTTCTTGTCAACATTCATTTTCCATGAGAAATAGAAATCTACATGCTTGGAGTTCCACATTTAACATTTCTGATTCTAATTTTTGTGTAAATATGTGCATTTTAGATGGGAATTTCATGGTTGCATTGAGCAGTGGCCGAGTCAGTCTGCCGGTGCACTGTGTACGTGTTACTGTGAAACTTGTGGATGAGAAGTGTGTTTTGAACACTCAAGCATTACCAAGTTTCTTTCCACATTCTGGCCCCATTAATGACATACAATGTAAGTGTTAAATAGTGTTCCTGCTACGGAGTTAAAATTTGTATAGTACATGCAAAGTTCAAATTTATGTGATTGTTTTCATGTTGTTCTTGAATTTATATTTTCAGTTTTTCTTGAGATTATGTTTCCTTGTTTTTCTTGAGTTTACTGCTGATGTCTTTGTCATCATCTGTGTCCTTAAAAATTAAAAATTTTTGGGAGATTAGTAATTAATTGTATTAAAACTTCCTGGCAGATTAAAACTGTGTGTTGGACAGGGTCACTAATTGGAACCTTTGCCATTCATGGGCAAGTTCTCTGCTGACTGAGCTATCCAAGCGTGACTCATCACCCACCCTCACAGCTCTACTTCTGTCAGTACCTCATCTCCTACATTCTGTACTTCACATAAGCTGTCCTGCATATATTGCAGAACATGCATTCCCGGAAGAGTGGAATGCTAGTCCCGCAAAGTACTGAGGAGATCTTTTGTGAAGTTTGGAAGGTTGGAGATTAGGTGTTGGCAGAAGTAAAGCTGTGAATCTTGCTTGGATAGCTCAGTTGATAAAGTACTTTCCTTTGAAAGGCAAAAAGTCCCATGTCTGAGTCCTGGTCTGGCACAAAGTTTTAATGTGCCAGAAATTTTCAAATGAGGCTACACTCTACTGCACAGCGAAAATTAATTCCAGAATTTGTTCAAGGACCTCTGAAAAGTTTGAGGAAATAATGCAAAATCCCACTTTTACGAAAACTGACTTTTAAAACTTCTGAAAAATACTTTCCTCCAAGTTGTATACATCCTTTCAGATCACTTAGTTTAGACCCCACAGTATGTATCCTTAGGAAGATAGGAATATAGCTCAGAGACCTTTTTGTAAATGGACCCAAATATTTATGTGGACTCATAATTATGCCCATGAATGGCTTCCTTGCTCTAGATGATGGGGTGGTGGTGGTGGTGGGGGGGGGGGGGGGGGGGAGGTGACCTAAAGTCACCAGGTCAGGATTGTAAGAACATGAAATCTTCTGGATTTAAGGTTCAAGATTTGTTTGTACTGGTCATTTTCTGAAATGGTACGTTGTAGTGGTGGAATAATATATAGGATGTCAAATTAAACACCTTTCACCTGTCTAGTTTCCAAACTTATTTTATTTGGCTACCAATTTTGTCGATTTACTACGACACCTTCAGGCCCCTGGCCAACATGTGGGAAGATCTCTGACTCAAAGTCGGCAAATGATGGTTGAAGGTATCGCTACAGCAAGCAGAAATCTACTAATACCAGTATTACTGGCCCTGTTTTGATCATAACTGAGATGGAATGTTCCTACATGTTGGTCAGGGGCCTGAAGATGGCATAGTGAATTGGTGAAACTGGTAGCCAAATAAAATAAGTTTTGAAACTAGACGACTGAAAGGTGTTTAATTTGACATTGTGTATCAAACATCCGAGTCCTGCAGCCATCTCTGAAAAAATGGACACACAGAGAATAATAAATACTTCTGCATTTGTATATTTCTCTTGAATTCCTTAAGAAAGTGCAGAAAGGACAATTATATGAGGAGGATTCTACTTCTGTGAGGGAACCTGAAATGAATCTGTGAAAGGGTATGGGCTGAAGTGGGATGAAAATGTGTTTTTATTTATTTATTTATTAAAGTGCATTTATATTCCAGATTCTGAGAAATTGGGTTCTATCATATTATAATACAGTAAGGAAGCTATTGTCTGGATTTCCTAGCAGGAATTCTCCCTTTGTTCCAGTAAGAATCACTAACATATAAAACTGGGGAGGATCAATATATATCTGAGACTGCAGATAATTGCAGTCAGACAGATGTTACTGAAAGATCTGTTTGCTTCAGTATAAATGAATTGTTTATGTTCATGAATTTGGATACTCTCTTTTTGCAGGATGTTTTTTTTCAGAGTTTTTAGAGTTGTCTTCTAAACTGTCTTGGCTGACTGCTAGTAATTCAAAGTGAAATTGAGGCTATACGAGGTGTGATAAAAAAGTAACGAGAATTTTTTAATTTTGTGGCCTTTATACATCAGATTTTCAATTTTTTTGTCTTGTTGGTACACATCATCATGATGTATGTTTGAATTTTCAGTTGTTTTGAATATTTAGTTCATTGTTGACAGTCAGAAATGTGGTATGTGTTTTCTAGTATTTGACAAATTTTTACTTTCGAGAAAGATGAATCAAAGAATTTGCATTAAATTTTGCTTGAAAAAATGAAATAAAATGCAGCACCACTGTAAAAATGTTGCTTGGAATTTTGGCAAATCTACTATAAGTAAGACAAGAGTTTATGAGTGGTATAAATGTTTCAAAGAAGGTTGAGAAGATCTAGACAACAACCACCCTGGATACCATGGAACATCAGTTACTGGGGAGGGAATCATCATCAGAGAGGTTGCTGGTGATGCCAGCATATCTTTTCCCTCATGCCAGATGTTTTTAGCATGAAACATACAACAGAGAAGTTTGTTCTGAAATTGTTGAATTTCGACCAAAAAGACATAATGTAGGCATCATTCAGGAATTGCTGAATAAAGTTGACAGTGATTGAGAACTTCTTAAGAAGTTTATAACAGATGACGGAACATGGGTATGTGAATATGATGTCAAAACCAAGGCCCAGTCATCCCAGAGAAAAATGTCTAAGGGGGGGTGGGATTGAGAAGTTCGATCACATGTGTAGGTTGTTCTCACTGTTTTCTTCAATTGCAATGGGGTAATGCATCATGATTTCCTGCTGTATGGTCATACGGTCAGTAAGGCAATAAGGAATACTACCTGGAAGTTACATGCTGTTTGCGTGAAGCATTCTGAAGATAATGACCAGACTTGTGGCAAAATCACACCTCAAGACTTGTTCATGAATTTTTGGCAAAAAACAAAACCGTTATGTTGCCTCAGCCACTACCGGATGTGGCCCCCTGTGCCTTCTTTCTATTCCCAAAGCTGAAGAGAACCATGAAAGGATCTCGTTTTGCCATTGTTGGTCATATAAAAACAGAAGCATTGAAGGAACTGAACACCACAATGAAAAATGAACTCCAGAAGCGCTTCTGCAAGTGGAGAAAGTGCTGACACAAATGTATAATATCTGGGGTGGATTACTTTGAAGGGACCAAAGTTCATGTTGATGAATAAATAAAGATTCTTTATGAAAAACATAAAAACTGTTACTTTTGATCACAACTTTATACAAACAGAAGAGTAACAGGTAAGGAGGTCACTGGTGTTTGAAATTTGCACTCTTAAGGTGCTGGTGACAGCACTAAAATAAGCCTCTGTATTAGGTGGGAAAAGCAAACGACTAAAGGCATACTAGTAAAGCAGCTTCCACAAGCAGGACCAGGCCTAGTTTAGGTTGCTGGGGCACTATTCTGTGTGAAGAAGAGTGTGACTTGCTCAGACACTTCTTTCAGAAAAAAGTTCCATCACCTGCAACAGGAGTATTGTTTAAATGCTTATTTTCGTTCCATATAATCATTAACTTTTCTTTAAGGTAGGCATTAAATTTTAATATTTTATTGTACCAATTACGGTTACTGTTACTTTGTATTACAACGTTTTTAAAAATATTTTTCGAAGTGGCTCCACAGGCCACTTATAGGTATGGGCCTCCAAACCACATAAATGTCTCCAGTCTGATGATGCATAGCTCATCGCTGACTTGAACCATCTTTTTAATACTCTAGCAACTTTATAAGATGATTAATGAATTACATATTCTGTCACACCCTTCAACATTTTTAAATGCATTATCATTTTTATAATCATTGTACTTTGCACATACCTGTAAGTTTACTTTTTGTGATTGTTAACCATTATACTTAAGCCGGTATACATTATTTTCTGATCCTTTAGTATTTTAGAAACTGGTTTAGGATTCCTGTCTGTGGGCACAACAAATTTTATTTTGATGAACACGTTTCTGTATAACAGCAATATTCTTGATTAATTGTTCTAATAATGTCATCATCTGACATTTATACTTTTGAAAATAGTGTAAAATGAGCATGACGATAATTATTTTTTTGTGGCAATTTTGCTTCACCAACCTTATGTCATGTATCAAGGACTAAACATAAACTCTAAACCCTAGTCATTATGGGAATGTAACTGCAAAGTGTGATTTTTGTGCAAAGTAAAGGCAGTGTTAATTATTTTTCCAAAATTATGATACCTACAGGGATTTGCACTAGTGTTATCCAAACTTTCAAGAAGGTTTGGCCACAAGACTTAAATTGTTATTTCGTAGCACGCATCTGTCTTTGCCATAAGTTTGTCAGAGCATCTGCAGGGGGAATAATGACACCCCATTTCCTAATTTTGGTTCCTAATTAAGCGTATCGCTGAAATGAAATATGTGTCATGTTAGATGTGGCCCAGAGTTGCACTGAAAGTGGAATTTAAGTTGCAAAAAAATATCATGGACCTAAGTGCATTCATCAGATGAGTCATATGTATTACTGAAGGGTTGAGAGTAGTGTATAATTACGACCATTCTGACTATACGATTTAGGTTTTCTCCCAAATTGGCCGCTCAAAAAATACAGGGTCTTCTTACATTCACAAATGAAACTATTGCTGCTAAGGTCAATGTTTTTATGTTGTGTATCAGCAGTATAAGGACAAAATAGATTGCTACTTACTGTAAAGATGACATGTTAAGTTACAGACAGGCACAAAGAAAAGAGACTCACACATAGCTTGTGTTCAAAGCCTTCTTCAGTAAATATATATCTGTGTGTGTGTGTGTGTGTGTGTGTGTGTGTGTGTGTGTGTGTGTGAGAGAGAGAGAGAGAGAGAGACTATATGCGCGCGTGTGTTTGTGCATGAGTGCGCATCTATCTTTTCCTTATATTATTGATAGTCCAACATGGAGTTTCCAAGGTTTGTTTTTAAATTGTGTACTGGATTAATGTAGGGGTTGTCTTACATTTAAGCCTAGTTTACACGATGACACTAGGTTGCAGGCAACTATGCTACTGGCCACTGCGCATGTGCGCCCCATGTTTGCGCAACTCGTTGGTGAAATTAAACACTTTTGGCGTGTTCCAACTTTGGTTACACTATTTGCACGAGTTTTGAGGTTATGTGTGTTCGTAGAGTGTAGACAAAGTGAAATATGAAGTGGGGAACAGAGAGTAATGTTCGCTTTTTGGACATCTATACTTTGCATAGGTGTTTGTGCGATTTCAGGTATGTTGATTACAAAAATAAGCAACATATTGCTGCTCCTGAGATAGTCGTGAGCGATCAGAACATAGATGGTTTGACAGTATCTGAGCTGCAGGTAAAATTCTGTTGGGTTAGGAGCACATACACAACTGAATTAAGAAAATACAAGCGAGTAATTCTAGATGCGGCAATGCTTTCGTCTACAAGACTAAAATCGTGTCATTCGAGTTGGCCGACTCTTTGTTAACGAGAATTGTTGACAGGAGGGAAGGCTACACAAATCAAGAAGCTGCATTCTTTATTCACTATTCATGTATTTAAAACGTCTCACCAGTGATCCCCATTCACATATGTTAGAATTTTGAAATATTGCCACTGTACAGATCTATCTTCAAGAGAGTAGTTTACAAACCATTCTCTTCTTAGTGCGCCCTGCTTCAAATAATTATTGCTGTTAATGTTAATAATTATTACTGTTAATGTTAATAATTATCGGTGTCAATGAAAAAGCGTCATCTCTAACTAAATCCACATCTTATAACATGCTGAGTGTTCTTGATTGTAATGCAGGCAATATGATATGTAATTTCAGTTCTGGCAACAATGCTTCATGCATTATGTTGTGTCTAGACAAGACAGCCTAGACACAATGAGAGGAAGCCGAAAGGCACGCGCTACACTCACGCAGATGGGCGGGAGGTCTGAAACAGGATACGTAATGAATGCTATAAAGAAAAGTACGTAGCTTCTGGAATACTTAACTTTAATCCATCCTTTTGGTACATCTGGAGATTGTGGCGATACAAGTGAGACTCTTTAGATACATGCAATGTTATTAATGGCGCCTTGCTAGGTCGTAGCCATTGACTTAGCTGAAGGCTATTCTAACTATTGGCTCGGCTAATGAGCAATGCTTCGTCCATGTAGTCGCTAGCAAAGTCGTCCGTACAACTGGGGCGAGTGCTATTCCGTATCTCGAGACCTGCCTTGTGGTGGCGCTCGGTCTGCAATCACACAGTGGCGACACGCGGGTCCGACATGTACTAATGGACAGCGGCCGATTTAAAGCTACCACCTAGCAAGTGTGGTGTCTGGCGGTGACACCACACATTACATGATCTTTACTCCTTATCACATAATTAACTCTGCTTAGAAGAAACATGAACAGTTCTGTTGACATTTTAAGACAGCTGATAGAACTTTTTGGGTCTTCCATTATAAATTGAAGCAAGGATGCTGAGCAACCGAGCCTATGTCTGTTCTTCAACCAGTCATGAATCGAAACACATTTCTTTTTTTTTTTTTTAATGCAGCGATTCCACTCAGGAAGGTGTAAAGCCTGTATTCTTACAATTCACAATTCAGACAGGATACCACAAGTGAAGTTTGGGGTTATCTTGAGTCAACTTCACAGTAATGCAATTTCAAGGTACAGTCACATCAACGTGACCACCACCTATGTTTGACATCAACATGCAGTAACCACTTACAGACAGCAGATGGCAGCACTAGCAGTCTTGGGGGGGGGGGGGGGGGGGGGGGGGGGAATCAGTGCAGTCATTGTTGTAATGTGGAAATGAAGCAGTTTATCTGATGTCCAAACAGACATGATCATTGGCTTTCAGGCCAAGGGTGGAAGTATTTATGAAACGGCTGTTTGTAAACTGTTCACATTCTGCCATGGTTAAAGCAAACTGATCATAGCAAAATGGCACTTATCCAAAACTGGTGCCTAGGCAACAGTGGTGCATCATGGGCCATAGGTGGCGGGGGTAAATGATGGCTGCAGAGATGTGTACAGGTGAATAGATGGGCAACTGTTGAACAACTGAGTGCTCAGATGACCGAAGGGACTTCCAACACTGTCTTCAATGACTGTTCAACAAACATTGCCATGTATGGTCTTCTGTAAGAAGTGCTTGGTTAATGCACTTATGCTGATGGCTGTTCATCTGCAACAAAGGCTGAAATTTTCATGCCAGTAATGTAACTGGATGTTCACTGAGTGGCGGCAGGTGGCCTTTTCAGATAATATTGATTATTATTATTATTATTATTATTATTATTATTTCTTTCCTTTCTCAGATGTTACATCTGGTTATTATTATTATTATTATTGTTATTGTTTCTTGTGGCTCAGCGGTCTAGAAAGTCTTTCAATTCTATGCCACTTTGACAAAAATACATGGCACTTCCTTTGAACAGATTTCTGACAGATTTATGAAGTAGACATCGGACCTGTTTTTCTTGACTCTGCCCATGTATTATGAGTAAATTTGCACTGTGACTGTTTTATGTCCAGTGTATTCCTGTGATTGCATTTTCAGCGTTTTCTTGGAATTTTTCTTCGAGCCCTTCGGGGAGTCTGTAGACTTCCTTTTCCTGCCACTGTGTAAATCAGAGTACAGTGCTTGGCTTCCAGTTTTAATGTCCTTGCTTCTGTCATTTTCCAAACCTTTATCTGGTAAACATTCGGCACCAGAATGTAGCTATGCATTTGAAGGATTACTGTCTTCTACAATGGCAGTTGTAGCTGCAGTATAATTTTGAGCCATTTTGGATTCAGTCAACAAGGTTTCTGTATAAATAACAACAACAACAACAAAATTACCTGTCATTGAATGGTCCAGGAAGAGCAACTGCGAATCGCATGTATGAAATGAGTACTTTTTCAGCACTTAATTTTGCTGTGTTTACTACTGTTTTCACTTGTTGCTTGTTTCTGCGTTTACAAGAGAATCTGTAGTTAGATGGGTATTTACAAAATATTTGGCAGAAATGACTAAAGCACAGAATGTCAGAAGCGTGGAATTCCGATTTATGTCCCAATAAGTCACAGTCAGTGGGTTAAAATAAAGCTGAGGCACTTTTAAATTTTGTAGTTTTAGTGGATCACTGGTAATGATAGATTAACAACAGTTTTCTTACTGCTGTCAATCATTCTCAAGAGGGAATCCCAGCTTTCATATGCTACCTTCAGCCAAGCACTGGTAAAAAGATCTTGTGAAGCACTGTCTGTTTCCATGAACTGAAGCTACGACCAAGGAACTGCTGCTGAACACTGAGAAAGATTTAGTAAGCAATAACAAATGCTGTGGCCTTTTGTGCTTTTGCATTTATGGGGAACTGTTTACCACATCCACTACTCTCAGCTTATGGGGGTATTTCATTCTTCTGCAGTTATGTGATATTTCCACCTATTTTTCCCATGTTTGACTTGTGTCGTATTATTTCAGCTTCATGTTCTTTATAAAGAGCTAAAAATTCATAATTGTCATGATAAGAACAGATGTGCTGTGCAGTCAAATATGCCAGCTGACCAGAAAATGCTAAATCAGCACAAGTCAGTTACATGATATTGTTCCTTCAATGATTCACTTTTCATACATCAGCACTTCACAACTACTTCATTGTGTTAATTATGTAAATGACTAAAATGCATTGATACTTATAGAAACTGTTTCTGTAAAAAGGATAGTTTCTCATTCTCTTGATCCAGGCCTTTTAATTTGGATTATCAGTGGATTTCTGTACTATTCCAAATAAGTGCTGTGATGGGGCATACTAATGGGCTATGGATGACACCTTCCCTGTTGCTAGCCTATTATTATGACTTATAAAATGGAGTACATGCTGATACGGCATGATTGCTATTATTAAAGTACTCAGAAATATCTTTCCTGTGTTGTATAATTTATAGCCTTTATTAGTAGTGCAAAAAAACTGTTGTGGAACAGACTGGTCAAATCCATCATTTGTCTTCATAGTCCAGAGTGACAGTGGAGTCCTTGCGACTTACGGCTCTGCATTATTCCATCATGACGAATTTGTATTGCATCTTACACTGGGAATTTCAGGGACAACTGATTTGCCCACATAACTCTTGTTGTATGCAGCTTGGTGTTAGCTATGGTATGACTCGAGGACTTTGGTCACATCAGCTGTTTTGTTGTAGCTGGAATAACAGTAGTAGCAGTAGCAGTGCTGTAATTATTATTATTATTATTATTTTCATTTTCAATTATTCCCATTTAAGAGAGCGTTTGAACTTGAATTCCTTTATGATGATTGTTTATGTTTTTTCTGAGCCCAAATTTTCTTCATGTGTTCACTGTGTTGTTTCTTTCGCTCTGCTGTCCATTTGCATCCTGGTATCTTCTGTGTTGTGGTGTCAAATTTATCTTTTTTGATGATGTTCCTGAATTCAGTTCTATTTTCTGCATCGTTTACTGTTATGTGTGCTTGTCTGAGGTCCTCTTCAACTTCTTTTATCCATTTTGTTTTTCCCCTGCCTGAGTTGATGACTTTAAGAATTCGCTTTGAAATTCTGTTTTCATTGATCCTGTGGGTATGTCCGTAGAACTGCATTCTTCTTTTCCTTATTGTATCCGTAATCTTGTCTGTGTATTTATATAATTCTGATGTCGGTCTCTTCTTCCAGATTCCTTGATCTTGTATCAGGCCAAAAATTTTCCTGCGGATTTTCCATTCTTGTTTCTCTATTTCTTTGATTTTAGTTTGCCCACCTATTTGTGTTGTTTCAGATGCATACAGTGCCTCTGGAAGTACGACAGTGTTGTAGTGCCTCAATTTCGCGTTAATGGATATGGACTTTTTGTTATAATAGTTCCACGTGAGTTTATATGCTTTCTGTAGTTTTTTTATTCTTTCCTCATTGGCCTATAGGTTGATCCCTGATGGCTGGATGATTTCTCCCAGGTACTTAAAATGTGGTACTTGTACGATTTTCCCATGGGTTGTCACAATAGGCAATTTGTCTTGTGGCACTCTTTCTATGTACTGGGTTTTCTCATATGAGATTTGCAGGGCAGTTCTTTGTGCAATTTCGTGTAACTTGTCTATGGCATTAGTGGCTTCTTTTCTATTATTTGTGAGGATTGCAAGATCATCCGCAAAAGCTAAACACTTCACATTGAATCTATTATCTTTTCTAATGCCAATTTGGATTCCGTTGACTTCTTTTTCCCATGTCCTGATAATTTTTACAAGAATGATATTAAAGAGTAATGGTGAAAGTCCGTCACCCTGTCGCACTCCAGTTTGGATTTCAAATGGTTCAGAGATATCCCCCATAAATTTAACCTTGGAGACTGTGTCAGTTAATGTTTGCCGAATGATTGCTCTTGTCTTTCTGTCAATGCTGAATTCTTCCAGCGTCTTGCAGAGCACTACTCTGTCTATTGAGTCATAGGCCTTTTTAAAATCTACAAAAGTGACCACTGTGTTTCGGGTGTTTCTCATCTGGAGAATCATTTTCAGATTCTAGATCTGCTCTATGCATGATCTTGCCCCCCTTCTAACAGCCGTGTACCGCAAGTCTCTAGAGAAACGGAAGGTTCCAAATGATTGGAAAAGAGCACAGGTAGTCCCAGTCTTCAAGAAGGGTCGTCGAGCAGATGCACAAAACTATAGACCTATATCTCTGACGTTGATCTGTTGTAGAATTTTAGAACGTGTTTTTTGTTTGAGTATTATGTCATTTTTGGAAACCCAGAATCTACTCTGTAGGAATCAACATGGATTCCAGAAACAGCGATCGTGTGAGACCCAACTCGCTTTATTTGTTCATGAGACCCAGAAAATATTAGATACAGGCTCCCAGGTAGATGCTATTTTCCTTGACTTCCAGAAGGCGTTCGATACAGTTCCGCACTGTCGCCTGATAAACAAAGTAAGAGCCTACGGAATATCAGACCAGCTGTGTGGCTGGATTGAAGAGTTTTTAGCAAACAGAACACAGCATGTTGTTCTCAATAGAGAGACGTCTACAGACGTTAAAGTAGCTTCTGGCGTGCCACAGGGGAGTGTTATGGGACCATTGCTTTTCACAATATATATAAATGACCTAGTAGATAGTGTCGGAAGTTCCATGCGGCTTTTCGCGGATGATGCTGTAGTATACAGAGAAGTTGCAGCATTAGAAAATTGTAGCGAAATGCAGGAAGATCTGCAGCGGATAGGCACTTGGTGCAGGGAGTGGCAACTGACCCTTAACATAGACAAATGTAATGTATTGCGAATACATAGAAAGAAGGATCCTTTGTTGTATGATTATATGATAGCGAAACAAACACTGGTAGCAGTTACTTCTGTAAAATATCTGGGAGTATGCGTGCGGAACGATTTGAAGTGGAATGATCATATAAAATTAATTGTTGGTAAGGCGGGTACCAGGTTGAGATTCATTGGGAGAGTCCTTAGAAAATGTAGTCCATCAACAAAGGAGGTGGCTTACAAAACACTCGTTCGACCTATACTTGAGTATTGCTCATCAGTGTGGGATCTGTACCAGATCAGGTTGACAGAGGAGATAGAGAAGATCCAAAGAAGAGTGGCGCGTTTCGTCACAGGGTTATTTGGTAACCGTGATAGCGTTACGGAGATGTTTAACAAACTCAAGTGGCAGACTCTGCAAGAGAGGCACTCTGCATCGCGGTGTAGCTTGCTGTCCAGGTTTCGAGAGGGTGCGTTTCTGGATGAGGTATCGAATATATTGCTTCCCCCTACTTATACCTCCCGAGGAGTTCATGAATGTAAAATTAGAGAGATTAGAGCGCGCACGGGGGCTTTCAGACAGTCGTTCTTCCCGCGAACCATACGCGACTGGAACAGGAAAGGGAGGTAATGACAGTGGCACGTAAAGTGCCCTCCGCCACACACCGTTGGGTGGCTTGCGGAGTATAAATGTAGATGTAGATGTAGATGTCCCTTGCGAAAACCAGCCTGGTATTCTCCTATTTGTGGGTCAGCTTGTTCTTCTAATCTATTCATGAGAACTTTTGATAGGATTTTATATGTGACCGGTACAAGTGAGATACCCCTGTAATTATTTGGTTCAGTTTTGTCCCCTTTTTTGTGGAGTGGATGGATGAGTGCGCACTTCCATTCAGAAGGGATCTGTTCTGTTTCCCAAATGTTTAATATGATTTTGTGAATTTTTCCTGTTAATCTTTCATCATTTAGTTTCCATAGTTCCGCAATAATTCCATCTTCTCCTGGGGCTCTATTGTTTTTCAGTGTCTTGATAATTTCTACTATTTCGTTGATGGTTGGCGGTTTAGCGTCAGGATTTGGCGTAGACGTCTGGTAGTGAATATCCTCTGTAGGTCTTTCGCAGTTGAGAAGTTTGTTGAAATAATCTGCGAGGAATTGGCAGTTATTCTTCGTGTTAGTTTCTAGTGAACCATCCGGTTTCTTGAAGCAAAGATTGGGTGGCTGGTATCCTGCAATGTGTTCTTTAAACGGCTTATAAAAATTCCTGGTGTTGTTCTTCTTAAAGTCTTGTTCTATCTCATCTAGTCGTCGTTTGTCATAATTTGTTTTTTCCCTCCAGATAATTTTCGATGTTTGTTTTCGGATTACTAGAAATTTTTGGCATTTTTCTGATGTTTTGTGACTATTGAAGTTTTTCCAGGAGCTGGTCCTTTTTTCTATTGCTTGGTCACACATTATATTCCACCACCTGTGTTTTCTCCTTCTAGGGGGTTGACCCAATTTCATCGTGGATTTGAGGACATCCACTAGTTTTGTCCAGTTTGTGGTGTTTGTCTGACTAATTTCCTGTAAGATGTTTTCCGTGTTGAGTTTTATGTATTCGGGGAGCAGTACTGTAATTGTTTTAATCATTATTTTTATTCTAAACTTTTATAGTTCAATGTATTGTAGGGGTACCAAGTGGAGTCACCTTAATGTTGTCAAGATGGTGGAACCGGTAGATCACCTTTTGGCTCTAATAAAAAATGATTAGCAAGTTAATATTTATTCATTCAAATTTACAGTTTTGTCTCTTCTCATCGATCTCAACTGATATCTCATGCCAGTGATGGGAGGAATTCCGCTGACTGCTGTTGTTGGTGTGGCTGTGCTGGTAACCAGGATCACTATTCAAGCAGTTTGACTGAGGTCTTGCGAGCTGCCATCTGGCAGGCGAAGCCATAGCGTGAGGTTATGCCCCCACACTGTGTTAGAGTGTCATCGATTCCACCCTGGAAGATGACGCTGAACCGAGGTGATCCATCATGATGTGCCACACTGTCGTAAGTCATGTAGTTGGCTGATCGTGACTCCACCAGACAGGTAGACCCTGTCAGCCAGAAGTACCTGCAGCAATGATCAGAATGGCCCTCTCGCCTAGCAGTGCTGCTGATATAGTGTGATAAGTACTAGTCTACTGGTGCTGGAAGACCCTTAATCTCCCCATCTGCGATGTTGTATGTGGACAATGTGAAGTCCCACAAGTGGCAGATCTTTGTTACATGATTGTTGCCATCTCAGGAATCACAAGCTGTGTGTTCACAAATGTCTAATACATGGACATCATTACACCGTAATAATCACTGAATCAATAGCTGTGGTGTGAATGCCATCGATCCTAATGACCAGCTGAATTCAGGGCAGGAGAACAGCGGATTTATGGCTAAGGGTGGGAGGCAATGATGTAAGGCTTTTGTTCATTATGACCTTTGCTGCCACGCTTTGGTGAATACGTGCATGGCATCCAAGGGGCTCCAGCCTTTGCAGCATTACTTCCTCTGTCTGTGCTGCAAACCTACACTTTGACTATCTCTTACCTGCTCTGACTTTCTGTTGGATGGTGCTTTTGGTGCAGAATCTGCTTTGACTTGGTTCACGATTTTGGTCTTGATTTCCAGTTTCACTCCCAGCACTATCTTCACCTTCCATTAATGATTAGATTATATGGTCCCTATTATTGGGTTTGATCTGCCATCTTTTCCAGATTTTACAGAAGTGCGTGTCATAAGGTCGCCCGCTGTGGTGCATGCTCCACCTCTGTGAGCTTCCATCAGGGTGTCCTTTTAGCAAGTCCAAAACTTAGCATGATAGCCATCCTGCTGTGGGGAGATCATCAAGTACCTGCACAGTGGTAGTCCCCTAAACATGCAAGGATCACACTGTTGGTACCTGCGCTGCACACTTCCCATGTATGTCATGGAGTATGTACCCGTCATGGTGGGCACAGAGACTACCCGCAATGGATTACTGGCCAGGTAGCCCCTTCTGTGGTTGGGTGGCACCCATGGGGAGAGCCCCCGTTTGGAGCATGTGGTGTCGTGGTGGATAGTTCACACATGAAGCAACTTAAACTTTCTTCCGATAGTGGTCACATGGCTCTTGCAGTCTCTGTGAATGGAAAGGCCTCGTATGATGCAACGAAATACGATCCAAAAAGTTCCATTCCCTGGCCGTGCCATGGGAGGAACATAGGACTACACAACAAGGAGAAAAAATACTCCCCTCGACGCCTGGTCTGTACTAGGACCAATGGGGACACTTTTTTGGCCTCAAAACCTTTATTTTATTTATTTATTTATTTATTTATTTATTTGTTGAACACACTGAAGACGAATACACGAAAGTTGCAGCCATCTCTAAGATGAAGAGTGGTGTCATCCTGCTTAAAATATCATCTCCTTCCCAGTCCCAGGTGCTGCCCTCTTTTGAAAAGTTGGGTGACATTTCCATGACTGACACTCCTCATAAGAGTCTCAATGTGATCCAGGGCATCATCTTTCACAGTGATATTCTTTTGCAATCTGATGATCAGCTTGGCCTAACTTAGAGCGATGGGGTGTGCAATTCATCCGTCTTTTCCGTAGGGGAGCAAGGGAAAACAGAGTTGATACTGGAACCTTCATCTTGGCTTTCGAGGGTGATATGTTGCCTGAGAAGGTCAAGGTGATGGTCTACTGTTGTGACGTGAAACCCTGTGTTCCTCCTTGTATGAGATGCTTCAGGTGTATAAAGTTTGGACATACACTATGTGATCAAAAGTATCTGGACACATGGCTGAAAATGACTTAAAAGTTCATGGCACCCTCCATCGGTAATGCTGGAAGTCAATATGGTGTTGGCCCACCCTTTGCCTTGATGACAGCTTCCACTCTTGCAGACATACGTTCAGTCAGGTGCTGGAAGGTTTCTTCGGGAATAGGAGCCCATTCTTCACGGAGTGCTGCGCTGAGGAGAGGTATTGATGTTGGTCGGTGAGACCTGGCACGAAGTCGGCATTCCAAAACATCCCAAAGGTATTCTATAGGATTCAGGTCAGGACTCTGTGCAGGACAGTCCATTACAGGGATGTTATTGTCATGTAACCACTCTGCCACAGGCTGTGCATTACGCACAGGTGCTCAGTCGTGTTGAAAGATGCAATCGCCATCCCCGAATTGCTCTTCAACAGTAGAAAGCAAGGAGGTGCTTAAAACATCAATGTTGGCCTGTGCTGTGATAGTGCCATGCAAAAAAACAAGTGGTGCAAGCCCCCTCCATGAAAAACACGACCGCACCATAACACCAATGCCTCTGAATTTTACTGGTGGCACTACACACGCTGGCAGATGATGTTCACTGGGCATTCGCCATGTCCACACCCTGCCATCGGATCACCACGTTGTATACCATGATTCATCACTCTCCACAATGGTTTTCCACTGTTCAGTCGTCCAGTGTTTACACACCTTACACCAAGCGAGGTGTTTATTTGTGGCTTATGAGCAGCTGCTCGACCATGAAATCCAAGTTTTCTCACCTCCTGCCTAACTGTCATAATACTTGCAATGGTTCCTGATGCAGTATGGAATTCCTGTGTGATGATCTGAATAGATGTCTGCCTATTACACATTACGACCCCTTCAACTGTCAGCGGTCTCTTGTCAGTCAACAGGTGAGGTCAGTCTATAAGCTTTTGTGCTGTACGTGTCCCTTCACATTTCCACTTCACCATAACATTGGAAAAAGTGGACCTAGGGATGTTTAGGTATGTGGCAATCTCGCATACAGATGTATGATACAAGTGACACCCAGTCACCTCACCACATTCAAAGTCTGTGAGTTACGTAGAGCGTTCCATTCTGCTCTGTCATGTTGTGTGTGAGGTCACTGATATGGAGTACCTGGCAGTAGGTGGCAGCGCAATGCACTTAATATGAAAAATGTATCTTGTTGGGGGTGTCCGGATACTTTTGATCACATAGTGTATGTCTTCCCATTGCCGGCCGAAGTGGCCGTGCGGTTAAAGGCGCTGCAGTCTGGAACCGCAAGACCGCTACGGTCGCAGGTTCGAATCCTGCCTCGGGCATGGATGTTTGTGATGTCCTTAGGTTAGTTAGGTTTAACTAGTTCTAAGTTCTAGGGGACTAATGACCTCAGCAGTTGAGTCCCATAGTGCTCAGAGCCATTTGAACCATTTGTCTTCCCATTGCACCCCCACCCCTGTCTGCCGGGTTCATGGATGTCTGTTGCACACAAATGTTCCTTGTGCTCTTCCTATCAGTGTAAACTGCGATCAGCTCCACTCTCCCTCCTCACCATATTGGTCCATTTTTAAGCATGAGGAGAAAATCCAGAAGTATAAGACCCTGGACAAGCTCACCTATCAAGAGACCAGAAAAAAGTATGAGCATCTTAATCCCATACAAATAACACAATCTTACGCTACAGCTGCAATGTCATCTCTGTTGATGGTGCTATCCTCTGTTGCACCTCTTACAATGGGCCCTCAGAGCCGCCCACTAATACCTGCTCACGTGGTTTGGGGCCCCTTCTGGTGCTTCTACTGCACCCACTTCAGGAACATTGGTTCCCCACCTGCCTGGGACACTGATACTTTTCCCCCAGCTGTGGGCCCTTCATCCTCCTTCAGCTTCTGTAGCTAGGAAGAGGTCCCTTGAGACTCTCCATTCCATGGTTCCTGCTGGTCCACAGCCAGATGCCAGCTGGTGGCTGAGGGACCACAGGCTGCTGGCCGTCTGACTTCTTGTTCTTCCTTTGTCCATGAAACCTATTCAGGAACACCTTCCCAGTCCTCACCTTCTAAGGAGAAAAAGGACAAAAGGAAGTTCTCTGAGATAAAGAAACTCCAGTGGGTCCTATACCACTGGACTCTACATGGACTCCTGTGTCCAAGGTAGAGATACCAGTGGCCCCTGAGGCACAAGACCTCCCCAGGCAATGTGCTGCAGTACCTGCTCCCCCCCCCCCCCCAGGTTGCTTCATTACTGCCCCCCCCCCCCCCCCCCCCAGTGTTCAGACAGTGTGGTCCTCCAGTGGTCCAAATTATCTGCAGTGGAGTGACCTTTGCGAAAACCGTGCTGAGGTGCAGCCAAAAGGACCTGAGACTCAAGGAGCCAACACAGCTTGTTGCTCGCTGTGCATCTGAGCAACCTAAAGAGAATGCCGGTAAGGCTCATTGGGCGGTAACTGTCCACCTCTATGGTGTTCTTATCCAGTTTCAGTACCAGAACTATCATGCTTTCTTGCCAACAAGGTGGGAACTAACCCTCATTCCAGATCTGATAAGGAGGGCAAGGATGTTGTTGCTGACAATCCACTGAGAGAGGCTACATGGATGCGGTCTGGCTTTGGAGCCATATCAGGGCAATGGGCTGGGCTTTACCAGATCTGGAATGAGGGTGAGTTCCCACCTCATTGGTGAGAAAGCACGATAGTTCTGGTACTGAAACTGGGTAAGAACACCATAGAGATGGACAGTTACCGCCCAATCAGCCTTACCGGCATTCTCTTTAGGATGCTCAGATGCACAGTGAGCAACAAGCTGTGTTGGCTCCTTGAGTCTCAGGTCCTTTTGGCTGCACTTCAGCTCAGCTTTCACAAAGGCCACTCCACTGCAGGTAATTTGGTTCACTTGTTATCCACCATGTGGATAGCCTTTGCATGTCGTCAGCACCTCATTGCTGTCTTTTTTTTTTTTTTTTTTTTCGCCCTAACAGAAGGCTTATAACACAACATTGTGTCACTACATCCTTACTACGTTAAAGGAGTGAAGTCTCCAGGGTCCACTCCCGATTTTTATCAAGAACTTCTTGTCGCAACATATGTTCCGGGTACAACCCCCGCCCGCCATATCCAAGAGAATTGGGTCCCGCAGGGCTCTGTACGAGTACTGAGTGTCCCCCTTCTTCTGGTAGCCATCAATGGCCTAGCGGCTGCTGTGGGATCTTTGGTATTTCTCTCCTTACATACTGATGATATTTGCCTTTTTATTGCTCCCCTAGTTTGGTTGCTGCTGAGTGTAGCAAACAGGGCACCATATGAAAGGTGCAGTCATGGGCTCCCACCCATGGCTTTCGGTTCTAATAAGACTCATGTCATACACTTCTGTCACCATCGCACTGCCCGCTCACACCCAGAGCTTTACCTAGATGATCAGTTACTTCTTGTAGTTGAGACACACTGCTTTTTGGGACTGGTTTTTGGTTTATGGCTGATATGGCGTCCCCACCTTCACCAATTTAAGCAAAAGTGCTGGTGACACCTCAATACACTTCATTGTCTCAGTAGCGTTTGCTGGGATGCAGATAGCTCTTCCATTTTGCGGCTCTACAAAGCCCTGGTTCTATCCCGTTTTGATTATGGGAGTCACACATATGGTTCAGCATCATGCTCAGCATTGCAGATACTGGACCCCATTCATCATTGTGGGGTCCCACATGTGACAGGGGCCTTTTTAACTAACCCTGTGAACAGCCTGCTAATTGAGGCTGGAGTCCCTCTGTTAGCTATCAGACACCAACAACAGCTACTGAATTACACTATACATTTTCATAACTTCCCAGAACATCCCAATTACCATGTCTTTTTCCTTGGAAGGGATCTCCACCTCCCACAGCAGCGACCCAGAACTGGGTCTACAATTGGTGCACTCCTCCAGTGTCTTAGTTTGGAACTGCAACTTTCTCTACTATTGCCTCTGATCAGGGAGACATCACATATGTCCCCATGGCTGACATTGCCTCTGCATCTGCCCCCTTGGCTTGTGCCCCAGCCTCAAATTTATCTCGATGTCTCCTTTGATCCAAAAGATTATGGTGACCCCACGATTTTTCACCACCTGTTCTTGTCAGCTGATGAACAGGCTTTGCATACAGTCATGCTCAGTGCAGTGAACTCTCTGTCAAATGTCTGCTGTGTCTACACTGCTGAATTGATGGCCATTAAACTGGCCCGTAGCCATGTTCTTGTGCTGGCAAGAGCATCCTAATACTTAGTAACTCCCTCAGCA
This sequence comes from Schistocerca americana, assembly GCF_021461395.2. Taxonomy (NCBI): domain Eukaryota; kingdom Metazoa; phylum Arthropoda; class Insecta; order Orthoptera; family Acrididae; genus Schistocerca; species Schistocerca americana. The sequence continues at coordinate 208,415,173 of NC_060130.1, read as the reverse complement.
GCCTTCAGGCTATAGACCAGTGCTACTTTCCTCAGCCTCTGGTTCAGCTATCCCATCAAGTTGGGATTTTGGGAAATGAACGAGCAAAGTTGGCCACCAGAATGCTGATTCTGGAAATGGGGGTCCCAGAACTAGACCTTCAGTAGTTTGTATGCCATTAATTGCTGTAAGTGTGGAACTCAGAATGGTCTGCCTTGATCTCACCAAACAAACCAAGGACAATCACGGAGACCACAGCAATGTGGCAGTCTTCCCTGTGTGCCTCCTGCAGGAAATCCACCATCCTTTGCTGACTCTGGATTGGCCACATTTGTCTGACCCTTGGCCACATTCTCCAGTGTGAGGATCCCTCTCACTGCCATTGTGGAGCCTGCCTGATGGTGGCCCACTTACCCATAGACTGCTGTAATTTGGCTGCTTTGAGGTGGCATCTTAATCTTCCTGACACACTACCTCTGGTGCTTGCAGACGATGCCAAAGCAGTTGACATGGCATTACATTTTCCCAGTGAAGGTGCTTTCTATTCATCCCTGTAAGGTAGGTCTTCTTAGCATCATTTACCGCCTGACGGATTGGCAGGGCACCCCTCTCCTGTTCCTCCCTCCCTCCCTCACTGGGGGTGGACTCTTGCTTGGTGGCCCAGCCTGGCCTCTACCCTTCCCACCTTTTTATTCTCTTTACTCTTTTTAAATTCTCAGTTTTAATCCTTGCTTTGACTGATCTTTTAATGACTTGCCTGTACTGTCTTTTCTCTGGGCTTTTATCTCTGTTTTTTTATTGTATTACTTACACTCGAGCTTTCCAGGATTTGCCTTTCGCCTCCTTCCTTTGACGACCATTCATGGTTTGCCACTTAACATATGAAGGGACAGATGACCTTGCAGTTTAGTCCCTTTCACTCCAAACCAGCCAATCAACTAGTCAACCTTCTTTACTAGTTGTAAGAAAATGAAACAACTACAGATGCCCTTATAATGTCATTTATTGTACGGCTACAAGTTTTGGCACTTCAGTGGACCATCTTCAGGCTTTAGCTGATGCTGAAGGGGTTAAAACCATCTGTATACACAGTGCATCAGTGGCCAACGTAATTGGTTTACACAGATTACCTGTAACTGTGATGTTGTCTCTCCAACTATTAAAAGTTAGTGGTTGGAGAAAATAAATGACATCATAAGGATGCCTGCAGGTGTTCTACTTTCTTACAATAGTGGATGACAGTAGTCCCCAGACCTCCAGTCATAAGGATGGACGTACAAAAACTTCTTTAGTAGTGGTCAGCGGTCCTCGCTCCGCTGTGTTTGCTTAACAATCCCTCTCTCTCTCTGTGTCTCCCCCCTCCCTCTGCTGAACGTGTAGCTTATGCTTGGTGATTGGAGTCAGTGTAGCAATGTGTGCTCATGTTCACGATCAACCTACAGTGTTGATTATTTCTTTCTGCCACATTGCTGTGTCGCCACCTCTGCCTGGTGTCACCTGTAGCTGTGCTACTATGAACATTGGAAAAATTTTAAGTTTTTCCCCTATTCTACACTGTGGCACAACATCCCTCTCTTCTTTAAGAAATTCGTCCCGAATTTTACTTTTTCTATCCCGTACTAAATTAGTCTGTACATGTTTTGTATTTACAATTTAAACTTACTCAGAGTACAATCCCTTGGTTGCTACTTAAGCTATAATGTAAGGCTCTTAATCTTGCTCTCTGTTAACTTAATTGTCTAACGTTACGTTATCTTTCTGGTTTGCTTTCTCACTGCTAATATGCTTTACAGTTTGTATTCTTAATTCTTACCATGGGTGTGTATCTATCTGATGCATATTTGATGGATTGGTGATTCGTTTAAACATAATATTTTGCATTTAATTGGAAGTAAATTGCACAGATGAGTACTTGTTGTGGACGCACTAACCGTTATTATGTTTTGCTTCCATTTCTCATAATATTGCTTCACATGATGTAGCATCTGGTCAACTGAAATTATTCTCTTTTCTGAGATTATGAGTCTGTGTAAAGACTATAATAGACTAGAATTTGAGACTTTGTTAAGAAAGGTTAGATGCTGTACAGGTGATATGTGTAATGGTTTTTCTGGTCAATACAGCACTGGTCAAGAAAAAGTAATTAGTGTTGTTCCTGTGATAGTAGCTGGAACATGAAACTGTGTTCTGGCTATATCACACTCAGTTCCATTGATTCGTAATCAACTATTTCACAATGCTAATTTTGTCATCCCTTTTGATTTTCTGTTTCTGTAACAGTTTTTCTGGTGAAAACATGGAGCGAGTCCAGTTGTCTTCAATTTTCTGGAAATACAGCTGCAGTGGTAGTACTTCCCGTTTACAGTCACCTGCTTCCATTTTTGCAAGAAATAGTTGCATTTCACAAGCCTGTTTGTCAGAATGAACTACCATGGCTGGACAAATAGTAACTCTCTGTCTGATACAGTTGTTGAGATCTGCAATGGACATAAGTACATGAACATCTTTTTGTTCTGAGACCAATGACACTTCGTGAGTCTTTACTTGTATCCATTTATTGATGGTGTCCTGATTAATCAGATATGCATGAATTATGAAACATCGATATTGTGGGTTTATGCCTACTACCACAAACAGTATAGTGATGTATAAACTGGCACAGTCAGTGCTAACCTTAATGGTAGATGTTATATCCTAGCCAGTAATGCCACCCTAGCCCGCTGCCAAAAGGTTGGCAGCATCAAAGTCCGGACGCCGTCCGCATAAGCAGCGCCAGCGATACAGGAAATCGCCGCAAGTCTGCGCACGCCACCGCTGGCTTCTGGCTTCTTAAGCGCTGGAGTCGCGAGCGCTAGGACAGTTCTGTATTCGCCGCTCAGTTGTATACTCGCCACCGAATTGTGTACTTGCTAGTCAGTTGTGTGTTCATCGCAGCAGAGTTGTTGTTTGTCGTCAGCCGACACTGACCTAGCCGCTCCGACTCGAACTAGACAGATTTCTGTAGACGCGGAGTTCACTACTGTGTTGCTGTATCTTCGTTAATAAAGATAAGTACTGACTTTTATTTAATCAGAGTGTTTGGGTTTTCATCTTTCTGTTCACTGTTCCAGCGGACCGGTCGGCCCGCTATTAAAAGTGTGGCGGTGACTTCGTAAGCCGTTTCTACAGCGAACTGCTTGTCGTACGAACGCCGCCACAAAAGTAGATATGTGTTAAAATAAAGCTGTATAGTTTTATGTTACATATATGACATGCTATAATACTGTGGGAGAGTCTGTCTCTACTTTTTGTTACACTGTTAGAAGCTGCTGTGGGGCTAACAGTGTTGCACTCATTTATGCGCAGGTGGCATGATGAACCTCTTTTTGCAACATATTAGATTCATCGTTTGCATTCCTTAAACTTTCTGCTAATATTCACAATGGCTTTGCTACCATTCTTCCATTAGGTGCACGCAGGGGACTTTGTAACGCCTTTAAATCACTATTCAGAGTATCCACGGTGCTCTGTTCGTAGTGCCCTACTTCTGTTGTTAACTTTTGCACTGTTGTGGTAATATTCCATATGCTTTGTTCCATGTTTGCTAGTTGTGTCATGTGCCAAACCCCCCCCCCCCCCCCCCCCCCCCAAATTTATTTTGTATCTTCTTCCATCTCGTATATGATTCCTATTGTATCATTCAAGTTTGCTACATTCTTGTTATCTTCTGTTTCAAACACCATTTTTAAGCTTCCCACCTGTGTCTAACCACCCTTTTTTGTTTTGTGCTACCGATTGTGTCACTATTTCTATCAGCTGCTGCAGTTCCTTTCATAGGAAAGCTTTAACTCTTGGTTCTCGTTTTGGACTTCTGCTAATACTCCACCTTCATTGCTTCTTTGTGCAAATATATGAATATGTTTTGCAATCTTATGATTTCGTTCCTCACCTCCCAACTGTTGATTGTCAACTTAATTGCCCATTTGTGATTTGTGAGTAGCACATCTGGTTGTCTTAAGAACGAGGTCCCAATGTTCAGAAGCTGATTTTGTATTGTACCTATAGTACAGCCATGAAAACCCTTCTGGACATTATCATTTGTACACCACCTAAGAGAAAAGGAATTACGTATCAATGAGGTTAATGAGGAGGGGCACTACACCAGTAGTGTGTGTACACCAGTAGTGTGTGGTAAAAGTTGAGAATTTGGGTCTCACTGGAGGTGTGCTAGGGTAGTCAGTACAGTTGTGACCACAATGTCCAGATGACATAGTGGTCAGCGCATCTGCCTAGTAAGCAGTGGATCCGAGTTTGAATCCTGGTCCGGCACAAATTTTCAACTTGCCTCATTGATATAAATCAATGCCAACTGGCAGCTAATATCTTCAATTTCGTAGTTAGCCTTAGATATACCCCAACATAACCCATGTAAACCTAAAGTATAAAATGTATAGACTCACCCTATTTTCCCCTAGATCTAAGTTCATACCGAACCTTATATGGCTTCACTCTATTGACATAGACTACAGATGTGTTTGTTGGTAGTTTCAGTTTTACATTTATTGGTGAAGTCATTTTGAAGACCTGGTAAGCTCCTTGATACTTTGTTAAGAACGTTCTTGTTTTGCCCTGTGGGATACAGTGTTTTGCTAGTAATACCCACTGACTTATCCTGTATTGTGGTAGTTTACTTGCATGTGGCCCAGAACATTCCTGATTTTTGAAAAGCTTAGTGTTGGCTTATCTTACTGTCTGCTAAACTTCTCTTGACTGTTTTGTAAATAATGTCAAAAGGTGACAGGTTGTTCCATCAATGCATTACTTCTTATGGTGAAAGACCTGTCTGTGTGTGAACTTTTGTACTATATACACTGACTACAAAACTTAAATAGGTATCCTAGTCTACATGTAAAAGCCTAGCATTTTCGATATTGTGTAATGAACTCTTTCTCTTCATCAATTTGTTTGTGGATGGAATGGTCTAGTATGCAAGTTCTTGATTTGCAATAAATGGCATAACTGTTTCATCAGATTGGACACACAGTTAGTCCCTTGGTCTGTGATTATGCTCACTGGTACGCCAAATTGTAGCAACCAGTTGTTTACTGTTGCCTGTTCTGAGTCTGCTGAACATTTCTACCAAGCATTTAACATGCTCTTCTAAATTTCTTGAATAAATTATTATGTCAAGATCACCATACATATCTTTGGTTTCAACACGTGAAGAACTCCATCATTTTTAATCCAGCTTTCTTATCCAGAATAGTGACCATTATGAGATATCTTGAAAAGTGATCTATCTTCATTAGTACATATTTGTTACCATCTGGAGTTCTGTTGAAAGGTCCTAACACATCAAGTCCTACCATTTCTGCTTCTGGTAACCTGTTTAATTTTGTGCTGACTTCACTATGCTGTGTTTTGCACCAAAATCTTTCTGCAACTTGTTTATCAGTTGCTTTCCTACACCCAGGACCTGATAATACGTGGTCATGCACCTGTTGTGATAACTTTGGTTCTGAGCTTGCGGGATGCCTGGATTGCACTTTGGGAACCTGTGCAGTAAACCCTTGTGTGTTACAAACTGAGGTTGCATTTTAAACAGGTGGCATTCACTGTCAGCTGCATCTGCCTTTTCCACTCTGCTTGAATCGTACATAATGCCTGTAATATTGCTACTTTCCTTCTTAGGGTATCTGCATTTGTATGCTTTACTCCTCGCTTTTGAAGCATTTCGTAATCAGAATCACACTATTTGTGTGCCCGTCTTGTTAACCAACATGAAGGATCTTTTGGGCCTAACAACCACTTCAAAGATATAAAATCTGATATCTCTTTAAATTTCCGACCATACAAATAACAATAAAAATAAGAAATTCCATATATTACTACAAGTATTTCTTTTTCTGTTGTTGAGTACTTTTGTTCATCCTTGTTCAACTGTCTAGATGCATGTGCTACAGGGTAGACCTTTTCATTATAATTCTGACTCAAAATACAGCCCAATGCATTGTTACTAGTTTCACAGAAAAGTATGAATTCCTTCTCAAAATCAGGGAGTGCTAACACAGGATCTGACATCAGTATTTCCTCCAAGTTCTGAAAAACTTCCCGACACTCTGCTGTCCATTAAACTTCACTGCCATCTGAAGTAATATGCAATGGTTGCAATATGCAATATGCAATATGCAATGGTTGTTCAATTTCAGCAAGTCTCTTTACAAATTTATGATAATAGTGATGTAAACCAAGAAGCAATTGTAACTGTTTTGTTGTCTGTGGTGTTGTAAAATCACACATGGCTGATGTGAGATGAGGATCTGACCTTACTCTCTTTTCACTGATAATATTTCCTAGTTGATTGACTTTTGTTTCTGCAAAATGAAACTTCTCTGTGCTAAGTGTAAGACGTACTGTTCTGAGTCTGCTAAACACTTCTGCCAATTATTTAACATGCTGTTCTAAATTTCTTGAATAAACTACTATGTCAAGATACACCACACATATCTTGGGTTTCAACACGTGAAGTACTCCATCTTTTTTAATCCAAATGGTATCCTGTGGTTTGATGATGACCTGAGGCTGCTGCTATGAATGCTGTTTTAGGTCTGTCTTCTGGAAATACTTCAAGTTGGTGATAACCACTTTCAAGATCCATTATCAAAAAATGTTTGCAGTTCCCCAAGTTGTCTAATGTTTTTTTGATGGTCAGGATTGGTTACACATCTTTCATAGTGCATGTATTTAGGTAACAGTAGTCACAACAGAATCTGTATTTCTTGCTTCCATTGGATGACTTTGTTGGTACAGTGACAATATTGGCTGACCGGGGACTATCACTATGGTCTATAATGCCTTCAATTATCCGTTGATCCATATATTCATCTACCAGCATTTGTAGGTGCTTTGCTGTACTGTATGATTTCTTGTAGGCTGCTGTATTATTGCTTGGTGGAATGTAATGTTGATTTACGAGTGTTGCTGGCAAAGTACCATTTGAGTTAAACAAGTGTGAGTATTCTAACAACAATGTTTCGATGGCTTTCCATTCACTGTCTTTCAAGTGATGAACCGAGGCATTTAGTGCAGGCGCATTGATGGTTTGCTTGAGGCTGTGATTATCTGTTGCTCTATCTATATCATCCTCATCGAGTATCTCTGAAGGTGCTACTATTAATCCCTTCAGGAAACTCAAGTCATCCGCCCCAAAATTATCCAGGCTTACCGTAACCATAAAATCGCCATTTATGTTGTGCACATGTGCTAGGCTTCTGCTTATAAAACAGTGCCTTTCATCTATTGCCTTATTGTCGTGCAGTCGCTCAACCACACATAATACTCATTGTTGTACGTTGATATGCACAGTTTCCCCAAATGAACTTCCCTGTACCTGCCAGCATTTTGTCATGTGTTCACAGTTCAGTGGGTGACACCTTAGCAATTTGTGTACCTTGCAATACTGAAATATTTGCAGCTGTTGCACCCATTGGAAATGAATTTGTACACTGCCAAAGATCAATTTGGGCATGATGTCCTATCAAGGAAGTTAAATCTGAGAATCGCAGAATATCCCTGTCACACAATTTGCAACACTTCCACTTGCTCACAAAACCATTTAGTTCCTAACTTAAAGCTGAGGTATGTTCCACCCAATGACTTCACATCATTATTTCCTTTTCTGCATAATCCATACCTTGGAGTGTTTGAAGTCTACTCATTCCCTTAGGGTTCAGACTAATGACAGGCATATGTGTACCAGTGTCCACTATGTGCACCAGTGTCTACCAGAAATTTATGTTCCTTGCCCTGTAATAAGCCCATCAAGCAGCAATCCATCTCTGTAGATGTGTTTGCAGTATTATGGTTTCCTGGAATGTTTCTTGAAGGACGAAACATTGCTGTTTGCATTTAACACTAGCTTATGCTTGTTTTGTTTAACCTTTTTCTTGCTTCTCCATTTGTTTGCCTTGTGGGCAAAGTGCCAACAAGTGTAACAATGTGGCTGGTGAGACTGTGCCTTCAAATGTCTTTCCTTCCCATACCTATACCTTTTTTTGGCTAAAAAGATTCATTGATCATTGTGTACTTTCGTAATAGTGTCTATTTCCTGCAAGTGTGTGACAATATGAAGTGCTGAAGCTAAATCGTCTGGAGTTTCCATGTGGACTCTTAAGTGAAAATTCTACAGGAATCCCCCATAAAAATATGTCTAGAATGCTTCTTGATTTTGTGTCAGCTTGTATGTCTGCATGTTCGCTTTTAAAATTCTCTCAGAAAAGGCTTCGGCAGTTTCAGTTTCCTTTCAGCACTAATCGACACAACTTCTCTCTAAAAAATCTAGCATTGTTCTGTTTATGATATCTCTGCTCTAAACCCTCTGCTGCCCTGTTTGAATGTACAAGCTTTGTTAAGTGTCTTGTGATACGTCACATATGTTTTAGCCTCACCTGTTGAATGTAGACTGGCCATCCGCAGACTCATTTCATCTGACCGATTACTCAGTTTAACTTTGGCTAAAATATCATTTATGAATACTATCACTTCCTCTGTTGTCTTGCCAGAGAGGGGTGCTATTAATTTAGCTGCTAAAGGATGTACAGTGGAGGAGGGTACACTCACTACTACCTTAACCTCGTATAAACCCAAATGTGACTGTTGCACAGCTTGCAAAGCTGCTAGTTGCATACTGAACTTTTTATTATAAAACTTCTGTGAGTATTATCCTCTAACAGTTTAGATATCTGCTCCATCAGAGCAGCTGCAGTGTCATCATACCTGATGTCTGTTTCCAGCACGTTTGTGCAATTTATTACTACTACTTTTACACTTGCAAGACTAATGTGAATGAAACACTTCCTATTTCAGAAGAAATAGCAAAACTCAACAGACACAATCACACCCAAAGCCCATACAAATGATGTTAACTAATTTTTACATCTGATCATTGCTAAGGAAGACTCAGTACATTTGTGTGCTGCATGACTGTAACGCCTACAAGTGATGCCAGTTACTGGTTCTACTACGTGGTACCAATGTCGAATGAAATTACAGCACTTGCACTTCATGGGTACCAAATAAATTTCCTTACAATTCCCTCTGAAGTCTGACAGATCTACAGCCTCTTCAGGTGTGACAAATGCCACTTTCGACATTGTATGCCAATCTCTACATCCAATCCTGTCAAAAAGAGCCAGTGGAAAATGTTCTTTGGACTCACCATGTTGCAATCATACCTGAGGCATGTGGCCGCCATTCGAGACATCAGAAGAGTTTTGCCGATGCTGGGACATTCTCTTCTGGTTTGTCAGTCACTCCAGGACATCAGTATCTTATTGATGTCACCAAAGAATCACTTCTGGAACCAGGTTATGGGAGTGCCGAGCAGAGATAATGCTATGTTGTTAGGATGGTGTTGTGGAATATGTAGTGTGCCCTTTGGCACTAATAAAACATAATCAGCAAGTTAATATTAATTCATTCAGATTTACAGTTCTGTTTCTTCTCACTGGCCTCAGCTGATACCTCATGCCAGTGATGGGAAGTAATTCCACTGATACCCGTTGTTGGCTCAATTGTACCGGTAGCCAAGGCCGCTACACCAGCAATTTGGCCAAAGTCTTGCAGGCTTGCATCTGGCAAGTGAAGCTATAGTGTGAGTGTATACCCCCACACTGCATTAGAGTGTCCTCAATTCGGCTCCAGAAGAAGATGAAAACCGACAGTGACCCATCGGGATGTACAGCAATGTTGGAAATCGTGCAGTTGGTTGGTCATGGCCCCACTGAACAGGTAGGCCCTGGCACCTGGAAGTGCCTGCAGCAATGATCAGGATCAAAGGCACCTGATAGCCCTTTCACCCACCAGTGGCAATGATGTAGTGTGATAAGCACTGGTGTACTGGTGCTGGAAGAACCTCAGTCTCCCCATCAGCGATGTGGTAGTCAGCCAGTGTGAGGTCCCATGTGCAGTAGGTCATGGTTACCTGGATGTTGCCATCTTGGGCATCGCAAGCAATGTGCCCATGAGAAGTGCTGGAACATCTAATACGTGGTCATCACTGCATCGTAATAATCATTGAATCAAATGCTTCAGTTCAAGCGCTGTTCATCCTAATGACCAAGTGAATTCAGAACTGGAGAACTGCCGTATTTGTGGGGACAGGCAGAAGGCAGTGACATGATGGTTTGTCCATTATGACCGCATTTGGCCTGCTTCTTTACTAGTGGTCAGCAGCTCTCATTCCGCTGTGTTTGCTTAACAATTTGTTAATGTCTGTTAACTGCACTGTCAAGTCTCTGATAGGTGTTATTATTGTGTCTGGGAGCTAATGACTTACAGTGTTGACTGTTTCTTTTTTCTACATAGCTGTGTCACCACCTCTGCCTGGTGTCACCTGTAGCTGTGCTAGTGTGAAAGTAAGAAAAATTTTAAGTTTTCCCCTTTTGTGCTCTGTGGAGTAAAATTATTATTATTCTTTTTTATGTAAGTCCTGAGTGTATTATAATACTTTTATTACTTAGTGTCATAGATTTATCCCTTGAACCGATGGAAATATTTGATTTCTCTGCCTTCCATAATTTGTTTCTTTCAGCTCCTGTTGAATATTCCAATTTAGCTATTGTCTGCACTGACATCTTATAGATTCTTGTATGAATCTGGTATGCCTTCAGATTTACTTGGGTTTGGTAAATGCATTCTTTACCAAGCAGATGCAATGTTTTTTGGATATTTTGGTTTTGATTATCTATGACCTTTATTCTGATCTACATAGTGCCAAGAGCACGATTGTGTTCCTCTGGAACCCAAACCTCATTGGGATTTTGGGGAATGGGTGATCTGACCATTTAGTTAAGGAGCCTACCAAGAGGCAAAATTTGATGATAGGAATACAGAGATCCACCCTGTGAGATGACGCCGTGTCTACTGCTTTTGAGGGCTTTGAACAGGTATGCCATGGGCTCTCCCCGTAAAAGAAGGCAATAAAAAGGTCCACAGGTGTATGACTGTCTTCCCTTGTAACAACATGGGCTCTCCCATAAACTGAAGGCAATTAAAAGGTTCGTAGGTGTGGACACTCTTCCCTCCTAACTACATGGAGAGAATCTAGAAATCATTGTCGACTCCATATTGAATACAGCTGGCTGACTCATGTCTGTGTCTTCAGAAGAGCGGATTCTCCTCTTTCTTGTTGTGACATACAGCTATCAGTGGGCAATAACCTGTTAGTTCACCAACTTTGTCACTTTGCGGCAAATGCTGAAAGTTAAGGACTTATTGCCTTTGATGTTACATGATGACACCTACCTTTGCTAGGACAATTTAGTCAGCTGGTACCGTGCGGGCGCGCGTGTGTGTGTGTGTGTGTGTGTGTGTGTGTGTGTGTGTGTGTGTGTAGTCCAAAACTTCAGCAACATTCTCTATCTTGTGCAATCTTGTGTATGTGCCTAAAAACATCTCAATACCTCAACTGTGAGATGAATAGTTACCTTTATTGTTTCCATTATCTAGTTGTTATGTCGTCAGCACCTCATTGCTGTCTTTTTTTTTTTTTTTTTTTTCGCCCTAACAGAAGGCTTATAACACAACATTGTGTCACTACATCCTTACTACGTTAAAGGAGTGAAGTCTCCAGGGTCCACTCCCGATTTTTATCAAGAACTTCTTGTCGCAACATATGTTCCGGGTACAACCCCCGCCCGCCATATCCAAGAGAATTGGGTCCCGCAGGGCTCTGTACGAGTACTGAGTGTCCCCCTTCTTCTGGTAGCCATCAATGGCCTAGCGGCTGCTGTGGGATCTTTGGTATTTCTCTCCTTACATACTGATGATATTTGCCTTTTTATTGCTCCCCTAGTTTGGTTGCTGCTGAGTGTAGCAAACAGGGCACCATATGAAAGGTGCAGTCATGGGCTCCCACCCATGGCTTTCGGTTCTAATAAGACTCATGTCATACACTTCTGTCACCATCGCACTGCCCGCTCACACCCAGAGCTTTACCTAGATGATCAGTTACTTCTTGTAGTTGAGACACACTGCTTTTTGGGACTGGTTTTTGGTTTATGGCTGATATGGCGTCCCCACCTTCACCAATTTAAGCAAAAGTGCTGGTGACACCTCAATACACTTCATTGTCTCAGTAGCGTTTGCTGGGATGCAGATAGCTCTTCCATTTTGCGGCTCTACAAAGCCCTGGTTCTATCCCGTTTTGATTATGGGAGTCACACATATGGTTCAGCATCATGCTCAGCATTGCAGATACTGGACCCCATTCATCATTGTGGGGTCCCACATGTGACAGGGGCCTTTTTAACTAACCCTGTGAACAGCCTGCTAATTGAGGCTGGAGTCCCTCTGTTAGCTATCAGACACCAACAACAGCTACTGAATTACACTATACATTTTCATAACTTCCCAGAACATCCCAATTACCATGTCTTTTTCCTTGGAAGGGATCTCCACCTCCCACAGCAGCGACCCAGAACTGGGTCTACAATTGGTGCACTCCTCCAGTGTCTTAGTTTGGAACTGCAACTTTCTCTACTATTGCCTCTGATCAGGGAGACATCACATATGTCCCCATGGCTGACATTGCCTCTGCATCTGCCCCCTTGGCTTGTGCCCCAGCCTCAAATTTATCTCGATGTCTCCTTTGATCCAAAAGATTATGGTGACCCCACGATTTTTCACCACCTGTTCTTGTCAGCTGATGAACAGGCTTTGCATACAGTCATGCTCAGTGCAGTGAACTCTCTGTCAAATGTCTGCTGTGTCTACACTGCTGAATTGATGGCCATTAAACTGGCCCGTAGCCATGTTCTTGTGCTGGCAAGAGCATCCTAATACTTAGTAACTCCCTCAGCAGCCTTCAGGCTATAGACCAGTGCTACTTTCCTCAGCCTCTGGTTCAGCTATCCCATCAAGTTGGGATTTTGGGAAATGAACGAGCAAAGTTGGCCACCAGAATGCTGATTCTGGAAATGGGGGTCCCAGAACTAGACCTTCAGTAGTTTGTATGCCATTAATTGCTGTAAGTGTGGAACTCAGAATGGTCTGCCTTGATCTCACCAAACAAACCAAGGACAATCACGGAGACCACAGCAATGTGGCAGTCTTCCCTGTGTGCCTCCTGCAGGAAATCCACCATCCTTTGCTGACTCTGGATTGGCCACATTTGTCTGACCCTTGGCCACATTCTCCAGTGTGAGGATCCCTCTCACTGCCATTGTGGAGCCTGCCTGATGGTGGCCCACTTACCCATAGACTGCTGTAATTTGGCTGCTTTGAGGTGGCATCTTAATCTTCCTGACACACTACCTCTGGTGCTTGCAGACGATGCCAAAGCAGTTGACATGGCATTACATTTTCCCAGTGAAGGTGCTTTCTATTCATCCCTGTAAGGTAGGTCTTCTTAGCATCATTTACCGCCTGACGGATTGGCAGGGCACCCCTCTCCTGTTCCTCCCTCCCTCCCTCACTGGGGGTGGACTCTTGCTTGGTGGCCCAGCCTGGCCTCTACCCTTCCCACCTTTTTATTCTCTTTACTCTTTTTAAATTCTCAGTTTTAATCCTTGCTTTGACTGATCTTTTAATGACTTGCCTGTACTGTCTTTTCTCTGGGCTTTTATCTCTGTTTTTTTATTGTATTACTTACACTCGAGCTTTCCAGGATTTGCCTTTCGCCTCCTTCCTTTGACGACCATTCATGGTTTGCCACTTAACATATGAAGGGACAGATGACCTTGCAGTTTAGTCCCTTTCACTCCAAACCAGCCAATCAACTAGTCAACCTTCTTTACTAGTTGTAAGAAAATGAAACAACTACAGATGCCCTTATAATGTCATTTATTGTACGGCTACAAGTTTTGGCACTTCAGTGGACCATCTTCAGGCTTTAGCTGATGCTGAAGGGGTTAAAACCATCTGTATACACAGTGCATCAGTGGCCAACGTAATTGGTTTACACAGATTACCTGTAACTGTGATGTTGTCTCTCCAACTATTAAAAGTTAGTGGTTGGAGAAAATAAATGACATCATAAGGATGCCTGCAGGTGTTCTACTTTCTTACAATAGTGGATGACAGTAGTCCCCAGACCTCCAGTCATAAGGATGGACGTACAAAAACTTCTTTAGTAGTGGTCAGCGGTCCTCGCTCCGCTGTGTTTGCTTAACAATCCCTCTCTCTCTCTGTGTCTCCCCCCTCCCTCTGCTGAACGTGTAGCTTATGCTTGGTGATTGGAGTCAGTGTAGCAATGTGTGCTCATGTTCACGATCAACCTACAGTGTTGATTATTTCTTTCTGCCACATTGCTGTGTCGCCACCTCTGCCTGGTGTCACCTGTAGCTGTGCTACTATGAACATTGGAAAAATTTTAAGTTTTTCCCCTATTCTACACTGTGGCACAACATCCCTCTCTTCTTTAAGAAATTCGTCCCGAATTTTACTTTTTCTATCCCGTACTAAATTAGTCTGTACATGTTTTGTATTTACAATTTAAACTTACTCAGAGTACAATCCCTTGGTTGCTACTTAAGCTATAATGTAAGGCTCTTAATCTTGCTCTCTGTTAACTTAATTGTCTAACGTTACGTTATCTTTCTGGTTTGCTTTCTCACTGCTAATATGCTTTACAGTTTGTATTCTTAATTCTTACCATGGGTGTGTATCTATCTGATGCATATTTGATGGATTGGTGATTCGTTTAAACATAATATTTTGCATTTAATTGGAAGTAAATTGCACAGATGAGTACTTGTTGTGGACGCACTAACCGTTATTATGTTTTGCTTCCATTTCTCATAATATTGCTTCACATGATGTAGCATCTGGTCAACTGAAATTATTCTCTTTTCTGAGATTATGAGTCTGTGTAAAGACTATAATAGACTAGAATTTGAGACTTTGTTAAGAAAGGTTAGATGCTGTACAGGTGATATGTGTAATGGTTTTTCTGGTCAATACAGCACTGGTCAAGAAAAAGTAATTAGTGTTGTTCCTGTGATAGTAGCTGGAACATGAAACTGTGTTCTGGCTATATCACACTCAGTTCCATTGATTCGTAATCAACTATTTCACAATGCTAATTTTGTCATCCCTTTTGATTTTCTGTTTCTGTAACAGTTTTTCTGGTGAAAACATGGAGCGAGTCCAGTTGTCTTCAATTTTCTGGAAATACAGCTGCAGTGGTAGTACTTCCCGTTTACAGTCACCTGCTTCCATTTTTGCAAGAAATAGTTGCATTTCACAAGCCTGTTTGTCAGAATGAACTACCATGGCTGGACAAATAGTAACTCTCTGTCTGATACAGTTGTTGAGATCTGCAATGGACATAAGTACATGAACATCTTTTTGTTCTGAGACCAATGACACTTCGTGAGTCTTTACTTGTATCCATTTATTGATGGTGTCCTGATTAATCAGATATGCATGAATTATGAAACATCGATATTGTGGGTTTATGCCTACTACCACAAACAGTATAGTGATGTATAAACTGGCACAGTCAGTGCTAACCTTAATGGTAGATGTTATATCCTAGCCAGTAATGCCACCCTAGCCCGCTGCCAAAAGGTTGGCAGCATCAAAGTCCGGACGCCGTCCGCATAAGCAGCGCCAGCGATACAGGAAATCGCCGCAAGTCTGCGCGCGCCACCGCTGGCTTCTGGCTTCTTAAGCGCTGGAGTCGCGAGCGCTAGGACAGTTCTGTATTCGCCGCTCAGTTGTATACTCGCCACCGAATTGTGTACTTGCTAGTCAGTTGTGTGTTCATCGCAGCAGAGTTGTTGTTTGTCGTCAGCCGACACTGACCTAGCCGCTCCGACTCGAACTAGACAGATTTCTGTAGACGCGGAGTTCACTACTGTGTTGCTGTATCTTCGTTAATAAAGATAAGTACTGACTTTTATTTAATCAGAGTGTTTGGGTTTTCATCTTTCTGTTCACTGTTCCAGCGGACCGGTCGGCCCGCTATTAAAAGTGTGGCGGTGACTTCGTAAGCCGTTTCTACAGCGAACTGCTTGTCGTACGAACGCCGCCACAAAAGTAGATATGTGTTAAAATAAAGCTGTATAGTTTTATGTTACATATATGACATGCTATAATACTGTGGGAGAGTCTGTCTCTACTTTTTGTTACACTGTTAGAAGCTGCTGTGGGGCTAACAGTGTTGCACTCATTTATGCGCAGGTGGCATGATGAACCTCTTTTTGCAACATATTAGATTCATCGTTTGCATTCCTTAAACTTTCTGCTAATATTCACAATGGCTTTGCTACCATTCTTCCATTAGGTGCACGCAGGGGACTTTGTAACGCCTTTAAATCACTATTCAGAGTATCCACGGTGCTCTGTTCGTAGTGCCCTACTTCTGTTGTTAACTTTTGCACTGTTGTGGTAATATTCCATATGCTTTGTTCCATGTTTGCTAGTTGTGTCATGTGCCAAACCCCCCCCCCCCCCCCCCCCCCCAAATTTATTTTGTATCTTCTTCCATCTCGTATATGATTCCTATTGTATCATTCAAGTTTGCTACATTCTTGTTATCTTCTGTTTCAAACACCATTTTTAAGCTTCCCACCTGTGTCTAACCACCCTTTTTTGTTTTGTGCTACCGATTGTGTCACTATTTCTATCAGCTGCTGCAGTTCCTTTCATAGGAAAGCTTTAACTCTTGGTTCTCGTTTTGGACTTCTGCTAATACTCCACCTTCATTGCTTCTTTGTGCAAATATATGAATATGTTTTGCAATCTTATGATTTCGTTCCTCACCTCCCAACTGTTGATTGTCAACTTAATTGCCCATTTGTGATTTGTGAGTAGCACATCTGGTTGTCTTAAGAACGAGGTCCCAATGTTCAGAAGCTGATTTTGTATTGTACCTATAGTACAGCCATGAAAACCCTTCTGGACATTATCATTTGTACACCACCTAAGAGAAAAGGAATTACGTATCAATGAGGTTAATGAGGAGGGGCACTACACCAGTAGTGTGTGTACACCAGTAGTGTGTGGTAAAAGTTGAGAATTTGGGTCTCACTGGAGGTGTGCTAGGGTAGTCAGTACAGTTGTGACCACAATGTCCAGATGACATAGTGGTCAGCGCATCTGCCTAGTAAGCAGTGGATCCGAGTTTGAATCCTGGTCCGGCACAAATTTTCAACTTGCCTCATTGATATAAATCAATGCCAACTGGCAGCTAATATCTTCAATTTCGTAGTTAGCCTTAGATATACCCCAACATAACCCATGTAAACCTAAAGTATAAAATGTATAGACTCACCCTATTTTCCCCTAGATCTAAGTTCATACCGAACCTTATATGGCTTCACTCTATTGACATAGACTACAGATGTGTTTGTTGGTAGTTTCAGTTTTACATTTATTGGTGAAGTCATTTTGAAGACCTGGTAAGCTCCTTGATACTTTGTTAAGAACGTTCTTGTTTTGCCCTGTGGGATACAGTGTTTTGCTAGTAATACCCACTGACTTATCCTGTATTGTGGTAGTTTACTTGCATGTGGCCCAGAACATTCCTGATTTTTGAAAAGCTTAGTGTTGGCTTATCTTACTGTCTGCTAAACTTCTCTTGACTGTTTTGTAAATAATGTCAAAAGGTGACAGGTTGTTCCATCAATGCATTACTTCTTATGGTGAAAGACCTGTCTGTGTGTGAACTTTTGTACTATATACACTGACTACAAAACTTAAATAGGTATCCTAGTCTACATGTAAAAGCCTAGCATTTTCGATATTGTGTAATGAACTCTTTCTCTTCATCAATTTGTTTGTGGATGGAATGGTCTAGTATGCAAGTTCTTGATTTGCAATAAATGGCATAACTGTTTCATCAGATTGGACACACAGTTAGTCCCTTGGTCTGTGATTATGCTCACTGGTACGCCAAATTGTAGCAACCAGTTGTTTACTGTTGCCTGTTCTGAGTCTGCTGAACATTTCTACCAAGCATTTAACATGCTCTTCTAAATTTCTTGAATAAATTATTATGTCAAGATCACCATACATATCTTTGGTTTCAACACGTGAAGAACTCCATCATTTTTAATCCAGCTTTCTTATCCAGAATAGTGACCATTATGAGATATCTTGAAAAGTGATCTATCTTCATTAGTACATATTTGTTACCATCTGGAGTTCTGTTGAAAGGTCCTAACACATCAAGTCCTACCATTTCTGCTTCTGGTAACCTGTTTAATTTTGTGCTGACTTCACTATGCTGTGTTTTGCACCAAAATCTTTCTGCAACTTGTTTATCAGTTGCTTTCCTACACCCAGGACCTGATAATACGTGGTCATGCACCTGTTGTGATAACTTTGGTTCTGAGCTTGCGGGATGCCTGGATTGCACTTTGGGAACCTGTGCAGTAAACCCTTGTGTGTTACAAACTGAGGTTGCATTTTAAACAGGTGGCATTCACTGTCAGCTGCATCTGCCTTTTCCACTCTGCTTGAATCGTACATAATGCCTGTAATATTGCTACTTTCCTTCTTAGGGTATCTGCATTTGTATGCTTTACTCCTCGCTTTTGAAGCATTTCGTAATCAGAATCACACTATTTGTGTGCCCGTCTTGTTAACCAACATGAAGGATCTTTTGGGCCTAACAACCACTTCAAAGATATAAAATCTGATATCTCTTTAAATTTCCGACCATACAAATAACAATAAAAATAAGAAATTCCATATATTACTACAAGTATTTCTTTTTCTGTTGTTGAGTACTTTTGTTCATCCTTGTTCAACTGTCTAGATGCATGTGCTACAGGGTAGACCTTTTCATTATAATTCTGACTCAAAATACAGCCCAATGCATTGTTACTAGTTTCACAGAAAAGTATGAATTCCTTCTCAAAATCAGGGAGTGCTAACACAGGATCTGACATCAGTATTTCCTCCAAGTTCTGAAAAACTTCCCGACACTCTGCTGTCCATTAAACTTCACTGCCATCTGAAGTAATATGCAATGGTTGCAATATGCAATATGCAATATGCAATGGTTGTTCAATTTCAGCAAGTCTCTTTACAAATTTATGATAATAGTGATGTAAACCAAGAAGCAATTGTAACTGTTTTGTTGTCTGTGGTGTTGTAAAATCACACATGGCTGATGTGAGATGAGGATCTGACCTTACTCTCTTTTCACTGATAATATTTCCTAGTTGATTGACTTTTGTTTCTGCAAAATGAAACTTCTCTGTGCTAAGTGTAAGACGTACTGTTCTGAGTCTGCTAAACACTTCTGCCAATTATTTAACATGCTGTTCTAAATTTCTTGAATAAACTACTATGTCAAGATACACCACACATATCTTGGGTTTCAACACGTGAAGTACTCCATCTTTTTTAATCCAAATGGTATCCTGTGGTTTGATGATGACCTGAGGCTGCTGCTATGAATGCTGTTTTAGGTCTGTCTTCTGGAAATACTTCAAGTTGGTGATAACCACTTTCAAGATCCATTATCAAAAAATGTTTGCAGTTCCCCAAGTTGTCTAATGTTTTTTTGATGGTCAGGATTGGTTACACATCTTTCATAGTGCATGTATTTAGGTAACAGTAGTCACAACAGAATCTGTATTTCTTGCTTCCATTGGATGACTTTGTTGGTACAGTGACAATATTGGCTGACCGGGGACTATCACTATGGTCTATAATGCCTTCAATTATCCGTTGATCCATATATTCATCTACCAGCATTTGTAGGTGCTTTGCTGTACTGTATGATTTCTTGTAGGCTGCTGTATTATTGCTTGGTGGAATGTAATGTTGATTTACGAGTGTTGCTGGCAAAGTACCATTTGAGTTAAACAAGTGTGAGTATTCTAACAACAATGTTTCGATGGCTTTCCATTCACTGTCTTTCAAGTGATGAACCGAGGCATTTAGTGCAGGCGCATTGATGGTTTGCTTGAGGCTGTGATTATCTGTTGCTCTATCTATATCATCCTCATCGAGTATCTCTGAAGGTGCTACTATTAATCCCTTCAGGAAACTCAAGTCATCCGCCCCAAAATTATCCAGGCTTACCGTAACCATAAAATCGCCATTTATGTTGTGCACATGTGCTAGGCTTCTGCTTATAAAACAGTGCCTTTCATCTATTGCCTTATTGTCGTGCAGTCGCTCAACCACACATAATACTCATTGTTGTACGTTGATATGCACAGTTTCCCCAAATGAACTTCCCTGTACCTGCCAGCATTTTGTCATGTGTTCACAGTTCAGTGGGTGACACCTTAGCAATTTGTGTACCTTGCAATACTGAAATATTTGCAGCTGTTGCACCCATTGGAAATGAATTTGTACACTGCCAAAGATCAATTTGGGCATGATGTCCTATCAAGGAAGTTAAATCTGAGAATCGCAGAATATCCCTGTCACACAATTTGCAACACTTCCACTTGCTCACAAAACCATTTAGTTCCTAACTTAAAGCTGAGGTATGTTCCACCCAATGACTTCACATCATTATTTCCTTTTCTGCATAATCCATACCTTGGAGTGTTTGAAGTCTACTCATTCCCTTAGGGTTCAGACTAATGACAGGCATATGTGTACCAGTGTCCACTATGTGCACCAGTGTCTACCAGAAATTTATGTTCCTTGCCCTGTAATAAGCCCATCAAGCAGCAATCCATCTCTGTAGATGTGTTTGCAGTATTATGGTTTCCTGGAATGTTTCTTGAAGGACGAAACATTGCTGTTTGCATTTAACACTAGCTTATGCTTGTTTTGTTTAACCTTTTTCTTGCTTCTCCATTTGTTTGCCTTGTGGGCAAAGTGCCAACAAGTGTAACAATGTGGCTGGTGAGACTGTGCCTTCAAATGTCTTTCCTTCCCATACCTATACCTTTTTTTGGCTAAAAAGATTCATTGATCATTGTGTACTTTCGTAATAGTGTCTATTTCCTGCAAGTGTGTGACAATATGAAGTGCTGAAGCTAAATCATCTGGAGTTTCCATGTGGACTCTTAAGTGAAAATTCTACAGGAATCCCCCATAAAAATATGTCTAGAATGCTTCTTGATTTTGTGTCAGCTTGTATGTCTGCATGTTCGCTTTTAAAATTCTCTCAGAAAAGGCTTCGGCAGTTTCAGTTTCCTTTCAGCACTAATCGACACAACTTCTCTCTAAAAAATCTAGCATTGTTCTGTTTATGATATCTCTGCTCTAAACCCTCTGCTGCCCTGTTTGAATGTACAAGCTTTGTTAAGTGTCTTGTGATACGTCACATATGTTTTAGCCTCACCTGTTGAATGTAGACTGGCCATCCGCAGACTCATTTCATCTGACCGATTACTCAGTTTAACTTTGGCTAAAATATCATTTATGAATACTATCACTTCCTCTGTTGTCTTGCCAGAGAGGGGTGCTATTAATTTAGCTGCTAAAGGATGTACAGTGGAGGAGGGTACACTCACTACTACCTTAACCTCGTATAAACCCAAATGTGACTGTTGCACAGCTTGCAAAGCTGCTAGTTGCATACTGAACTTTTTATTATAAAACTTCTGTGAGTATTATCCTCTAACAGTTTAGATATCTGCTCCATCAGAGCAGCTGCAGTGTCATCATACCTGATGTCTGTTTCCAGCACGTTTGTGCAATTTATTACTACTACTTTTACACTTGCAAGACTAATGTGAATGAAACACTTCCTATTTCAGAAGAAATAGCAAAACTCAACAGACACAATCACACCCAAAGCCCATACAAATGATGTTAACTAATTTTTACATCTGATCATTGCTAAGGAAGACTCAGTACATTTGTGTGCTGCATGACTGTAACGCCTACAAGTGATGCCAGTTACTGGTTCTACTACGTGGTACCAATGTCGAATGAAATTACAGCACTTGCACTTCATGGGTACCAAATAAATTTCCTTACAATTCCCTCTGAAGTCTGACAGATCTACAGCCTCTTCAGGTGTGACAAATGCCACTTTCGACATTGTATGCCAATCTCTACATCCAATCCTGTCAAAAAGAGCCAGTGGAAAATGTTCTTTGGACTCACCATGTTGCAATCATACCTGAGGCATGTGGCCGCCATTCGAGACATCAGAAGAGTTTTGCCGATGCTGGGACATTCTCTTCTGGTTTGTCAGTCACTCCAGGACATCAGTATCTTATTGATGTCACCAAAGAATCACTTCTGGAACCAGGTTATGGGAGTGCCGAGCAGAGATAATGCTATGTTGTTAGGATGGTGTTGTGGAATATGTAGTGTGCCCTTTGGCACTAATAAAACATAATCAGCAAGTTAATATTAATTCATTCAGATTTACAGTTCTGTTTCTTCTCACTGGCCTCAGCTGATACCTCATGCCAGTGATGGGAAGTAATTCCACTGATACCCGTTGTTGGCTCAATTGTACCGGTAGCCAAGGCCGCTACACCAGCAATTTGGCCAAAGTCTTGCAGGCTTGCATCTGGCAAGTGAAGCTATAGTGTGAGTGTATACCCCCACACTGCATTAGAGTGTCCTCAATTCGGCTCCAGAAGAAGATGAAAACCGACAGTGACCCATCGGGATGTACAGCAATGTTGGAAATCGTGCAGTTGGTTGGTCATGGCCCCACTGAACAGGTAGGCCCTGGCACCTGGAAGTGCCTGCAGCAATGATCAGGATCAAAGGCACCTGATAGCCCTTTCACCCACCAGTGGCAATGATGTAGTGTGATAAGCACTGGTGTACTGGTGCTGGAAGAACCTCAGTCTCCCCATCAGCGATGTGGTAGTCAGCCAGTGTGAGGTCCCATGTGCAGTAGGTCATGGTTACCTGGATGTTGCCATCTTGGGCATCGCAAGCAATGTGCCCATGAGAAGTGCTGGAACATCTAATACGTGGTCATCACTGCATCGTAATAATCATTGAATCAAATGCTTCAGTTCAAGCGCTGTTCATCCTAATGACCAAGTGAATTCAGAACTGGAGAACTGCCGTATTTGTGGGGACAGGCAGAAGGCAGTGACATGATGGTTTGTCCATTATGACCGCATTTGGCCTGCTTCTTTACTAGTGGTCAGCAGCTCTCATTCCGCTGTGTTTGCTTAACAATTTGTTAATGTCTGTTAACTGCACTGTCAAGTCTCTGATAGGTGTTATTATTGTGTCTGGGAGCTAATGACTTACAGTGTTGACTGTTTCTTTTTTCTACATAGCTGTGTCACCACCTCTGCCTGGTGTCACCTGTAGCTGTGCTAGTGTGAAAGTAAGAAAAATTTTAAGTTTTCCCCTTTTGTGCTCTGTGGAGTAAAATTATTATTATTCTTTTTTATGTAAGTCCTGAGTGTATTATAATACTTTTATTACTTAGTGTCATAGATTTATCCCTTGAACCGATGGAAATATTTGATTTCTCTGCCTTCCATAATTTGTTTCTTTCAGCTCCTGTTGAATATTCCAATTTAGCTATTGTCTGCACTGACATCTTATAGATTCTTGTATGAATCTGGTATGCCTTCAGATTTACTTGGGTTTGGTAAATGCATTCTTTACCAAGCAGATGCAATGTTTTTTGGATATTTTGGTTTTGATTATCTATGACCTTTATTCTGATCTACATAGTGCCAAGAGCACGATTGTGTTCCTCTGGAACCCAAACCTCATTGGGATTTTGGGGAATGGGTGATCTGACCATTTAGTTAAGGAGCCTACCAAGAGGCAAAATTTGATGATAGGAATACAGAGATCCACCCTGTGAGATGACGCCGTGTCTACTGCTTTTGAGGGCTTTGAACAGGTATGCCATGGGCTCTCCCCGTAAAAGAAGGCAATAAAAAGGTCCACAGGTGTATGACTGTCTTCCCTTGTAACAACATGGGCTCTCCCATAAACTGAAGGCAATTAAAAGGTTCGTAGGTGTGGACACTCTTCCCTCCTAACTACATGGAGAGAATCTAGAAATCATTGTCGACTCCATATTGAATACAGCTGGCTGACTCATGTCTGTGTCTTCAGAAGAGCGGATTCTCCTCTTTCTTGTTGTGACATACAGCTATCAGTGGGCAATAACCTGTTAGTTCACCAACTTTGTCACTTTGCGGCAAATGCTGAAAGTTAAGGACTTATTGCCTTTGATGTTACATGATGACACCTACCTTTGCTAGGACAATTTAGTCAGCTGGTACCGTGCGGGCGCGCGTGTGTGTGTGTGTGTGTGTGTGTGTGTGTAGTCCAAAACTTCAGCAACATTCTCTATCTTGTGCAATCTTGTGTATGTGCCTAAAAACATCTCAATACCTCAACTGTGAGATGAATAGTTACCTTTATTGTTTCCATTATCTAGTTGTTATGTTTGGCTTTGTGTTAATTATTTCACAGATAAGGTATGGGTTACCATCATACTGTGATGGTTATAATAGTAATTTAGAGGATGGAGTAAAAATAGATGAAATGGCAACACTCATTAATTGAGAGTATTGTGAGTGGGTATCAGTGAAATAGTAAGTGCACAAGTGTGGTTTTTTTGACCAAATCTGTAGGAAACAGGAAAATAGTGTGGTAAAAAATTGTTTCAGAAATAAAGATAAATGTCAGAAGGCTAAAAATAGAGTGTGTGTGTGTGCCCACTCCTTATGAGATGCATCATTATTCGATATACGAGGGCGGTTCAGAAAGTAACCTCCGATTGGTCACAGTGCGGGTTGTGGGGGGAGTAGCGACGCCATCTGTGCGTTCACGCACTCAACAGGTCAGTCGGCATCAAGCCGTGGTCGAGTGAACGTCGTACCTGCGCTAGTTTAGTTTTTCTGGCAGTTTGAAATGTGTGCTGCAATCGAAAACCCCGCCAAATGTGAAGTGCGTGCTGTCATAAGGTTTTTTACAGCCAAAGGATATTCTGCAGCTGCTATTCATCGTGAGCTTTGTGCCGTGTACGGACCAAGAGTTATGAGTGAAGGAGTTGTCCGTGAATGGGTACGTTTATTTAAAAGTGGACGAGAAAACGTTCATGATGAAGAGAGGAGTGGTAGACCATCATTGGTGACTGACGAACTCGTTCAGACAGTTGATGCAAAAGTTCGTGAAAATCGACGTTTCTCAATGTCGGAGTTGTCTACTGGTTTTCCACAGATTTCTAAGACTCTCTTGTACGAGATAGTGACAGCAAGATTGGGTTACCGTAAGTTCTGTGCACGATGGGTGCCCAAAATTCTTACCGACCACCACAAAACTCAAAGAATGGCCTCTGCATTAGACTTTCTGTCACGTTATGAGGACGAAGGAGAACCATTGTTAAACAGAATCGTGACCGGTGACGAAACCTGGATTAAGTACGTGAACCCTGAGACAAAAGAACAATCAAAGATGTGGGCACATTCAAATTCGCCTACCAAACCAAGAAAAGCCTCGCAAGATTTTTCTGCCAGAAAACTGATGGCAACGGTGTTTTGGGATGCCAAAGGGGTGTTTTGGTTGAATTCATGGAACGTGGTACGACCATTAATCAAGACGTGTACTGTGAAACAATAAAAAAGTTACGACGGGCTATACAGAACAAACGCCGTGGTATTCTGACTTCCGGTATCGTTTTTTTGCACGATAACGCCCGTCCTCACTCTGCTCGCAGAACAACGGCCCTTCTTGAGTCCTTCTAGTGGGACGTTATCAACCATCCACCTTACACCCCAGACCTGGCACCAAGTGATTATCACCTCTTCATGCATTTGAAGAAATGGCTCGGGTCACAGCGGTTTGATGACGACGAAGAGCTCAAAGATGCGGTCACAGGCTGGCTCCAGGCACAAGGGGGTGATTTTTATGCAGAAGGAATTTCAAAGCTTATGAAGAGATACGGTAAGTGCCTCAATCGCTATGGAGACTATGTAGAAAAATAGTGCAAAGATGTAGTTGTAAGATATATATATTAAAATATTTTTATTTAACTTGGTGTATTTTTTTAAACCAACCGGAGGTTACTTTCTGAACGGCCCTCGTACATTTTATCCATTTTGTAACTGTGTTTGGAACATTCTTGTCTAGGTAGCAGTAAACATATTGTTTGTAAACATTTTTGCAGATTTAGTGTAAAATGATGTTTTAAAGCAGTCTCATTCCTAAATTTATTTTTTTCCATGCTACTTCTAAACTTATATTGATTTGTAGATAAATACTTGGCTTCAATTTATCATATGCTTAATGTCTACTAACAATGCACTGTGTACCCTCATACATTTTTGTACCTTACTAAACATTAGTTATTAATCGAATCTCAGTGTTTATTTTATGTTGGCATTCACAAACTTCAGCAATATTACTTGAATCAATAAATCACAGTATGCCATGTAGCATGAGATGTAGAAAACTCTCCATTGATGTATTGTGTAATGTTTTGTTTCCTTCCCACATGGGATATGGAAGGTTAAGAATGCTTAGTTCATGTAAATATTATTTTTGTCAACACTTATCTACTACTGACAATTGTTATTTTCAGATCGTCATGTTTCACAGCTGAAATTCGCTGCTCGTGATGATGCAGATTGTTTAATAATTGCTACAAATGGTGATTCTGGCTGCGTTATTGAACTATGGGAACTACGTGAGAAACCAGTGCCAATACATAAAACATTCCAGCCCAAGAATCATAACAACCAATCTGAGCCATATAAGACTATGGTACTCACTCCATCTTAGAAGTATATTTTGACTTATGTGTGGAAAAAGACTGGATTGTGGGCACTGGAACATGACACAACACCCGCACTGGTTAAATTTCATGTCAGCAACTTTATGGCATGTGTTTCACCATTTTGTAATACAAGGAATGTCTAAAAAGTTCAGTGAATGGTATAAAACAAATAAAATGTAAGATACAGACAAAATACCTTTATTTGCGTTCAAAATTGGAAACGGTTGGAAACTGTCATACGGCCCTCGGTATGAATAAAATTATTGATGTCAGAAATCTTCAGATGTCTTTTGAAGCGAGACACAGGCAGCTGTAGACTAAGGCTGTGAGGTTGCATACCATCTTCTGGAATGTACTGATAGTGCAAGGTCTCATCCCCTTTTATAATGATTTGCAAAACAGACACCTCTCATTTACACTTGACAATGAATTATACAATAATGTACAACCAAACACTTTTGCAACTTTTCCAGGTATGTGACCACATAATCATGATGTTGTGTAGACCAGTGTTTTGGCCACTGCTGCAATTAACATTCACCAGTGTGTTGTTATTACTGGTTTGGTTGTATAACACCATGTTGATGATGGCCACTTACCACAGTGGGTGCAATGTTGTTCTATACAACATGATAATGCGGACTCACACTGAGAAACATTTTAGTGAAAATCTAAAGCAGTTAACATCTGTGAGACATTTAACTTGTCAGTCAGTTATTCTCTTAAAACTGGGAACATCTCCTTCATTTATCCAAATCTTTATGACTGATGATCACACTATTGTTGTTAATCTGCAACTTTTCTGATATGAGTGTCAGAAACAGATAGCATATCTTCAACAGTTTTTACCAATATTAAACATATTTTATGCTCACAGCTTCTATTCTGTCTACTCACAGTAACATTTCTTGTGTTATGGTGGCAGTTTATTGTGACCTTCAACTCCACATGATGTTAATGCTTTGTTCTATTGTACTGTGATATGTATTTTAAAACTCAAGTATGTTTAATTGTTTGTTCCAGACAAATCTGTTTCATAGTAGTATGTTTCAGCTGTATGATGCTTCTCAGGACGTTTCCATATGCATGTGCATGCATGCATTTTTAACACAGTGTAACCATTTTTATATCAGTCCATTCACCAAATGTTTTAGACATATCTTGTATTTATAAGCTCATTGCTCTGAAACATCCTATCAGTGGGTGATATTTTTAACGAAAGCTAAGTAAATGTTTTTAATTTTTTCAATGTTTTTATTTATTTTATTATTTTTTTCTTGTCACCAATCTTATGATGGGTTATTGGAGTAATACTACTAGAACGTCTTGTATACATTTTCCACATAACATTATGCAGTTATTGCTGGAAAGCTGAAAGTACTGCTATAAAACTTTTAATAGTTTGGGACATACATACGACACATATTACACCAACAGTGCTTAAGATTTTTGGTCTTGGATAACTGTTTGTACTGCATTTGAAGAACAAGATTAATTTGGAAATCATCATATAGTTGTTGCTTAAAATGCTACTGTTTAGAGGGGCTTGTCTTCTGTCTGAAGAAGCAATAGCCTCTCACATGCTGATATTGTCACTGCATGGAGCGCTGAAGTTCCATAATTGGCATCTTACATGACTGACTGTGGGACTAAATAGTGTCCCATTGCCAGTGAGTTCTCCCTAAAGAGATGTAACTAATTATAGCATTCACTGAAAGCCTTCTTGATGCTGGGTTTTTGTTTTCTGACTACTGTAGAATACAGATGCGTTAGCAGTGATCAGTTTTGCAAAGTTGGAGTTGGGATTAAAAAGACATGCAGTCTTATAAACTTATAATTATTGTCTGTGTTTGAAAACATTATGCTATAGTATATTTTGTGCCACTGAATTTTGCGTATGTGTATTACAAAATTAAAAGATAATATGCAAAATTTAATATTACAGATATTTCAGTATGAAATGTTAAGACATGTGGTTGATGCTGCTTGTGCTCAGTGCTTACTCTATAGCTTATTCTGTTGCTTGTGTTTAGCTTCCGTGAAAGAGTTTTCTTAATATTTCACCATTTGAAAGACACCAGGGCTTGTTTTCTTTTTATCTGTGTCTTATAGTTCACAATTTAGTAGTGTAGCTTTAGTCGTATGTAGTGTCACAGTTGTGCAGTGACGTATTGTAAAGCTCAGAGCTAGGCAAATAGGCTATGTTTCAGATTTCCTTTATTAGGTGCTCTACTGTAGTTCTTTAGTTCATCTCCACTTGCTTGGTTTATACTAGTTTTTGGGCTACTACCCTGGGATAGAGCACCTAAGGCAATAGATATGTGACTTTCAGTGCACTTGATGCCATGTAACGTCCCTAATGCCGTTGTGCTTTCTAGTGTACTCGACATGATTGTTCTTCATCTGAGAGTGAAGATGGATGGGAATTTAATAAGCTTGCTGGTTGCATGGTATTCCCTCTATGCTTTAACAACAGGTGTTATGTATTGGTCCTGCTTGAAAATATATGTGAGCCGGCAAGTGACTCTACTTTTATTGGTATTGGGGCTACTCTCTGTGAAAGATAGTCACATCCAGGGAATGCTAATGTTGGTTATTGGGAGCTCCAGCATTATGTAGGTAATGGAACACATTAAGTAAATAGCTGTCATTTGGAGGTGTCAGTCCAGTGTGGACATAGTATGTTTGTTTTGAGTAAGATGGTCCCTGTGTTTGAGATGATAAGGAGGCCCATAAGCTGCTGTTGAGCACAATGGGTCCAGGCAGCTGCACAGTGTGGCTCATGTTGCCATAAACAATGGCTGTCGCCTATGATTTAGTGTTTAGACAGCTAGCTGGCATGGTGAAGACAGCTAGCCTCACTTGTGGAGTAGAAGTGCAGTTTGTGATTTGCAGCCTTTTTCTTAGAACTGATCATGGTCCTCTGGCTTGAAAACAGGCAGAAGACATAAACTAGTGGCTCTGATGATTCTGCAATGATCTTGTATTTGTATTTATGGATGTATTCTATCATGCAGAGAATTTTATGATGCTCTGCCAGTAGGTTAGATGAGAGATGAATCAGGAAGGATATGAGTACTCCAATAGCTGAACACGTGTGGCATCCACATGCAGGTACTTTAGGTTAGTGAAATCCTGCTGTAAGGTACTCAGCAATGTTAGTAGATCATATATTTTAATTACAGAAATGAACATTTGTTGTTGCGAGTCAGAAAGAGAAATGTAGAAGCATCCATGGTAAGGAGCCAGAAGTTGTATCACAAGTGAATAGTAGTGAAATCTTAGTTTGATTAGTATGTATAAAGATAGATTGGACATCAAAGGTGACAGCATACTTATTGCTGTAAGGAACCTGGTCATACCACATGAAGTTATTACTATTTCTACATGTGAAATAATTTTGGTTAAGATAAATGTCAGACATAAATTGAACATTGGAGTCAGTTACTTTTATAGGCTGCCTGCCGCAGGTGCCACAAAATCCTAATACTTCAGAGAAGTCTCGAAGAATGTCACTCATATATTTCCACATTACGTCACTCTAAGCTGAAAATGCATTATTGTACTGTGTCATGCATTGTTTGTCTCATTGTGATAATGAGTGTTTATGACCTGTTGCCACTCGCAGCATGGCTCGCTTTTGTGTGCGCTACCGTCGCTTACAATAAAAAAAAAGAGAGGAATTGTCTAATTAGTGAAAAAATGGCAAAAGACTGCTATTTGTTGTTACTTACACTGCTGCTTTCTTTGATAATGATCAACAAGAACCAAATAATAGACTGCGTATGATAGAAGATGTTCTGAACCAGAGTTTAGCGAAAATTTTTCTCAGTTTGAAAATCTTTGCAGACGCCTCTTTAGTACATTACATTTTGCACAGAAATTAGAGTCATCGTAGATTTAAAAATCTAGTCAGTTGCTGTACTTCATTTCTGACTGTATCACTATGCATCATACGAATAATACAAATATAAACATGACATGGTATGTATATTCTTCCGCATTTGCTGTTGTCTCACTCTAGTTTCATAGTTTATTAGGCAGACAGGATTTAAATGAGATAGCAGCAAACATGAAAGAATACATGGCATAATGTTTACATTGATATCATTTTTATCTCTTGTCACAGATAGGAAAAAATTCAGAATGTAGAGTTGGCCATATTGAAGTGCATCCCAAATGTGTCTTGCCAGTAGGATTTTTGTAGTAGATTTTTAGTGATGACTTCAAATGCAGAGTGTATTGTTGTTGTCTTCAGCCCGTAAACTGGTTTGATGCAGCTCTCCACGCTTTTCTATCCTGTAAAATGCAGAGTAGCAATACGTATAAAATAAGAATGAAAAGAACTTAGAAATTAAATGCTGAAATTTAAAACAAAATTTTATTAGGTTTGTAATACATCTTATATGAAATGTTTAAAATATCAGTTATGATTCTGAATCACAATCACTCGATTCTTTATTGCTCATTTCTTCATACAGAGCATCGTCCTCGTGCATTGGATATCGAACATTTTTTAAATGCTTGTTGCACAGTCTGATTTGGAACACACTTCCGTGCATCATAAATCCATTGGCACACTTGCGACAAACTTGCACGTTTTACACGTCCTGTTGGTGTCAATTGTCTGTCGTTTTCAAAAGCCAGTCTGTGTACATGCGTTTAAGCTTGTCCTTAAATGGTTTATTCAAACAGACGTCAATTGGTTGCAGAATTGACGTCATCCTGCCTGGAATTACTGCCAATTCCGTTTTGCTTTCTTCTTAATTTTCATTTTACTGCAGGTACGCATCTAATACCAACAGACTGCGTAAACCAGCATTGCGCCAGGATGGTGATTCCACACATGCCTAACCCATTGCGGCACCATGTCCTCCGAAAACCACCCAGTTTCGTTTGCTCGTACAATTACAGTTTTTGGAAACACTTCTGATTTTGGTAAAGTCTTTCGCTTGAAAACTACGAAAGGGGGTAATTTATGTCCATCTGCTGTGCAAGAAAGCATGATGGGCATCCGCTGTTTTTCACCCCCTGATGTAAGAACACTTATGTCTTTCTTTCCTTTGGCGTCAACCATATAATTTGACATCATGTCAAAATATACAGGAGTTTGGTCAGCATTTCATATCTGACCAAGAAGGTATTGCTTTTCTGTGCGCTGCCTAATTATGAAGTGCTGAAATTCCACAAGATTTTCTTCATAATTTTTCGGCAGCTTCTGTGCAACTGAAGTTAGCCTCCGAAGTGAAAAACCCCAGCGCTTCATTAACAGATCAATCCAGCTGCGACTAGCCTTAAAATTTTCGATTTTTTTGCTCTCTAGCAATTTCATGTGCCTTAATTTTTAAAATTTCAGTGTTCACAGACAGATTCATTTAAAATCACTTCTAGTACATGATATCGGCCACACTTTGGTCCCTAAATGCTTTCCTGCTACTTGAACATTCAAATAATTTGTCTCTTTGCAGTTGCCATCGCATGACATTGCTCTCATCAATCCCGTATCGCAGACCTGGAGCATGATTAGAACTTTGTTCCGCAAAAGAAAGAACCCCCTTCTTGCATTTGGCAATATAATGAAAACGCTTCATTATGGTTCACTAACACCAACATGCACGTTACAAAATTCCACGAAGCAATAGGTGCCACTACATGAAATCTTAATGGCCCCAGTGTATCAACTCATGCAACAATTCTGAAGCCTTGTGCATTGTTGGTATTTTTGTGTAAAGAAATTTATTTTTGTTGCTACGAATATTTGAAAGGCTGCTACATTCAAAGATGGAACAATACGGAATTTCTATTTACTTTGTTGGATAATGTATGAAAATGCAGTGGTCGAAACTCGGGGCAGAGAATTTTTTAATTTATTTGCTGTCGCAGAGGTTTTGGTGCCAGTATTTATCTTTGTGCCTGCAAAGCATGCCTGTGTAGCGCTACATATATTCGACGACAGAAGTTAGTTGTGGCAGCACCTACCAACATTTTTCAGAACTTTCGCTTACTTTGCACTAGATTCTAAGCCACAGGCGGTTTTTTGGATTACAAAAACCAGAAAAAAAGTGCGGATTAGGTTTGAGTAAATACAGTAATGTGCTGTATTCACATGCTATGTACTATCGTTGTGCGTCATGCAATGTCAGGTTACAATGTGTCAGGTGATACCGTGGATGTAATTTGTTAAATTCTATAATTTAACGGATTTTGGCATTTAGTTAAGCAAAATGTATAAATTCTGTTTAAGTGATGATGACAGTCAGAGCTTTTCTGTAGGACTGCTGTATGACATCTGGATTATATTACTCACATGCAGCATTCAATTAGTTTTAGTTAAGTAAGTTTTCCAGTACTTATAGATATTTTCTATTTATTGTACAGTGTATGCCTTTAAAATGGTATCTTCTTCGCCATTGTGATATGCATAAGTGATGACTTTCTTTTCAAACCATGGACATTCCAGGTTGGAATATCACCAATATAAGGAAAAGATAGATTGCTACTCACCGTAAAGGTGACATGTTGATTGCAGACAGGCAAAACAAAAAGACACTTACACATGGCTTTCGGCCAAAGTCTTCTTCAGTAAAGGAAGCGTGCGCGCGCACGCTCACACACACACACACACACACACACACACACACACACACACACACACACAAAATCACCATCTCCGGCAGCTCGGATCAGACAGCAGCTGTCACATAGCATGGAAGCAGCAATCTGAGGAAGGGGAAGGGATAACAGGGTACAGTTGGGGGCAGAGAAGAGCGCTGCCTGGCAGTTGGCAGTGTATGGAGGGACTAGATTGCCAACATGCGCAGCATTTGGAGGATGTAGGATAGTGTGGTGGTGGTGGTGGTGGGAGGGGGGGGGGGGGGGGGGAGAGAACAGAGTGAAAAAGGAGAGAGGAGAGTAATGGGAAAGATTGGCAGGTGTGTTAGCAGAGGGCAGTGCACAAAGAGGGTAGGAAATGAGAATAGGGCAGACGGGGTGGAAACTGTTTGGTGGAGGGTGTGGGGACAGTAGGTTACCATAGTTTCAGGCCGGGATAATTTCTGGAGCGGAGAACATGTTTTTTATTTTTATTTACAAGTCAAGTTCCGCAGGACCACATTGAGGAGCAAATCTCCGAGGTCGTGAAATGTGTCAGTACATGAAATTACAACATAAAAGTAATAACAGATAAAAATAAATGTATATGAACCCAAAAGAAGTCACTCCATAAGTTTAAGTAAACACAATCAACAATACAATAAGAATCAGATTAATTTGTTCAAGGAACTCCTCGGCAGGATAGAAGGAGTGACCCCTGAGCAAACTCTTCAGTTTTTATTTGAAAGCACGTGGATTACTGCTAATATTTTTGAATTCGAATGGTAGCTTATTGAAAATGGATGCAGCAGTATACTGCACACCTTTTTGCACAAGTTAAGTAAGCTCGGTCCAAATGCAGGTTTGATTTCTGACGAGTATTAATTGAGTGAAAGCTGCTTATTCTTGGGAATAAGCTAATATTGTTAACAGGAGATGACTGTAATGAATATATTTATTGAGAAGCCAATGTCAAAATACCCACACTCGTGAACAGGGGTCGACAAGAGGTTCATGAACTTACACAACTTATTGCCCGAACCACCCGTTTCTGAGCCAAATATATCCTTTTAGAATGGGAAGAGTTACCCCAAAATATAATACCGTACAACATAAGCGAATGAAAATAAGCAAAGTAGCCTAATTTTTGTATTGAACGATCACTCACTTCTGATACCGTTTGAATAGTAAAAATAGCAGTATTAGCTCTTTGAACAAGATCCTGAATGTGGGCTTTCCACGACAGCTTACTATCCATCTGATCACCTAGGAATTTGAACTGTGCAGTTTCACTAATCATATGCCCGTTCTGTGAAATTAAAACGTTAGGTTTTGTTGAATTGTGTGTTAGAAACTGTAAAAACTGAGTCTTACTGTGATTTAGCGTTAGTTTATTTTCTACAAGCCATGAACTTAGGTCATGTACTGCACTATTTGAAACCGAGCCAATGTTGCACACAACATCCTTTACTATCAAGCTAGTGTCATCAGCAAACAGAAATATTTTAGAGTTACCTGTAATACTAGAGGGCATATCATTTATATAAAATAAGGAACAGAAGTGCCCCAACACTGATCCCTGGGGCACCCCCCACTTGACAGTACTCCACTCAGACCCCACATCACAGCCGTTATCAACATTGTGAATAATGAACTTTTGTTGCCTGTTGCTAAAGTAAGAGGTGAACCAATTGTGAGCTGCTCCCTGTATTCTGTAATGGTCCAACTTCTGGAGCAATATTTTGTGATCAACACAATCAAATGCCTTAGTTAAATCAAAAACTATGCCAAGCGTTCGAAACCTTTTGTTTAACCCATCCAGTGCCTCACAGAGAAAAGAGAATATAGCATTTTCAGTTATTAAACGACTTCTAAAGCCAAACTCTACATTTCATAGCAAACTGTGTGATATGAAATGATCAATTATCCTTACATACACAGCCTTTTCAGTAACTTTTGCAAACACTGATGGCATAGAAATTATCCCTTTCCCCCTGTTTATAAAACGGCTTTACTACTGACTTCTTTAATTGCTCAGGAAACTGACCATTCCTAAAGAAAAAATTACAAATATGGCTAACTACTGGGCTAGTATGTACAGCACAGTACTTTAATATTCTGCTAGACACTCCATTGTAACCATGAGAGTCCTTAGTCTTCAGCGATTTAATTATTGACTCAATCTCCCTCTTCTCTGTATCACAGAGGAGTATTTCAGACATCAATCTCGGAAAGGCATTTGCCAAGAAAGTTATATGATTTCCTGTGGAAACTAATTTTTTTTTTAATTCACCAGCAACACTCAGAAAATGATTGTTAAATACTGTACATATATCTGATTTATCAGTAACAGAAATATTTTTACTACGAACTGTCTTTATATCATCGACCTTGTGCTGCTGATCAGACACTTCATTCACAACTGACCATATGGTTTTAATTTTATCCTGTGAATTAGCTATTCTATTTGCATACCACATACTCTTTGCCTTCCTAATAACATTTTTAAGCACCTTACAATACTGTTTGTAATGGGCTACTGTAGCTTGATTGTGACTACTTCTAACATTTTGATATAATTCCCGCTTTGTTCTACAAGATATCCTTATCCCACAGGTCAGCCACCCGGGCTGCCTATTACTGCCAGTACATCATTTAGAATGTTCTAATGGAAAGCAACTCTCAGAGAGCATGAGAAATGTGTTAAGGAAAGCATTGTATTTATCATTTATGTTATCGGCACTATAAACATTCTGCCACTCTTCTTCCTTGACAAGGTTTAAAAAACTCTCTATTGCTGTTGGATTAACTTTCCTACATAGTTTGTAATTAAATATGACATTGGTTTGAGTACAAAGGCCTTTTAGTGTTAAAATTTGTGGATCATGGTCTGAAAGGCCATTCACGCTTTCACTAACAGAATGCCCATCTAGTAATGAAGAATGAATAAAAATATTGTCTATGGCTGTGCTGCTGTTCCCCTGCACCCTAGTTGGAAAAAACACAGTGTGCATCAGATCATATGAATTGGGAGATCTACCAACATCCTTTTTCTTGCATCATCATATACAAAATTAATATGTTAGGCACCACATATAACTAATTTCTGGTACTTTCTACAAAGTGAATCAAGAACCCTGTCTAGCTTGAGCAGAAATGCTCTGAAGTCGGAGTTATGTTCTGAAGTCGGAGTTAGGGGACCTATAAACAACAACAATTAGAAGTTTAGTTTCACTAAATTCAAATGCCCCTGCACAACATTCAAATATCTGTTCACTGCTGTGTCTTGATACATCTAAGGACTCAAATGGAATACTGTTTTTTACGTACATAGCCACTCAACACAACACAAGGAAGTCCTTGGGAAAAAGCCAGCTAATCTGTATCCTGGTAAAGGAAGCCTCTGAATTGTAAAATTATTTAAGTGGTGCTCTGATATACCAATAAGTTCAGAGTCAACATCTATAAGCAGGATAACTCCTATCTTTGTAGTTCAGAAAAGCTGGTTTGGGGGGGGGGGGGGGGGGGGGGGGAATCCCAAGCTTGTTTAGTTCAGCTGCATCTTGTGCCACAGGGTGGTCTACTTTGATCTCGGCCACCGTTTGGCGATGGCTGTTCATCCTGATGGACAGTTGGTTGTGCTTATACCAATATAAAAGAAATGAAAAGGTTTCATCCCTCGTTGACCAACACATCCAACAAATGTCAGAGATACCAAACACTTCCTTCATGGACTCTGCACCTTCTCCATCCCTTTACCTCCTAGATCACTGCTCATCACTGTTGACGCCACTAACCTATACACCAACCTCTCTCATGTGCATTGTCTTACTGATATTGAACACTACCTTTCCCATCGTCCTTCAGATTCAAAACCTCTTACCTCATTCCTCATACTCCTTTCTAACTTTATCCTGTCTCACAACTACTACTTCTTCAAAGGGAAGGTGTACAAGCAAATCCACCAAGCTAGATGGCGCAGTGGTTAGCACACTGGACTCGCATTCAGGAGGACGACTGTTCAATCCGGTGTCTGGCCATCCTGATTTATGTTTTCCGTGATTTCCCTAGATCACTTCAGGCAAATGCTGGGATGGTTCCTTTGAAAGGGCACGGCTAATTTCCTTCCCCATCCTTCCTTAATCCGAGCTTGTGCTCCGTCTCTAATGACCTCATAGTTGGTGGGACGTTAAACACTAATCTCCTCCACCTACAAGCAAATCCATGGCACAGCCATGTCCACCCGCATGGCGCCCTCGTATGCCAACCTGTTTATACACCAACTAGAGGAGACCTCCTAGCCTCCTGAATCACCAAACTCCTTGTCCTGTTCATTGATGATATCTTAATGATCTGGACTCAAAGCCAAGACACCCATCCTCATTCCTTCACAACCTTAACACTTACTTTCCCATCTTCTTCACATGGTGCTCCTCAACCAAATGTGCCACCTTTCTGGACTTTGACCTCCTCATTTCTGATTGCCCCAATCACACCACTGTCCATATTAAACCCATCAACCACCTACAGTATGTTCATTTTGACAGCTGTTGTCCCTTACACACCAAAAAATCCCTCCCAAACAGCCTGGCCACTTGGGGATGGCATAATCTGCAGTGACAAGAACTCCCTTGCCCGGTGTTCTGAGTGTCTCGCCAAGGCCTTCATGGACAAACAGTATCCCCCAGATGTAGGCTGCAAACAGATTTCTCATGCCATTTCCCCCACACACCCCTAATCCTCCCACCACTGCCAAGAACCAGCTACAAAGGAGTGACCCCTTCATCACCCAGTACCACCCCAGACTGGAACAACTGAACCACATCCTTTGTCAGGGCTTCGATTACCTATCGTCATGCCCTGAAATTAGGGACGTCCTACCCCAGATCCTTCCCACTCTTTCTAACACGGTGTTCTGTTGACCACCCAAACTCAACAACATTCTAGTCCATCCCCATGCCACTCCCAATCCCTTGCCATAGGGATCATATGCCTGTGGAAGACCCAGGTGCAAGACTTGCCCAGTCCACCAACCCAGCACTTCCTATTCTAGTCCTGTCACAGGCTTATCCTACCCCATCAGAGGCTGGGCTACACCTGTGAAAGAAGCCATGTCATATATATTTTTATATAGGTGTGACTGCCAACCAGGATGAACAGCCACTGCCAAACTTTCGCTGAAAGCAAAGTAGACCATCCTTGGCACAGCACTGAGATGAACATAACATGCTTGATTTGAATGACTGCTTCACTGCCCAAGCTATCTGGATCCTCCCTTTCACCACCAGCTTTTCTCAACTGAGCAGATGGAAGTTATTCTTACAACACATTTCCGCTCACATAATTGTTCCGTTCTCAACCTATGATAACCTTCTGTCCCACACCCTCCACCTAACAGTTTCCACCCTCTCTGTTTTATCACCTCCTCCATATTGTCGTCTCCTGCCCACTCTGTGTGCCGCCCTCTGCCAATACATCTATCTATCGTCCTCCTCCTCCATTCCTCTCATTTTTTCACTCTGTCCATCCCCCCTTCCCTTCCCACCTCCCTCCCCCACAGCCTCTTGTCACTGTGACTGTTGGCAATCTAGTCGCTGCATGCTCTGCCAGATGACGCTCTTCCCTCCGCCCATCCATCCCCTGCTTTCTTTTCCCCTTCCCCTTCCCCGCCCCCTCCAGATTGCTGCTTGTATGCTATGTGACAATTGAATTATTGTCTGAGCTCCCCGAGATAGTAATCGTATGTGTGTGAGATGTGGCTGCTTGTGTGAGTGGATGCATGTGTGTTTCCGCGAAGAGCGGAAGAGTTTCTGTGAAGTTTGGAAGGTAGGAGACGAGGTACAGGCAGAATTGGAGCTGTGAGGATGGGTCGTGAGTCATACTTGAGTAGCTCAGTTGGTAGAGCACTTGCCCGCGAAAGGCAAAGGTCCCCAGTTCGAGTCTCAGTCCGGCAGGAAGTTTCATATCAGTGCACACTCCACTGCAGAGTGAAAATATCATTCAGGAAATATCTACTGATGATGCACAGTTGACATTAAAAAGTATATTATATATTTCTTTAATCATATCTTCAAATCACCACTAGTTGTCTTTTATTTTTATCCTGATACTTTAAACTGTACTATGTTTCCCCAAAGTACACGGCTGAGCATTACAAAGTGATTATAATAAGGAAAATACTTGATTTAATTTGTAAGCGATGTGTTTTTTTTTTTTTTTTTGGGGGGGGGGGGGGTATACAGGGTGTGAAATTTTGTGCATGGAGCCCTGGCAGTGACAATGACTAATGTGGTTGAGCATCAAGTAGAAGTGTGGTTGCATGACAGATGTGGGTATACCATTACATGTTGTTTCAACTCTATGCCATAGTTCATCAATCGTAGTGTCTAGTGAATGGTGGCATGCCAGTCTCTAGGTAACCCATGACCAGATGTTTTCAGTGAGCACCCTTTGAACCACACCATTCCAATGCTGGGTCACTGGGCAAGGGTACCCACGCTCATGCCTCAGTGCACCCACGGGGAGGCACAGGTTGGATGGGCAATCCACCAGGCAGTCTCATTGCACTGCGTTTGTGCACTGCTCTGTTGCTTGCACATATGGATGTACTGTTGATGCTTGACATCATATGATACATTAATGCTTCTCATTTGGTAGTGAATGTAGCTATAATGATGACATTTCAGAATAGCTAATTACTATTTTCCCTTTGTTGGCAAGGCCTGAGTGCCTGGTGTGCCATAATATGCTTACTGCAATAAGCAAGGACAATATTCAGTGTCACTGCTTGACCCTTCATACCACACAGTTTGATGAGCTGGGCAGTGATACAAGGAAGCAATTCATTGTCACACTGAAGGATAAAGTACAGCTTGAGGCAATTTTGAGGCATAAAATGTAGACCACCTGTGTGTTCTTCATCTGCATCAGTTTCAGTTATTATGTGCATTTTAGATAGCTAACAAGGAGGCCCATAAAAATGATGCACCATTATGAGCAAGCTTCAAAATTTCACACATCATTGCAACAAGTGACTTGCCATTTTCAATTGGGCCCCTGTTCAAATCCTATTTGCTGGCCATTGCAGAGTGCTTAATGCCACGAGAGTTAAAGAAATGTAAGGAGGTTACCTCTCCAAGCAAACAGTTCCAAGATATGGTTTGCAGATCTGAAAAACCAACTGCAGGAGAAAGGTCAGACTTTCGTTGCTTATTCATTAGCACTTAATGAAACCCTCAGTGTCCCAGACCAAGTGTAGCTCATAATGTTTGTGCGGGTTGTTACCTTGGAACTGCAGGTTGTTGGGGACTATTACATGTTATACATACAGATTACAGAACTATAAATTGCAGTATATTTCAAGCGGTGTGTGAATCCGTTAGAACTGTGTCGTCATGGGACAGGGTCTTTTCTGTGATGACAGATAGAGCACCACAGTGGCTGGAAGTCAGCAAGGTTTTGTGTGTTGTATGAAAGAAAAAAATAAAGATTGAATTTGGGAAAGACATAGCAAGTATACACTGTTTTATCAACCAGGATGTCCTTTGTGCAGAAAATGTGCAATATGGCAACACCATGAAGATCGTGGTTCAGTGTGTGAATTTTTTAATGCACCACAGTGCCAATCACAACTATTTTGAGGGATTTTTGTAAGACCTTGAAGCAGCATGTAGTGACATACCCTATCATTGTATGGTATGACGAGTTAGTAGAGGTAAAGTTCTCAACATATTTTTACTACTCACAAGGGAACCACCCCATCGCACCCACCTCAGATTTAGTTATAAGTTGGCACAGTGGATAGGCCTTGAAAAACTGAACACAGATCACTCGAGAAAACAGGAAGAAGTTGTGTGGAACTATGAAAAAAATAAGCAAAATATACAAACTGAGTAGTCCATGCGCATGATAGGCAACATCAAGGAGAACCTGCCCTAAGGAGGGCCGTGATCCCGTGGTTAGCGTGAGCAGCTGCGGATCGAGAGGTCCTTGGTTCAAGTCTTCCCTCGAGTGACAAGTTTAATTTTGTATTTCCAGACAATTATTTTGCGAAGCTGCACAGGTACACAGAGCAGTATTGTTTACGTGATCGTGTGTCAATTATCAAAGTTCAGGCACTCTCACATAATCAACTTCGCTCTTCAAAATTCCAGGACATTTTCAGATTTGCTTGGACATACGCAGGATTTGACGGCCTACACACGGAAAAATTTGAAAACGTGAAAAACATATGTTTTGACAGATCACAGGGAAAACTGTGCAACTGTGCAACTGTGAGACTGTTGCATTCATTTGTTGCAGTTTATGTGACAAACTCTTATGTTTTCATCACTTTTTTTGGAGTGATTATCACATCCACAAGAAAACCTAAATCGGGCAAGGTAGAAGAATCTTTTTACCCATTCGCCAAGTGTACAAGTTAGGTGGGTCGACATATTCCTGTCATGTGACGCACATGCTGTCACCAGTGTCATATAGAATATATCAGACGTGTTTTCCAGTGGAGGAATCGGTTGACCTATGACCTTGCGATCAAATCTTTTCAGTTCCCATTGGAGAGGCACGTCCTTTCGTCTACTAATCGCACGGTTTTGCGGTGCGGTTGCAAAAC
Organism: Schistocerca americana; assembly: GCF_021461395.2. Classification (NCBI taxonomy): domain Eukaryota; kingdom Metazoa; phylum Arthropoda; class Insecta; order Orthoptera; family Acrididae; genus Schistocerca; species Schistocerca americana. Next base: position 208,373,363 of record NC_060130.1, on the reverse strand, counting down.
ACAGACACTAAACTTATTACAGTGAACAGAGACGTCAATGAACGAAGGACAGATCATAACTTTGCGAAAATAAAAAAGTTAAAATTTCACTCGAGGGAAGACTTGAACCGAGGACCTTTCATTCCGCAGCTGCTCACGCTAAACACGGGACCACGACACTTCTGAGGTCAAATTCTCCTTGATGTTGCATATCTTGCACATGGACTACTCAGTTTGTATATTTTGCTTATTTTTTTTCATAGTTCCATACAACTTCTTCCTGTTTTCTCGAGTGATCTGTGTTCAGTTTTTCAAGTCCTATCCACTGTGCCAACTTATAACTAAATCTGAGGGGGGTGCGATGGGGAGGTTCCCTTGTCAGAAGGAAATTTCTCGAGTTACGAAAATGCAGTCAGCATGTTGCAATGACAAATGAGTTGCAGACTTGGCCTTTTCACTGATATCACATGTCACTTAAATCACTTCAATTTGTCAACTCAAGGAAAGGGTGTGCTTATTCCTAACATGTATGATGAAACCAAAGCATTCATGGACAAATTCAATCTACTTGAAAGGCAGCTTGCTAAAGAAAACCTAACATACTTCAAAAGCATTTCGTCACTACCGTTAACTTCAGACTCGTGTTTCGTGAGTTATTAACAAAATAATGTGGAAGTCTGTCAGTCTTTTGAGACAGTTTAAGGACTTGCATAATGTACAAAATGATTTCAAATGAATTAGCGTGCTATTTTCCACTGCACCAGACACTGTGCCATCAGAAAGGCAATTAGAACTGACTAATTTGCAAAATTGCAGTCTGCTGAAGGACAGATATTACTACAGAGCCAGTTTATTAAGATATTTCTGTGATGTTCATGCAGAAGTGTTTTTGAAGCTACACAGGAATGCAGCTAACTGTATATTTATGTTTAGCTCAACATATTGTTACCAACAATTGTTTTCCATTATGAAAAGGATGAAAGCTTTAGAAGAATCCCAGCTGCACTATGCACATCTTGCGGCAGCAAGGGGCCTCGCCCCAAATATTTCATGTCTCTCATTATCAAAAAGAAATGTCTTGTGTCCCAAACATAATAAAATATTTGTATTTTCACTCAGATCGAATTTTTCTGTTAAACATATACTGCTAGTGTGCGTTTCTTTGCTCATGTTCTCCTCACTGCCCCTTTTTGTTCTATGCACAGAATTGACTATTCACACATGACCAGTTTGCCCGTCCCTGCCTGCATGCGGCCATGCTCCCTGACTGCCTGTACATATGCAGTTTGCACACCCCTGCCCAGATGTGTCTGCTGGTACCCACTGCTCACTGGTGGTCATGCCTGCTGGAACAGCCTGCTGGGTAAACTGTAGTCAGTGGGGACAGTGTGAGCAACATGCTGTCTTCCATTATCTGGTATGATGTCTCAGAGATTTTAAAGACAGACACACACACACACACCAAATTTAACATGTCTGAAATGCAACAACAGCTGTGCAAACAATGAGTTGTGTGAACCAGATGTGATTTTGTCACGTTCCGATTGCACTCTGTAACGTCAAGCAAGGTGCTGGGCCCATATGATGATTAAAATTGCAATATGGGAACATTCATTCTCCTTGGAGCATGCACACAGATGGATATATCTGTTGTGATGCTGTACACAAAACCAAGACTTTCCTAAAAAGATAACATAGTCCAGGTCTATGTCTAGTATTTTTGTTGCCTGCACTACTGTAGATGCACCTCTCTGCTGCAATGTCAACGATAACTGCAACAATAATCACAGTGCTAACAGTACGTGGTACTCCAAATGTTGCCACAGTGTCCACGTGGGTACTTATTATGCTGAAAAGAAGCCAATTTCCTGATTTAATATATGTGTGGCTTTAACATTTTTCAGGGCCAAGAATACGGGGGTTATGCTTTTGAGCAGTTGTTTACTATACCTAACATTCACAAACTATCAATGGGCAATCACTCACTGATGCGTACGGTCGTCTTCTTTGAAGCTCGGTTTCTGTGGGATCTTAAGTGACTGTAGAGGCTAATCCTGGAGTTGCAGATTTTATGAACTACTAACGGCATTATAAATACATTCCATATTTGGAGTTCACCTACAGTTCAAATTGTTCATGGCGTACTAAAAGTTGTAGAAATAGATTGTAGTCTTTCCTGTGAATTCACATATTTTCCTTACCTTCTGGCTACAATTATGTCTTCAGAGATGCAGTTGTGTTCTATGCAAATTATGTAATGTGTCTAGAGCCATGATTGCTATAGTTAATTTTGTCCTAGAAAGAGTTGACATACTAAAGGAAAAACATTCTTCCAAAGAAAATATGATATGATCCAGTTAGGGAAAGTAAAAACATTTTAACCAATTGAAGTATGTAGCTTCCAAGCAACATCCCACACATTGGAGCAAGCGGCTGTTTTGAATATCTACCTGTAGTTTACTGCAAGGTAAAATGAATATTATTTTCCTCAATCTAAACATTTTATGACAGTACAAGCAATTAACTATTTATCATGGAACCGCATTTAGAAATATAGTGACTGTGAACTGTAGTAAAAGGGAATTGGAAAACTAAATGTAAATACAATACTTTTTTTTTTGAAAAATTAAAAATGTCTTTTTAATGAGTTATGTCAATATTTCGTTATAATTCTATCATCTAGTTTATGAAATAGAGTTGTAATTGCCTTGTTTTGGCATTACAACAGTGGAATGCATTAGTACAATGGGATTTCAAATCTTATTTCTATCTTAGTGCATCTTGTTACATTTTCATGCACAGTTTTGGGAGAGTGTGGTTCACAAAAACATATATATTATGAATGAAAATAATCAATTTTTGAAAATATAATGTAATTAAATTGATAAAAAAATCTTCTCACCAAGTGGTGGTAGAAGATAAAAGTATACAGGTAAGGAAATTTGCTTGTTTTGGGAGCCAGTGGCTCCCTCTTGTGACAGGAGGGATGAAGGAAAATGTCTGGCAAAGTTTAGGTAATGGGGAGAGTCTGGAAAAGTTGCCCAAAGCCCCAGGTCAGGGAAGACTTACTGATTATTGGGGACCTCAGGTTTTCAAATCTCAAACAGTGATTAGCAAGCTGCTAACTGTAGAACTGATTTCTTGTGTCTCATGTAATGTCAGAAAAGATTTGATAAAGATAATGGAAAGCCTTCTTTATAGTAATAAACCACAGATGAAGTGATAACTTCTACTCATTATTTCTCTCTGTATCCTACTGTGGTACTCAGTTCTAAAACCAGTTGGCATCTCCTTAGGGGGTCTTTTTGTCCTATACTGAGAATTTGTGTAGAAATCAACTGTAAGACTGACTAACAGACGTGTGTGTGTAAGATAAAAAGTTGTCATCCTGGGAGTGAAAAACCCAGTTCTTTAGATAAAAAATGCACTGACATTTTTTAAGCCAGTGCAATCTTTCCAATTTTTATTTTGGGAGCACATGCTATTCATAAAGTGTGATTCTAGGTTATCTCCAGAATATATCTCTGAAGCTGAAATATCCTTTTCATTGTACTAAGACTGTTTTCCATCCACAAATTTTATAGGATATGGGTTTACGAGAAAGCAAAGGATGGCAAATCTAGTGAATAGAGCAGAGGTTTCAACAATTCATTTATCAAATATTTGCATTTTGCTATTACTAAAGGATTGCAAAGAAGAGTACGATATTGTCCCACCTTGTCACCTATGAAATTTGTAGCAAGCAAAAGATGGCATAAATCAAATGTAACTAAGATACCATGTTGCTGAACTTGCAAAAACTGGAAAGAATAGTCTGAATAAATTGAAATTCAAAAGAATGGATAGAAAAGAGTAGAGGAATAAGTGATTACATTACAGAGTGATCACATATGGTACATCTTGAGTCCAACAGCGCTGTACTTTTGTGACTAAAGGTTTGTGTTAAACTAAGCACATTTAGTGAAAAGCCTTTAACCAAAGTGGAAATGTAAAAGGAAGTATGAAGTGCCTTCTCAGTGTGAAACAGTGCAAAATCAGTATGTGACTGGGTTTTAACAGTGCAGATTATGGAGTAGGACTGTCATGATGTGAAAGTTTAGCTCATTTAGTGTAAAGCTATTAATCAAACTGGAAATGTGAAAGGAAGTTTGAGATACCTTATCAGTGTCAAATAGTGAAATATCAGGATGTGACTTGGTTTTAACAATGCAAGGTAGGGATATGTGATTGTCGTAGTATGGCATTTCAATTCATAAGGTCACTGGGGAAAATACGAATCACCCCAGTGTTCACACATAGTTGAATTGGCAAGCCTTTACAGATGGCACAGTGATCAAGTCATGTGCTCAAGTGCACACACACTGTCTGTATATGAGCATAAGGCAGAAGCAATCAGTGAGACATTTATGTTTCAAGCAGACATCATACATAAACATGGGTAAATATAAGGACAAGATAGAGTGGGCAGTTGTGTTTGGCCATTGTAATGGCTATACAGTGTGAAGCTGCTGGATTTGTTGGTGATTTTGCGGCGTACTGTTCAACGTGTCTACAGGCAGTGGTGTAATGCTCGTGGCCTAGAAACATGTCAGAGAGGTGCAACAGAAACTGCATGCGATGAACATTTGTAGTCAGTCACCTCACAAGAGGCCATTGCTCACACAGACCCACAAAGATGACAACAGCATAGGCCACTGGGCTGGAACAATCTGTGAGTAGTTTTCTGAATACTTCTTTACCCTCTTAAATCCTGATTTGCCTGCAAAATCACCTGACTTGAACCTGATAGAAAATCTGTGAGACACGTTAGATCAGCAGGTAAAACACTGACATCAGCATCCTCACAATTTGGTGAAATTTGTGATAAAATCCTCAGTGAATGGCTTAACCTGGATGTGACTTATCTGCACAACCTTCTGGACTTGCTTCCTAACTGAATCCAGGTGAGTCCATCGGTGGCAATACACAGGTGATTTCTCTAGGAGTGATTAAGATTTTGTCCTGTGAGCTTATAAGGCATGCTGTATGACAAGGGACATGTCTGGAAGTAATGGGTAGAAGTGGGTTCTTATGGAATGACAAGCAAGTATTATATCATTTAATGTGACCACAGTATGAGATGAGCACCATTTTGTGTGAATGACTGTAGTAGACCATACAACTTTGTCCGCATTATTGGCTCAACAGTGAAGCACTACAACATTGTCTGCATCGACAATTCAGTGCAGTCTGCTGTAGGCTTGATTGATGATGTGCATCAATGTCCATTGTTCAGTAACCTTAACCAGACTCCAGTGGGAGTGTGAATGCCTTCACTGGTGCCCTGAGTGACAATGAAATGTTTTTGGACAAGTCTGTCATCAGCCTCTCCTACAATGTTGGGTACAAGACATGTTAAGACACTACTGTGGTGGCCACACAGACAGACTTCATTGTTGAACAGCATTGCACACTCCTAGTGTGACAGCTTGAAGCACCCCAGTATTGCAGGCAGTCTAAACAGCAAAGAGATATTATAGCTCAAATCTCTACTACTACTTCAAGTAACTCTACAAGCCTTATTTCAGGAGAAAAGTGCCTGGTCATATATGGCAAGGAATGTGATGACCTCTTTCCAAAAATAGCAGTGGCTACTGGAAATGTGACCTGCACATTCACCTGGCATCAGCATCTTCCAGCAGCTCTTAACTGCTACTCTGTGGATTTGTGTACAGAAAGCATCAAGGAAGAGGCACCAGTAACATTGTTCCATGCCGTGACATGTAGAGGCTCTGCAGCACATGAGGGGCTTCACATCAGCTGAAATTTTCAGTCATAAATCACGCAAAATTCTGTATTCAAAATCATTTGTGTGCTGTAGTGGTATAAAATTCATTTCAGTTACAGGTATTCCTCTTGATGCTGAAGTGTTCACAGATGTTCTTGTAAAATCTTGCAGCCATTGGCCATACAGGTCCTAGGGACGGAGTGACTTCCAAAATCTAGATAATAGGCCATTTGAAAAGACTCACTATTTTTAGGTTCTTAATAGTGCTGCTTGGACTCTGCTCAGAACATCAGAAGCTTAACTGCATCATACTCTCCCTTAGCACGCTGGCCTCGCATTTGGGAGGACGACATTTCAAACCCGTGTCTGGCCATCCTGATTTAGGTTTTACATGGTTGCCCTAAATCACTTCAGGCAAATGCCGGGATGGTTCCTTCGAAAGGGCACATCTGACTTCCTTCCCCATCCTTCCCTAAGCCGCTGGGACCGATGACCTCTCTGTTTGGCCCCTCCCCCAAATCAACCAATTAACAAACCAACCTAACCATTAATGGGCTCTGATCAGTTTCTCCATACCATGATTTGGAAGTTCATTTTGATAACTGATGGAGGCTGCTAAGTATGCCTATGTTCCCTTTGAGGAGATGTCATTTTCAAATACACTTTCAAAAAATATTTGGCAGCTAACATAAGGAAAAAGAGTCAGATATGTAATTGTCTCTTTACAATAGTATCCCTTTACCAAAAATCATCTCATCTTCACCTACAAAAAAAGGAGGAGGAGAAGAAGAAGAAGAGGAAGGCAGGAAGAAAAAAACGTAAAACATTTCATTGTGATTGTGTATGAACATGCAGGAGAGGGACAAATAAAATTTATTAAAGTCATTCTGTAACAGCTTTTTTGCTTCTTAATTTTCTTTCATGTAATGAAAGAAAAGTAAGAATTTCGCTGCATTCAACTAGTAACATTAACTACTGGTCATGAACCTTATCAACATCAGCATAATGATGTCATATTTGATTCTTAATTGCATGTGTGATGATAACGAAAACAGCAGCAGACAACCCTATGTACTAACATTTTAAAATACAGCCATCAACAGACGTTTTGCATCACCTCAGTTATGTGAGTTCCAGAACCTGTACAGAAAATTGGAATAAAGATCAACATAAACATCATTTCCGCACTTTTTATTGCTCATGAAAACCACGCATTGCATGTTGTACCACCATACAGCGAGGTGACACCTTCAGAGGTGGTAGTCCAGATTGCTGTATACACCGGTACCTGTAATACCCAGTAGCACGTCCTCTTGCATCGATGCATGCCTGTATTCATCGTGGCATGCTATCCACAAGTTCATCAAGTCATTGTTGGTCCAGATTGTCCCACTCCTCAACGGTGATTTGGTGTAGATCTTTCTGAGTGGTTGATGGGTCACATCGCCCATAAACAGCCCTTTTCACTCCATCCCAGGCATGTTTGATAGGGTTCATGTCTGGAGAACATGCCTGCCACTCTAGTTGAGCGATGTCATTATCCTGAAGGAAGTCATACACAAGATGTGTACAATGAGGGTGTGAATTGTCATCCATGAAGACGAATGCCTCACCAATATGTTGCTGATATGGCTGCACTATTGGTCGGAGGATGGCATTCACGTATCGTACAGCCATTACGGCGCCTTCCATGACCACCAGCGGCATACATCGGCCCCGCATAATGCCACCCCAAAACAGCAGGGAACCTCCACCTTGCTGCACTTGATGGACTGTGTGTCTAAGGCATTCAGCCTGACCGGGTTGGCTCCAAACACATCTCCGACGATTGTCTGATTGAAGGCATATGTGACACTCATTGGTGAAGACAACGTGATGCCAATCCTGAGTGGTCGATTTGTCATGTTGTTGGGTCCATCTGTACCATGCTGCATGGTGCCATGGTTGCAAAGATGGGCCTTGCCATGGACGTCGGGAGTGAAGTTGTGCATCATGCAGCCTATTGCGCACAGTTTGAGTCGTAACACGATGTTCTGTTGCTGCACGAAAAGTATTAGTCAACCTGGAGGCATTGCTGTCAGGTTTCCTTCGAGCCATAATCCATAGATAGCGGTCACACACTGTAGTAGTAGCCCTTGGGCAGCCTGAGCGAGGCATATCATCGACAGTTTCTGTCTCTCTGTATCTTCTCAATGTCTGAACAACATCGCTTTGGTCCACTCCAAGACGCCTGGATACTTCCCTTGTTGAGAGCCCTTCTGGGCACAAAGTAACAATACGGATGCAATCTAATCGCAGTATTGACCATCTAGGCATGGTTGAACTACAGACAACACGAGCCGTGCACCTCGCTCCTGGTGGAATGACTGGAACCGATGGCTGTTGGACCCTGTCCGTCTAATGGGCGCTGCTCAGGCATGGTTGTTTACATCTTTGGGTGGGTTTAGTGACATCTCTGAACAGTCAAAGGGACTTTGTCTGTGATACAATATCCACAGTCAACATCTATCTTCAGGAGTTCTGGGAATCGGGGTGACGCAAAACTTTTTTTGATGTGTGTAATATTCAAGTTACCTTACCAGCTGATCATGCTCACACAAATTCAGGAAATGTAAAACTGTACTAGTGAGTGCCTCTCTTCAGCAAGTAAAATAAAACTTCTTTTAATTTTTTAACTAAAACAAGTCACAGTGATTGCAAAGAGATGCTAGAAAGCTACTGATAATGAAACAGATGCAAACTTTGAAACAAATTTAGCAGCACTCATTATGTTATTCATTGCTGTATTTACCATGATTTACTCACTTATCTCTTCTTTCTTGTTTTGAACTGTTATTGTATTGGCTGTCCTTGATTAACGTTTTGCATTGTTTTGTGCATGGAATCTTTGCAGTAGTAGTAGTAGTAGTAGTAGTAGTAGTTGTTGTTGTTGTTACTGTACACTATGTCTGTAAGTTAAGGAATCGTGAAGATCTTCAAAACAGTATGAGACAGGGCTATAATGTGTGCACTCAAGGTGAACTGACATTATGAAACATGACATGGAAAACAAGGAATACAAGAAAATCAGTCGTGAGCTATTGATACCACTTACTGTTTGTGGGGCCACTGTGCCTGATGCATACAGCATGTCAGGACATGTTGTGATGACCGTGCATGGCGGTACGGAATGCATAACAACTCACCATACTGTGGATTAGGCTAGCTTTGACAGCTTGCAATAATGCTCTGTGTTGTTGGACAAGTACCTTCTGGATATCAGCAATGGTCCTTAGAGGTAGTCATAGGGCTGCAGTCATCCAGTTGACTGTGTTCAATACTTGCCAGTGAGATTTAACTTTCGGGAGCAATCCGGGAACATATGTTTTATGTTCTCTTGTTTTAGGTACTTATCCACGAGGCCAGTCTTGTGTGGCCAGGCTTTGTTATCCACCAGATGGAACCAGGTCCATACCATGAAAAAAGGACATACAAAATACATAGACCGTAGCCATCACATAATGCCTAGGAAACACATTTAGAAGCATAAGTTCTTGTAACAGGATATTGCCACAGATAACAAAGTAGTCTCTTTCGACAAGGTTAGCAGAGTTTTTAGTGTCCCTAGGGCCCGTCAGATGAGAAAATGTTGAGTCAGTCTCCAAGTTAAACTGTCACTAATCCATGGACAGGAAACTGCATCAGAGTTCATGTTCTCGGATTCACAACTACTGTGCAACCATGTTGTGTCCTTGGTGAAGGAATGGACTTGGTATCATGGAGCATACATGTTGGAATGTATGTAACCTTGAGACTATGTGATGTCTCTGGTCAGAGCAGGTGCTATGATGGTAGGACATCTTCAAACACATAAGGTAAGGAAATAATTCTAATGATGAGTTGCAGCACATGGTCAACTAGAATACTGTGTGCCAAATATATATAGTAATACTATACATAAGATGTCTCCTCTTAATGAAGGCTGTAGGCACACTAAAAGATCTCCTTCTGACATGCCTGGTATGTCATGTGATTCTGTGTTGGCCTGCCACAGTGTTGACATGATGCACTTTTACACCACATGAATGTACAAGATCTCTTTAACTTATTGACATGAGAACAGTTCTACTACTACAGTAGTAGTAGTAGTAGTAGTAGTAGTAGTAACAACAACATGTACTCACACTTTTTCCCATTTAATAATATACATTTGCCTATGCATGTGTGCCAGTTTTTGCTGGTCTTTGTACTGATTACCTGCCTTATGATTACCACTCATTTTAGTGTAGTTCAAAGTTTGATTATGTTGTTCAAATTGTCCAGAAAAGTGTGTTTTATTGTCAGTCAATTTTGTTTACGTAGAGCGTAATAGCTGACTTTTATGGTAAATAGTATGTTTCTTTGCATTTACACAGGTTTGGCAGCACCAGTGCCATTACGTAGCCCAGTGCCCAGTTGTATGTGTGACAACATCAAAGTTGTCACTTGTATCTGCCGTCCCACCAGTAGGTTACATTACGGTGGCACTGAGTGATGGATCAATACATTGTCTGTTCCGAGATACTCTGAAACAAGTAATAATACATTCATCATGTAGTTTATCCCATAAATTGCAATTTATCTCTGGGTAATAGAAAATGTATTCTAGTAATTTAAGGAATACTCTTTTAGTTATAACTGTTTATCTCTCCTGTAAAATTATTGTTATCAGTTTAAAAAAAAATAGATGTGGGTATGATTGGCTAAAGACAGTGAGGCCAGAGATTTGTAACCCAGGAGCTCTTTTGTGACTACTGAATGAAGTGATTCAGTGGTTTAGACCCAGGCCTTGAATTTGGAGGCTTGGGACCCAGGCCATTGACTGACCAGCCTGATTTACGTTTCTTATGATTCCCTGATATAACTTGAGGCTAAGTATTAGATTATTTATTCCAAAAAGTCATATATAATTCACTCCTCCAGTTTTGTCCAATCTGAGCTAGTACTCAGCTGTTAATGTCATAAATGTTCTGATCTGATGTTTTCCTACCACATTTCTAACTTGTACAATTCTTGAGCATCTCCCTGAGTCACATCCTAAGTTCTCCACGCTATTTCAGCATAGAGGCTTGTTGCCATCTTCAGCAGGTTGATGATGACTACTGCTCTGCTTGGATTAGCATCGTGTATAAGTTGGCTGTTACCTCCTGTATCACTCCAAAACTGTTGCTATTCTTGCAGCCACTGTAACGGGTGGTGGGGTTGGAAATGTCTGGATGCAAACTGCGGCCCCTCAGTTTCCCATTCCCTTCACAAAATGAGCCAGCTTGGGGGTGGTGACAGAGATTATCCACAATACCTGCCACTACCCAGATACCACCTCAAAAAAATTGTTGGGTGCCCACTTCTTGAACTGGTTGATATTGTCATTTGGGCTCAGGCGGATACCACATGAAGAAAATCTACAACTAAACAGATGCCAAAGTATGAACATCTTGCAGTACAACATAAAATCACATGAGAACTACCTAACTGAACTGTGATCCACCTTACAGGGAAAATGATCGATGATGCAACAATGTCTGTGCTCGGGAAAGGACTAAACTTCATCCCGACTAACATCACTGTTGATTGTGGACATCGTAAGTAGTTTAGAAGAGGCCACCTATGTTCTATCAATCATCAAGGTTGAAGAAATATGCTATGAAAAGAGCTGCACACTCACCAGGCCCCCACCACCCAAGAGCAACATTTCAAAGGTGGGACAAAGGGCCATTCGTGAGTTACATAATGATTCATATTTGGTTGTCCTGCCCACTGACAAAGGGAATGCTACGGTGTTGCTGCTGCACATAGAATATAAACAGAAAATTTATGGACTTATCGATGATGCAATACTCAGGACAATGCAGGGGGCTCTGACAGGTAACCTCCAGAGAAAACCATTGAACTTCTTGTCAGTACCTTCGATGTGGAATCTGTCAAGAAACTTCAACAACGAGCTACTGCTCTGGCACGACTGGAAAAGTCATCAGATCCAGAAGCAATCAGAGTTTGGTTTTGCAGAGAGTACTGTACTACTTTGGCTCCTTCCTTAGCTTAGCTTGAGTCTCTTGCCTACTTCAAAGTCCCAAGTAGTAAGAAAGGTACAAGAAGGAACCTGCAAAATTACATACCAATATCCTTAACATTGGTGTGCTGCAAAAATCTTGAACACATTCTGAGTTCAAATACACTCCTGGAAATTGAAATAAGAACACCGTGAATTCATTGTCCCAGGAAGGGGAAACTTTATTGACACATTCCTGGGGACAGATACATCACATGATCACACTGACAGAACCACAGGCACATAGACACAGGCAACAGAGCATGCACAATGTCGGCACTAGTACAGTGTATATCCACCTTTCGGTGACACCTGACGGTGTGCGGGACCGTAGCCCAGCTTCATGGAGACGGTTGCGAATGGTCCTCGCCGATACTCCAGGAGCAACAGTGTCCCTAATTTGCTGGGAAGTGGCGGTGCGGTCCCCTACGGCACTGCGTAGGATCCTACGGTCTTGACGTGCATCCGTGCGTCGCTGCGGTCCGGTCCCAGGTCGACGGGCACGTGCACCTTCCGCCGACCACTGGCGACAACATCGATGTACTGTGGAGACCTCACGCCCCATGTGTTGAGCAATTCGGCGGCACGTCCACCCGGCCTCCCGCATGCCCACTATACACCCTCGCTCAAAGTCCGTCAACTGCACATAGGGTTCACGTCCACGCTGTCGCGGCATGCTACCAGTGTTAAAGACTGCGATGGAGCTCCGTATGCCACGGCAAACTGGCTGACACTGACGGCGGCGGTGCACAAATGCTGCGCAGCTAGCGCCATTCGACGGCCAACACCGCGGTTCCTGGTGTGTCCGCTGTGCCGTGCGTGTGATCATTGTTTGTACAGCCCTCTCGCAGTGTCCGGAGCAAGTATGGTAGGTCTGACACACCGGTGTCAATGTGTTCTTTTTTCCATTTCCAGGAGTGTATAACAAATTTCCTTGAGACGGAAAACCTTTTGTCCATAAATCAGCATGGATTTAGAAAGTATCGCTCATGCTAAAGTTGGCTTGCCCTTTTCTCACATTATATCATGTGAACCATGGATAAAGGGCAATAAGCAGTTTCTATGTTCCTAGATTTCCAGAGAGGGTTTGGCATGGTGCCAAGTTGCAGACTGTTAACAAAAATGTAAGCATACAGAGCAGGTTCCCAGGTACGTTGGTGGCTTGAGGACTTCGTAAATAATAGAAACTGGTACATTGTCTTCGATGGTGAGTGTTCATCAGAGACGAGTGTATCATCAGGAGAGCCCCAGGGAAGGGTCAGTACTATTCTCTATGTACAGGATGTCCATAATTAAAGTTCCAGTTTTAAAATGCTGTAGAAAGAGAACCACTGCTCAGAATGACGTCAAATTTGAACAGTTATTCATGTAGGGGGGAACATCATTAAAAAAAAAGACCATTAGATGGTGCTGTAAGGGTCAGAATACGCACACCAACAGACACACAGCACATGGCTGTTCCTCAGATTGCTTCCAAGATGCCCATCATGAATGTCTCCCTGCAGGATTGCATGTTGTTGGTAAAGCTCTTTTACAAGAACAGTGAACGGGTGCCAGTAGCACTGCAGAAGTCCGAGGCACTCAAGGGTATGAAAAAAGTCATTGGTCTGATATCTACTAAGAGTCTCGAGACAATGATTACAAAATTCAAAAACACAGGTTCTTTTGAAGTGCAATGTGACAGAGGGAAGGAAGTAGTTGATTCGACGTCTGTCAAAAATGTGGCCATAGCATTGCAGGAGGAGTTCAACAGTGGTGTGCAAAATTGCAGTGCTTGGGGAACTGCCCAAATGTTGGACATGCCTGTGCGTGTGGTGCATAAAATCTTATGAAACATCCTGCATTGCTATCCAGAAGAAATCACCCATGTTCAGGAGTTGCTTCCTGCTGACCTTCTAGTAAGACAAACATTCACTCTGGAATTTCTTGCTCGTATGAAGGTGGACAATAAGTGGCCGTGGAACATTTTGTGGACAGACAAAGCCCATTTCCATCTCCAAGGACATGGCAATATGCAGAATTGCAGAATATAGGCAACGAAAAATCCTTGCGCACCTCAACCAGTACCACTTCATTCTGCAAAGGTGACTGTGTGCTGCATGTTGATGGCATCACTTTTTTTGAGGATATAAGTATGAGTCCTGTGGATACTGTTACCTGTACGGTCACTGGTAAATGCTATGAGAGTTTTCTGCGCACCAACATGATTCCAGCCCTTCAACAGCATGGATGTGTGAGTATTATAATTTTTATGCAAGATGGCTCTCCTCTGCACATTGCACAGCCAGTGAAGTGGCTGCTGCAGAGGCATTTTGGAAATGCTAGAATTACCATCCATCATTTCTGTACAGCCTCGCCTTCCAGCTCGCCTGATCTTAAGCTGTTTTACTTCTGGCTGTGGGGTTATGTTGCGTTCAGTGCTCCAATTACAAACTCAGCTGAACTGAAGGCATGCATTGTGCAACACATTCTGTATGTGATCCCTGAGACACACTGATCTGTTGTGGAACTTGCTATTTCTTGATTTCAACTTGTGGCAGAAAACAGTGGACAGCATATTGAACATGTTTTGTGCCAGTCTCACGACAATTAGAAAATGATGTCATTTTGCTTTTTATGCGGTTTTTGCCCTCAGGACAACTAAAAACCAATTTTTTGCATCCAATGTGGTATGACCTTGCCATTGTGGAAGGGCTTACCTAGCTAACAGTGCCACAACTATTGACTGATGAACTTGTGCAGATAGTGTAATGTGCAACTCAAACCATAGCCATTGTACCACAATTCGTCTGTCATTTGTAGCTGGACCCATTTACATTGAGACACTTACACTGCCATCTGTTGGTAATTTTTTTCCCCACTACGTTTCCCACCCCATCGATAATAAGCTGTTCAAATTTTACGTCATTCTGAGGAGTGGATCTCTTTCTGCAGTGTTTCGAAACTCGAACTTTGATTATGAACACCATGTGCATAAATGACCTGCCGTACAGGATGAGCAGCAATCTGTGGCTGTTTGCTGATGACACTGTGGTGCACCAGAAAGAGACAACATTGAGTGACTGTAGGAGGTTACAGGATGACAGACAGGATTTGTAGTTGGCATGATGAATGACATGTTGCTCTGAATGTAGAAAAATGAAAGTTAATCTAGATGAATAGGAAAAATAATTCTATAATGTTCAAATAGTGTGTTGGTGGTGTACTACTTGACACAGACATGTTGATTAAACATCTAGCTGTAACACTGCGAAGTGATATGTAATGGAATGAGCATGTAAGGACAGTAGTAGGGAAAATCAGTGGTTGGCTTCATTGTATTGGGAGAATTTTATGAAAGTGTAGCTCATCTGGAAAGGAGCCTGCATCTAGAATACTAGTGTGACCCATTTGTGAGAACTGCTCACATATTTGGATCCCCACCATGTCAGATTAAAGGAAGACATTGAAGCAGTTCAAAGGCGGGCAGCTAGATTTGTTACAAGTAGGTTTTCTAAAGACACTGGTGTTATGGAGATGCTTTGTGAACTCAGTTGGGAATCTCTGTAGGGAAGACAACATTCTTTTCATGAAAATTTAGAAAACTTGCATTTGAAGATGACTACAGAACAGTTCTTCTGCTGCCAGTGTACATTTTGTGTATGGACCAGAAAGATGAGATAAGAGAAATCAGGGCCTGTGCAGAGGCATATAGACAGTCATTTTTCCCTCTCTGTATTTGAAAGTGGAACAGGACAGGAAATGACTGGTAGTGGTCCAAGCTACCCTCTGCCATGCACTATATGGTAGCTTGCAGAAAATGTATGTAAATGTGGATTTGGGCTGCCAAAAGTCGACAAGGAGGCTGTCCCACTGTGGCCCATTACCAGAAATGTAAAAGGTGCAACATATAGCTTAGCCAAACACCTGACTGCTCTCCTGAGCCCATCTGTGGGGAAATGCTGACATCACATCCGTAATTCCATTCATTTTGTATTACGTCTACAAGATCTTCACATCATTGATAGTGACCTTCTGATGAGTTTTGACGTAGTGCCCACTTCACCAAGGTACCACTAAAGGAATCCATGAAATTCTTCTTCTTCTCCTCCTTTTCTTCTTCCTCTTCCTCTTCCTTTTTCTGTTTCTGTAGGGGCCCAGCATTGTTATAAGGGTTTTGGCCAATGTTAGTGACAGTTGGTGGTTGTGTGCTCTTCCTGATACCACAACTACCCCCGTGCCAGAATTTGTGTACCCTGTCTGTCTGCATGTACTCCATGTTCAAGTGTGAGAATATTTTGCTAAATGTTTGTGTAATGGGTATCTGATGTGGGACATGGGTACCAGTAATAGCCAAGTTGGATGTGGTAAACCATCTAAAAAACACATCCAGGCTGGCTGGCTTGCCAGCTCTTGTCATTATTCCGTGAGGCGGATTCAATGTGGGGCAGGCTCACCTACGCGGATCACGGAAGTGGCACACTAACGCACTTGGCTGTCCGGGAGTATAAGGGAATTCATGGAACTGATAAGCAAGAAGTTTGAGGCCAACCTGACAAGACTCTTGGAGTTTGTGCTCACCTCACCTCAGCTTGCTTCCTGTTCGATAGGTTGTATTATGATCATATGGACGGCGTCAGCATGGGGTGACATCTGCCACCTTTTGTGGTAAACTTGTTCATGAAAGACTGAAAGACTGTCAGGAGAATGGAGAATGCTCTGGAATAATCCCCCCCCCCCCACCCCCCCCACACACACACACACTCTTCTCCAGTAGTTACCACAACTGGCAGTGCATAGGCATTTTATGCACAATTGTTCACAGGACAGTGGTCCAGTTGTGAGCAGCGTTCCAGCTGAATTGAAGCGCCTGTAGACAGTATTCCAAAGCAATGTGGGTACAGCAACAGGCAGATAAGGTATCCATGTAGACAGGTTGCACCTAGACAACGGCAGGAAGAAAAATAGGAGCACAAACCACTATTGTGCATTCTGTTTGTCATCAAAGTTTCCAAAAAAGTCAGAAGAATAATGCAATAACACAATGTTAAATGTGTATTTTGCCCAATCCCTAAGACCTTGACACTGCCAGGTTCAGTAAAAGATGATCTAGGTCTTTTCAAACTAGGGTCCACCAAATCCCCTGCCAATATGGCAAGATATACATTAGGGAAACTGTATGCATAGTAGAAGAGAGGTCCCATGAACATAGACGCTACAGTGAATTACACCATACCACCAAATCAGCCATGGACAACAATAGCATAAAAATTATCCATACTATAAATTACAGCAAAAACAAGATACTCAGCAATCTCCCTCCTTCTGGGATGGTGTGAGGCCATTGAAATTAGGGTCCAGGATGATCTAACAAACAAAGATAGTGGCCTAAAGCTGAGTCTGATGTGGAACCCTTCACTGAACTGAGAAAAAATCAGAACATACCTGTTCAGTGAGGTTTGCATCCAGTGGTGATAGCGTGGAGTTCACAAACGGACGTTGCTGCCGTCACCACCACCACCACCACCATCACCACCACCCAATATGGCAGCTGCACAGGCAGCAACAGGAGTGAAATGAAAGAAGTGGTAATGGCCAACATATATAGGTCATCAACCCAACCAGAGCTGCAGTCATCAGAAATCACCTGAAGATGGCAACAGATCGGTTTGCCCAAAAAGAAAGGAAAAAAAAAAGAAAAAGTGGAGAACTTACACCATGACCCAGGCATGACCAAAATGTTGTCCAGAATGTTAAACTCAACCTTCCATTCTTTTTGTGTCCTATAGTCTTAAAATGATGGTAACTGTAGAAGTTGTGGTCATCTTCATTCACATTATATGATTGAGTCTGACAATATAGAACTACTGTATGGATTTCTAGGCATGATTTCAATGGAGGAGATTTTCCATGGCCTTCTTCAAACCAGTATGTATTGTGAGGCTTGTGAACAACTATATTGCCCCAATCCAGTCAAAAGGTCAACTTCAGCTGTGTCTTATACCATTACTGCACAGGAAATTCTCTAGAGGTCTGGATTTAATTCAATAAATTGTTACACAACATGATGACATAATAATTCGTACCGTATTTCCTCCTCTTTGTGGATAAATTGTGTGATGCATATTTTTTTCCTACTGCTACACCCATGCTTGATTGCCATTGTGACACAACAGTTTGAAATGGTATATGTATGTGAGAATTAAATACTATTTGAAATAAAATATTTTTTTTATTGTTCATCGGTAGGGTCTGGATATAATTCTGACATTGGTACATAGATGAAGTTGAAAAGCTGGACAATATATTCAGTTTAAATTTAAATTTTAGATACATTGTTTGTCAGCACTAAAAGACAATAACAGGCTGAATTGTCATATTATCTTTGGCATGTTTTGTGACATGTTACTTATTATCCTTTAAATGAAAATATGTTTAATATTATTTTTACCTATTCCACATCCATGAGGACAATTTCACTTGGGATCTATGGAATGTATATTAGCATATGTATTTTTCTTTGTAAATACTTATTGCATATTCTTGTTTTTCTCACTGGTTTTTCATCTGCGCAGAATGGACTTACTGGAGTTAAAAAGTACATTTAATCTAATCTAACCTACACAGGGCTGTAAATTTTGTAATTATATTGTTACCTGTTCCTGTGGCTTCTTTTTCAGTTCTGTTTTCTATCTTCCTTCCACCTCCTATTTTTTAAAGTTTATAATTGAGAACTAGGAATAGATTACTCTGAAAAGTTTGCTTCACCGTTTCCATTAATCATACTGTGTTTGGGAATTTCTGTACCTGTAAAACAGCATAAGGTAATGGAACAATAAATGTTACAGTCCCATTTCTGTTCCTATAGTACGATTTCCAATAATGTTTCCAGTAATGTTGTCACTATAAGCATGTTTTCTGGTGTATACTCTAGAAATATTCCAGAAAGCATTATCACATTCCTTTCTGTGTTCTGGTATTGAAGTAAGTTGTTTTATTTGTTTACATTTGCCTGTAAATTGACATGTGGGTTGGTAATATCATTTTTCCTTTAGTCTAAAATTTCATTGTGTTACAAATGAAAGGCAAAGTAATTGTCAATTTAAATAATGATGCTAACATTGCTGCATGGGATAATTATTCTGGCCGGCCGGTGTGGCCAAGCGGTTAAAGGCGCTACAGTCTGGAACCGCGTGACCGCTGCGGTCGCAGGTTTGAATCCTGCCTCGGGCATGGATGTGTGTGATGTCCTTAGGTTAGTTAGGTTTAAGTAGTTCTAAGTTCTAGGGGACTGATGACCTTAGATGTTAAGTCCCATAGTGCTCAGAGCCATTTGAACCATTTTTTGATAATTATTCTGTTTTTAACAAATAATTTCATGTATATATGAAGTTGGTTGGCACCAGTTTCCAGATTTCTTTTCTGTTGAGGTCACTGAAAGTTGAATATAGCCACTTATGTGCAATCCTGTAAACTAACTGCAAGAAGAGTTCTTCTCTATGGTGATTCATGTACACTCTCATGCCTTTTCCACAATTAATAATGTTTGGAACTGATAGACTGTATTTTTTGCAGGCAGAAATTAATCTCTTTTTAGTTCACATATTTTACTACCCCAAGGTCTGGTCCAATGAAATCCACATCTTTAATAAATATTCCGAAATTAAATATCTTTAATACTTCCATGACATACACATTTATAAAACAGGGATTAAACATGGATAGCTGTGAAGTGATGTTATATGTCCAAAATCCATATTTGGTGAAGTCATAATATACTGTGATAAAATGATTTACAGATAATGGCATCAGATAGGTTTTAAAAACATTTTTGATAAAGTTTCTTCTAGTCTAAAGTTTATTTGTGTTGACTATAGGGTAGTATTTTTTATATTAGCTGAAAATGTGTGACGAAACAAAATATTTCCATAGGGCTGATTCACCCACCATCACTCCTTAATTGTTTGTTAACTTCTTGTGTCCTTTGGTGTCAGTGATGCATTATAAACTTTCATACAGCACTTATCTGGCAACCACCAAAGTATGTGTAGTTTTGTTTGGATTGTTGTGTACATTCCATAAAAACGTTGGGTGTTTCACAAGTAAGAGGGTTGCTGCCATATGACTTAGTAATCTGACTCTTTAGCCAGCTTCTATTGTTTAATGTTCCTTATTGAATTCTTCTTTGAGTTTCCTGGCAAGTTTCAGTGTGAGGAGCACATTTTCAGTAATGATTGTCAATAAGGAATTTCAGATACAAAGAAATTAAAAACATTAGTTGCCAGTGGGCATTGATATGTATCAATGGGGCAAGTTCAAAATTTGTGCCGGACCAGGATTTGAACCTGGGTCTACTGCTTATTAGGCAGATGCATTGACAACTACACCATCCGGTTACAGTGGTCACCAAAATTGCACGGTCTAACCTAGAATGCCTCCCGTCAGACCCAAATTCTCAACTTATTCCAAACACTACTGAGGTAGTGCCCGTGCTCGTTAGTCTCATTACTCGTGACATCTCACTGATTCCCATGAGTTTGAGCTTGGTGTGCATCTGCAATAAAGGGATAATTGGCCACCATCACCGTAATGATATATGTGATGTCTTTTTCTTTCAGACAGATCATGGGAATTGGATAGATGCCTTGAGTGATAAGGCTAATGAGCAGGGGCACTACGTAAGTAGTGTGTGGTAAGTTGAGATTTTGGATGTAACAGACACCACATGTATAATAAGGAATTGGATGGAACTTATTGACAGATTAACACTGTATGTCAGAATGCAACTTGAACCTACACTATCCTCTTTCCAGATATGCATATATGTTAGAAAACTTATGGGGAGTTTGGGTAAGTAGGATAGAGGTGATGACATCACAGCTTTGGGTGGACTTTATGTGCTGAGATGAGGGCAGTGGTAAGTTTGTTGCTTGTATTCTGTGTTTAGGTTCATGTCCTGGTTTTGCTGACAACTTTAGCCTATCAGGGAGTTTCATAGTGGCTTACTCTCCAATGCAGAATGGGAAATTAATTCTTGAAGCAGTTTGCATTTAAGTGTAATCTGAGTTTCGTCAATTAGTTGTAATAAGTTTGTTATATGACATGCTAATCCCATCCATATACTAGACCATTTTCATTGTAGTATGAGTGGGTATCATAGTGCTTACTCATTATATTGTTTCAGAAATATCTCTTTGAAGCATTCAAATAGTGCGGTGTGCTAAGAGGACCCTATTTCCCAAGTTAGCTGGTTCATGTTGTTGCTCCATATACAGGGTGGTCCATTGATAGTGACCGGGCCAAATAGCTCACAAAATAAGCGTCAAACGAAAAAACTACAAAGAATGAAACTCATCTAGCTTGAAGGGGGAAACCAGATGGCCCTATGGTTGGCCCGCTAGATGGCACTGCCATAGGTCAAACGGATATCAACTGTGTTTTTTTAAATGGAAACCCCCATTTTTTATTACATATTCATGTACTACGTAAAGAAATTTGAATGTTTTAGTTGGACCATTTTTTGCTCTTTGTGATTGATGACGGTGTAGTAGTCACAAATGTATAGGGATGTGGTATCACGTAATATTCCGCCAGTGTGGACGGTATTTGCTTCGTGATACATTACCCGTTTTAAAATGGACCGTTTACCGAATTCGAGAAAGGTCAACATCATGTTGATGTATGGCTATTGTGATCAAAATGTGCTATGTATGCTGCTCGGCATCCTGGATGACATCATCCAAGTGTCTGGACCGTTCACTGGATAATATGCACTATTGGGCAACGGAAAATCCCCAATGGCTGCGACAAGTGAACATCAGCGACCTTGGCGGGTTAATGTATGGTGCAGCATTATGGGAGGAAGGATAATTGGCCCCCATTTTATCGATGGCAATCTAAATGGTGCAATGTATGCTGATTTCCTGTGTAATGTTCTACCGATGTTACTACAAGATGTTTCACTGCACGACAGAATGGCAATGTACTTCCAACATGATGAATGTCGGTACATAGCTCGCGTGCATTTGAAGCAGTATTGAATAGCATATTTCGTGACAAGTGGATTGGTTGTCGAAGCACCATACCACGGCCCGCACGTTTACCGGATCTGATGTTCCCGGATTTCTTTCTGTGGGGAAAGTTGAAGGATATTTGCTATCGTGATCCACCGACAACGCCCGACAACATGCGTCAGCGCATTGTCAATGCATGTGCGAACATTACGGAAGGTGAACTACTCGCTGTTGAGAGGAATGTCGTTACATGTATTGCCAAATGCATTGAGGTTGACAGACATAATTTTGAGCATTTATTGCATTAATGTGGTATTTACAGGTAATCACCCTATAACAGCATGTGTTCTCAGAAATGATAAGTTCACAAAGGTACATGTATCACATTGGAACAACTGAAATAAAATGTTCAAACGTACCTTCGTTCTGTATTTTAATTTAAAAAACCTACCTGTTACAAACTGTTCGTCTAAAATTGTGAGCCATATGTTTGTGACTATTACAGAGCCATCTATCACATAGCAAAAAATGTGGTCCAACTAAAACATTCATATTTCTTTACATACTACATGAATATGTAGTAAAAAATGGGGGTTCCTTTAAAAAAAAAAAAAAAAAAAAACGCGATTGATATCCGTTTGACGTTTGGCAGCACCATCTAGTGGGCCAACCATAGCACCATCTGGTTTCCTCCTTCAAGCTAGACAAGTTTCATTCTTTGTAGTTTTTTTGTTTGATGCTTATTTCGTGAGATATTTGGCCCGGTCACGATCAATGGATCACCCTGTATACTGTGTTTTGTTGAGAAATTTCTGCAAGAGCTTGGAAATCAAGATCCTTTCCAACTGTGTGTGTATGATTTGTGATAGACTTAGGTATGAAATTTGTTTTGAAATTGAGTAGGGTAATTGTGTAACTAGGCTCTTTTTATCTATCACACAATTGTTTAATTTTTGTACTGTAATTTTCAAACTGATTTTATTGATAGAAACTGACAATAATTTAATAGTAACTCAGTAAATGGTTTTAATAATATAATCTGAAAAGGTGAGGAGGAATAGAGGTAAGGATTATATGCTACAGTTTTGGTAGTGTAATCATTTTTTATTATTGTTTCAGTTATATCTGTGACAGCTATTTACCATAAGTGCTAACTTTTTTATGTACAGGCTGCACAAACATCACAGAATGTTATAGCAAGGAATGATGATACACCAAGCACAAAGCAACAGAAATTACACATTAGAATTTCACATGCAGATATGAGTTGCATTGGACTTGTTCTTGCTGCTGTTGATGCTCAGGGGCATCTGTATGTGTACCGACTCTCGCCATTCTCAGAGCCAAGTGAGTAAAACATGGCATATAAAAGTTGATTGTATCTCTTTCTGGAAATGTTCTTTAATATTATACAATTACTATAAATCCTTGAAGGATTGCAGATAATGGATTAAGTAAACACTATCACTTGATATGTAAAGAAAGAATTGAGCAATGGATAGGCACATTAATAGGAACTGGGGTACTTCTACTCAGCTTTTGATGTTTATGCAGTTCCTTAGAGAAGTGCAAGTGCATACAAACATTCACGTATAAGGACAACAATAATGAACTAACCTAATTTTAACTTGATAGTTGAACTAATGCAAATAACTGCATTGTCCCTAAGGCAGAATTGGAAAAATTTGCATTTAGTGCATAGTTGTACACTTGGCAGCACAAAAATTGTCTTCCAGAAATTGCAGCCAGAGTTAAAGTCTGGAGTTAAAGTAACATGTCATATTTTTCCATTTAGCTTGGGAACGTGCAGGTGAGGAAATATTAATTCAAAAATTACAGGAAACTTATCTTGTCAGTACACTAGATCTGTTTCAGGAATGCACAAAATTGTGTCTGCAAGTAGAATATGCTGGTATTATCCATAGATATAGTGCCCATTAACTGAATAGATACAGTTCATAAATGGTCACTTAGCTGAATAAACAACGTGCAAGCTTTACATATAAAGTCTCTCTCATTTGAATATGCATGAATTTTATTCTCCTTCCCACACATGACACACTATCCATCTGGTTCAACAATTTGGTGTCTATGGAGCCCTCAAATGTATTCTATGAAACACATTTTAATGACATGCAGATAATTTCACACAGAAGATGAGACGGAATTTCCACTTCTGGTGGAGAATGACCACCTGGCAGTCGAAACCTTATATTTACTGCCTCCATTTGACATAATTCATGAGAATTATTCACACAGTTTCAATGATATTAAATGGTGATAGACTGATAGTTTGCCACAGTGAGTTAAGTCTGCAAATGCAAAATTTGTTCTATAACAGCCAGTGACAGTACATGAGCAAGTTCAAACAAGTGCACAACGCCACTTTCAGTCAAGTCACATTATTCATGTACCATGCCTCATTGTCAACAGGCTATTCATGACCACATCATTTCTCTCATGAAGGAAGGGAATCGGACATCATCGGAGTCTTGGGCATGGTATGGTGTTTCTCAGCACACTACAAAACACTGGATAAAATGTTATCAAGATGCTAGAGAATCCAGTAGGCATGTGGGAACTGGACTTTGGCGTGTAACAACACCTGTCTAGGCTAATGAACTTATCGATGCTTACAGCAAAATCCTGTTTTAGACACGATTTGGTGCCAACTTATAGAGGCCAGACTAAATAGCAAATGTGCAGCCATCAAGGAGAGGCTCTGTGATCAACATTGACACTACTAATTAGCATTTGTCAAGGACAGTGTCAGCTGTTAATGGTGGAAAGTGGTATTTTCTGATGAATTGGTATTGTTATAAGTGAATGATGGTCCAATACTAATTATACAGGCCAGAATGTGCATATTTTGACTACATGAATCATCTGTCATGTGTCTGTGGCAGTTTGGGACTGGATGTGTTCCTGTGGACCTAGAATGCTTACAGGATAGATGGTGCACTTGATGGTGCCCATTATACCCATATTATGAGTAACATTATGCTCACATAATGTGAATATATCATGAGGGAGTAATCTGTTTCTAGTGTGACCATTCTCCTAACATATGGGCAGAGACGAAATGGGCTGTGCTTGAAAATTGCATGATCCTGTGCCCCAAGAACCCTTGATGACCTTTGGATGTCACCCTAGCTGCCTGAGAGGAGGTGGCGGGAAATGAGAGATTTATTGCCCTCCTAATAGATTCTCTTCCTTGCAGACTGCAGAAAATTATTAAAATTAAAGGCCTTTGTGTGGGATGTTAAATGGTAAACAAGCCACACAATGTGCCTTTTTGAGGGCCGAAAATATCTTAATAAGGACCGTGAACTGTTCATTCATTTAATTTCATGATATCTGCAGATGACACAAATTAATGGAGTAACACAAAAAATTGTACAAACCAAACCTTTTTGTCAGGCAACTGCCTACTAGATCATTGACTAGACACTGAGCTACAAATGCATTGTACCCTAGCTTACGACATTTAGATACATCTTATCACTCTTGTCTCTACACCAAATAATGAAGTACCGTTAATGGGTCTGCAGTGTTAAGAATGACACAGCACACTTTTCTTGCATGTTTTTAGAGTGTGTGTTCTAATGCTAAGTGTCAAAAGATTTTAATCCTCCTCCTACACTCTCAACAATTAAAAGCGTTATTTACATTTAGAGTTAGATCTATAGAACCTGTAATGTGATAGGCCCCTGCGTAACATGGCAGGTAATTCAAATTTCAGCCACGGCCATTATTTGTGCTGTCAAGTGTACATGTATGACCATCAGTGTTAAAAATATATAAAGACAGGAATGTTAAGGCTACTTAAATGAATTACACACCCTGTTCTTTGAAATTTTTCTGGCTAATAGCACAGTAAGCAGGAGATAGATAGATAGATAGAGAGAGAGAGAGAGAGAGAGAGAGAGAGAGAGAGAGGGCGAGTGGGGGATAATTAACTATGTTCAGTTAATAAATCTTTGAATTCCTGTAGAAAAACTTACTGTCAATTTTGTCTGAACATTGAGAATATAGTGTGATGCTGTGTGTGTTGATGTAAATTTATATTTACTCAAAAAGGTCAAATTTAATGCCTCTGTATGATGGAGTACCTGAAGGTTCATTTGCATAACTGCTGTGTGTGGCAAGATGTATGACAAAACTAGATTTGTTTAGGTTGTTGAAACTGAGTACATCCGTGTGTTCTTTGAACCTCATTGTGAAGCTTCTGCCAGACTATATATAGAAATTTGAACATGAATAACAAATATGTTAGGACACACCAGATTTTTTTTTTGCATTCTTGAATAGCAGTTTTGATACTGTAAATTTGTTTTGTATTTTATTGATGTTGAACAGATTTACTCTTATGTCGTAATAAGGTTGGCAAGTTGTTACGAGTTCTTCCCTAGGAAATGGAGGTTTACATAATTTGTCAGTTTTTTTGTTGTACTTAGTTAGACTGGTTTGATTATATTTGCTGCACTCATCTGTCTATTATGGCCAGCATATATCCATTACTGCAGGCAACTGATTTCATAATACTCCTTTTCGTATGTCTTTTGGAAATGGTTAGAATGTTAAGATGATATTTAATCATTGATATGAAGATTGTAGGTGGCAAGATGAGTTACGAATCAGTAGTTGTTGACTTCTTGGAAATTTGAGAATTATACTTCTGATTTTTGCTTGAGATTTTTAACTGAAGATATTTTATAGCTTTGGCTGGATTGAAAGTGTCTTTCATGCAATGGAGAAAACACTGGACTTGCATTTAGTAGTCCAGGGGTCAGATAGCTCTCCTGTCATCCGTATATGTAGGTTTTCTATGTATGCCCTAACTCATTTGAGGCAAAATGCCTGAGTGGATCCTTCAAAAAGGATATGACCGGTCTCCTTCATCATCCTTCCCCAGTCGAGCTTGTGCTTAGTTTGTAATGATCTCTTCATCAGTGGCGTGTTATATCCTAATCTTGTCTGATCACTGCAGGACCCGAGTGCAGACTTATGGGCTTCAAGCTCACAGTTACACACAAGAACCACACCTAAGCTATGTCTTTGATTATGTTTGATATAGTAGGGTAGATATTTGTGAGATGTCTTATCCTGACAGTGGGACAGTGGTTTGCAGTGCTGTTACTATGTTACTCTTTGATCAAGTTTCACACATTATGTCATTGAACTCACCTTCAAAAGCACTTTCCCATGCCACAGAAAAACTGTATATAATTCTATAAAAAACAAATTTGGTGTCTTAATTTCATTTTACATTCCTACATAACAAAATTTGACGCATTGGACTCTATAACACAATGAAAACAACATCTTGAAAATATGGTGCATGGCAGAGGGAACCACATACCTTTACTAGCGATTTCCTTTCCTGTTCAACTCGCCTGAAATGCTGTTTCTCTAAATTTTCTCAATAGTGCTCCCCAGATTTCTGGATACAGAGCAGCCAGAGACAGTGATATTGTGTGCCTATCAGGTGTGCCTGTGTGTGTGAATGTGTGTACGTATTTTTTTTTTTCCTCACTCTGAAGGAAGCTTTGACTGAAATGTCATGTGGAACAATCTATTTGTTGAGCCCGTCTGCAACTCAACATGCCATCTTTTAAGTCAATAACAATCTATCCTTTTCATAATATTGTTAATGCTGTATTTGAACATTATAGGATTGTTTTTGCTACTCATCTGCATTTACTAACATTTTTCTGCATTTAGAGCAAGCTGCCATTCATCACAAAGACTTGAAATTTTGTCATCTTGTATCCTCGTACAGTCAAACAATGATGACACCTTCCAATACACCACAGTGTCACCAGCAAACACCTCTAAATTGCTGCTCACCTTGTCCATTAGATCACTTATGTATACAAAGACCAAGAGCAGTCCTATCTCTCTTCCTTGGGGCACTCTTTATAATACCCTTGTCTTTGATGAACACTTGCTGTCGAGGGTATCGTACTGGGTTCTGTTACTTAAAAAGTCTTTGCACCACTCACATATCTGGGAACCTAATCCTGTGTTTGGCGTTTGTCAACAGACTGCAGTTTATCACCATTTCGAACATTTCACAGAATCAAGGAATATGGAATCTGCCTGTTGCCCTTGACCAATGATTCGCATGATATCATGTGAGAAAAGGGAAAGCTGAGTTTCACATGAGCAATGCTTTTTAAATCTGTGCTCATTTGTGGACAAGGTTGTGTGTCTCAACAAAATTTATTGTATTCACACTCAGAATATCTTGAAGAATTCTGCAGCAAACCACTATTAAGAATTTTGTTCTCTAATTTTTCTGGTCCATTCTTTTACCTTTCGTATTTACTAGTGTCATATGTGCTTTTTTTTGTGACTTTGTGCTGGATGCAAGATTCACGATAAATGCACACTAAGTAAGGGGCTCATGGTGCAGAGAAACCAAAATGATATTCCTTCTTGATCCAGTAATTTCTTTTTCAACTCTTTCAGCTGCTCCTCTACACCAGTGTAATGGTACTTGAATTACGTAACCATTACGGCACCTCACCTCTACCTCTCGATACCAGCAATATTCTACTGTGTTTCTGTAAAGTAGTTAACATATTTCTGGTACAACATTCATATTTGATTTCATTAATGTAGAGGTACTTTGATACATCGATATGTTTATATTGCAATGATATTATTCTTATGTGAATTCTTTCTTTTTGTCACTATGATCTTTGACGTACTTGTAACTCTGATTTTTGGGCGCGTAAGCGGTTATTAGAGAGTCAAGTCTTGGTCATCATGTTGAAAAGACGCAAATTGTAGTAAGTTTATGAAATGTGAACTTTAACAGTGAGGAAGATATTTTCAAGTATGTTTTATATTGTGAAGTGATGTTTTGTGAGTTACGTGATATTGCAACAAATGTGATAAAAAAGAAGTGTAACTTAAATTCGGAGTGCTGATTACTTTTTTGCATCACCATTATGCTAACTTGCAAAAGTTTAATCTTTAAGAGTGGTTTATGAAACACATCTATAAAACTTTTGAATATCGCAGAATAACACCTAGGCCTCTTTGCATCAGAGCTTGGAATCATCACTACCTAGATTTTCGACGATTGAGCCATGATTTCACAACGAGACCAGTGTGGGAAACAGGAAAAGATGAGTGCCTAGTTTATCCATTATTTCATGAAATGACTTTATTAACTGTGCTCTAATGGCACCTGCCACGTAATATAACTTTGTTGTTGCCCGAAAATGCAATATTTAGCAGCGTGAGCAACACTACAATCATAATTAATTTTTGACTTTTGTTGTGGTAGGGTTGTTAGACCAGGGATGCCTATTTCTATATTCTCCATGTAGGAAGCTGTGCAGTAGACAGATGATGGTACATTTGTTTTTTCTTTGTATATCTATAGTTGAAATGGAGGACAGTGGGACGTCAGCTGGTATAAATTTATATTAATGAAGAAATTCCTCCAGCTGCATTTAAGGTGTTGATTTTATTTTGGCAACTAGTTTCAATGTTGTAACAACGTCATCTTCAGACCCATACACTTGTTGACGTCAACTGCATGCAGCTGGTACTATAAGTCAGTGGTGAGATATGGACGTCCATATCTCACCACTGACTTCTAGTATCAGCAGCAGCACACAGTTGATGTCATCAAGTGTATGGGCCTGAAGATGACATTCTTACAACATTTAAACTAGTTGCCAAAATAAAATCGACACCTTAAATGCAGCTGGAGGAATTTCTTCATTTTTAATATAAAAGTACATTTGTTTGATCCTCCTGTGTGGATGATTTCTTAAACATGAAATTTAAAACTTCAGCTTTCCTTTTTTTGTCTTCTGTTGCCACCCCAGACTAGTCAGCGAGTGACTAGATATGAGCCTTCAGCCTGTTCAGCAATATTACTTATGACCCGAATTTGGTGAGACCTTTGGCCAAGGCATGATGATGGAAGTTGGTGCATGCTTCACATGTTGATCTTGTTGCAGACTCATGAATTTCTACTAACTTTTGGATGTTGACATTTGCACATTCTTCTTTAACCAAGAGTGCAACAATCTCTGTTCCCTCAATGTTTTACAGATTTGATTATTAGGCCATGGAGTGTCTTTTTCATCCTTAACCCACTTACTAAGCACATACGTCTCCAGAGTGTGATTTACAATCAGTGTAAACTGTGCCCATAATTCCTCTATTGTAACTAAATAAAATCCATTCTTTGTCTAAGTGGGATGTGAACAACTGCTTATCTGCTTTTTCTAGCATAAATACTTTCTTAGCTGCTCGATGGATTTATTAACTTTAGTAACCAGTGTCACTATGATGCTGCCTGTCCTTATCACCTCCAGTGAGTCTGTAGATGTCCCAGCCTATACTCAATAGATTGAAGTCACCTCCAACTAATACTGAATGATCTGGGTATTTTGGCACAACTGAGTGTAGACTTCCCCTGAATTATTCTACAACTGTTTCAACAGGATCAGGTAGCCATTAAAAGCATCCGATAATTAACTTATGTTCACCTCTTGCTACTCATGTCCAGATAATTTCACAGACAGACTCAGTTTTGACCTCAATATAAAAAAAATTTTTTTGTTGACATCAATTTTTTATTTTTTATTTATTTTTATTTAAACAAGGAAGATCTCACAATGACATAGGATTTGTCAAGGTAATACAAGGCCAATCAATAGGCCAAAGTATAACGCACTGCATACATAACATGCTTTGAGAGGATAAGACGGGTAGCCTACGGGTATAGGACAAGTGGTCAACCATGGCCTTGAGTGAGGAACCACCCGGACATTCGCCTTAGTGATCTAGGAAAACCATGGAAAACCCAAATCAGGATGGCTGGGTAGGGTAGCTCTATCCTCTAAATATGAGGTCAGCGTCGTAACAGTACCTCACATGGTAATTCTCTATTGTATAATGGTCCTTTATTTAGACACAAATTGTTCCAGGTAACTTGCAATATACACTACTGGCCATTAAAATTGCTACAGTATGAAGGTGATGTGCTACAGATGCGAAATTTAACCAACAGGAAGAAGATGCTGTGATATGCAAATGATTAGGTTTTCAGAGCATTCACACAAGGTTGGCGCCGGTGGCAACACCTACAACGTGCTGACATAAGGAAAGTTTCCAACCAATTTCTCATACCCAAACAGCAGTTGACTGGCATTGCCTTTTGAAACGTTGTTGTGATGCCTCATGTAAGGAGGAGAAATGCATACCATCACGTTTCCGACTTTGATAAAGGTCGGATTGTACCCTATCGCAATTGCGGTTTATCGTGTCGCGACATTGCTGCTCGCGTTGGTCGAGATCCAATGCCTGTTAGCAGAATATGGAATCGGTGGTTTCAGGAGGGTAATATGGAACGCTGTGCTGGATCCCAACGGCCTCGTATCACTAATAGTCGAGATGACAGGCATCTTATCTTCATGACTCTAATGGATTGTGCAGCCACGTCTCGATCCCTGAGTCAACAGATGGGGACATTTGCAAGACAACAACCATCTGCACGAGCAGTTCGACGACATTTGCAGCAGCATGGACTATCAGCTCGGAGACCATGGCTGCGGTTACCCTTGATGCTGCATCACAGACAGGAGCGCCTCCAATATTGTACTCAACGACGAACCGGGGTGCACGAATGGCAAAACGTAATTTTTTCGGATGAATCCGGGTTCTGTTTACAGCATCATGATGGTCGCATCCGTGTTTGGCGACATCGTGGTGAACGCACATTGGAAGCGTGTATCCGTCATCGCCATACTGGCATATCACTCGGCCACACATACCAATGGGGTGCCATTGGTTACACGTCTCGGTCACCTCTTGTTCGCATTGACGGCACTTTGAAGAGTGGAAGTTACATTTCAGATGTGTTACGACCCTTGGGTCTACCCTTCATTCGATTCCTGCGAAACCCTACATTTCAGCAGGATAATGCACGACCACATGTTGCATGTCCTGTACGGGCCTTTCTGCATACAGAAAATGTTCAACTGCTGTCGTGGCCAGCACATTCTCCAGATCTCTCACCAATTGAAAACGTCTGGTCAATGGTGGCCGAGCAACTGGTTCGTCACAATACTCCAGTCACTACTCTTGATGAACTGTGGTATCGTGATGAAGCTGCATGGGCAGCTGTACCTGTACACGCCATCCAAGCTCTGTTTGACTCAATGCCCAGGCATATCAAGGCCGTTATTATGGTCAGAGGTGGTTGTTCTGGGTACTGATTTCTCAGGATCTATGCACCCAAATTGCGTGAAAATGTAATCACATGTCAGTTCTAGTATAATATATTTGTCCAATGAATACCCGTTTATCATCTGCATTTCTTCTTGGTGTAGTAATTTTAATGGCCAGTAGCGTAAAACAAGTTTCCTTCTTCACTGCCCTCATACTGAGAAGACCCACTAATGATCCTGGACTGCTGTCGGTCACTTGCAATGTAAAACATAATTCTGCTCTTCACTGCTGCTTACACTAAGACACCCCTGATGACTCTGTACGGAGAAGACGCTGTTGTGCCCCTTTACTCAATTCTGGACTTCATATTCAACTATGTGCTACTGTCCACCTGAAGAACTAAGGCAACAGACATTACTGTCTCGCATTGTACACCTTGACATGTGATCTTTGTGAAAGCAGTTAGTGAGAATCATGTACAGGGTTATTACAAATGATTGAAGCGATTTCACAGCTCTACAATAACTTTATTATTTGAGATATTTTCACAATGCTTTGCACACACATACAAAAACTCAAAAAGTTTTTTTAGGCATTCACAAATGTTCGATATGTGCCCCTTTAGTGATTCGGCAGACATCAAGCCGATAATCAAGTTCCTCCCACACTCGGCGCAGCATGTCCCCATCAATGAGTTCGAAAGCATTGTTGATGCGAGCTCGCAGTTCTGGCACGTTTCTTGGTAGAGGAGGTTTGAACACTGAATCTTTCACATCACTATGCATGAAACTTGCCCGCACGCGTTCAACCGTTTCTTCGCTCACTGCAGGCCGACCCGTTGATTTCCCCTTACAGAGGCATCCAGAAGCTTTAAACTGCGCATACCATCGCCGAATGGAGTTAGCAGTTGGTGGATCTTTGTTGAACTTCGTCCTGAAGTGTCGTTGCACTGTTATGACTGACTGATGTGAGTGCATTTCAAGCACGACATGTGCTTTCTCGGCTCCTGTCGCCATTTTGTCTCACTGCGCTCTCGAGCGCTCCGGCGGCAGAAACCTGAAGTGCGGCTTCAGCCAAACAAATCTTAATGAGTTTTTCTACGTATCTGTAGTGTGTCGTGACCATATGTCAATGAATGGAGGTACAGTGAATTTATGAAATCGCTTCAATCATTTGTAATAGCCCTGTATTTAAATGTCACAAGGTGCTATAGTTATCCCTTACCATTACTATCCACCACTCTGAGTCCTCTAAATAATCTTTAATTGTATAATATTTATCAGTTGGGAAGAGCGTTTTAGCTGCTGTTTTAAGCAAATATGTTTTAGTAACACGATTCTTCAATTTCTCCCAGCATACTTCATGACGAAAGAGTTCACTGGTGAACAGCCGGGTGTTAGTGTCCAACAGACACATTTCAGCATGCGACCACATTAACATCATCAGGTGTGCTGACGAACTGACCACCAAGGTGCTGGTGCCGAGGTTTTATCTTCTTCCCTCCTCCAGGTGTTCCCAGCACGGTCCGCGCCCAGGTGCGGAACGTCCAGCATCCGTTACATTCGTGGTCCACACTCAGGGCCACGTGCCGGTGGTGTCTTCGTAGTATCTCTGCCTGTTCTTGAAGTCAGTCCGTGATGGGATGTCTTCTTTCTCCTTAACGATGTAACCGCTTTCTTGATTGATCAGCGGCTCCCGTACTCGAATCTTGATAGGTCCTTTAATGACACAGTCCCAGTATATTTGGATGTCCATGTCAGAACCTCGGTCTGGTCATAATTCATTCTGTGTAATTCCGAGAGGCAGTATTCAGCAACCGCTGACTTGTTAAGCTGCTGAAGTCTGGCGTGTTGTTGATGTTCTTGGCAACAATTTGCGATAGTATGCACCGTTTCACCTGTGTATGTCATGCCACATTCACAGTGGATCTGGTAGACTCTGCATTTCCATAGTCCTAGATCATCCTTGACATTACCAGGCAGTGCCTGTGTCTTAATTGGTGGGTGGAAGACTGTTTTCACTTGATGTTTTCGAAGAATTCGACCTATCTTTCCCGATAAAGTGCCACAGACAGGAATAAATGCTATGCCCCCATCCTGCTGATGTTCCTCTACTGTTTCCTCCAGTTGTACAGTTTATGTGGGACGTAGAGCTCTTCAAATTTGTGTCTCTGTATAGCCATTTTTCTGGAAAACTGACCTCAGATGATCAAGTTCTTGGTTGAGGCTCTCATTGTCAGACAGGGTACACGCCCTGTGAACCAATGTTTTAAGGATGCTGTTCCTCTGGGCTGGAAGGTGGCAGTTGTTTGCATGTAAGTAAAGGTCAGTGTATGTCTTCTTGTGGTACACCATGTGGACCAATGTGCCGTCTGCTCTTCTTTTAACCAGGACATCTGGAAAGGGGAGTACTCCATCTGCTTTGTTTTCCATGGTAAACTTGATGCTTTGATGTATGGAATTGAGATGTATGAGGAAACCATTCAGCTTGTCTCTGCCATGTGACCATACGACAAAGGTGTTGCCAACATAGCGGAAGAAGCAGGTAGGTTTCCACTGTGCTGAATCCAGGTATTCCCCCTCGAAATGTTCCTTGAACAAGTTGGCGTCGACTGGTGAAAGTGGACGGCCCATGGCTACCCCTTCTGTCTGCTCATAGTATCCACCGTCGAAGAGAAAGTATGTCGACATTGGGACATGCCCAAAAAGGTTTGTCATCTCTGTGTCAAATTTCTGAGCAGTAAGTTCCAAGGATTCCTGCAAAGACACGCTTGTGAAGAGAGAGACAACATTGAAACTCACAAGGATGTCTGAATCACGAAGTTTGAAGTTGTTGTGAAGCCCAACAAAATCCACTGAGTTGCAAATATGTGGACAATTTCTGACATAAGGGCTAAGCATATCCTTTAAGTATTTTGCAAGTGAGTATGTCAGAGCACCAATGTTGTTGACAATTGGGCATAAAGGCACTCCCTCTTTGTGCAGCTTTGGGAGTCCATAAAGTCTCGCTAGAACACATGCTCTCTGTCATAGCTTCTTCACATTGTCTGGTAAGCTGGATTATTTGAAAAGAGCCAAGGTCTTCCTCTCCACTCTCTTGGTAGGATCAGTGTTGAACTTCCGATATGCGCTGTCTTCTAGCAAGTCTCGCATTTTCTCAATGTAATCCTGATGAGATACGATCACAGTTGTGTTGCCATTTTCGGTTGGTGAGACCATGATATCTGGATCTTCTCATAGCTCCTGTATGGCTGCCCTCTCCCTGCTAGAGATGTTCAGTTTCACGGGTTTAGCTCACATGAGAGCATGACAGTTTTCGGGATGTACTTCTTCATCTGCTTCAGGTGGAACTCATGCAACTGCCTGTTCCACTACACTAATAATATCAATGATAGGTGTGTATTTAGAAGTTGGTGCAAATTTGAATCCTCTCTTAAGAGCTGAGAGTGCGTCCTCACCCAGTTGCCTGGTCGAGAGATTGATGATAGTCCTGCAGAGAGCCTCAGAAGGTTGTCATTCTGATAAACACTCGAATTTTGATGTCTGGTGTCCAGTGGCCTTTCTTTGTGCAGAGTCTGCTGTGGCCCATGTGACACCATCAATCCATTCCCACATCTAGGAATTGACCTGGTTGGCCAGCTGTAGATGTAGTTTGAGAAGTTCTCTGTCGAGTCTAGGCACCAGCGAGTAAAACATATTCTTTCACGGACCATGGCTAGGCTGATGCGTTTCTTGAGTCTTCTGGCTGCCACTGAATCAATGTGATGGGTCACCTTGGTGAAGTTCGACATCACACGCTCTTCATGGCATCTCGTAAGGAATGCGAATGCGCTCAGTAAACGGCGGTCTCTCCTGTGGTGCAGCTTGTCAAGTCTTTTCATGCTGTGATACATCTCCTCCCTGTAAAGGTATGTGATGTGATTCTTCAATTTCTCTGGGCGTATTTCATGATGAAAGAGTTCATGGGTCAACAGCTGAGTGTTAGTGTCTGACGAGCACAATATTTCGGCAATCGACCATGTTGCCATCATCAGGTGCGCTGACAAACTGACCACTGAGGTGCTGGTGCCGGGCCTCTATCCCCTCCCCCCCCTCCAGGTGTTCCCAATGCAGTTTGCCCCCAGGCATGGAGTGTCTAGCATCTATTCTATTTGCGTTTTCTGTTTGTTTTTCCTGGGTAAATGTAACTCCAGACTGCCTCTTGTTCCATGGTTATGTATAGAACTGCACTATGTGATCAAAAGTATCTGGACACCCCCAATAACATACGTTTTTCATATTAGGTGCACTGTGCTGCCACCTTCTGCCAGGTACTCCATATCAGCGACCCCAGTAGTCATTAGACATCACGAGAGAGCAGAATGGGTTGCTCCACGGAACTCACGGTCTTCGAACGTGGTCAGGTGATTGGGTGTCACTTGTGTCATACGTCAGTACGTGTGATTTCCACACTCCTAAACATTCCCAAATCCACTGTTTCCGATGTGATAGTGAAGTGGAAACATGAACGGACACTTACAGCACAAAAGCGTACAGGCCGAACTCGTCTGTTGCCTGACAGAGACTGCTGACAGTTGAAGAGGGTCGTAATGTGTGATAGGCGGACATGTATCCAGACCATCGCACTGGAATTCCAGACTGCATCAGGATCCACTGCAAGTAGTATGGCAATTAGGCGGGAGGTGCGGAAACTTGGATTTAATGGTCGAGCGGCTGCTCCTAAACCACACGTCACGCCAGTAAATGCCAAATGACACCTCACTTGGTGCTAGGAGCATAAGCATTGGAGGATTGAACAGTGGAAAAACATTGTGTGGAGTGACAAATCACAGTACACAATGTGGTGATCCGGTGGCAGGGTGTGGCTATGGCGAATGCCCGGTGAATGTCATATGCCAGTGTGTGTAGTTGCAACAGTAAATTTTGGAGGCAGTGGTGTTATGGTGTGGTCATGTTTTTCATGGAGGGGCTTGCAGCCCTTGTTGTTTTGCTTGGCACGATCACAGCACAGGCCTACATTGATGTTTTAAGCACCTATAGAACACCTTTGGGATGTCTTGGAATGCCGACTTCATTCCAGGCCTCACCAACTGATATCGATACCCCTCCTCAGTGCAGCACTCTGTGAAGAATGGGCTGCCATTCCCCAAGAAACCTTCCAGCACCTGAATGAATGTATGCCTGCGAGAGTGGAAGCTGTCATCAAGGCTAAGGATGGGCCAACACCATATTGAATTCCATCATTACCGAGGGAGGGTGCCATGAACATGTAAGTCATTTTCAGCCAGGTGACTGGATATTTTTGATCACATAGTGAGTTAGTGCAGTAATGAGTTATACTTCCCCTGATGCGCCTTACAGATTGGCACGGTAAGGATGCCCAATTTTTTAAATAGCTCTTTACAGTGAGCCCAACTACTGCTTCCATTTAATATTCCTTTGGCCCTTTCCTGCACTTTAAGAACTGTGTCGGTGTTTTGTGCCTTCAGTCTTCCAGACAAGATTCCTCTAACTAAGAATTTAGTGAATGTATGCATGGTACATCACCATAAGACACTGGCTGTTACAAACTGATGCTAACACCCTTGCATTCTTTTTGCCAGTATCTTTGTATGTTCACTCCATGTTAGCTGACAAAGTCAGTGTTCATCCCTAAAAACTTTGTATTTGCTACACATCATTGATGGTTAAAGTGAAAGAGTTGCTTCCTCTTCATGCTGAAACACATACTGTCCTTTTTTCCATTATTACATACTGCCCAGCTGTAAACATCTTTGAGGGTTTCATTTGCTTTCTCTAATTGGAGTTCTTGTGTTTTATCAGTGACTATGATGTTGCTAACATTGGCAAAGAGGACTTTCTCTCAATGTGTTTTGATGTCTGGAAAGTCATTGATATATGTTACGAATAGAACTGGACCCAATGCACTACCCGAAGAGACACCTATGTCGTTGCCCCCATCCTGGCCAATCTGTCACCTTGTTCATTGCCACAGATCTCCGAGTGACCAGGGACCCACACTGAGTTTACCTTATTGCTTCCCCCTAGCTCCACCAGAGCCCTGTGGCATTCTGCAACAATCTTTGATCTCGTTGCATGAGCTGCCAGTGATTTCAGGGCTTCCTGGCTGCCTGAATAGATGTAGATGCTATAGTCCTTGTAGCACCTATGCATACTCTCCTTCACACGTACCCTGATTGCAGTAATTTCAGCTTGGAATACAGAGGCCAGTTTTCATAGAGAGATGATGCCCTCCAGTCTTGGCTGGACCCCGTACACTTCTGCCCCAACGCCTTGGTCGGATTTTCACCCATCGGTGAACCAAACAGTGTCCCCCGTACAGTGTCAAACTGTTTTTTCCCACTGCTCCCTTCTTCCAATTATTATATTGTAAGACTTCTTTAAGCTGTTGGATGTTGTTATATAGTCTGCAGGCATTTCCCCAGCCATTCCTATATTTACCTCACGCACTATGTTAGTGTGTGATTCTGGATATCATGATGAGATCCAGTTTTTGCCAGTTTTAAGTCTGTATGCTGCAGGTGCTGCCTCCATCTTGACGCAAAGGTGTAGTGGAGGCATGCTTCCATCCCAGTGGTTGGTGTGCTGCTAATTCCACCTGTTATGGCTAAGCAGGTCAGTCTCTGCACCTTAGCAAGCTCCTTAGCTGCAACCCGCTTTTCTACCTTCTTCCACCACACTGTGGCCCCATAGGAAATCCTAAGACTAACCGCCATGGTGTATATCCAGTGCATACCTCTGGGGCTTACACCCCAGTTTTTACCACAGTTCCTGGTACTCACTAGAGTACTTTTCGTCTTGGAGCAGATGCTCTTAATGTGAAGGGTCCATGTTAGTTTCTCATTTAAGGTTATCCCTAGATATTTCACTATCCCCTTCACAGTTAGAGTTTCAGTGAAGAGCTTTAGATTCCAACTTGAGTGTTGGATATGCCTCTTCGTAAATGGCACCAGAACAGTCTTCTTAGGATTAACCCTCAGATCCTGTTTAATGCACCAGTCTGGCACAATGTCCAAGCTTCCTTGTGCCATATTTCTAACTGTGCCAGGAAATTTGCCAATTATTACTATGACAAGGTCATCTGCATATCCTTGGCAGAAGCATTGTCTGGAATTTAGTTCCTCAATGAGTTCGTTCGCCACTAGATTCTACAATAATGGGGACAGAACTCCTCCTTGTGGAAAACCTCTAGTGGTGTTAATTACCATCTTGTCATTCATCATGGTAGCCTTTACCTTCCTTCCACTAGGCATGGCCCTGGTCCACCTATATATAATGAATGGTCCCTAGGTCATGTACCTCTACTGTCCTTACCATGGAGTCATTGGTCGTGTTACTGGGGGCCCCCTCGATATCCAGGAAGATGCAGAGAGCTATTTTTGGAAGTGAAGTGCTTTCTCCACCCTCCCAACGAGTTGATGGAGAGGTGTCTAGCATGATTTACCTGGTTGATATGCATGTTGGTTTGAATGTAGAGAGGCCCTAATTAGCCTCCTCTCCCCAACGTATACATTAACCAGTTTTTCCAATGTTTTGAGAATGAAGGAGGACAGACTGATTGGTCTCATATCGTTAGCCTTGGTATTATCAATTCTCCCTGGCTTTGGAATGAAGACAACCTTCATTGCTCTCCAAGCATTGGGAATGATTCCTACTGCTAGGCAACCCCTCAACAACCTGCATAGGACTTTGTTGAGATTCTCTCCTGCCTGTTGCAGGAGAGCTGGAAAGATTCCATCTGGGCCAGGTGACTTGAACAGTTGGCATCTTCCCACCACCCATTGGATTTTATTGGAGTCCACACACTCTTTGGCTGATTCCCAGTCCTCTCTTCGAGTGTCTGAGAACCATTGTCTCTCCGGAATCATATTCTGGCCTGTGTTGTCTGGCAGAGCTTACTGAGGAAAGTGAGTTTTGAGGAGAAGTTCCAGTGCCTCATGTGCTGTCTTTCTATATTCCCCATCCTCCTTCCTCAACATACCTGCTGGATTGGTTGGTACTCTAGTGAGGATTATGTGAAGTCTGGCTTGAGCAGCTGTGCTCTCCACTACCTCACAGAATGCCTTGTTTGCTTGTCTGATTGCAAGGTTGTAGTTGACAAGGGCCTCACGATATTTTGCACATTGTCCTTTACGTCTCGCAAGGTTAAACAGTCAAGTACCTGTTTTCTTTGCATTTCCAAGTTGTTATTCCACCAAGGCACACTCCTATTTGTGCATTTCTTGGTAATTTTGCAGTTGCCCTGATATGAGGTCACTATGGCACTTCCTCAAAATCTACTGGATTCCTTATCGAGGTTTTAATTTCCGATAAGCCTAAGTCAAGGTCCCTCCTATATGTCTCCCAGTCTGTTTTCCTGCGATTCCTATAGGTCATGGTCTGTCTGATTCCCATTTCAACCTTGAATTTAATGTACATGTGGTCCGATGAGGATGGCTCTAACACCACATGCCATTGTTTGACATAGCTGCCCATCATCATGGAACCAAAGGTTATGTCAATTACTTCTTCCCTTCTGCTATTCCTGAATGTAGCGTCATTGCCCCCATTCAGGACCTCCAAGTTGTTGTTGTTGTTGTTGTTGTTGTGGTCTTCAGTCCTGTGACTGGTTTGATGTGGCTCTCCATGCTACTCTATCCTGTGCAAGCTTCTTCATCTCCCAGTACCTACTGCAACCTACATCCTTCTGAATCTGCTTAGTGTATTCATCTCTTGGTCTCCCTCTATGATTTTTACCCTCCACGCTGCCCTCCAATACTAAATTGGTGATCCCTTGATGCCTCAGAACATGTCCTACCAACCGATTCCTTCTTCTTTTCAAGTTGTGCCACAAACGCCTCTTCTCCTCAATTCTATTCAATACCTCCTCATTAGTTATGTGATCTACCTATCTAATCTTCAGCATTCTTCTGTAGCACCACATTTCAAAAGCTTTTATTCTCTTCTTGTCCAAACTATTTATCGTCCACGTTTCACTTCCATACATGGCTACACTCCATACAAATACTTTCAGAAAAGACTTCCTGATACTTAAATCTATACTCGATGTTAACAAATTTCTCTTCTTCAGAAATGCTTTCCTTGCCATTGCCAGTCTACATTTTATATCCTCTCTACTTCGACCATCATCAGTTATTTTGCTCCCCAAACAGCAAAACTCCTTTACTACTTTAAGTGTCTCATTTCCTAATCTAATTCCCTCAGCATCACCCGAATTAATTCGACTACATTCCATTATCCTCATTTTGCTTTTGTTGATGTTCATCTTATATCCTTGTTTCAAGACACTGTCCATTCCATTCAACTGCTCTTCCAAGTCCTTTGCTGTCTCTGACAGAATTACAATGTCATCGGCGAACCTCAAAATGTCTATTTCTTCTCCATGGATTTTAATACCTACTTTGAATTTTTCTTTTGTTTCCTTTACTGCTTGCTCAATATGCAGATTGAATAACATGGTGGAAGGGCTACAACCCTGTCTCACTTCCTTCCCAACCACTGCTTCCCTTCCATGCCCCTCGACTCTTATAACTGCCATCTGGTTTCTGTACAAATTGTAAATAGCCTTTTGCTCCCTGTATTTGACCCCTGCTGCCTTTAGAATTCGAAAGAGAGTATTCCAGTCAATATTGTCAAAAGTTGTTAGCTAAAGCAAATTCAAGAAGGTACTCACCTCTACTGTTGGTGTCTTTGCTGCCCCACTCTAGGTTGTGGGCATTGGCGGCACATCCCACCAACAATTGGTAACCTTGCCGATGGCAAGCCTCTACCAGTCTCCTCACCTCCAATGGAGGAGGAGAGCTGTCTTCATAAGGAAGGTATGCTGAGGCCAATACAATTTCCCTCATGATACCTTCCTCACATTGCTGCATTCTAATTGTCACTAGGTCCCTGGAGCAGAAATCCATCATTGGCATGAAAGAAATTCCATTTCTTACATAGCTGCATGTTCTGGAGTTTCTTAGATTTCTAGCATAAATCAGCTTACCTCCAGTGCCACTGAGGCCTGATATGCCCCCTTTATATAAATAGAGTTCTTCTATCAGGGCCATGTCCACTTCCTGCCTCCCCAGGCAGTGGCTCAGGGCAGCAGAGGCCCCTTTACTGTGCTGCAGATTAATCTGCAGCACCTCCAGTCTCCGTCCTGCTGCCATCGTTGCCTTTGAGGTCTTTGATAACTCTGACAGTGACTTGCGAGAACCGTAGAAAACATTTCGGGTCTTGCTCTCACATCCGTTTCAGGGACTTCTCTCCTACCGCCACCACCGGGGTTTGTCCTTCTGGTAAAACCTTCTGGTTGATCACTCTCCAGTCTTCTGTTGAAACTTTTGGGTTCTGGGCCCCAATTTTCTCAAACAGAGTCTTAGGAGAGACATCCTTAAGGATCTTTGTTACCCATATTGATACCTTTGTGGTCTTAAGAAGCTCCGCTGCTGTCTTGACCAGCAGCTTCTCATCTTCCCATGGGGATATCATGGACACCTTGTCCTTAAGCCATTCTGCCATGTGCACCCCGTCACAGAGAAAAATAAGGGCACCATTATCTAGATAGACCCTCGTGAAGTTGGATCCTATACCAGCGTCCCCCTCAATTTTTTCAAAGATGGCCATCTGTACAAGTGCCTCCTGTTGCGTGGTGATGGCCACCAGTAGATAGCCTTTCTGAATAACTGCCATCTTAAAAACTGAGACTGCAGTACTACAGGTCTGTTTCCATATTTCTTGCCTTGGTTTTTTCTGGGCTCGCTTATCCAGGGGGGAAGGAGTCTTAGATTCCTTCCTTATTCTCTTGCTGCCTATCTTCGACATTGTGGGGGTCTGTGTATCCCCTTCAACCTGAGACAGTTTTTTCTTGGGGGTCTTAGATTCAAGTCCCTTTAATTCCCTCCAATTGTCTTCAGGAAGCCATTCTTTTCCTTCTTTTTTTCTCTGTTCCCTAAGTAGCTTCCTCCTCTGGGCCCCAGACAAGGCTTTAATCTTGATCTGGTCCAACTTCGCAGTTACAGTTCCCAATTTTGGCTCAGGTCTAGACCCCAATTCAGTTGTGGGAATGCCTTCCATCAGCCCTGACCCCGATGTTTGGGTGTCTGAGGTCTCAGTTTGTCCCTCAGTTTGTTTTAATTTATTTTCTTTAGTAGTGCCCATATTGGTCCCATGAGATTTGAGGATCTACACGGTCCACACCACGAATACCCCGCGCAGTGTAAGGCTGCTTACTCAGGGAAGTCACCCAGTATCCCTGAGGCTCCGTTTACAACACATCTTCTCATGTGCCACACACCTCTCAGCACAGGTCGCATCACGCCTTGGGTTGGGAAAGAGAATTGGGTAAGGACTAGGAGTGGATAGGGAAGTTGGGACTTTGTGGGACACTCTTGGTCTGATCCATCAGCTGAAGCCTTTCAGGCAGTAGCTCCTCTACCTTCGGCATAGCCCTCAGCTTCACGTGGATATGCAAGCCTCTCCATCCACACGGACAGTACTTTGTCAAGGTGGTGTCCCCCCAGAGAGGCCTGAGACCCATTCCAGGACTTCAGTTAATTTCTTGAAGAAAGTGCCCACATTACTACTAGGTTAGCAGTAAACGCACAGAATGATTAGCTTATTATAAGCATCTAGCTTTGTTACTTAAGTGGCTGACAATACAAAATGTTTATCTACATTAATTGTGGTCAGATCTTATCTAGTTTTAAAATGTGTGCCACTCCTGTTCCCTGAACTCCCTCCCACCATCACACAGAATCCAGAACCTAAATAGACCTGAAACATTGCCGTGACGCTGTCCTCCAAAAGCCTTAGCCCTGCAGAAGTATCTGTCCTTTCCATAGGCCCCACCTTTTGCCCCACTCCCATATTCAGTTGTGCAGGATGTGATAAAGACTTTCTCTCCTTCCCCCATTCCCTACAGTGGAAACACTTTTTTGCCACCAACCCTATCAACCAGACTCATCCAAAGACCAATGTTGAACCCTGCCTGACTCAGTTCACTCTTCCATCCAATCGTGATCCACCCTCACTGCCCCCAAATCACCTGTGTTAACTTTCCAGAATTTCTTGACCTTGAACCTTGCTTCACCATCATTCCCCAAATCCCTCAGCATGCAAACTAACCTTATGTCCACAGAAAGAACCTCAATTCACCACCTAAAAACTGATCCTGGCCTACCTGCTGACAAATGCTCCAC
Source organism: Schistocerca americana (assembly GCF_021461395.2). Classification (NCBI taxonomy): domain Eukaryota; kingdom Metazoa; phylum Arthropoda; class Insecta; order Orthoptera; family Acrididae; genus Schistocerca; species Schistocerca americana. The sequence goes on along the minus strand of NC_060130.1, from coordinate 208,329,150 downwards.
CACTGTTGTTTTGAACCACAAGGATTACCTGGTAGAAGGACTCCTCCAGCTGTCAGATTCACCCACCTACAAACACTGCCTCAGTGACCCCATTCCAGAAATCCGGAAGGATCTCCAGTCCTTCCTCAAATCCATAGGCTCATCCCAGAGCCTTTATCTGGAGTCCATCACTCTCCTCACCCCTATCACTCCCTACACTCCTACCTTCTACATGATTCCTAAAGTCCATAAACCCAACCACACAGGACACCCCATTTTGGCCAGGTACTGTGCCCCCATTGAGAGAATCTCTGCTCTTGTAGACCAATACCTTCAGCCTGTTACCCACAACCTACTTTCTTATATAAAAGATACCAACCATTTCATCCACTGACTCTCCACAGTTCCTGTTTCTTTACCACATGGTGGCCTGCTCATCACTATTGATGCCACCTCCCTGTACACTAACATCCCTAATGCCCACAGCCTTGCCGCAATTGAATGCTACCTTTGTCAACACTCAACAGATTCCAAACCAGCAGCCTCCTTCCTAGTCACCATGTCCAACTATATGCGCACTCATAATTACTTCTCCTTTGAAGGCACTACCTACAAACATATCGAGGATACGGCTGTGGATACCTACAAGGCACCATCCCGTACCAACCTATTCATGGGCCAACTAGAGGAATCCCTCCTAAACATCCAAATCCCAAACCTCTCATCTGGTTCAGATTCACTGATGACATCTTCATAATCTGGAACAAGAGTAAGGAAACCTATCCACATTCCTCCACAACAACACTTTCTCCCCCATTTGCTGCACCTGGTCCTACTCAACCCAACAAGCCAACTTCATCGATGTTGATTTCCACCTCAAAGATGGCTACATCAGTACCTCTGACCATATCAAATTTACCAACCACCGTCTATGCCTCCACTGTGACAGCTTCCCTCTTGAAATATATTGGGTGTCTCACTGAGGCCTTCACAGACCATAATTACCTTCCCAACCTTGTACAAAAGAAGATCTCCTGTGCCTTATCTTTCCAGTCACCCACTACTTCCCAAAGTCCCACTGTCTGGGCACAGAGGAGCACTCCCCTTGTGACTCAGTACCACCCAGGGCTGAAGCAACTGAATTACATTCTTGCCAGGGTTTCTGTTACCACACGTTGTGCCTTGAAATGAGAAATGTACCCACTATCCTTCCCACCCCTCCCACAGTGGTATTCTGCTGCCCACCGAACCTACAAAGTATCCTCGTCCATCTCTACACACAACCCCTGCTCCCAACTCCTTGCCTCACAGCTCATATCCCTGTAAGAGACCTAGATGCAAGACCTGTCCCTTACATACTCCCACCACCACCTAGTCCATCAAAGGCAGGGCTACGTGTGAACCAGTCATGTGATCTATAAGCTAAGCTGCAACCACTGTGCTGCTTTCTACGTGAGCATGACAACCAGCGAGCTGTCTGTCCATATGAATGGCCATCAACAAACTGCTGAGCCCGTCATCCAACACAACATTCTTCATTTCAACCACTGTTCCATCTGGATCCTTCCCACCAACACCAGCTTTTATGAACTGCGCAGGTAGGAACAGTCCTTGGAATACGAGGTGCGATAATAAAGTAATGAGACTGATGTGAAAAAAAATGTTGCTTATCGTTTTGGTCAAGTTTAGTGTTGTCTCCTTCAAAGTAGTTCCCTCCTACTTGCACACTTTTTCCAGCACTTCTGCCATTGATGGTAACATTTTTGGAACTCATCTTCTGTAATGTCCTCCAAGACCCTCCTCACAGCTTTTTGGACATCTTGTGTTGTTTGAAAATGGTGCCCCTTGACTGCCGTTTTGACTCTTGGAAATATAAAAAAGTCGCACGGAGCAATATCTGGTGAATAAGGTGGCTTTGGTAGTACTAAAATTTGTTTTGAGGTTAAAAATTGCTGTACTGACAGAGCAGTATGGGATGGCACATTATCGTGATGCAGAATCCAATTATCAGCAATGTTGCCACGAACATGAAGAACTCTTTTACAAAGTCTTTCTAAAATTTCTTTGTAGTAATATTGGTTAACTGTTTGTCCAGGAGGCACTCACTCTTTATGAAAAATTCCCTAGGAATCAAAGAAGGTTGATGGTCGTCCACTGCGGTCTTCATCTTCAACATTCGTTCTGCCTTCACTAAACATTTTATGCCAATAAAAAACTTGAGCTCTTGACATAACCTCCTCTCTAAAAGCCTTCTGAAGCTTACCGTAAGTTGTTGTTGCGTTTTCACCCAATTTAACACAAAAAGAAATGGCATACCGTTGCGCAATATTATGCGGTTCCATTTCTGTGATGAGAGACACAAACACGTGTTAACTTATTACAGCACAACACATGACTGAGCAGCTGCATCGATGTGCTGCTTGGACTAGAAGCAGCTTATAGACCAAGGTCAAACATATTGTGCATACGCAAGCATGCAGGGTTGCCACATCTTGCAAAGAAGATCAGTCTACTTTTTTGTCGCACGTCATACATCCCACATTCCCGTAACCCTCTTGTCATTGTCCTTAGACCTCTAGCCCTTCCCTGTTCCCATTCCAGCACTACACTGCCCTCTATTCCACCAACGCACTCATAGTCTATTTTCTTCTCTCCTTTTCTACTACCTGTCCCCCCTCCCCCTCCATCTAACCTCCTGACTGCACCTAGCTGTCCTGTCCTCTCTCCACTGCGTCCCTCTATGTGCCCATAAGCAGCACTTTACCGTCCTCCACCTGTATCCTGCTATCCTCTTGCTTCCCCACCCCAGCCACCTCCTTACCCCCGTCACCCGGTTGCCTCTCCCATCGTGCACTGCTGCTCACAGTCTGGCTTCAGCTGCCAGAGACTGTGGTCATGTGTGTGTGAGTTGCATTTGCATCCGTGTGTGCATGTGTGTCAATGTTTGACGAATGCCTTGTTGACCAAAAGCTCACTTTCTGACAGTCTTTTTGTTGTGCCTATCTGCCACTCAGCATCTCCACTGCATGGTGAGTAGCAACTATACTTTTCATAATATTGTTACATTCCACCCCTGATATAGATACATGGTCCCCTACCTTTTAAGAAAGTAATAACTTGCACATTCGTAGAATGATAGCATTCTATGCTGCAATTCATCATATCCCAACCAGTGCTCTGTAATTTATACTACTGTGCTGCTCAAAGGCTGTAATTCAGCATTAAGTTGGTGTACTTTATTTTTAATGGACTGTGCATTTTGATGAATAATAGATAATTCTGAGCAAATTTTCATGGTGCTTGCACACTCCAGTTTGGTACATTTTATTTCCTGCATAGATGGTGCAGAAGTTTCTAATCTTGTTGAGATAATTTTAAGAGAGAGGTGCCAGTTGTCGTGGTTTATCCTAAAATGGCCTATTTCTCTTACCTGTGACGACAGATATTTGACACTGTGTATCCCCACACCCACCCACTATACTCCCACTAATTAACTCAACCAACATTTCTTTCCCAAAGCTGTTGAGGTGCAAACCATGCCTAGATTATTCCCCATCTCCTAATAGTCTCCACTGACACTACATTCCCCCAGTTACTACTACTCCCACAATGCATCTTACTACCCACTTTCTTACAACAGCTCCCACAGAGTCCACTCATGGTCAGATATTATCTATAAAAACTGGGAAAAAAGCTTAAATATGAAATGCTAAAGGAATATTATGAAATGTGTTACATTTGTTTCACTATAAAAAGAATGCAACCTCTACTAATGTATTAACTTCACTACTACGGCACGTTCAGAAATGTAGGATGCAAGATAATTTTAAAAGGTAATGTGAATGCAAACAAACGTTTACCAGATATCACACCTAACAACAGTTTAAACCAACTTGCACCGAAATGTAACACAGAGTTACCAAAACTACTCCCTACTATGGCATTTAATCTGTTTTTTTTTTTTATACACATTTCATGCTGTGCTAAATATTTTGAATCTTTCTGCTTCAGGTTTCAGCCAGCTCTCACTTCCGAGAATAATGTGAGTGTGACTCTCTCTCTCTCTCTCTCTCTCTCTCTCTCTCTCTCTCTCTCTCTCTCTCTCTCTCTCTCCACCCTCCCTCCCCCTCCCTCCCCCCTACCTCCCCCTCCTCTGCCCCTGTCACATCTCTCCCCAACCATTCTTAATTGTAATTCTTACAGCTCTGTTGTTGTTGTTGTGGTCTTCAGTCTGAAGACTGGTCTGATGCAGCTCTCCATGCACTCTATCCTGCGTCAGCCTCTTCATCTCTGAATAATTCCTGCAACCTACATCTTTCTGAATCTGTTCACTATATTCATCTTTTGGTCTCCGTTTATAATTTTTACCTGCAACTGTTCCCTCCAGTACTAAACTGGTGATCTCTTGATGTCTCAGAATGTGTCCTATTGACTGATCCCTTCTTTTGGTCAAGCTGTACCACAAATTTCTTATCTCCCCTGTATTCAGTAACTTGTCATTAGTTAATCTACCCATCTAATCTTCAGCATTCTTCTGTAGTACCACATATCAAAAGCTTCTGTTGTCTTCTTGTCTAAACTGAATATTGTCCATGTTGCACTTGCATACATGGCTGCACTCCACTCAAATACTTCCAGAAAAAGGCTTCCTGACACTTAAATCTATACTCAATGTTTCTCTTCTTCCGAAACGCTTTTCTTGTCATTGCCACCATACATCTTATATCCTCTCTACTTTGGTCATAATCAATTATTTTTATGCCCAAATAGAAAAACTCATCTACTGCTTTAAGTGTTTCATTTCTAAATCTAATTCCCTCGGCATCACCTGATTTAATTCAGCTGCATTCCATTATCTGTGTTTTGCTTTTGTTGATGTTCCTCTTATATCCTAAGGAGGGTGGTGGGGAGGGGGTCAACAATGCTGTTAGACAGGAACTTAAAAAAAAAAACTGTCTCTTTCATGTAATATTTTATATGAATGAAGCAAAATTTGTGCACTATGATTTCATAGTGTGATTCATTGCATACTGACACTACAAAAACGTCTCTGAATCAAATGGACATCAAAGGCAAGCATTTTGAGAAGACTGTAATCACATGTCCAACAAGTATGTTTATTCAGTATGGCAAAACAGAATTGCAGTTGGTAGGGTGTTGAATTAGAATGTAAGAGATGGAGAGCTAATTTCTGGCTACAGGGCAGTACTGTAAATATAGCTTATACAAAAATACAAAGGTTGGAACTTTAATAGTGGCAACTATTTATTTACAGCTTGTACAAAATAGATAAGTGTTTCAAAGTTTTACTGACCTCCAAAGTAGTCACCAGCATTGTGTATAACACATTGACAGCGATGTGGAAGTCGTAGTATACTCTTAGCAGTGCCAGTTGTGTCGACAGTTCGAGCGGCACAGTCTATTGCCCGACGAATTTGTAGCAGTTCTGAAGCCAATGCCGTGAAGTGTTTCCTTCAGTTTAGAAATCAACTTGAACTCACAAGGACTTAAATCAGGGAAGTGCTATAGGTAGTATAGCACTTAGCAGCCCCATCAGTCAAATAAATCAGTAACAGCTTGCACTGTACGTACTTGAGCATTGTCCTGCAAAATGATGGTCAGGTCCTGCAGGAAGTGTCATCACTTCTGTCTTATGCTGTTCATTTTTGGAACACAACCTACGACCGGCTTAGAGACAGAAGTGATGAAACTCTCTGCAGGACCTGACCATCATTTTGCAGGACAGTGCTCAAGCACGTAAAGTGCAAACTGTTACTGATTTGTTTGACTGATGAGGCTGCTAAGTGCTGTACCACCTACAGCACTCCCCTGATTTAAGCCCTCATGAGTTCAACTCGATTTCTAATCTGAAGGAAACACTTCATGTCATTCGCTTCAGAACTGCTACAAATTCATCGGGCAATAGACCGCGCCTCTCGAACTTTCAACACAACTGGCACTGCTAAGAGTATCCTACGACTTCCACATCACTGGCAATGGGTTACACAAAATGCTGTCGACTACTTTGAAGGTCAGTAAAACTTTGAAACATGTATCTATTTTGTACGAGCTGTAAATAAATAGTTGTCATTATTAAAGTTCCAACCCTCGTATAAAAGAGATGCTCATGGAATTTGAATAGGCATCTTTGCATAAGGCGATATTTTTTTCATGTAACCATGGTGGATAAATTCAGAGAACTGATATTTAAGCTAAATTGTGCACAAAGTGTGCTGCCCACATTGTGTGTCTTATGTAGGAATCACGAGAATAAAATAAGAAGGATTGGAGTACCTTTGAAGACAGTTAGCCAGTTTTCCCTTGCTCCATATCCATATGCAAAATGAACACAACTAGGAGTGGCTTTTCATGATAGAGTATGCTCTTTGACAAGTGTTGCACAATGGTTTGCAGGATATATTTGTATATCTGTATTTAGATGTGTACTTTTCTGCATATACACTCCAGGAAATGGAAAAAAGAACACATTGACACCGGTGTGTCAGACCCACCATACTTGCTCCGGACACTGCGAGAGGGCTGTACAAGCAATGATCACACGCACGGCACAGCGGACACACCAGGAACCGCGGTGTTGGCCGTCGAATGGCGCTAGCTGCGCAGCATTTGTGCACCGCCGCCGTCAGTGTCAGCCAGTTTGCCGTGGCATACGGAGCTCCATCGCAGTCTTTAACACTGGTAGCATGCCGCGACAGCGTGGACGTGAACCGTATGTGCAGTTGACGGACTTTGAGCGAGGGCGTATAGTGGGCATGCGGGAGGCCGGGTGGACGTACCGCCGAATTGCTCAACACGTGGGGCGTGAGGTCTCCACAGTACATCGATGTTGTCGCCAGTGGTCGGCGGAAGGTGCACGTGCCCGTCGACCTGGGACCGGACCGCAGCGACGCACGGATGCACGCCAAGACCGTAGGATCCTACGCAGTGCCGTAGGGGACCGCACCGCCACTTCCCAGCAAATTAGGGATACTGTTGCTCCTGGGGTATCGGCGAGGACCATTCGCAACCATCTCCATGAAGCTGGGCTACGGTCCCGCACACCGTTAGGCCGTCTTCCGCTCACGCCCCAACATCGTGCAGCCTGCCTCCAGTGGTGTCGCGACAGGCGTGAATGGAGGGACGAATGGAGACGTGTCGTCTTCAGCGATGAGAGTCGCTTCTGCCTTGGTGCCAATGATGGTCGTATGCGTGTTTGGCGCCGTGAAGGTGAGCGCCACAATCAGGACTGCATACGACCGAGGCACACAGAGCCAACACCCGGCATCATGGTGTGGGGAGCGATCTCCTACACTGGCCGTACACCACTGGTGATCGTCGAGGGAACACTGAATAGTGCACGGTACATCCAAACCGTCATCGAACCCATCGTTCTACCATTCCTAGACCGGCAAGGGAACTTGCTGTTCCAACAGGACAATGCACGTCCGCATGTATCCCGTGCCACCCAACGTGCTCTAGAAGGTGTAAGTCAACTACCCTGGCCAGCAAGATCTCCGGATCTGTTCCCCATTGAGCATGTTTGGGACTGGATGAAGCGTCGTCTCACGCGGTCTGCACGTCCAGCACGAACGCTGGTCCAACTGAGGCGCCAGGTGGAAATGGCATGGCAAGCCGTTCCACAGGACTACATCCAGCATCTCTACGATCGTCTCTATGGGAGAATAGCAGCCTGCATTGCTGCGAAAGGTGGATATACACTGTACTAGTGCCGACATTGTGCATGCTCTGTTGCCTGTGTCTATGTGCCTGTGGTTCTGTCAGTGTGATCATGTAATGTATCTGACCCCAGGAATGTGTCAATAAAGTTTCCCCTTCCTGGGACAATGAATTCACGGTGTTCTTATTTCAATTTCCAGGAGTGTATCTTTCAGCCACCACTTGATAATAAGATGTATTTTTGTTTCTTTGTGTGGCTGTCTAGACATTTTTAAATATTATTTCATTTGAATAAATTAACTTTTCTTTATTTTATAAATTTTCAGGTGGTCCTGTATCTGTTTCATGTGCCAGCACTTTATTGGAGTACTGCATGATGACAGGATTTGACTGGTGGGATGTACTGGTATCATTAAGGCCAGAAATAATTGATGCTGTGTGTGAAAGATTCTCAGAAAATTTTAACCGCCAGTCTGCATCCATACAGCAATTCTATTATATTAAACAGTTGAACATTAAGACATCCTTGTACAGGTTATTATAAACTCTTCTTCTCTATATTTTGTTGTGTTGTTTTCGTATGATTGAAGGTATAGAACATTTTAAATGGAAGACGGTTGATCTTCAAAGATGTAAATCTGTGCTTCACTTTCATAGGATCAATAAGGGTACACACTCATGAGCGATTGAACTAGAGATGAGATAGCTTGTAAGTGGAGGGGGGGGGGGGAGGGAGGAAGAGAGAGAGGGAGAGAGAGCGAGAGAGAGAGAGAGAGAGAGAGAGAGAGAGAGAGAGAGAGAGCACTTCTGCCACCACAATGAATGAAGTAGTTTGGTGTGTTTGATCACAGGGGTATTATCAGACCTTATAATGATCATTGGCATGAGAGTAAAGTAAAGGTAAGGAAAGGCAAGATGCATGCTATCAACACACCTTCGACCAAACCCAGATTGTGAAACAACCAGTTATGATGTAATAAATGTACCTAAATGAAGCTGTGGTGGTTCCTATCAAGATTAATGTAAATCAGCTACAAAGCATAAAATGATCAAGATTATTTCAAGGATATGTTTTAACCCAGACTGAGATACTGACAGCCCAAGAACTTGCCCATAATTAATGTGGCCTCCTACAACCATATCCATTGAACAATAGCCTGCCGAGCCTAAAGAATTTGGTGAGGCATATGTCCACTATGAAATATTGGAAGAGCAGGCCTCACAGTAGATTCAGTTCATCTCTTATTTTTGCTATATGTCATGGTTGGACATCCACATGATCAGTTCACATGCTGAATGCGTGCCAGCAAAGGATCATCCTTTATGGTTAGTAATTGCCAGGTAATTAGTCAGTTTTCTAGTGCAAAATAAATGTGAACTGTATGGAAAGTTGTAGACCTCTTCTTTCCTCACCATCTGCAATGCAGGATGCGGAGTAGCCTTTTTACATCTTTTTACCAAAGTAATTGGCTTGTTTAAATGCCTATTAACCTGGGTAATGTAATCTATTTTGTATGAGATGATTATAACATGATTCTATTTTATAAAATTAGCCTAAAGTGAGGGTTCACAATTAAACTGCAGAGTACACAGAAATTTTAAATAGCCTGTAGTTGTCAGTCGTATGAATGTACTGTGACATTACCATAGCAGTATTTTTCATAAATTATCAAGTGTTATGTTATTAAGTATGAAATTAATATCGAAGGCTAAATTTAATTTGTGCAGGTTGTCAATGAATGGGCAGTCAAAAGCAGCTGATCTCACATCTCTACTTATGTTGCACTCTGTTGCAACAGCATTTAAATCATTATTACGACCATCTGATCTTTCAAATCATGAGAAAGGTCCTGCAGAAAGCTTGGCAAGTATGTTGAACTAATGAACAGAAAATATATTTTTAGTCAAAAAACTGTTAACAGCTTCCTCTTTTTTTCTTTAAATTTTTTACAGTTGTAAGGAATGTATGTAGTTGCACTAGGAGCAAGTACTTGTGTGGAGATTTGATACTTAATTTATTATGTATTCAGAGAGAAGGAGAGAATGAGGAAGAAAGATGGGAAGAGATGGGCTTAGTACCTAATATTCTTGATATCTCCCATTTAAGCTGAAGACGTAATTTTGATAACATCAACAAATTTTCAGAGAACATACATTGATATGCATTTCATAAAACTTTAGGTATTACAACCAGGTACAAAGTTTTTGGCCACAATCTCTTGTTCTGTGGGTGTAGTCTTTGGCCTGTGGGTGTGAAGAGGAAGAGAGGAGGCAGTGAATGTTGAATAAAGTGAGTTCCTAACCTTCCTGACATACATCTGGCTTTCTTGAAATGTGTAGTCATATTATGGAAGTGGAGTAAGGTCTGAAAATAATGTGTGTAAGTGTATGAATGAGGGACAGTTACCTTCAATATTTTCACATTGCAACTACGGTCAATTCCAAACCTGAAAGTAATGGCTCATGTAGTGTGTAATGGATCACTAGAGACCTGACCGGTGATACCTTTGTTTGATTCTACCTGAAGTCCTCATGTATCCTAAGTGACTAGATGTTAAATGCATCTTGGAAATAACTTAAAATAGCTGACTGTAGGTGAGCTGGAATGACAGGCTCCATTGAATCATAGTGTTGTGGGTTGGCAGGAGAGCCAACACCATGTTACTAGAGGAAGCCGAAAGGCACGCATTTTAGCTCACGCAGGCTGGTGTGAGGTCTGGAACAGGTCAAGGAAATTAGAATTTAGAAAAAACGGACGTAGCTTGTGGAATACTTAACTTTAATCCATAAATGGTGAACGTCGCTCTTGACGGTACATTATTCATAATATTAATGGTAACTGGTAATGGCGCCTTGCTAGGTCGTAGCAAATGATGTAGCTGAAGGCTATGCTAACTATCGTCTCGGCAAATGAGACCGTATTTTGTCAGTGAACCACCGCTAGCAATGTCGGTTGTACAACTGGGGCGAGTGCTAGGAAGTCTCTCTAGACCTGCTGTGTGGCGACGCTCGGTCTGCAATCACTGATAGTGGCGACACGCGGGTCCGACGTATACTAACGGACCGCGGCCGATTTAAAGGCTACCACCTAGCAAGTGTGGTGTCTGGCGGTGACACCACACATAGTTCCTCTTATTCAATATTCTGTTTATTAATTGGAATATTTCTTTTGTCAGTTCCTCATTTTTCCAGGCTTGTGTGGTTTTCAGCAATGCTGGATCCTCCGTGTCTTTAACAGCAGTGTCATTTAATGCAGTGAAGACTGAGATTTTGTTATCTTTATTTAGCATACAATATCCAAAAGTATTGTGTGTTAAATAACTGTAACAATCACCTTCACAACTGCTCCCCCAGTCCATATAATGGATAGTATTAGACCGTGATTTCATCCACACTGTTATGTTCCAATAAAAGATTCCTTGAAGTTGGTGTCCTTGTGTTTGCATGCGCCTTTGTGTACCACTATGATGATGTACTCCTGAAGCCTAAGTTCCCATCTCACCAGTCGATCCCATAGACCCTCAGGCTAGTCAACCAGCATAGAGAATGATGGTCCATCATGACAGTCAATCATTTGCCAAATAAATATGTTGAGCAGGATGGTACAGTGGTTAGAACACCGGGATTGCATTCGGGAGGATGATGGTTCCAATCCCTGTCTTCCCATCCAAGTTTAAGTTATTGATTATTGCCATAGATTACTCCACTCAAATGCTGGGATAATTCCTTTCAGAAGGGCATGGCCGATTTCCTTCCACATTCTTTTTCTAATCCGAGTTTGTGCTCCATCTCTGCTTAATGACCTTGCTGTCAGCCAGACGTTTTTTAATCTCCCCCCCCCCCCCCCCCTTAAAAAAAAAAAAATACTGGAACTTTTTGATGGCCAAAACAATTGCAAGGCACTCTTTCTCAGTGGTAGACTAACTTAATTGTGGACTTTGAGAGTACTTCAGAAGTGTAAGAGATCACCTTTTCGTAATCTTATTGAATTTGCACAAGAACTGCACATGTCTCATACAATTCTATGACTGGAGAACATGTTAGTGCCTCTTTTTTTCTGTCATTAATCTTATTACTGGTCTGATGTGGCCTGCCACAAAATGAATTTCTCTCCTGTGCCAACCTCTTCACCTCAGAGTACCACTTACAACCTTCATCCTCAATTATTTGCTGGATGTATTCCAAACTATGTCTTCCCCTGCAGTTTTTGCCTTCTACAGCTCTCTCTAGTACCATGGAAGTCATTCTGTGATGTCTTAACAGATGTCCTATCATCCTGTCCCTTCTCCTTCTCAGTGTTTCCCACATATTCCTTTCCTCTCCGATTCTGTGTAGAATCTCCTCATTCCTTACCTTATTGGTCCACCTAATTTTCAACATTAACCTTAGCACCACATCTCAAATGCTTCGATTCTCTTCCGTTCCGGTTTTCCCGCAGTCCATGTTTTACTACCATATAATGCTGTGCTCCATACATACATTCTCAGAAATTTCTTCCTCAAATTAAGTCCTATGTTTGATACTAGTAGACTTCTCTTGGCCAGGAATGCCCTTTTTGCCAGGGTTAGTCTGTTTTTGATGTCCTCCTTGCTCCATCCGTCATTGGTTATTTTGGTGCCCATGTAGCAGAATTCCTTAACTTCATGTACCTCATGACTATCAATTGTGATGTTAAGTTTCTCACTGTTCCCATTTCTGCTACTTCACATTACATTTGTCTTTCTGTCTTTTACTCTCAATCAATATTTTGCGCTCTTTAGATTGTTCACCTCCATTCAGCATATCACGTAATTCTTCTCCACTTTTACTCAGGATGGCAATGTCATCAGCAAATCATATCATCGATATCCTTTCTCCTTGAATTTTAATTCCACTCCTGAACATTTCATTTATTTACAACATTGCTTTTTCGATGTACAGGATGAGCAGTAGGGAGGAAAGACTACATCCCTGTCTTCTACCCTTTTTCATCTGAGCACTTCATCCTTGGTCATCCGCTCTTTTTATTCCCTCTTGGCTCTATTACATATTGTGTATTATCATATTACCCATCTCTCCGTACAGCTTACACCTATTTTTCTCAGAATTTTGAACATCTTGCACCATTTTACGTTGTCAAATGCTTCTTCCAGGTCAACAAATCATATGAGTGTGTCTTGATTTTTCTTTAGTCTTGCTTCCATTATCAACTGCAGTGTCAGAATTGCCTCTCCCATGCCTATACCTTTTCTAAAGCCAAACTGATCATCATCTAGCATGTTCTCAATTTTCTTTTCCATTCTTCTGTATATTATTCTTGTTAGTAACTTGGATGCATGAGTTGTTAAGCTGATTGTGCAATAATTCTTGCACTTGTCAGCTCTTGCAGTCTTCGGAATTGTGTGGATGATATTTTTCCGAAAGTCAGATGGTATGTCGCTGGACTCATATTTCTACACACCAACATGAATAATAACTTTGTTGCCACTTCTCCCAATGATTTTAGACATTGTGATGGAATGTCATCTATCTCTTCTGCCTTATTGGCTCTTAAGTCCTCTGAAGGTTGCTTAAATTCTGATTCTAATATGGGATCCCCTATCTCTTCTAAATCAACTCCTGTCTCTTCAATCACACCAGAAAAATCTTCCCCCCTCATACAGGCCTTCAATGTACTCTTTTCACCTACCTGCTTCCCCCTCTGCATTTTACAGTGGAATTCCCATTGCACTCTTAATGTTATCACCCTTGCCTTTTAGATCACCGAAGGTTATTTTGACTTCCTGTATGCTGAGTCAGTCCTTACAACAGTCATTTCTTTTCAATTTCTTCAGATTTTTCTTGCAGCCACTTCATCTTAGCTTCCCTGAACTTTCTACTTATTTCATTCCTCAGCAACTTGTATTACTGTATTCCTGATTTTCCCTGAACAATTTTGTACTTCCTTCTTTCAACGATCAACTGAAGTATTTCTTCTGTTACCCATAGGTTCTTTGCAGTTACCTCCTTTGTGCTTATGTTTTTCTTTCTAACTTCTGTGATTGCCCTTTTTAGAGAGATCCATTCCTCCTCAATTGTACCGGCTACTGAGCTATTCCTTATTGCTGTATCTATAGCCTTAGAGAACTTCAAGCATGTCTTGTCATCCCTTAATACTTCTGTATCCTGCTTCCTTGCTTATTGATTCTTCCTGACTAATCTCTTGAACTTCAGCATACTCTTCATCAGCGCTACATTGTGATCCGAGTTTATATCTGCTGCTGGATACACCTTACAATCCAGCTACTGATTTCAGAATTTCTGTCTGACCATGATGTAATCTAACTGAAATCTTCCCGTATCACCCGGTCTTTTCCAAGTATACCTCCTCCTCTTGTGATTCTTGAACAGAGTATTCATTATTATTAGCAGAAATTTATTACAGAACTCAATGCCTTATTAAGGACATGGAAAGATGTTTCTTGCACCTCATTCCAGGAAAATTTGTTGTCTCCATGCAGTAGTTCTTGCAAGGTATGTGCCTTGGTACAGAAGTTCTCTATGTATTGCTCATTGTACAAGCACATTCCAAGAAAACTTCTCATGTCATGAATGTGCCGAGGAGATGAAAAATCTGTGACCGCACTTATTTTCTCTGGATCGGGCTAGTCCACTTCGCCATTAACTAGATGCCCCAAGATCTTTATTTCTTGGGCAGTGAAGAGGCACATTTTTGGATTTGGGCAGAGGCCTGCTGCCTGAACACACTTCAATATGGTTGTCAGGTGGCTTAGATGTTCTTCAGATATCTTTGAAAAAAGGACAGTGTCATGCAGATAGTAAAGACACCTCATCCATTTAAGATGTCGAAGCAAGTTGACCATCAAATGCTCGAAGATGACAGGAGCATTACACGGTCCAAATGGCATAACTTTGAACTCATAAAGGCCATTAGGTGTTATGGAGAGCCAGACTTTTTCCCAGTCATCTTTGTCAGCCATGATTTGCCAGTACTCTTGCTGCAGATCCATAGTTACAATATACTTTGCTAGTTTCACACAGTCCAGGATATCATAAGTGTGTGGCAGTTGGTAGTAATTTTGGTCGGTCATCCATAGTTGATGCAGGAACACCAGGTGCTGCATTTCTTTGTGCAAGGTTCAAGGACCCTCTGAAGGTTCAGTGATGTCATCCTGCCACATCTTCTCCACTTCTTCCTGCATTATGTGTTGTTCAACTGGCAACACCATAAATGTTGCTGGATGGTTGGTGGATTATCTCCAGTGTTAGTACAGTGTTTTACCATGGGCCACTTAGTCTGTTTTTTCTCCACTCCAGATTTGAAAGCATCCAAAAAGTGGAGCATAACAGCTAACACTCACCAGCATTGTTCCTTGGTCAGGTTAGATCCTGTTTGAAGTTCAATAACAGCTACCTCCACTCCATTGTCTGTAGTGGCAGCAGAGCATGATTCTTCATTGATGACACTGAGCTGTGCATCCTGGACTGGTCTGGTTTTTCATACTCACACACCTTTAGGGATGGGTTGTGGTGACTCAAGACAGTTAGTAACCCAAAGTTCTCCTTGGCCATCTGCAGTGCTCTGTTGTGCCTTACGTGATAGGTAAAGCTTCACAGTTTGACTGAGCACTTAATTTGATGACTGGAACTCGTATTGGTGATGGTGGTGGGATAACATGTCTTCAGTGCAAACAACCACCTAGAACAATCTTTTGCAACGTGTGCTTGTTGGAATTCCGTCACCAATTTGGAACTCTGATTTCTCAGTCTTTGACTGCTTGTGATGCCTGCAAGAAGTCCCATCAGAGAATAACATTATAACTATATTTTGTTAAAAGACAAATTTGAAGGGCTGTATTCTGTCATTGATAGTTATTTTTGCAATACATGTTCCTGGCAGCTGGAAGTGTTTCCCATTTGTAACATTCAGCACATTCACTTCTGTATCCCGGAACATAATCTTCTTTAGATGGCTACAATAAGCATTCAACATTACTGAAAAAGAAACCCCTGTGTTGACTACTGCATGGACAGGATGGCTGTTGATGGTGATGTCAGTGAGATTTTCTGACATCTTGGTAATGTTTTTCTGTGGAGAATTGTTATCTGTGGCAGCTTTGCCTGCATAGGTGGTTGGTTCACATAGTTTCCCTGAATTCAGCAGGTAGGTGATTGGCTGGTACCTCTGCACAGCAACAAGGAACAGCTTTGGCATGTTAGGGAGCTACCTCACCCGGCATATGTCAATTGGCTTTGTCCCACAGGTTGATTATAATCATCTGCAGTTGACTAGCATGAATAGAACTGTTGTGATGGCTGATGTCTGGCCGCATGATAGTTGTCAAACATTCCTCTTCTTTCTCTGCAGTTGCATATAATGTGTCCAGGGCATCCATTGTGGAAACACCGGTGATTTGACTTCTGTCCTCCATATGTCTTTTCTTGTGTGGAGGAGTTGGTTGTACCTGCACTGGACGGATGCTTGTTTGTCGTTTGATAGCTGTGGCGTTAGTCTGATTTGGCTTGTTTGTAACTGGTCTCACAGTCTGGCTGCCATAAACTTTTGTATCTTTTCTCTTACTACCTGGCACATGGGGGAGGCAAGGACATGCTGGTCTTCCACAACTGGCATAGGAACCACTTCCAGGAGTTGGAGTTGGTCATACTCCTTTTATCCAACTCTCCCCCCTTCCCCCCCCCCCCCCCCCTTCAATGTGTAGACACCACTTGAATAATTGCTTTTTGTTCTGACAGCCTTCACCAGAAAAACTTGGTAAATAGATTATGCGAATCCTTTCTTTCAAGTGTGAGATTTTGTTTTCTGTCATACTCGGATTGACAATGTGACACAAGGGCAAAGCATTCTTTATGTAAGACTGTGTCATGTCCCCATAAGATTGGGTTCCCTTCTTTGATTGTTCTTCAGCTAAGCGAACTTGCTGCTGATTGTCACCAAATGTTTTCTTCAGTTTGTACCATCCACCAAGTTTTTGATCATTGTTCTCAAATAACTGCTGGGCTGTACCATCCAAATAAAAGTACACATTTTCCAAACACATCATGTCATCCCATCTCTTGTATTTCATGATTTGGTCAAATCCTGTCAGCTGTCTTGTTGAGTCCTGACTATTGTCTGGAAAATGCAGATGGATGCCTGATGTGGAGCTGACTTACAGCTGTTTTGGTATGAATTGGTCTCCTGAATAGATGGACCTTGAGAACGATTTACTACTTGTATTCTGGTTCCTGTCCATGTAGGCAACAGCTGTTACACTGCCTATCTAGAGTCTTGGTGATGTAGATGTTTTGAAGTAGCGCCGTCTCTGCAGAACACTGTCTTATCATAACTACAATGAAATCAAAATCTGAAAGCAGGGTCATCAGTGAAGTACAACACTCAGCACTGAAACACATGTCACACTTCAAGCACTGTTATTTATACAGATGTTGAGTTGTCCAGGATATGAAAATATTAGAAACATAAGAAATTTTGAGAACATTCCAGAAATGATAAATACTAAGTAGCAAATATGAGGGTTGGAACTTAAATAGTGGCAACTATTTATTCGCAGCCGATACAAAAGAGTTACATGTTTGCACCTGTTACTGTGCTTCAAAGTAGTCACCAACATTCTGTAGAACCCATTGCCAGCGATGTGGAAGGTGTAGTATACCATTAACAGAGCCTGTTCTGTTGATGGTGCAAATGGAGTGGTCTACTGCCTGTCAGATCTGTGGAACAGTTCCGAAACGAATGCCATGAAGTCAAAACTGAAATGCCAGTCCAACGAATGGCGTCATTATGGGTCGAATTGTAAGTCGAAAGTGCATCAGAGTCCCAGTATGGTGAAAGTTATAGTGATTCTTGACTACAACTATGATGGTGTTATCCTAACCCATTATGTTCCTCCATGGCAGACCATCAGTGCACAGTATTACTGTTTGCTTTTGGAGCATCACTTGCAACAAGCTTTGCAAAAGAATCAGCGACACTTTCTGCGCAACCCACCCATCATTTTGCATGACAATACACGGGTGCATACAGCGCAAGTTGTGGCTGCTCCTGTTCGGTCGATGGGACTGGGAAGTACTGTACCATCCACCATACTCCCCGGATGTAAGTCCTTGTGACTTTGATTTGATTCCAAAGATCAAGGAACCACTTAGTGGCATTCGCTTCAGAACTGTTCCAGAGATTCGTCAGGCAGTAGACCGCTCCATTCGCACCATCAACAGAACAGGCTCTGCTAACGGTATTGTACGCCTTCCACATCACTGGCAATGGGTTCTACACAACGCTGGTGACTACTTTGAAGGACAGTAACAGGTGCAAACATGTAACTCCTTTGTATCAGTTGTGAATAAATAGTTGCCACTATTTAAGTTCCAACCCTGTTATTTGCTATTTATCAGGTATGAGCTGGTGACCCACAGTATACCAGTAATGCTAACTGCTACTCCACACTGAATGCAACATTGCTTGTGGCAAAATTTTGAAAAGGATGGATTTAAGAATAATTCTTGTGTTGTGATGGGGATGGAATTGTGTCTCAAGAAATAGAGTGGTTCAATTGCAGAAAACACTAAAGGAAAAATAATATCATTCTGATACTTCTATTGCGATTGTTACACTTAACTGGTGACAGGAAATGGCATTGTGCTACTTTGAACATATTAAATATGAATAAAGAATGTAAACCGTAACTATTAGTATTATTAGGCAAATAAAGTGTAATACTGATTGCTAATGAGACTGCTAAATATGTGTGTGTGTGTGTGTGTGTGATAGAAATGCTTTTTAGATAATAGAGCTCAATCTTTTAATATTATTTCACAGAGAGATGGATACAACTTGCTGTTCAGCAGCTAGAAAGGAAGAGCAGAGTATTACCAACTTTTGTAAAAGTGGCAAGTTTATGAGGTCAGATTATTCAAGCTAGGCAACAGAGGATACTGAATTGATTTTCAGTATCATCTACCTCTACATCTACATTTATACTCCTCAAGCCACCCAACAGTGTGTGGCGGAGGGCACGTTACATGCCACTGTCATTACCTCCCTTTCCTGTTCCAGTCGCCTATGGTTCGTGGGAAGAACGACTGCCGGAAAGCCTCCGTGCGTGCTCGAATCTCTCTAATTTTACATTCTTGATCTCCTTGGGAGGTATAAGTAGAGGAAAGCAATATATTCAATACCTGGAAACGCACCCTCTCGAAACCTGGACAGCAAGCTACACTGCGATGCAGAGCGCCTCTCTTGCAGAGTCTGCCACTTGAGTTTGCTAAACATCTCCGTAACGCTATCACGCATACCAAATAACTCTGTGATGAAACGTGCCGCTCTTCTCTGGATCTTCTCTATCTCTTCTGTCAATCTGATCTGGTACAGATCCCACACTGATGAGTAATACTCAAGTATAGGTCGAACGAGCATTTTGTAAGCCACCTCCATTGTTGATGGACTACATTTTCTAAGGACTCTCCCAATGAATCTCAACCTGGCACCCGCTTAACCAACAGTTAATTTTATATGATCATTCCACTTCAAATCGTTCTGTACGCATACTCCCAGATATTTTACAGAAGTAACTGCTACTAGTGTTTGTTCTGCTATCATATAATCTTACAATAAAGGATCCTTCTTTCTATGTATTTGCAATACATTACATTTGTATATGTTAAGGGTCAGTTGCCACTCCCTGCACCAAGTGCCTATCTGCTGCAGATCTTCCTGCATTTCACTGCATTTTTCTAATGCTGCAACTTCTCTGTATACTACAGCATCATCCGCGAAAAGCTGCATGGAACTTCCGACACTATCTACTAGGTCATTTATATATATATATATATATATTGTAAAAAGCAATGGTCCCATAACACACCCCTGTGGCACGCCAGAGGCTACTTTAACGTCTGTAGACGTCTCTCCATTGAGAACAACATGCTGTGTTTTGTGTGCTAAAAACTCTTCAATCCAGCCACACAGCTGGTCTGATATTCCGTAAGCTCTTACTTTGTTTATCAGGCGACAGTGCGAAACTGTATTGAACGCCTTCCGGAAGTCAAGAAAATGGCATCTATCTGGGAGTCTGTATCTAATATTTTCTGGGTCTCATGAACAAATAAAGCGAATTGGGTCTCACACGATCGCTGTTTTTGGAATCCATGTTGATTCCTACAAAGTAGATTCCAGGTTTCCAGAAATGACATGATACACGAGCAAAAAACATGTTCTAAAATTCTGCAACAGATCGATGTCAGAGATATAGGCCTGTAGTTTTGCGCATCTGCTCGATGACCCTTCTTGAAACCTGGAACTACCTGTGCTCTTTTCCAATCATTTGGAACCTTCCGTTCCTCTAGAGACTTGCGGTACACAGCTGTTAGAAGGGGGCCAAGTTCTTTCGCGTACTCTGTGTAGAATCGAGTTGGTATCCCGTCAGGTCCAGTGGACTTTCCTCTGTTGAGTGATTTCAGTTGCTTTTCTATTCCTTGGACACTTATTTCGATGTCAGCCATTTTTTCGTTCGTGCGGTCTTCCTCTGTGAAACAGCTTTGGAAAAATGTGTTTAGTATTTCAGCTTTACACGTGTCATCCTCTGTTTCAATGCCGTTATCACCCCGTAGTGTCTGGATATGCTGTTTCGATCCACTTACTGATTTAACGTAAGACCAGAACTTCCTAGGATTTTCTGTCAGGTCGGTACATAGAATTTTACTTTCGAATTCACTGAACGCTTCATGTATAGCCCTCCTTACGCTAACTTTGACATTGTTTAGCTTCTGTTTGTTTGAGAGGTTTTGGCTGTGTCATCTACATCTACATGTATACCCCACCAGCCCCTGTATGATGTAAGGTAGAGGGTACCATGTACTAGTAGTAGTCATCTCCTTTCCTGTTCCACTCGCAAATTCAGTGAGGGAAAAACGCTTTGGGGTCCTTAATGTGAAAGGCACATTGGCAGCAATAGAATCATTCTGTACTTAGCCTCAAATGCTGGTTGTCTAAATTTTCACAATAGTGCCTCACAAAAGAGCATCATCTTCCCTCTTGGGATTCCCATTTCAGTTCATGAAACACCTCCATAACACTCTTGTGTTGATTGAATCTACTGATAAAAATGTGGCAGCACACTTAAGAATTGCTTCAGCTTTTTCTCCAATCAGTACTCAAGAGTGGGTCACGAAAGTGTTCTGTTTGTGATATCCTTTGTACATGAGCTACACTTCCCTAAAATTCTCCCAAGAAACCAAAGTTGGCCATTTGCCTCCCCTACTACCATCCTAATGTGCTCATTATATTTCCTCAGTATTTAATTACCGTGACTGTGTCTAGCCATGCTCTACTAATATTGCATTTGAACATTACAGAAACCTTTTTCCTACTCACCTTTGTTAACTTAAATTTTTCCACATTTAGAGCAAGCTACCATTCCTTACACCAACTAGAAATCCGCTATGTTATTCTATATTCTCCTACAGTAACTCAATGATAATACTTTCCCATACACCACAGCATCAGCAGCAAACAGGTAGAGATTGCCGGTGAGCGGCTTACCAAATCTGTCAGATCATTTACGTTTTTAGAGATCAAGAGCAGACGTATCATACTTCCTTGGGGCACTCCCTGACGATACGCTTGTCTTGATGAACACTCACCATTGAGGACAACATATTGGGTTCTATTACTTAAGGAGTTTATGAGACACTCACATATCTGGGAACCTATTCTGTATGCCTGTGCCTTCATTAACAATCAGCAGTAGGGCACCATGTCAAACACTTTCCAGAATTGAGGAATAAGGAATCTGCCTGTTGCTCTTCATTCATGATTCATAGTATATCATTTGAGAAAAGAGTAAGCTGATTTCCGCGCGAGCGATGCTTTCTAAATCTGTGCTGATTTGTGGACAGAAGATTTTCTATCTCAAGGAAATTTAATATATTCAAAGTTAGTATATGTTCCAAAATTCTGCAGCATACTGGTGTTAAGGATATGGTTATGTAATTTTGCAGGTTCTTTCTTTTACCTTTATTATATACAGGACACACTTGTGCTTTTTTCCACTCTCTTGGGACTATGTGCTGGGTGAGAGATTTGCAATAAATGCCAGCTAAGCAAGGGGCTAATGCTTGCTGTTGAGTGCTCTCTGTAAAACCGAGTTGAGATACCATCCATACCTGGCAAGTTATTTGCTTTGAACTGTTTCAGTTGCATCTCATCATCAGGAATGACTATGTCTGTGTCCTTCACATGGGAGTCTGTGTGATGTTCAAACAGTGATATGTCTGTATGAACTCCCTGTGTATGTGATTTTTTTTAAGTCAAAATTTGAAAGTGCAGCCTTCCTTTCACTGTCTTCTATGACCATAGAAGACTGGTCGATGAGTAATTTATGTAGGATCAGAAGTTTCTCAGGTTCTAATAAGACCCTTCACGAATGTATGGCAGTGAAAGTTGTATGCTTCAGTATCAGTCTTTGTACAGGTACAAGAATTTCTACAAACTTTTGGCTGTCAACATTTCCACAATATTTTTTGACATGAGGATGCAACAATCTCTGCATCCTCAAGAAGGTCTTTTCTGTCCTTGTTCAACTTACTTGGCACATATTTCTCCAGTGTATGATTTACAATCCATTTCAACTTTGTGTTCATCATGTGGAGCTAAATGACATCTGTTCACTGTCTAACAAGGAGAGGTCCCCAGCGGTGCGATCAACTTTCTGAAGCTATCTGTATGGTTATGTACGTTAAGAGCCCAGGTATCACACACTGCAGCTATTCAACCTGGTGAGACCTTATTTCGGGTAGTTGACAAAAAAAAAATTTCATACTTTTGCGTCATACTCAGTAGCCTTGAAAAATTGAATTGTGCAATCTGGTTGCATGGTGTAATGGACTGGGTAACAGCTTTGCATGCAGGAGGTTGTTGGTTTGAATCTCATCAGGTGCAGTAAATCTTTACCGCAATGACTTTGATCATAATTTTCATTCAATTAATTTATTTAACTGTAATTTTTAATTCCATTCCTTTGTCTCATAATTTTGATTCATTTGCTCTCATTTTTCTTTCTATCATTATTTCTCTACTTGAAACCTTTGTTCATGTGTTTTTAATTAATTTTACGTATTAATTTCAATTTCATTTCTTATCTTTTATCACCTTGTTTCCTCGTCCACATTATTGTGTTCATTATATCTATTTCTCATTTCGTTTTACTTGAATTCATTTTAGTTATAAAGCTGTCTTTCATTTAAATTTTCATCTGTGTTATTTTGTCCATAATGCAATATGTGTTTAGGTTATGTTTTAAATGTGTGTTAAAAAAAACTGCACATCTGGTAACAAAAATGCATTTTTCTCACCATTGCACAAATATAAATAGATTATTTTGCCATTTGTTTTTTAACTATAGATGGGAATTTTGAAATAAATTAGTATTATAATCAGTGACATCTCGTGAATAGATTTGGTGGGTGTGCTGTTCTCTTGATCACCAAGTTGAAGAGCAAGGGGGAGGGTGGTTGAGAAAGGGGGAAGCAGTTGCAGTGGCAGTACTGTCAATGTGTTTTCTGATGGCCCATCTGCTATGGTTAAAAATAAATAAATAAATAAAAAGGTCTGGCAGAAATACAGAAATCATTCAGCAATCACTTCCCATAACAAGTAGAACAAACTGTATAGAAACTCAACAGACAAATTTTCAGACGGCTAGTCTGTTGCGATTTTTATAGTTTTTAATAACCATTTCAAAAACCACCTTCTGACCTATATTGGCAATTTTATCTACTATGAATGGATCTACTGCTTTGTATGGAAGAAGACAGGGCGCTCAGAGATTAGAAAAATATTTTACATGGTTTAATATTAAAGATACTTCTTTGCAAAACCAAATTTAATACCCGAGCATAGCAGAGAATAGAGAGAGCTTTCAGTTATCTTGACAGAACCTGAGTCTCCAGGTCATTAATATAAGCACTCGTTCTTGATACACCATTATACATCTGGCTGACCAACTTCTCTGCAGTGGCAAATTCATCAACAATGTGTTTGACTTTAGCAAACAAACTATTAGCTGTTCTGTCTTTCCTGACGTCTGTAAAACCTACTAATCTTTCATTTGCATTGTCTTTATGAACATAACATAGAGCTATTAGCAATTACAGTTCACACAATATGTCAGAAGTTTCGTCAAGTATTAACGGTTACAACATCTGATGATTTTATTTCTTGTTTCAGGTTTTTTTTTATTTTTTTACCTCAGAAGTACTTTTAATAATGTCATTTAGTATAGTCGCGGAAGTGCCTCAAAATACTGTAGGTGAACTCAAGTGCGCCTATAACAAGAGGCCATAGTTTTTCACAACATTTAGTAATTACAGCTAATTTCTTTTGTTAATAGAAACAGGTGACTTATTGTGTCCTTGGAATGGGAGGTCTTATTTAGCTAAATAACATATTGCATCAGTCAGCCTTTTAAAAATTCACCTGTGCCTTTTAACATGTTTGTTCGACTGGGTAATTTTTTTTTGATGCTGCTCGTGTAATAATATGTCAAATCTGTCCTCCCCAAACATTTTTATCTGTGAAAATGACTGAATGTCATTTCGAATGTCTTTGTTGCCCAGCTGACACCGATTTTTCTCTGGAAAACTGAAAACATGGCTAAGGAAAGAAAATAGTTTCACACTTTTTGAGTCGCTTCACATAACTCTGCAGGACTGATCTTCTTTCATCTCTAACTGAGCTCTGTATGTTCAATATTTTGCTCAGTTTTCTGAACCCACTCATAGTTTTTCCTGAAACATGTCAAAGATTTTATTATTACAGCCCATCAGGTGGGATACATTGGAATCAGTTGTCAAGCTTTTGGTTTTGGATTCGTCTCATCAACACCAGATGATATCACGACATCTGCATACACATTTTTCCTTTTTGCAGATTCTAGAATTATATTTGAGATGTCTTTCGCCATTGCCAGTACATTGCACAATGGATCATAGATTCTTGAAACTTCCTGTAGTGCCAAATCCAAACAATGATTGCTGCAGTGAATGTAACAACTCTTTGGCTGATCTTGAAGAAGAGTTTCCTTCAAACTTTTGTTCCACCCAGATGTATTAGCTGCACCATCAAAACAGTGGGCACGTAGAAGCCCAATTTCTAGTGACAGTCTTAGAAGGATGTCTTTAAACAGTAGTTGACAGTGTTTGTGCCTTGGAGTCCAGTGAACTATATAAACCAAGTAAAAGTTCTTTTATTTCAAGCGTCTCGGGGTCAACACAAAGAGTGAACTGCTCCTGGCCAGCCGTGTCCATTGTTGAATCTGGCATAATTCTGTAAAATGCAGAATTTTTTATTTGCTGCCCAATTTCTCGCTGAACCATGGGAGCCAAAATTTCCAGTACTTCATTTTGTTTCACTGGTGCCGACCAAGTGTCACAACATTTCAGCCATATCTTCAGTTCTGCCACATCATTCTTCCTCTCATCAAGAAGAGTCATGAGGTTCCCAGAGACTGTCATGACCTCTCAGCACATTTCTTCTTTGAGCCAGGAACCTGACTGAACTGATAATTACCAGTAAAGCAGTTCTAGCGTTCTCCTGATCAGTCAGCAGATGTCACGCGACTTGGGCAGTCACAGGTGTGCTATTTTCATGCTTCTGAATAATTGTGAGAGACTTTCGATGAAAAAGACTCAGCTCATGTGCCTTGAACTTTTCTGTAGTTTTTTTCCAGTTACAGAAACCTTCTTTAAGAAAAGCCGTATCTTTCTGTGGCCTTGTATTGTTCAGTGAGTGGATGGACTGAATGCAGTTATAGCAGAAAACCCTGCCACTCTTTTCTACATAATGTAGCCATGGATAAGCCACAAGCCAATCTGATTTACAGGATCTTTCATTCCTTCCTGGAAACTTATGCTTCTCTGATTGGTGAAATTTTATTTCAAAAATAGGTATACTTGAACTAGAGCCCATTATGTTTTCATGTAAGAATGGGGTGTCTGCATGCTTTGACAGTCCTATGCCACAACTTTTATGTCCACTGCCTCTACCTGAAATTGTTAAGGATAAAAACGTGCAACATGACATATCTTACACACATCACACGAACATAAAAATAGCTTTGAACAAGCAAAGTACGTTAATGGGGAGCACGTAATATAATAGCACTAGGATAGGAAGACACACTTGTAGTTGACCATAAAATACAGGGTGTTCCATTTACCTGATGACCGCCTGTGCGGCGCAGTGGATGCTGGGCAGCGAGCACTCAGTTGCTCAGCAATCAGATGCCGTATCATCCGTCTACTGCTGCGGTGTGACATGACTGCATTTAAAATATAAGCAAATAAATTTTGTACTCACCCATGTTATGCAAGGAGATGCTGGAACCACCTACCATTATTTTCTGTGCATTTCTGATATATACTCAAGAAATTATTAATCACACAATGTAATTCTCTCTGAGATATTGAATTTCTTGATTCATAGATATTATTCTTGAGTTCCTCTAGCATGTGAGGATTTGTTGTGTACACTTTGTCCTTCAGTATACCCCACAAGTAAAAATCGCATGGAGTGAAATCAGTACTTCTAGCGGGCCAGATATTGTTACTAATCACTCTTTCATCGAACACATCATGCAGTGCTTGCAAAGGAACATTGGCCATATGAGCCCTTGCCAAATCCTGTTGAAAAAATGTGAAGCTTCGTTCTCTTTCACTCAGTTCATTAAAAAAGGGTCGCAAAATGTTTTGTACATATCTTTCACTTGTAACTGTGTCATTAAAAAAATTGGTCCTATTATTCTGTCATCACTAACTTCGCAACACGCCCATATTTTCTGATCATGAAGGGGTTCCTCATGAAGCACAACAGGTTTATCTATGCTCCAATGTTGACAGTTTTGGGAATTAACATACCTGTATAAATGGAACCAAGCCATGTCTGAAAACAGAATGAGGTAAGGGTCCATTTCACTGTCATGCACTTGTTTTAAAACCCATTCACAAACTACTGATACTTTGTAGAGCCTTAGCGAAAGCAGCTCAGCACCTCTTTTCCAGAGGTGCACAATATTTGTTTTATCTGCAAAAGACATTTCATTAATTTGTGAACTGCATCACAACTTGGAACTCGAACACCTGCAAACTTCTGTTCAAACAGTCTCCGAACAGTACAAGTGGAATTTGTACACACATACAAATCATAAACAAACACTTGTTGTGGAATTGAATAGTTTGCTCTAGACATTGTTGTGTTCGCAAATTTCACTGTTATGCTCGTGATGCCTGTTTCACTGCTTGAATGACACTGGCCAACAAGGCACTTATGACTGTATGTATGGCCTTCCGGCTAAAACCCATAAAAAAAGGGGGTAGGGGCATAGTGCTGTCCCGCAGGACCCATTCGACAGGCAGGCGCAGCTTCTATGGCCCACCTGCAATACCCTGTGCCGGCAGTCATCAGATAAGTGGAACACCCTGTATTTAGCTTACCAGTACCAATGCTTGTGTGTTCTTGTAAATATCTTTGGCTAATATTACTACTATCGGACTGAAACTGGCCACTGTCAGGGGTAATGCAAACACAAACGATCTGAGATTTTTTAGTGCTACTATCACCTCCAAAAAATTCCTTGGTAGATTTTTGTGACGTAGTGCAGTACCACACCCAAAATAACAAAATAGTAATAATCATGTATAAATATCAGCCATGACCCATGGATCAATGTACACATAAAAAGGGAATGAAAAGTTAGATACTGAAATTTAAAAATGATGCTGTAACTCACTAACTGTACGTGTCACAAGTAAGAGGAATCACTGTAAATGTTATTGAACATTTATATAGTGAATTACAAAAGAGGGTGCTAATCAGACCTTAAAGCAATACTGCAGTGGAAATGGAAGAACGTTAACGTCAGACATGACACATGAAGTTGCACAATTCATACCAAATCAACTGTGACTTATGATTTATTAGAAGGAAACTAACATGGTAAATAAAATATTTTCAGCTGCAAAGATAATATGTACTACAATATTTGTTCAGTAATGAACAGCTGTGTAAAGCACTGTGTTTTTGTGTTTATTTGACATTCAATTTCAGTTTTAAATCAATTTAAGTAAATTGAACAATGTTTGTACCATTACATATAACATTTATGAGAAACTGGTATAAAATACAGAGAACTCAAATCTCGTTTTCTGTGTACTAATGCTTTTCTCAGTAACTGTATTATAACAAGAATGAAGCTGCACTTGCAGTATATTAAAACTTCTTGCCAGAAGCCACTGTATATTTTTACTTGCTGCTGTTTTTGTGACAAGTTCTTTTGTAATCATTGACTTGCATTACAGCACAGTACGTTTCCTTTCATAAGCTAATGAATGGCATTAATATACTTCCAGGTTATGTTATACAGAAACTTCTCAGTATTTATTGTACAGAAAACTACTCAACTCTTTGCATACTGTTATTTATTGAAAACCTTGTTTCAGTATCTTGTCATGCTGCACTATACATGGCATGCAAAAACTTATTGTGTGTGGTGTATCACCAACACATAAAATCCATTTACTCATCACTGGAAAGATATAGCTTTCCTACCACAATAAAAAATTACTTCGGTATGTTAGCTTCAGTTGGTACAGTGCAATACATGACCTAAAGAGCATAAAACATGAAATAGCCAGTGAGGTCATTCTTCACTGCAAATTCTTCAAATTATGTTCAGTGAGTTACGGTACTTCATATATAAACATTGTAAAAACTATGACTAATAACAGAAAGGTAGCCACTTCACTGCCAAGCATGAATGTTCAGCTATAATATATCAAATTTTTTATGAAATAATATGAGAAACATTGCATAGTAAAAAGAAAAACCTTGCACAAATTCAAAAACAGCATTTTCTTAATTTTTGTGTACAAACAGCAAAACATTTTCAGGACAAACTAATTTCAGAGAAGTACGTAACTTTGCCTCATTTTTACAAATAAAATGATCCATATGACTGTAATTCAGTTTCCGCTTCAGTTCTTTTGTGTTGTAGGGTGAGAAAGAGTTTTCCACAAAGTCTGCAGTGATAATACCATGTCTATAACCCAGGGATAATGAATCAGTACGTGCAAGACTTCGGGATAAAATTATCTATAATGCCGTAGTAAACTGAGGCCTGTTTTTAGCATGAAAGACATTATCGAAGCTATAATTGCCACGAATAGTTGAGTGTATTGCTTCACTACTATCGCTGGGTTGACCATGAGAAATGTGGCTCCTAAAAGAAGCATAGTGTCAAATCATGAATTTATTGTATATTCCTATGTGACATAAATGAGGGATATTTACAACTAGTCAATTTAATTAAAATTTCCATACTGAAATGTGAATATAGTGCGTATCATGAATTTCATAACAACTCATTATATAGTAATGTTTTGCAACATATGCCTCACTTTTCTGATCCTGCAACAGCAGTGGACTGTCTCTTGCTGTGAAACAAAAGAATGGTCTGAGTGCACTGTCATGATGCCTAGTTTCAGGACAAGCTGCAATGAGTTATGGAGGGATTTTCTTGCAATACTACACCTAGCTCAAATGCATGCATCCAAATACTAGTTTTCTTGCAACTTTCTAGAATTATTCCATTTTATTTCTCGATACGATGTTATATGTGCGTAGTTATGATGCCTAGTTTCAGGACAAGCTGCAATGGGTTATGGAGGGATTTTCTTGCAATACTACCACTAGCTCAAATGCGTGCATTCAAATACTAGTTTTCTTGCAACTTACTAGAATTATTCCTTCTTATTTCTTGATACGATGTTATATGTGCATAGTTTGTGCCTTTCTGTATGAGTTTTTTACATAGCGATTGTCGGCACATTTGTTGATTGAACCTCTACTTGTTTTGTTATAGTGATAGGGAATGCTTATTCACTGACTGTTGATTTGTGGAACATTTCTTTGCCTTTTCCTGCTTGAATCCTTAGGGCTGACCTGTTTGCCACTGATGCTGATAGTCAAGTGAGCTGTGAGTATTCCAGTGTAGATCCAGTCACTGTTTTGTCACTTTTGCATTGAGATTTGGTTCCCCCTTTAACTCAAAAGCATTTACACTGTACCAGAAAAAACTAGCATTGTTTTGTAAATACTTTTGGATTCGCCACTGCTCTCCTCCCATCTCCCTTCGTCCCAGTTTTAAGCCTATGACTCATAATGGGGGACAGCCTCTACATGCATATGTAACAGATTTTGCACAGCACTTTTGAACAGTAGTTGAGACTGATCGAGCCCTCAGGGCCAGCTGTGTCATATAGACGAAATACAGAATGGGCAGTGCACCGAATCGGGTGAAGGAGAATCAGATTTAAGGCAAAAATCTTGACTGTAAACAACTGGTTTTTCTGTCCCTTTAAGTTGTTAACAGTTACCCTCTTCACCTGCGTAATGACATACTGTTCAAAACAAGTATTGCCACCACTCTCATTA
This sequence comes from Schistocerca americana, assembly GCF_021461395.2. Taxonomy (NCBI): domain Eukaryota; kingdom Metazoa; phylum Arthropoda; class Insecta; order Orthoptera; family Acrididae; genus Schistocerca; species Schistocerca americana. The sequence continues at coordinate 208,299,011 of NC_060130.1, read as the reverse complement.
CTTACTGTTCGGTTCCCCCTGAATCTAAGTCCACACACATTCACAGATCTGCAGGTGGCGCAAAACTTTTTTTTGATCAGTTTAGTCTTGTGGTCACACAGGCACAAGTCACATGCAGTCATGTCGAAAATGATAAACAGTAGCCAACAGTGCCCAAACAGCAGTCGGTACGCCTGACTTGGCTCGCCCCTATGACAATGTCTGTCGTACTCTGCGAACAATCCAACATCTAAGAAAATAAAAACAATGTCATAACCTAAATATGAAGAGAGGTGGTATTTTAACACTCTCCCCTTTTCCTTCCCTTCATGACCACTGTGCTTTCATGCCATAGCTACATTGCTATGCATAGTTGCTCTGCTAACAAACATGAAATGTGTACAGTATAGTCAGTGATTTTTCTCCAGTTTTCTATACTGAGATAAAGACACACACATTTGATTTGCAGTTTTGAGGTGATATGAGTGAACCTTTGTGGTGAAAGTAATTTAATTATTTTATGTCACTTATTTGTCATAGATGTTCTAGCTCAATATTGATTGTTCTCAGTAGTTCAATGAAGAACATAAATGTAATTATACTAATAAGCCATAACTACTTACTAGTGTTATGTCCATATTAGTGACAGAAGACTGATAGTGCATCACAACAGCAAGAACAAACAAAATGAAAAATGGTAAAAAAAAAACAAAAAAAAAAAAAAAAAACATACTTATGTTTCGTAAATGGAGCAGTAATGTGACCCCCATCTGACCATATGAGAGGAAACACTGATGCCAATTAAAAATGTGAAGAACTAACCCACTGATGATGCCTTAAAGTGAAAAAAGGCGAAACATATCTGGGAGAATAAAATACAGTGCGGCAAGAGAAGGCATTTCTTATTTAGAAAACAAACATTTCTGTGCTTGCTGTGAAGGATGGCCACGCAAACAAACTCATCATATATGTGAATAGTCTGTGTCATTGTTGCAACTGTATGATGTTAGATTTGAAGACAAAAGTCTATAAAATGTGCTATCTCAAAATCCTTGTTCTATTTCTGTGTGACATCTGTGCCATAGCACATCATCTTCACGAAAAGTATATTTTTAGCTCTCCACGAAATGCTTTCACCCTTACTTGCTGTCCCACTGTTGAATGGACACTCCCCTGTCCACACATACAGCAGGCGAGTTCATTTTACATGTATTAGTACGGTGTGATGGGTGAGCTGGCTGTTGGGTGACTTAACAGTTCACCAGCCAGGGAAAGCTCACTAGCTGAAAATGACTGATGTTTCCTTGATTATGACCAAGCATATTCTTCGAGACTCAGTGTCTGAATTTAAAAGGTTGATGATCGATATTGTTGGTGAATACATTACATCAGAAATTCATGCAAAAAGATGAAACTGAGTTATAAGTGGCACAAGAAATGGTGATTGCTGGTTTCCTTTGTCACATGTTGGCTGGGTCCAGAACACTTCACATATTTTGTTTTTCCATTGCTGCTGCAATCTAGCAGTAGTTGTATCATAATTGCATGGTGGAGCTAAACATTGCACGTTGTGCTGGCAATGCCAATCATGGATTACATCAGCTTTTCCTCTCTCACGTTTCTCCTTTCTGCAATGGCCTAAAATATTCCCCCAACTCCGCCAACACTCGTGGAGTGAACCATTTGTCTTTTGTGCGACTTATAACTCATTTAGTCACATCAAATGTCAATGGGGAGAAAATGGGACAAAGTCAAGCGAGACATCAAGTATGAACTTAGAATGAGGTAAACCTTACTAGGAAAAAATGTAAAATTGGGGAATTTTTAGCATTGATCTCATGGGTTTTTCACAAAGGCTTTGAATTTATGGTGTAGAATTATGAAAAATGTAACATCAAAGTTTCACTGTAACTACACACAGCATATGGAAGCTAATTTGATATTTCAGTATAGTCACAGAAAAAAGTCAGACTTATTTCCAAACAAAAGATTGATTCTGGTTATCAGTGATTGGAAACTATGTATGCAACAAATAAAACAATCCCTGAAATCTGAGAGAAAACATATGAGGAACATTATGTATTTGTAGTCATAACTTTTCACACTTTTCACTTGTTTGCAAGAGAAGAAAACTTACATTTGCTTGTTGATAAGCAGTAGATTACTGATGCAGTTTGGATTTAATTGGTTTTGGCAATTTGTTAATAACATGCCATATTCACTAAAGTACTGTTCACTGGACGCGCTGGTTGCTGGGATAAATAAAATACATCTTGTAACTGCAACCGTCCCTAGTAGATTCCTTTCGTGTTTGCTTGAATCATCTCCAGGGTTTATTAAAATGTAGAGATCTTCCTCTGTTGTGAAAGATTTGGTATTCATCCAGTCCTTGAAACAATCTCTTTATGTGGGTGCCAATGACACTACACTTGAAGGCTTAGTGATGATAGACAAAAGAAACATAAGTAATACAGAACTGATCTGAAAATTATGAACTTTAACACAAGAAACATGTGATTTATGTTGATGAAATATTACGAATTATAGTACTTCCATTTCGTTATAAGACAATATGCACTAACTATGGTTATGTTAATGATTACATTTTTTATGTGCATAACTTGCACACATTTGTCACACACTGCTAAGAACTTCTTGCTTTTCATTTATGGCATGCTTAATGAGATCGTGGACATAAGGCCAAAGGAACATAGTAATTTTATGTTTACACACAATTACAACCTTCTCACAAAGAAAAGCGAGGGCTCAGTGTTATTTCTTTGTAGTTCCTGTTAAAAAATACATATTACCTAGGGTATGGTCACTTCTTTTCACTCGGCTAATATAACTGATGCAGGCAACATATGCAATTAGACTGTGCTCACCCCATCTTGCATTTTGTGCTTGCTTACTCAGTCATGCAGAGCTCTAGTGGCAATGTTGAAGTAAATCACAGTAAATCACTATCTTACCCTCTTAAGAGACCTAGAATTGTTTTAAGTTCAGTGATGAGCTTTTGAAGAAAAGCACTCCAAATGTCGTTTTTGGAGGTTTGTGTATACACTGAGACTACAGAAGTCACGGGATAGCAATATGCACATATACTAATGGCCATAGTATCATGTATCCAAGGTATAAAAGAGCAGTGGATTTGTTGAGCAGTCATTTGTACTCAGATGATTCGTGTGAAAAGGTTTCCAGTGTGATTATGGCCACACCACGGGAACTAACGAACTTTGAACACAGAATGGTAGTTGGAGCTAGACACATGGGATATTCCATTTCAGAAATTGTTAGGGAATTCAGTATTCTGAGATCTACAATATCAAGAGTGGGCTGAGAGTACCAAATTTCTGGCATCACCTCTCACCATATACAAATCAATGGCTGTCCGCCTTCTCATAACGGCTGAGTGCAGCGACGTTTGTATAGAGATGTCAGTGCTAAGAGACAAGCAACACTGCATGAAAAAACTGCAGAAATCAGTGTGGGACATATGACAAACACATCCGTTAGAACCGTGCAGTAAAATTTGGCTTTAATATGCTACGGAAGCAGATGACCAATGCACATGCCTTTGCTAACAGCATGACATCACCTGCAGCAACTCTTCTGGGCTTGTGACCATATTGGTTGGACCCAAGATGACTGGAAAACTGTGGCCTGTTGAGATGAGTCCCAATTTCAGTTGGTAAGAACTGATGGTATGTTTCAAAGGTGGTGCCATGGACACAAGTTGTCAACAAGACACTGTGCAAACTTTTGGCAACTCCATAATGGTGTGAGCTGTGTGTACTTGGAATGGACTGGGTCCTCTGGTCCAACTGAATTGACGATTGATTGGAAATGGTTATGTTTAGCTACATGGAGACCATTTGCAGCCATTATTGGACTTCATGTACCAAAACAACAATGGAATTTTTATAGATAGTAATATGCCATGTCACTGGGTTGCAGTTGTTCATGATTGGTACAAAGAACATTCTCGACAGTTTGAACAAATGATTTGGCCACGAAGATTGCTCAACATGGATCCCATTGATCATTTATCGAACATAATTGAAAGGTCAGTTCATGCAGAAACTCCTGCACAAGCAACACTTTCACAGTTATGAACAGCTGCAGAGGCAGCATGGCCCAAAATTTCTGCAAGAACTTCCAACATGTTGAGTCCTTGCCACATTGAACTGCTGCACTAAACCAAGGGAAACAAGGTCTGTCATGATGTTGGGAGGTATCCCACGACTATTGTCACCTCAGTGTAAATATGTTAAACAGCCATTAGGGGTTTATCATAATTTATAATGTGTGCCAAGCGAGTTTCCCCATTTGTGTCTTGAGTTGCCAACTGTGACATACATTTGCAGTAAACAATGTTCATTTGTACATGATGCTGAAGACACTGAAGCAGGTAAAGCATAGCAAAGGGTAGAAATTTCTCATCTACTTCTATTCCCTTAGCACTCTCTTCAAGTCATTCTGCTAATTTACCTAGCAGAGAAATGGTCCAGAACACAGAGGGCTCTCTGCTTCAACAGCAGGGACAGGTGGGGGTTGTATTTTGCTGGATGTGTGTCCACATAGGGATAAGAAAATAATTGAGATCTGATAATAAGAGGTCTCTATGTTTGACAAAGTTGGAGAAAGTACTATCTGCCAGAGGGTTAGTAACTTATTGTTGATCCAGAGGATCATGCATCAGTGGGCAGAATATTGGCTGCAGACGAGGGACAAGGACAGCAAAAGAAATGCCTAAACTATGATGTTCCTATCGTAACTCTCAGAGACAGGATTCAGTCAAACTCATTCACCTTTGTGTAGGACATACACCTGCCATGCATAGCTTTTTGCTCTGGTAGAAATTCTCTCCATTTTGTTGTACTCATGGCATAGAAATTTCAGTGCAACATATTTTAATAGGGTGCATTTTACCCCATCAGTTCAGACAGTTTTGAGATTAATAAATAATAACAATAATAATAGTTAATAAAAAGTAGAGAACAGTTATGATGGTTTTAATGCCTCAAGTGTTCCACATATATGCCACTCCTACCCCACACACTTGAGCTCAATGCATGGAACATTCATACAACAATGTGAAATTCTTAGAAAAATTATTCTTTGAGATGTTGTTCAACTTGCGTCTCACATTGGCTTGAATGTTGGTTATCTTATCCCTGTTGACCCTTCATGTGAATTTTTGCTCTTTGTCATTTTGTGGTAGATTAATGTTGATAACACCAAGTCTCGTCATCTGCAATGATTTTCATGGAAACAAATTGTTCACCTTGCACGTTTCAATCAAGTTGCAGCAGCCATCCATGCATTGACGTTTTTGTTTAGGAGTCAAGGTGTGTGTGACAAACTCTGCATACACTTTTCTCTTCTTCAAAACATACTGGAGAATGTGTATAACACATATGATTTACAGGTGTTGCTTCATTGCAATTTGTGATAAAACAGTGTTGACACGCAACAGCTGCACATCCACACTGTTGCTCACAACTGTGATCAATACACATCTGTTGTTTACAGTTGTTGAGTTAAACTGCCACTATAGTTGCTGTGCTGATGGTGCTTATATGCCAAAAATAAAATATGTCTTGGGAGTTTTTGGATGCATGGAGTATATTCAGATAAAATGACAGCAGCAGACTTAAGTGGGCACAGGTCTTCTGTTTTAGGGAATAATGATACCAGTAGGTAAAACACATACACATAACTCATAAATGATGGGTTAAAAAGAATATACTTCCTGAAGAAAAATGAGAGAGAGAGAGAGAGAGAGAGAGAGAGAGAGAGTGTGTGTGTGTGTGTGTGTGTGTGTGTGTACATGCACATACATACACACTATCATTCCTTACAGATTTTTGGTGACATTGTGAAGCACCCTATATAAAAAAGCTGAGTTTTACTGTTCAGATCATGAATGTTTTCTCCCAATGCCTATGCTTTAGAATACCATTATTCTCATAGTGACATGTTAACTGTAAGTAATCTCTTGTTAATCAACTTTCCTCCACTTGTCTCCTATCTTTCCCGATCATGTCATTGCTTCAGATCCAAATTTTTTTCTTTTATCATCAATAATAAACCAGATATTTTGTATTTCCATTTAATCACTACTCTGTTTATCCATTCTTTAACAAATGCAGTTTTTTCTGATATTCATTTTGAACTGTAACTGATGTCTGTCAACTCATGTTGCTAGACTCTTAAACTTTCTCCTGCTTTCCACATAGTACTTTTTTCAGTGCATTTTATTTGGATATTAATTTTTCTGGATTTTCAATAATTTAAGTGTTTTGTGTGGTTTAATTGATTTGCTGCATATTGTTTTGATGAATACCACACTCATTTTTAGAGCTAGAACTTATATACAGACCATGTTACAATTTTTACCATCAGTGTGTTCCAGGACACACACACACACACACACACACAGAGAGAGAGAGAGAGAGAGAGAGAGAGAGAGAGAGAGAGAGAGAGATACTAAATCTAGTACAACTGCTAAAGCTGTAGTGGAGTATTAAAAAGACAGCATGTCTTATGAGAGATTTTAGGAATGGAGGAATTGGTATAAGTTGGCTGGTAGCGACTTGTTTCCATGTAGTGCCAGTCTTAGTAAACAGGACTGTTGCTAGTAGCATTGTATAGTAGTGTATGGTAACTTATTCCAGTAAGATTTCAGTTTTGACTAAACAGAATAAATGAAACGGTCATGACCTACGTGTCACCTCGCTTCTAGTAAAAATGGAAAATACAAAATACAAGCAGATGTTTGTTTTGCATACTGTCTGCCTTCGAGGTGTGTGTGTGTGTGTGTGTGTGTGTGTGTGTGTGTGTGTGTGTGTGTGAAGAGAGGGGGAGGGATATTGTGTTTGCATCACTCACAGCAGCTCAAGTGCAGAGTTATTGTGTCTGCATAGTACATTTTCACACTGATGTTTTGCTATTGATAAAAATAGTGAATAAGCTCCACAGAAGTAAATATTTTGGGGTGAAATAATGTGCTGATTGAGACATGAATTGTATAAAGCCTTATCTGTGTGGCTGTACTCCTGTATTCCATTGAATGAGAAAGTGAAATAGCGTTAATAACTTCAAATATTTTACTCAGTTTCTCTTCTTCCAGATGTCATGACTGAATCAATAACAGATGTTGATAAAGTTTTGCTACATTTGGAAGCAAAGGAGTTCACTGTTGAACCTAGCACACTGCAATCACTGCAACAGCTAATTCAGTGGGTAGCAGATTTAGCACTTAATCTTTTAGCAAGGCTGCCAGAGCAACGACAGGTCTCAAACAAAGGCTCTGGTGTAAGTATATAAAACTGTTGACAGTAATGAGAAATTATTCCACATTTCATTTAAAGTAAAATATCATAAAATAAAAGTTTATAATGTGAGTATTTCATGTAATATTAATTCATATTTATAATGTAATATGCTATGAAAGTCAATATTTGATTAAAATTAGCCACTTTTCGCACTGATTCCCACCATCACTTTTTTTTAAAGTTTGCAACACCAATTCATGACTGAAATAACATGTTTCAGAGCTGGGTGCAAGGAGTGCACATCCCTGTCTATGTCTCACTTGTGGTTGGTTGGATTGAGCTCATATGACATTGGGGCCACACATACACCTTCATATTTTTGAAGTGTTCCCTAAACCATTCAGCTACAATTTGGAAGCAGTGAGATGATGCATTTTGTTGCTGTATATCTGCTTTGGCTCATCATAATAGTCGAAGGCAATCTCTGCCGTTAATACACTATTGCCCATGAAACTTGACCCCTACAGCAGCAGTTTTCCATGAATTGGTGTTCACACAGCAAAAAATTCAGTGTGTGCACACTCTCCAAGGATTGTCTAAGAGTTTATGTACACAATCTGGTTCCAATCAAAAGTGCAGGTATTTCATGTCTTGTATACACTACTGTCCATTAAAATTGCTACACCAAGAAAAAATGCAGATGATAAATGGGTATTCATTGGACAAATATATTCTACTAGAACTGACATGTGATTACATTTTCATGCAATTTGGGTGCATAGATCCTAGAAATCAGTACCCATAACAACCACCTCTGGCCGTAATAACGACCTTGATACGCCTCGGCATTGAGTCAAACAGAGCTTGGATGACGTGTACAGGTACAGCTGCCCATGCAGCTTCAACACGATACCACAGTTCATCAAGAGTAGTGACTGGTGTATTGTGACGAGCCAGTTGTCGGCCACCATTGACCAGACATTTTCAATTGGTGAGAGATCTGGAGAATGTGCTGGCCAGGGCAGCAGTCAAACATTTTCTGTATCCAGAAAGGCCCATACAGGACCTGCGACATGCGGTCGTGCATTATCCTACTGAAATGTAGGGTTTCGCAGGGATCGAATGAAGGGTAGAGCTACGGGTCGTAACACATCTGAAATGTAACTTCCACTCTTCAAAGTGCCATCAATGCGAACAAGAGGCGACTGAAATGCGTAACCAATGGCACCCCATACTACCACGCCGGGTGATATGCCAGTATGGCGATGACGAATACACGCTTCCAACGTGCGTTCACCACGATGTCGCCAAACACGGATGCGACCATCATGATACTGTAAACAGAACCTGAATTCATCCAAAAAAATGAGGTTTTGCCATTCATGCACCCAGGTTCGTCATTGAGTACACCATCGCAGGCGCTCCTGTCTGTGATGCAGTGTCAAGGGTAACCGCAGCCATGGTCTCCGAGCTGATAGTCCATGCTGCTGCAAACATCGTCGAACTGTTCGTGCAGATGGTTGTTGTTTTGTAAACGCCCCCATCTGTTGACTCGGGGATCGAGACGTGGCTGCACGATCTGTTACAGCCATGCGGATAAGATGCCTGTCATCTCGACTGCTAGTGATACGGGACCGTTGGGATCCAGCACAGTGTTCCGTATTACCCTCCTGAACCCACCGATTCCATATTCTGCTAACAGTCAGTGGAACTCGACCAACGCGAGCAGCGATGTCGCAATACGATAAACCGCAATCGCAATAGGCTACTATCCAACCTTTATCAAAGTCGGAAACGTGATGGTACGCATTTCTCCTGCTTACACGAGGCATCACAAGAACGTTTCACCAGGCAATGCCGGTCAACTGCTGTTTGTGTATGAGAAATCGGTTGGAAACTTTCCTCATGTCAGCACGTTGTAGGTGTAGCCACCAGCACCAACCTTGTGTGAATGCTCTGAAAAGCTAATCATTTGCATAGCACAGCATCTTCGTCCTGTCTGTTAAATTTCACGTCTGTAGCACGTCATCTTCGTGGTGTAGCAGTTTTGATGGCCAGTAGTGTATATTGCACTATATTTGTGTGTGTATGTGTGGTGGGGGGGATACAAAATTGAAATCAGTCGTTTATAATGGATGGGCAGTTAACTTCCTATCTACAAATGCAACTTATTTTTAATTTTTGCTGTTTTTGTGGTCTCCAGTCCAAAGACCAGTCTGGTGCAGCTGTTTATAGCTGCTGAAATGGAGGAACTGACTTATTTTTAATGGAACTATATATACATATATTTCTGTGGTTTTGGAAAGAGCCTTTGAAGAGAACTTTGATATAACTTGCATGGAACTTGATCAAATGGTAACAAAGTTAATAGTGTCCCAAACTACTGCCCTGCCTTCAGTGGAAGGTATCTATAAACATCTGCCCTGCTGTACCAAATGTAAGCAGATGTGTAATTCTGGTACATTCTAGAAGCACATCAGTGTCCACTCTGCTGCTGTAGCGATCAGACAACTTGCTCATAAAGCTATTCAGACTTCCACAGTGTATATGACAGTCCAGAATGTGACTATGGTTTTTGTTAGTGGCAAATGAGCAGTGCTGTAAGTGTATGCTAAAAGGTATCCTTGTTTCATCACACCTCAGCAGCCTGTCTTTGCAAACATTACAAAAGAAAGAAGGAGTGGGAAGTGTGAAGAATAAAATATGCCTGTGACAAAGAATGGTACTGATGGGGTAAAAATGCAGCTAGTATTGTAGCAGTGGTAGCACACAACTCACATCTCACAATCAGGCAGCTTGGAACATATCCATTCCTTCCTTGTTGCACACCATCAGCAGCTTCATCCCAATGAGCTTCAAAATTGATTGCAGTTCTCCAAATGGTATCTGTGGAAACTACAAAGTGGTGTGCTGTTCCTGTGCAAAATTTTCTTCACAGATGAAGCATCTTTGCCAATCATGGGCAAATCAATCCACGCAATATTCACTACTTGTCAGTTCGAAGTGCTGAGAGAATTTGGGAAATAACTGCGTCTATCAACAAGTGGTGCAGACTTTCCAAGAATCACATAAATTGTCCTTGTTCCATTGACAAGATTCTAAAGTATCTACAATACTTAACAGATGCGCTTCAACAGGTACTGGAAGATGTACCAATGGAGATAGGCAATCCATGTGGTAACCTGCAAGACAGTCTCACCCATTTCGCATGGATAATTACAGACTTTCTTAACAGAACATTTGGAGATTATCTTGTAACTATTTGATGAAGTTCCACACATGTTCTGTTGTTGAAGTGTTCTTAGAAGGCTCCTGCCAGTGCCACAGAAAAACTGTAAAGGTGCCATAACTCAGCAGCTACAAATGTGAAATCTGTTGTGTACATCAGAAAATTTGCTACATTGTTCACTATACCATAGCTAAAATGACATCTCAGTACATTTACTAACAAAGAGATAGAGGGGCTGGCCAGTGCTTACCTCAGCTCAGTACAGCTGATAGACACACAAAACAGAACAGAAAATTTACGTATCCTAGCTTTCGGAACTTTGTTCTTTTGTCAGGGAGGACAGAGGGGAAAAAAGGGGAAGAAGGGAAAGTGGATTCAGTTACTCACAACCCAGGTTATGAAGCAACAGGGGAAAGGTAAACAGGGAGGGTAGCAATATCTCCATTTCATTACTGTTGTATTAAAACCTTATTTACCTGTGTCAAATGTTCAACTTCATTGACACATTTTGTCACATTGTCATGTTAACTCGTGAACATAATCACAGGATAGCAAATAAAGCAACCTTTTCAAAAACTTAACATGTTGAGTGCAGAGCTGCTTTTACTGTGCTTTGAGGCTTTTAAGGTGACAGTCCCTCATGCAGGTGGCCACTTGATGTGTTTTGTGTCAGTGTATAAATGGGCACTTAATGGTGCACTTGCCAGGGCAGCAACTCATTCAACAGCAAATTTTTTACACGGTAACATCTGTGTCCCATGTGGCAAATATGCCACATAGCACACAGATGTTACTGTGGAAAAAATTCGCTTGGCAGTTGCTGCCTAGCTGGGTAAGGTAGGTGCACCACTTGACAGTTGTTGAGTTGGTGTATAAATGGGCATTTTATGGTAAGAAGACAACCTCCAAGAGAAGACCAGTTAAAAAAAGCCACAGTTCTGCAAGGAGGGGTTAGTTTCAGAGTGATATTTTCTAAAAACTTTGTTGCCCATTGTAGCAAACATGTCAGGAAGGGAAGACAGTGCTACATCGAGTGCATTATTTGTAACACATTAATGTCTCCATTTTTTGTAAAATGTAAACTTTCATGGCTGGAAATCTCTCAAATAATAAAATTTTATGGGCTATTATGCCATGTTCGAATGGATTTCACCTGAAAACCGCAACATTTTGCCACCATCTGCAGAGAGGATATTTTCAAGGGGTGTAGTAGCTTCTCGGAATGTCTGATTCACACCCTGGCTTGCTACTGATGACAGCAAAATTAAACTTACACATGCTTCTGCGCCATGGTTTGATGTCACGTTATGAATGTGCGACCACAGTTGACCACTGTCTACTGTTGTCGTCCGCTGTTGCTATCACCCCTTGGTGGAAGACCAGTACACATCATCTTTGGCACTGAAGTCCAAACATCATTTAGTTTCACACCCTCCTCCTTCCTACTGGAATTTCAGGGTTGTTTTACAATCTCTGTGGCCTCTCTGTATAATCTTACATGGTATCCGCTTGTGGCTGCCCAGTACTTGAGTCCTAGCAAAATGAGTGTGGCGGGCTCCTGGCTGCAAAGCATGTTCCGCAGCAGCTGATCTGTCAATCTCCTCTCTTTTGTGAATGCCCTCGTGTTCATCTAGTCAGTTTTTGACTATTCTTCTTCTAGTACCCTGGCACACTTCCCCCCAACTACACGGAATCCTATAAATTCCTGCTTTTTCCAGTGGTAGGTAAGCCTCCTTGGCCCCTTTTTGGTGATCTTGTATCTTCCGGGTGAGTTTGTTCATTACCATGATGTTCATCTTTTTCAAGATTTTTCCTATGCGGTCAGTAACTTCCTTAATAAAGGGCAGGAAAACTTTTGATTTCACCGGTGTTTGAGCATTTGTATGATTTCTACTTGGTGGTCTTAATGCTCTTTTCACCTCAGCGAACAAATAACCATTCTTGAGTAATGTATTGGTGAGATGTTTTTATTCTGCATTAAGCAGCTCTGGTTTGAATGTTGACAATGTTATTATTACCATATGTGGGCCAAACGGATTCTTACATAAAGAATTCAGCACATTTTATCAGTAAATTAAATGGCATAGTGGTACAGCTGGAATACGTATTAGTCAGTTTTGATATGGTATCACTATTCATTATGGTTCCTTTCAATAAGGTGTTACAACAGCTGAATCAAATTTTTCCTCCCGATGTTGCAGGACTGTTTAAATCAATCACGTATTTCAAATGGAGCAATGAGTTCTATGAACAGATGGATGGTGTCACTATGAGGAGCCCACTAACCCGAGTTATAGCACACTAATTTATGGAAAAATTTGATAAGCAAGCATTGGAAACTGCAAAGAAGAAACCGAATATTTGGTTCCAGTATGTGGATGATGTTTGTTTTGTGGCAGTGTGTCAGGAAGGAACTGAATCATTTCCACAAACACCTCAACTGGATAAATTTGAAGATTCACTTTATCATGGAGGAGAACACAGGCAGAAGATTGCGTTTTCTTGATGTGCTAGTTTTCAAGAAAGAAGGTGGTATCTTGGGCCACACGATTTACCAAAAACCCAAGCAAGCAGACCATTACCTACACTGGGATTCGAACCACCACACACAACAAAAGTGAGGCATAAAAAAAATGTCGGCAGATAGAGCAAGGAAAATCTCAGAAGTAGAGCTGCTTGACGCAGAATTAAAACATCTCACCAATGCATTACTAAAGAATGGTTATTAATTCGCTGAGGTGAAAAGAGCATTAAGGCCATTGTGTAGAAATCGTAGCGATGCTCAAGCACTGGTGAAATCAAAAGTTTTCCTGCCTTTCATTAAGGAAGTTACTGAGAGCGTAGGAAAAATCTTGGGAAAGAGGAACATTGTGGGAATCTACAAACCCACTCGGATGATACAAGATCACCTAAAATTGGCTAATTATACTTGCCAACCACCAGAAAAAGAAGAATTTATACGATTCCGTGTAGTTGTGGGGAGGTGTAGTGGGTACTACAAGAAGAACAGTAAGAAAATGACTAGATGAGTGCATGGGCAATTGCTGAAGAGGGGAGACTGATAGATCAGCTGTTGTGCGACATGCTTTTTAGCCAGGAGATCACCACATTAATTTTGATAGCACTCAAGTACTAGCAGCTGCAAGTGGATACCATGAAAGATTATACAGAGAGGCCATAGAGATTGTAAAACAACCTATAATTCCAGTGGGAAGGAGGAGGGTGTGAAATTGAATGATGTTTGGATTCCAGTGCCGAAGAAGATGTGAACCGGTCTTCCACCATGGGATGATAGCAACAGTGGATGATGGCAGTCAACAGTGGCCTATTGCAGTCGCACATTTAAAACATGTGACGTCACACCACTGTCATGAACGATGTGGAGGCAGAATTTTGCTGTTGTCAGTAGTGAGCCAGGGTGTGGATCAGACATTTAAAGAAACTACAATCCCCCCTGAAAATATCCTCTGCAGATGGGGACAAAATGTTTGGTTTGAAGGTGAAATCCATTTATCCACAGCATAATAGCCCAGAAAATTACATTAAATGTTAATGTCTCTGTGTAATTTGATTACCATCATTTGACAGTGATAATTTGACTGATGGTTCAATAAGTGATCAAAGTATGTGGTTTGATCCTCAGTGTAACTAGCCAAACATTGTGCATTTTATGAGTGCCCATGGTACCAATCTGAGTAATAAAAATGGGCAAAATTGTAACAAAGTTGAAGTTTTTTATTGGCTTTTTATCACAGATGAAATATTTGAACATATAATTAAACAAACAAATATTTATGCCGCACAAATGACAATGGTTTCCAAACTTTTGAATCAGTGGTTGCCAGCAGACAGGGGTGAAATAAAGTGGTTTTTTGGATTGATTTTGTGGATAGGACTGGTGAAACTTCCATCCATACATTTATGTAGAATAACAACACTTTAAACATCTAGTACTAGTCAGATATAGTCAGCCAGAAGAATTCAGTTTACATAGTGGCCTAATCCCATCTATCTTTATTTGTCTTTCTGCAGTTGTTATAATTTAATAAGCCAAACATGAGAAAAGTTTCAGGATAAAGACCACAGGCAATTCTTTCCCGAAAACTGGACTGATTGAACTCTAAGTAGTAATTTCATGTTGGCAGAGTATATAATCAGGATCATTAACGTTTACTGGCATCTATACTCTCCAATATTACGCAAAACCACCTAAATTCTGTTATACCATCTCTAGTTTCTCTTCTATGACACTGTATGTTTCATATTTCTACTTTATTATTGTTGTTCTTTGCAGTATGAATTATTACGTGATTACAAAGCACTAAATACACTTCGTGAACTCCTGGTGATAATTAGAATTTGGGGCCTGTTGAGACAGAGTTGCCTGCCAGTCTTTGTACGTAGCGCGGAGAATCTCGATGTTTTGGCGTTATTATTTAAATTATTGTCACGCTTGATTCAGAATACGGAACCTGATGAAAATCTCATAGGTAAGTTTGCAGTTTTTCCTTACCACTTAATTATTTTTGTAAGTGAAATGTGTATCCAAACTGTTTCGGAGTGGTCAGTATATGTTTGAGGTAACTGTGTCTACATTAGTGTGGCTTATTCACTATGTTCATATGTTACAACATCTTCTTTATATAATAATAATGTGTTTAACAATTTAGCCATTTTACAAAGTAGCCAAAGTTAAAAAAAAAAAAAAAAAAATGGAATTGCTTATGCATAAATCAGGTAGGAGGATTAGGTTAAACTGTGTTTTGTGAGATATATTGGAAGAGAAAGCCACCTAATTGTTTGTCCTTCAGGAAGTAGAATTATTTTATAGATTGGCCATCAAAGACAATGTAACATCATGGAATAAGCTCTTTTCTGTTCATAGTATGTGTGATGAAAAACATATTATTTTCTTATTTATATTAATTCATCTGAGAGGGGTAGGGGTACTTAGTGAAACATAACAATAATTACATGGAGGAACTTTTCTATATCCTACGCTACTCAATATAGGCTATAGAAAAGTGTGTCTCAGAGTAAATCTTATTTTTATTTATTGTTGGTATTTAGGAATACAGTTGTGCTGATTCTGTGGTCTTTAAAATCTTAGAAGCTTCCTCTGCAGTGAACTGGCTATACTGTGGGCCTTTGTTTCTAATTTTATTGTTTTTTTTAACTGTGTCTATCATTAGTTTATTTTAATCTCACATTAAAATTTCTGTGTGTTTTACGTGTGATAATGTGCAACCAAATTTTATCATTTAGTTATTAGTTATCACCTATAAACTCATTTTTCGTGTTCATTTCTGACAGTAAGTATGTATAAATTGCTGATTTCAGTTTTCTTAATTGGACCACTGATTAGCACTGGCATTTTATCCTTAATGCTAATAAAATAAATTGTGAACTACTGACAAGTTAAAAGTTAGCTGATAATTCACAAAAGTAAGTTGAAATTACCTGCAAGATACGTGTTTAGTATAATTTTCTATATCCATGAAATTCCTATTGTTATGTTGCCATAGGTTTTTTAAATGGGCCTTAAATTGTAGTTGATCTCATTGAAGTCATGACACCTTAGCATGAGTATTTAGAACGATTGCCAGGAAGTTCGGTCATTTTATCGCATCATATCATATCGCATCATGTGATAACAGAGGTGGTATTTCCTGTTGTAGAGGAACTTCTCTTTGACGGAGTAACGGTGACATTTAGTTAGTGCTTTGGTGTTCTACGGAAGGTTTTCTCTGTCTACTGTTCCAATTGCTTATCAAATTTAGTCAAAAGTATATTTAATAATACTTTTGTAATAGTAATTCTGAAGGACATGTGATGCTGTTTAACTGCTATAATGGACTCTGCACAACAGAAATGTGATAGTTCAGTGTCAAACACAACAGAAAAATTGAAGGAAGACGTCATGATTGTGTTATTGCTACCCATTCTGTGTGGTGTGTACTCGTTTTTTCATTGGTTCATATTGGTTCCACTTCTTTGGACTGCTTTTGCCCATGGTGACTGGAATGCCACATCATTTTTGGTTTATGAGATAGTTGCTTTTGCCATTTGGGTAGCTGTTATTGTACTCCTTCTCAACATGAAATGTTGTAAGAAAAAAGAATCTCTCAGACCACCACTAAAAAACTGTAAAGGCAGTAATTCCCATTTGGCACCAAATTTTCAGACACGAACTGCACATGTTCAGCCAAAAGATGAAAATTTATTTCATGAACCACATTTGTCTCAGTCAGGATGTGATAATGGAGACAGGCAGGTTTCAATTTCATTGTACAGCATCCCAGTGCAGCCTCAGTGTGTTACCTCTCCCTCTAGTAGTAAAAACATGCAAAAGACTGCTGATTTATTTTCTGAAAGTCCTACAGACCTAATAGACAAAACACCACAAACTAATGTTTTACCTATAAAAGAGGATGTCAAGTCTGGCTCAAGGCATAGTCCCTCACTTGTTACTGAAAGTGCTGGTGAAAATTTGGAATCAAAAGATAATGATGCAACATCCCTGAAAGATACTGTGATCCCAGATAACAATTTCAGTGAGAACCATGAGAAACATTCAAACCTTTCACGAGAGGAATCATTTGTTGGTTTGCCTGAAATGAATTCATTTGGCAGTTACCTGCAGCTGGTGACAGTTGATACACCTTTCAGTCCTAGTGAACAGTTCTTTCCTGACTCTGTGAAGAAACTTGACAGTGACCATACTGTACAGTTAAATCAAAGCAAAGGAGTAAATAACCTCGAAAGTGAAATTCCTCAGATGGATTCATCTGCTTCAGAGGATGCTGATACAAGAAATAATATGAAAGATATTCCAGATGGTCAGCCTACTGTTTGTGGTGGTGGTGGTGGTGGTGGTGGTGGTGGCAAGAGAACTAGTAATGAAAGTGGAAAGGGTGAAGAAGAAATGAAAACTGGAAAAATAAACAATGAAAAGTTAACAAAAAGTGGTGGTGATGATGACGATGATGATGATGTCTTTACACCAGGAGCTCCTGTACCACGCAGTGAACAGAAAGGAAGTGTTGAGGAATGCTTTATAGCAGATGTCCGCAAAACTGAAAGTTTGACTTCAGAAGTGTTCATTACAGTGAATGAACCAAGTCGTCATAGAAATGCAGGTGATATAATTCATGTAAATTTGCCAAGTGATGCACTACAGCATGGTGTTATGAATGACACAAATGTGTGTGAAGAAGGAAGATGGGCAGTTCTGAAATAGATGCTGAAGTACTTCAGTGGGGTTGTGAAATATTTATCTGATTGCCAGCATGTAGAGATTCCTCATATTGGTACTGTGACAGAATTAAATAATCCAGAATAAGGAGTGAGTTATACAGTTTCTAAAGTTCAGTGTTAAGTTGTTTTTAATTTGTAAGAAATGTGATGGACAAATCAGAGCCATTGCTCGATGCAGAATCTAGAGAAATATTTTTAAAAGAAATTGTTATTAATCACGTTGAGTACATGCAGTAAGTAAATAACTTTCAATACAAAATAATAGTTGTTGAATTTATCTCATAATGTGTTTTTACTTAATTACTTTGTTCAAAAGTTCTACCTTTCTGCTTGTAGATGAGTTAAAATAGTCATAAAAGTTTTGAGGAAAAAAAAATAGTGACTATGACAAAATCAGTGGGATACATGCTGTATTAAATATTAGAATGATGTAAGTTGGGAAATTCTGTTTGTATTATATTTTAACTTAGTTTGTTTTTATTTACCAAATACCAACATTTACAGAATATATTTTCACCTCATTAAATGTGTACTTAAAATGCTGTTGCCAGGTTCATTCACTGCTGTATTCTGAAAATATTTCTTTTTTATATAAAGTTTTACTTGGCAAAATCTATTGTACAGTTGACACACATAATCTTGTTATTTCCTTCATATCATTAGCTGAAGCTCATTTCATAATTTAATAAATATAATCAGAAATTCACAAGCTTGTGTTTCATTTATAAGTATAAAAAAAAAACATAAATACCTTAAATATATAACTCACCAAGGTGACGAACACAGTCTTGTTTGAGCAAGTTAGAATTCAGTTTATTTTGTGGAATTCCTGTGTATTTATACTTTCATTATATCTTTAGCAAGATGGATAACTTAAATATGTGCAATGAACTAGATTGGAATTAGACAGAACAAAGACATTATATGAGACCAATGGGCAATATTTTATTGTTTGAAACCTGTCGTGTTGAAAAAATTCTATTACATTGATGCTTACTTTTCTGTTGTTATTGTTTATGTAGTAGCACCTTTGTTTGCTAAACATTAGTGAACTTAAGATATATTTTATTAGTTGTTGGGAAAAGAAGAAACAGTGTTCAAAATGAACAAATTAATGAAATTTTGCAGGTATAGAGGTTTTTTTTTTTTTGTGGATGAAACAGCAGAGCACTGCAAAATATTGTATTTTGTAAGATTTAATCAGGTTGAATATATGAACTGCTGTTTTCATGGAGACAATACATGCCATTTGTGGAGTAGCGCAGTAGTTCAGTTTTACTTATTCTACTTCGTGTGCTGATGTATTTTTC
This sequence comes from Schistocerca americana, assembly GCF_021461395.2. Classification (NCBI taxonomy): domain Eukaryota; kingdom Metazoa; phylum Arthropoda; class Insecta; order Orthoptera; family Acrididae; genus Schistocerca; species Schistocerca americana. The sequence continues at coordinate 208,279,956 of NC_060130.1, read as the reverse complement.
AGCGTCACATTGACCCAGTGTTTATTAACTACTAATTTAGTGCACTCAAAGATATGGCATATTATGGAATATATTGTAATCTTACTTTTTAATACAATGTTTTGTTACTTTATTCGAGGCACATTTTGAAACCTTATGGGTTTATGTGATCATATTCTTTATTGTTATGTCTCTTACCAGATCAGTTGTACCAATGTCCCTCACTTTCTGTTGTTATCTCTTTATAGGGTGTTCAATATTCTTTACTTAGTTTTAATTGTAAATCACTTTTCCAGCTTGTGCAGTAAACTTGCAAGAGAATGTTTGCTGTATAGCATAGGACATAGTGAAGTATTTGTTTACAGTAATGCGTTGATTGAACAATTCTGCATTAAACTTCCGAGTCCTAGCTGTTTGATTGCTTCTAAATATGTACCCTGAAAAACTGAACCTTACAAGCATTCTTTAATGGTTCTTTATTTCTAATATAATTCACATTTCCAAAAGTCTCCCGGTTTATTTATCTTTTAAGGTTCCAAGGGCCCATGTGAGCCAAAGCTACTATGTAATTGAACAAATCAATACCTAAGTCACAAAAAGTTCATAAAAATGAAAAATTAAAAAAATGGTTCATGGTAGTTTGAATAAGTAAATAACACATTACAGCAAATTACTAAAAACAAGTGTGTGTAACTACTGTATAGATTAAAATTAGTTTGCCAGGAGAAAGTATTACAACTTAGATTTGAAAATTTGGCATTTTCTACTTGTATTATGTTCTGCTGGAAGACTATCCAAAATTAAGCTTCCATAGTAATGTATGCTTTCTGTACAGTGGTTAAGTTAGTGTTATCACAGATTAAGGTTTTTATCTGTCTAGTGTTCGAGTGAATGCTGAATTTTCTTTTCAATGAGTCCATATTATTAATCACAAATACTGTGGAGGTATATATGCACAGGAATAATTCTGAATCTTGTGAACAATGACTTGCATCAAGTGTTTGAACTGACTCCTTAGTTCAGTCTGCCTGATCTTTTGTGAAAAAAAAATCTATTTTTTGGGAATACACGAGGCTGACCCAATAAAATGATACCATAAGATATAGTAGAGCGAAAACAAGCTTTCCCGTTTTAGTGTCAGTGACACTGGAGGTTATTCCTATAATGAAGACATCAGCAAACTGTTTCTGCCTGAAAACCAAGTGAAATGACACAGTGGTAAGTCACTGGACTAGTATTCTTGAGGACACAGTTAATATCCCTGTCTCACCATTAAAAATTAGGTTTTTGTGTGGTTTCTTTAACTTACTTTGAAAAGGACACTGCCAATTTCCTTCCCGATCATCCTCATATATGAGCTTTTGCAAAAGCAAAAACCCTCATCATTGGCAGAATACGAAGACATAACCTCTGTGTACTTTCTGTAAGAAATACTGAATGTGATACTTCAAAGAAGGCTCCACTGATTATTGTATCATTCTGTGATACTAAGGTTTTGCTTCAACAAGAGTTCTGTTTTAGAAACTGTATATAACATGCCCCACCGTTGGACTGAAAGGTCAAATACACTTCTGTTCTGCCACTCGGTCGCTGTAAACTGCAAGATTAAGTACATTGTATGCCACTGACCACTACTAATAGTTTTTCTTGTAACTTGTCCAAACATCCTTTTATTAACAATTCATGTGGGTACTTTACATTTTTGGTGCCATATTTGTTGTAGCTTTTGATGTATTAAAATTATCTGTTGATGTACTTTTGTTTGTAAGTAATCTGGTTTTGTCCTCCAACACCATCAAAGAAAAACTTCAGCAGGGAAATCTTGCTCCGCAGCATGTGCTTCATTTATAATAATTGCTGTGTGGTAGCTTGAAGTTATGTCTCCAATTGTTGTCTGATTTTTTTTTTTTCTATGACTCCTCCTTATTTGTGCCATGTTCTTGTAGATTCCACACCCTTTTCCATGTTTCATTGTTTATTTCCTCCCTTCTCGTGCATATTGTTCATCTATTTTCTAGCATTCTCACTGTTTTTTATAGTGTGAGTTAATAGTCTTTGTTGATTCAGTTCTTCACCTGCACTATTTGCTTCTTCTAGTCCATTTAACCAGTTCTTTCCATTTTTGATCCATATATCCTTCTTTTCACATGTTCATCATCAATTTATCTTTGACCTACCTCTGCAACATAATTGTCAGATTTTGAAAGCATGTGTATTGGTGGCATCTGATTTCACTTCAGGGGATTTCAGGTGTGCATGTTTTTTATGATACTGACATAATTTGAGTGAATGATAGAGTGATCTCAAAAACAAAATTTTGTTAGTCTGTGAACACTTTCACTCAGTTCTGTTCACGTTTTTACTCAGGGAATGCTGGAAAAGAAAATCAGCATTCTGGTTTGAGTTACTGTATTGTTGAGTGCTGCAGAGATGTGGAAGTATGACAGTCGAATGGCATGTTGGCTAAGACTATATTATTGTCACCTTGGACATGTTATTTCAAGGTGTATATTGCCTTGGACATGTTGTTTCAGGATGTATGATTATTTCAGTGACATAACAGTGTATTTATAAATCAGTTCCACCTTCATTTCATCATCACAAGAATACTCTCCTGAGTATTTTGGAGGAGTGGGATTCATATTCTCATTTGACCTTCCAGATGTAGATTTTCTGTTGTTTCCTTAAATTATTCAGGGCACAATTCCATTTGTTTGATTAGATCTTGTGATCCACATCTAATTACAACATTGATAATATGACTTCAACCCCTAAACTTCCATATAGATGGTTCCTGTGGGAGAAAAAGAGATGTGGCTTATTTCCATCCCCAATCATAGTCCAGTAAGACTTGCTGCTCCACAGCTATTGACCTTGCTACGACAGGATGCTGCTCCCTAATCTTTCTTCCTTACTTCTTGTAAGCAACCCACAGTTGTGCACTAATCATTAACATGCGCTGTCCTCCGAGTTACAATGTGTGCGATTTTGTTTCAGATGACTGCTGCCTGTTGCCCAGTCAAGTAATGATCCCTCCATTGAACTCTCCACAGAAGCTTATAGCCATCACATCACCGTTGTTTTTCTGTCAGTCTTTACCCATACAGGTTAGTAGGAAAGACATTACAGCTTTTACTAAAATTGAAAACGCTTGTGAATGATTTGTTTGAATTTTGGTCATAGTCTTGCAGAAATAGGTGCTAATCATCATCTGCATTAGTGAACTACAAATGTACTATTTGCTTTGTCCCAGTGAGACCTTTTACATCTTAATAAAATAACTTAGCATTTTAAATTAAAAAAAAATTCAACTTATCATTGTTGAGACTAACAGTATATTATTTATAGTATTACATATAGTGTAGTAATTTACATTAACTCTCTTCAATGCATGTCTGTGAAGTAATTTTTCATGTCCAAGAAACAGAATTTAGGTTTCTTTTATTGTATCATTGCATCAGTTCCATATTTTTCAGCCTTTCTGTAGTGTGATGCTAGGTGATATGTGGGAGGAATTGATTCAGGTACTAAAAGAGAGACAGCGTTCGCTGAGCATTCATCATGATTGAACTAAATAGTTAGAAAGATGGAAATTATTTGTTTGACAGTTACTGTAACTTATGTAGTAATGCAGTTTTCTTGTTGAGTTATTGTATTCCATTGTGTGTTCTCGTGATATTATAGCCATGGAATTAGTGGAATTTATTTAATTTTAATAGTAATGCTCATGTCTCTGGTGACCTTTAAAATGATTCCTTACCATTTCAGTAATAAAAATTGTTACCCCTTAAAACAAAATACTTACTGTGTGGTTAAAAGATAGACAACAGAATAAAAGTATGCAATATGCAAGGGCAATTTTTTTGACAATTTGTTATGTTGGTGTCAAAAGCAGGTAACAGAGTTCATTTTGTCCATATACTGTACCAATACAGTCTAACTGAAAGCCATTCTCACAAGCATTCGAGCTGTTCTATCTTATTTGAAAAACTGCAGAAATATCTTTTTGTTGCATTTGGTAAACACAAAGTGTATAAGTAAATTAATGGGTTTAGGTGTTTTAAATATCAGGAAGTATTTCTGTGTATTGATATAACATGGGATTATGTGAGTTTCTTCATTTGTTTGTTGTAGATATTCACAAATCCATGGTAATTTCAAGAGTTATTGGTATATATTGTGCTTGCAGCAGGCACCTACAGCATATTATTCCATTATCGTTGTGATTTATTAGGTTGAGGAACAATTTCTGTGGGCATGTGAGAACTGTTTCACATAAAGTTTTGTGTTACTGGAAACAACAGCAATGTTGAAGAGGATGAATTGCTCATATTGACATATTTTATCTCAGCTGCCATATCAAGTTAGTAATAGGGAGTCGGACTGACTCTGAGTAAGTTACTTACTTTGTCAAATAAGCTGTTATGAAGTTATTGAAGCTTGTCTCTTCTATGTAAACAAAAAGCACATCCTGTCTTTTTTGTGTTTATCTATCTGATAACTGCAGTACTTGTGCAGTGTGTTGGCATGTATCAGTGAAGCAGTTGCATGAAATTTTTAGTTGCATATTGGAGTATAGCTTGCTTTGGCCAATGGCATTAATTGTGTAGCAGGCTAGAAATTATTTAATCTGGTTTGTGGACTACTGACTTTTCACATTTGAGGGGCCCAGTGGAAAAGGAAGTCATGACATTAACAAAAAGTTTTGTTCTAAAATATGCTTTTGTTTCTGAACTGTAATTGTATCAACTTATAATAATTTTAACTTGCTTTCATGTATGTATCTCAGTGTAGAATCATTTGTAAGTGGTATTCAAAGATTTTTATATGTTTAGGCTAAATGAAATGTAGGCTATATTACGAGAGGCATTCAATAAGTAATGCAACACACCTTTTTTCTGAAAGCAAGTTAGTTTTATGCAGGAGTCCAATACACCATATTATTCCTGACTCCATTGGCTTCAAAAACATATTTTTCAATATAATATCCGTTGAATGGGGCAGCTTTATGCCACATAACTGGGAGGGCCTATATGCCCACATGGTACAACTCTACTAGTCTTGCTACTTCAACAAGCTCCTCATCATCCACGTAGTACTGCCGACGGAGTGCATCCTTCATTAGGCCAAACATATGTAAGTCGGAAGGTATGAGATCTGAACTGTGAGGTGGATGAGGAAGAAGAGTCCAATGAAGTTTTGTGAGAGGGTGCACAGAATTGTGTGAGGCCTTATGTTGTCATGGAAAAGGAGAAATTTATTTGCATTTTTTGTGGTGACGAATATGCTGCAGTTGTTTCTTCAGTTTTCTGGGGATGGCACATACATTTCAGAGTTGACTGTTGCACTGTGAGGGAGGACATCAAACAGAATGACCCTTCAGAATCCCATAAGATTTTTGTCATAACTCTACTAGCTGAGGGTGTGGCTTTGAACTTTTTATTTGGAGTAGAGGTGGTGTGGTGCCACCTCGTGGATTGCCATTTTGTTTCAGATTCAAAGTAATGAACCCACGTTTAGTTGCCGACGAAAAATTGTCATGCTCAGCCTTGTTACGTGCAAGAAATTCCACATAGATGGTCCTTCGCTGCTCTTCATGGTCTTCTGTGAGGTAGTGAGGAACCCATCAGGCACACAACTTTGAGTACCCAAACTGTTGTTCACCTTGAGTGAGTGACCACACGTTCCAACATTGCAGGAGTTATAACTGTGGGCAGCCAGCAGGCATGTGGGAGATCAGATGGGTTTGCATGACATTGTGATGATGACAGGTGCCTTATCCAGCGACTCACCGGCTTTTGTTCATTGCCAGGTCTCCGTAGACATTCTGCAATTGCCTGTGATTATCTTTGATGCTTTGGGTTTTCGCCAAAAGAAAGTCAATGCATTTCTGTTGCGGGTACCAGTCTGAATGCTATGTACAGTGCCGCCACCTATCATAACTTCGTAAAACTATAGGGGCTGAAGTCGGAGTATTCCATGATGTCTCACAACAAATTGTGCATTTTTTGAATTGAAACAGGTTGAGAAAAAAAATGTGTTGCTAATTATTGAATGTCCCTTGTACCACTTACTTTCATGATGAACATTAGACTGTAAAGGACTATGTAGAAACATTTTTTCATCACATTGTGGTATTGCTAGGGATGCTTACTAATAATACTTAAAGGCAGAGCAGAAGAGATGAACTACTGTTGAGAGAAGAACAAGCTCCATGTCCTGATAGCTCAAAGGAAACTGTATAGCATGCTTGTTATGTGCTATACCACACACAACCATTAGACATTTGGTATGCAATGAATCACCGTTACACGATTTATTAGGTGATGATTTATTGTCATGTAATTTTCAGTGATAAAAAAACTGACAAAGTTAATATACTTAGTATTATATTTTGATAACTCTGCACATAACTACAATAACATCATTATTCTAGCCACTAAAACAAAACCTTTAAAAAAATCTCCTGTAAAGATTTTTGTATTTCATTTTCTTTTTGAAACAGACTGATTTTCCAGTGGGCTCCTTTGTTAGTGTTTGATTTTGCATTTGTTCTTGTTACTTCAAAATCAATACATCTGCCCCTGCTGGAATGCATTTTGACTTGCTTTGAGGTGTAAGACAGAATGTGCATGGCACCATCATCTCTCTTTTCCATTTATTTGTTAAATAGCATGAGAGAAGAATGACACTGTATAAGTATTCGATGGTGACTGAATCCGACATGTGTTATCCTTTGTGTTGTTGTTCCGTAAAGTCTTACCGTGTAACATTTGTGGTCAATGCTACTGGTAATTCAGTAAAACTGATGCACTGCCTGGCCATGAAGCTATTCTGTGTCTAAAATATACAGGGGTTGGACAAAAACATGGAAGCACTGTGGGAATTGCATGCTTGAACATAATTGCAGTTTTTAGCCAAGCCTGCAGCTTTTGCTGTTGTATTTGACAATGAGTGGCTCGTGTGTGATGTGCTCAACATGCTACAAGTGTCAGTCATGGTCAGAACAGTGTTCTGTATATTGCCAGTGCATCATGTTGGGGTTAATTGAATTCAAATGTGTGAAAATTGTTGATGTTTGTATGGTGGTTGCTTCTGCAACCACGGGAGCTGAAGTGCTGGATGTTTCAAGAGGTGCAGTATTGAAGGTTCCTAGTGCATATAGGAAAAGCAGAAAAACACCACGGAAGAAAGTGTGTTTGAGTGAGTGTGATGAATGGTCATTGAAAAGGATTGTGACAAGAAGTTAGAGGATGACAGCTGCAAAAATCACTGCAGAACTGAGTATCACACTCGTGAACCCTGTCAGCACCAAAAAAACTTGAGGGGAGTTCCATAAGCTTGGAATTGAAGGTGAGCTGGAATTCCAAAACAACTTACCAGTGATGCGAATGTTGGTGACAGGAAAAAGTTATGCTCAAGCCATAAAATTTGGACTATGGAGCACTGGAAGAATCATTTGGTCAGATGGGTGTTGTTTCACAATTTTTGCAACTAATGGCTGAGTTTACATCCCAAATGTGAAACATGACAGTGGTTCAGACATGATTTGGGTAGCCATATTGTGTTATTCCACAGTGGTCATTACTCTGCAACATCATTTTACTGGCAAGAATTATGTGACCATTTTGGCTGATCAACTGGATTCCAATGTACCTTGTTTGTTCCCCAATGGTGATGCTGTGTTCCAAGGAGACAGGGCCCCTGTTCACACAGTTTGCATAGTCCATAACCAGTTTTGTGAGCACAAGGATGAACTGTTGCATATCCCCTGACCATCATAGTATAGCTCAATATTATGGAGATTTGTGGTTTACATTGGAGAGAACGCTGCATAATCGATATCCACCTCTGTCATCATTACCTGAACTTGCCACTATTTTGCTGGAAGAATGGTATAAGATTCCCTTGAAAACCATACAGAACCTGTGTTTTTATCTATTCTGAGACAACTGTAGTCTGTGTTGAATGCCATAAGGTTTCCTACATTGTATCAGGCATGGTAATGTGTTGTGTTTTTGGTGTTTTTGTATTTTTGTCCAACCCCTATATGTAATTTCACAGTAATTTATCCTGATCTCATACTAATGTTCTTAAACTTTGTAATTAGCTACAGAATTTTTTGTTCATGATAATGATGTGGTTCCTGGAAAGGTAAGTGCGTACCAGCTCATTTGGTATGCCCAAGATCTGAAAGTGAGAGACATTCAGAATAATTTTAGACAGTATTCCACATACATGTGGATGAATGTCTGTCTAGATTCCAAGTTTTGAATCATATGCAATTGTCAAACAATAGTATAAGGTAAGACAAACATTCACCTTATAGAGGAAGCTTTGAGCAGTGAAGGTATTGGACACATTGGCATATGTATGTGTGCTCTGGAGAATGCTAGTTTGTCAAAAGAAAGCCGGCCGAAGTGGCCGTGCGGTTAAAGGCGCTGCAGTCTGGAACCGCAAGACCGCTACGGTCGCAGGTTCGAATCCTGCCTCGGGCATGTATGTTTGTGATGTCCGACAGTCCGATTCCCGCAGGCTTTCTGTAAGCTGCGCTGTTTCTGATGGTATTCTCGGTTTAGCTTTCACGTTTTTACTACGGGCAATTGTTGTGATACCTTGCTTTCATGTTATTTTCTGATGGCCATTCTTATGCAAGGAGCGACAAGGAGTATGGTGACCTGGCGGAGCCGGCCGAGTGGCCGAGCTTAAGGCGCTACAGTCTGGAACCGCACGACCGTTACGGTCGCAGGTTCGAATCCTGCCTCGAGCATGGATGTGTGTGATGTCCTTAGGTTAGTTAGGTTTAACTAGTTCTAAGTTCTAGGGGACTAATGACCTCAGCAGTTGAGTCCCATAGTGCTCAGAGCCATTTTGTCAAAAGAAGAGCTAATGTGTTGAGACATCTCAAATATCTCCTTATCTGCAGCTAAACTTTTCATTTATTGGTGAGTGGTTCCCTCCTTGGATACCGTATCTTTTCAAATAACAGCCAAGATTTTGAATTATATCATGTAATATTCCTCAGGTAAATAGTTGGCATAGTCTTCAAATTTTCTGAACTCATTACCACTTATAGGATAAGCTGCGTTATGTCAAATTTAAGTGAATGACATTGATGTCAGGTGATTTCCTTATCAACAGGTGTTATATTGAAACTATTAATTTCAACATGGGGTGTCATGGCATTGCTTATGTGGGTAACCTGTACTCAGATATTCATCTAAAGATAAAAAGGGAGATAATCTCTAATACTCTGGTGTCATGTTCAAGAGAACTGTAATTTGATCTGTAGTTAAATGTCTTGACCCCTCTGCATGCACTATTGAATCTCTATAAATGTTTAATGATACCATAACAATCAGGAAAAGTTCAGCTGTAATGACATAAACAAAATCACTTTTTAAATCACAATATTCTGGGCAAGCGAACTTTCACTTTTGAAATGTTTTAACCAGTGTCCATTTAAAAAAATCAAACATTTAATTGGCAACAGTGTGCTAATAAACAGCAATGTGTGGCAATATTTGTCTGTGTAGATTTGATTTACATCAAGATTGGAGTACCCTCATGATGCCAGTTGAGAAGCAACTTGACTGAGTAGTAGTGGCTGCAGGACACGAAAACTAACAACAGTCGGGTGAGCGATGTGCTGAAGCCATGCCGCTCCATATGGCAACCATTGACACTGTTGGCAAGGCAAGGCACAGTGGTTGGTTGGTACCGGTAGGCCTGTCAGGGCCTGTAGGTGGAGTTTACAAGATCATTGTGCTCTAAGACATAATTTAAATCAAAAAATTTGAAAATTTTAAGATCAAGAAGGATGGGGAAGGAAGTAGGCCATCCCCTTTTAAAGGAACCATCCTGGCATTTTCTGGAAGCGATTTAGGGAAATAGTGGCAGGTTTAAACCGTCCTCCTGAATGAGAGTCCAGTGTGCTAACCTTTTATAACTGTGTGCTGATGTAGTTTCCATCCCCTGAAAACTGTTAATGTTGTAGCATGCATTTTACAGCTATGTGTTGTATTGCCTTTCTCCAAAGAAAGCTTCCTAATCAATGTTTAGGAAACCTGTACATTTGGTTATCAGTAATGTTGTTTTTGATCATTGAAAGTCTTTGAAATTGGCTCAGGTGAATGAATGGTCTGCTTCTTAGCATCTACTGCAGGACTGCTAGATCTTGCTGTGCTTGCCGTAATGAGTATGAGAAAGCATAACTATCATATAGTGCGTGCAAGGAAGTACAGCCAAAACATAAGTGTGGAAAAGTTGGTAAAACACAGTGTTTGCTGTATGTCAAAGGCTGGCAATGATAGCTAAACACTGAATGTGAGTTATCTGTGGGGGTAATAAGAATGTTGTCTTTATGTGTGGTCTATATATACGAAAAAGTTAATAAAAATCATGTTGTTTAATCAGTGTGTGTTTTACAATATTCAAATAAAGTGAACACGGTGGAGGATTCGAACCTCCAATGAGGGCAGCTGCAAAAACCATGGCAAGGTGCCTCAGACCGTGCAGCTATGCCATGCGACAGTAAAGAGGAAACCACTCAAGAAAACAAGGAGGGATATGTTGTTGAAGAGAAGAAGAGAGAAGTCATTGAAAAGAACAAGAAAGAAGACATTAATGAAGAAGAAAGGAAGAGAACACTGCAAGTATTTCATATGAATGCAACAAAAATAGATTTCAGAAGAAGCTAACCAGAAGGAATAAATGTTCATGCGTATTGATTGTGCATGTTGATGATATATTTGTAATGACGTGGCCAAGTTAAAAAATGTGAAAAACAAGGGTGGTGTTGTGAAAGTTGCCAAACATGGTGGATCAACTAAGAGAGTAGGAACAGCAGATTAAAACTGTATTCTGAAGGTGATTTGCATGTTCCTGAACTTAGCCAAAATCTGATGTCTGTGAATGCTAGCTCTGCAAAAGATTACACAGTTGTCTTCAATGAATATTATTTTCAAATTTATGAAGGTAAAATGCTTATTTTAGAAGGACCAAAATCAAGAAATTGGTTGTATAAAGTGACAAACCAGGAAGGCAATCATTACTGCCAGAGGAAGAAAAACAAGAATGACATAAGAAGCTAAGTCATCCACACAAAAGCTATACTTCAGTGAGCAAAAAACTGTGCAGTGGAGCTCCTAATTAATTCGTTAGTTAGTTCGCACATTGCCTATGGATCCTTTTGCATGATAGATCATAATGATGTGGAACGAGTCATTTTACATTCACATCTCAAATTAATTTGTACATATGGTTGATTCTGAACATTTCTAAATGTGGCTTTTTTCCAAAAAGGAGAAAAAAAAAAGATATGCAGATGTTGTGAGTTAGTAAGTCGTACGCATCACCCTTTACACATTGAAGTAATAGAAATTCTTCTACAGAATAGGAGGAATTGTCAGGGGGAAACTTTCTTAGTTTGTTTTCAAATTTTATTTTGCTGTCTGTCAGACATTTTATATCACTAGGCAAGTGATCAAAACTTTTTGTTGCTGCCTTGTGCACCCCTTCTCGTTCTGACTACTCCTTATTGTGGAGTAATGAATTTAATTTTTCCTTCTGGTGTTGTAATTATGTACATCTTTGTCGCTTTTTAACTGTAGTGGATTATTTACAACAAAGTTCATGAGAGAATAACTGTATTGTAAAGCAGTAGTCAGAATGCCCAACTCCTTAAACAGACGTCTACACTAAGATCATGGGTTAGCATCACATATTATCCGTACAGCACGTTTTTGCCCAATGAAGACTTTCTTTCCTAAAGAATTTATTTATTATTTTTTTAATAATTTATGTGCAGCAGAAACATTGTGTGAAACTAGTGTGAGAGTAAAACTGACAATAAAACCATTTTCTATTGTGAGAGAAAGAGCTACAAGAACACTTGAAATAATAAATACTGATCTGTGTGGAGATTGATTTCCCAACATTTAATGGATGTAGGTACTACATGAGTGTATTAGATGATTTCACTCATTTTTGTATAACCTATTTGTTAAGATATATGTCAGAGGCTGCTGAAAATCAGTTCACTTTGAAAGAGTCAGAAATAAGATGTGATAAAGGTGGTGAGTACTCCAACTGTGAGTCTAAGGATTGGTGTGAAATAAAAGGAACTGTGCTGGACTACAATATTTCTTTATGTTGTCAAGGTTGTTTTGCGTACTCTGCTGAAATGTCATTGGGAAGACCTTATACATCCTCCATACAGTCATGATCTACCCCCATGTGATTTCTATATTTTTGGAGCCCTGAAGAGAGACATTTGTGGCCATTGATTTGCTTCGGAGGAAGAGTTCTCACACTTTGGTACAATCATGGTTCTGTAGGCAACAATAAATATTTTTCCATTAAGGCTTGACCGTCTGGCCTCACAATGAGATAAATATATTAACAGTTATGGTGATTACTTGTGAAACAATAAACAGTTTACTCACTTTTTTCGATCTGTCTCATTTTCATTGTTTTTCTTCTTATGTGTGACTCATAAGCATCCTCTCTTTGATGTTTTGAAATATGCTTTATACTCTGCAGCTGTTGTGATATTGTCCAGTCTCTTTGCCACTCGTGCTCTCTCCATAGTTTTAGCTCTTGTTCGATTGTAATTTCGAGACCCATTATTTCACTCACATTGGGGAAATTCCCTTTGTGAAGCCAGTAGAGAGACCTTCTATATCTGACAGCGATATCTATGTCTCCATCAGTGTTGTCCCAAAGGGTCGTGTGAGCTTCAGCAGCACACTTCTCTGTGTATGCCTCAGGATTGACTTGTATCGATTGTATCACTGTTTGCATGCGCAGGTATTGGTTTCATACCGTACAATAGCAGTGAGGATTGCATCGTAATAGAGTGGGATCCTAAAGTCAGTGATTCCCAGTCTTGCCAATTTGTGTATAACTTCAGTAGCTTTGTGACACATTTGAGAGGTATGTTTGAGAAAGTTACACTTCTCCTCCAAGTGATACCTAAATTTTACATACCTCATTGCATCCCACTGCAGCTCTCCCATTTCTCAGAGTACAGGTCTACAAGTGGGAGAGGCAGTCTTTGAAAAGCAGGTAGGTGGTCTTATTTGTTGTAATTTCTAATTTATTATCTGGGCATTACTTCTGCATTTGATCAAGCACATCACACACTTTTCTTTCCAGCATGGCTCTTGAGTCCAGTACTACCACAACCAGTATGTCATCAGCATAGGTTATTACTTCTGGCACTTAAATGTTTTTATTCAGGGTTACTAGCAATGGCTCAAGGGTAAAGTCCCAGGAAATTGGTCCACATATACATCCCTATGGAGACCATTTACCTCCCGTCCTGTATATGCAACGTACACTACTGCCCATTAAAATTGCTGCACCACAAAGATGATGTGCTACAGATGCAAAATTTAACCGACAGGAATAAGATGCTGTGATATGCAAATAATCAGCTTTTCAGAGCATTCACACAAGGTTGGCTCCAGTGGCAATGCCTACTTGCTGACATGAGGAAAGTTTCCAACCGATTTCTCATACACAAACAGCAGTTGACCGGCATTGCCTGGTGAAACATTGTTGTTATGCCTCGTGTAAGGAGGAGAAATGCGTACCATCACATTTCTGACTTTGATAAAGGTCGGATTGTACCCTATTGCGATTGCGGTTTATCGTATCGCGACATTACTGCTCGCATTGGTTGGGATCCAATGACTGTTGGCAGAATATGGAATTGGTGGTTTCAGGAGGGTAATACGGAACGCCATGCTGGATCCCAATGGCCTCGTATCACTAACAGTCGAGATGACAGGCATCTTATCCGCATGGCTGTAACAGATTGTGCAGCCACGTCTCTATCCCTGAGTCAACAGATGGGGACGTTTGCAAGACAACAACCATCTGCACTAACAGTTCGACGATGTTTGCGGCAGCATGGACTGTCAGCTCAAAGACCATGGCTGCGGTCACCCTTGACGCTGCATCACAGACAGGAGCACTTGCATTGGTGTACTCAACGACGAACTTGTGTGCGCGAATGGCAAAACGTCATTTTTTTTGGATGAATCCAGGTTCTGTTTGCAGCATCATGATGGTCGCATCCGTGTTTGGCAACATCGTGGTAATGCACATTGGAAGCATGTATTCGTCATCACCATACTGGCGTATCACCCGGTGTGATGGTATGGGGTGCCATTGGTTGCACGTCTTGGTCACCTCTTGTTCACATTGACGACACTTTGAACAGTGGATTTTACATTTCAGATGTGTTACGACCCGTGGGTCTACCCTTCATTCGATCCCTGCAAAACCCTACATTTCAGCAGGATAATGCACAACCGCATGTTGCAGGTCCTTTACGGGCCTTTCTGGATACGGAAAATGTTTGACTGCTGCCCTGGCCAGCACATTCTCCAGATCTCTCACCAATTGAAAATGTCTGGTCAATGGTGGCCGAGCAACTGGCTCATCACAATACGCCAGTCACTGCTCTTGATGAACTGTGGTATCGTGTTGAAGCTGCATGGGCAGCTGTACCTGTGCACGCCATCCAAGCTCTGTTCGACTCAATGCCCAGGCGTATCAAGGCCGTTATTACGGCCAGAGGTGGTTGTTATGGGTACTGATTTCTCAGGATCTATGCACCCAAATTGCGTGAAAATTTAATCACATGTCAGTTCTTGTATAATATATATGTCCAGTGAATGCCCATTTATCTTCATTTCTTCTTGGTGTAGCAATTTTAATGGCCAGTAGTGTAGATACAACAGATAGTGTGTTTGCTTTCTCTGTCACTATTCTATAAGGAGTACCCCATGCATATATTAGTAGTTGTTCTTAAATGTATTGTTCCCATTGCAATTTCTTCATGGCATCTATTAGAGCTTTGCATTCAGTTTTCACTGTGCTATGCAACAATAGTCTAACCTCTCTTTCCTTGTGTCCAAAGCTCTTTCATAAAATTTTTGCTGTTGTACACATTTTTTTTCAAATTTGTGAACTCTGCGTTCTAAGGTGTACCACAATGTCTAGCTGTTTTCTGTACTGGAATGGCGACATTCTGTGCATTTTATATGACAGTTGGAAGTATCTTTGCCACGTAGTCTACACTGCGGTTAGCATAACCTGGTATTTGACGATCATTTCTGTTGGTAGTTTTTAACTGTTAGCTTTTTTCAAAATTTCGTTAAAGGTGATTGTGTTCCTGCCCTACAGTATTTCAATGTAAACCAGCATGCAACAAATCTATCATAATCACAGTTTGGTTGTTTCCAGTAGCATGCTGAAAGATTCTCCAAGAGTCGATTTTGTTAGCTGCAGAGTGATTTGTCATGATGACATCAATATTGATTGTGGTACCAGCACTGTTTTCATATGTTGCCGGACAGCCCGTCCTGTACAGCACATGGAGGTTCAATTTGTCAGTTGCGTCCTTCAGTTGTATGCTATACTCATCAGTTATGACTATGCCACAGAATGAATTTTGCCTTAGCATCTGTCACCCCATTTTATTTATGTGATGAGTGCCAAGCTTAATGACCCTTGTCTTTCAACCTATTGATGTAGGTTTCAGTGCTGTATGAATATATCATGTAAATGTTCATTAGTGTTAGTGTATTGGTTGAGGACTTTAGAGGTACAGATGCAGTGTGTGTGTCACAAAGTTGGCATACTTCTGTTACTTGATCAAATTTCTGGAAAGGTACTATTGCTGCTTTAGCATTTGGATTACCTAAAGTTGTCATCACATGATCTAGAACTGAGGACTCTGACTGTGATTCATGTATGGCTCGTGAATGTATACAATGTCTATCTCCCAATCTTCTATTAGTTTATGTATTTCAGTCATTACTCTCATACAGTGTTTAGCTTTTATTTGTAATATTTGCAGAAATCAAAATAGATCCAACCATGAGCTTTAACTAAGTCTTTGTAAGTTTGTTTTAGGTCGTTGGCAGATTACACACTTTTAACTGAATTTGGTCAGTCACTTCAGGAGTCAGAAAGACCACTGAGCCATTTTTTCAGTGCGCCATGCAAATAATGTAGCACAAGGCTACTTCAAGTTTTTTGAAGTCCTCTAGTATATTTAGATGAAGATTGTTTTCAAGATTTTTTATGCATATCTTCCAGTTCTAGAGCTTATATAATATCTTTTGAGGGAAGTTTCAGATTCTTGGCAGATTGTGGAAAATCAGGCATAACAGCTTCCGCTGACTCCACCACGTTATTGTAAATCACACTAGATAAGGCTTGAGGGAGCGTTTGAGTTTCCAAAAGGGGAGTACCATCAGTTTCTCTTCGCCTTCCATCCTTCTTATTTGCATCTGTACTGTGTTCATCCCCTTCTACTTGGTCTTCATAGAAAAAAGTTGTTCCCTTGAGAAATTGTGTCCCATACGTCATTTCCACCTTTAGCTACCAGATCAGGTGAAATCTGCCTAACTTAGTGATTTTCAACACTGTCTCTCATATAAAACTCAGCATTCTGACCTGATGGACCAGTCAGGACCAACTGACTGCTGTGTCATCCACTGTCGATTGTGTCATTGGATGCACTACAGAGGTGCATGCAGTCAACATACCACTCACACTCACACTATTCTAGTCCTCTCACCAAGGAAAAATCCCTGGCAGGAATCGAATCCTAGGTCCTCCACATAGCAGCCAGACATGCTGGCCACAGAGCTATGGAGGTGGGTGTCTGTTGTATATGTCAGGGTTTTTTGTTTGTGTGGCATCTGGTTTGATGTAGCATATGTTCTGTTCCTAACGATGAGAGATGAATATAACAAGGACACTCGAATTAGGCCTGCATTAAAAATGTACCATGACACATTCTACTATTCTAATATTTTTTTGTGTCATCCCAGTATGATCATTTTGGTTTCCTCACCCCGTAATGAATGCCACCAATTTCAAAGGTGTTTTGAAGGAGGTTTCTTCTTTTTGTGCTTATTGTTACTTCCTCTTTCATTCTGAATGGTTTCCGGCAATGACTATTCATCTCCAGAACTAACTGCAAGTGGGTTACTGGTTGTAGCCGGTTTTTGCTATTTCTCTTTGCAGCAGCACCTTGTGCGTGGCACATTCACTTCCACTTGACATTTGTTACCTCTGTTGATACAAGATAATGCACTTCAGTGTCAATTTAGTGTTGGCAAAGGCTTTATTTTAGTGGTCAACTTCACTACAATATGCACACATTTGCTTCTCTAATTTTCAGAATTTGGTTAAGTGGTCATAATCATAACACTTTAGACATTCTCACACTACTAAGTTTTCATTGATCGACAGTACTCTGTAGCCATTGTGCAACCTGCTCATGTTAACATTACTTTCCTAGGTCTTGAGCTGACCACCACATGATGCACGTACATTTTTGCACTGGAACCTCTCGTGAATGAAAAGTCAAGATCAAGAAAATGGAGGATAAGAAAACCGAGAAGGAAGAAGATTCAGTAAAGAGAGAAGAAACTGCAGTTTTAGGGATAGATCCAGCCTGAAGAAACCTTTAAAATGTGGTGATTTTAAAACAGCATTACTTTCATACGAAGAATGTATTAATGCTCTGGATGAAGAAAACTGGATGGAAGCACTAGAAGAAGAAAAGAAATCACTTGAACATAATGACACTTGTAAGTTTGTGAATCCAAAGTAGGCAGGGAAAGAAATCTTGGTAGGCAAATGGGTCTTTAAAGTCAAAGAAGATTGTCAGTATAAGGTCAGACTGGTTGTCAGAGATGATCAATGAGAGAAGGACATAGATTTCAAGGATTTATTGAACCTAGTAGTAGATATCTGTTCACTAAAATTGTTGTTTGCTGTAGCAGCAGAGAAAAATTTTTCATGTAATATTATTTTATTTAAAAACAGTCTTTCTCTATGGAAAACTTGACAAAGAGATTTTCATGAAGATATATGAAGGATAAAAAGAGGCTGGAAAAATTAGTCTTTTGAAGAAAGCTCTGTATGCTCGATTCTAATGGTGTAAAATTCTGACAGATTTTATAAAAACAGAACGACTAATCCAGTTTAAATCAGATTAGTGCATATTTAAAGATGAAACTGAAAAATTATGAATGGCAGTACATGCTGAAGAAGGAATCATTATTTTAAGAACACTTGGAGAATACTGAAAATGCATTGAATGAACGCGAAAGGAATTTTGAAATGTCTGTGGTTGAAAATCCAGCTATATACCTAGGGACACAGATAATGCAGATAGAGGATGGGACATTTCTACATAAAGAACAGTGTGTGAAGCAAGTACTGGGGAAAAAAATATGACTGACTGCAATGCCATGAATACTCCTTCAGTTCCAAAAAAGTGACGTGGTGCACTGGTTAACACACTGGACTCACTTTCAGGAGGACAACAGTTCAAATCTGCAATTGACCATCTATATTTAGATTTTCCCTAAACTGCTCCAGGCAAATACTGTGATATTTCTTTTGAAAGTGCATGACCGATGTCCTTCCTCATCCTTGGAGTATTCTGAACACGTGTTCCATCTCTAATGACCTCATTGTTGATGGGGCAGTAAACCCTAATTGACCTTCCTTTTTTCATCCCTTCCTTTTTTAGTTCCAGAGGGGAAACCAAGTGCATTTTAAGGAGTGGTGTTAGAAAGCCGTTAAAACGCAATGTTTGCTGTATGTTTTTAAGGGTTGGGAACTATTGCAAAAAGCTGAATGTCAGTTGTCTATGGTGCAAACAAGAGAGTTGTCTGTATCTGTGGCCTGTATGTTTGAAGAAGTTAGTAAAAAGTCATATTGTGTAATTAGTTTGCATTTTGTAATATTCACATAAATTGAACACAGCATAGTAAAAATGCAGCAATAAGAGCACCAAATTTCATATTGCATAACCACTTATTATTCACCATTCCAGAAGAAAGTTGTTAATAAATGTAATTGACTGCAACTAAGGATATTAAATTAATTTTTGTGATTTTATACCATATACATCTTTCCTGAATATCAAATTGACTGTTTTGTTACATATTGTGAAAACATGAAACAACGATTTTAACTTTGCCTATGTTTTTGTCACATTTGCGTTTATTTAATAAATGTGGGTGTTTAATTTCTTATATGTCCTCTATAAAATTTCAGCTTGAATGGGGAACAGAACCTGATAGTCTTCTCTATGTGCCTGAAATAAATCCAGTTGAAGGTGCAATGCAAAGTGAACAAATTATAGATTGTACTCGACATACCTACTTGGGAAAACACCCAAGTGTTGTTAAACAGTGCACAAGGTAATTTTATTTCAAAATCTTTTGTAAATTAGTTGAATAATTTTACTTTAGATTTGTATTGCTAAATATTTTAACTCATTGGAGTTCTTAGGTCTTCTAATAGAAACAATACATAAGGTATTTTTCCCTTGGAATCTTTGCATAGTATTGAATCAACACACTGAAAAGAGATTGATTGCATGTATAGACAGTATCATGAAAATGATTTCTTCTGTATCTGAATGTACATGTTAAACAGAAGTACAATGAAATTTTGAAACTAACTGTGATGAATGTAGCGTTTTGTGGTGTTTTGTTTTTTTATGTTTCTGATACTGTGATTGTAGAAGAAATTTACACTCAAGGGGAGTCGTCGTATGATCAAAGACAGAATTTAGTAGCTAAACTGTATCAGCAGAACAGTGCACCAGGACAATATTAAATTATGTTACATTAAATAAAAAGTGTTCTGTAAATATTTTTGCATTGTTAATAGTGGGTTCAATTCTATGAGGGCATGCTGAAAAGTAATTCCACAGATTTTTTTTGTTCTGTTTTCAATATCTGTTGAGGTACTACATTATGCATATTACTTTCTCACCTTTGCCACATTGCTGATGCAAATTGCAACCCTCTGACAGAAGAGGGATTCAGATTGTAGCATGTAACACGACAATGTGT
The DNA here is from genome assembly GCF_021461395.2 of Schistocerca americana. Classification (NCBI taxonomy): domain Eukaryota; kingdom Metazoa; phylum Arthropoda; class Insecta; order Orthoptera; family Acrididae; genus Schistocerca; species Schistocerca americana. The sequence goes on along the minus strand of NC_060130.1, from coordinate 208,260,070 downwards.
AACGTACCTATGTCAGTGCACGAGAAACAGTGTGGTGTAATAGTGTTTCTAACAACGGAAAACGTGCCTCAAATTGAAATCTGTAGAAGATTGAAAGCTGTGTACAGTGATGATTGTATCAACTATCAACACTAGGTTGATAGTGCTAATAATGAAGGAAATGGTGGTGCTAACCTCAACGTGTGTGACAGAGCTTGTGGTTGACAATTGTGTAAGGCAACCAATGAGGCTCTTCAGAATCAGGTTGATGACCTCATCCGAGAAAATTCTTGGATAACACAAACACAGCTGTCAGGTAAGTGCGGCATATCATGAGAGCACATACAGGCCATCATTGCAGAACTGCAGTACAGGAAACTTGTGTGCCTGGTGGGTGCCTCGAATCTTCACTCCCAACATGAAACAGAGGAGACTGAACATCAGCCAACAGTTTCTTTTGCATTTTGAGTGTTAGGGTGATGATTTTCTTGACAACATTCTGACATGATGAAAGCTGGGTTTACCGTTATGATGCTGAAAATGAGAAAATCAGTGGAGTTGCATTGGAAAGGATCACTGATGCCAAAAAAGTTCAAGACCGTGCCAGTGACAGAAAGTCATACTGACAGTGACAGTGTTCTGGGATGTTCAAGGTGTGGTGCACTGGGAATTCATGCCTAAAGGCACCGCCATAAACTCTGCAACAGGATACTTCGAGACCCTCAGAAAATTTAAAGCACAAATTCGTATAGTTGTCCACACATGGAGCACCCTCTCCTTCAGTATGACAGTGCCAGCCCACACACAAGGAGCTGCAACACGATCATCCTCCATAAAGGCGTGATGTGGCACCATCAGCCAAAACTTAAAGAACATCTTGGAAGACTTCACTTTGTTAGTGACAAAGCAGTGAAAATAGAGGCAAGGTTGTAAGTTTGTCAACAAAGTCATAAAGTTTACAGTGATGGTATCAACAAACTGGTCTTTCATCAGGAAAAATGTGTTCATCGCATGGGGGACTGTGTTGACAATGAAACATGTAGACATGAAGAGTAAAGATATAGAATGTTTTATAGTAGTTTTCACACAAAAAATGCAGGGGCATTACTTTTCAGTGCCCCCCACCCTGTACCTCAGACTACTGCCTTGCTCTTTGTTTACCAAGTGCTACAATCCTTTTGAATAGTTTATTGTTGCTTGAAATAAGTGTAATGTGGGGGTATTCAGTATGCAGTAGATTATTGACTATCTGGCATAATATGGTGAAAGGTCAAGATATATAGGGCAGAGGTCTATAAATTCTCTCTTCTGATTCCAGCTGTACCATTCAAGACACCTTGTTATATACTGTAACCCAATTTTGTTAACACTGTCTGACCTTATGACATCTAGCAAGTCAGTCCTCGTTGGAATGGTTACACAGTCTTCATTATCATCAATCTCTCATATAAATGAACTGAGAAGACAGTGGTGATACTTCTTTTTAGCATTTCAAAGATGCTGTGGACCATTGGCTGACAAAGAACAGTCACATTTGTCGCTGGCAGGATGCAAAGGCACATTATTGAGAAGCAGCAGATCTTTCCTTAATAGACTGTGGTCTTTTAAATATTTGTCTGCAGCTGGCATGAATTCAAATTGGAACCAGGTTTTAAAGATTTTTTATTTCATTTATGCTTTCCTGTGATAAGTGTAATGTAGAGCCAGTGACTCCCAATTTTTTAGTTTTCTTGAAAGCTCCAGTTTTCCATGATTTCCCTATTCATGTAAGTCTAAGCTTGTGGTTGCCGGTTGCATTACTGCAAACCAATATAATGACTTATTCCATGCTTTTCTCGTACCTGGCTGCCACAGTTTACTTTTTTGAAACAAGTGTTTATCTTGGGAGCGTCTTCTAAGTTAAACCTTTCTCATCCCCATAGTACAGCTGTTCACCAGAAATTCCCTCCTTGTCAATAAACTTTGAAAGACAGTGCTCAAACAATGGCACAGCCTCTTTGTCAGTGGATAAAGCCTCTCCACTAATGGTAATCTGGAATATACCAAATTGTCTCCTCCTCCTATTTGCCACTGAAATTGCAGTTATTTTTCCTGAACTATCAGCCCAGTAATGGGCAAACTATTTCCTCTTAAATGTTCATGCCACAAAAACAAAGCTGCCTCAACTTCTTCATGCTTACCTTTCAACATTATCTTTCTTACTTTTATTCCACTTCCACTAGCTTGGAAAGTTCACCAGTTTTCAATGTGTGCTCAGTTTTTTGTCCAGTCTCCTTCAGTAATACCAAAGCAATAGTTTTTTCTGCTATCTGAGAATCCAGTCACATTATAGCACATAGTTTCTGATCCATAGTTTTCAAGTTTTTTCATGTATCATCCCTTTACAACTCCTTAATTAAAACACAAAGAACAGCACAGAAAAGAAATTGTTAAAATGCACTGACTTAAGACATCTGATGTGCAACTGAAGAAACAAAGAATGCTGGTTTGCCAGCAGAGATGCTCTCCCTGTGTGTTCATTGTTGTTCATGAGTGCTGGGAGAGTGCTTCTAAGTATCCTTTGTTGAAGAGTGGTTGCTGTAATATAATTTATTTGTTTTAACAATACAGTATGGACCTTATAATTGTGACAGCAGATGTGCTAGAAGCACAAAAGATGAAAAAAACATTCTAAATGCCACAGAGCATTGTAGCTGGTGCCCACTTGCCAAAGCTTTAAAAAAGTTCATTATGTACAGTAAATTAATTCTCACTTGTCACTACTGTATATAATGGTGTGATATTGTTAGACATAGTATCTTGTTTCAGTGAAACTTATGATGACTCATTCTTAAATTTTTTTGCTAAAAATGTGACATATGGCCCACCATAAAGCTTAATTCCATATGATCCTAGAGAACAAAAATAAGAAAATTGAACTTATTTTCCTCATTAACTTCAATGTGTGACTTTCTACCATCCCCAGACCTCATCTAGTGCCAACTATTACCCAGCACTCTTTTCCCTGATTGTAGCAGTTTTTCCCTGATTGTAGCACTTCCACAAAATTGTTCCAATGTGACCATTAGTTTTGTCATATTATGTAATTTTTGTTCTGAACCATTGAAGTAAGAACCTGGAGTACTGTTATGATTTCTGAAGCAGTGGTACATTTCAGAATCTGCATCTACATGAAACATATGTATTAGAGAAAGAAGGCAGTTTCTGTCAGAATGTGCTGTGTTGATTGCAGTGGATGAGCTGGTGCATTATCATGGTCAGCTGCTAGCTTTCTGAAAACTACACACATCAAGAAAACTTTTCATTGCTCCCTTTTTTTTTTAAATTCATGTTACAGAAAACAAAAACTGACCTGAGGCATGTGTAAATATTCATTTGCAATGTGCCCAGATCATCAGATCAAGAAAACAAACTTTTGTGTAATGAGAAAATCATCTGTTTCCCATGGTGGGTATTTTACAGCATCCCTGGGCAATGTCAATATGTGGTGGATGTCCACTTGCTCAAATGCAGGGTTGAATATGTCATGTCATACCACTGATGAGATAATCAATTCAGCCCTGGTCCAAATCATCCAAACTGGTGCTTTTCATTTATTATTACCACTCTTAGTGATTTTGTGGAAGTCATGCAGAGTACATGGCCATTGTACATGCCCAAAAACTGCTTGTTTCAGTTGATCCTGCACATATTCGATTGGGTTCATGTTGGGGAAACAGGCAGTCCACTCCGTTCTGATGATGCTAACATGGTGAAGGAACAAGTTCATGAGAACAGCATAATGCGCACACAAATAATCGTCAATCATGATGGAATTGTCACCAAAATGTTAGTGCTATGGTTCAACTGTTGGTTCCAGAATCTCATTCCTGTTCTGTAGAGCAGTGAGAGTTCCCTGAGCAACCATGAGAGATGTATGGTGGCCCCATATAATGCCTTCACACATCATCACTCCACCACTATGTTCTTGCATATGTGGGACACAGGCTTGGAGACATTCGATATTACCAGATTGTCTCGAAACATGTTTTCTGCAGTTATCAGGGTACAAACACACCCAGTTTTTGTCTGTAAACACCACTTGATGACAATCCTGGGGTGTCCATTCTTCATGATTCCTTCTCCATCTGTAACAGAGTCCATGGTGTTGTGGTGTACAATGTGGTGCTTGCTGTGGTCGATGGGAATGAAGAGTTGCATCATGTAATTGTCTCCTAACAGTTTGATGCTACACATAGTCCTGTAGCCTCTTTGAACAGTGAATTCAGTTCTGGAACACTGGACCGATGGTTTCTTTGATTTTACTCCGAAGTCATAGACATTGATCAACCTATGCACCTGCTGAAAATGGGCAGCTTGTGTGTTGTAAGTCCTCAACACTACCTGTCGTTTGAAACTGATTCCATGTCTGTATTACATCACTTTGACCCCAGTGCACACATCGAGCAATGTGCTTAGGTGACAGCCCTTGTGTGCATAACATGATGATGCAGACCTTGGGATTGTCCTTCATTGCGTGATGAATACTTTCTCTATTGTTCCAAAAATGCATCTATTGCATCCCTATTTGTACTTTATGGTTAACTGAAATGCTGTGATCCATTTGAGTGCAGCATTCAACCTGTAGGTAGTACTCACAGTAACTTTGTGTATGTTTACAAACAATGTCAGGGGTATTCTTCTGATCGGTACAGGAACAGTCACAACAGCAACACAGCTCCACAACATATCAGTGTGATGGAAAACTTTTGATGATGTGTCTCATGTGCAGTTTTTTGCACTGAATCACATTCCAGAGGAGACAGATGGGTTCTTTGTCTTTTCTCAAGTACCTCTTTGTTGTTCAATCCTTGTTTCTTTTAGTATAAAGCCGGCCGCTGTGGCTGAACAGGTCTAGGTGCTTCAGTCCGGAACTGTGCTGCTGCTATGGTCACAGGTTCGAATCCTGCCTCAGGCATGGCTGTGTGTGATGTCCTTAGGTTATTTAGGTTTAAGTAGTTCTAAGTCTAGGGGACTGATGACCTCAGATGTTAAGTCCCATAGTGCTTAGAGCCATTTGAACTATTTTTTTTTTTTAAGTATAAAAGGAAGAGGGGAAAATATATTTTGAAATTGTTTAGCAATCGTCCTTGTTTTGCCACCACCTGTGTTGAGTCCATATTTGTGGCACTGTTACATCAGTGAAGTTAATAAATTCTTCAGAAACCAGGGTTAATGTTGATGCCACTCAGCGTACACTGAAATCCACTACTGAAACTACACCAAAAGATACTGGGCAGAAAAGTGTGAGCCTTGCCAGATTCATGACAGTCAGACTTAGGACCTGAGGACAATGATGGAGGCAATCATGGAAAACTTGGGATTTTATTTGAATTTTACACAGCGGATTAATGTTAACTCTTTATCTGAGGATTCTACTGCAAACTGACTTTGCAGTCACACCAACAGAATGTTTGCTGATGTAAAATCTTTCAATAAATTCTTGAAAAATAAGCGAGCTTACATCATGAATCTTTACAGTTTTGTTATTTCTGAATTTCAGTATGTTACTGGCATCCTAAAATGCTTTTTAGTCTGTGGGAATGTACAGCTAGTAGCAGCTCACAAGTATACACTCTGGGTGTTCACAAATTTTTAGATTCAGCAAATTTGACAGTGTGAAATTAATAGCATCTGCTGTATAACAGTTATGCTTATGAACAAATTTATACAACTGCCAATAATAATAATAGTCATAATAATAATAATAATAATAATAATAATAATAATAATAATAATAATATGTAAATAAAAATAATATAAAAAATCGACATAAAATCGTACATTATGGACAGGTAGACAATTTAAGAAAATTCTTTATAGAACAAACAGAAACTAGCAAAATACACAAAGCAATGACTCATATAAATACATCGGCTACACCACTGCAATTTCATAACCACTTCTACAACCCTTTAGATCACATAACAACAACAGATACGAAGAAAGTAAATTGGAAAAAGAAAACACTACATGCCAAGCACCCGTATCATCTAACACAGCCACACATCGATCAAGATGCATCCAACACATGGGTAAAAAAAGGCAGTATATACAGTGAGACGGAAGGATTCATGATTGCCATACAGGATCAAACAATGCAGAAATATACATAATGGATGTACGCGTACATGTTGTAGATGCATGATCAATGACGTATGGGTATAACTGTGACTTGTGCTCTGATAGCCAAATGGTAAGACGACCACTCATGATTAGCAGGAAATCCAGGTTTGAGTCCCAGACCTGTACAAATTTTCATTGTTGTCATTCCATTAGACAGTTGATATTTATCCATATTCGAAACTGTGAATACTTTTAATGTAACCCACAAAATGTAACCCATATTAGAAACTGCGAATACATGTAATGTAACCCACAAAATAGGTATTGCTATCAGTATAAGTATAATTTATGCTGATGAGTGACTTGGCATACCTGAGGAATGTGCTACCCCCTAGTGGGATTTATGCTAAGCGAACAAGGATAAAAGTCTGCTTCATTGTGCTACCACCTGGTGGCGTTGACGTAAACGTGTAGTTGAGTGGTAGGGGCTAGCTGTGTATGCCATGAACTGTCCACATTGTTCATCAAATCAGTATGTATTTCATCCAGAAGCCAGTTACATCACGCGTGTTGCGCATTTGCAAAAGCTCCTTAAAATGTGCACAATTGAAGATGTGCTCGCTTCCCTGATACTAGAGTAGCAATGTAGCATAGCGCAATAGATTTAGTGCCACATGTTTCAGATTATCACATCTGTGTTACATGTAACAGCATTAAAAAAAAGTAACCAATAAATCCGCTAAGTGTCAAAAGTTAGGGTGTTCTTGTGCTCTTACACATCAGGTTCCACTGTTTACAGCCATATACATAGGTCTCCTGAATGCTGATAATTGTTTTAGTGTATCTCACCAAGCCTCTTGGGACACTTCATGAGGCAGAATTTGTGTTAATTACATACATTCAGGAACCAACATGTCTATTACTACTGATAGACATATATAAAAGTACACACATTATCATAGCTTTTCCAACTATTGTTCCTGTTTTGGGGAGGAGAGGGACATGTTGAGGAGAGGGACATGTTGAGGAAGGTTGAAAAGGGAGGGCAGGTCATTCAGGCCCCACGATGAATGGGACTCTCACGTTGTGAGGGAGGGGGAAAAAAAACTTAAGTAATCATGCAAATTGTCAGCATGGTTTGCTGAGAATACGTACTACAATTGTAAAACAGTCTTGTATCATATTATAGTGAGAAGGAAAATGCAAATGACTAACTAATAGAGAGGAAGAAAATGAAGGTAGAGGATACGGACTAATTGAGAAGTAAAGATGGATTTGAGGAAGAGATATTAATAATGCAGTTAAGAACTGGGAAAAAAAGACAAAGAGGAGAGGGATGATAATGAAGATGAAAAGTGAAAGCAGTAAAGAAGATAAAACTCTCTCTCTCTCTGATCAAAATAATGTGGACATCCCGTATAATGCAGAATTGACCACTAGATGTCATGAGAGGAGGACCCAGCAGTATAAAAGAAGGCAGCGAGTATTATGTTGTCAGTAGAGAAGCAGTAATAGCAGAATGGATCAGTCAGGAGACCTCACTGATTTCAAACAAGTACTTCAGGGACATTTCAACCCTTCTAAAGCTGCCCAAGTCAGTTGTTGGTGATGGGACATGGTAGTGAAGTGAATTGCAAAGGAACAACCACTGACAAATCAAGACCACGAAGACCTTATTTGCTGATGGGCAGCGATCATTGAATATTGCAAAGGTTGGTTGTAAAAAATCACATGTTGATAGCAGAATGCATCAGTTCAAAAGTGCTTTCAGTGATCCAGTTAGCACAGAGACTCTGTGTAGGGAGTGAAAAAGAACAGGGTACAGTGGTCGAGCAACTCTTCATAAGCCACACATTTCTGTAGTCAGTGTCAAGCATCACTTGAGGTGGTGTAAAGAGCAATGCCCCTGGCCAGTGGATGACTGGAAATGAGTGATTTGGAGTGATGGACCACCCTGTGGCAGTCAAATGGAATTGTTCATGCTCGGTAAATGCACGAAGAATCTTATATGCCATCATGTTTAGTTCCCGCATGGAATTATGGCGAAGGTGATGTTGTGGTATGAGGTTAACGTGTGGTCCCCTTATTGCACTTAGGAAAACCTTAAATGCAGAAGGATGTGGACACTTTATACAGCATTGTGTACTGTGTACATTAGAGGAACAGTTTGGAGACCATGGTCATATCAGCATGACAGTGCATCCTGTCATAAAGCAGCATGTGCGAGGCAGTGTTTTGGGCACAATAATGCTCTTGAAATCAATTGGCTTGCCCAGTGGAACATCCTTGCGATGAATCAGAATGTCAGCATTGCTCCAGACTCCAGTGTCCAATGTCACTACCTTCTCTGGTTTGAGCTCTTGAGTAGGAATGGAGTGCCATTCCTCCATCAACATCTGGTCACATCATTGAAAGTGTCATCAGTACAGTACAAGTCACAAAGCTGATGGATGGACATATTCCATATTAACGTCAACTGGATTTCACAGTAGTGGTGGTGTAGGCACTCAGGTCCCTCGAGTCATTAGATTAGATTAGATTAGATTAATACTAGTTCCATGGATCATGAATACGATATTTCGTAATGATGTGGAACGAGTCGAATTTTCCAATACATGACATAATTAGGTTAATTTAACAACATACTTAAGTTAATATAACAACTTTATTTTTTTGTTTTTCTTAATTTATATCTAAAAATTCCTCTATGGAGTAGAAGGAGTTGTCATTCAGAAATTCTTTTAATTTCTTCTTAAATACTTGTTGGTTATCTGTCAGACTTTTGATACTATTTGGTAAGTGACCAAAGACTTTAGTGGCAGTATAATTCACCCCTTTCTGTGCCAAAGTTAGATTTAATCTTGAATAGTGAAGATCGTCCTTTCTCCTAGTATTGTAGTTATGCACACTGCTATTACTTTTGAATTGGGTTTGGTTGTTAATAACAAATTTCATAAGAGAGTATATATACTGAGAAGCTACTGTGAATATCCCTAGATCCTTAAATAAATGTCTGCAGGATGATCTTGGGTGGACTCCAGCTATTATTCTGATTACACGCTTTTGTGCAATAAATACTTTATTCCTCAGTGATGAATTACCCCAAAATATGATGCCATATGAAAGCAATGAGTGAAAATAGGCATAGTAAGCTAATTTACTAAGATGTTTATCACCAAAATTTGCAATGACCCTTATTGCATAAGTAGCTGAACTCAAACGTTTCAGCAGATCATCAATGTGTTTCTTCCAATTTAATCTCTCATCAATGGACATACCTAAAAATTTGGAATATTCTACCTTAGCTATATGCTTCTGATTAAGGTCTATATTTATTAATGGCATCATACCATTCAGTGTACAGAACTGTATGTACTGTGTCTTATCAAAATTCAGTGAGAGTCCGTTTACAAGGAACCACTTAGTAATTTTCTGAAAGACAGTATTGACAATTTCATCAGTTAATTCTTGTTTCTCAGGTGTGATTACTACACTTGTATCATCAGCAAAGAGAACTAACTTTGCCTCTTCATGAATATAGAATGGCAAGTCATTAATATATAATAAGAACAACAAAGGACCCAAGACTGACCCTTGTGGAACCCCATTCTTGATAGTTCCCCAGTTTGAGGAATGTGCTGATCTTTGCATGTTACGAGAACTACTTATTTCAACTTTCTGCACTCTTCCAGTTAAGTACGAATTAAACCATTTGTGCACTGTCCCACTCATGCCACAATACTTGAGCTTGTCTAGCAGAATTTCATGATTTACACAATCAAAAGCCTTTGAAAGATCACAAAAAATCCCAATGGGTGGTGTTCGGTTATTCAGATCATTCAAAATTTGACTGGTGAAAGCATATATGGCATTTTCTGTTGAAAAACCTTTCTGGAAACCAAACTGACATTTTGTTAGTACTTCATTTTTACAGATATGTGAAGCTACTCTTGAATACATTACTTTCTCAAAAATTTTGGATAAAGCTGTTAGAAGGGAGATTGGACGGTAATTGTTGACATCAGATCTATCCCCCTTTTTATGCAAAGGTATAACAATAGCATATTTCAGTCTATCAGGGAAAATGCCCTGTTCCAGAGAGCTATTACACAGGTGGCTGAGAATCTTACTTATCTGTTGAGAACAAGCTTTTAGTATTTTGCTGGAAATGCCATCAATTCCATGTGAGTTTTTGCTTTTAAGCAAGTTTATTATTTTCCTAATTTCAGAGGGAGAAGTGGGTGAGATTTCAATTGTATCAAATTGCATAGGTATGGCCTCTTCCATTAACAGCCTAGCATCTTCTAATGAACACCTGGATCCTACTATATCCACAACATTTAGAAAATGATTATTAAAAATATTTTCAACTTCTGACTTTTTGTTCGTAAAGTTTTCATTCAATTTGATGGTAATACTGTCTTCCTCTGCTCTTGGTTGACCTGTTTCTTCTTTAATAATATTCCAAATTGTTTTAATTTTATTATCAGAGTTGCTGATTTCAGACATGATACACATACTCCTGGATTTTTTAATAACTTTTCTTAATATAACACAGTAGTTTTTATAATTTTTGATAGTTTCTGGGTCACTACTCTTTCTTGCTGTCAGATACATTTCCCTTTTCCGGTTACAAGATATTTTTATACCCTTAGTAAGCCATGGTTTGTTACAAGGTTTCTTACGAGTATATTTAACTATTTTCTTGGGGAAGCAGTTTTCAAATGCATTTAAAAAAATGTCATGAAATAAATTATATTTTAAATTGGCATCAGGTTCACGGTACACCTCATCCCAGTCTAACTGCTGTAGGCTTTCCCTGAAATTTGCAATTGTTAAATCGTTGACTGAACGTACTACTTTGGAGGACTGTTTAGTATTGCTGAATGGAGCTATGTCATATATTGTAACTAGCTGTGCACCATGATCAGAAAGACCATTCTCAACAGGCTGAGCATTTATCTGGTTAAACTTATCTTGGTCTATAAAGAAGTTATCTATCAGTGAGCTGCTATCCTTTACCACCCGAGTAGGAAAATCAATAACGGGTGTCAAATTGAAAGAACCGAGTAATACTTCAAGGTCATTTTTCCTATTATCCTCTTTCAGAGAACCTACATTGAAGTCCCCACAAATAATAATTTGCTTCCCCCTGTCTGACAGATAGCACAACAAGGAGTCCAAATTTTTCAGAAATAGATGAAAATTTCCTGATGGGGACCTATATACAGTTACAATTATAAATGTGCCTTTATTTAATTTAAGCTCACAGGCACATGCTTCTATATGTTTCTCTACACAAAACTTTTTTGTTTCTATACTTTTTGCACAATGATAACTTTTGACATATATGGCAACTCCTCCTTTCTCCATATTTTCTCTCATTACATGTGCAGAGAGCTTATAACCACTTACATTTACCTTATCCATATCAGTAACAATGTGATGCTCAGACAGGCATAGTATATCTATTTCATTCTCAGCTTCTAAATCTTCTAAACAAACCAGAACCTCATCTACTTTATTCTTTAAACTCCCAATATTTTGATGAAATATACTTACATTATTTTTAATTATTCTTTTATGAGAACCTTTCCTTATTCTAACATTTGCAGTACTCTCCTGTCTGAGTTTCTCATTGTGCTTAGGTCTAGTTCCTATACCAGTGGTCACATGGTGTTCAGAGAGGCAGATTATGTCAACTGGGTTGGGTGACTTTAATTCATCAATGCAATTACCTAGGACTGAGATACTACTTGGTGGAGATAAAATTTCTGGTGATTGGTGAAAATTTATAATTGATAGCTGTGATTGGTGATCCAATGTGCTAGAATTGTGCTGTTTAATTTCTTTCCTAAACTGAAGATTTGTTTCAATCCTGACCTCTCGTAGAACTTGACATCTTTCTGTCTTACGTATCCTAAAAAAGGTGCTGCTCCAACACCTGTAACCACTGGTATTTTACCATTCATGGCAGTGCCTCCCCCCCTTAAATTTCCTGCTATTACCCCAGCCAGTTTCCCCTTCCCTTTCCTGTTGAGATGTAGGCCGTGCCTGGTATAGTCCCACCTACTGAGATAATCAACAGGAACCACACCAATATGAGCCCCCGCACCCGACCCAAGCAGCTGTTCCAACTCCAAATTAACTCTCCCAACAGAAGAGTTCAAATGAGGCCGGTCATGGCGTCTCAGGACAGATACAAATTCAACATTGGTGTGTCTCGATGCCGACGCAATCTTTACCAGGTCACACTCTATACTGTACCCAGGATCTCTGTCGATGCTGTTCCCTGGCCCTCCCACAATAACCACGGTGTCTTCCCTGGTAAATCCTTTACAGAGTGAACCTAAATCCTCTGTCACCTGATCCAGACTAGCACTTGGTTTGAAAAAATTTGTGACCTGGTATTCTGGTCCTAATTCCTCCTGCGGAAGTTGGCCTACACCTCTGGCATGAGAACTGCCTAACAACAAAACTTTCTTCGTTTTCGATGACTTTCCTACATTCTTTTTCAATTTCCTATTGAAAGTTTGTTGTGTCCTGGCTACACCTACCTCTGCTTGAGGCTCATCAGTTTCTAACTGAAGCAACAGGTCAAACTTATTTTTGACATTCACCACAAAACTGTCAGACTTAGTTCTAGGCCTGTTCCTTCTGCTACCTGTTGCCACTTCCCACCTCTCTTTGCCCTTCTCCCTCCTTAACCTGTCCAGATCTTCCCTAGCCTGATCTAGCTCAGCCTGAAGGGCAGCAATTTTCCCCTCCTGTTCCACTATCTTCCTATCTCCGCTGCAAATCCTACATAACCACTGATGAGCCTGATCCACTTTCCCAACACCCACGCCACTGCAGTCCCCCCAGTGAAAAAAACTACTGCATCCATCACACCAAACCCCGGAACTAACAATTCTACGGCAAGTCAGGCACTTCTCACTCATGGAAAAAATAATACTTTAGCTAGAATAAATCAATTAAATTACCGAAAATAAAAAAAGACGTTACAAGAATTAAGCCTATTCACAAATGTATATAAGCAAGTTTCTGATTTATAATTCCGCTGTTTTTCTGAGATCTGTATTAAAACAACGAAGGTATACACTATTTATTATATATTTCACTCGATGGAATGAAAAAAAGGACGAGTGTGTTCTGCGACTGGAATCTTAGTGTCCCCAAGGTTGACAGTTTGTCTATACCCATACATGCACTTAGCCAGTTTAGTGATGGTCATTCCCACTCTTCACTGGACAAAAGTTACTTGATAAACAACATATTTGATTTTGTAAATTGTTCTGCCTTGGACATTGTAGGATTTACTGGTGGTTGGGTTTGAGTAGGTGGTAGTGGGTGGGTTTGTGAAGTAAGTTTTACTGTGGGAATGGTTGAGGCTTTGGAACATTCAGATAGGTGTAATGGTTTGGGAATGCCATATGGTTTGATTAGGATCTTACTGAGATTAGGAGGGTGATAGAAGGCATATTGTGTGGTGTGGGGACGATATCAGGGAGAGTGGATTTCGTTTCAGGGCTTGACTTGAGAAAGTTATAACTCTGACTGAGTTATGTGTTGCTGGGTGATATCTGGTGACAAATGGGGAGGGTGCATCTGGGTTTTTTGGAAGAGGGTGAAAGGAGGTTACTGCCAAGGAAATTTACTTGTGAATAAGTTCTGTGGGGTAGTTGTGGGAGAGGAAAGCCTAGGAGAGGCTGTCAGTGTAGATGTTGAGGGATTCAGAGATGGAGCAGATATGTTTGTTGTAGATGCCTAGAATCAAATGAAGGGACTGTTTGATACGGAAGCGATGTCAGCTGTCAAAGTGTAAGTATTCTTGTTTATTGGTTGGTTTTATGTGGACTGATATTTGGGTGTGGTTTTCATAGAGGCAGGGGTCAACGTCAGTGAATGTCACTTTGGATTTGGGAAAGGACCAAGTAAATTTGAGTTGGAGAAAGAGTTAAGCTGTTGCAGGATGTGGAAGAGTTGTTCTTCACAAACAGCTTATGTTTGGACTCACGAAATACTGAGTATGTGTGGAATTACTTTTTTTGTTTATTTTAGCCCTCATTTAGGTTCATGTTAAGTGAATTACATAGGTTTCAGGCTATTCTTTATTTATACTGAAACTGTTGCAGATGCAGATTAGCATGTATACATAATAATCAATAGTTGTATTTATGTTATCACTATACCAGATCAGAAATTGCACTGGAGACACAGCTTTTTCATGCTTTCTGTAAATAAAGTTAGATGCTGCTTCCAACAACATGACAGTAGATTTTAACGCCTAAAATTTTCAAATTGAGTAAGTGATTGGTCTCAAAAATCTTTGCTGTTGGATGAACATGAATGAACTGTGATGAAACAAGATACAGTTTTTAATGTGAAAAGTAACTGAGGATAAATAATAGAGAAAAAAACTGTTTAATCTTAAGCATGGTAACATCAGTACAAATCCTGACATAAATTAATTTTAGTAATACTCAGTGGTTGGTGGAAGCATGCACAAAAATAAATCTTGTTTAGATTTCTCCCCTTTGTTGTTGATATTGTTGTAATTATGCACTCTTTATGTTTGTTTCTAGGTGTGCTGGAGTTGCATTCCAGCAGTTTCTAACCAGGACTGCTGCAATAAGAGCATGGGACATGAGATGGGCTCGGGAATGCCTTTGTGGAGGCCATTGGAGATTACACTACTTTTCGTCCATTTGACAACTACATTCTGTCCTAGTCCTTCTGTTTTCAGATCTAGCAGACATTTTACCTTAAAACAGTTTTGCAGATGACTAGGAAAAAATTACTGTGTTATTTTAACAAACAGAATATGTGCATGTGATTGCACACACGGACACACACCAAAACAACACTGAGTGTTGTAATCTATAAAAAAAACTTGATGATGCTGGTACTTACCACAGCACTAAGTGCTTTTTATTAAAACTGATGTTTCTACTGTTTTACAGTAGAAACATTTTCAAGCGTAATATTTCTATTAGTGTACATAAATGCTTTTTATTATGTAGTTGCATTTGTTTTTAACATTTCAGTTATGGGAATAGATTAGCTGCGTAGCACAGCATTATGGGTACAGCCATGGTATCTATTCCATACACATACTGAAATCATTTTCTGTCTTACACCACAATAAGCAAACATTCCTGGGATTTTGTAATTGTTCTAGGAAACAATTGCTATTGTGTATTAGTGAACAATATCTGTTATGTACATATTACATACATTGTTTATAGGATTTGATTGTGATTTGTTCACACTTTTATACTATATAGATTATTGCCGCCTTCATTTGTGTAGGTGGTCCAGTAGAACACCATTGATTTAAAACTTAACCTGTGCTCAGGGAAAAAACTGCCATTGCTTGTAAATATATATTTTAGATAGGTCTGTTGTTTATAAATAATTTTTCATCTCAATTTTTCTTATTAACTCATTCTTAAATAACCTGGCAATCTTAGGAGTCCATTTTTCATTGGGTGCGCCTTGAAAGGCAAATGAACTAGCAGATGTTTGTCTGCTTGTGTGATTCTAAATATGTTAGACTGAACACCTACTGCCAGAAGTGACCTTACAATGGTTTCTCTTTTGCTGAAACTGTTAAATGACTTAAATGATTCACCAATTTTATTGTAATTCATAATGAAAGTGTCATTGCTCTTGAGTCTTAGTGAGTGCTGTGGCAATACCCATTACTTTTTAAACCAAGGCACTTAATAGAAGTGTCTAATTATTGTCCTCTTTCAGCTTGTTAGCCTAACTCAGAAGTGTTTTAGTTTATTTCATGTAATATGTAACCTTGTGTGAAGTCTGAAATAACTTTTCTTTGGCATATCTCAGATATGCAGAACAATTATAGTTGAGAGAGAATAAGGTATATGATCTCAAAATAAATTTAAACCAGATACCTTATTCATTGTTCATAGGAAACTTTATGGCAAGACCACTGCAATCATTAAATGATAGTAAAAATATACAGTGGGATATTTCCATTACTTCATATACCACTCTGTTTTCTTGGTGATTTCCTTGTGCTTTGAAAGCATAAAAGTTTGTACTTAATATTTAGTAAATTGATTCCATCATCCAAGTTTTATTTTTGCATAACCTGGATTTTAATTTTTTATGTTAACTTTTTAATTTGAATGAGTAGGTCATGTACTTCAATTTACATAAATTACTTCTGCAGCTCTCTGTATTCACCCCTGAAAAGAAGGCTTACACTGTATGTACGCATTGAGTAATACTAGCAGAGTGTGAGCTGCTGTTTGAGGTTTTTGTGATGTAATAACTGCTCGAATGGTTCGTAGGCATCAAGTCTGATAGTGTTGTGAAAACTGCGCAGTATTTCCTTGAGTCAGCTACGTATTAGCTTCAGGTGCTTACTGACATATTGCTGTTTTGGCTAGCCAACGTATGTGGTAGCTAACTAGAAAAGCACAGGCACCAAGAGATGGGGCTATAACGATATCATAGACGAATTTTATAGATATTGATGCCCAGAGTCATGTGCATGGTCTCCACATGTGCAGCACAAGAAAAGCACAACTGCAAGGCACTGATCTAGTGTACACATGGGGACCATATGTCAGGGTGCAACTTAAATCTCCTGCTTTCCGTTCTCCATCTGTGCTGATTCATTGGATTGGTTTGTCTGCAGCTGATGATACCTTAGTACTGCCAATGCTGGCTCCATGCTTTGCTAAGTTGAAATCCCATATCTCTGCTAATCAGATCATTACTTATGTTTATGTATTTTCTTTCCCAATGCTATCCGATGTAATGCCCATGCGAACCTGCAGGAGAGCTTCTGTAAAGTTTGGAAGGTAGGAGACGAGGTACTGGCAGAAGTAAAGCTGTGAGTACCGGGCGTGAGTCGTGCTTCGGTAGCTCAGTTGGTAGAGCAATTGCCCGCGAAAGGCAAAGGTCCCGAGTTCGAGTCTCGGTCGGGCACACAGTTTTAATCTGCCAGGAAGTTTCAAAGTGTGAGCTGTTTATAACATGATTACCAAGCTGTGTATTTCAAAATCTACATTTGATTTGTTCTTGGCTTGTGTCCAATTACCATGTCATTTTACATTTCAATTTAATATTTGGGATTTATTTTCACTATCAAATACCATTTTGGATATATATGTACTTAATTAATAAGAGATAGCAAAAAAGTTAGCTCTAAATTTTGTGTGCCTAAACATGAAATTAGTCAGTCCCATTGTGTTGGACATTTTTGAACAAAGCAGATTAAAACAAAATGTGATGGTAAATACTGTAGCCCATGCAACATTTTGTAAATTTGTGGTATATATTATTTTTGAGAGGCTCCTAACTACAGCCCATGATGCATTACTGGGCTGTGAGCACTTTCAGAAAAGTAAATAACCACATATCTGTAAAAGTGAGATTCCAAGTAAGGAAAAAAAATTACTTACTGATCTCTGAATAATTTAACTGCCAAATTAAATACAACAGAAAGTATCGTCATTCTTATGTTATTTTGATGTAATTCAGCTGAAACAGTTGTAGAAAAGTTTGTATATATGGAGTAAACATTAAAATACCCCTATATAACAATGAAAAGAAGTGCCAACTGTCAATATTTTATAAAATTACTTTTTTTATTCAAGCAGCGACCAGTTTGTCACCTGTGACACTCTCCAGATAGCTGCATCCATGTGTTATACAATATGTGGCACAATGTTGGTGTTACAAACATATCACCAATGCTCTATGAGAAATAATTTATTTGTCTTTGTTAGAGTCACATTCAGTGGATAAGAATGGGGAAAACAAGATTATATTTACATGAACAATACTTGCTAGATCATAATGTATTCCACAGTTACTGCTTCCACACACACAGCTTCTGTGACTCACAAAAGAAAAACCGTATTTCATTTGAAGGAAATATGCCTTATTAGGTTGATAACCTCTGTTGGAAATCTGATGTTACTCTAAGGTTTAATATAAACAGTAAGATTTTAAAGATTTCTAATATTTAGTTTAATAATCCAATTCTGAATCAAGGATATGTAACCTCCAGTGTGACTCATGTCCCAACTTTTACATTGGTACTGAGCCAGGTGGCACAGTGGTAAGACATGGGACTCTCATTCAGGAGGTTGACAGCTCAAAACCTGTCTGACCATTTAGCTTTAGGTTTCTATAGTTTCCCTAAACCACTTAAGGCAAATGATGGGATGGTTCCACTGAAAAGGACACACGTGTTTTTCTACACATCCAGTCTTGTGCTCTGTCTTTAATGACCTTGTCAATTATGTGATATTAAACCCTTACATCCTCCTCCTTTATGCATTGACTTGTCATATGGATCTTTTACACTAAAGTTCCAAGGCATATGGATTCGATCTTTTACACCCAGGTTCCAAGACGTGGATTCATTTAGGATAGGAAACTATAGTAACTCCACTCTGGGACATATTTTACAGAGCGGGATCATTCTTCTGGTAGCATAGAAAACCCTTTATCTGTAAATAAATGAACTTGGTAGGAGAAGTAGCATTTTAAATGAAAAATTGGATAACACCACAGCATCTTGTGATATTCCAGGCAGATGCATTATAACTAATAGATTGTAAATGTAATTCTTATTTATGCATGTATAATATTATTTACAGTATATACTCTGAAGAGGATTTAGTAATATGCCAAGTGCCTTGCATATTTTCAATCCCATTTGCTTTACAATAAATAAATGAATAATGCAAATACAAGTTTGACAAATATGCACTCATTGCTATTGTAAGTTGTTAAATGTATAATAATGCTGTAAATAGCATTCCATTATAAAGTTGCACAAGTTTCATTTATATTTACACTGAAACAATATCTGTAATTGAGAGATGATGATAACAACTTTTCATCTTAGCTCAATAGAAGAACTTACCTCTTGTAAAGAATGTACCTTACTTTGGAAATAATTTGAATGAAGATTTGTACAGTGTTCTTGTGTGAGAGAGAAGTAATAACTGTGCTCCTTTGTTTGCTCAGCATGTTTGTTTATGAAAAAAGTGCAACAGAAGAACTACATGTAGCTGACATTTCCATACATTTTCATTGAATGCCAAGTGGTTAACTCACACATCACGCATGTAGTGTGCAGTTGGTGTTCTTATAAATTTTCATCCATGCTTATTCATCTAATGTGGTTCAAACAGAAACAAATAACTAACTACTTACTGGGCATACTCATTTTTAATGTTACAGTCTGTTCATGTACTGTGTAATATGTGAATGTAGCTATCAGAAGACAGCTGCAGGTGCTCAGAATAGATTTTTACTTCAATTAAAAAATGCAATAATAATTTCATAAAACAGTGAATATTAGTAATTCAGTTCAGCATCTTGCATGATTAATGCAGTCACAGAAATTTGATGAAGTTAATACAGGTTAATCATATTCATTTCACTACCAAATACATATTTTGTGAGGGAGGAACTGAAGTCTTTCAAAAGTTCAAAGGAAGTCATTCAACCTACTTAAAAAATAAGGCTGAAGTGGACATAAGTTCCCACAGGCATTTTTGAAAATGCTATATAATGAGAATGTTTGTTAAGATCTCTTAGAGGAATCAGTTTCTCTGTAACATGCATTTTTAAAGATATTTATTTTGTAGTTAGAAGGCATAACATAGAGATTTCACTGTTATCTAATGTTATATGTTTGTATTGATGCTTCACGAACAACGATATTTTTTTTTGGGAGGGTGAGGGGAGGGAGAGAGAGAGAGAGAGAGAGAGAGAGAGAGAGAGAGATAGGAGACATTATTGATTTTTCCCAACTGTGGGCTCAAATTGATTGGCTAATTATGCAGAAAATTGTTAATTTAAACAGACTTTTGAACCCAAATGAGTCATAATTTTTTATAATTATTTTCAAACTGATATTAATTGTAACACCAACTCATATATGTCATTTTTTACTGCACAATAAAGTTGAAGCTAAGTAATTACAATGTGTTGTTAATTAATTTGTTGTTTTGTTTATTGCCAATTATTTGTAATCTGAACATCATTCAGGCTGATGCAATCTTTGCAGACATTTATATGATCCTCTCTATACCAAGAGGTGACACATTAAAATAGCACTGTTCTCTTTAATCAACCTGACTGAAATCTCATATGTACTTGAGAGCTATACAGATAGCACTGGATTCTGAACTGTTGCCAGAATATTAATTATATTCTGATGAAAATAATTTTGTGGTTGACATATTGAAATGGCAGTGGGCAGTGTTGCCAACGTGCACCCAGCCCTGTTTGACAAGGCTCAGTATGTACATACAAAACACCCAACACACTGAGCACGTGGTACTCAAAAAAGATCTAAGATTGTCTGATACCTGGTCCCCTACCACATGACTCACTGAAATGCCCAGTAGGTACTGTCTTTGACTACTACTCCAATGGCCTCTGTTTCTATCCTGGTGTCTGCTAAGTTTCTGAAAACAAGTCAAGGGCAGTAATAATGAAGACTTCAAATACAAGATATCATGTTCATTTTGCCACTGGTCTTCTGAGAAGTAAGAGGGCAGAGAATTAGATAAAGATTCACCTTGATTGGTAAAATATCCATAAATGTGGATGGCTAAACAATGATGATGTTATGTGGATGCAGAGAGTTGAAACTATTGCATTGAAGACAAAAAACTTTTACCAAGAGAACATGCAGTCTTGTAAAATAATTTTTTGATGACCTCTTCCTTTCTTCCCATGTACTCTGCTAACTTTATTAATGGCTCCAATCCGTCTACTGTACTGCAGCATTCACCATGCATCTGTCTCCAATGTCTTAAATAATGACTTTGATATCATATACTACTTAATTCCTACAATGTGTCAAGGATTCCCACATTGAAACTGTCAGTGATTTTATGCTGCAGGAAAGTGATGCATTTAATTCCGTCTGTGTATGCATTACTTGCACTGTTTGGAAATTAAGAATTTATCCCAAGTAAAGATATTTTGCAACTGTTGTAGTTGCCACGTAAAATTCAGACAATAAAAAATACCTATGTAGATACTGTAACTCGCTGTAGGTAAAAATAGAAAATGTACATACTGGCCCTATAGTGAAACATGAAACTTTCATCGAAATCACTGCAAGTCTGTTGCTGCATATTTAATAAAGATAATAATAAAGAATGGTAAATACAGTGCTTTCGTGATGAATGCAAGATGTAACATAGCGAAGGTGACAGACTGGCCTGGCAAGTAAATTCATGGGGCTGGGGAAGCAACAGGCCAGCGAGGTGTGTCAACCAGGGAATGCTGGTTCGGTAACTTACACTCAGCGGTCCTGCACATATTAACAACTGTCACATCATGTTATGTTTAGTTTCTCATTTCAACAATGGAAGCCTCTCTAGGGCTGGAGCTACTGTATTCATCCAGTAACCAGTGACTAGTAGGTGTATGTCTGGTCCCAGGGCAGAATTGAGGGCTTTGGGTGGCTGCCTTAGAAGACTGCCATCGCAAACTAGGAACATGCAGAACTGCTTAGACCAACGTGCACTGAAAGACTGCTGTTAGCGTGCAGAAAAGATCATATGTAAAATGAAGCCTGCAGTCTGTTGTGTGGTGGTGTGGGCAACCAAAACGGGAAATCTACCTAGAGACAAAGGCAGCAAGTACTATGGCCGTGGTGACATCAGGTGTTGGTATTGCCTCAGACCCACTGTCCAATTTGGTGAGGCAGTAGCGGCAGCTATCAGAGGAAGGTAGAGGGCTGACAATGCCCACATGAACGTATATGAAGCAATGTCTGACGTCTGGAAAGGTGGCAATGGAGTCTTGTACTAGGCAGCTGACCTTGGTACGCTGACAGGTAAGGTAGGTGGAGGCCCAGGCCCAGCAATACCTCTGAAATGCTGCATCGCCAGGGAGGTGGAAGCACGCACACTGGGATGCACCAGGTTGTGTAACAAATTGAATGTGGCCTTGCAGATGTTAAGGTGCAGGAATGGGCATGGCGAACCAGTGAACACATCACATGACATACTGCTGTCCGAGCTGGGGCCCAACATACGAGGTCTGGAAGCGGCATCCAGGTAGAGGCAGGTGAGTTCTACGTCATGTTCCTGGGTGTTGCTGAGTGCCTTCTAGTTCAGGAAAGAAGCAACAGTAGGTGTAGCTGAGGCTGTTAGTGACGAAGCTGTCAATTTTGGTGATGTGACATATGGTGGTACTAAATTTGGAGATGAATGACTGTTGCACTTGTCAATATCTTTCGTGAGCACAAACGCTACAGGCTTGTGGTCACTGAAGAGAGTGAAGTGATGGGCCTTCACTGATGACTGAAAGTATTTGATTGCCTTGTAGATGAGGAGAAGCTAGCTGCCATATGCTGTCTAGCACTGTTAAGTGACAGAGAGCTTGCTGGAGAAGACAGCGATCAGTGCCTGGTGTCACTGACATGCTGCTGCAGTATGGTGCTAATGGTTATCTGGCTACTGTAGACCACGACTGCTAGTGGGGTGGTGGTGGGGGGGGGGGGGGGTGGAGGCGAGCAGGGTAGTGTCTGCCAAGTCCCACTTGGTGGGAGCGAAGCTGTCTTCCATTTGTAGCATCCACAGAACCTGCTTGTTCCCCCTTGTTTTGGTGCCATGAAGTGTGGCAGTGAGTGGCTCCTGTGTAGCACTGAGCAGGGTAGCACAGTGGTTAGCACACTGGACTCACATTTGGGAGGATACGGTTCAAACCTGTACCCAGCCATCCTGATTTAGGCTTTCCATGATTTCCCTAAATCGCTTCAGGCAAATGCTGCGATGGTTCCTTTTAAAGGGCACGGTCGACTTCCTTCCGCATCCTTCCCTAACCCAATGGGACCAATGACCTCACTGTTTGGTCCCCTTCCACAAATAAACCAGCCAACCAACCTGTGTAGCAGCAGTATTCCTCAGATGGCAGTGGAAGAACATGCAGAGTAAGTGGTGGAAGTCCGTGAATGTCTCTGGGTGTCAGAAATCTAGGATAGCATATACCTTGTCAGGAAGGGAACGTGAGCTGGTGGCAGAGATAGTATGGCCCAGCAATACCATCTTATTGGCGCCAAATATGCACTTTGCTGTAGTGACAATGATGTTGGCGTCCTGGAGGTGTTAAAAATACTGCTGATGTACTCGCAGTGTTCCTGAGACGTTGTGGAGAGAACAGGTATGTTGTACATGTAGGCAAAACACTAGGGCAAGGCTCGCAATTCGCCATCCTGGAAATTATGCCATATTTGGGCAGCATTACAGAGGTCAGAGGTCATAAAGGCGCCCTCATACAGGCCAAATGGCTTTTGGATATCCTCAGGTGTGTCAGGATCTGGATGAAAACCTTGGTGCAGTCAATCTTGCTGAAGATCGTAGCCCCAGACAGCGCATTGTTGTAGCTGTGTAGGAGCTGTATAGGAACAGCAATGGGTCAGAGATATTATGGGCGTTCAGCTTCTAGTAATCACCGAATAGGTGCCAAAATCGATCCTCCTCCTTGACAAGGTTCAGGCCAGTGCCCAAGGACTCTTCAGAGGACACAGCACATTGGCAGTAAGCAGCTCATCAAACTCGACCTTGGAGATCTTGAGCTGGTCCAGGGTAGGAGTCGTAGCCAGCAGAAGACGGGTGGTTTGGGCATGGCATCAATGTACTAGACAGCTGAATGTTAGAACCAGTGGCGTAGCGTGAGGGGAGACTTTGAGACTTAGTCTCCCCTGTATTCGTGTTTATAAAAGATGCAATAGTAATTCATAGCAAAAATATAAACAACTTTCTACTAAGAGCACTAAATGTGCGAAGACATCAGTTTTGCAGCCCGCGCCGCCGCACCCTGAGTATTGGTGTATCTGCCCGCTTGAGACTCGACTGCTCTCAGTCTCTGCCTCCCTTCCCTTAACAACTTTCTACTAAGAGCACTAAATGTGCGAAGACATCAGTTTTGTAGCCCGCGCCGCCGCACCCTGAGTATTGGTGTATCTGCCCGCTAGAGACTCGACTGCTCTCGAGTTAGTGGCATTCTCGGCTCCCCTCCACTTCCCCTTCCACGAAGGCCGGTGCGCTGCACTTGCTAGCAGGTATCGAGACTAGTCACTGCCGCTTCAATGCTGGCTTTTAATACGGAAGTGAACAGTCGCGCGGTTTGTGTTCATAGTCATTTTTGTGTGATTTTAGTGCATATTTTCGTTGTGTCGCCAACATGAGTGAGCCAGCAACTGAACACTTTATAGAATTTTTATTAAAAACGCCTTTTTCTACATTAACGTACGAAAAAAAGTGCGAATTGAAGGACGAACGACCTACTCCTATACTCAGTGTAGTTTTAAGTGAAGCCAAACAAAAACGAACTTTACAGACAGCCTGGTACGAAAAGTATGCTTGGCTGACTGCGAATGCAGCTAATAACAGATTATGTTGTTATATATGTCTTCTGTTTGATGGTGAAAAGGAATGATGCTATGGGGCATTTGTACAATAAAGAACTTTGACATGAAAGCACAAAAGCATCAGATATCAAAACGTCACCTGTAGAACAAAGAATCATTTCAGTACAATTGAGCACACCCTTTCTGAAGCCGCTCGTCTGACAGCAATAAAATACAATAAACAAGTTGCATCCAGCAGGAGAGTATTGGCTCGTCTTATTCAGGCAATTGTATTTCTTTGTAAACAAGAACTAGCCTTTTGCGGCTATCCAGAAGACGAATCCTCCAGCAACAAAGGTAACTATCTGAAATTGTTGGATTTATTAGCCCAAGGAGAGCAGTTAATCCGAGACCATCTGTCATCATCTTCAACCTTTAAAGGAACGTCTCCAGATATACAGAATAATGTAATAGAAATGATAAATTTGGCAGTTAATGAGAAAATAAAATCTGAAATTCAGAACTGCAATTTCATTTCAATTCAGGTCGATGAAACATTAGACGTGTCATGCAAGATAATATTCAGGTACTATATTGCAGACAAAATTGAAGAAAAGATTCGCTGGATTTTACGATGTTTCTGGAGATAAAACTGCTGAAGGTTTATCAAACATTATTCATGCAGTATTGAAAGAATGGAATGTGGAAGGAAAGGTGATTAGTCAAACATATGATGGCGCTTCAGTAATGGCGGGCAGAGAAAGAGGACTACAACAATTGGTGAAGCAGTTCTGTCCCTGTGCGCTGTTTATTGATTGTTACGCACACAAACTGAATTTGGTACTGTTACATGCCTCCAAAATCATTCAACAAGTACGCATGTTTGTAAGTGATCTTACTGCATTCCATTCGTTTTTCAGCAAATCATCAAAACGAACTGTATTGCTAACTGAGAAAGGATTTAAACTGCCACCAGCAAGCAACACTCGCTGGAACTTTCGTTCCAGGGCAGTTTCAACAACATATAGTCATTTATCATGGCTATATAGTGTTATTAATTATATATTTGATGATACAGACTCTCAGTGGGACCCAAAATCTTTGAGCTGTGCTGTGGGAATGAAACGACGGATGGATGATCCTACGTTCGTCTACTTGCTTTGCTTCTACCGAGGGTGCTTTCTTTATGTTGATCATCTCTATAATGTTCTTCAGTCAAAATCTGTCAGCATAACTGCTTGCCACGACGAAATAAGAACTGTTTTGAGAAACTTACGGCAATTAAGAACGGAAACATTCGTAGATGAATGCATTAAATGCAGCTTGTGTTTGAATGGCAACTTATCATTCTGTGACAGTCAAAATACATCTCTCAGGGCACTAACTTACGAGATACTGGATTTACAAATTGTTCAGATGGAAAGAAGGTTTCCCCAAATTCAGCTTGTTGAACTTTTGAACGAAAAGTGTTTCCCGAACTATCAAAAAGAATTCCCAAAGTTGAAACTGCTTCAATTGTTAGAACAGTATTCGTTTTTCAAACAAGAACAACTTGAAAATGAACTGTGTAACATAAATGCTGATGAGAAAAAACACTTATCTCCAAGAATCCTCTTAAAGTACATTGTCAACAATGATTTAGACTCCGTTTATGAAGAAACTTCGAAGTTCCTGCGTTTGGTTTTGACCCTACCCGCAACTACAGCAAGCAATGAACGAAGCATGAATGCTTTTAAAGGGGTGAAGAATTATTCATAACGCTGCGTGAAGTTGAAAATGCACATAGAGCGAAGAATTATTTAAGAATACAATGTCCAACATCCGGGTGTTGTTTTTGAGCACGTTAGCTATAGAAAAGACACTATCAGTGATCAGATCTTTGTAGACCGAGTTATAGACTTATTCGTGGAAAGAAAAGACAGGCGCATTGCACTTGTGTACAAGAAAATATAAGTGCTTCTTCTCTTGCTGCTGGGGTTCTACAAATTTGTCATCGTTTCTTGAACAAGTTAGTTATTATTATTATTATTAGTGGCGGTGGTAGTGGTAGTGGTGGTGGTAGTAGTAGTAGTAGTAGTAGTAGTAGTAGCTGTTGTTGTTTTATTTGATGCATTTTGTTTCATTTGTTTAAATTATTGTTTATTGTACTATTTTGTTTCCCTATAATAACTGCAGAGCCACCCCAACCTTTACAACCACGCTACGTCACTGGTTAGAACACCCAATAAGCAATGGCCAGGCGAGTGAGAAGGGGAATTTGCACCAGAACATCAGTGTATGGGCCAAAATACGCCACCTGCTTCACATCAAAGAAAACAAGTAAGTGAGTGGCACACTTTGTTGACTCCCAGTACTACTGTCAATGAGGTGCTATACAGCAGCATCAGGGAGCAGGTAGTAATGCCCAATGAAATCTGTTCCGATAATGTCGTCAGTGACATCATTGATGGTGAAAGTCCAGGGGAGCCTCATTACAGACCGAGGTCAAGGATGCAATGATTTATGCCACAGGTGGCGATGGTGGGATTGTTTGCTGCCACCAGGAGGATGGCTGAGGCGGCACCAACGTCCCATACATGCAGCCACAGGAAGACAGACAACTCTGAGCCAGTGTCGATCAGGAATGGTATGGTGGAGCAAGCATCACAGACGAACAGGCACTGGGAGGCTAAGCTGGAGATTTGCACACAAATTCCCAGTGGCTGTTAGCGTTTAGGTGCCAAGAACAATGCTCTCTACAGTTATTGGCATTCAAGCTGAAGTATTCATGGTACTAGCAGATACCAGCTATGTCGCAAGAGCCATCAGCAGCACAGATGGAATTTTCGTGGCAGCAGCCGTTATTGTGCTGGCGGCTGGGACTGTCCACACAGTAGCGGTAGGAATCAAGGCAGACCGTGGTGGCCTGCAGGGCTGCTATGTTGGCGCTGGGGAAGGTAAGGCTGTCACATACTCCCAGCATGTAATCATGGAGCTGCAGACCAACGGTGATGGGAGTGGCCATGACAAAACTAGTAGTGCATTGAGCAGGGAGGGGGAGTTTGTGAAGGGGTGGCTGGAAACATGATGGCAATATGGTGGTGCTGAGTGGGGTTGTGGTTGGCATGCACTTGCGACAGTTGCAGGCAGGGAGGCTAGAATCTTCTGCAACATGTTGGTGAGCCTGGTGGCATCAGTGAGAGATCAGCGTGCGACACTGCAGCTGTCTGTATTGGTGGCAGAAGGCAAACCAGCCAGATGTACAGGTAATCATTGGAAATCATGTGTGGCGCAATTATGGTTCTGAGGTGACACAGGAATTGAGAGGGTTGATGTCCCCACGTTGCTTGAGGGAAAGGAGGTCCACACATGCTGCATCTTGGAGGATGTGAGTTGTGTCACAAGCTGGTGCTAGAGGGTCTCATAGTGGTCGACGTTGATATTACATTATGGATCTCCAACATGTGTGTCAGCTCGAGTTGGCTGACCACTGTAGTGAACTTGGTAGTGTCCTGGGTGATGCCAAATCTGACAAAAATGAAGGGCAGCAGGTGAGCCACAGCATAGTCAGTCAGAGTGGCAGTGGCAGGAGCGGGATAGGCCATCAGAGCATCAAGGCCAGGAGGAAAAGTGGTGGTGGCAGATGCAGGGATTCGTACAGCATTGGTATGAAGTCTGGTGAAGGAAGCTGGGTCACAGCTGGTTGTGTGGTGGTGCACATGCTCACTGACAGTGCAGTGTTCCAGTTCTGTATGTGGCACAGTCATGTTGGCAATAACATGGGGCACTGGAGTGGCGACTGTGTGAGGCAAGGGTTGGTTGGCCCATTGGCAGAAGCCATAGGCACTGTTTTTCACAAAGTGCAAACATGCAAAACGCCCACAAGTGAAATAGCTCATGGTGTGAAGCACAGTAGTGTCTTCAACATGGCCAGCCGAAGTGGCCGTGTGGTTCTAGGCACTGCAGTCTGGAACCGCAAGACTACTACGGTCGCAGGTTCGAATCCTGCCTCGGGCGTGGATGTGTGTGATGTCTTTAGGTTAGTTAGGTTTAACTAGTTCTAAGTTCTAGGGGACTAATGACCTTAGAAGTTGAGTCCCATAGTGCTCAGAGCCATTTTTTTTTGTTTTCAACATGGAAACAGAAGCTGCTGAAGGGGTGTGCGCTTTGTGGGAGTCCAAAAGCGCATCTATCAATATGAAGCAGAGAACAACAAGTTGAATTTGAAAAGTGAGTCATCTGAGTTTATTGTTGGCTCAGCATTGTAGGAATGTTTCTCTAAATAACTTAAAAAATAATCACAAAATTGTGAGATAAGGCATGTGGGTACTATGCAATGGTTAATGTTCACTTTTGGTTAGGAAAATACATTTATTCGAACCACTAAAATGCTTCAGAGAAAGCTTATAATTGCCTCAAAATTTAACAGTTTTCAGACAAAGTCCCTTGCCAACATAGTGTACTAGTTAAAAGAGTTGGGTGGTAAGAACACGTGTCCTAAGTGCTGACTCATCCAGAAAGATACACTGTACATGCATTCCAAGTGAGTAAAGACACAGAACAATGTTACTAATTCGTCCTCCAGTATCCATGAGCACAAAACCAATTTTACTGGTGTGAGGCATGGAATTAAAAATCTCTCATGGAACAAATGTTCAGGACAAACACCAAAGAAAAGTCACATGGTTATCACCCAAGTGTACTAGCAGTGACATGTAGAGCTCAGATCTCAGATGGTACTTGCAAGGGCACTAATGCTCGCCAATCGGAATGTCTATGGTGGAAAGCACTGATTTACATACCAGACTGGGCTGCATATTAGGTATAGAGACGATGCACGTGAGTCTCAACATTTTAGGATGAGTACCTCAGGTACAAAGTGCATTGCCATGTGGTATGCCCATCACAGCACATGTGTTGGGCTGAAGTCCAATGTTGACTCTGTGAGAAGAATACCAGGACTGAGCATGAGGCTAGATCAGTGGACACCTTGATAGGATCAGAGCTATTCTACTCACCCTGATAATCAGTGACTGTAATAGATAGGCATTTGGATACAGGCAGGAATCAACAGCCTGGGTCAGAAGTACACACGCGAGAAAAGAAACTCACTGCCATAGTAAATTGGCCATATAGAGCTAGGAATGTACAGAAATGCTTAGACCAATGTACGGTGAATGGCCACCACCATAACACTTACTTATATGTGATGAAATGCTGAGATGCTTCTGCCTCAAATTAACAAATAAGAGCAAACTTGTATCATTATGTGGTAGCCACATTGCAACATTTGCGGCTCTGGAGTTCTACTGAAGTAATTAGGGATTGAATTCCACCAGAACCATATTTTTTTTACATTGTGTAGTTTATTGATAAGCATAACATCAACACAGCTGAGGTATGCCTAACATGATAACACACTGCGCCACAGATGAGTGTATGACGCCATTTACTGCCAGGATGTCTGAGAATACGCAGTCCATGAGAGAGAGCAACCTAGCACTTGTTCGACGATGGTTTCAGTGTGCGTGAAGCAGCAGCCAGATGCAGTGTTCAACCTCACTATGCCCAGAAATGGATAAAGTGGCGGCATAAGACAGGGGTAACTGTCCGGCTTTGAGGGTCAGGCTTACAAAATGGGACAACGTCTCAGCAATACAACGTGTTGTTTGACACCTGTAGGGAACATCTGTTTTTAAAAGCTGTCCAACTCAAGAATGAGACCAATTTCCCTGGATGATTGCAACTCTTTCACAACTGCTTATGAGATACTGGTCTTATACCCCAAAGAGATGCCAATAAAGAGGTCCTCTCTGATTATCATACGTTTTATAGTCTTGCCTTCGCTGAATTCAATGTAGACTGTGACTGGCACCACATCACCTTTCCATATGAGCCAATACTTAGCTCAATGAATGAGGTTCCAGTGACGTTTTTTCAGGCCAAGGGGAGCCTGTTATAACTCTCTGTACATGACGTAAGATTCGTGTGTTGGCCACATCACAGTCTCATGCTAGAGATGGGTGTCATCAGATTAGGCAGGGATACTTCATTCAATTTATAATCATCTCACTGTGAATCAGTATATGCACTTTGTGAAACATACTATGTTTCTGAGTGTGACAATGTGCTATCCCAATTGAGTGATCCACTTCCAGCAGGATCACTCACTGGTTCATACAAGTCGAACTGTTTAGCAATGGTTTTTGCAAAAGGCTGATTTTAATCTGATTGTCTGGCCTATTTGAGTGCCACACTTGAGTTCCATAGAAAGTGGGTGAGCCAAAATGTAGTGCCACATGAACTTACACTGACCCCATGCAAACCTGAGCAACTGTGGCACCTTGTGCTGGATACATGGGAGAGTCTTGCGGAAGGTGAGACATATTTCCAGAGGCTGACCTATGCAGTTAACTGATGCCAGTTGTGGGTGAACCTCATACTGACCTCATTTCCGATGTGAAACTTCCCTTGTCTCACATTAATCCACTTTATATTACATCATTTGATATAAGTGTATGTTGGTTAACTGAAAATCTATGTGAATTCAGTCAGTTAAATTGAAAGTAATGAATTCATGTAAAATTCATTTCCTTTAAATTTCGTTTACTGAATTCATGCTACTTAAAATCGAAATAGAAATGGGGTCCTAATACGAGAGAGGAAACAATATCGACCAATACTGAACATATAGACCCTAAAATGATAATATTCTCTTTCTTACTGCCTCCATAACATTTTCATTGTTTATAGTGCGAAAGAAGTGCAGTCATGCCATACAAAACTCTTTTTCAAGTTAACATTCTTCGGGTGTCCAAAGGTAACAATTCATGCACTGTGCTCATTTCTTTATGTTCGTCTTCAGAGAAATGACCACTGCAGAGTATGGATTTAGTGTCTTTTTCTTCTTCTTCTTCAGATTGCACATCTGAAGCACTGTCCTCAGTTAAATTTGTATCAGACTCCAAATGCCTGGAAGATTGTTTCCTGTGATTTTGCCTGTTTCTTTTTCAAGAAGAAGGTTTTCGTTTCTATCCCCTTTGATTCCGCTACAGCTTTATTCTCTCTGAATTGTTTCAAACGTTCCCTGTAAGGAGATTATGTTAGCCATTTATGGATTCAGCACGTGCTGATTCTACCAGATCTGGTAGCTCTTGATATGGCTTTCTGATTTTGAGAATTGGGCGGAAACCATTTGGACTCACGTCACTCCGTTGTTTGCATCTTGTATGTCAAGCTGTTGAACTGCAAAGTCATTGTCTCCAAGTATATGTCTATTACATGGAAGAGTCCAATTTCCCAGAAGCCTTTTATAGCAGTTTCCATCACTGCTGCTCTCAAGTACACTGCTCCAAAAACCTCGTAATCAAAAATGAGATTGCTACTTGACCTGGGTTATTTGCCCACCAGGTTCCTATTTGTTGGAGATAACGCGTTTTAAACGGTCCCATGAATTTCACACAAGAGGCTGCATTTTATGCTTGGAATGTTGTGATAGACAGATAATGTGAACACGGTTTTCTCTTGCTTTGTCGATCTCGTAAATATGATATGAGGCCCATCAAGTATTAGTACAACACAGAGTTGAGTCCAGGATTTTGGATCTGCGAGACGAGTGGAGGGGCTGAGCTCTTAGAAACTTTGTATCACTGTGCCGTCTCAAAACCTCTAGAGTAAATGAAGTTATTTTCTTAATCTATTATAATACCAACAACAACAGCGAGAAAATTTTCGAGATTCTTAAACCTGAGAGCTATGTTGCAAAGGTTTGTTTTTGTTTGGAGGCGAAGAACGGAAGGCTCAGTTCTGGGGAAGGGGGCTGAAGCCTCATAGCCTCCCCCTCCTCCCTCCCAGTGTTCGCAGCTGGTACAACAGGACGGTTTAGCAAAATTGTCAAACCGCTTAGTAAAAGTATAAGTGAATCCAGCTACAAGGGCAGCAAGCTGAAGTTATCCTGATATGATATAGGGTGTCCTAATATATGATACTCTCACATATTAAGATACACATGGTATCGAACATTAGGATTAAGCCATCTTGCGCTATTAACCTATGCTCTTAGTTATGCTACTCGGTTTGAAGGACATAGTATAGGGTATGAAAGAGTACTTTCTGAAGAATTTAATTATACACTATGTGATCAAAAGTATCCGGACACCCCCAACACCATACGTTTTTCATATTAGGTGCATTGTGCTGCCACCTACTGCCAGGTACTCCATATCAGCGACCTCAATAGTCATTAGACATCGTGAGAGAGCAGAATGGAGTGCTCAGCGGAACTCACGGACTTTGAACGTGGTCAGGTGATTGGGTGTCACATGTGTCATACGTCTGCACATGAGATTTCCACACTCCTAAACGTCCCTAGATCCACTGTTTCGATGTGATAGTGAAGTGGAAACTTGAAAGGACACGTACAGCACAGAAGCGTGCAGGCCGACCTCGTCTGTTGACTGACAGAGACCGCCAACTGTTGAAGAGGGTCATAATGTGTAATAGGCAGACATCTATCAAGACCACCACACAGGAATTCCAAGCTGCATCAGGATCCACTGCAAGTACTATGACAGTTAGGGAGGAGGTAAGAAAACTTGGATTTCACGGCCGAGAGGCTGCTCACAAGCCACACGTCACGCCAGTAAATACCAAACGACGCCTCGCTTGGTGTAAGGAGCGTAAATATTGGACGATTTAACGGTGGGAAAACGTTGTGTGGAGTGATGAATTACGGTACACAATGTGGTGATCCGATGGCAGGGTGTAGGTAGACGAATCCCCGGGGAACGTCATCTACCAGCATGTGTAGTGCCAACAGTAAAATTCTGAGGCGGTGGTGTTGGACTGTTTGGGGAAGGACAACAGACAGCGAGGTCATCGGTCTCATCGGATTATGGAAGGATGGGGAAGGAAGTCAGCCGTGCCCTTTCAAAGGAACCATCCCGGCATTTGCCTGGAGCGATTTAGAGAAATCACGGAAAACCTAAATCAGGATGGCCGGTCGCGGGATTGAACCGTCGTCCTACCAAATGCGAGTGCAGTGTGCTAACCACTGCGCCACCCCGCTCGGTGCGGTGGTGTTACGGTGTGGTTGTGTTTTTCATGGAGGGGGCTTGCAGCCCTTGTTGTTTTGCGTGGCGCTATCACGGCGCAGGCCTACATTTATGTTTTAAGCACCTTCTTGCTTCCCACTGTTGAAGAGCACATCAGCGATGGCGATTGCATCTTTCAACACGATCGAGAACTTGTTCATAATGCACGGCCTTTGGCGGAGTGGTTATACGACAGTAACATCCCTGTAATGGACTGGCCTCCACAGAGTCCTGACTGGAATCCTATAAAACACCTTTGGGATATTTTGGAACGCCAACTTCGAGCCAGGCCTCACCGACCGACATCAATACCTCTCCTCAGTGCAGCACTTCGTGAAGGATGGGCTGCCATTCCCCAAGAAACCTTCCAGCACCTGACTGAACGCATGCCTGCGAGAGTGGAAGCTGTCATCAAGACTAAGGGTGGGCCAACACAATACTGAATTCCATCATTACCGATGAAGGGCGCCACGAACTTGTAAGTCATTTTCAGTCAGGTGTCCGGATAATTTTGATCACATAGTGTGTGAATATTGTAGTAACAGCTACACAGCTTCAGATATTAAGGCCCTACAAGAACATACACTCAAAAACTTGAAATTCAAAACTTTTTATATCAAGAATTCTCTGCAATGCCCAGCTGTGTAGTGGTCTTATTGTCACTGGTGTACGCCTCAGGCGTTGTGGGAACGAACTGAGCACTTACTTTAGTAAGAATCTAGCTGTCTCATATTAGCGAACTCTCCCATCATAGACACCTTTCCTCTATATTCAAAATCTTTTCAGTAATGTATCAATTGGGTAAATTAAAAACAATGTAAAATCAGAATATTGATAGTCATTTTCTCCAAAAACCTAAAAAGGTTCAAGTGGTTCTGAGCACTGTGGGAGGACATCACACACATCCATGCCCAAGGCAGGATTCGAACCTGCGACCGTAGCGGTCGTGCGGTTCCAGACTTAAGCGCCTAGAACTTTTCGACCACACCGGCCGGCGTCATTCTCTCAAATTAAATCCCCTCGGTTCCGAGAGTTCCGGAACCTGTACAGAAAACTGGAATAGAGAACAACATAAACATCATTTCCGCCCTTTTTATTGCTCATGAAAACCACACATTGCGTGTTGTACTACAATACAGCGAGACCTCCAGAGGTGGTGGTCCAGACTGCTGTACACACCGGTACCTCTAATAACCAGTAGCACGTCCTCTTGCATTGATGCGTGCCTGTATTCGTCGTGGCATACTATCCATCAGTTCCTTGAGGCACTGTCAGTCCAGATTGTCACACTCCTCAAGGGCGATTCGGCGTAGTTCCTTAGAGTGGTTGGTGGGTCACGTCGTCCATGAACAGCCATTTTCAATCCATCCCAGGCATGTTCGATAGGGTTCATGTCTGGAGAACATGTTGGCCACTTTAGTCGAGCGATGTCGTTATGCTGAAGGAAGTAATTCACAATATGTGCACGATGGGGTCGCGAATTGTCGTCCATGAAGACGAATGCCTCGCCAATATTCTGCCAATATGGTTGCACTTTCGGTCAGAGGCTGGCATTCACGTATAATACAGCCGTTACAGTGCCTTCCATGACCACCAGCGGCGTACGTCGGCCCCACATACTGCTACCCCAAAACAGCAGGGAACCTCCACCTTGTGTCTAAGGCGTTCAGTCTGACTGTGTTGCCTCCAAACTCGTCTCCGACGATTGTCTGGTTGAAGGCATATGTATCACTCATCAGTGAAGAGAACGTGATGCCAACCCCGAGCGGACCATTCGGCATGTTGCTGAGCTTATCTGTACCGCGCTGCATGGTGTCGTGGTAGCTAAGTTGGACCTCGCCATGGACGTCGCGAGTGAAGCTGCGCATCATGCACAGCTTGAGTCGTAACACGACGTCCTGTGGCTGCACAAAAAGCATTATTCAACCTGGCGGCGTTGCTGTCAGGGTTCCTCCGAGCCCATAACCCGTAGGTAGCGGTCATCCACTGCAGTAGTAACCCTAGGGAGGCCTTAGCGAAGCATGTCATCGACAGTTCCTGTCTCTCTGTATCTCCTCCATGTCCGAACAACATCGCTTTGGGTCACTCTGAGACGCCTGGACACTTCCCTTGATGAGAGCCCTTCCTGACACAAAGTAATAATGCGGACGCGATCGAACTGCGGTGTTGACATCTAGGTATGGTAGAACAACAGACAATACGAGCCGTATACCCCCTTCTTGGTGGAATGACTGGAACTGATCAGCTGTCGGACCCCTCCGTCTAATAGGCGCTGCTTATGCATGGTTGTTTACATCTTTTGGAGGGTTTAGTGACATCTCTGAACAAAGGGACTGTGTCTGTGGTACAATATCCACAGTCAACGTCTATTTTTAGGTGTTCTGGAAACTGGGGTGATGCAAACCTTTTTTTGATGTGTGTAATTGCAGTAACGCAAAGCGTAGTGCATTCCTTCATCTGGCGTTTTGTTTCACAGGCGCAGGCCACCGAAATTAATTAACTACATTTTCCTCGAAAATTAGGGAGCAACGAATCGTAATATCCGTTGGAAAATCGTAGTCTAAGCTTTTCCTGTCATTGGAAGGCCGTGCAGTTTCTTATCTGCTTATCTCTTTCGGATCATTATATGCACCCAACCGGATTTTGATAAATATTGTCTGATAGAATTTATACGTTTTATTCAGACTCATTGCACGCTTCTATAGCTGGGTGGTCAGCGTGGCTGACTGTCATGTGAGGGTCCCAGGTTCGATTCCTGGTACTGCCAGGGATTTTTGCCTGGTGGGAGGATTGGTATGGTGTGCCAGTTGAGGAGCTTCTCGCCCGATTAGTAGCGGTTTCGTCAGAAAGTCGACAACGACCTGGTGAGTGGTGTGCTGACCACGCGCTCCTCCATACCACATCCAATAACTCCATTGGCACAGAATGACAAAGCGGTTACTCGGGTCTGATTTGGCCATCTAGGAGCAAATGCGGAACTTTACCTTCACTGAATTCAGACCCTTCACACTGAATAGCTGAACTTATTTTTCGCAGCATATTTGTAATTTTAATTCGAGACAAAAATTTGTGAGCTCATTATTGAACATTTATTCTCTCTTACTCAGTTTCATCTCAATGATTCTTTTTCTGCTACGTGTGCTTTCTCATTATGTCTGCTATTTCTGTGAATAGTTTTATGAATGCGGACAAAACTTTCTCTTCAGAAACTAAATTTGGACCTGATTGATTTCAAAATTGAATGTGATAGTGAATTTTAATGTTCCTAAATAAAAGGGCAAAAGGATTGCTCTTGAACTTCATGCTTACAGCGCGTAACAACATTGCGTAATTTGAAACAAAGTATATCATTGGCAATTCATTACACCAAAGAATTAAATAATTATCCGACTATCTACTCTCTCCTGCATTTGAAATACGAGTTTTGTAAAAGACAAGATCATGCTAAAAGTTGATTGATCTAAATTCAGTTACTCCGCAAAATAATAATGTTTTCTCACTCCTATAAAACGAATGCCCTTCAAATAACTGCTGGCCGAGGTGGCCGAGCGGTTCTAGGCGCTTTAGTCCGGAACCGCGCGACTGCTACGGTCGCAGGTTCGAATCCTTATCTCTTAAGTAGTTCTAAGTTCTAGGGGACTGATGACCTCAGATGTTAAGTCACATAGTGCTCAGAGCCATTTGAACCATTTTTGAACGAGCATTGAAATCTGCAGCAATTTGCGGAACGGTTGCATTTCTGTCACGTTGAGCGAGTCTGTTCAGTCAGCGTTGGTCCCGTTCTTGCAGGACCTATTTCCGGCCGCAGCGATGTCGGAGATTTGATATTTTACCAGAGGTCTGGTATTCACGGTACACTCGTGAAATGGTCTTACGGTAAAATCCCCACTTCATCGCTACCTTGGGGATGGTGTGTCCCATCGCTCGTGCGCCGACTATAACACCACGTAGAAACACACATAAATCTTGATAGCCTTCCATTGTAGCAGCAGTAACCGATCTAACAACTGATAGATAGAGGTGGAGCCCCTCCACGCCCACACCGGCATGATGGCCAACTCAAAAGGTCTACTGCCATCTCTGTATAAGGGTTAGTATTCACTAAAGTGAGGTGTCGCAGGATGTGGGTACTGCGATGTTTGCGTACGTCTGGCTAAGATTAACCATTAATACGCGCTCATCTGGAGATAGATTGGGTCGAAGTCGAACGAAGGGTAACGGTTTGAAGGGCAGAGGAAAAAAAGTGCAAATGGAAGAGCCAAGTGAAAAAAATCTCTGCGATAGTTAGGTAGGGAGGTAAGAGCACTATCGGATGTCTTGCTGCCTGCGATAGGTCGTGCAAGAGTAGGCTTTGTTAGTAGTGGATATCATGCATGTCGGTACCTTTGACGTTGTGCGGTGGTGTTGCTCGGAGGCTGCCACTGGGTGCCGGTGTAGAGCTCTCGTTCAGCGTCAGCAACCTGCAACGGTTAGATTTATTATCGTTTTTGTGTCCGATATGTCATGTATCGGATGCACAGTGTAGGGTGATGTTAGCGAATTGTTTGTGCGTCAGAGGGCGAGCTCGTCGGTGTCCCTGCTGTGACCTGTTGGTCGGCTCTAATAGCAGCTGGTAATTACCAGTCAGTGTTGCTGATATGCAGGGGCTTGCCGACGTTTGTCGCTTGTTGGTGTATGTTAGTTTACCATAGGTGGCTATGCCCTAGCTAGTAGTGTATTTGGACGCTTGTGCTTCCACCTATGGTTGTGATCGTAGTTTCCCAGAGTGAGGATGAAAGGATTGTTCGAGTGTCTCGAGTTCCTGTATAGTCGTGTGGCGTGTTTTTTGAATACTTCCTTGAGGGTTTCAAGGCGGTATTCTTGGTGAAGTTCCACGGTGCGTGTGTAGCGTGGATCGTTGCTAATGATTCGTAGCACTTTGTTCTGTATGATCTGCAGGCGCCGCAGTCGTGTAGGAGCTGCATATCTCCAGACGGGAGCTACGTACGTCATCAGAGGTCTAATCAGAGTCATGTATATGGACCTCGACACCCCCCTATTCAGTGTACTTTCCCTGTTGAGCATTGGGTAGAGCTGTTTGAGCCTCGCGTGTGCTCTGTTGGCAACGTACTCGATGTGGTCCCCCCATGTAAGTTTCCGGTCCAACCAGACACCTAGGTATCTGACTTTCTCTCGGAAACGTATTGGGCGTGTATGTAGTGTTATCGGTCCACTGTGTTGATGTTTGCGCAGTAGTTTCGGTCTACGTGTAAACAGAACTGCTTCGCACTTGTCGACGTTTACTTTAATACGCCATCGCTCCAAATGAGGCTCAGCCGTTCTGAGTGCTGTCTGTATTCGTGAATTAATGTTTGACGGTTTCCAGTCTTGCGTAAGGATGGCAGTATCATCCGCGTAGATGGCTAACGTCGTGTTTTGTGTTGCTGGGAAGTCGTTAATGTACAGGTTGAACAATATGGGCCCTAGGATGCTTCCTTGGGGTACTCCAGCTCGGATACCATGTTGTGTTGATTGTTTATCCTGCACATTAGTGTTGAAACACCTGTTCATGAGATATGAGTCTATGAGACGTATGAGTCCGTCTGGGAAACCAGCTTCGCTTAGTTTGCGTATGAGGCCGTTGTACAAGAGACGGTCGAAAGCCTTTTCAATGTCCAGGAACACGGCCCCTGTGGCTCTGTTCATGTTGTAGCCGTGTGTTATATGTTCGACTACGCAGAGGGGTTGTCGTGTTGTCGAGATGTTGTGGGGTGGCGGGTGGAATGATTGTATAAATGTTTTGTATTTATTTAATGCTGTTGTTTGCCGTTCTCAACACTGGCTCTCTTAACTACAATATTGGCAACCAGAAAGTGATTAGCAAAACATGAAGCCTGTAATTAGAATTCCTAGTGCCCACTTCATCTGAGAAATACATTTATAACTACAGCTTATAGCTCTGAGGAATTAGGAGATTGTCTGGGATTCATAATCAAAAACCATTCTCTCTAAAATGTTCACTATATTCTGAAAGTCACAGATCAAAAAGAATCCACACACTCCAACTACCAGAGCAGTTCAGAGCCTAATGCGCTGATGCAACTATAACTGTTCAAATTAAATGTTTAAGTGAATGCTCACCATAATTTGATGATAATGTTCATCAAACGCCATGCTAATAATGGTAGAATGTCTGTCCTGCGGCGGCACGTGAAAATACGACTTACTCAAGGTAGATCATTAACGTCATCCCAAAATTAACACTTCACTCGAAAACGATTTTATGGTTACGCATATCCCGAGTAACTTATTACTGCATCCGAGGCTGTTTATATCAACGATACCGACGCGACGCGACTCCCGGCACAGGTGGTGCGCTAATCAGCGTCTGGAGAGAACTGGGGCCTTCCTTTTCTCGCGCAGCGTTCTTACATATAAAGCCGCGGTGCGGATGGCTAAGGGAACGCCTGATCAAATCTGCTCTCCGGACTAGCCGCTGGGCTAGTAATGCACCACTTTAAGTTATCGAATAAATCATTGCTTCCTTTGCTGATAGCCGATGAAGCTTTCAATTTAATTATGCAATCAGCACGCAAGTCAGTAATCATAATAAAAGTTTGACGTGGCTAAGTCAAATATTTTGGGCGAGAGAATTAATTTAATTACACTACACGCAGTAGACGAGCTCTGAACTTGCTCTTTGGAGATACGCCATAGCTATAGTTTTACAGTTATTCTGTTGAAACTTCTCACATTTTTATGATTATAGCGGATCTCCCTTCTACTTATTTAAACATCCTAGCTTTATTTATTCGCCTACTTAATCTATCTTGCTTCCTTAATTTCTAAGACAAAAACCATAAAATCATGAATTTCAACTAAAATTTTAATTTGTGAGATCCAGAATACTGTTTCTACTAAATTATTATGCAAAAGGAATCTAAATATAAATTTTTGAGTTTCTAGCTCTTTTCTGTTGCGCCAATGATTTTTACAGAAAAACATCCAAATTTCGAAAATGGTTAAAGTTATTGGACTGATATCCAACACATATTGATTTTGTATTACTCCTGACATGCTAGAAACGTTTCAGGTTATTTACTTCATTTTAAAGTATTGCGCAATATTTATGACGTCAGAGCTAGTTACAGCGGACTAGGCTGGCACACAATGGAAAGACTGATGTGAATTTTATAAGGCGTGAGTATGCTGCTTCCCTACAATGTGATTCCTAAAGCCGAACTGCTCCGGTCTTAGGGTGTCATTGGCGATGCAGTGCCTAGTTATACGTTTTAATATTACCTTCTCAACAATCTTGCTGAGCGAACACAGCAGACTGATGGGTCGGTAATTTTGTGGGAGGGAGTGGTCTTTCCCTGGCTTCCTGAACATCAGGACCTTGGCCGCCTTCCAAAACTCTGGGAAGTGTTGGTGTTTTAGGATGGCATTCGTTAAGTGTGTAAGGTATTCTACGGCTTTATCCGTGAACTCCTGGAGGACACGGTTTTGAGTGCCATCAGGCCCAGGGGCTTTCCTAGCGTTGGTGTGCTTGATAGTCCATGTGATTTCGTTTTTGCTAGTGCGTCTAATTTCGCTGCGCGAGGGCTGGGCTACAAGTCGTGTAACCTCCTGGTCCGTTTCAAGTGTGAATGGTGGGTCTGAGGGAACCAGTTTCGGCATGAAAGACGCTGCGAGTGTTGTGGCCGTAAGCTCTGCCTTCTCAATTAATGGCTCTGAGCACTATGGGACTTAACATCTGAGGTCAGCAGTCCCCTAGAGCTTAGAACTACTTAAACCTAACTAACCTAAGGACATCACACACATCCATGCCCGAGGCAGGATTCAAACCTGCGACCGTAACGGTCGCGCGGTTCCAGACTGAAGCGCCTAGAACCGCTCGGCCTCAGTGGCCGGCTTCTGCCTTCTCCATCGCGGAGTAGGCTGGGCCGTCTGGTCCTTGTAGCGTGGGAATGTAATGTTTCTCCCTGGTGAAGTGTCTGGCTAGCTTCCACACTCCAGGACGCGTGGTATCTAGCCCTGCGTGTTTCTGCCCCCACTGTTCGTTTCAAAATGTTTGTATTTTATCCCGTACTATGACCTGGAGTCTGTTGTGCAGTTTATAGAACGGGCGCCTGGTACGCTGCCAGTACCTCCTGAGGCGGCTCCTCATTGAGATAAGGCCCAGGATCTCCCGGGGCAGGGCCGTCGAGTGTTGTCTCGGTGTTGTATATGGAATGGCGTCTGTCATTGCGTCTTGGACGGCAGTTGTGAGAGCCTCCACAGCCTCATCGATTTGCTGCGTGTTGTTAATTTCGTGGGTGTCAGGAATACGACTATCAAGCGTTTCCTTGAACAGTGTCCAATTCGCGCGCTTGTAGTTCAGAATCCTGCGTGGTTCGATGTCCTGCAATGTTTCTTCCGTGTGCAGTATTACAGGCATGTGGTCTGAGTCCAGATCGTTTTCAACCGTAAGGTTGAATGTGCATGTGATGCCCTTTATGAGGGCTGTGTCTAACACGTCTGGCCTGTGTCGGGGCTGTGTAGGCACGAACGTGGGAACGCCCGGCCCAAGTATAATGTAGTTTCGCCCTAGTGTGTGTTCGTATAGTTTCTTGCTGTTAGAGGTTCGTATTCGTGAGTTCCAATCGGGGTGTTTTGCGTTTAGGTCTCCAGCGGCGATTACCCGCGGTGCTATGTTGAGTACTGTGCCGATATCGCGTGTTACTATGTTTTTAGGAGGATTGTACATAGATACCAGTGCGGTGTTGGCTCCGTTGAACTTGATCCTGACGGCCGTGGCCTCTAGTCTTTCAAGCGCAGGGAGCTCGATGTTGGTGTGTTCTACGTTTCTGTGTATGATGATTGCCGTGCCGCCCCCCCCTCCTGCCATCCGCTCGGTCGGTACGATTGACGCAATACCCTGGGATGTTTAGTTGTTTGCGAGGCGTAAGCAGCGTTTCGTTCACAAGAGCGATTCGGATACCCTTTCGCTCCATGAACCCGGCCATTTCGGCTTTTCTGTTTGCGATCCCGTTGGCATTCCAAAACAGGATCTGTGAGTTTGTGTTAGCGTCTGCGTTTTGGGGCTGGTGTGGCGTATTATCCGTGTAGTGTTGTAAAAAGTGGCGTGACAGTGGCTTGGGAGCTAGTCCAGTTGAGCGTGCTCGACATGAACTGCGTGAAGAGTTGTGAGACACACCCCATAACCTTCGCGGCTACTTCGGTGGTCGTGAGTCCGGGGAATAATGTCTCCATTATTCTCCGGAATGTTGACGTATTGTTGGGCGTGTCGGCCTGTGTGTTGTTGGTGGTGTTAGCGGCCGCTTGTGCCTGTGTTGGCGTCTAGTGGGGGCTGGCTTGTGTGTCAGCTGTTCGTATGACGGTTGTGGGCGCCTGTGTATTCACTGTGGTGAGTGGATGTGATGTGTGGGTTGTCGAGTTGGTGTCCGGATTGTGTTCGTGAGGATTGGTGTCCTGTTGCCTGTGTATTTGTTGTGGTGTGGTCGTATTCCTCCTGCTTCGATTGTTTCTCCTTCTCCTCCTCTGACGCTGTGGTCGTCCCTGTATTGGTGCGTCTTCTGTAGCCTGTGATGCGCTGCAGTCCGCGATCTCAGGGGGTAGGGGGGGGTTGGGTTGGGTTTTGGTTGTTTGGGGAATAGACCAAACAGCGGGGTCATCGGTCTCATCGGATTAGGGAAGGAAGTCGGCCGTGCCCTTTCAAAGGAACCATCCCGGCATTTGCCTGGAGAAATTTAGGGAAATCACGGAAAACCTAAATCAGGATGGCCGGACGCGGGATTGAACCGTCGTCCCCCCGAATGCGAGTCTAGTGGGTAGGGTGGTGTTGTTACTGGTGTCGTGTGGTGTGCCCGGTGCTGGTGTGGTGTTAGGTGTTGTGTTTGTCTGTTGTGTGTCTGTTGCTGGGGGTGTTTGTTGTGCGTGTCCTGAGCTCTGGGGCTCCTCTGACTGTCCCGCGCTGCTGGGGCTGCCAGCGACCACTCCAGCGAAAGATATTCTACTTCTTACTGGGCGCGGGGGTGGTTTCGGAACTATGATGGCGGTAGGTTTGGCATGTTTAGCTATTTTGCGCCTCAGAGCTGCTTTGTATGCAATGCACCCTCTGTAGTTTGCCGGATGGGCAACACCACAGTTGGGGCACTAGCGAGGTGCTGTGCTGGGGAGTTTCCACTGTTGGGTCGTGTGACCGCCAGCGGAAATGCGACAGCGGGAACGAGACCTGCGTGCGCAAAGCGCTGGCAGTTGTGACATTGTTGGGGGGTGCGCGGCGTATTGTACACTCCTGGAAATTGAAATAAGAACACCGTGAATTCATTGTCCCAGGAAGGGGAAACTTTATTGACACATTCCTGGGGTCAGATACATCACATGATCACACTGACGGAACCACAGGCACATAGACACAGGCAACAGAGCATGCACAATGTCGGCACTAGGACAGTGTATATCCACCTTTCGCAGCAATGCAGGCTGCTATTCTCCCATGGAGACGATCGTAGAGATGCTGGATGTAGTCCTGTGGAACGGCTTGCCATGCCATTTCCACCTGGCGCCTCAGTTGGACCAGCGTTCGTGCTGGACGTGCAGACCGCGTGAGACGACGCTTCATCCAGTCCCAAACATGCTCAATGGGGGACAGATCCGGAGATCTCGCTGGCCAGGGTAGTTGACTTACACCTTCTAGAGCACGTTGGGTGGCACGGGATACATGCGGACGTGCATTGTCCTGTTGGAACAGCAAGTTCCCTTGCCGGTCTAGGAATGGTAGAACGATGGGTTCGATGACGGTTTGGATGTACCGTGCACTATTCAGTGTCCCGTCGACGATCACCAGTGGTGTACGGCCAGTGTAGGAGATCGCTCCCCACACCATGATGCTGGGTGTTGGCCCTGTGTGCCTCGGTCGTATGCAGTCCTGATTGTGGCGCTCACCTGCACGGCGCCAAACACGCATACGACCATCATTGGCACCAAGGCAGAAGCGACTCTCATCGCTGAAGACGACACGTCTCCATTCGTCCCTCCATTCACGCCTGTCGCGACACCACTGGAGGCGGGCTGCACGATGTTGGGGCGTGAGCGGAAGACGGCCTAACGGTGTGCGGGACCGTAGCCCAGCTTCATGGAGACGGTTGCGAATGGTCCTCGCCGATACCCCAGGAGCAACAGTGTCCCTAATTTGCTGGGAAGTGGCGGTGCGGTCCCCTACGGCACTGCGTAGGATCCTACGGTCTTGGCGTGCATCCGTGCGTCGCTGCGGTCCGGTCCCAGGTCGACGGGCACGTGCACCTTCCGCCGACCACTGGCGACAACATCGATGTACTGTGGAGACCTGACGCCCCACGTGTTGAGCAATTCGGCGGTACGTCCACCCGGCCTCCCGCATGCCCACTATACGCCCTCGCTC
Organism: Schistocerca americana; assembly: GCF_021461395.2. Lineage (NCBI taxonomy): Eukaryota > Metazoa > Arthropoda > Insecta > Orthoptera > Acrididae > Schistocerca > Schistocerca americana. The sequence goes on along the minus strand of NC_060130.1, from coordinate 208,215,138 downwards.
AAAGTCCGTCAACTGCACATACGGTTCACGTCCACGCTGTCGCGGCATGCTACCAGTGTTAAAGACTGCGATGGAGCTCCGTATGCCACGGCAAACTGGCTGACACTGACGGCGGCGGTGCACAAATGCTGCGCAGCTAGTGCCATTCGACGGCCAACACCGCGGTTCCTGGTGTGTCCGCTGTGCCGTGCGTGTGATCATTGCTTGTACAGCCCTCTCGCAGTGTCCGGAGCAAGTATGGTGGGTCTGACACACCGGTGTCAATGTGTTCTTTTTTCCATTTCCAGGAGTGTATATCGCTACACTGACGACCATACGAAGAAACAATTTTAACTTCAACAGGTCGCGGGACTTGGCCGTGTCGGCCAATTCCGCCATGTGGTTGTGCGATGGTCTCGCTGTGTCGAAATCTGTCATTCGGTTTACCCGAATGCACTCCCATGTGAGAGCAGTGAGTTCTTCGTGTACTGTTTGGATCGCCCGCATCTCGTGGTCGTGCGGTAGCGTTCTCGTTTCCCACGCCCGGGTTCCCGGGTTCGATTCCCGGCGGGGTCAGGTATTTTCTCTGCCTCGTGATGGCTGGGTGTTGTGTGCTGTCCTTAGGTTAGTTAGGTTTAAGTAGTTCTAAGTTCTAGGGGACTGATGACCATAGATGTTAAGTCCCATAGTGTTCAGAGCCATTTGAACCATTTGTACTGTTTCGATTGGTGTTCGTGAATCTATCCCCTTGATCACGTACTGCTGTGTCTTTGCAAGGACTGTTCTGTACGTGAAATGTTCTACCTTCCTTTCTTTAAGAAATTCCAGCAGATTCGAGTAGTCTGTTTTGTTTACCACGTAAAGTGGGGCGTGTTCCCCGGTGAGTTTTGAGTAGTATGTTGTGGGGTTGTGTTTTTTACTAAATTCTTTGTTTAGGAGACTAAGGTCTCCATAGTTGTGTATGATGACTGGTGGGAAGCCAGTCGCGGATTTGTTTGGGTTCTGCGTAGCTGCTTGTGGGTTTGTGAGTGCTGCAGTCGCAGGGTTGTTCGTGTTGGTCCCTGTGTTGCCGTTGTTGTTAATTTGCGGTGTAGCTGGAGTTGGCAACAGCACTCGGCGGTTGCCTCGTGAGTTTGTGGGCTCACTTGTTTGCGTGTTTGGCGGCTGTTTGCGTCCCCGACCGATCTGCTGCCACGGTCCGTCTTCTGTGTTAGTTGTGTCCTCCGTCGGCTCTGGCTCCCAATTCCGTCGGTTCCTGGGCCGCCGGAGGTGAAAGAGGGGGCACATCTTTCGAGTTTTCAGCAGGCGCTTGTGTGTGTGGTGTGGGTGTTGGTGTTTGTGAGTGTTCACTGCCCATCAGCAGTGCGATCAGCTCTTGCTGATCTGCAATATGCTTTTCCTTCAAGGCGACTGCCTCTTGGAAGGTGGACAGTGGGACGGGAATGCTGGTGGGAGTAGCCGGCATTCCCGCCTCTTGTGCTGCAGCTTTGCTTCGGGTTAATGGTGGGGAAGCACAGGAAAGATCAGACATCTTTGCTGCTTGAAGGAATTTTATTCGGATAGGGAAGGATGTACGCCAATTTTGCTCTTTTTACGAAGCGACAGTTGTTGCTTTTTTCAGCGAGAGTGCAGTGTATTATGTCCCTACGGAAGAGGGGAGTCCCTACGACCTATCTGCGCGATGTGCAATGCGCGGAGCAAGAGAGAGCCGATAGAAGAGAGCGGCCTACAGTGCGCGGGGTTATCCGACGTGAACGGGCCCCTGACACTGAGATTACCCTACCAAAGACCGGGAGAGTCCCACTGGCGAGGCTTGCAACCGGAGTTGCGGGAGTTTGAGCCGAAGCTCTTGCCGCTTAGCGCCTGTAAGCGTTAAGCGGCTTGCGCTGGTTCGTGGCGATCAGAAGAGCGTGCAATGGCTCTGACCACTATGGGACTCAACATTTGAGGTCATCAGTCCCCTAGAACTTAGAACTACTTAAACCTAACTAACCTAAGGACAACACACACATCCATGCCCGAGGCAGGATTCGAACCTGCGACCGTGGCAGTCACGCGGTTCCGGACTGAAGTGCTTAGAACCGCACGGCCACCGTGGCCGGGTCAGAAGAGCGTCACTGGTAGCTACGCCAGTTGTAGCTTATTTGAGACTACTCCGAGGAGCTATCAAAGGGGCAGCTACGCCAGGTGCAGAGAGCAGCGTTCCGCTCGGGTCGGCTGCGCGACTCCGAGTGCGATCTGTAGGCGCCCCGGTGGTCCCGGTCGCCTATGGTGGACTGGATGGTCGAGTGGTGACCTCTCCAGTTGTCAGTGTGCTAGGAAATGGCTGTAGAAGCGTCAGAAACGCCAAAGAAACATTGGTAATTCATAACACTTTTATTCCTGGCGAGTACAATGTGGCTTGGTGATATCAACGACCTTCCCCGAGTCCTCGCTGACACGTAGCGATGACACCAGCTCCGGGCCGCGCAGTCTTGCTAGCGCAGCGCCGCGTGCTGTGACGTAGCGGAGGAATGCCCTTACTTCAGCCGCGCGTGGCTGGCGGCGCCCGGCTGCCCTGCCGGCTCGCAGCGGACAGCAGGCTGCTGCGCGTAGAGGCTCTGGGTTGGAGTCCCCGGCGCTGTCGGTACGAGAGGCGTTCTCGTAGTGCGGTGTGTACTCTATCCCACCCCGTCTTCTTCCCTGCTCCTCCTGGTGGCTCGTCCGCGGTGGACGGGCGGAACGGGCTGCAGTCCCCCAGCGTCGTCGGCTCACCCGGTTGTGACGGCGGATGCACAGGGCCTAGGCCCCGCACGATCTCGACGACGGTTCACTGATGTGGTCAGCATTGGCGGCGAGCGAGTCTGCCGCGATGTCTGCAGCAGCAGCAGAGAGGACCAGAGCTGGTACTGTCCCCTCACATCTGCTGCTGGATGGGCCGCCCTTACTGCAACATCTTCTTAATAAAGATTAACATGTCGATCACCGAGCTGAGCGCTACGCAGCGACCCAGTACACATCTAACTGCAAGTCTAACTGCGAGTGCGAGTTGCTATCAAAGCTGGCGTATTTAAAGGAAGCACGAGCGACGTCCTGACGTCATGCTCGTTTGTAATGAACGCATTCGTTCCACTTACACTGCTGATTCATCTGTCGTACTCGCCCCTTAGGTGTTCTTGCGACATACTTACGTGTTGTTGCGACAGACTTACGTAGAGTTGTGAAATGCAAAATAGCTGACGCTATACCTCTGTTTTGCACTCTGCGAAAGTCTCCGTCTAACTCAAACCCGCGTGCTAAGCAATTCTCTCTCGCCTGTTGTGTGTAACCAGGCCATTGCCCCTGCGTGGCGACACATTCCGATATATGTGCAATCCTCCTACCTCTGGCTCTCGGCATAGGCAACGAAACTTTGACAATATTCCACGTTTCCAACTCTTTAATATTCCGCGACACTACAGATCTAACAACTGCGCGAGACACTTGTCTTATATAGGCTTTGCCGACCGCAGCGCCGTATTCTGCCTGTTTACGTATCTCTGTATTTGAATACGCATGCCTATACCAGTTTCTCTTGCGCTTCAGTGTATATCGCTGCCAAAGCAGAAATATTTCTGGATCTCATCCTGGTTTTCCACTGCAACGTTGCCAAATATGACTCTAAGTTTGATTTTACTTTCTCAGGTGGCGTAACATCCCTACTTTCTCTGGACGTCTGGTACGTTACTCCATCGATGTCTTGTGGATTCTCCTGCAATATCCGATATTTGGACCGAAATATGTTTTTGAAAGTATACAGGGTGACAATTATTATTATTATGCAAAGTCATAACTTCTGAACGGTTTGCGTTAGGACGTTCAAAATGGTTCAAATGGCTCTGAGCACTATGGGACTCAACTGCTGTGGTCATAAGTCCCCTAGAACTTAGAACTACTTAAACCTAACTAACCTACGGACATCACACACATCCATGCCCGAGGCAGGATTCGAACCTGCGACGTAGCGGTCGTGCGGTTCCAGACTGTAGCGCCTTTAACCGCTCGGCCACTCCGTAGGACGTTCAAACTGCATGGTTGGCCGTACGGCATGATGGGAATTAGTATGTACTGTATGGTTTAGTTTAGCGACGAAGCCCACTTTCATTTGGATGGGTTCGTGAATAAGCAAAGTTGGCACAAAAAATGGTTCAAATGGCTCTGAGCACTATGGGACTTAGCATCTGAGGTCATCCGTCCCCTAGAACTTAGAACTACTTAAACTTAACTAACCCAAGGACATCACACACATCAATGCCCGAGGCAGGATTCGAACCTGCGACCGTAGCGGTAGCGCGGTTCCAGACTGCAGCGCCTAGAACCGCTCGGCCACTTCGGCCGGCAAATTTGGCACATTTGGGGGACTGAGAATCCGCATTTCGCGACTGAGACGCCTCTTCGACCTCAACAGGTGACTGTTTGGTGTGCAATGTCCAGTTACGGAATAATTGGTGCAATATTCCTTGATGGCACGGTGACTACCGAACGGTACTTGAAAGTTTTGGAAGATGATTTCTTCCCCTTTAACCAAAGTGACCCTGATTTTGACAAGATGTGGTTCATTCAAGACGGAGCTAGGCCCCATCGAAGCAGGAGAGTGTTTGATGTCCTGGAGAAGCACTTTGGGGACCATATTCTTTCTCTGGGGTACCCAGAGGTCACTGACATGGGCCTCGATTGGCCGTCGTATTCTCGGGATCTGAACACTTGCGACTCTTTTTTGGGGGTCTATATTAAAGACAATACGTACAGCAGCGATGTTCCGACACTACAACGACGCGTGCAGAATTTCACTGTTCGTCTGTGCCACATCATCGCCAATGATGGCAGGCGTATCGAACATGTCATAATCTAAATCCCAATATCTGTAGTGACGTTTGCGTGTAGAATAAAGTGTGTACACGTCATAGTTTGTGACTAATTTACGTTTTTTCATATAGTTCAATAATTGTCACCTTGTATACAGGGTGTATCATAAATAATGGCGTAAACGCATACAGTTGAAAGAACACGATACTAGAAGCAAAAAAGTCTCAGTAAACATCGGGTCGAAAACGCATACCTTAAGAGTTACGAGCAATTTCTCATCTTCGATGCTATGAAGAAAATCTCTTCTACTGCAAGCTCTTTGGTTTCCATATTTTTGGAAGTGGCAGTAAGGACTAAACAAGAAAAAATTTCCAGTAAACATCTGCTCTAAACGTATACGTTAAGAGCTATGAGCACTTTTTCATCTTCGCTACTTTGAAGCATAACTATTCTAATAAACAAATGCTCATAGCTTTTAAGGTATGCATTTTAGAGCACATGCTTACTGGACTTTTTTTCTTGTTTTGGTGCATACTGTCACTTCCAAAAATATGGAAAGCAAAGAGCTCGCAGAAGAAGAGATTTGTTTCATAGTATCGAAGATGAAAAATTGCTTGTAGCTCTTAAAGGTATGCGTTTTCGACCCCATGTTTACTGAGACTTTTTTGCTTCTAGTATCGTGTACTTTCAACTGTATGCGTTTACGCCATTAATTACGATACACCCTGTATACATGCTTAAAGCGCACCTAGTCAGGATGTGTTAGTAATGATAGAACAAGATTAGCCTTCTCACAGTAGAAGTCCAATAATTAAAGCGCCTGCGTTGTAGGGTAGGAATTACCTTTTTTCCTTCTTCTCGGTATCAGCATGATAACAGGACTAGTCGGTTACTGTGAAGTCCTTATAACAAAATGTGCAGCCCACTCAGCTATGTTGATAGCTGGAGGTTTATTCATTTATAAATTTATATACACCGCTGGAAAAAAAATGTATTACACCCTTTTAGAGGTTTCCAGTTCACTCAAGATTTATTGTTGCAACAGTACATATGGACTAAATGAAATGATAACATTTACAGATCAATAGCACAAGCGGTTATTACCAGATGTCGACTCACGCTGAAACACCCATGATACCATGTGATGCAGCCCCCACGGCCGGCAATGCAGGCGCTGACTCCGGCATCCAGTTGATCATACAGATGGTGAATACTGTCGTGGGATACGTTATCTAGGCCTGCTCGACCTCACTTCTCGTCACATCATACCTCAGAAGTGCCCTATTGGAGACAAGTCCGGTGATCGTGCTGGCCAGTGAAGTTGCTTCACGTCTTGCAAAGCACACTGAGTGTCACGAGCAGTTTGTGAGCGAGCAATATTCTGTCGAAAAAACACATCACGTTCCTATTGCGAGAACGGCAAAAGAATGGGTCGAACAACATTCTGCTTATACTGAGCTCTGTTTGGCGTTCTCTCCAGACACACGAAAGGTGAATGGGAGTTGCAGCTTATTGCACTCCAGACCGTAAGCCCTACAGTGCGGCCAGTGTGTCATGGACGAATGTACACTATGAGGCAGCACTCACCAGGTCTACGACGCACTCGCCAACGAACGTGCAGGCAGAATCTGCTGTCGTCGCTGAAGACCACAGCGAGCCATTCCATCTTCCAAGTGATCCTCTGACGGAACCAGTCGAGCCGTGCCTGTCGACGCTGCGGCGTGAGCGGAAGGCAGGCTAGAGGTGAACATGCCCATAGTCCTAATGCTAATAACGAGTCTGCAACAGTTTGGGTTGCCACGGCAGACCTTACTAGCCGTCTTATCTGTGCTGTGGTAGCTGTACGATTTGCCATTACTGCCCTTAAATTATGACGATCCTAGGGGGCGTCTGTTCATAGTGGACGTCCAAAACGTCGTCTACGGGTGTGAAAATGTTCACGTGACCACTGGTACCAGCGTCGTTGCGCAACTGACGTAGCACGTCCAGCTTGTGTGGCAATTATTCGAAAGGGCCCTGGCGCCACTCAGATGGCCACAGTTTGACCCCTTACAAACTCGCTCATTTGGCTGTAGGAAGCATGAGTGCATATCTGTGGCATGGATGCCTGCTTGCTTGACAAATGGTTCAAATGGCTCTGAGCACTATGGGACTTAACTTCTGAGGTCATCAGTCCCCTAGAACTTAGAACTACTAAAACCTAACTAACCGAAGGGCAACACACACATCCATGCCCGAGGCAGGATTCGAACCTGTGACGAAGCGGCCGCGTGGTTCCAGACTGTAGCGCCTAGAACCGCTCGGCCACTCCGGCCGGCCTTGCTTGACACATTTGCACCACAAAGATCGTTCTGTTTGTGAGCATTCCCTATTAAAGAGTAGACACAGATGGCACTCGAGTAGCTATGCCATTACGCTATCTGTTGGCGGACGACGCTGAACCCATCATCAGTACATCCACTACCTCCCAGGTGACATTTGCTGTCATCGGATCAAAATCGGCGTCATCCTTCAAGATGTACTAATTTCTTTCCGGCAGTGTATATTCAACATTGTGTCGAATGTTGGGGCGACTGAATCTTTATATTATTCTTAAAAAACCGGGTTCGTGTAGATCGCTTGTAAATCTTTTAATTGATTATCGGTTTTGACAGATCTGTGCTGTCATCATCGGATCTTATGACACGAACTTCTGTTAACATGTCACAAGATCCGATGACGACAGCACAGATCTGTCGAAACCGGTAATCAATAATAAGATTTCCGAGCGATCTTGGCGAACCTGATGTTTTAAGAAATTTGTAAATTCTTACATATGTGAAGATAGATATACATGCTTAAATGTGCTCATAGTTCGCTACCCACATCAAGCATGGTTGGTTCATACATATTACCATGTATCTATATACACCATGCGTCATACAGTCGAGCGATGATTTCTTTCAACGGATCAGCACACTGGACTCGCATTCGGAAGGGCGACAGTTAAAACCCGCCTCCAGCCATTCAGATTTAGGTTTCCATGAATTCCCTAAATTGCTCCAGAAAAATGCTGAGATGGTTCCTTTGAAAAGGCATGGTCGATTTCCTTCCCCTACCTTGACCCAATCAGAACTTGTGCTCCGTCTCTAATGATCTCGACGTCGACGGGACTTTAAGCCCAATCTTCCTTCCTTCCTTCTCCTCCCAACGGATTAGGAGTTTGGCGCTCTAACTCCATCAAACTGGTCCACATTGTTTCGTAGAACCGGTATACATATTGTTATAAGCTTAGCCGCTTGTCTTGAGCATGCTGAATTGCATAACTGACATACCGTGTGATCGAAAAGTCAGTATAAATTTGAAAACTGAATAAATCACGGAATAATGTAGATAGAGAGGTACAAATTGACACACATGTTTGGAATGACAGGGGGTTTTATTAGAACAAAAAAAAAAAATACAAAAGTGAATAGCAATAATTAGCATAACAAAGTAAGACAAAACAAAGATGATGTTCTTTACAGGAAATTCTCAATATGTCCACCATCATTCCTTAACAATAGCTGCAGTCGAGGAATAATGTTGTGAACAGCACTGTAAAGAATGCCCGGAGTTATGGTGAGGCATTGGCGTCGGATGTTGTCTTTCAGCATACCTAGAGATGTCGGTCGATCAAGATACACTTGCGACTTCAGGTAACCCCAAAGCCAATAATCGCACGGACTGAGGTCTGGGGACCTGGGAGGCCAAGCATGACGAAAGTGGCGGCTGTGCACACGATCATCACCAATCGACGAGCGCAAGAGACCTTTCACGCGTCTAGCAATATGGGGTGGTTCTAATAAAACCCCATCTTATTTCAAGCATGTGTGTCAATTTTTACCTCTCTGTCTACATTATTCCGTGGTTTATTAAGTTTTCAAATTTATACTGACTTTTTGATCATCCGGTACATTAAGTTTTTAAATGTCTGTTCCTGTAGATGAGTGTCCTTTCTCGTTGTGAACTCCAATTGCGCCTGGGAAGTCCTCTGAGGTAGGAGCTTTACCAATTCCATTGATCATGGTGGTAATCCGCATCGAAGCTTTGCATAGGCGAAGCTTCTCATCTAGGGATAGTTCGGCTATGGTGTCACTATATCAAAGATTGTCGGAAACCAGTACTGTGTAGAACTCGCGATCCGAGATCATACCCACACTAACAAGCTTGCTGTCATTGATGATTAAAATGTAGGTGATTATATAACATAATTCTAACATCAGGTGGCTGCCGTGATGGCTTCGCCTCATCTGCAGCAAGACGAAGGAATGTGTTAGATACACACTCGACTGGTTGCGCGTTATTTTGAACTGCCATTAATATAGAGCATTCACAACAATGCGTGAAATATTATAAAAACGAAAAAAACTATATGTAAGTTCATTGTGTGACATGACTAAGAGCATGATACTAGACGCTAGATGCGACGAGAAAGCCGGCCGAAGTGGCCGTGCGGTTAAAGGCGCTGCAGTCTGGAACCGAAAGACCGTTACGGTCGCAGGTTCGAATCCTGCCTCGGGCATGGATGTTTGTGATGTCCTTAGGTTAATTAGGTTTAACTAGTTCTAAGTTCTAGGGGACTAATGACCTCAGCAGTTGAGTCCCATAGTGCTCAGAGCCATTTGAACCATTTTTTTGCGATAAGAAGAGGATGAGGGTGTTAATTGTCAATTTAAATACAGGTGACGAGAGTATGTAGCAAGTTCTCAGCACTAAAGCATCCTGGAGACTTTACAGTCGACCATTAAGGCACTGTTAGCGACTGCACGACACTGATGTTTCCAGAGAATTTACTAAGTCTATTCATTCTAAACACTCTCGGGTAAATTACAGCAGTATACGTACCAGTGGTGGAATTAGAAAACGATGGATTCATCAAGATGGAGAGTGTTGACGCCTATTACTTATTCAAATGGCATAAATCTAATATTGTATGTATCTAATGTTGAGCAAGGACGTATACATTCTCCATGACAACGCTCGCCTACACATCTCTCGGCAAACCGTTGCTCTCCTGCAACAGTTTCAGTGGAACATAATCGCCCACCCACCCTATAGTCCTGACTTGGCGCCCAGTGAGTATCACCTGTTCCCTAGGTTAAAACTGCTGCTCGATATGGAATATTTTGTGAGGAAGAAAATGCATTTGAATGACTGTGCTAGCTGGACGGAATAATTAGAGACTTGATCATGTTCATGAGGGATCAAATTTGAATGGCTGTAACGGATCGTGCAGCCACGTCTCGATCCCTGAGTCAACAGATGGGGACGTTTGCAAGACTACAACCATCTGCACGAACAGTTAGACGACGTTTGCAGCAGCATGGACTATCAGCTCGGAGACCGTGGCTGCGGTTACCCTTGACGCTGCATATACGAGGGTAATCTCAAAAGTAAGGTCTCCTATTTTTTTATAAGAACATAGACCTGTTTATATCTACAATGGTTTAAATCAGTTTACAGTTAGAACATTTAGCTATTTTTCGACATAATCACCATTTCTGTCGATGCATTTTGAAGGTGATGAAGTATATAAAAAACTTATAGAGGAGTGCTATAATTTGAATGCAAGGGATTACTATATACTTCCTAAAGAACTGGTGCCTGCTTTGACTAATAATACACACAAATTTCACAAGCTGCCGCTGATGTTTCACAATGATGAATTTATGACTTTTATTATAGATATTTGCAGTCAGATGGAGATTATGAGGCTGATGGCGCACCTCCTATTAAAATGTGCTGTGAAGGATGTAAAAAAAGGGATCGAATAAAATAAAAGGTATTTAATACGGCTTCTTATTTTTAATATAAAATGTGTGCCTCATTTAGCACAACCAGTTTGTAATGGGGGCCAATTCCTTGTTCTATTTGCCAGTACCATACTGACTATGGTAAACCAGCTACACGTCTTTAAGCACTCTGAATTAGATGAAAATCATGCAGCTGCTGCTGCGGGCTAGTGGACCCTGTGTCTGTGTGTTTGCTCAAGCGCCTCGAGAGAAGGGGAGCGCGCTGGGCGATTACTGTCTGCACCAAGCTCACACTGGTAACTACTAACTGCCTGGTGTGGTGTGGATCTGTCCCCCCCCCCCCCCCCCCACCCATCATCCTCCAGCCGAGTGTGGTGCCAGTGTGTGGAAGATACACTGCTGGCCATTAAAATTGCTACACCACGAAGATGACGTGCTACAGACGCGAAATTTAACCGACAAGAAGGAGATACTGTCATATGCAAATGATTAGCTTTTCAGAGCATTCACACAAGGTTGGCGCCGGTGGCGACACCTTCAACGTGCTGACATGCGCTCCACGGTACTCACGGGCTTCGAACGTGGTCAAATGACTGGGTATCACTTTTGTCATACGTCTGTAGGTGAGATTTCCACACTCTTAAACATGCCTATGTCCACTGTTTCCGATGTGATAGTGAAGTGGAAACGTGAAGGGACACATACAGCACAAAAGCGTACAGGCCGACCACGTCTCTTGACTGACAGAGACCGCCGACAGTTGAAGATGGTCGTAATGTGTAATAGGCAGACATCTATCCTGACCATCACACAGGAATTCCAAACTGCAACAGGATCCACTGCAGGTACTGTAACAGTTAGGCGGGGGGTGAGAAAACTTTTATTTCATGGTCGAGCGGCTGCTCGTAAGCCACATATCACGCCGGTAAATGCCAAACGACGCCTCGCTTGGTGTAAGGAGCGTACACATTGGACGATTGAACAGTGGAAAAACGTTGCCTGGAATGACAAATCACAGTACACAATGTGGCGATCCGATGACAGAGTGTGGGTACGGCGAATGCCCGGTGAACGTCATCTGCCAGCGAGTGTAGTGCCAACAGTAAAATTCTGAGGCGATGGTGTTATGGTGTGGTCGTGTTTTTCATGGAGGGGGCTTGCAGCCGTTGTTGTCTTGCGTGGCACTATCACAGCACAGGACTACATTGATGTTTTAAGTACCTTCTTTAGCCGGCCGGTGTGGCTGAGCGGTTCTAGGCGCTTCAGTCTGGAACCGTGCGACCGCTACGGTCGCAGGTTCGAATCCTGCCTCGGCCATGGATGTGTGTGATGTCCTTAGGTTAGTTAGGTTTAAGTAGTTCTAAGTTCTAGGGGATTGATGACCTCAGAAGTTAAGTCCAATAGTGGTGGTGGTGGTTAGTGTTTAACGTCCCGTCGACAACGAGGTCATTAGAGACGGAGCGCAAGCTCGGGTTAGGGAAGGATTGGGAAGGAAATCGGCCGTGCCCTTTCAAAGGAACCATCCCGGCATTTGCCTGAAACGATTTTAGGGAAATCACGGAAAACCTAAATCAGGATGGCCGGAGACGGGATTGAACCGTCGTCCTCCCGAATGCGAGTCCAGTGTGCTAACCACTGCGCCACCTCGCTCGGTAAGTCCAATAGTGCTCAGAGCCATTTGAACCAGTGGCAGTGCAGCGCATGCGCTCGGCATGTTCTGACGCTATTGCAGTGATGTTTGGGAGACATCTCCCGTCGGTGTACGGTTCACGTAAACACGATGTTGGACAGGCGGCAAGCCTCACTGGTGGCCGTGTAGTCTGTACAGCTGACATTACTCGCAGAACAGCAACTGCATATTACCAGAACAGTCACAGGCATGGGAGGGGTGTACTCGGGTAATCTGTCAGCAACTCTGCACCATGTGGAGATAAACAACAGCATACTGTCCGGCCGTTCCAGCAAGGAAGGCTAAGGATGATGATGACTGCTTACGGCTACTACTTGGGGGCAACAGCCGTTAGCGTTATTTACATGTTTGAAAAGTTTTTTTGGTCTGTTCTTAATCAAATATGGTTTCTGTTGTGTTCTTATGTTCTATTCGTTTTCACTCTTACTTTATATTACAATTTTTTATTCCTTATTACCAATATTTACCCACTTGAAAGGAATTTTGCCGGCCGGGGTGGCCGAGCGGTTCTACGCGCTACAGTCTGGAACCGCGCGACTGCTACGGTCACAGGTTCGAATCCTGCCTCGGGCATGGCTGTGTGTGATGTCCTTAGGTTAGTTAGGTTTAAGTAGTTCTAAGTTCTACGGGACTGATGACCTCAGAAGTTAAGTCCCATAGTGCTCAGAGCCATTTAGAAAGGAATTTTATGGATTGGTGATTCAGGGGGATGCGTGGTTTTATGCCTCAAGCAAAAGTAGAATGCATTAGCCGTTAGTTGAACCATGGTAGCACTCGTAGTGGAAATGCGTGTGGTCGTGATGTTACATCGTTGTTTATCTATGTAGTTCTGAATATCCTGGAACCTTTATTCTGCCGAAATTCGTGCTTTTTGTGACGCTGTCAGCAGGTTTAGTGAATGTAATAGGTCAGATTTTAAGATGTTGTTGAGGAATGTTAGGTTTTTGGCGAGTAACACTTCTAACGGCTATTCCGGCCTCTACAACGGAGATAGCGAACACTGGATCATTGTCGTACCCGTGATAGCAGCTGCAAGAAGAAACTGTGCTCCTGCTGTATCAGAAGTTGTACCATTTATGAATATACCACTGTTTCGTAGTTGTATTTTGGTCATGCCCATGGGTATTCATTTTTTGGTGACAGTTTATAGTTACAACCTCCCATGCGAAAACTGAATAAATCCCATGTGCTCCCATTCTCTGGAAACTTGATTGTGGAGCCGGCACTTATGTTTGACACACTAATACTCCCGTTTGCCCTAAGAGCTGTACCTCACACGTTCTTACGTTCAGTGCTTGGCGTAATCCTGCTAGGAATCGTGTCGGCGTCATTCAGGCTATCTGCTAATGCTTGCAACAGCCTGGCTACGGTAATTATCCTGTCTAATGCACTTAACCGAGTCTGAATTCTTTCCAAGTTGTTATTCATTGTCCGCACAGTACCTTTTGTATACTGTGCCATTTCCTTAGCCGAGTCTCTTACCATTCTCGTGTTATTAAGCACATTCTGTTCCGTCTTCACAAACTACGTGGTAAGCTATTCTGCTGTAGTTCTAGTATTATCTGCTATTGTTTGTTCTGTTGTATTATTTAAGTTTTGTATATCTTCACCTACTGCCATACCAGATACAGTTTTTAATATCTTTCCTCCCACGTTCAACGATCCTCTTGGTACTGTTTCTGTCAACTGGCTTATTGTGCTCTCAGTTTCTCATGTGAAAGTCTTAGATCATGATACTCGTTTTGTATTGCCTCCAAAATAGTCTCCTTCTGCACATCCTCATGTAATTCTCTGAATACTTCCTGTACACTGCACACCTTATTTCGTATTTCCCATATGTCGAAGGTTAATCTTAACGTCCACCGATGACATCAGTTGTCTGGAGAACAATATACCGGAATTGAGCGGCTGGTTCCGAACTGTAATCGGTATTCCTCCCTTGTCGAAGTGAAGCATTATCAGGACTACGGTAACCTTTCTGTATATCTACAGCGGTACGCCACCTGAGAGAAAGTAACGATTTATCAATACCTTCCCCTTTCCGAAAATGTGTTTACATGTAAAGAAAAAGAAAATGAGCTCTATCCCATTCAATACAAACTTCTGAACTCCATGGAATATAATATATCAATAAATACCCGGTACGTGATAACACCAAAAGATGAATGTACAGGAAATTCTAAAACAATACAAAAAGCTGATCATAACTTATTTCGTCATCTTTGTTCGTAGTGCGTATTCTGTATCTCTTGATCGTTATTATATACCAGTTTCCTAAAATTTTCGGACGCTTTTTTTGACACTGGTGTAACTGATAAACTTGTGGTAAAGCATCAACAACTTCTTTGTGTTGTTTAACCCTGTATATGGAAACAACAGATGTTTTTGTCAGTAGGTGCAACTTAACGTCTACTGGTGATGTTATTTGAATGACTCGGTATGGCCCGTGGTACTAACTTAGTTAAAAGCTTTTTGGCTGTTGAGAAGTTCTACGAAACCACGGGAACTGACACCTCCAGAATACTTACAGAGGTTGTCGTAATGGATGAGGAATATGATCAGACGGTGCGTTTTTACCAAGATTCCAATATTATTATCTTAGGGGAATAAGTAATGGACACAAATGTGCGCCTCCTTATAGATGTACTCGAGCAATTCTGTAATATATGCCCGACAACAAACAGTCTGAATCCTACCCAGTACTATACAGAAATTGGGTTGGCATGGAATGCAATGCTCGATAGCGCACATGTAGAAATCGAGTTTTTAACTGTTTAGGACAAGCTACGCTTCTTTTAGCACGGGATTTTTGGGAACTTGGCCATTGTATTCGTGATGGATATTCTTAGGCAACTAACCCATGAATGGCAGAATCATTCAGGACCAGTGATTCAAGCTACATCCTGTAATTTGATGTTAGCTATGTGTACAGGTTTGCCATGCGACAATTTCTTTACGTGTTGGAGGGTTTTAGTGATTGACTCGTTCTGAAATCGATGGTATGGATTCCTTGACTGTAGCAGATGATTCTGGTGTCTTGGAGGTAGACTTGACTTATCCTAATAGTTTTCATGATGAGCACCACAGTCTGCCACTATGTTCAGAGCATCAAGTTCAAAGACAATGTTTCGAACTCAAGTTCATGACAAGACTGGAGGATAAGAAAAGATATGTTATGAATTATAGGAAACTCCAGCAATGCCCTGATTTGCTTATGGATCTGGTTAGAGTCGCCCATGTTATGGCATTCAACCACTACCCCACTGATCTGAACACCAGTGAAAGATCTCCCATGATATATAGCTTTCAAAAAGATTTTCAAAACGAATGAAAAACGCAAATTTCGGCAAAACTGTGGAAAATATTTGAAACCACCACAACTTTAAATTATTCAGTCGTCGGGATTGCTGTGGTGGGGTGAGACAGTTGATTTCCACGCCAAATTTTAAATGGGATCTCATCATTCACTAAGGATTCGTGGCTCTAGAGATGGTGAAAGTTCACAAAACCCGTGTGTGTTATTATGTGTGCACTGAATCTTTCGAAGCTTCATGTGTACAGCTTTCTTCATGAGTTTGCTAAAACTCATTTTGAAGACTGAAAGTTGCTTTATATGGCTACTGACAACTTTGTGGTCCATATACCGTGATAAGGCGCCATCCTAATGCATTAGTCACGTCTGGATAGAATGTGATAACCTGTAATGCCCAGTACAGCATACAAACCATCAACAAGAAGGTTACTGAGTTGACGAGGTCATCAGTCCCCTAAACTTAGAACTACTTAAATCTAACTAACCCAAGGACATCACACACATCCATGTCCGAGGCAGGATTCGAACCTGCGACCGTAGCAGCAGTGCGGTTCCGGACTGAAGCGCCTAGAACCGCTTGGCCACAGCGGCCGGCTAAGTGAGTTTTAACGTGGTTTTATAGTCGACGCACGAGCGATGGGACACAGCATCTCTGAGGTAGCGATAAAGTGGGGACTTTTCCGTAGGAACATTAACGAGTGTACCGTGAATATCAGAAATCTCCGACATCGCTGCCGCCGGAAAAGATCCTGCAATAACGAGACCAACGACGACTGAAGATAATCGTTGAACGTGACAGAAATTCAACCCTCCCTCAAATTGCTGTAGATTTCAATGCCAGGCCATCAGCAAGTGTCATCGTGCCAACCATTCAACGAAACATCATCGATATGGGCTTTCGGAGACGATGGCCCACTCGTATATCCTTGATGACTGCACGACATACAGCTTCACGCCTCGCCTGGGCCCGTCAGCACCGACATTGGGTTGTTGCTGACTGGAAACATGTTGTCTGGTCGGACGAGTCTCGTTTCAAATCGTATCGAACTGATAGTTGTGTACGGGTATGGAGAACACCTCATGAATCCATGGACCCTGCATGTCAGCAAGAGACTGTTCAAGCTGATGGAGGCTCTGTAATGGTGTGGGGCGTGTGCAGTTGGGGTGATATGGGACCCACGGTACGTCTAGAAACGACTCTGACAGGTGACACGTACCTAAGCATCCTGTCTGATCACCTTCATCCATTCATGTCCATTGTGCATTCCGACGAACTTGGGCAATTCCAACGGGACAATTCTACACCCCACACGCCCGGAATTGTTACAGAGTGGCTCCAGGAACACTCTTCTGAGTTTAAACACTTCCGATGGCCGCCAAACTCCCCAGACATGAACAGTATATCTAGGCTGCTTTGCAACGTGCTGTTCAGAAGAGACCTCCAGCCCATCATACTCTTACGGATTTATGGACAGCTCCGCCGGATTCATGGTGTCAGTTCCCTCCAGCACTACTTCAGATATTAGTCGAGTGCATGCCACGTCGTGTTGCGGCACTCCTGCGTGCTCGCGGGGGCTCTACAATATATTAGGCTGGTGTACCAGTTTCTTTGGCTCTTCGCTGTATATAACGTGGAGGAAACCACATTATCCACCGTCTAAAGTAGACATATCCTCTCCAGCTATTGAACAGATCTTTGTTTAAAACACTAAGGAACAAGTACAATATAGCGGCATCTTCGTGGCTACGTTCATATCCTGGCAATGTCGTGAAACAAGCTAACATTCCAGGACTCCTGGGTAATGCACACCCTAGATCAGTTTGTATGGACATAGCATTAAACAGTTTTAAGGCAACAGGCTTGTGGGTATGTGATAGAAATGTCGACAAAGAAGAGGACTTTGTAGCTACTACTGTACGTATTGTTGATCAGTCAGACCAAGAATCGGCTGATGGAACTGAAGCAACAACACGAAAATCTGGAGGGCCCCATAACGTTGCAATACCACTCAATGATCAGTCTGGACCTTCTACAATGTCTCAAGAATATGGACACGAAAACAACAGTCCAACAGTTTCCGAAACTCACAGTCAACAGATAAAGTCTTGGTTCAAATGGCTCTGAGCACTATGGGACTCAACTGCTGAGGTCATTAGTCCCCTAGAACTTAGAACTAGTTAAACCTAACTAACCTAAGGACATCACAAACATCCATGCCCGAGGCAGGATTCGAACCTGCGACCGTAGCGGTCTTGCGGTTCCAGACTGCAGCGCCTTTAACCGCACGGCCACTTCGGCCGGCGATAAAGTCTTACTTGAACACTTTATCTCCTATTTCGTGAATAACAACAGTTATGAAGAAAAACACGAAACGACCGAACGACCGAAACTAACATTAAAATTAACATTAGGTCCTTACGGAAAGGAAGTCGAAGCCAAGGGAAACGTAAATAGAAAGACGAAACCTGTGCACAAACCCATAAAAAACAGACAGATACATGAAAACTTAAGTAACAATAAAAAATAAAGACAGATAGAACTGATTATGTCAGCTGTGTAACGAAGCTTGAGAAGAAGACATGATTCAGAGTATGTAATGTAAAGATTGGGAATATAGCGTATGCGCTGGCCTGGAAAGTAAAATTAAGAAGTATTTCTGCGATATCTGTGTTCAAACCAATTACTATTCGATATGCCAATTTAAGCAATTTAATTTGTTAAGTATTGGTAGATTGTTTCTTATGTATAATTTCATTACGTGTAACTATGGAAGTAACATTGCGTTTATAGTTTGTAATTCGTTAATATGACTTTTTTTTATATTATTCCAAGGATTTACTATGTCGTCGCTAACTTCTTGTCCTAAGTACCACGTAGGCTATAGAGGGTACGGATTAAGAAACCAGGAACGTTAATCGTGCCTAAGGTATAGATATGGAAAAAAGTTGAAAACTCATTTTAAGAAAAAATTGTATTTATGTGGAACCTGGATGATAGCTTAAAATATAAAGAGTCAGTGTATGGGAAACAAACTGTGTTATTTAAATTACCCTACCAAGTACAATTCTACCTTAAGACATGACTTGAAGAACCTAACACTATATGTTAAAATGACACATAGCAAATTATAAGAATTTTTATATCATTATCAAGAGCAGTACCACAGTTTTAAGCAAATATTTTTTGTGTGCTCTAGATCTTCCTAGTAAGTAATTCGACTCTGTAGGAGTGCTACCAGTTTCATACATTTCACAACATGCACCACGTACAAATACATCACCATACTGCTCTGATGACCCCTCTTGAGAACAATGATTCGACAGTTACCTCACAATACCGTAGAAACTACGATTCAGTCTCTCTGTAGCAATGTATAATACATGGTACAAATTTTGCAAGTTCTCATTGCACTGACGTTGACCTGAAACTGGGCTTACTCTGTACAACTACCATTCCTCCAGCAGTGTTAAATTTTCCCTACATATTGCAGCAGATAGAGTACTTTATTTATTTAATCGTATGGCTAGGGCCCCCCGGTCGGGCACACCGTTCGTCGGGTGCCGGTCTTTCAATCTGACGCCACTTCGGCGACCTGCAGTCGATGAGGGTGATAGGGCGATGATGAGGAGAGCACAACACCCAGTCCCTAGGTGGAGAAAATTCCCCGACCCAGCCGGAATCGAACCCGGGCACAGAGGATTGACAATCCGTCACCATTCAGCTACTGGGGACGGACGATAGAGTACTGAAATTAAGTAAGTAATATCGCCTGTTAGTCTAATTTGGCACAGGCCCAACACACTTGAGTAATAGTCTAAGATTGGTCACACGAATGTTTGCCAGTAATCTGCTTTGTACGCTGATTGCATTTTCCTAGTATACTACCGATGAACCAAAGTTTGCTACCTGCTTTACCTACGACTGGAACTGGGATTATATGATTTTTACATTTCATTGTTGTTGTTTTGGTCTTCAGTCTGATGACTGGTTTTATGCCGCTCTCCACACTGCTCTATCCTTTGTAAGCATCGTCATAACTACTGCAACCTACATGCTTTTGAACTTGTTTGCTGTATTCATCTCATGGTTTTCCTCTGCAATTTTTACCTCCCACACTTCCCTTCAATGCTAAATTCGTTAATCTTCGATGTCTCAGAATGTGTCCTATCAACCGACTCTTTTTTTTTATCAATTTATACCACACATTTATTTTCTTCCCAATTCTGTTCAGTACTTTCTCATTGATTACGTGATCTACGCATCTAGTCTTCAGCATTCTTCTGTAGTACTACATTTAAAAAGATTAGATTCTCTTCTTGTCTGAAGTGTTAATCGTCCACTTTCCACTTCCATACAAGGCTACACCGAGACAAATATCTTCAGAAAAGACTGACTAACACTTAAATCTATATTCTAAGTTAACGAATTTCTCTTCTTCAGAAATGCTTTTCTTGCCATTGCCAGTCTACGTCGACCATCAGCAATTACTTTACTGTCCAAATAGCTAAACTCATCTATTACTTTTAGTGTCCCGTTTCATAATCTTATTCGACTATATTTAATTACCCTTTCTTGCTTTTATGATGCTCATCTTATATCCTCCTTTCAAGACACTGCCCATTCCATTCAACTGCTCTTGCATGTCCTTTGCTGTCCCTGACAATTACAATGTCGTCTTAAAACCTCAAGGTTTTTATTTCTTCTCCCTGAACTTTAATTTCTTATCCAAATATTTTTTTTGTTTCCTTTACTGCTTCGTCAACTTACAGATTGGATAATATCGGGATTAGCTACAATCCTGTCTCACACCATTTCAACCACTGTTTCCCTTTCATCCCCCTCAACTTTTATAATTGCCGTCTAGTTTCTGTGTAAGTTGCGTATAACCTTTCGCTCCCTGTCTTTTACTTCTGCTACCTTCAGAATTTCAGAAAGTGTATTCCACTCGACATTGTCGAAATCTTTCTCCAAATCTGCTAAAGCTATACTCGTAGGTTTGCTTTTCCTTAATCTGTCTTCTAAGATAAGTTTTAAGGTAAGTATTGCTTCTCGTGTTCCTATATTTCTCTGGTATCCAAACAGATCATTCCCGAAGTCGGCTTCTGCCAGCTTTCCCATTCTTCTGTAAACAGTTCGTGTTAGTATTTTGCAAACCACTGCTCATTAAACTGATAATTCGGTAATATTCATGCCTGTCAGCACCAGCTTTCTCTGGAATTGAAATCATTACATTCGTCTTGAAGTCTGAGAGTATTTCGCCTGTTCCATACATCTTGTACATCGGATGGAATAATGTTATTATGTCTGGCTCCCCCAAGGATCTCAGTATTTATGACTGAATGTCGTCTACTCAAGGGGCCTTGTTTCTAGTTAGGTCTTCCAATGCTCTGTCAAACTCTTCTCCCAGTAGCATATCTCCCGTCTCATCTTCATCTACGTCCCCTTCTCTTTCTATAATATTGCCTTTAATTACATTTCCCTTGTATAGCCTTTCTATGTACTTCTTCCACCTTTCAGCTTTCGCCGGCCGCTGTGGCCGAGCGATTCTAGGCGCTTCAGTCCAGAACCACGCGACTGCTACGGTCGCAGGTTCGAATCCTGCCTCGGGCATGGATGTGTGTGATGTCCTTAGGTTCATCATCATCATCATCAGCAGCAGCAGCCAATTCAATCACTAAATGATGTGGCCCCTTCGAGTCGTGGATTCAGGTAGGCTTTCAGCAGTCTTCTACAAGTGGGACGGTCTTGGGCAGTTCTCTGCCAGATGTTACCAGCGATCTTCTTGATGTCTTTGTCCCATCTGTCTGGTGGTCTTCCTCTAGGCCTCCGGTGCTCTCTCGGACTCCACTCCAGTACTAGCTTCGTCCATCTGTTGTCTTTCCTTCTTGCGGCGTGGCCAGCCCACTGCCATTTCAAGGAACCTAATGTCTCTAAGATGTCATTAACTTTCATCACAGACCGGATGTCATCTGCCCTTTTCCTGTCCTTTCTTGTATAGCCCAGCATTGATCTCTCCATGGCTCTCTGTGCAGTCCTAAGTTTCCCTTTTGTAAATGAGTTCAGTGTCCATGTCTCGCAGCCATACGTCATGACAGGAAGAATGCATTGATCAAATACTGCTTTCTTCAAATTAACTGGCATTTTTGATCTGAATACTTTTGAATTCTTCCCAAAACTAGCAGCGTGGTGGCGTCTGTACTCTAGTGGAGCGGCCTACCAAAGGCGTCTGTACCCCATGTCAGGGGCGGCCTGGAAATTATATCGCCAATCCGTTCTGAAGCAAGCGTGGCGATTATGTTTCTCACCTTCGAGTTATGTTATGTTGTGTGATGTCCTTAGGTTAGTTAGGTTTATTTAGTTCTAAGTCTAGAGGACTGATTACCTCAGATGTTAAGTCCCATAGTGCTTAGAGCCATTTGAACCATTTTTTCAGCTTTCTATTCTTTGCTTAGTACAGGTTTCCCATTTGTGTTCTTGATATTCATATATCTGCTCTTCTTTTCTACTAACTTTTTTTTTAAAAATTTTGCTATAGGCGGTATCTGTGTTTCCGCTAGTAATATATGCTTCTCTATTCTTACACATATCCTCCAGCCAATCCTGCTTAGCCATTTTGCATTAATCTCGGTTTTAGACGTTTATATCCCCTTTCACCTGCTTCATTTGCTGCGTTTTAATATTTCCCCCTTTCATTTGTTAAATTCAATATCTCCTGTGATATCCAAGGATTTCTACTAGGTGTTGCCTTTTTACGTAGTGCCCGTCTACTACTTTCACTATTTCATATCTAGAAGCTACCCATTCCTCTTATACTGTACTTATTTCGCCTGTTTCAATCAATCGTTACCTAATGTTTCCTCTGAAACTCTTAACAACCTCTGGTTCTTAACTTATCCAGACACCATCACCTTTATTTCCTACCTTTTTGCAAATTCTTCAGCTTTAATCTACAATTCATAGCCAAAAAATTGTGGTCAGAGTGAACATCTGCCCCTGGAAATGTCTTACAGTTTAAAATTATGTTCCGAAATCTCAGTCTTACCATTATATAAACAATCTGAAACCTCCCGATGTCTCCATGTCTCTTCCACGTATACAACATTCTTTCGTGTTTCATAAACCAAGTGTTAGCGAGGATTAAATTATGCTCTGAGCGAAATTCTATCATTCGGCTTCCTCTTGCCGGCCGGAGTGGCCGAACGGTTCTAGGCGCTACAGTCTGGAGCCGCGCGACCGCTACGGTCGCAGGTTCGAATCCTGCATCGAGCATGGATGTGTGTGATGTCCTTAGGTTAGTTAGGTTTAAGTAGTTCTAAGTTCTAGGGGACTGATGACCTCAGAAGTTAAGTCCCATAGTGCTCAGAGCCATCTGAACCTCTTTCATTCTTTTCCCCATATTTACGTCCTATTTTTCCTTCTCTTCGTTTTCTTACTGTCGAATTCCAGACCCCTATAACAATTAAATTTTTCCCTCCCTTGTATTGTGCATTTAAACTGGGGGCCTAGAAATGTCAGAGAGGCTTAGTGCCGCCTTAGCCCTCAGTGGTTCACTACCCCACAACAGGCTACAGCAGTCCACCCACCCCACCGCGGCCCCACACCGAACCCAGGGTTATTGTGCGGCTCGACCCCCAGTGGACCCCCCCCCCCCCCCGACCCTCCCGGGAATGTCTCATACCAGACGAGTGTAACCCCAAATGTTTGTGTGTTAGAGTAATTATGGTGTACGCATACGTGGGGACGTGCAGCCATCACCGACATAGTGTAACTGAGGCGGAATAGGGGGAACCAGCCCGCATTCACCAAGGTAGGTGGAGAACCGCCTTAAAAACTATTCACAGACTGGCCAGCACACTGGACCTCGACACAGCTAGGCGGATTCGTGCCGGGGACCGGCACGCCTTCCCGCTCGGGAAGCAGCGTGTCAGACCGCGCGGTTAGCTGGGCGGGGCTTTCCCTCCCTCAACTACCTGTATAATTTCTTTTACCTCGTCAAACATTCCATTTCATATACATATAGACTGTTACTGCCTAGTATCTATAAAAGTTGACTGATTTCAGTTGTCAGTTACTCATGTTGTGGTCATAGGATACATTTTTGTTTTGTGAAGTGCGCAGTTTTATGTTTCTGAACATCTAAAGCAAGTTTGCAGTCGTTGCACCACTGAAATGATATCAAGATCTGACTGAAAGTTTGTGTAGCTTTTTTTCTGACAACATTTCTTCATAGACAACTCCATAATATGTGAAAAGTCTGTGGTTATTATTAACAGACTATTGTCTGCAGATCATTAATATACGACATGAACACCAAGGGTCCCAACTTACCTGGGGCGCGCCTTCAGTTACTTTTGTATCTGTCGATGACTCTCCATCCAAGATGACAACGTGCGTTCTCTCTACAAAGAAATCCTCAGCCATCATATTATCGACAATAAGCCGTAAGTGTGGTAGTAACTGATATGCTTTTCGGAATACACCTACCTGACTGCCTTGATCTAGGGCTTTGAGGAGCCCATGCGAGAAAAGTGTGTTCGGTTTCGCATGACAGGTCGTAACACCGCTTTACAACTACGTCGTGTGCTATCATTTTACTATATTTTGACCGTAATCGTGTTACTGATGGTTAGTTCTGCAATCAGACTCCTTGCAACTAATTCTTCCTCGAAATATACCATACCCAGAATACAAAATAATGTTGATTATATGATTATAAATCGTTTCGTATTAGGTCACACAAAATTGCAGTTATAAGTTGTAGCAAGTTAAAATTTCGGTCGCGGGTCTAGTTCGGACATAATTTTAGTGAGCCACGAAATTTTAATAAGTAAACCGAAAATTTCAGAAGTAACTCACTCTCTTCATTAACTATTTCATGAGAAAGCTAATGAATCAGCTTTTACCTGTAGTATTGAATACGCACCTTACTCTGAGACACTAATTGAACAAAAAGTCACTCTGTCACATTCACAGTTACGAAAGTAATTTAGAAAGTTCTGAGGAAAATAACATCTGAAGTAACCAACGGAAGTTAATCTGCACCACTTCCATCTTTCATAGAAATCCCATAGTCAAAACTATGAAATACTGAACTCAATTTAATCTTCATTTGTGTGGCTATAGTGTCCGTAGTTGCTTTATAGTTCTTGAGGATACTTTTGGTCTGTCGTTGCAACTACAAAAACGCGTGATTTTTGATGAAAAATAACGAATTTTTGTAGGTGCAACGACAGACCAAAAATACCCTCAATTTAGTCATTTATCATGAATATTAATTGACTGTTACTGTTAAAAGAGAGCTATTTTTAGACTAATAGTTAACTTTTCATGAAATTCAAATTTCGTTACAACATTGCGCAACAATTAAATTTACACTCATATCTTAAGTATATTCAGTCGATGAATTTCCTTTCACGATAGTATAAATTTCTGACCATCTTTATTGAGGAAATATGGTAGTTTTTCATTATAATTTTAACACTAACATATCCTAGGTTCTTGGCCACGAATCTGCCACAGACAACATGACTTGGATCAATAACAACAGTATGCATTTTTAAATTAAGTTTTCTACTACACTGATAAGAGAATACAAAATAAATACCGACCCATGTGATTTATGATAACGAATAAGACGACGATGCGAATCATAGCGTCGACATAATCGAGTATTGCATAAACTTAACATTTGCGTAGCTCACACGTGGTTCGTAGTCTAATTACCATTGCCATGAAGCACTAAATAATCATTCCACATCTTTGCAACATCCATCTGAGGCTCTAATTCCTTGTAACTGTATAGATCTTAGACTCGTGCCCAAGGTGGAATGAGCATAGTCTGACGGCTGACGTGCGTCTGGAACTTTGTTCTCACAAGGGAAACTTCCCATCGCAATCCACTCAAATTTAGTGGGGGCAGGTCCCAGCGGACAGCCCGTCAAAAAATCAAGCATGAAAACAGGAAGAAGGTGTACTGAACTGTGAGAAAAAGCAAAATAGGAACAGTGAATGGTCGAAGAATAAGAATTGCAATATAGAGGAGCTGCGTGGAGAATTGGCGTCGTGGTTAAGTGATTGCGGCGTTGGACTGCCAAGCAGGCGGGCCATACTCAAACCTCCCTAGGGCAATATTTCTTTTTTGTCCACTATTCTCTTTATTCAAATTTGTGTATGTGTCGTGGTGTAACGTCCTTTAGCAACAGCGAGGTGTAAGGTTCTACATAACTACTCTATTAGCAGCCGACAGGAAGTGGCTTTCGAATGGAACCGCAAACGTTTGATGACAAGGCGACAAGTCAACCGAATCCTCCACTGCAAAACACGTCTGGAGTGTCATGCACTGCATTAATGACAGTACGTGTGTCATATGATAGGACTCTCTTATCGACGCACCTTATTTGTACGCTTGGTAACCGGGTCAGATATGACTCCTTGCCCGATTTAGGTGTTCATATGAAAGTGAATGTGATCGCTCCCAAAAAAAATGATGAAAACATAATAGTTTGTGACATAAGCTGCAACAAATGAACACAACAGTTTCACAATCATACAGTTTGTTTGTCCTCTGTCAAAACATATGTTTTTAACGTTTTTGGAGCTGCGTTCCGTTTTAGAAGTCTTGACTCTTAAATTTCTTTGTTGTAACATAGTTCACACTCGTTTATTTGTTGTTTTCATTTCTATGAGAAGTCTATGTGGTACCTCTCCTGCTAGCAATATTCATCACACCTTGCGACGGTAACGTAGTATTACCACTAGACTCATATACTATAACTACTGCCAAGACAACAGAAAGAGAACAAACATTTCAATGAGCGGTCGGACAGTTCATAGTGTTGCGAATAAACTAATATAAATGGCATAAGGGAGTTTGGAACACGTCTCGCCCGCTTGATAATCCAAAACCACGCCAGCTGGTGTGGTCGAGCGGATCTAGGCACTTCAGTCTGGAACCGCACGACCGCTACGGCGCAGGTTCGAATCCTGCCTCGGGCATGGATGTGTGTGATGTCCTTGGGTTAGTTAGGTTTAAGCAGTTCTAAGTTCTAGGGGACTGATGATCTCAGATGTTAAGTCCCATAGAACTCAAAGCCGTTTGAATCCAAAACCACGATCACTTACCCACGACGCCATTGCCGTATCAGGCTCCTATTTATTGCAGTTCTTGTTTTTTGGTCGTTCACTGTTTCTATTTTGATTTTTTTCAACAGTTCAGTACATCTTCTTCCTATTTTGATATGTGATCAGTTTTTGGAGGGCTGTCCACTGGGACCTCTTACCAGCAAATCTGAGGAGGGTGCGATGGAGAACTTCCCTTGTGAGCCAGCACGCTCTCTTTGCGCCTTCCACCTCGTCCGTTGGTGTGCTTTTGGCGCACTACCCTCTGGCTTTTGCTGTCCTATATTTAAAATTCTAATTAACGGCATCTAACATGGACCAGTAATCGATTCAATATTTTCCGTTTACGTTACATGAGGTGACAAAAGTCATGGGATACCTCCTAATATCGTGTCGGACGTCCTTTTTGCCAGCGTTGTGCAGCGACACGTCGTGGCATGGACTCAACAAGTCGTTGGAAATCCCATGCAGAAATACTGAGCAACGCTGCCTCTACAGTCGTCCATAATTGTGATACCGTTGCCAGGGCAGGATTTTGTGAGCAAACTGACTCGACTATGTCCCATAAATACACTCCTGGAAATTGAAATAAGAACACCGTGAATTCATTGTCCCAGGAAGGGGAAACTTTATTGACACATTCCTGGGGTCAGATACATCACATGATCACACTGACAGAACCACAGGCACATAGACACAGGCAACAGAGCATGCACAATGTCGGCACTAGTACAGTGTATATCCACCTTTCGCAGCAATGCAGGCTGCTATTCTCCCATGGAGACGATCGTAGAGATGCTGGATGTAGTCCTGTGGAACGGCTTGCCATGCCATTTCCACCTGGCGCCTCAGTTGGACCAGCGTTCGTGCTGGACGTGCAGACCGCGTAAGACGAAGCTTCATCCAGTCCCAAACATGCTCAATGGGGGACAGATCCGGAGATCTTGCTAGCCAGGGTAGTTGACTTACACCTTCTAGAGCACGCTGGGTGGCACGGGATACATGCGGACGTGCATTGTCCTGTTGGAGCAGCAAGTTCCCTTGCCGGTCTAGGAATGGTAGAACGATGGGTTCGATGACGGTTTGGATGTACCGTGCACCATTCAGTGTCCCCTCGACGATCACCAGTGGTGTACGGCCAGTGTAGGAGATCGCTCCCCACACCATGATGCCGGGTGTTGGCCCTGTGTGCCTCGGTCGTATGCAGTCCTGATTGTGGCGCTCACCTGCACGGCGCCAAACACGCATACGACCATCATTGGCACCAAGGCAGAAGCGACTCTCATCGCTGAAGACGACACGTCTCCATTCGTCCCTCCATTCACGCCTGTCGCGACACCACTGGAGGCGGGCTGCACGATGTTGGGGCGTGAGCGGAAGACGGCCTAACGGTGTGCGGGACCGTAGCCCAGCTTCATGGAGACGGTTGCGAATGGTCCTCGCCGATACCCCAGGAGCAACAGTGTCCCTAATTTGCTGGGAAGTGGCGGTGCGGTCCCCTACGGCACTGCGTAGGATCCTACGGTCTTGGCGTGCGTCGCTGCGGTCCGGTCCCAGGTCGACGGGCACGTGCACCTTCCGCCGACCACTGGCGACAACATCGATGTACTGTTGAGCAATTCGGCGGTACGTCCACCCGGCCTCCCGCATGCCCACTATACGCCCTCGCTCAAAGTCCGTCAACTGCACATACGGTTCACGTCCACGCTGTCGCGGCATTCTACCAGTGTTAAAGACTGCGATGGAGCTCCGTATGCCACGGCAAACTGGCTGACACTGACGGCGGCGGTGCACAAATGCTGCGCAGCTAACGCCATTCGACGGCCAACACCGCGGTTCCTGGTGTGTCCGCTGTGCCGTGCGTGTGATCATTGCTTGTACAGCCCTCTCGCAGTGTCCGGAGCAAGTATGGTGGGTCTGACACACCGGTGTCAATGTGTTCTTTTTTCCATTTCCAGGAGTGTATTTTATGGGATTCATCTCGTGAGATCTGAGTGGCCAAATCATTCGCTCGAACTGTCCTGAATGGTGTTCAAACCATACGAGGGACGTTTGAAAAGTCCGTGCAAAAATAAAAACTACTTATGTGTTTGGGGTAAACCTTTTTGATTTTTCGACATAGTCTCCTGTTACACTTATACACCTCGTCCAACGCTGTTCTAATTCGTTGATCCCTTCCGAATAATAGGAACTGTCCAAGTCTACAAAATAGCTATTAGTTGCTGCAATCACCTCCTCGTTTGAATAAAATCATTGTCACGCCAGCCATTTCTTCAAATTGGGGAACAAATAAAAGTCCAAGGTAGCCAAGTCTGGAGAATAGAGGGGGAAGTGAAACGGGTTGGAATCATATTTCCATTAATTTTGCGACCACAACTGCTGAGGTGTGTGCTGGAGCTTTGTCGTGATGGAAAATGACTTCTTTGTGGTCCAATCGCCGGCGTTTTTCTTGCAGATCGGTTTTCAAACGGTCCAGTAACGATGAATAATATTCACCTATCATAGTTTTACCCTTTTCAAGATAGTCAATGAGGATTATCCCTTGCGAATCCCAGAAGACAGTCGCCTTCGCCTTTTTTGGTGCAGATTCTCCCTTGGTAACCCATTGTTTAGATTGTTGTTTGGTCTCAGGAGTATATTAATGTATTCATGTTTCATCCGCAGTGGCGAAAAGACGCTTGAAGTCCTGCGGATTCTTCCTGAACATCTGCAAACCATCCTTGCAATACTTCACGCGATTCCGTTTTTGGTCAAGCGTGAGCAATCGCGGAACCCATCTTGCGGATAGCTTTCTCATCTCCAAATGTTTATGTAAAATATTATGTATCCGTTCATTCGAGATGCCCACAGCACTAGCAATCTCACGCACCTTAACTCTTCTGTTATTCATCACCATATCATGGATATTATCAATGATTTCTGGAGTCGTAACCTCCACAGAGCATCCAGAACGTTCAGCATCACTTGTGCCCATATGGCCACTCCGAAAGTTTTTAAAGCACTTATAAACTGTCCTAATCGAAGGTGCATAGTCACCGTAATGTTTATCAAGCTTCTCTTTAGTCTCCTGAGGTGTTTTGCCTTTCATAAAGTAATGTTTAATTACCACACGAAATTATTTTTCGTTCATTCTTTGACAATCACTCGACTTCCTTGATTCACACGAATGCCAAACACAACTAAATAGAGAAATATGGCTGAAACTTGGTGTGCGTTCTTTCCAAAGATGCTACTAACTAAACATGGCCTCGATACGCGCCAGCGGTGCCATCTCTCGGACTTTGCACGGACTTTTCAAACGCCCCTCCTAGCGAGTAACTGTGGCCCAGTGACTTGGCGAATCGTCATCCATAAAAATTCTATTGTTTAATGGCTGCAAATGGTCTCCAAGTAGCCGAACATAACCATCCAGTGAATGATCTGTTCAGTTGGATCAGAGGACCCCGTGTAAAGACAGCTAACACCATTATGTAGCCACCAGCAGCTTGGAAAGTTCCTTGTTGACAACCTGGTTCCATGGCTTCGTAGGGTCTGCACCACACTCAGATTCTACCATCAGTTCCTACCAACGGAAATCGGGACTCATCTGACGACGGTTTTCCAGTCGTCTAGGATCCAACCGATATGGTCACGAGCTGCAGGCGATGTGCTGTTAGCAAACGCACTCGCGTCTGCAGTCATAGCCCATTAACACCAAATTTCACCACACTGTCGTAACGGATACGTTCGTCGTACGTCACGCATTCATTTCTGAGATTATTTCACACAGTGTTGTTTGTGTTTAGCAGTAACAACTCTACGCAAACGCCGCTGCTCTCGGTCGTTAAGTGAAGGCCGTCGGCCACTGTGTTGTCCGTGGTGAGAGGTAAGGCCTGAAATCTGATATTGTCGGCACACTATTGACACTGCGGATTTCGGAATATTGAATTCTCTAGTGATTTCCGAAATGAAATGTCCCATATGTCTAGCTCCAACTATCATTCCGCTTTCAGGGGATTTTAACTCCCATCCTGCAGCCATGATCACGTCTGAAAGCTTTTCACATGAATCAACTGAGTACAAATGACAGCTCCGCCAACGCACTGTCCTTTTATACCTTGTGTACGCGATACTACCGCCATCTGCATATGTGTATGTTGCTATCCTATGGCTTTTTGTCATCTCATGTAAAGTAATTGTTCATATAAGTACAAAAGTCAGAAATTATCGTAATTAGTGATGGAGTATACAAAAAATGACCAACTGAAAATTGCGACAGACTTAAAATGTTGGTGTTACAAGGTATTTTCGGAATCTGTGATGATTGACATGGAGGAGGTTTTCTGTTTAAGATACCTCATTACGCTTTAACTCAGAATATGTTGTAAGAATATGTTGAAGATTGAGCAAGCAGTAAAGGAAACAAAAGAAAAATTCGGAGTAGGAATTAAAATCCATGGAGAAGAAATAAAAACTTTGAGGTTGTAATTCTGTCAGAGACAGCAAAGGACCTGGAAGAGCAGCTGAACGGAATGGACAGTGTCTTGAAAGGAAGATATAAGATGAACATCAACAAAAGCAAAACGAGGATAATGGAATGTGGTCGAATTAAATCGGGTGATGCTGAGGGAATTAGATTGGAAATGAGACACTTCAAGTAGCAAACGAGGTTTGCTACTTGAGGAGCAAAATAACTAATGATGGTCGAAGTAGAGAGGATATAATATGTAGACTGGCAATGGCAAGGAAAGCGTTTCTGAAGAAGAGAAATTTGTTAACATCGAGTATAGATTGAAGTGTCAGGAAGTTTTTTCTGAAAGTATTTGTATGGAGTGTTGCCATGTATGGAAGTGAAACGTGGACGATAAATAGTTTAGACAAGAAGAGAATAGAAGCTTTCGAAATGTGGTGCTACAGAAGAATGCTGAAGATTAGATGGGTAGAATACATAACTAATGAGGAGGTATTGAATAGAATTGGCGAGAAGAGAAATTTGTGGCACAACTTGACTAGAAGAAGGGATCGGTTGGTAGGACATGTTCTGAGGCATCAAGGGATCACCAATTTAGTATTGGAGTGCAGCGTGGAGGGTAAAAATCGTAGAGGGAGACCAAGAGATGAATACACTAAACAGATTCAGAAGGATGTAGGTTGCAGTAGGTACTGGGAGATGAAGAAGCTTGCACAGGATAGAGTAGCATGGAGAGCTGCATCAAACCAGTCTCAGGACTGAAGACCACAACAACAAAATGTTGTAAGATTTTCCAACAGACAATCGGGATTCAGCATTTATCGAAGAAGAAAAAGAATAATAATAACTGAAGAGCGTCAGGAAAGTATTTACATATTTTACAGGACTGTACTGCTTTGTAGGTGGAACATAATTTAAAAATTTCTTCCACTAGACAGAGCATTTGTTACTCATTTTCGGCTTGACTTTTGAAGAGCATGTGTCACCTAGAGGTCACTTTCCGATCGTCTTTTATGACGGAAACGTCTTCTCTGGGTGAGACCACATTTTTCGTTGTGTGTGTGTGTGTGCGTGTGAGGTGTGGGGACAGGGGGGGGGGGGCATTACATCACCGTCGCAGACATTAGACATATCAAGGGAAGGGAAAGCTATTCTTGTCTAGAATATATGAGAGATGACACACCTTTCCAACCTTAAAACCTAGAGGAAATACAGATAGGGTTCGTCTGCGTACTAGGCTGACGTCTGCGGCTGCAAGGTAGGTGTCGTATTCCGGCCAGCGTTCCACTTGAGCCTATGTTTCCCTTTAATTACCATTCACTTGTTCTTATATCAGAACTGTGTCAGTATCGGCAAACAGGAGCATATGCTGCAAATTGTCGCCCCTCTGTACAGGCGCGCTGCACCCTTATCACCCGCAACGCTCTGACAAGCACTCGTGTTTGATCAGCTCTATCAGTTAGCGTCAGCGTGTATTCCAGGCCTGATAACTTATGACTGCGCTTTTGTATCTTGTACTATTACAGGCAGTCAAATGAAAACGTCTACCACGCGTAAAACTAAAGGCGTGCTACAGCTGGTGACGCTACCAGTTTGCTATCGACACCCGCTGCAAGGAACTATACTAGTCTTCGCCATCAACCAAATCCAGTCTTCCCCACTGAAGACTCAAACAGGAAAGAGTAAGACAGCGGTCCCAATCACTCCCATTCCCTACTCCCCACTACCCAAAATCACACACACACACACACACACACACACGCACACACACACACACTCACACACATTGACCGCTTATTGAGATGAGGTTCTTGGCATGCGATTTCGTATAAGGTCAGAAACGCATACGTTAAGGGACGAAGGTTAAAGATTAGCGTCCGTAACAACAGAGGTTGCTTGCATTTAAATCCGTCCATCATGAACGAAGGAGGTGTCAGTAAAAATTTCTGTAAACTTGTGGTAAGTTCTATGGGACCAAACTGCTGAGGTCATCGGTCCCTAAGATTACACACTATTAAATGTAACATAAAATAACTTACGTTAAGGACAACACACACACCCAAGCCCGAGGGAGGACTCGAACCTCCGACCCCTCCGACCTCGAACCTCCGACGGGGGGGAGCGGCGCAACAGCGACACAAGGCGCCCTAGACCGCGCGCGCGCGGCTACCCCACGCGGCTGTGTTAGTAAAGATTTATATAATAAAATACTGCACTCTTTACGTTCTTTTATGCGTAAGCCACATGGAAAAAAGTAACTAGCCCCTTAATTTTTTATTTAAATCAAACAGCTTATCACTAATGTAAGCAAGCTATCCCCACGTGCTTTAGGCGAATTTCTAGTTCTGATATGGAGACATCGTTGATGACAATGAAATTTTGGTTTTTTAAAGTTGGTACATGTTTTGTTGCAATGTAAGCAAAGTTTCAACTTGG
Source organism: Schistocerca americana (assembly GCF_021461395.2). Taxonomy (NCBI): domain Eukaryota; kingdom Metazoa; phylum Arthropoda; class Insecta; order Orthoptera; family Acrididae; genus Schistocerca; species Schistocerca americana. Next base: position 208,181,553 of record NC_060130.1, on the reverse strand, counting down.
TTTCTGGAATACTTTTGTTTGTGCGGGTTTCTAAATAAGTCGTACTGTGTTTAGTGTGTCAAAAGTGTAAACTGGAGTGCTGCGTGGTCATAAAATTCTTTCCTTTACACACTCATCCGAAGCTGATGATCGTTTCTATGAAGTCGTCTCTTTTATTGTTAATATTATAGGCATGGGTGGTTTAAATAAAATTACGACACGAAAAACTTTCCCAAAGTGCAACCACAGATTTGAACATTGAAAAAGTACAGTATTTTATTGAATGGTCGGTGACTAAAAGCATATGAATGGAAATTGACTCCATCAAAACCTAGAATGAACGCTACAAGACACTCCAGTGTCCAGTGGGGTACGTTGATTAAAGTTCCAGCCTTATGCGAGATCTTCTTCGGTATTTTCAGTACAGAAAAAGCCATTCGTACACATGAAAAATGGTGTTAGTATATGGCATCTCCAACGTTACTGGAACTTTTCCAGTGGAGATTCCCACACAGCACGCCCAGAGAATGTGTGCGGCAGCCGGCCGGAGTGGTCGAACGGTTCTAGGCGCTACAGTCTGGAACCGCGCGACCGCTACGGTCACAGGTTCGAATCCTGCCTGGGGCATGGATGTGTGTGATGTCCTTAGGTTAGTTAGGTTTAAGTAGTTCTAACTTCTAGGGGACTGATGACCTAAGATGTTAAGTCCCATAGTGCTCAGAGCCATTTAAAACATTTTTTTTATGTGCTGCAACATGAGGGCAGGCAGGTTGTTTCGACTACGCTGCGGAAGTTCCGCTGGGAGGCCCTTACACATCTCCCATGCAGTCCCGATCTCTCCCTACGCAATTTCCATGTTTTTGGAGCCCCTAAGAAACATATCTTTGGCCCTCGATTTTCTTCGGACGATGAGGTGCACGCCTGGATACAATCCTGGTTCTGTAGGCAACCGCAAACATTTTTCCATACGGCACTGACCGTCTTGTCTCACATGTGGAATAAATGTGTTACCAGTTCTGCGATTACTTTTGGAATAATAAACAGTTTACTAACTTTTTTCATCTGCCTCGTTTTCATTAGACTGAACCTTATACTACCAGATGATTTATGACAAGTAGAACGATGAGACGAGAATTTCTCAGGGCTAGCACCACTAAAAAAAGGACAACCTTTGATATCCATTCCTTTTGTTTGTCAGCTCCAATGTAGTTGAATTTGTAACCCAGTGACAGGGCGGTGTTGCTGCACACCACAGTATTGAACTTTTGGCAGGGACGGTCACGAATCTGTGGTTGTGCCGGACTGCCACAGTGGTCGCCGCAACTGCACGCTATACCCCAGCACGCATCCTGCCAGACCCAACTTCTCAACTTATCCACACACTACAAATCGTGGGACGTGTGTGTGAATTCCTAAAGGACCAAACTGCTGAGGTCATCGGTCCCTAGACTTACACGCTACTTAGAATAACTTATGCTAATAACAACACACATACCCGTGCCTGAGGGAGGACTCGACCTGCGGAAGGAGGGGACGCGAAATCCGTGACATGGCGCCTCTAACCTCGCTACCACTCTGTGCGACTCGTGGGTATGTTTTTGTAAGAAGTAGAAGCAAGACAAATTTATCCAGAATTATTTCTGGCCAGTTAAGGTACTTGACTAATAACACGATCGGCAGTGCTTTGATAAAATAGTGGAGGGTTTTCTAGAATGGTACGAGAAGTGTACTCACCAAATGAAGGCCGATCGGTTTCAGATGAGAATGGTACGAGAAGTGTTCTTGCAAAATGAAGGCCGATAGGTTTCAGATGAGAATTACTTGGTTCTGTTTCAGAACTAGACTTCGAGTCCGTCTAAGTTGTAAAAATATCCATGCAACAGATCAATTTGAGTGATGCGCTGATGTTATGAATCTCTTAGATGAACGCAGATGGGTTCAACAGGATATACATCAGGTGAATTTGGTCGCCGAGACTTCAACGTGAGTTCACTGTAATCCACCTCAAACCACAGTAGCACGGTGCTGGCTCCGAGACACGGACAGTTATACATTGCTCTCCCATGCATGCGCTCTGCTAATTATGCGGCTGATACTGTTAATAAAATTAAATTACAGATGATCAAGAGTCCACGCTTGCACAGTACCCTGCCAAACTGCACTGACATCGATGTCCTGCGCCACAGTCTGTATATGAAACGGAACGATCGCATAGTCAGTCGTGGCTAAAGCAGGCGGAAGACTTCGGTTTACTGGCAGTACACCAGAAAATTGCTATTAGTTTACAACGGAGACAGCATACAAAACACACGTGTGACCCATCGTAGAATATTGCTCAAATGTACGGGACCCGTACCAAATAGGACTAACACTGCATATTCAACGTGTACATAGAACTGTCACAGGTTTGTCTGACAAATGGCAGAGGGTCACGAATACGCTGAAGAAACTGAACAGTTGTACATTGCTCTCCCGTTTTGTCGACTTCCCAGATCGAGTGGCTCCACTATTGGTATCACGAGGCTGAGTGTATCCCGTACCAGCTCCCACCGAGTAAAATTCCTTCGTAGTACCGAGAACCTAACACGGGTCCTCCGCGTCTCAGCCCTCTTCACTGATCACTCATCTGAAGGGACGAACGATTGTTCTTTTATGTCTCTTAAATTACAGTCTTTCGTTAAAGAAATTCTATATTTCATCTAAATGGTTGAAGCTTACTTTTTGTTCGTATTTGCTTTCATATATGTAATTATTGAAGTTTAGTTCTGCCTTGACTAAACACAAATTCTTCTTCTTTCAACGCCACAACACGTTTCGGTAAAGTTTCAGCATCATCAGTGGGTTCATTTATTTTCTACCAAATAGCATGCTAAAAATTTGCAAGATAGTGTATACTGTTGGCATTATGATATTTTATGCACAACATTATTAACAAAACATATACTTTAGTGTCATACACTGATGAGCCACAACATTATGACCACCTGCTTAATAGCTTGTTTGTCCGTCCTTGGAACGAAATAAATAACTGATTTTGCGTATCAGGGATTCGACAGTTGGTTGGTAGATTTGTGGAGGTATGTGGCATTACATATCCACGCACAGATCATGTATTTCGCGTAAATAACGGGCCGCTAATTTGATTACGCGCTGATGGCGTCAGGCAGCGACACAGATGGGTTCAACAGGATTTACATCAGGCGAATTTGGTCCCCGAGACTTCAACGTGAGTTCACTGTAATCCTCCTCAAACCACTGTAGCATAGTACTGGCTCCGAGACACGGACAATTATACAGCTGGAAGATAACTTTGCCGTCGGGGAAGACATCAAGCATGGAGGCAGGCAGGTGGTTCGCAGCAATCAGCTGTAACCTCTCCACAAAATTCTTTCCTTCACATTTGTAACCTCCCTACAGAAAATCATTCACATTTAACGTCCACACAAAATTTCTTTCCCATTTAATGTACCCACAAAATTCTTTTCTCATTTAATGTAAGCTCGAAACAGAAAATTCCTAAACCTGGTAATAAAAAATAAATTCAGTAACTTGGTAATAAAACAATGTAACTAACCTCTCAATTAAATTGTCGCTCACTTATGACTTTTCAATAATTCACTGTGAATTTAACCTGGTAGATTTTGGACGACAGCAGTGCTGCGTCATGGCCCTGTAAGATGATTCTGAATAAAAAAAGGAAAAATTCTTACCTCAATAAAATTGCCGAATATATCTGCTCTTACAATAAATTTTTCCGGCACAGCTCTGTGCAATACTGGCCGATAGATTTGTCATTTATGAAAGGAAGCAACTGATTTTTCTTTTGCAACAATCGGAATGATCATGGATTGGAGAAATTAGTAAATTCTTTAAATTGAAATGAATGCTTGTTAAAAAAAATTACTTAATATGACAAAGATTATTATTAGGACATTTTTAAAACATTTACATGGGAGTTCAGATAACATTACTAGATATGCGCGACGCTGCTTTTTACCTTATACAATAATACTCAGGCTCCGGCATCGCTGCACCGCGACCGGCCAGCCAACACGATACACCATACCAGACCAGAGCAGACTGCAGACTAGCCACTAGCAACAACTTACTGCTACAGCTACACAGTTCCTACTCAGTCAACACTGCTCTCTGGTCAGCGATTCTCTTATACCTTGCATATCGCAGGTAGCGCATGAACAATACATCGAAATTACATCTGCTCGGACCTCTTACACAGCATAGCTTCGATTAGTTCAAAAGGTCCCATCCAAGCGCAGGAGAATATCTCCCGTAGCATAATACTGCTCCCACCTGCCTGCGTCCGTGGCGCGCTGCACGTTTCGAGCCACCATTCACCTCGATGACGGCGTTTGTGGAAACGAACATCGACCTAGTATAGGAAAAATGTGATTCACCCGAAGAGTCGACACGTTTCCATTGTTCGGCGATCAAACCCCGATGGTCTTAACTGACGATGTCGTTGGATCAACATGTGAACACGTAGGGGTGGTCTGCTGCGGAGCTCCGTGTTTGACAGTGTACGACGAACGGTGTGTTCCTAAACAGTTGTGCGTGTACCAACATTGTGCTCTTTCGACAGAGATGCCACAGATAACCATCTATCTTACTTTACAGAGCAGACAAGTCTCTGAACCTACATCCTGTGAAGAGTCGTGGACGTCCAACCATTCAGAGCCTAGAGTTAGTTTCACGGTCCTTCTACCTCTTTCTGTAGATGCTCGCGGTAGTTGCACGTGAATTTTCGATGAGATTCTCCGTTATCGAGGTACTCATTCACAGGCTCTGTGTAATAATAATCTGCCCTTTGTCAAAATCGCTTATCTCAGTGGATTTCCCCATTTGCAGCCTATGTCTTCGCTAGGATGATCCGCCGTTCGTGTCTGCTCCGTTAATATAGTTTTGCTATCGCGAAACGTGCCCGCAACTCCACCAGGCGGCGTACAAAGTCGTGGTGGGCAGTGGTGATAATGTTTTGGCCGATCAGTGTATACTGAACTTTATGTGGCGGTCTGTGATTTGCAGTACGACTGATATTTGCTCCAGTATGTCATCAACAATAATCAGGACTTCTCAATAGTATATTATATATACCGGGTGATCAAAATATCAGTATAAATTTGAAAATGTAATAAACCACGGAATAATGTAGATAGAGAGGTAAAAATTGACACACATGCTTGGAATGATATAGGGTTTTATTAGAACCACCCCATACTGCTAGACGCGTGAAAGATCTCTTGCGCGCGTCGTTTGGTGATGATCGTGTGCTCAACCGCCAATTTCGTCATGCTTGGCCTCCCAGGTCCCCCAGATCTCAGTCTGTGCGATTATTGGCTTTGGGGTTACCTGAAGTCGCAAGTGTATCGTGATCGACCGACATCTCTAGGGATGCTGAAAGACAACATCCGACGCCAATCCCTCACCATAACTCCGGACATGCTTTACAGTGCTGTTTACAACATTAATCCTCGACTACAGCTATTGTTGAGCAATGGTGGTGGACATATTAAGCATTTCCTGTAAAGAACATCATCTTTGCTTTGTCTTACTTTGTTATGCTAATTATTGCTGTTCTGATCAGATGAAGCGCCATCTGTCGGACATTTTTTGAACTTCTGTATTTTTTTTTTTTTTTTTTTTTTGTTCCAATAAAACCCCATATCATTCCAAGCATGTGTGTCAATTTGTACCTCTCTATCTACATTATTCCGTGATTTATTCAGTTTTCAAATTTATACTGACTTTTTGATTACCCAGTACATTGATGTGCAAAACGTAAGGAAGAAAGTAACATTCACATTATGTGTCACTGCAAATAATATAGATGGATGAAACATTGACTGTACATAGATAGAACTGCTACACTACAGTACAGAAGGTAAGTGAAAGAAATTCGCAATGAAATGAACTGAAATGACATTCTTATTCAAAGACAATAATTGCATTGAAGTCAGTGCGATTCACGATGGTCCTCTGGATTTTACAAATGTGTGTGATTACCACTGACGGAATGCGTGCTCTGCGACGCATTCCCACGCTGGTCACAACTTTGGTAAGGAATACTTGTGGTAGGATGTTCCATTTCTCTAAAAGCGCGATTGATAACTTCTGGATGGTCATTGGCGTATGTAGATTTGTTGCAATACGTCCCCCAGACGCATGTCACACGAGATCGGTGGAAATTAAGTGGGGGAGTGGTTAGGCTAGTCCATTCGCCGAATATCCTATCTTTCCACGAGCCCCTGCACCTATGCTGTTCGATGCGGTCGCTCGTTGTCAATCATAAAAAGCCCGAAAAGTCACATAAAAATGCTGTCAGGGCCTAATGCACCTCTGAAAAGACGCCAATGGGTAAGGAGTATGTTACGTCTGCCACAGACGGCCCCTGTCAGGCAGTCTACACTCAAGATACCCCTGTGTACCATATAACATACACAAGCACTTGCAGGCGCAACCAAGAGGGAAACAATTCTTCAGAACAAACAGAACTTGCTAGAGACTAATGCGAACCTTTTTCTGCAGAGGTCACCTCACAGATACAAGGAAAGTTGGAGTACTCCGCCGGCCTCCGCCGCCTTTATAAGGCCAGCGCAGCAGCAGTACAGCCAGTTCTACTCAACCGTATGCGGCGCGAAATCACGGTGGCTGTGGACAATCACCGCAACCAGGAGTGGGCTAACCGTGTGGCGACTCTTCAGCTTGACGACGGGTCTGCCTGGAGGACCACGAAACACTTCCTACGGCGAACGCAGCGCATGCCGCCTCTCCGAACTGCACACGGAATTGTCTGTGATCCAAACGCGAAGGCTGACGTCCTCGCCAATGTTTTTGAAGAGAATTTCAAGCCTGTAGGGGATCCACTGGACGCAGAACATGAAGCGATGGTCGCCGACCGGCTCCCTCGCTATCTGGAAACGGAGGGCGATCATGACATCCAGGCCACAACACCTGAAGAAGTCTCGACTGCTCTCAAGGCCCTCAATCCAAAGAGAGCTGCAGGCTCCGACGACGTCTCCACTGCCACGCTGAAACAACTGCCTGAGGAGGCCTCCACTCCCCTGGCTGCAATCTTCAACAAGATCTTTCGCACAGATCACTTTCCCCTGCAGTTGAAGCACGCTGAGATTGTGGCTATTCCTAAGATGGGAAAAGATCTCCGGCAGCCGAAGAGCTATCGCCCAATTAGACTGCTGCCTGCCATCTCGAAAATCTTCGAGCGCGTTTACCTGAAGCGGCTACGGCAACACGTCACCGCCGAAGCTCTACTCCCGGATGCCCAGTTCGGCTTACGTAAGGGCCACTCGACGGAGCACCAACTTCTCCGACTCGTGGAAGAAGCCTTTGATTCCCTGGAGAGGCGCGAATACTTCGGCGCAGTTTTCCTCGATGACTCGCGCGCTTTTGATAGTGTCTGGCACGATGGGTTGCGCTTCAAACTTCTTGAATTGGAGATCCCTGGATCACACATCCGTCTGCTGAAGTCCTACCTCGATGGACGGACTTTTCGCGTCCGTGCAGAAACTGGCTTCTCAACAGTCTGTCCCATCAGAGCAGGCGTGCCGCAGGGGTCGGTTCTGGGGCCGATCCTGTGCACGCTCTATACGGCTGATACGCCAACGGTTCCTCGTGTGCACCTTGCACTTTACGCCGACGATACTGCGCTCTTCTCACGCAGTATGAGCGCGGACACTCTTCGCCAGAGGTTGCAGCACGCCGTCGACACCCTCGCCGATTGGGCCACCCAGTGGAAATTACAGTTCAATGGAGCCAAGACGCAATTCTTCATTGCTACCCGTCGTGTCATCCCGGCTGCTCTGCCGCCAATCATCGTTGGAGGCAGTCCTGTCAACTGGCGCCCGACAGCGCAGTATCTTGGAGTCACCATAGATCGCCGCCTCACCTGGGGCCCACACGTGAAGAGCGTCGTAAACAAAGCATGGGGTCGACTTCTCAAGCTCTACCCCCTGCTCAACCCGAAGTCGACCCTCCCTCCGCAACTAGGCGTCACGCTGTACGGGCGCTCATCCGCCCTGTCTTCGATTATGCGGCTGTCGTCTGGGGGAACGCGGCAGCCCAACATCTGAAGAAACTCCAATCACTGCAGAACAGGGCTCTGCGCCTCGCGCTGCACTTACGGAGGGACTTCCCATCTGGACCACTGCACGACCTCGCTGAGGTCCGCAAAGCTAACGCCCATATACGCACGGTTGCCCGCCTCTTCTATGAAAAGGCGCGACAGTCCGAGAACCGACACATACGTTCACTGAGGCAGAAGATCCAGCGTAATGCCAACACACGCTGGCCCCAGCTCCTTACTGCATAGGCTGTAATTGAAGAAGACAAACAAGTGGAATAAACATGAAGCCAATCACCACCAGAAGACACACCGCCAAAATTGAATGGGAGGCAAAACACGCATATGGTGAGAACTCCGCCACACTCGAAGACCGAAGAATCTTCGTGGAGAAGCTACGCAGCAGTACAGCCAGTTGCTCGCCGAGCTAGGACCAGCTCCGACTGACGTTACCGACGCTCTTGATGAATGGTCGTCTACAAGTTATTTATATTTGTGTGTATATAGTGATTGTTCGAGAAGTGTGGCTCAGTTTCAATAAACGACATTATACTGAGTGTTCTACAATACTGACAAGGGAACCTCCCCATCGCACCTCCCTCGGATTTAGTTATAAGTTGACACAGTGGATAGACCTTGAAAAACTGAACACAGATCAATCGAGAAAACAGGAAGAAGTTGTGTGGAACTATGAAACAATAAGCAAAATATACAAACTGAGTAGTCCATGTGCAAGATAGGCAGCATCAAGGATATAGTAAGCTCATGGGCGCTGTGGTCCCGTGGTTAGCGTGAGCAGTTGCGGGTCGAGAGGTCCTTGGTTCAAGTCTTCCCTCGAGTGATAAGTTTAATTTTTTATATAATCAACTTCGCTCTCCAAAATTCCAGGACATGTTCAGATTTGCTTGGACATATGCAGGATTTAACGGTCTGCACACGGAAAAATTTGAAAACGTTAAAAACATATGTTTTGACAGAGCACAGTGAAAACTGTGCGACTGTGAAACTGTTGCATTCATTTGTTGCAGTTTATGTGACAAACTCTTATGTTTTCGTCACTTTTTTGGGAGTGATTATCACATCCACAAGAAAACCTAAATCGGCTAAGATAGAAGAATCTTTTTACCCATTCGCCAAGTGTACAAGTTAGGTGGGTCGACATATTCCTGTCATGTGACGCACATGCTGTCACCAGTGTCGTATAGAATATATCAGACGTGTTTTCCAGTGGAGGAATCGGTTGACCTATGACCTTGCGATCAAATCTTTTCAGTTCCCATTGGAGAGGCACGTCCTTTCGTCCACTAATCGCACGGTTTTGCGGTGCGGTCGCAAAACACAGACACTAAACTTATTACAGTGAACAGAGACGTCAATGAACGAACGGACAGATCATAACTTTGCGAAAATAAAGAAAATAAACTTTTCATTCGAGGGAAGACTTGAACCAAGTACCTCTCGTTAAGTAGCTAACCACGTGATCACGGAGGTCCTGATCTCACATTATCCTTGATGTTGCCTATCTTGCGCATGGACTACTCAGTGTGTATATTTTGCTTATTTTTTTCATAATTCCACACAACTTCTTCCTGTTTTCTCGATTGACCTGTGTTCAGTTTTTTTTCAAGGCCTATTCACTGTGCCAACTTATAACTAAATCTGAGGGGGGTGCGATGGGGAGGTTCCCTTGTGAGTAGTCTGCGGAGTACAGTGCCACAATACTTCGACTGGCGTATGTTCAAAGATTTGGAGGTCAGGTCATCACATCATATCAACTGGACCACCAAAACGATCATGTTCGACAACGTTCCTTGGTACATTAGGTGTACCCACTGTTCCAGCGTAACGAAAGCGCCGGCACGAAGATGTACGCCATAGCAGAGAAGGCTGTGAGACGGCATCAGCCAATAGTTTGCTGACTAGGACCGCACCGCGACAAGAGCGGCCTCTAGCCGAAGAGACTATAAGCACCGCCCCTGGCAGCCTCGGCCCAGGCGTCCAGGTCCCATGGTCCCATGATACCAAATACCTACGTGTCCGGATGGATAAAAAAACTGCCGGCCGCGGTGGCCGTGCGGTTCTGGCGCTGCAGTCCGGAACCGCGGGACTGCTACGGTCGCAGGTTCGAATCCTGCCTCGGGCATGGGTGTGTGTGATGTCCTTAGGTTAGTTGGGTTTAAGTAGTTCTAAGTTCTAGGGGACTTATGACCTAAGATGTTGAGTCCCATAGTGCTCAGGGCCATTTTTTGATAAAAAAACTGCTCTTCCATCGCCATTCAGAATATGTAACCCAAAAATGACTCAAACTGATAAAAGCGTTGTACCCAGTGTTCACCAGCAAGGAACTGAACCACGACACCAGATAGTTGTCCACCCTTCCCTCATCTATGGCTCCACTGTGTTGTCGATGCATGCAGACCCTCCAGCGCCTGCAGAATAAGGTGCTTCGTTGTTCATGCCGAACAAAGAACAGGTCGGCCATCTGCGATCTTTGATGCCCTTCTTCGGAGAACGGAGGAAGCAATTCATGCGAATAGACGTCTCACATTGAAAGAATTGCATCAGATCATACCGGACGTGTCAATGACAACTCTTTATGACGTTGTGACTGTCAAGTTTGGGTACAGAAAATTGTGTGCGCCCTGTGTTCCAAAACTGTTAACAGAAGAACACAAAACGAAAAGGATGGGCTTTGCACTCGACTTCCTCACACGCTATGCTGAAGCAGGTGATAAGTTCCTTGTGACAGGTGACGAGACGTGGGTTTATCACCATACACCTGAATCCAAGCAGCAATCAATGCAATGACGCCATTCGAATTAACCAGAAGCTAAGAAATGCAAAACGTCGATTTCAGCGAAGAAAATCATGGATTCTGTTTTTTGGGACAGACAAGGCACTCTTCTGTTGGAATTTATGCCTCCTGGAACGACAGTTAATGCTGCTGCATATTGCCAGACTTTGAAACGTCTTCGAAGGGCAATTCAAAACAAACGCAGGGGAATGCTGACAAGTGGATTCCGCTTGCTTCATGACAACGCTCGGCCTCACTCACCGCTTGTAACGAAAGCACTACTCAAACAATTCAAATGGGACATATTGGACCATCCACCATACAGCCCGGACCTTGCGCCCACCGACTTCCATGTCTTCCGTTACCTGAAGTCACATCTTGGTGGAAAATCATTCCACGACGATGAAGAGATCAAAGATGAAGTTGAAATATGGTTCCGACACCAGGCAGCAACCTTCTATGACTGTGGGATACAAAAGCTTGTGCACCAACTTAACAAATGTTTGGATGACGAGGGTGATTATGTCGAAAAATAACAAATAATCCAGTTAATAAGATGTAACTGACGTTTTATAAATAAATGTTCTATTTAAGGACTGCGAGCCATTGTATCTTTACTTTTCGAAATGCCCTCGTAATAAAAACCTGTAATGTGATCTGCTTGAATTGTTGTTTAGCTATCCGAGAAAGCAGCATCCTTTAGGCACCCTGTAAGAGACGAATGGGCAGGACCCCACACCCACCTCTCTCCACATGAGGATGCGTCCAGAATCACAACTGAGATTGAATCTCGTCTCATCCGAGAAGAGCATGCGAACCCACTCCCTGCTGGTCCAGACCGTATGCCCATAGCAACATCGCAAACGGCGCTGCCGATGTGCGGGAGTCAACGGAACTCAATATACTGGTCGCAGAGCAAAGAGACCATCCCAAAGCAGTGCCACTGTGGCGCATGCCTTACAGACGTATTCAGTGTGGTTGCAATTGCACCCGCTGTTTGACCAGAGTCCCTTCTTGCCTGTTACACAATACAGTGGTCATCTGCTGCTGTAGTTGACCTTGGTCGACTACATCCTCTCCTTCGGACAGCAATGTCTGTGGTTCTAAACACTCCCCACGTACGTGAAACTATGCTGGGAGCAATATCAAACTCTTGGGCTACACTCGTCACGCTTAGTCCTCCTTCTCGTTTCCCGATATTCCTTCCCCGTGTGAAGTCGTCCAAATGTTGTTTTCGGCCATGTTTTAAGAACATCATCAAAGTGCACTGTAACTGCTCACTGGTTGACAGATACAACGACTTCTCCCGCTTCTTAAACTGCCGCGAGTTGCGTAGCCAGTCGCATTTGGCACTGTAGTCACGCTGACTGCACACCATGCGACTTCCAACTTCCTGTGCATGACTGGGAGACCTTTTGCAACATGCTACTGCACTTTTATTCATTTCCACCGGGTACTTAAGGTGTTATGTTACTTTATCTAGCTCGTCCTTAAATTTTGCAGAGCAGTGCATTTACCGAAAAGTTACGCCTAACATGAAACTGTTGCTCTTTTTCTCTGTTTTGCTAATGGTGAATTGTAGTACTTTCATTGTCTTACGTTCTGCTGTCAGTACCAATTTGTTTTGTATTCTTTAAATATCGTTTGCTAGGTTAATGTAATAGCTTTCGATAATGTAGTAAGATTCTATTTTTGTGATGGGTTTTGTAAATATATGTCTGGAGGGAAAGGGGGGCTGTGCATGTAATTTGTATACCCTTACTTTTTGTTGCCTTCTCATTTACATGTCTCTATGCTACGTAAACTGTACTTTCTAACACACACACTCTGTCATTTTTTACTAGCAATTCGCCTTTCCACCATCTTATTCTACGTGCTGTGTGCGAAGTTTGCAATGGCAGCAGACTCTGAGGGGTCTCTCTCTCTCTCTCTCTCTCTCTCTCTCTCTCTCTCTCTCTCTCTCTCTCTCCCTCTCTCTCTCTCTCCAGAGAGAACCAGAGTTCTAATGCAGAGAGTTGTGTATTCATTTATTCTTTTCCTTCCGCTATGGATATTTTGTATATGGTAATTTTCTTCCATTGTAAGATTCTGTGGATTGCTGTTGCTGCATTTAAGAAATTTTAGGATTATGATTACGCCAGTTGGCTCAAAAATGGCTCAAATGGCTCTAAGTACTATGGGACTTAACATCTGACGTCATCAGTCCCCTAGACTTAGAACTACTTAAACCCAACTAACCTAAGGACATCACACACATCGAAGCCCGAGGCAGGATTCGAACCTGCGACCGTAGCAGGCACGCGATTCCGACCTGAAGCGCCTAGAACCGCTCGGCCACAGCGGCCGGCTACGACAGTTGGCCTGTGGTTCGTAGCCGTAGGACGCACTGCAGATGTAGAATGACTATTTTTGTTCTTAAGTGCCCTTCAGTGTTCAGTGTCTATAATGCTGAAATTTCGATGCTTCTCTCTGATATCAACTCAGTTGCGGTCTTGGCACGTGAGCTGATAGATATTGGCTAGTAGCCTTCATATAATACGCAGTGAGAATTAAAACAATGCCTGAATGATACTTGATTGGGGTACCAGCTCTTCAAATGTCACAATCGAAAGGAAAGGTATTTGTTTGATGTTGTATTTCTCTCGGAAATGAAAATACCTATTGGCTACAAATTTAAAGATCTGACCGGAGACCCATAATGGATCCAGTGGTCACAGCGTAATTATATGCACAGTTTTTTTAATATTATGACACAATCAGCTCTAGTAATAGCGTGAGTAGTGGTCTGCCTAAGCGTCCACCTACATTCTCCTTGCATGTCTTGCTGGCACACTGCGCATTCCTCTTGAGAATGAGCTAATATTGATCGAACTTGATTGAAGAGACTGAAGTAAACAAGATAGGATTACGTGAGCGAATGAGGTCTCGTCTAAACGTGTTTGCGAATGTGAGCTCAAGATCTCATCAGCACAATTCCCCACGCTGCGCTCAATTACATGCTGCCGAAGGCATAAAGAACACGTGTCACGCTACCCGACTCTAAGTCATTTATAGAGACGCACGATGAAAACAGAGGAAACCGTATATACACATTTGTTTATGCGCGTCTCATCAGGAAAGTTGCAATTTTTGATAAAAGTATTTTCAAGGAAAATGCAGTGTTCGTATTGATCGCTCCTCCGTTAATCGCGTTTTCACGTTCAAGCCACAGAAATGAGAGTTGTCCACTCATGTGATGCTCGTTTCAGATGCAGTTAAGAGTTTATAGCTCCTTTTAGGAATCACCGGCGAATTACAGAAGTCATCCAGTCGGTGTTCTGCGTGGTGACACATAGTGAGAATCTTGGCTCAATTTGCCGTCCGGTTTGGCATACTGCGTATTGAGATTAGATGTTTTTATTTTTATTGAATTACAGCACCAGTTGACCTGATTTTCTCCACGACCAGTTTCGGCCCTTAAGCCGTGTTTATTGCTTACAACTAACTGGACTACAGGAGCTCCATTGTCACTTGCTAAGCACCAGGCACACTGTCTCTGCTGTCGGGCCATCGGAAAGCAGAGTAGGAAAGGTTGCTGTCAGGAATCTAGTTCTGTCATTATTGTAATTCTGTGCGTAACTAGCTCTTTGCCAGATATTCTTACACAACTAGGCGGGCGTTATACTGATCCCCACGTCCCTGCGAACGTGTAAAAGTAATCTGCAACGAATCCACATTGGCTCCACTTGGCGGAAAGAGATAGTGAAATATACATATTTTACTAGTCTAAGCTCGAGAGCTGACTACTGTTTGGTTTTTATTGAACTTATACGTATTTCAGAGTGAAAACGCCATCGTCAGGTTAAATATATTTCGCGTGTTGTAGCTGTTGTACTTTAGGAACGTTATGTTGACAAGTGAATAGGAAGTGCGTACGAATCTTAATGACATATTACAGCACTTATTGTCCACAGTGACTTTTCTTTACACTTTAGCATATGCATATCAACGCAAAAGTCTGCATCACAAAGGTACTAGTCATATGAGCTGTCTGCTTGCAGGGTGAACCATTCGAGGGACTAGTCCTCTTTGTGCGCATATAAAATAATTGATTTTCGTGATTTTTTAACTAAAATAAAAATAATGCTAAATCTGATGATAGTTTTATTTCTTACACTTCTGTCTTTAAGAAATCATTTTTGTGTCCCCATCGGCCGACCAGAGTGGCCGAGCGGTTCTAGGCGCTTCAGTCTGGAACCGAGCGACCACTACGGTCGCAGGTTCGAATCCTGCCTCGGGCATGGATGTGTGTGATGTCCTTAGGTTAGTTAGGTTTAATTAGTTCTAAGTTCTAGGCGACTGCTGACCTCAAAAGTTAAGTCCCATAGTGCTCAGAGCCATTTGAACCAAAGTGTACGTAGTCTAAATGGAAAATACACTACTGACCATTAAAATTGCTACACCAAGAAGAAATGCAGATTATAAACGGGTATTCATTAGACAAATATATAATACTAGAACTGACATGTGATTACATTTTCACGCAATTTGGGTGCATAAATCTTGAGAAATCAGTACCCGGAACAACTACCTCTGGCCGTTATAACGGCCTAGACACGCCTGGTCATTGAGTCAAACAGAGCTTGGATGGCGTGTACAGGTACAGCTGCCCATGCAGCTTCAACACGATACCACAGTTCATCAAGAGTAGTGACTGGCGTATTGTGACGAGCCACTTGCTCGGCCACCATCGACCAGACGTTTTCAATTGGTGAGAGATCTGGAGAATGTGCTGGCCAGGGCAGCAGTCGAACATTATCTGTATCCAGAAAAGCCCGTACAGGACCTGCAACATGCGGTCGCGCATTATCCTGCTAAAATGTAGGGTTTCGCAGGGATCGAATGAAGGGTAGAGCCACGGGTCGTAACACATCTTAAATGTAACGTCCACTGTTCAAAGTGCCGTCAGTGCGAACAAGAGGTGACCGAGACGTGTAACCAATGGCACCCCATACCATCACGCCAGGTGATACGCCAGTATGGCCATGACTAATATACGCTTCCAATCTGCGTTCACCGCGATGTCGCCAAACACGGATGCGGATGCTGTAAACAGGACCTGAATTCATCCGAAAAAATGACGTTTTGCCATTCATGCACCCAGGTTCGTCGTTGAGTACACCATCGCAGGCGCTCCTGTCTGTGATGCAGCGTCAAGGGTAACCACAGCCATGGTCTCCGAGCTGATAGTCCATGCTGGTGCAAACGTCGTCTGTTCGTGCAAATGTTTGTTGTCTTGCAAACGTCCTCATCTGTTGACTCAGGGATCGAGACGTGGCTGCACGATCCGTTACAGCCATGCGTATAAGATACCTGTCATCTCGACTGCTAGTGATACGATGCCATTGGGATCCAGCACGGCATTCCGTATTACCCTCCTGAACCCACCGATTCCGTATTCTGCTAACAGTCATTGGATATCGACCAACGCGAGCAGCAATGTCGCGATATGATAAACCGCAATCGCGACAGGCTACAATCCGACCTTTATCAAAGTCGGAAACGTGATGGTACGCATTTCTCCTCCTTACACGAGGCATCACAACAACGTTTCACCTGGCAACGCCGGTCAACTGCTGTTTGTGTATGAGAAATCGGTTCGAAATTTTCCTCATGTCAGCACGTTGTAGGTGTCGCCAACGGCGCCAACCTTGTGTGAAATCTCTGAAAAGCTAATCATTTGCATATCACAGCATCTTCTTCCTGTCGGTTAAATTTCGCGTCTGTAGCACGTCATCTTCGTGGTGTAGCAGTTTTAATGGTCAGTAGTGTATATTTCGCGTGCTGTAGCTGTTTTACTTTAGGAACGTTATGTTGATAAGTAAATAGGAAGGGCGTATGAATCTTAATGACATATTACAGCACTTATTGTACACAGTGACTTTTCTTTACACTTTAGCATATGTATATCCACCCAAAAATCTGCTTTACAAAGATACTAGTCATATGAGCTGTCTGCTTCAGGATGAACCATTCGAGGGAATAGTCTTCTTTGTACGCACGTAAAATAATTGATTTTCGTGATTTTTTTAACAAAAATAAAAATAATGCTAAATATGATGATGCAGTTTTATTTCTTACACTTCTGTCTTTAAGAAATCATAATTGTGCCCCCATGGGAAGCTCCCTGTAACCGCTACACCAGGTGGAAAGGCTCCTTGCAGCCGGAATATCAGTCATCGGAGAGAATTGCCGAAGCCCGTCCGTTGCACCTATAACAAAATAATTTTTATAAGTCATTTTTAATATATTTTCTGTCAATGTACACAGTGTAAAAGAAAAATAATAAGTTCTGACGAAACGGTGACGTGTTGAAAGAAATAGAATTTGTTCCGCCCAAAGCGTGAACTGAAAATAGACTTTTGGAGATATCACAAAACGGATATGTACCCTGACAGAAAATTCGATTTAGAATGCCAGCATCAAATTCTGATCAAAATCATATGCACCGTTCTCAAGTTATGCCTCCCACCAATATGAAAAATACGGTTTCGAGAAGAACGCGCTTAAACTTTAGGAATAAATTGTTTGCAGTTAAGTGAAACATACCTCTAGATAGCGACCACTGAACCGTAAAGCAATCCTCCCATATGCAAAAGGGGGTCCTCCTCCATCTCCTTCGTGCCATGGTGGGCCTGCGGGCCTGTTTCGCAGCTTCTGCCATCCGCCGCTCTGCTCCCTCGATACGCTCTTCGTCTGCTTTTGGACAAAGTTGTAACAGACCAGTCCGATTTCAAGTTCGGGCACTTTCATAAATTCCGTCACTGGAAATTACATGCTGCCACACTGGCCGCGATGTCGACTATTTTTTTCAGCCGTGGATGGTTTTCGGAGACACTTTTTCACAAATCGCATCGTAACTCGACAACGGAGTTTCTGGCGAACTTGGCTGGTTGATTTTTTTTTTTTTTTTGGGGGGGGGGAGGGGGGGGGGGGAACAACCAAACAGCGAGGTCATCGGTCCCATACGGTTAGGGTAGGGGAGTCGGCAGTGCCATTTCAAAGGAACCATCCCAGCATTTGTCTGAAGTGATTTAGGGAATCACGGAAAACCTTCAATCAGGATGGCCGGACACGGGTTTAAACCGTCGTCCTACCGACTGCGAGTTCAGTGTGCTAACCACTGCGCCACCTCGTTCTGTGGCAAACTTGGGATGAATACTATAATAAAGTAGGCATTCCAGAGAAAATTTGAAGCCAAATCATATTTCTTTTTTTATTTGTAAAGAGGAAATTAAAGCATTCCTAACGTACACATAATGCCCGCCTAGTTCTGTAAGAATATCTGGAAAAAGTGTCACATATTGCTGCAGGTGGTAGTATTGATCAAAACTAGAAGAAGAGTTCCTATAATAATATGCCGGGAAACAAAAACCTGTTGAGTTATGGATCAGTCTCTAGAAAAATTACGCGCTCTAGATTGTTACACCGCATTAGTTCGCGCCTGCAGATAGCAACGCAGTGAGCACGTTTCCAAAACGGCCTGCTGTAATTGTGTGCCAAAAAACGTGCCCATGTAGGCTGTTTTATTTGTCACGAACATGGTGTACTCGTAGTACGTGGTGGTGTAAACCGTGTTATTGTTGCAGCTTATTGCACATATCTGAACGGCTGTAATTTGCAGGACACTAATGGTGGTGCTAACAGCAGTCATAGGAGTAAATCTACACTATGTGATCAAAAGTATCCGGACACCCCCAAAAACATACGTTTTTCATATTAGGTGCATTGTACTGCCACCTACTCCCAGGTACTCTATATCAGCGACCTCAGTAGTCATTAGACATCGCGAGAGAGCAGAGCTTCACGGAACTCACGGACATCGAGTGCGGTCAGGTGATTGGTTGTCACTTGTATCATACGTCTGCACCCGATATTTCCACACTCCTAAAAATCCTTAGGTCCACTGTTTCCGATGTGATAGTGAAGTGGCCGGCCGAAGTGGCCGTGCGGTTAAAGGCGCTGCAGTCTGGAACCACAAGACCGCTACGGTCGCAGGTTCGAATCCTGCCTCGGGCATGGATGTTTGTGATGTCCTTAGGTTAGTTAGGTTTAACTAGTTCTAAGTTCTAGAGGACTAATGACCTCAGCAGTTGAGTCCCATAGTGCTCAGAGCCATTTGAACCATTTGATAGTGAAGTGGAAACGTGATGGGACACGTACGGAACAAAAGCGTAAAAGTCGACCTCGCCCGTTGACCGACAGAGAACGTGGACAGTTGAAAAGGGAGCTTGCACCACTAGTTGTTTTGCGTGGCACTATCACAGCACAGGATTACACTGATGTTTTAAGCACCTTCTTGCTTCCCACTGCTGAAGACCAATTCGGGGATAGCGACTGCATCCTTCAACACGATCTAACCCCTGTTCATAACGCACGGCCTGTGGCGGAGTGGTTACACGACAATAACTTCCCTGTAATGGACTGGCCTGCACAGAATCCTGTCCTGAATCCTATAGAACACCTTTGGGATGTTTTGGAACGCCGACTTCGTGTCAGTCCTCACCGACCGACATCGATACCTTTCCTTAGTGCAGCACTCCGTGAAGGAACCTTCCAGCATCTGACTGAAGTATGCCTGCGTGAGTGGAAGCTGTCATCATGGCTGAGGGTGGGCCAACACCATACTGAATTCCAGCATTACCGATGGAGGGCGCAACGAACTTGTAAGTCATTTTCAGCCAGATGTCCGGATAATTTTGATCACATAGTGTAATTTTTGGCTAATCAGTGAGTTAGATGGTATTTAAGAGAATGCAATCCTGTAGCGTGAAATCAGTAATATTCACAAAGTAAGAGCCACTGAAAGGACGATTAGGACTGCGCAGTACACAGTGAAGTAGGGCCATATTTTCCCCTGCAAGTTTGAGGACGCTGCAGACAGATACAAGTCTCGCCGCAGTACAGTGGACAGATGGGAGTGGTGCAGTCCGAGAGCAAATAGTCGGCCACTGTGGCCGAGCGGTTCTAGGCGCTTCAGTCCGGAACCACGCGCTTGCTACGGTCGCAGGTTCGAATCCTGCCTCGGGCATGGATGTGTGTGATGTCCTTAGGTTACTTAGGTTTAAGTAGTTCTAAGTTCTAGGGGACTGATGACCTCAGAAGTTAAGTCCCATAGTGCTCAGTTCCTAATGAACCGTGGGCAAAGCGCACAGCCCCGCGGGCCGCTAGGCGACAGGCTATGCTTGCTGTGGCGCAGTGGGCTGCACCCAGCTGCACAGTCCGGCGGACCAGACTGCCCATGCAATGTTTGAGACTCGGGCTGGGCGGGCTGAAAGCTACAAATCTACATCTACATCTACATCCGTACTCCGCAAGCCACCTGACGGTGTATGGCGGAAGGTACTTTGAGTACCTCTATCGGTTCTCCCTTCTATTCCAGTCTCGTATTGTTCGTGGAAAGAAGGATTGACGGTATGCCTCTGTGTGGGCTCTAATCTCTCTGATTTTATCCTCATGGTCTCTTCGCGAGATATACGTAAGAGGGAGCAATATACTGCTTGACTCCTCGGTAAAGGTATGTTCTCGAAACTTCAACAAAAGCCCGTACCGAGCTACTGAGCGTCTCTCCTGCAGAGTCTTCCACTGGAGTTTATGTATCATCTCCGTAACGCTTTCGCGATTACTAAATGATCCTGTAACGAAGCGCGCTGCTCTCCGTTGAATCTTCTCTATCTCTTCTATCAACCCTATCTGGTACGGATCCCACACTGCTGAGCAGTATTCAAGCAGTGGGCGAACAAGCGTACTGTAACCTACTTCCTTCGTTTTCGGATTGCATTTCCTTAGGATTCTTCCAATGAATCTCAGTCTGGCATCCGCTTTACCGACGATCAACTTTATATGATCATTCCATTTTAAATCAGTCCTAATGCCTACTACCAGATAATTTATGGAATTAAATGCTTCCAGTTGCTGACCTGCTATATTGTAGCTAAATGATAAGGGAGCTTTCTTTCTATGCATTCGCAGCACATTACACTTGTCTGCATTGAGATTAAATTGCCATTCCCTGCACCATGCGTCAATTCGCTGCAGATCCTCCTGCATTTCAGTACAATTTTCCATTGTTACAACCTCTCGATATATCACAACATCATCCGCAAAAAGTCTCAGTGAACTTCCGATGTCATCCACAGGGTCATTTATGTATATTGTGAATAGCAACGGTCCTACGACACTCCCCTGCGGCGCACCTGGTTCAAATGGCTCTAAGCACTATGGGACTTAACATCTGAGGTCATCAGTCCCCTAGAACTAAGAACTACTTAAACCTAACTAACCTAAGGACATCACACACATCCATGCCCGAGTCAGGATTCGAACCAGCGACCTTAGCAGTCGCGCGGTTCCGGACTAAAGCGTCAAGAACCGCTCGGCCACCGCGGCCGGCGCTGAAAGCTACACTGTCCAGGATTTTACTGAGGGAACACCGATCGGCTCTCAACTGTCTGACATCACTGGAAGTAAAAGGAACAAAGATTGTGGTTTAACGCCTCGCCGACGACGATGTCAGCTGAGATAGAGGAATAAAATCGACTGTTCCTTTTGAAAGGAACCATCCTGGAATTCGCCATAAGTGGTTCGAGGAAATCACAAAAGACCTGAATCTGAATCAGAGAATTGGAACTGTTACCCTGCCGAACACGAGTCTAGTCCCCCACCATAATGTCATCTCGCTAAGCACATCATCGGAGGCGGAAAACCACTATCTGATCAAGTTGAATCAAGTACACATATGTATTGTAGAGCTGACCACTAGATGTGAGAGGTAGACTCACCACAACAAAAGGAAGCGTACAGTACTGAGGTATCAGTGGAGAAGAAATAACTGCAGAGTGGCTTGATTCGAAAAGTTCAGTGACTTCGAACGTGGACTAGTAACTGGGTATCACCTGAGTAACAAATCCAACACGGACATTTCAGCCCTTCTAAAGCTGTCCAAATCGACTGTGGTTGACGTGACTGTGACGCGGAAAGGGGAAGGAACAACTTCAGCTAAACCAAGACCAGGCGTACCCCAAGTACTGACGTACAGCGACCGTCTGCCGTTGCGGAGTTGTGCGTATGGAGTTAAAAATAATGGGGTACAATGATCGAGCAGCTCGTCATAAGCCACAGATTTCTGTGGTCAATGCTATTCGATACTAAGAGCCGCTTGAGGTGGTGTAAAGAGTGACGCCAGGGCGGATAGTATTCTGTTAACAGTAGAGAAGCAGTAACAGGAGAATGGGTTGGTTACGAAAGCTCAGAGACTTCGGAAGTAGACTAGTCGTTGGATGTAACCTGAGTTCAAATCCATCAGCTGGAAATGAATGATTTGGAGTCACGAATCACGCTATATTGGTAGCATTCCGGTGGAAGAGTTTGGGTTTAGCGAATGCTTGGAGAACGTTAGTTGCCATCGTGTGAAGTGAAAAGGTGGTGTTACTGTATGGGAGTTTTTTGGTGGGCAGGATGTGGTATCCGTATTGCGCTGCAGAAAACGCTAAATGCAGAAGGATTATGAAAATATTTTACAGATTGGTGTACTGCGTATAGCAGAGGAGGAGTTCAGAGACGATAATTGTTTGTATCTGCACTCTCGCGTAAGGTAGCATCAGTTTCTGAAATAGACTGACCTGCCTATAGTACCGACCTGAACTTTGGAACCAGTAAGAACGCGACTTTGCTCCAGACTCCGGCGTCCAACATTCCGCCACAGATACTCACACACCTCATTGAATGTGTCTCCGGCAGACTTCAAGCCTTCATAAAGGCGAAGGTTGGACACACAGCATATTAATATTCACTGATGGGTGTCCGGATACTTCTGATCAGATAGTGTACAAGATATGTTGCTGCACAGAAAGCATCTTACAGTGGTCTTTTTTCTCTTTTACGTTTACTGAACTCGAATCTTCCGATGGCGAGTTTTATTTGGCATGGCAATAATCAGATCTCATACAAGCTTTTCCAAGAAACACGAAACTTTCGTTAAAGTATTTTATGTCTCATTTTCCTTATAATAACGGTAAACAGAATATAATCTCTACTCACAAATCCTGCATGGTACTCCCTTCACATAAAAGTCTTAACTAGCAAGTACAATCTGTGAAATGATGCTTACGGCGTTGGTAGAAATTGTTGAAGGAAACATGCTTGAGGAAGATTTCTTCCTGTTTTCAGTCCACGAGATACGTCGGTTCCCAGACTTCCCAGAGATCACATCATGCCATTTATCTGCAAATGTTATGTTAATATCGATCCCACAGCTCACCATAGCCAATAACATGTGTATAATTCAAATTCTCTTCTGTGTTTACTTGATAAATTATGCAGCCATTCTCAAAGTTCCTGAGAGATTAAGAGTTTGTCCTTAACCAGGAGTCAAACCCGTAGCCTTGATATTTGTAGGAAATACTCTTATGGACTGTCAAGGCGCGATTCCCAACCCGCTTTCACAGCTTCAGTTCTCTTAATACCTCAATCCTACTTTCCACAGATTATAGAAGCTCTCTGAAATATTTTGCTGGACTTGCACTGTTGAAAGAAAGGGTATCGCCAATAACTGGCTTAGGGCAGCCTAGGGATTGTTCTCATTATGAATCTTTTACTGCCGGCCGAAGTGGCCGTGCAGTTCTAGGCGCCGCAGTCTGGAACTGCGAGACCGCTACGGTCGCAGGTTCGAATCCTGCCTCGGGCATGGATGTGTGTGATGTCCTTAGGTTAGTTAGGTTTAACTAGTTCTAAGTTCTAGGGGACTAATGACCTCAGAAGTTGAGTCCCATAGTGCTCAGAGCCAATCTTTTACTCTGAATTGAAGTGTACCCTGTTTTGAAACTTCCAGGCACATTAAATTCAATTAACGCTCTCGGTGTTTTTTTTTTATTTATTTGTTATTTACGTTCCCCCTCTTGTAGGTAACCAACTTGCCTGTCTTTAAAATTTGATAGACAAATAAAAAGGTATAAAATTAAAGATTCATTCTTACCATGAAGTAAAACTAGCGACTCTTAGTAATACTATTTATTAAGAGCAAATAGCGTCTTTAGCAGTTCTTTTTTTTTTTTTTTTTTTTTTTTTTTTTTTTTTTTTTTTTTTTTTTTTTTTTTTTTACCGACCAATCCATCATCGGACGGCTGTCCACGTTTAAAATTACGTAATACAGCTTTTGCTTTATATGTGATGTTGGCTGATTTCCGATGTGCCGAAAATCTCTTGAGGTGGTGATACCATTAAAAATATTGGGTCATTTTATAGCTCTTTTGGCTGTTTTTGAAGAAATTCATACACTGAGGTGACAAAAGTCATGGGCTAACGATATGGACATACACAGATGACAGTGGTATCGCGTATACAAGGATAAAAGGGCAGGGCATGGGCGGAACTGTCATTTGTACTCGCCTGCTTAGCTGGGTGGTGACGTTCAAAATGGTTCAAATGGCCCTGAGTACTATGGGACTTAACATCTGAGGTCATCAGTCCCCTAGAACTTAGAACTACTTAAACCTAACTAACCTAAGGACATCACACACATCCATGCCCGAGGCAGGATTCGAACCTGCGACCGTAGCGGTCGCGCAGCTCCAGACTGAAGCGCCTAGAACCGGTCGGTCACACCGGCCGGCGGGGGTGACGTGCTCGCCTCCCATGCAAGCGGGTCTGGGTTCGATTTCCGGCCAGGTTGGAGACTTTCTCCGCTCGGGGAATAGGTGTTGTGTTGTCCTCATCATCACTTCATCTCCATCATCGGCGCGCAAGTCGCCCAATGTGGCGTCGACTGAAATAAGACTTGCACTTGGCGGCCGAACTTCTCCGGATGGAGCCTCCCGGCCAACCATGCCACACGCTCATTTCATTTCAAAAGCTTTCCGACATGGTTATGGCCACACGATGGCAATTAACAGACTTCAAACGCGGAATGATAGCTGGAGCTAGACACATGCCACATTTCATTTCGGAAATCGTTAGGGAATTTAATATTCCGAGATCCACAGTGTCAAGAATGTCCCGAGAATACCAAATTTTAGACATTGTCTCTCACCACGGCCATCATTGAACGACCGAGAGCAGCCGCGTTTGCGTAGAGTTGTCAGTGCTAACAGACAAGCAACACTGCGTGAAATAATCGTAGGAATCAATGTGAGACGTACGAAGAATGTATACGTTAGGACAATGTGGCGAAGTTTGGTGTTATGGGTTATGACAGTAGACGACCGAGGCGAGGGCGTTTGCTAACAGCACAGCATCGTCTGTAGCTCCTCTCCTGGGGTTCTGACTACATCAGTTTGACCCTAGATTACTGGAAGATGTTGGCCTGGTCAGATGAATCTCGATTTCAGTTGGTAACGACTGATGGTAGAATTCGAGTGTGGCACAGACCCCATGAAGCCATGAACCCAAGTTGTCAACAAGGCACTGTGCAAGCTGTTGGTGACTTCTTAATGGTGTGGGCTGTGTTCACGTGGAATGAGCTGGGTCCTCTGGTCCAACTGAACCGATGATTGACTGGAGTAGACCATTTGCAGCCATTCACGGACTTCTTTTTCCCAAACAACGATGGAATTTTTACGTGTGACAATGCGCCGCGTCGCCGGGCCACTACTGCTCGGGATTGATTTGAAGAACATTTTGGACAATACGAGCGAATGATTTGACCACTCAGATCGCCCGACATGAATCCCATCGAACATTTGTGAGACATAATCGAGAGATCAGTTCCCGCACAAAATCTTGCACCAGCAACGCTTTCGCAATTATGGACGGCTATAGAGGCAACATAACTCAAATATTTCTGCACGAACTTCAGACGACTTGTTGAGTCCACTCCACGTTGAGTTGCTGCACTATATCGGACAAATGGAGGTTCGACACGATGTTAGGGGGTATCCCACGACTTTTGTCACTGCAGTGTATTTCGCCGAATACTAATTCAGGTTCAACACATTCCTGAATTTTGAAGATGTGTAGAACTCCACCGACACACAACTATAAATATTTTATCATTATTGACAAATAGTGCTGTAGCTTGCTTAGCATTAGCATTCAGATGTCGTTCCCATTCAATGCCGCCGAGCAGTGTGTCAGCAGTGCGCAAGTAGCAGCATTACTGCATTTACTAGGCAGTCTTGTATTTTTATAACCGTTGAAATTTTGTGTCGAATTGTTTGTGCTCTCTGTAGATTAGTTCAGACATTCTTTGCACAACAGTGTTTAGCATGTATAGGGACTGCGACTGCTGCGTTCGGATGCGGGCTGAGTTGGCATCCCTTCACTCCCAGCTTCAGGCAGTGTTGGCTTCCGTCACGCAGCTTGAGGCTGTTGCCAATGGGCATCACTGTGGGGGTCCAGACGGGGGTTTGTCGGGGACGGCCAGCTCGTCCCACGCATCCCCCGATCGGACTACTGCTGTGGCTGCCCGGGATACTACCCACACTGAGGCTGACCCCTCACCCGTGGTAGAGTGGGAGGTCGTCTCGAGGTGTGGCAGGGGCCGAAAGACATTCCGGAGGGCTGAACGGAAGGCCTCTCCAGTTTGTCTGACGAACCAGTTTCAGGCTCTGTCTCCGGCTGATACTGGTCTTCGGCCGGACATGGCTGCTTGTCCTGTTCCAGAGGTTCCCCCTCAGTCTGCAAGATCCGGACGGTCGCAGAGGATGGGCTTACTGGTAGTTGGGAGCTCCAACGTCAGGCGCGTAATGGGGCCCCTTAGGGATATGGCTGCAAGGGAGGGGAAGAAAACCAATGTGCACTCCGTGTGCATACCTGGGGGAGTCATTCCAGATGCGGAAAGGGTCCTTCCAGATGCCATGAAAGGTACAGGGTGCACCCATCTGCAGGTGGTCGCTCATGTCGGCACCAAGGATGTGTGTCGCTATGGATCGGAGGAAATCCTCTCTGGCTTCCGGGGGCTGTCTGATTTGGTGAAGACTGCCAGTCTCGCTAGCGGGATGAAAGCAGAGCTCACCATATGCAGCATCGTCGACAGGACTGACTCCGGACCTTTGGTACAGAGCCGAGTGCAGGGTCTGAATCAGAGGCTGAGACGGTTCTGCGAGCGTGTGGGCTGCAGATTCCTCGACTTGCGCCATAGGGTGGTGGGGTTTCGGGTTCCGCTGGATAGGTCAGGAGTCCACTACACACAGCAGGCGGCTACACAGGTAGCAGGGGTTGTGTGGCGTGGACTGGGCGGTTTTTTAGGTTAGATGGCCTCAGGCAAGTACAGAAAGAGCAACAGCCTCAAAGGGTGCGGGACAAAGTCAGGACATTGTATTGTAATTGTAAACTGTCGAAGCTGCGTTGATAAAGTACCGGAACTTCAAGCGCTGATGGAAAGCACTGAAGCTGAAATCGTTATAGGTACGGGAAGCTGGCTGAAGACAGAGATAAATTCTGCCGAAATTTTTACAAAGGCACGGACGGTGTTTAGAATGGATAGATTGCATGCAACCGGTGGTGGCGTTCAAAATGGCTCTGTGCACTATGGGACTTAACTGCTGTGGTCATCAGTCCCCTAGAACTTAGAACTACTTAAAACTAACTAAACTAAGGACATCACATACATCCATGCCCAAAGCAGGATTCGAACCTGCGACCGTAAAGGTCTCGCGGTTACAGACTGTAGCGCCTAGAACCGCTCGGCCACTCCGGCCGGCTGGTGGTGGCGTGTTTGTCGCTGTTAGTAGTAGTTTTATTCTGTAGTGAAATACACTCCTGGAAATGGAAAAAAGAACACATTGACACCGGTGTGTCAGACCCACCATACTTGCTCCGGACACTGCGAGAGGGCTGTACAAGCAATGATCACACGCACGGCACAGCGGACACACCAGGAACCGCGGTGTTGGCCGTCGAATGGCGCTAGCTGCGCAGCATTTGTGCGCCGCCGCCGTCAGTGTCAGCCAGTTTGCCGTGGCATACGGAGCTCCATCGCAGTCTTTAACACTGGCAGCATGCCGCGACAGCGTGGACGTGAACCGTATGTGCAGTTGACGGACTTTGAGCGAGGGCGTATAGTGGGCATGCGGGAGGCCGGGTGGACGTACCGCCGAATTGCTCAACACGTGGGGCGTGAGGTCTCCACAGTAAATCGATGTTGTCGCCAGTGGTCGGCGGAAGGTGCACGTGCCCGTCGACCTGGGACCGGACCGCAGCTACGCACGGATGCACGCCAAGACCGTAGGATCCTACGCAGTGCCGTAGGGGACCGCACCGCCACTTCCCAGCAAATTAGGGACACTGTTGCTCCTGGGGTATCGGCGAGGACCATTCGCAACCGTCTCCATGAAGCTGGGCTACGGTCCCGCACACCGTTAGGCCGTTTTCCGCTCACGCCCCAACACCGTGCAGCCCGCCTCCAGTGGTGTCGCGACAGGCGTGAATGGAGGGACGAATGGAGACGTGTCGTCTTCAGCGATGAGAGTCGCTTCTGCCTTGGTGCCAATGATGGTCGTATGCGTATTTGGCGCCGTGCAGGTGAGCGCCACAATCAGGACTGCATACGACCGAGGCACACAGGGCCAACACCCGGCACCATGGTGTGGGGAGCGATCTCCTACACTGGCCGTACACCACTGGTGATCGTCGAGGGGACACTGAATAGTGCACGGTACATCCAAACCGTCATCGAACCCATCGTTCTACCATTCCTAGACCGGCAAGGGAACTTGCTGTTCCAACAGGACAATGCACGTCCGTGTGTATCCCGTGCCACCCAACGTGCTCTAGAAGGTGTAAGTCAACTACCCTGGCCAGCAAGATCTCCGGATCTGTCCCCCATTGAGCATGTTTGGGACTGGATGAAGCGTCGTCTCACGCGGTCTGCACGTCCAGCACGAACGCTGGTCCAACTGAGGCTCCAGGTGGAAATGGCATGGCAAGCCGTTCCACAGGACTACATCCAGCATCTCTACGATCGTCTCCATGGGAGAATAGCAGCCTGCATTGCTGCGAAAGGTGGATATACACTGTACTAGTGCCGACATTGTGCATGCTCTGTTGCCTGTGTCTATGTGCCTGTGGTTCTGTCAGTGTGATCATGTGATGTATCTGACCCCAGGAATGTGTCAATAAAGTTTCCCCTTCCTGGGACAATGAATTCACGGTGTTCTTATTTCAATTTCCAGGAGTGTAGAAGTGGATAGTTCCTGTGAATTATTATGGGTGGAGGTTATACTCAACAACCGAGCTAGGTTAATAATTGGCTCCTATTACTGACCTCCCGACTCAGCAGCATTAGTGGCAGAACAACTGAGAGAAAATCTGAAATACATTTCACATAAATTTCCTCAGCATGTTATAGTCTTAGGTGGAGATTTCAACTTTCCAGATATAGACTGGGACACTCAGATGTTTAGGACGGTCGCTAGGGACAGAGCATCGAGTGACATTATTCTGAGTGCACTATCCGAAAATTACCTCGAGCAATTAAACAGAGAACCGACTCGTGGAGATAACATCTTGGACCTACTGATAACAAACAGACCCGAACTTTTCGACTTTGTAAGCGCAGAACAGGGAATCAGTGATCATAAGGCCGTTGCAGCACCCCTGAATATGGAAGTAAATAGGAATATAAAAAAAGAGAGGAAGGTTTATCAGCTTAGCAAGAGTAATAGGAGGCAGATTTCAGACTACCTAACAGATCAAAACGAAAATCTCTGTTCCGATACTGACAATGTTGAGTGTTTATGGAAAAAGTTCAAGGCAATCGTAAAATGCGTTTTAGACATGTATGTGCCGAGGAAAACAGTGAGGGACGGGAAAAACCCACCATGGTTCAACAACAAATTTAGGAAACTACCGCGAAAGCAAAGAGAGCTTCACTGCAAATTTAAACGCAGCCAAAACCTCTCAGACAAACAGAAGCTAAACAATGTCAAAGTTAGCGTAAGGAGGGTTATGCGTGAAGGGTTCAGTGAATTCGAAAGTCAAATTCTATGTACCGACGTGACAGAAAATCCTAGGAAGTTCTGGTCTTACGTTAAATCAGTAAGTGGATGGAAACACCATATCCAGGCACTCTGGGATGGTAATGGCATTGAAACAGACGATGACACGCGTAAAGCTGAAATACTAAACACCTTTTTCCAAAGCTGTTTCACAGAGGAAGACCGCACTGCAGTTCCTTCTCAAAATCCTCGCACGAACGAAAAAATGGCTGACATCGAAATAAGTGTCCAAGGAATAGAAAAGCAACTGAAATCACTCAACAGAGGAAAGTCCACTGGACCTGACGGGATACCGATTCGATTCTACACAGAGTACGCGAAAGAGCTTGCCCCCTTCTAACAGCCGTGTATCGCAAGTCTCTAGAGGAAATGATTGGAAAAGAGCACAGGTAGTTCCAGTTTTCAAGAAGGGTCGTCGAGCAGATGCGCAAAACTATAGGCCTATATCTCTGACATCGATCTGTTGTAGAATTTTAGAACATGTTTTTTGCTTGCGTATCATGTCATTTCTGGAAACCCAGAATCTACTCTGTAGGAATCAACATGGATTCAGGAAACAGCGATAGTGTGAGACCCAACTCGCTTTATTTGTTCATGAGACCCAGAAAATATTAGTTACCGGCTCCCAGGTAGATGTCATTTTCCTTGAATTCCGGAAGGCGTTCGATACAGTTCCGCACTGTCGCCTGATGAACAAAGTAAGAGCCTTCGGAATATCAGACCTGCTGTGTGGCTGGATTGAAGAGCTTTTAGCAAACAGAACACAGCATGTTGTTCTCAATGGAGAGACGTCTACAGACGTTAAAGTAACCTCTGGCGTGCCACAGGGGAGTGTTATGGGACCATTGCTGTTCACTTTATATATAAATAACCTGGTAGATAGTGTCGGAAGTTCCATGTGGCTTTTCGCGGATGATGCTGTAGTATACAGAGAAGTTGCAGCATTAGAAAATTGCAGCGAAATGCAGGAAGATCTGCAGCGGATAGGCACTTGGTGCAGGGAGTTGCAGCTGACCCTTAACATAGACAAATGTAATGTATTGCGAATACATAGAAAGAAGGATCCCTTATTGTATGATTATAAGATAGCGGAACAAACACTGGTAGCAGTTACTTCTGTAAAATATCTGGGAGTATGCGTACGGAATGATTTGATGTGGAATGATCATATAAAATTAGTTGTTGGTAAGGCGGGTGCCAAGTTGAGATTCATTCGGAGTGTTCTTAGGAAACGTAGTCCATCAACAGAGAGGTGGCTTACAAAACACTTCAGTATTGCTCATCAGTGTGGGATCCCTACCAGGTCGGGTTGTCAGGGGAGATAGAGAAGATCCAAAGAAGAGCGTCGCGTTTCGTCACAGGGTTGTTTGGTAAGCGTGATAACGTTACGGAGATGTTTAGCAAACTCAAGTGACAGACTCTGCAGGAGAGGCGCTCTGCATCGCAGTGTAGCTTGCTGTCCAGGTTTCGAGACGGTGCGTTTCTGGATGAGCTATCGAATATATTACTTCCCCCTATTTATACCTCCAGAGGAGTTCACGAACGTAAAATTAGAGAGATTCGAGCGCGCTCGGAGGCTTTCCGGCAGTCGTTCTTCCCGCGAACCATAAGCGACCGGAATAGGAAAGGTGGGTAATTGCAGTGGCACGTAAAGTGCCATCCACCACACACCGTTGGGTGGCTTGCGGAGTATAAATGTTGATGTAGATGTAGAATGTGAGATGTAAATGTAAACAGTAATTGACTGTTGTGATGTAAGAAATAGAGGTGAGTAGGATAATGCAAGAAGCGTGCGTGTTGTAGCCTTCATTTGGGTTACGATGCGTCATGTAGCCTATATTTAAGAGGCTGGGTAGTTCTTTAGGATTATTCCATGGTCTGGGAATCTAGGAGGTTAAAACTGTTCTGGGAGAAGTTTTGGTATATTTGGAGGTGAAACCAACGGGCAATATGCTGATAGACACACGGCACCAGGAAAAGTATCTCAGTGATGAGGCATACACTGGGTGTTGAGACTTAAATTTGTAGGATGTATGGATCTGGCGAAGGCGTTCTAGGCGTTTAACGTGTGGGACCTTTATGAGCTTGTACGGGTAGGAGAAGGCAGTCCAATGCGAAAACTCAGGTTCTGTGCATGTCGTTCAAGGATTAGGAGGAAATGGTAAAATCTGATACGACATTTGCATAATTGAAGCTGACGTGTGTTTAGGACCTCGCACGCAAAATGAAGATGTATAACCGCAATACTTGTTACAAAAGTGTGGCAGCTGGAGAGGCGGTTCATTGTATCACACAGAAACCTAATTTCTTCTACTTCTCATGTCGAAGAGCTGTCTAAAATTGCGAGAGGAAGTCAAACGTGTATCGCATTTACTGCCGGATCGATAAGCGATGTCATGTTTCTCTTCGAAATGGTTTAAATGGCTCTGAGCACTATGGGACTCAACATCTGAGGTCATCAGTCCCCTAGAACTTAGAACTACTTAAACCTAACTAAGCTAAGGACATCACACACATCCATGCCCGAGGCAGGATTCGAACCTGCGACAGTAGCGGTCGCGCGGGTCCGGACTGAAGCGCCTAGAACCGCTCGGCCACCGCGGCCGGCCTGTTTCTCTTCGTGTTGTCGTCTATTTACGACGGGCGTACAATAAGTAATGCGTCACATTCTTTCTCGATCAATTTAGGTTGAAGAAATACGAAATTTGTTGTGGGAAATTATGGAATATTTCGCTTCAGCATCTGTAGTTTGATGAAGTTCCGATAGCTGGCGGTACTATACGTAGCCTTCAAAATGGCGTCTGTTACGGATGTGTGGTCCAAGCAAAGAGTTTCTTTCGGCGGAAAACCATAACATCGCATAGGCGCTTGGAGAATGTCTACAGAGACGTGGCAGTGAAGAAAAGCTGGGTGAGTCGTTGTGCGAGGCCTCTGTCATCATCGCAAAGAGGTCGCGCAAACTTGTCCGATCTTCCACGTACCGGCCGGCCGCACACAGCTGTGCTATTCTCAGGAAACTGAAGAAACAGCTTCAGCATGTCCGTCGCCACAAAAATGCAAACGAACTTCTCCTTCTCCATGACAACGCAAGGCCTCACAGAAGTCTGCGCACCCGTGAGAAGCTCACCCATCCTACAGCCCGAATCTCGCGCCTTCCGAGTTCCATCCGTTTGGCGCAATGAAGGATGCATTCCGCGGGAAGCAGTACGAGAATGATCAGAAAGTTGCTGACGCAGCAAGAGGTTGGCTCCGACATCGACCAGTAGAGCTGTACCACGCAAGCATACAGGCTCTTCCAGTAACGTGGCGTAAGGCCGTCGCATTGAAGGGAGATTATGTTGAAAAATACGGTTTTATAAACAAAAGAATGGGTAATAATATTGTGTATTGGAATCCTGAGTAAAACCAACCTGCTTTCAGAAAAAAGTGTTGCATTACTTATTGAACGCCTTTCCTACGTTTGTCTCGTACAGCAACACTCCACACAAATTCTTTCACAGAAGACTGAGAGGTTGGGTTGTTTGGGGGAAGAGACCAAACTGCGAGGTCATCGGGTTATGGAAGGGCGGTGAAGGAAGTCGGCCGTGCCCTTTCAAAGGGACCATCCCGGCATTTGCCTGTAGCGGTTTAGGGAAATCACGGAAAACCTAAATCAGGATGGCCGGACGCGGAATCGAACCGTCGTCCTCCCGAATGGGAGTCCAGGGTGCTAACAACTGCGCCATCTCGCTCTGTACAGAAGACTGAGAGAGGAAGATTATGGACTAACACCTCGTCAGGGACAAGGACTCCAATCTCAGAATGGACAAGGACGCAGAAGAAACTCGGTTGTTCCCGATTCAAAGGAGCCATCTGGGTATTAGCTATAATAGGATAAGTGGAATTATGGAAAACCTAAACCTGATTTAAGTACCGCATCTCCCGAATGCGCGTCCAATGCCTTAACCAGTGAACCATCTCACGTAGTCCTGGCCCAAGAAATAGGCGTTTAAATTCGCTGTTTCGCAGTTTTGACAAATGTCTATGATACGATACATCTCACACTGATTTTTCAGAAGTCCGAAGTCTGAGACGCATCGTTTCAACGTTAAGTGCAGCTGCACTAGTGAGCCTGCTTAATACACTCCTGGAAATTGAAATAAGAACACCGTGAATTCATTGTCCCAGGAAGGGGAAACTTTATTGACACATTCCTGGGGTCAGATACATCACATGATCACACTGACAGAACCACAGGCACATAGGCACAGGCAACAGAGCATGCACAATGTCGGTCTTGGCGTGCATCCGTGCGTCGCTGGGGTCCGGTCCCAGGTCGACGGGCACGTGCACCTTCCGCCCTCTCGCAGTGTCCGGAGCAAGTACGGTGGGTCTGACACACCGGTGTCATTGTGTTCTTTTTTCCATTTCCAGGAGTGTAGCTTATGGGGCCACCTTTGGAAATCAGTGAAGCAGCGATTATGCGTAGCATGGATTCGGCAAGTCCCTGGTAAGTATCGGGAGGTACATGGGCCCAGAGATTGCCACATATGTTTTTCATCGAGTTCAGATCAGGTGAATTTGGTGGCCAAGACATCAACGTGAGTTTACTTCGAGCTCCTCAAACCACTGTAGCACGGTTCTGGCCTAGTGACACGGTTAGTATGGACAGTTATCATGGTGAAAGATGTCATCGCCATCAGTCAAGACATCAGACATGAAGGGAAATAGGTGGTCCGCAGAAGTGTTGACGTCGGCCACAGCTGCCACTGTGTCTTCGATTACTACCACAGATATCATGGAAGCCCGGGTGAATGTACGCCTTGGCATAGTACTGCCCCAACTGGCCTGTGTCTGTGACACAGCGCATTTTTCGAGCAGCCAGTCACCTGTTTGACGGCGTATCTGGGCACGACCATCAACCTGTTGTAATGAGAAACGTGGTTATTCGAGCAGGCGGTACCATTCCATTGACACATGGTTGAACATCCATGATCGCATGCTCACTGCTGCGATGTCGTTGTGTCAATATGGGAACACCTAGGGGTCGTCTGTTGTAGAGCCCCATTTTCTAAAATGTGCCGTGAAACATGTGATTCTAAACACTTGTGCCTGCACCAGCATTGTACTCTATCGCCAGATCTGTCACAGGTTATCGCCTATCTTGCTTTACAAAGTGCGTGAGCCTCCGACATCCACATTCTCTATTAACGCATGAGCGCCCAACAGCTTGTCGCCTGCTGGTAGTTTCACAGTTATATATACTAAGATGGTATCTGTTCTTTCGGACATGTCCGAAAGAACAGATACCATTGGTGACCATGCAGATCATTAGAATGAAATTACAATGAAATGAACACCCTTAGCTGCTTACAGGCGTTGACATACGTGAACGGGGACAGATGAAAATGTGTGCCCCGATCGGGACTCGAACCCGGGATCTCTTGCTTACATGGCAGGCGCTCTATCCATCTGAGGCTCGCCGGCAACTTGACCATATTCTTCTTCTGTGCGAATGCACAAACAGTGCACGAACTCTTACGGGAATCGGCAACGCGCCGCGAGTAATGAGTATAATGGGCGGGGGCACTACGAATATAGCGCGGGACAATACGTTGAGAATGTGGGTTTCGCGGGAGGCGTGCCAGAGATAAATCCCTGCAGTCGCGCTGTCCTCTGTGTCCGCGGTGGCTCAGATGGATAAAGCGTCTGCCATGTAAGCAGGAGATGCCGGGTTCGAGTCCCGGTCGGGGCACGCATTTTCATCTGTCAACGTTGACGTATGTCAACGCCTGTAAGCAGCTAAGGGTGTTCATTTCATTGTAGTTTCAGAGTTCTTCAACCACTTTCCGCGGATACTCACGGCAATGGCACGCGAACAGCCGACCCGCTTCTCCGTTACAGAAATGCTCGTTCCCAGGCGCCGTGCCATAACAATCCGCCCTTTGTCAAAGTCGCGTATGCCAGTGAATTTCCCCATTTGCGGCCCATATTGTAGCTAGAATGGTTCCCATTCATCTGTGTATATACATTCTATGTCAGATCACGTGGCTCCAACGCCATCAGCCACCATTCTATCTTGCGGTGGGCAGTGTGTATTTAGAGGAAAGTGAATGATGTCTCGGAGACAACAAAGGGACAAACGCGGCTGATAGAAATTGTAATTTCTGCCTGGCTACTACACAGCTGGGAGATGTA
Source organism: Schistocerca americana (assembly GCF_021461395.2). Classification (NCBI taxonomy): domain Eukaryota; kingdom Metazoa; phylum Arthropoda; class Insecta; order Orthoptera; family Acrididae; genus Schistocerca; species Schistocerca americana. The sequence continues at coordinate 208,145,537 of NC_060130.1, read as the reverse complement.
AGAACTTTGAAAATGAATAAAAAGGAAAAGATGGAAAACGCTTGGCAAAAATGACTTTTGGGAGACTATTGTTAAAATATGTTTTAACTAACTGAGTGACCAGCGTAGCGCGAGTATGTATTGATTCAAGTCTTCTACAGGGTGTTACAAAAAGGTACGGCCAAACTTTCAGGAAACATTCCTCACACACAACTAAAGAAAGGATATTATGTGGACATGTGTCCGGAAACGTTTAATTTCCATGTTAGAGCTCATTTTAATTTCGTCAGTATGTACTGCACTTCCTCGATTCGCCGCCAGTTGGCCCAATTGAAGGAAGGTAATGTTGACTTCGGTGCTTGTGTTGACATGCGACTCATTGCTCTACAGTACTAGCATCAAACACATCAGTACGTAGCATCAACAGGTTAGTGTTCATCACGAACGTGGTTTTGCAGTCAGTGCAATGTTTACAAATGCGGAGTTGGCAGATGCCCATTTGATGTATGGATTAGCACGGGGCAATAGCCGTGGCGCGGTACGTTTGTATCGAGACAGATTTCCGGAAGGAAGGTGTCCCGACAGGAAGACGTTCGAAGCAATTGATCGGCGTCTTAGGGAGCACGGAACATTCCAGCCTATGACTCCGACTGGGGAAGACCTAGAACGATGAGGACACCTGCATTGGACGAGGCAATTCTTCGTGCAGTTGACGATAACCCTATTGTCGGCGTCAGAGAAGTTGCTGCTGTACAAGGTAACGTGGACCACGTCACTGTATGGAGTGTGCTACGGGAGACCCAGTTGTTTCCGTACTATGTACAGCGTGTGCAGGCACTATCAGCAGCTGATTGGCCTTCACGGGTACACTTCTGTGAATGGTTCATCCAACAATGTGTCAATCCTCATTTCAGTGCAAATGTTCTCTTTACGGATGAGGCTTCATTCCAACGTGATCAAATTGTAAATTTTCACAACCAAAATGTGTGGGCTGACGAGAATCCGCACGCAATTGTGCAATCACGTCATCAACACAGATTTTCTGTGAACGTTTGGGCAGGCATCGTTGGTGATGTCTCGATTGGGCCCCATGCTCTTCCACGTACGCTCAGTGGAGCACGTTATCATGATTTCATACGGGATACTCTACCTGTCCTGCTAGAACTTGTGCCTTTACAAGTACGACACAACATGTGGTTCATGCACGATGGAGCTCCTGCACATTTCAGTCGAAGTGTTCGTACGCTTCTCAACAACAGATTCGGTGACCGATGGATTGGTAGAGGCGGACCAAGTCCATGGCCTCCACGCTCTCCTGACCTCAACCCTCTTGACTTTCATTTATGGGGGCATTTGAAAGCTCTTGTCTACGCAACCCCGGTACCAAATGTAGAGACTCTTCGTGCTCGTATTGTGGACGGCTGTGATACAACACGCCATTCTCCAGGGCTGCATCAGCGCATCAGGGATTCCATGCGACGGAGGGTGGATGCATGTATCCTCGCTAACGGAGGACATTTTTAACATTTCCTGTAACAAAGTGTTTGAAGTCACGCTGGTACGTTCTGTCGCTGTGTGTTTCCATTCCATGATTAATGTGATTTGAAGAGAAGTAATAAAATGAGCTCTAACATGGAAATTAAGCGTTTCCGGACACATGTCCACGTAACATATTTTCTTTCTTTGTGTGTGAGGAATGTTTCCTGAAAGTTTGACCGTACCTTTTTGTAACACCTTGTATAAGTCCATCTCCCCTTTTCCCGTTTCTCAGTCCATCTCCTCCTTCACCCCCCCCCCCCAATCTCCTCGATCGTCCCACTTTCTTTCCATCTCCTCCGACCCTACCCTCTGTCCATCTGCTCCTTCCCTCTCTGTCCAGTCTCCGTCTCCCTTCCCCACTTCCATCTCCTTCTCCTGCCTCTCTTTGTTCATCTCCTCCTCCCCTCTCTAATTCTATCTTCTCCTCCACCCTCTCTTTGTCCATCTCCTCCTCCGCTCTCTCTGTCCAGCTCCTCCTTCCCCACTCTCTCTGTCCATCTCCTCACCTTTCCTTTCTCTGTCCATCTCCTCCTCTCGCCTCTTTCTGTCCATTTCCCCTTTCCCCTCTCTCTGCCCATCTACCCATCCACCCCCCACCCCCTTATCTGTGTCCATCTTCTCCTTCCCCTTCTCTCTGTGTCAATCTCCTACTCTCCCTCTCTCTCCACGTTATCGCCCTACCTCCAATATTTATGACGTCGTATCTCCTGAAACATCTGTCGTAAAATGGTATAATTTTCTAGCTTCATCCAGTGGAAATTGTGTATACTGTCTGAAAAATGTTTTGCGAATGGACGTAGTAGTAAAGAAGTAATAAATTACAACGTCATGCATGATGCGACCCTTTTTCACGCTTGTTAGTGTTTATGACGTCATATCTTCTAAACTATGTGCCGTACAACGATGTAATTTTACTGGTGCATTCAGTGGTATATGTCAATACTGTCTGAAGAATAGTCACGAATATGTTTTGTAGTAATTCAGTATCAAATTAAAACGTCATGCTTCATACAGCAGTGGCAATATAGTTAGCGATAAACTTTTTTTTCTTTCATCATTTAGCTGTGGTTACCGACGACAAAAGTTTCGTAAAGGTTTGAAATTATGTGTAAAGTTTATTGCAAGTCACTAGTTGCTATCATTATCAAATACTGGATTACTAATGTAAGGGTACTTGAACGTCACTGGCTAAGCTGTTTTTTTCCCCCGCCGCACCCCTTTGATAGGTAGTTGGTTCTTATCCCCACAGCGATTCTTTCCAATCAGTTAGTGATACCTGTACTAAGTTGGATTGAAATCGGTCCAGTGTTTTACGAGTAGATCTGCGACATAGATACACACATATACAGGATGTTCATAATTAAAGTTTCAGTTTCAACACCCTACTGAAAGAGAACCACTGCTCACAATGACGTCAAACTTGAACAGCATATTATCGACGCAGGGGGAAATGTCAGGAAAATAAAAAAGTTTAACGAAAATTTGGCTAATAGATAGCACTGTAAACGCCATAATGCACTCCGGCAGACGCGCGGCACAAGGCTGTTTGCATCAGAAACGCGCAACATGACCGTCTCCATGAAGGTTCGCGCGCTGCTGGTAAAGCTCTTTTAAAAGAACGGTGTCTGTGCGCCAGTAGCGCTGCAGAAGTTCCGGACACTCAGGGGTATGAAAAAAGACATTTATCCAATGTCTGGTAAGGGTCTTGAGAAAATGATTACAAAATTCGAAACGACATGTTGTTTTGAAGCACAGAGTGGCAGAGGGAGGAATGCAGTTGATCCGAAGTCTCTCAAAGATGTGGCCACAGCACTGCGGCAGGGGTTGAACGGTGGTGAACAACCATGCAATGGACGGGGAATTGGCCCAACTTTGGGCATGCCTACGAGCACTGTGCATGAAATCCCACGAGACATCCCGCATTACTGACCTTTAAAAGTCACCCATGTTCAGGAGTTGCTTCCTGTTGACATACTAGCAAGACAACGTTCGCTCTGGAACGTCTTGCTCGCATGAAAGTTGACAATGAGTGGCAGTGGAACAGTCTATGGACAGACGAAGCCCATTTCCAAATTCAAGGACATGTCAATACGCAGAATTGCAGAATATGGGCACTGGAAAAACCGCACGCATATCGACCAGTACCACTTCATTCTGCAAAGGTGAATGTGTGGTCCGGGCTGACGACATCGTTTTTTTCGAGGAGATGCGTCCTCCGGGTCATGTTACCTGTACCGTCACTGGTAAACGCTATGATTATTGGAACCTGTCACAGATGATCATGGATGATCCAGTCACTCAACAAGGTAGATGTGTGGGCAGGATCATTTTTATGCGAGATAACAAGCTCCTCCATACGTTGCACAGCTAGTGATGTAGCTGTTGCAGAAGCATTTCATAAATGCTAGAATTCTTCTTCTTCTTCTTCGTCTTTCGCTTACGCTATAGTCCTGCAGCGATCGCAAGGTCGGCGTGGTTACAACGGATTTGGCAGTGTTAGTGTTAGGGATGGCCGGATGCCCTTCCTACTGCCACCCCGTTCCCCCCCAGGACGGAATCAGTGTACCCCAAATGTCTGCGTCGAGTGTGAATCGTGAAATAGTGCGGACGTGTTTCAAATGTCTGAGGCGCGTGTAACTGAGGCGGAACATGGGGACCAGCACGGTATTCATCTAGCGGGATGTGGAAAACCGCCTAAAAACCACATCCAAGCTGGCCGGCATACTGGCCCTTGTTAATCCGCCGGCCGCATTCGATCTGGGGCGGGCGCGCCTACCCGAGTCCAGGAAGCAGCGCGTTAGCACGCTCGGCTACCCTGGCGGGTTTCGTAAATGCTAGAATTATCAGCCATAATATGCATAGAGCATGGCTGTCCAGATCACCTGATCACCGTATGACTTCTGGTAGTAGGGTCGCCTGAAAGATGTTGTGTTAAGTGCTCCAATTACGAATGTATCTGAATTGAAGGCATGCGTTGCGCAGCGGATTCTGTAAGTGGCTCCCGAGACACTCATATTTATTGTGGAACATGCTGTTTCTCGATTTGAACTTGTGACAGAATATGGTAGACAGCATGTTGAGCACGTCTTGCGCCAGTCTCACAATAGTTAGAAACAGATGTCATTTTGCTTTTTTATGTGGTTTTTGGCCTCGGAACAATTAAAACCAATGTAATTTCGCTTTTTATACAGATGGGTTCCATAGAATTTACATCTGGTGAATCTGGTCGCTGAGACATCAACTTGAGTGTAATGCTCCTTAAACGACTGTAGTAAGGATCTGGCTCCGAGACACGGACAATTATATTGCTGAAAGACGACATCTCGGTCGGGAAGACATCAAGCATGAAGGGATTCAGGTGGTTCGCAGCCTTCAGCGTGTCTTCAATTACTACCACAGGTCCCATGTAAGCGCTGGAGAATGTCTCCCATAGCATAACACTGCTCCCACCATCCTGCGTCCATGGCGCGCTGCACATTTCGAGCCGCTGTTCGCCTAGATGACGGCGTTTTTGGGGACGACCATCGACCGTGTGCATCAAAAATGTGATTCACCTGAGGAACCGAGAACTTTCCGTTGATCGACGATCAAATCTCTATGGTTCCGTGCTCACTGCTGTCGTAACTGACGACGTCACGGGGTCAACATGTGAACACGAAGGGGTGGTCTGCTGCGGAGCTCCATGTTCAACAACGTACGATGAACGGTGTGCTCTGAAGCACTTGTGCGTACGCCAAGAGAATGCTCTTTCAGCAGAGATGTCACAGATCACCATCTATCCTACTTTACAGAGCAGACAAGCCTCTGAATCCCACGTTTTGTGAAGAATCGTGGACGTCCAAGTATTTAGCGCCTAATGATAGTTCCGCTGTCCTTTTACCTCTTCCCGTAGGTGCTCACGACAGTAGCACGTGAACATTCGACCAGCCTCACCGTTTTCGAGATACTCGTTCACAGGCTGTGAGTAATAATATTCTGCCGTTTGTCAAAGTCGCGTTACTCAATGAATTTCCCCGTTTACAGCCCATATCTTCGTTAGGGTGATCGCACATCCGTGTCTGCTCCTGTCACATACTTTTGTTACCGCTTCAGGTACCCGCAACGCCACAAGGCGGCATCCGACGTCGCTGTGGGCAGTGGTCACGATTTTGGGCTAATCAGTATATGTAAATCAATTTTTGTAATATGTATGGATTTAGTACGTTTCACAAAGTAAAGGTAAACTAGTCTAATGCTGGAACACGCAGGGTGGCGCAAAATAGGTGTTGGAAATGTTTTATCCACTTTGACATACCTTGGGTTCATAGATTCTTGTCAGCATATTTGTGTTACAGAATAAAATCTGAAATTTAATACAGAACGTTTGCAAAGTGGTTTCCTTCTGCAGCAGTGTGTGTGTAGAGCCTTACTTCTTTGAAGACTCTGTCCTTTAGATAAACCTGTAACAAATAATCAGACCGTCTGAGATCGGGAATATTAAGGAGGCCATTTCTTATCATGTCCAGTGAATGCTAAAGCGTCCAGGGTAACAATCTGACTTCCGAACGTCTCCTGAAAGAAATAGAAGACGTCCGCAGTAGTGTGTGGACGTACTCCATCCTGCATGAACCAGTAGTTTCGGAGTATGCTGCCGCGTCTTGCAGCCGGTTGAAATTCATGTTCCAGTACCTGTCCGTATTTATCTGCTGCGACAGGTCCCTCAATAAAAATGGTCCCAATAATCATTGTACACTGACTGAACACTAAACAATGGCTGTTTGTTGATGAAGTGGAGCGGCAGCTTGAACTTTTGGATTTTTAGCAGCGCAGTGGTCTCAGCTCAGTTTGTTGACGTCATTCATGGCGATGGAAGCGTGTCTCATCATTAAACCACATCTGATCCGTATCGATTGTTCCATTTTCAAATGCCTCAATCATCTCATTTCCAAAAGAATAGCGCCTCTCCACATCCCCGTCCTTCACAGCTGTCACAGCTGAATTTTTTGGAGGGAAAAGGTCAGTTTCTCTTTCATTATCCTCTGGAGAGACCGTCGTAACATCCTGACCTGCTGTGTTGCATGTCTTGTTGATGCAGTTGGCTCTTCACTGAGTAAGGTTCACAGTCGTTCCACATGTCTAGGGTTACAACTGAGGCTGGTCGTTCTGATTAGCCCTTCCTGGAATCACGTAGGGATCTGGTCTATTCAAAACATTGCATCAACCTGTTAGAAAACAAGGAAAAAATTACACAAAATCTGTGTGAGAGGATGCTTAAACCTATGAGCCCAAGTGGTTTCTGCCTCAGACCACCATTTTATCAATTTGTTTTGAAGTGCTACTGCCTATCGAATGAAATCACTGATGGTACAACAAGACAGAGACACCAAGCGGTAGACTGAGGTGCTTCTACGAATGTAGTGCAATACAGCAGTCGCTAACTACGTTCTAGGCAACAGTCGGCGCTGAGTGTTTTCTACGCGATTGTAGGAGATTTGTGCTTACAAATTTTTCTTACATAGTTTACTAGATTTGTGGATTTTGCATAGTGATCATATTGAGGAGATCACAGAAAATGAAAGTAAGTACATCCAAAGTTATGGTGACGTAAATTTGAGTTTGTACAACACCCTTTATGAGTGGTTTCAACAGGAAACCACTGGGCCCATATGTAGTTTTATACTCAATTTTGTAATTGTGTGCAAATTTTTTGAATTTTAGACCCGTTTTTTGCTTGTTATTGAGGACCACAATTTGTTTCAGGCATTATGTGTTCATGCCAACGGCCTTACCGCAGTGGTAACACTGGTTCCCGAAGCTAATCGCTGTCGGGTGTGGCTAGCACTTGGATGGCTGACCTTCCCGGTCTGCCGAATGCTGTTGACAAGTGGGGCGCACTTAGTTAGCCCTTGTGAGACAAATCGAGGAGCTGCTTGACTGAGAAGTAGCGGCTCCGGTCTTGAAAACTGACAACCACCGAGAATACGACGCACTGACCACATGCCCATCCACATCCGGATCCAGTGACGCCTATAGTCTACGGATGACACGGACGTTAGGCGGCACCGTTGGACCTTCTAAACCTGTGGGAATGATCTAACGGCTCAGGAATATAGCGGTTTCCAGCGAATAGGCTTTCCATGTAGGACATTTAGGGACGTATAGGGACTGCTGCTACGAGATTTACAGATTGACCCGACGATGTTGATAAGATAGAGGACTTGCCTTCAGGAGGATGGTGTTTACAATCACCGTCCGACCATTCAGATTTAGGTTTTCCGTAGTTTTCCTAAATCGCTTAAGACATATGTCTGAATGATTCCTTTGAATTGGGCACGATAGATTTCTGTCCTCATACTTCCCAATTCCAAACTTTTGCTCCAATAACGCAGATTTCTACCTCTTAACTAGCATTCCGTAGTACAGGACCACTGTTTCCTTGATTTGGCACTTTTTTTGTAACTTTGTTGCCAGGTGCTCTTTTGTCGCAGCAGTCGCCACTTAACCCAAGGGAGTGAAGTCTTGGGTACTATCTGTCTGTGAATCGTGTAAAATTTGTTGTTTGTGGTGGGTGTTGCACACACCAAAAAAAGTTTTGCATCACCCCGGTTCACAGAACTCCTGAAGACAGACGTTGACTGTGGATATTGTGTCACAGACACAGTCCCTTTGACTGTTCAGAGATGTCACTAAAACCGCCCAAAGATGTAAACAACCATGCATGAGCAGCATCTATTAGACGGAGGGGATACGACAGCCGATCAGTTCCAGTCATTGCACCAGGACAGAGGTACACAGCTCATGTTTTTTGTAATTCAACGATGCCTAGACAGTCAATACCGCGGTTCGACCGCGTCCGCATTGTTACTGTGTGCCAGGAAAGGCTGTCAACAAAGGGAGTGTCCAGGCGCCTTAGAGTGAAGCAAAGCATGTTGTTCGGACACGGAGGAGATAAAGAGAGACAGGAACTGTTGATGACATGCCTCACTCAGGCAACCCAAGGGCTACTACTGCTGTGGATGACCGCTACCTACGGATTATGGCTCGGAGGAACCCTGACAGCAACGCCACCATGATGAACAATGCTTTTCGTGCAGCCACAGGACGTCTTGCTACGACTCAAACTGTGCGAAATAGGCTGCATGATGCGCAACCTCACTCTCGACGTCCATGGCGAGGTCCATCTTTGCAACCACGACACCGTGCAGCACGGTACAGAGGGGCCCAACAACATGCCGAATGGACCGCTCAGGATTGGCATCACGTTCTCTTCACCTATGAGTGTCGCATATGCGTTCTACCAGACAATCGTCGGAGACGAGTTTGGAGGCAACCCGGTCAGCCTTAGGCACACTGTCCAGCGAGTGCAGCAAGGTGGAGGTTCCCTGATGTTTTGAGGTGGCATTATGTGGGGCCGACGCACGACGCTGGTGGTCATGGAAGGCGCCGTAACGTCTGTGCCGGCCGAAGTGGCCGTGCGGTTAAAGGCGCTGCAGTCTGGAACCGCAAGACCGCTACGGTCGCAGGTTCGAATCCTGCCTCGGGCATGGATGTTTGTGATGTCCTTAGGTTAGTTAGGTTTAACTAGTTCTAAGTTCTAGGGGACTAATGACCTCAGCAGTTGAGTCCCATAGTGCTCAGAGCCATTTGAACCATTTGTAACGTCTGTACGATACGTGAATGCCATCCTCCGTCCGATAGTGCAACCATATCGGCAGCATATTGGCGACGCATTCGTCTTCATGGACGACAATTCGTGACCCCATCGTGCACGCCTTGTGAATGACTTCCTTCAGGATAACGACATCCCTCGACTAGAGTGACCAGCATGTTCTCCAGAGGTGAACCCTATCGAACATGCCTGGGATAGATTGAAAAGGGCTGTTTGTGGACGACGTGACTCTCCACCCACTCTGAGGGATCTACGCCGAATCGCCGTTGTGGAGTGGGACAATCTGGACGAACAGTGCCTAGATGAACTTGTGGATAGAATGCCACGACGAATACAGGCATGCATCAATGTAAGAGGACGTGCTACTGGGTATTAGAGGTACCGGTGTGTACAGCAATCTGGACCCCACCTATGAAGCCGGTGTGGCCGAGCGGTTATGGGCGCTATAGTCTGGAACCGCAGGTTGGAATCCTGCCTCGGGCATGGATGTGTGTGATGTCCTTAGGTTAGTGAGGTTTAAGTAGTTCTAAGTTCTATGGGAATGATGACCTCAGATGTTCAGTCCCATAGTGCTCAGAGCCATTTGAACCCACCTATGAAGGTCTCTGAAGGTCACACATGCAATGTGTGGTTTTCATGTGCAATAAAAAGGGCGGAAATAATGTTTATGTTGATGTCTATTCCAATTTTCTGTACAGGTTCTGGAACTCTCGGAACCGCGGCGATGCAAAACTTTTTTTGATGTGTGTATTTCAACTGTTTTCATGTATCGTGTTTTCTGAGAAGGAGTTTGAGGAAAAGTGCATCATATGACTAAACGGCCGTGGGAACCACCTACGAACGACACTCAGGCTGAATGGTGTACCAAAGCAACTGTCCTCAATCCGCCAGGCGTATTCCATCCCGGTCTGGTTAAACTCTCTGTTTCCCAAGCTAGCACGCTGCACGTTAAGCTGTACGAACTGGTTCTTCAGCAACCTCCTCGTCGACGAAAAGCGGGTGCACGTTAGAATACTTTACAATATACGCTGTCCGAACAAAGATGTGAAGCACCCACAAGGAGAGGAGTAGGAAACAAAATGAAACTTCACGGTTAGAGAGGCTAGGTTACGTTATTTCTGTAAAATCGAGTCAGATTTACAAAGAACCTGGCAGTATAAACCCACTTATCAATATGACCTGCACTTCCTCTCGCCCGGATGCATGCACTAACTCGGTTTGGAAGGGCGTCACAAAGCTGTTGTATCCTCTTCTGAGGTAAACTGGCCAATAATTGTTGTAAATGGCTGTTTGTATCCTGAGTGCTGGCACTTCGATGGAGTTGACGTCCGAGCTGGTCCCACACATGTTCTGCTGGGGACAGATCTGGAGATATTGCTGGTCGTGTACCTACCTCAACGTCGCACAGACGGTACATAGAGACACATGCCATGTGTGGACAGACAATGTCGTGTTGAAAAATGACACCACGCTACGGTCGCATGAGAGGTAGCACATGAGCACCAATCCCGCGTCCGGCCATCCTGATTTAGGTTTTCCGTGGTTTCCCTAAATCGCTTCAGGCAACTGCCAGGATGGTTGCTTTCAAAGGGCACGACCGCGCTTCAGGCAACTGCCAGGATGGTTGCTTTCAAAGGGCACGACCGACTTCCTTCCCCATCCTTCCCTAATCCGATAAGACTGATGACCTCGCTGTCTGGCTGTCTGGTCTCCTCCCCCAAAACAACCCAACCTAACATGAGCACGCAGGACGTCCGCTGTGTTTCTCTAAACCACTGGAATAATGGGACCTCTCCCGATATTGCCGACATACTCATCGACAATTGTGCAGAACCACGATCCATCGCGAAACACAATGCGAAGCCATTTATCAGCGTGTATGCTTCCCATTCACGGCACCACCCAAAACGCAGCCATTTGTGTTGTGGTGTCAACGGCAGCCTATGACAGGGATTGTATTTCCCCAGTTCGGCTGCTGCTTGTCGCCGGCCGCTGTGGCCGCGCGGTTCTAGGCGCTTCAGACTGCTACGCTAGCAGGTTCGAATCCTGCCTTGGGCATGGATGTGTATGATGTCCTTAGGTTAGTTTGGTTTGAGTAGTTCTAAGTCTAGGGGACTGATGCCCTTAGGTGTTAAGTCACATAGTGCTCAGAGCCATTTGAACCATTTTTGCTGCTTGTCTCGGACCAATGGTGTGAGATGACACAGTATTTTGGAGGGAGTACGGCAATGTCTAATTGTTCTCGTATGCCAGGCGCAGATGTAAAGGAGTTTAGATGTGCTTGATGCACAGTACGGCAAACCTCCATTGTGGTGGTCAGACGTGGACGACGACGAGTATGGCTGTCCTCAAGTTCCCGTGCAGTCCACCATCAGGCCACTGTGACATCCGAATGCACCAAAAATCTGGATTTTACACGATTCGACGAGCCGGCCAAAAAGACACCGAAAATGAGGACCCTTTCAAAGTCTGTCAGTTACTGCTAACACTGTCTCACACGAAGGAGATTCATCTCCGTATCTTTCACTGTGATCACTCATCATCTCATCTCTTCACCACCCTTATAAACTCTACCAGGCCTGATAACAACAATAAACAGGAACATCACTAACGCACTCTGGTGGCCATTCTGCCTGTCACAGAGAATTGCAACTCCCACCGTTTACTGTACACCCCCGCCGATGTTGTGTCCGTGTACACGGTACATTGACATCCGACCACGTCTCTTGAGTAATCATTTTTCTGTCACGCATAGCACGATATGATCGCATTCTCATTTGCGTGGTCGTACTGGCTCGTACAACTTCGCCCGTAGCTTTGTGTGTCAGACTATTAGTGTCAATGGCTCGAAACCACTTGCTACGAATTGCAGTGATGGAACACTAACGATTAATCGAAGACATCAGCCTTTTCAGACTGCGATGAACACGTCAAAGCTGTTAGTGACGTAATGAGTAGCAATATGTAGTTTTTCCAGGTAAGACTCGTTTCAACCCATTCTACATCAATGGGCGTATGAGTCCTATACCCTGTCATACTGACCACAATGTAATACGTTGCATTTGTTGCATTTCTGAGAGGCGTAGAGGACAAACAACAAGTGGTATGAAACTTCCTCGAAGATTAAAACTGCGTGCCGGACCGAGACTGGAACTCGGGACCTTTGCCTTCCGCGGGTAAGTGCTCTACCACTGAGCTACCCAAGCATGACTCACGCCCCGTCCTCACAGCTTTACTTCCGCCAGTACCTCGTCTCCTACCTTCCAAACTTGTGAGGACGGGGCGTGAGTCGTTCTTGGATGGCTCAGTGGTAGAGCACTTGCCCGCGATAGGCAAAGGTCCCGAGTTCGAGTCTCCGTCCGGACACAGTTTTAATCTGGCAGGAAGTTTCATGTCAGCGCACACTCCGCTGCAAAGTGAAAATCTCATTCTGGAAACAAGTGATATGGTTTTGGATGTCATTGAATACAACATATAACTTCGACTCCTAATGATTGAGGGCAATCTGAACGGCGCTCGATACGTCAGGGAGGCACTGCCCACCCTCCCCACCCTTCAGGTAATTCTATGTGTCACACTTCAGTAGGACAACGTGTAAGACATCTTCCAAGAGCAGCGGGTAACATTGCTTCCCTGGACTGCACATTGGCATGACACGTCACCCATAGAACACGTCTGGGATGTCTTTGCTCGGCAACTTGTTCTTAAACGTTCTTCAGTAACCACTGCTGATGCCTTATGGATTCGAATTTAAATCAGCTCTGGGGAAATTTATCAGTAACATATCGAGTCCCTTTTTGATTCCATACTGTGATGTAGTATTTGGGGGCTTCACGTTATACAGGATATTTAAAAATTGGTAAATATTCTCCAGTTGCTTGCAGACTGAAAGGATGCTTTTTTACAGAGTAAAACTATGGTCTGATCTTGGACCGAAACTGGCACATAGTGAGAATGGTCCCAGAACTAAATAAAAGCCTGCTCATATTCTTTTACAGCGCGTGAGGAAGAGTAAATATCGTTTCGTATATTGTACGATTTATGGTGGAAAATACTGTATAGTCTCCACGTGTAAATCAGGACTAATGCCGTAAACATATACGGAAACACATTGACTGTGACTCTTGTTAGAAAATGTTAAGCGTCGTATTTTTTGTGGCATTTCATGTGACTAATTTAATCCGGAAGAACTGAACTTTTAGGGCGATGCTCTTAGTGATAATAGAAAAGCTATTGCAAACGCAGGTGAACATCGTCTTTAATGCATCGATTTCACTTCGGAGAGCCTGTTGCTGTAGCGACACCTGGGCACGTGTTCATTCGCCTGGCTCCGGATGTCTCTTACGATGACGATTTATCTCCAGTAAATATCAATGCTCTTTGGCAGTATTTGTTTGATACGGGGAACATTTATTTCTAAAAGACACACATCTCGGTTGCGGTTATATCCTTTTCAAGTACGTAAATACAAAATATAATTTTAAAACGTGGAAGTGTTTCAAAGAATAAAGAACATCTCTCGTATCTATTTCCATCCACAGCGCTCTAAAATCAAACTACCAATTGTAGTTCGTCAACAAGCGATCCGCCCCGGCGTTGTACGGGTACCACTAGGTATCTACGGCAGGACGTCTTGTCTGGCGAACTGATAATACATTATAGACATTAACTTCCCTCGTGAGTCAGTCTGCTTGTCTGTGAAAACCGTATCATAATCTTTACAGTAGTTCATGAGATTAGCTTTCACCTACAGACAAAAACGCAGCGTGGATTTTAATTCAGTACTTCAGCAATTAGAAATTCAGTTAGTACCACAGTGTCGGCCGCGGAGGCCGAGCAGCTCTAGGCGCTTCAGTCCGGAACCGCACGACTGCTACGGTCGCTGGTTCGAATCCTGCCTCGGGCATGGATGTATGTGATGTCCTTAGGTTAGTTAGGTTTAAGTACGTTACTGGCCATTAAAATTGCTACACCACGAAGATGACGTGCTACAGACGCGAAATTTAACCGACAGGAAGAAGATGCTGTGATATGCAAATGATTAGCTTTTCAGAGCATTCACACAAGGTTGGCGCCGTTGGCGACATCTACAACGTGCTGACATGAGGAAAGTTTCCAACCAATTTCTCATACACAAACAGCAGTTGACCGGCGTTGCGTGGTGAAACGTTGTTGTGATGCCTCGTGTAAGGGGGAGAAATGCGCACCATCACGTTTCCGACTTTGATAAAGGTCGGATTGTAGCCTACCACGATTGCGGTTTATCGTATAGCGACATCGCTTCTCGCGTTGGTCGAGATCCAATGACTGTTAGCAGAATACGGAATCGGTGGGTTCAGGAGGGTAATACGGAATGCCGTGCTGGATCCCAACGGCCTCGTATCACCAGCAGTCGAGGTGACAGGTATCTTATCCGCATGGCTGTAACGGATCGTGCAGCCACGTCTCGATCCCTGAGTCAACAGATGTGGACGTTTGCAAGACAACAGACATCTGCACGAACAGTTCGACGACGTTTGCAGCAGCATGGACTATCAGCTCGGAGACCATGGCTGCGGTTACCCTTGACGCTGCATCACAGACAGGAGCGCCTGCGATGGTGTACTCAACGACGAACCTGGGTGTACGAATGGCAAAACGTCATTTTTTCGGATGAATCTGGGTTCTGTTCACAGCATCATGATGGTCGCATCCGTGATTGGCGACATCGCGGTAAACGCACATTGGAAGCGTGTATTCGTCATCGCCATATTGGCGTATCACCCGTCGTGATGGTATGGGGTGCCATTGGTTACATGTCTTGGTCACCTCTCGTTCGCATTGACGGCACTTTGAACAGTTGACGTTACATTTTAGATGTGTTACGACCCGTGGCTCTACCCTTGATTCGATCCCTGCGAAACCCTACATTTCTGCGGGATAATGCACGACCGCATGTTGCAGGTCCTGTACGGGCCTTTCTGGACACAGAAAATGTTCGACTGCTGCCCTGGCCAGCACATTCTCCAGATCTCTCACCAACTAAAAACGTCTGGTCAATGGTGGCCGAGCAACTGGCTCGTCACAATATGCAGTCAGTACTCCAGATGAACTGTGGTATCGTGTTGAAGCTGCATGGGCAGCTGTGCCTGTACACGCCATCCAAGCTCTGTTTGACTCAATGCCCAGGTGTATTAAGGCCGTTATTACGGCCACAGCTGGTTGTTCTGGGTACTGATTTCTCATGATCTATGCACCCAAATAGAGTGAAAATGTAATCACATGTCAGTTCTAGTATAATAGATTTGTCCAATGAATACCCGTTTATCATCTGCATTTCTTCTTGGTGTAGCAATTTTAATGGCCAGTAGTGTAGTTCTAAGTTCTAGGGGACTGATGACCTCAGATGTTACGTCCCATAGTGCCCAGAGCCATTTGAACCATTTTTAGCACCACAATGACACAACGAACTGTTACAAATCCGTTACTTCAAGGGCAGCTCCGAGCCAGACGCCATGCAGCGTGCATATTCCACTGACCGCAAACCACCGCAGTTGGTGACTTCAGTGTTGTCAAGTGAGAGCTCACTGGAGGGTGGAGTGGAGGTCTGTGGTGTTTTCTGACGAATGCTGGTTCTACCTCAGTGCCCGTGATGGCCTTGTGTTGGTTAGGAAAAGCCCAGGCGATCGCTTGCAGCCGACCTGTCTGCTTCCTAGACGCACTCCTATTCCAGAGTTACGGTCTGGGATGCAGTTTCGTATGACAGGAGCTCTCTCGTGATTATCCGCACACTCTAACTGTAAACTTGTAGGTCGATCTGGTGATTCGACCTGTTGTGCTGCCACTCATCAACAGTATTCCTGGTGTGTTGTCCACCAGGACAACGCTCGCCCACATACCGCTGTTGTAACCGAACATGCTCTACAGAGTGTCGACATGCCCTGACGCCATCTACGAGCGCTTTTCGCTTGCTGTGTTACAAGATAAGTAATTTAGCTAGTAATTAATCGTTTTGCTGTCTATTCTGTAGTATTTACGTGCATTAGTGTCAGATAGACGTGATGCACTGAAGGTTTCAGTTTTTATTTGCGTCTGAATAAGATAAGCGAAGTTTCTGTTTAGGACAGTTCCGCGTGTACGCAAACGTTTGTTTACATTCTTAACTGACGTTAAATACGCGGGATTATCAATTAATTCAGTGCACAATACTCAGTATTTGCGATTATTAGTTTCATTTAGACTCGATACATTCAAGGTAGCAGTTTTTTTACGTTTTATTAGGCTATTTTTAACGTGTACGTAAACGTTTGTTTACATTATAAATACGAGTGTTAATCAGTTTAAGTTAGTGTACAATACTAAGTATTCACGTTTATTAGTGTCATTTAGGCTCGATATATTGAAGGTAGCAGTTTTTATACGTTTTATTAGGAATAGTGATACTGACCTCACTTATATACGTTTGACTAATGCAACCTGCGACTGTTAACAGTTATGCAAACGTAAAATACGTGGTAAATTAGTATTACACTACTATATTCTGAGTAAATCAGTGTTACAATACAACTTCTGAGCCCTTCTTACATACGGTTTAGTTAGCAGAAAGCTAAAACTCACCTCGCCGTCTGCTTAAATTACTTAGCTTGTTGGCTGGCCGCGGTGGTCTAGCGGTTCTCTGCGCTCAGTCCGGAACCACGCGACTGCTACGGTCGCAGGTTCGAATCCTGCCTCGGGCATGGATGTGTGTGATGTCCTTAGGTTAGTTAGGTTTAAGTAGTTCTAAGTTCTAGGGGACTGATGACCACAGATGTTAAGTCCCATAGTGCTCAGAGCCATTTGAACCATTTTGAACTTAGCTTGTTGTGGGCTTTAGTGATCGTGTACAGTAAGCCCATCGGTTCCTATAAAGTATAGTTCGTATTTGTGCTTTACATTCTGAACTCTTATTGTTAGCTAAAGGTTTAGCTTTTTACCTCCATCTGTCAGTGTACAATACCCAGTATTTACGTTTATTAGTGTCATTTAGACTCAGTACATTTAAGGTTGCAGTTTTTATAGTTTTGTTAGGTCACTTTCGCGTGTACGTAAACGCTTGTTTAATTACAAATAAGAAGGATAATCAGTAGGTGCAGCTTACCGCAGCAGGTCACTGTTTAATTCGTTAACAATATTCACTAGATAGCTCCTAATAGTTTACTGTAAGTCACTGTATTATTCTTTAGTATTCACTAAATAGCCCCTAGCAGGAAAATAAGCACCAGATCTAGCTTGTACCACAAATTTTTATTTTCATTATTGAGTGTCCTTTCTGCCAACTAGAGTGTAGCTGTTAACCTTCTGTGGCAGTAAGTTTCCTTAAGTTTTTTATAGTAAATCACTTATTAGCTAGATGGATAGGGACTGTGCTTGTTCTATGCAGGTGCAGGAGGAGTTGGCCACAGTTCAACTGGAAACTTTGTTGGCCACAGACAACCAGCTCCAGAGTGCCACCTTGAGGTGCGGTGGGGATGGAGTGCTTGGGGCAGCCTCTGCTGTACTAGATGTGCAGGGGGGGGGGGGGGCGGGGGGTCACAGCTCTATGTCACTGAGCCGACGTCAGTTGTCAGTTGCGACTGAGCCGGAGGGCCCACTCAGTGTGGGTGGCGGACTGTGTCGAGGTCTCGAGCCTCAAGGTGAAGGTTGCATGGGGGACGCAGGCTCCTACCAAATCCCATGTACTTTGCTAACAGATTCAGTGTGCTGTCTGATGCTGGGCGGGAGCTGAATCAAAATGCACCTTCTGCCAGGATAGTGGCCGCTCCTTCAGCAAGGTCCAGACAGGCTCGTGGGGGTGGGGGTTTGTTAGTAATTGGGAGCTCCAATGTTAGGCGGGTCATGGAGCCCCTCAGGAACATAGCGACTAGGGCGGGTAAGAAGTCCATCGTTCACTCGGTGTGCTTGTCGGGGAGCCTTGTCCGGGATGTGGAAGAGGCTCTTCCGGCGGCTATCGAGCGTGCGGGGTGCAGCCAGCTGCAGATTGTTGCACATGTCGGCACCAATGATGCCTGCCGTCGGGTTCCGAGGAAATTCTTGGGTCCTTTCGAGCGCTGGCTAAACTGGCGAAGGCGTCCTCCATATCTCGAGGAGTGGAAGCCAAGCTGACGATGCGCAGCATCGTACCCAGGGTGGATCAGGGTCCTCTGGTTTGGAGACGAGTGGAGAATCTAAACCAGAGGCTACGTCGACTCTGTGACGAAATTGTTTGTAGATTCCTCGAGCTACACTATGGTTGTAGGACGCTATCAGGGGTGCACTACACACAGGAAGCAGCTACATGGGTAGCACAGTACTCGTGGTGTGCAAAAAATTGGTTAAATGGCTCTGAGCACTGTGGGACTTAACATCTGAGGTCATCGGTCCCCTAGAACTTGGAACTACTTAAACCTAACTAGCCTAAGGACAACACACACATCCATGCGCGAGGCAGGATTCGAACCTGCGACCGTAGCAGTAGCGCGGTTTTTTGTTGACAGTACGAGTAATGTAACTGATGATGATAAACAGAAGGCCGAAATTCTAAACCTAGCCTTCAAAAACTCGTTTACGGTAGAGGACTGCATTTCCCCTTTCAATTATCGAACAAACGCAAGGATGGCTCACATAGTATTTAGTTTATCTGGGATTGTAAAACAGTTAAGATCCTTAGACGCCAGGAAGGCATCTGGCCCAGACGGTATCCCCGTTAGATTATATGTTGACTATGCTACAAATATAGCACCATTCATATCCATCATCTGTCAGAGATCATTGGAACAGCGGAAAGTTCCACGGGACTGGAAGAAGGCCTAGGTCATAGCAATCTATAAAAAGAGTAGAAAATTGGATGCACATAATTATCGGCCAATTTCACTGACATCGATTTGTTTTAGAATCATGGAACATATTTTATGTTCAGACATAATGACCTTTCTAGACTCTGAGAAGCTCATCTGCAGAAACCAGCACGGTTTTAGGAAACAGCGGTCATTGCGAGAGACAGCTGGCCCTGTTTTTACATGATCTACAACAGGCTCTAGATACCGACTCTCAGGTTGATGCCATATTTCTCGACTTTCGAAAGGCGTTCGACTCAGTTCCGCACTGTCGCTTGCTCCAGAAAGTGCGCGCTTACGGTCTATCCGACGACATATGTGGTTAGACAGAGAGTTTTCTAACAGACAGGGAACAGTGTGTCGTCCTGAAAGGGCTGAAAGGGGTGATTTCAACAGAAACAAGCGTAACTTCAGGTGTGCCCCAGGGCAGCGTAATAGGTCCGCTGCTTTTTTCGAATTACGTAAACGATCTGGTTAATGGTATTGACAGCGGCATTGAACTGTTTTCCGATGATGCTGTAGTCTACAGGAAAGTAGTATCACATGAAAGTTGTGAACAAATGGCTCTGAGCACTATGGGACTTAACAACTTAGGTCATCAGTCCCCTAGAACTTAGAACTACTTAAACCTAACTAACCTAAGGACATCACACACATCCATTCCCGAGGCAGGATTCGAACCTGCGACCGTAGCAGTCCCGCGGTTCCGGACTGCAGCGCCTAGAACCGCAAGACCACCGCGGCCGTGTGAACAAATCAATGAGGATTTGCAGAAAATAAAAGCGTGGTGTAATGACTGGCAGTTATCTCTCAACATTAGTAAGTGTAACCTACTGCGTGCAACAAAACGAAATTCCCCATTAACATACGAGTACAGTGTCAATGCCCAGTCAGATAAAATCTGCAGGGTCATCCATCACTTACAAGTACAAAATAAATGCCCAGTCTTTGGAAGCGGTAACATCCGTCAAGTATCTATGTGTGACTATTCGAAATGATTTCAAGTGGAATGATCAGATTACACAAGTAATGGGTAAGGCGAACTCTAGATTGCGGTTTATTGGTAGAATCCTGAAGCGATGCACTTCTTCAACAAAGGAAATAGCTTACAATACGTTAGTTCGTCCAGTCTTAGAGTATTGTTCGTCTGTAAGGGATCCTTACCAGTTTTGTCTGATTCAAGAGATTGAGAATGTCCAAAGAAGAGCGGCAAGATTCGTGACTGGTACATTTAGCCATCGCGAGAGCGTTACAGATCTCATAGAAAGTTTGTGGTGGGACACACTTGCAGGTAGACCACGCGCTAAACGGAAGGAGCTGCGCACTAAATTCCGAAATCTGATCTTCACCGAGGATGTAGAGCATATATTATTACCACCAACTTTCAAATCGCTCAATGATCACCATTCAAAGATAAGGGAAATTAGAGCTCGTACTGAGGCGTTCAGACAGTCATTTTTCCCCCGCGCGATCCGCGAATGGAACAGACGGGGGGAAATATGACTTTGGCGCGAATTGTGCCCTCCGCCACACACCGCTTGGTGGCTAGCGGAGTATATATGTAGATGTAGATGCTGCCTTGGCCTGCTCGATCACCAGATCTATCTCCGATAGCGCACTTGTTGCACATCGTCGGATAACAACCGCAGCGTCATCCACAAGAACCGTTAACCGTCCATGCATTGACGGACCAAGTGCAACCGGCATGGAAATCCATCTCACAGACCGTCATCCGGTGCCTGTACAACGCAATGCATACAGTCATGCTTGCATTCAACATTCTGGCGGCTACACCGATTATTAATGTACCAGCATTCCACATTTGCAATGGCTTTTCGCGCGCTTAGCTGTGAATTTGCAACATTCATCCCTTGAATATGTTACCTAGACACATATATTCCAGAATTTCACTACTCTTCATTAATTATTGCTTGGTGTTGGGATTTCATTTCCGTCAGTGTAGTACGGAGATCACAGAATTAGGTACTGGACGATCAGCAATCAGCGGTCTATAAAATAAATGACGTCTTCGGCATATAAGAAAGAAAATCTATCGCACGTTTTACACGACTAATTAAGTGTGACAAAGAACTGTGAAAGATGGATGTCGCATTTTCTGAATACCGACCAAAATCAAATGAGGGAACGAATTTTCCATCAAAGTTTGGACAGTTTTAAAAATAATCATATTGATATTGTCCATTATTTTTTAGTTGTGGATGAGACATGGGTCAACCACTTCAAGTCTGGAACGAAACTGCAATGAAAATAGTACATGGAAGCCGGCGGCCCTGTAACAGAAAAGATGAAGTGATATCTCTCTGGATATCGATGGTAATATGGGAGAGGAGTCTATTAAACTGTGCAGTTCGACAGGGCGATACCGCGCCATCAGTGTCATCGACAACTCGACCACCCACGGGGTCACGGGGTATTACATGAGCCACGCTCTCGCAACTTACTTCCACGAAGGAAGCAATACAGAACCAGGGATATAGTCTATGAAACATTCGTTGCTCTTACTTCTGGGACTTTATACAATGGACGTCGTAATTCCAGGATATTTTAATTCAATGCTCTCCGAAATTGTATTTGTCTTACCGCTGACGTGAAGACACCGAACGAAACGTGGGTCACCCCCCCCCCCCCCCCAAGACACATCACGCTAATACAGCTCCATCTACATTTATACTCCGCAAGTCACCCAACGGTGTGTGGCGGAGGGCACTTTACGAGCCACTGTCATTGCCTCCCTTTCCTGTTCCAGCCGCGTATGGTTCGCGGGAAGAACGACTACCGGAAAGCCTCCGTGCACACTCGAATCTCTCTAATTTTAGATTCTTGATCTCCTCGGGAGGTATAAGTAGAGGGAAGCAATATATTCAATACCTCATCCAGAAACGCACCCTCTCGAAACCTGGACAGCAAGCTACACCGCGACGCAGAGCGCCTCTCTTGCAGAGACTGCCACTTGAGTTTGTTAAACATCTCCGTAACGCTATAACGCTTGCCAAATAACTCTGTGATGAAACGCGCCGCTCTTCTGTGGATCTTCTCTATCTCTTCTGTCAACCCGACCTGGGACGGATCCCACACTGATGAGCAATACTCAAGTGTTTTGTAAGCCACCTCTTTGTTGATGGACTACATTTTCTAAGGACTCTCCCAATGAATCTCAACCTGGCACCTGTCTTACCAACAATTAATTTTATATGATCATTCCACTTCAAATCGTTCCGTACGCATACTCCCAGATATTTTACAGAAGTAACTGCTACCAGTGTTTGTTCCGCTATCATATAATCATACAGTAAAGGATCCTTCTTTCTATGTATTCGCAATACATTACATTTGTCTATGTTAAGGGTCAGTTGCCACTCCCTGCACCAAGTGCCTATCCGCTGCAGATCTTCCTCCATTTCGCTGCAATTTTCTAATGCTGCAACTTCTCTGTATACTACAGCATCATCCGCGAAAAGCCACATGGAACTTCCGACACAATCTACTAGGCCATTTATATATATTGTGAAAAGCTATGGCCCCATAACACTCCCCTGTGGCACGCCAGAAGTTACTTTAACGTCTGTAGACGTCTCTCCATTGAGAACAACAAGCTGTGTTCTGTTTGCTAAAAACTCTTCAAACCAGCCACACAGCTGGTCTGATATTCCGTAGGCTCTTACTTTGTTTATCAGGCGGCAGTACCGAACTTTATCGAACGCCTTCCTGAAGTCAAGGAAAATGGCATCTACCTGGGAACCTGTATCTAATATTTTCTGGGTCTCATGAACAAATAAAGCGAGTTGGGTCTCACACGATCGCTGTTTCCGGAATCCATGTTGATTCCTACAGAGTTGATTCTGGGTTTCCAGAAATGACATGATACGCGAGCAAAAAACATGTTCTAAAATTCTACAACAGATCGATGTCAGAGATATAGGTCTATAGTTTTGTGCATGTGCTCGACGACCCTCCTTGAAAACTGGAACTACCTGTGCTCTTTTCCAATCATTTGGAACCTTTCGTTCCTCTAGAGACTTGCGGTACACGGCTGTTAGAAGACAGTGTAGCACTGCCTCTATCTTTTGATAATGACCTCAATTTGGGGAGGAGAAGAGTCCACGCGTTTCTTTCGGAGTCCCAAACATGTTCTGTCCGAAGCGATTTAGGGGGGTAGCCGAGGTGCAATAGGGAACTTGAATGTACGAGGGACGTTCAATAAGCAATGTAACACTTTTTTCGGCCAGTTTCGGTTGAAGAAAATGCGGAATTTGTTGTGGTACATCGTGGAATATTCCAGCTTCAGCCCCTATAGCTTCATGAAGTTCCGAAATGTAGCCTTCAAAATGACGTCTATACCGGAGGTGTCTTCCAAGCAAAGAGCTGTCATTGAGTTTCTTTTGGCGGGAAACCAGAGCATCGTAGATGTTCATGGGCACTTTTTTTTTTTTGTAAAAAGAAAACTTTATTGATACAACAACATCAACATTATGAAACAATCGAAAGAAGGTATTATGATACAATTATTTATGAAATCAACAAACATTGTGAGATACACATTGACCCACCACCTTATGTAATTAGTGGGTCCAATTATTATACTCGATCAAAAGAAGCAGCTTATTCTAGTTACTAATTGGCACTTGCTATGGACAGGGTTAATCTAACTACTTGACTACTCTTGATTAACCTAAGACTAGCTACTCTGCAGCGTTACATGTGTGCCAGACAGAATACAAACCTACCATGAAAGCGGCCTGCTCACTGAGCTAACCCCAGTGAGCGTGCCCCTGGCACTGGGCTGGCCTACTACTTTTAGAATCGCTGCAGTCCCTATCTATGTTAGTGATGTTAGTATTCTTATTTTACGTTAATCTAGTATAACTACTTCCTATCAAATCTAAGTGCATATGTCAAGTCCGGGAATGGTGCCCCTGATCCGACAGCGCGGCGGATTCCAGTTGTGAGGCAACTGGCCAGCTCCGCGCTCGGCGGAATTGCAGGTGCACCTGAGTCTTCATCGGGTTATATATCCATTAACCTTATTGGTTACTAATGAATTCCCTCAAGATCTTTTGGGATATTGCATTTGCCAAATTGTTGAGGACATCGAAGGTCTCGGCACGTCGCAGTAATGTGTATGTATCTCTAGTTGGTAGCTGATTCCTAAACTCGAGTGCTACAACATCGTCATATAACATGCAGTCATAGACGACATGTTCGGGTGTTCCATCCGGAGCACCACAGTCGCACGCTGGTGTCGCCCGTTTTCCAAATCGACATAAATATGTCGGATATGGCCCGTGACCTGTAAGAAAGTGCAGCAGACCTCTACTTGGCTCAAAATGGCTCATTTGAAGCCTTTCTCTGATGTTCGGTAGTAGCTGGAATACCCTTCTTCCTGTTTCCTCAGTTTCCCATTGCTGTTGCCATAGCTCTTCGCCCCTTCTCTTTATTGCGTACATATCCCCAACTTGTACCCCCATGATTTCCCTGGTCCTATCTATCTTTCCTTTGGAGACTCAGTACCACGCTCCCTGTTCTCTAATTTTTATGTCTAAGGGACATAACCCTATTATTGTCAGTAAGGCCCCCCCAGGTGTTGTTCGATATGCCCCGACTGAACGCAACAGCATATTTCGCTGCACCCTTCTCACGGTCACTGCGGGCACCACCCTCGTGAGCCTGTGTGCCCAAACCCCGCTCGCATATCCTACTAAGGATGTTAGGATGCTGTTATGATAAAGTTTGATCAATTTGGGAGGTATGTGAAATCTTTTATGGCCTATACTGATAAGGTTATTTAAAACTTCTAATGCTCGTTGCGTAATGTTTTCTACGTGAGTGTTATAATTCCATTTTTCATCTATGGTGACTCCTCGGTATCTAGCCTCTCGGCGCCGAAGAACTGGAGTTCCTTCAATTCTAACGGTTGGATTCCTGACGAGACTGCCCTTCATTAATAGATATGTAGATTTGTGTGGTGCAACTTTCATTTTGGCTTCTTGGCACCATTTCTGAAGCACTCTCATAGCTTGTTCTATCTCGGGCTCAAGTTCCTCTCGGCTGCGGCCGCCTACCAGCAGGAGGAGGCCATGGGCACTTGTAGAATTTATACGGATACGTGGCACTGAACTCGCTGGGCGAGACGTCCGCCATCATCGCGACTAGGTCTCGCGAACCTATCCTATCTCCCACATGCTGACCGGCTGCACACAGCTGTGACTCCTGCGATGTTGAAATGTGCGGACACTCTCATTCGAAGTGATCGACGGATCACAACGAAACATCTCATTGCACAACTGGATGTCTCTGTTGGTAATGCTGACACACTGGTCCACCATCTGGGGTACTCAAAGGTGTGTGGAGAGGTTCCTAGCCGCCCAAACAGTAGGCAATATGGAGCAACGAAGTACCATCTGTGTGGAGTTAATTGCGCCTTACGAAGCTGATCGTGATAATTTTTTGTCAAACATCGTCACAAGTGATGAAACATGGATTCATCACTTCTAACCGGAAATAAAGCAGCAATCCATGGAGTGGCGCCACAGCTCCTCTCCTCCGAACATTCAATTCAAAGCACCCTCAGTCCCTTATGCGGAGATGGCAGTAGACCTTTTCAGTTGGCCATCATGCCGGTGTGGACGTGGAGGGGCTCCACCTCTATTGTTTTAAGCAACAGGCAGTTCCGTCTCCGGCAGCAGAGGCAGAGATCGACCACCCGGACTCGACGTCGCCCTTGCCACTGGGGGTGACAGCTCGTCGCTGTGGACTCTGATGCTGGAACTCCTTCTAGTGATTGTGAGATGGGACTTTAACTTTCTACCTCTTGTTAATGTCTAAGAAGACAGTCATTTTCGTTTGGAAGAGAACTTTTCAGAAGATAGTCTCACGCAAAAATTTGCTTATCTTGTTTGCCAAGAACTTTAAGCTGTTAAAGAAGTTATTCCTTTATTTTCAAGAATGACTTTTCTTGTTTTGATCTCCTAACGGGTCACAGAACTTACGATTGTGAACATAAACTGATTGTATCAATAAAATGATTTGTGTGTAATCACCGACTTACTGTGGAAGTGCCCCAGGCCGGGACACTTCACCATACAATCAGTGACCGTGCCGCTACAAAACAATTGCAACTGGTCGATCCCTCTATACATTTATCTATTGTGATCTGTACTACTATCTGTGTGGTTCAAATAAACGTCTGTCGTTGAAAATAAAATAAAAAACTGATATCTGAAATACATCGCTGTGATACTGATAAGGAGGAGAGTGTGTTAATAATTAAATCACTGAAAACTGAGGTCTGTCACGGATATAATGAGGTATCTAGAACGATGCTAGAGCACTGTGCTGGATATATTAGCCCAGTACATAGCCATATTTGTAATTATTCCTGCACGACGAGTTCAAATGGTTCGAAGCACTATGGGACTTAACACCTGAGGTCATCAATCCCCTAGACTTAGAACTACTTAAAAACTAACCTAAGGACATCACACACATCCAAGCCCGAGGCAGGATTCGAACCTGCGACCGTAGCGGTCGCGCGGTTCCAGACTGAAGCGCCTAGAACCGCTCGGCCACACCGGCCAGCTGCACGAAGAGTAAATTATGCACAGTGCTCATCTGTAAAACCGCCTAATAGAGAAAGGGAAAGACATGATGTAAACACCTTTAAAGCCATTTCTATGCAATCAGTGTCAGCAAAAGTTATTGAAAATGCTGTGTATACACACATCAACAAAAGAGTTGCATCAACCCATACGTCATGCAGGTGTGTTGCTATTGTGACTATTCCTGTACCGATCAGTAGGTCGCCCTCTTACGTTGTTTGTAAACAAACACAAAGCCACCGTGAGTTCTACGTACGGGTAGAATGCCGCGCTTGAATGGATTGAAGCATTTCAGTTTAACGTAAAGAACAAGTAGGGACTCATTAAGAGACGTCTGTGGACCAGCACAATGAACATCCATTATGCCACGAAGAATAGTCGCGACCAATGATCGGGTCTTTATCATCCAATAGACGGCAAATCATCGAGTAAAACTGAAGTGATATCAGGTGTTCCCCTGGGAAGCGTCCTGGGACCTCTGCTGTTCCTGATCTATATAAATGACCTGGGTGACAATCTGAGCAGTTTTCTTAGGTTGTTCGCAGATGTAGCTGTAATTTACCGTATAGTAAGGTCATCCGAAGACCAGTATCAGTTGTAAAGCGATTTAGAAACGATTGCTGTATGGTGTGGCAGGTGGCAGTTGACGCTAAATAACGATAAGTGTGAGGTGATCCACATGAGTTCCAAAAGAAATCCGTTGGAATTCGATTACTCGATAAATAGTACAATTCTCAAGGCTGTCAATTCAACTATGTACCTGGGTGTAAAAATTACGAACAACTTCAGTTGGAAAGACCACATAGATAATATTGTGAGGAAGGCGAGCCAAAGGTTGCGTTTCATTGGCAGGACACTTAGAAGATGCAACAAGTCCACTAAAGAGACGGCTTACACTACACTCGTTCGTCCTCTGTTAGAATATTGCTGCGCGGTGTGGGATCCTTACCAGGTGGGATTGACGGAGGACATCGAAAGGGTGCAAAAAAGGGCAGCTCGTTTTGTATTATCACGTAATAGGGGAGAGAGTGTGGCAGATATGATACGCGAGTTGGGATGGAAGTCATTAAAGCAAAGACGTTTTTCGTCGCGGCGAGATCTATTTACGAAATTTCAGTCACCAACTTTCTCTTCCGAATGCGAAAATATTTTGTTGAGTCCAACCTACATAGGTAGGAATGATCATCAAAATAAAATAAGAGAAATCAGAGCTCGAACAGAAAGGTTTAGGTGTTCGTCTTTCCCACGCGCTGTTCGGGAGTGGAATGGTAGGGAGATAGTATGATTGTGATTCGATGAACCCTCTGCCAAGCACTTAAATGTGAATTGCAGAGTAATCATGTAGATGTAGATCATGTAATGCACAGGAGGCTAGTCAACGAGGATAACTGTCTGACTGCCATGGCGCCCAAAACAACAGGCGCCCACGGCACTGTGCATAATTTACTCGTGAGCTCAGCCCCTACAGTGCAGACAACATGGAACTTCGCAACGCCAGTGCTCCACGGCCAGATCAGGAGAGGTCGCCAACAGCACTCTGGCTAGTTCATTGGGCGGCATACACAACGACGGTAGCCTTCATTGGTAAACCGCACCTCTTCATGAATCCGCCATGTCACGTGCCAAAAATACGACCACTTGTATCCGTCTGGAAAACGGCTATTTAGTCTATATCGCGAGCTCTGGAGAGCAGTTTCATCACAGTCGGCTGCCTGAAGATCTCCACTACGCCACTCCGAGGACTGGACCATCGATGCGTGGACAGCACGCCGCATCCTCAACTGGGACTCTAACTCATCAGCGACATGCTCATTGAGTCTTGGAATAATTGTTACTGTTGTACTTCTAGCCGACAAGATAATGTCAGACTGAAAGTTTCTATCCTTGTCGAACAGATATTTCGTTACAGGTAGCTCTCCATACATCTTCAGTGATGTACACCATGGGAGTTGTTAAGTGTTCATTATCCTTTGGATTTTGGTTTAGACTTGAAGTATGAGAATTGTTTTTCCATTCAGACCCAAAGTTATTAAGATATCAAGACTCTGCTCATGGAAGAGCATATGACTACAGGAACGTAATTCACTGTTTTTAACGTAAATCTCTTGAGACTTTAAGATTGTGTTCACTGAAGCATGTGCTACTCTTTCAAATATCACGGAACTTATTTATTCACTTTGTGATTGTGGAAGTAAAAGAAGTTCTGTTATTTACGAACCGTCACTTATTTTGTTTCACTTACTGAAGGACTAGCATCAATTTTGTTTCACTTCTTGAAAAACGATCCTTGTTTTTGTTTCACCGTGGAGAATATTTTTGCGGAAAATATGTTCAATAAACTTTTATTTATTCCCTATACCTGCGCTGTTCACCTGTGTCCGCCAGCGGCGGATTCATTCCACAGGCCATCCACGTTCAACAGGTGGATGGCAAAATCGATCTCCACGACTTTTGAGTCAAAAGAACCGTGTGATGAGCGCTGCAGAACTGAATTAGCGCTCGAAGATGCTACAGGACTCCATGTATCGCATCAAACTGTTAGGAGACGAGTGCACGAAGCAAAATTCAAATATTCAAATGTGTGCGAATTCCTAAGGGACCAAACTGCTTAGGTCATAGGTCCCTAGACTTACACACTACTTAAACCAACTTATGCTAAGAACAACACACACGCCCATGCCCGAGGGAGGACTCGAACCTCCGGCGGGAGGGACCGTGCAGTTCGCGACATGACGCCTCAAACCGCCTTGTCACTCCGCGCGACAAGCAAACTTCGGTTCCCGCCAATTCGTCTACCGTAACACCATGGACTCTGTTACAGATGGGCAAGAAACCATGTAGAATGGACGGTCCACAATTGGTGTCGAGTGTTATTTGCTGATGGAACTCGTATTTGTTTGTACCCTGATAACCGCCGACAACGTGCTTGGAGGCAATCCGGTAAAAGCTAACGCCTCCAACACCGTGTCCCACACGTGCAACAAGAGGGTAGTGGGGTGATGTTCTGGGCATCATATGAGGCCGCCGTGGGTTTCCCGTGGTTGTTGAGGGCAAGCTCACTGCTCTACAGTACGCGGACGAGATTACGCAACGAATAGTGGGGCTGTAGCGCCAACATTTTGGTGAGAATTTCATCTTGATGAACGATAATTGAGTGCTCATCATGCTATTCTCGTCAGCACGTTTCTTAATCATGCTAGCATCACCAGATGGAGTGTCCTACCTGTTCCCAGGACATGAACCCAATCCAGCATGTGTGGGAACGACTGAAACGAGCTGTTTTTGAGCATCTATAACACCCAAGTTCTCTGCACGAGTTACTCAGAATCACCATTGAATGGTGAGATAATTTGAACCATCCATGCCACTACGGATTCAAGCCAACTTCCGAAATTCAAATGGTTCAAATGGCTCTGAGCACTATGGGACTCAACTTCTGAAGTCATCAGTCCCCTAGAACTTAGAACTACTTAAACCTAACTAACCTAAGGACATCACACACACCCATGTCCGAGGCAGGATTCGAACCTGCGACCGCAGCAGTCGCTCGGTTCGAAACTGTAGCGCCTAGAACCGCTCGGCCAGCCAACTCCCGAGCAAGGAGACGTTTCATCACGTATTGACTCTGTTAAGGAGTGCTGTGGAAAAAAAATGGAAAACGGATAATTCTGTCGTTACACGTTTTAATTACTTGTTTTTTTTATTATTTGGTGATCTTTACTCACTGCAAATGGATATACACACATGCCTCAGGGCCAATTTATGTTTTCATACCATGAATTTTGAAATAAAGAGATGATGCAAAACTTATGGTGATGTGTGTAAGGGTAATTGATCATATCAGTTCACATAATTTGCTGTCAAAGGAATGATTTGGTTTTAGATGTGGTAAATGTTGTAAATGCTATATGCTATATTCTCTTTTCTCTGTGAGGCAGTGGACGGTTTAAACAAAAAGTTGCTGACACTGATTGTTTGGATCTCAAAACATTAGTGCCAAACTTTGCTCATTATGAAATATGGGGCGTAGCTCATCACTGTTTTCTCTCATACTTCAAGAGCGGACAACAAAGGTCATTCTCCATAGTGATGTGGACGGCTATGAGGTGGCGTCTGATGGGGGCGTGGTTAAGTAAGATCTGCCTCAGGGAACAGTGCGAGAACCACTATGGTTTCTTATGTGTAAAAAAGATATGCCTTCTAATATGACAGATGAGTCTAAAATACACTCCTGGAAATTGAAATAAGAACACCGTGAATTCATTGTCCCAGTAAGGGGAAACTTTATTGACACATTCCTGGGGTCAGATACATCACATGATCACACTAACAGAACCACAGGCACATAGACGCAGACAACAGAGCATGCACAATGTCGGCACTAGTACAGTGTATATCCACCTTTCGCAGCAATGCAGGCTGCTATTCTCCCATGGAGACGATCGTAGAGATGCTGGATGTAGTCCTGTGGAACGGCTTGCCATGCCATTTCCACCTGGCGCCTCAGTTGGACCAGCGCTCGTGCTGGACGTGCAGACCGCGTGAGACGACGCTTCATCCAGTCCCAAACATGCTCAATGGGGGACTGATCCGGAGATCTTGCTGGCCAGGGTAGTTGACTTACACCTTCTAGAGCACGTTGGGTGGCACGGGATACATGCGGACGTGCATTGTCCTGTTGGAACAGCAAGTTCCCTTGCCGGTCTAGGAATGGTAGAACGATGGGTTCGATGACGGTTTGGATGTACCGTGCACTATTCAGTGTCCCCTCGACGATCACCAGTGGTGTACGGCCAGTGTAGGAGATCGCTCCCCACACCATGATGCCGGGTGTTGCCCCTGTGTGCCTCGGTCGTATGCAGTCCTGATTGTGGCACTCACCTGCACGGCGCCAAACACGCATACGACCATCATTGGCACCAAGGCAGAAGCGACTCTCATCGCTGAAGACGACACGTCTCCATTCGTCCCTCCATTCACGCCTGTCGCGACACCACTGGAGGCGGGCTGCACGATGTTGGGGCGTGAGCGGAAGACGGCCTAACGGTGTGCGGGACCGTAGCCCAGCTTCATGGAGACGGTTGCGAATGGTCCTCGCCGATACCCCAGGAGCAACAGTGTCCCTAATTTGCTGGGAAGTGGCGGTGCGGTCCCCTACGGCACTGCGTAGGATCCTACGGTCTTGGCGTGCATTCGTGCGTCGCTGCGGTCCGGTCCCAGGTCGACGGGCACGTGCACCTTCCGCCGACCACTGGCGACAACATCGATGTACTGTGGAGACCTCACGCCCCACGTGTTGAGCAATTCGGCGGTACGTCCACCCGGCCTCCCGCATGCCCACTATACGCCCTCGCTCAAAGTCCGTCAACTGCACATACGGTTCACGTCCACGCTGTCGCGGCATGCTACCAGTGTTAAAGACTGCGATGGAGCTCCGTATGCCACGGCAAACTGGCTGACACGGACGGCGGCGGTGCACAAATGCTGCGCAGCTAGCGCCATTCGACGGCCAACACCGCGGTTCCTGGTGTGTCCGCTGTGCCGTGCGTGTGATCATTGCTTGTACAGCCC
Organism: Schistocerca americana; assembly: GCF_021461395.2. Taxonomy (NCBI): domain Eukaryota; kingdom Metazoa; phylum Arthropoda; class Insecta; order Orthoptera; family Acrididae; genus Schistocerca; species Schistocerca americana. The sequence goes on along the minus strand of NC_060130.1, from coordinate 208,113,354 downwards.
TCTCGCAGTGTCCGGAGCAAGTATGGTGGGTCTGACACACCGGTGTCAATGTGTTCTTTTTTCCATTTCCAGGAGTGTATTTCCGTTTGCTGATGGCGTTAGGTTGGTAGTGAAGGGTACTGAGTGAAACTTCGACAGTGCGTCAAACATTTCAGTTCAAGACATCAGTTCACAGGTTATAGAAAATAAATTTACGCTAAATCGCAATATAAGTTTTCACAGTTTCTAACACACAATTCAGCTGACACTGATATTCTGATTACACAGAATGGGCATACGATTGGTGATCTTGTACAGAACGAATTCCTATGTGTTCAGATGCTAGGTAAGCTCTCATGGAAAGTTCATGCCGGCCGGAGTGGCCCATAATGCTGAGAGCCATTTGAAAGTTCATGTTCAGGATCTTGTCCAAAAACCTGTATGCTGCTGTATTTACCATCGAAACAATATCTGCAGGAAGAGATAGTACAACACGGAGATTAGTCTACTTTACTCATTTTTGTTCGCTTATGACATGCGGCGTTATATTCTGGAGTAATTCTTTCCATCCACATAGATAGTTTTGGCTCAGAAGCGTGAAGTACAAGTAATACGTGGTGTAAGTCCATGAACGTCTTGTCGGCCCGTGTTCAAACGCCTGGGAATTCTGACACTGGCCTCTCAGTATATATTTTCTTTAACGCCGTTTGTAATTAACAATACGAGATTTGTAAGAAAAGTAGCGAGACTGAATTTTTTACTACCAAAGTTTTTATATATATATTTTTTTTTTCAGACAACAATATTGTCCCCATCAAAGTAGATCCCTGCGGCAGCTGTGCTCTGGTAGAGTCACTTTTCCCAATCTTGGCAGCAACGCTGAATGTCTTCAACTGGTGGGGCCTTTCACATGGTCACGCTCCTTTGAATTTCTCCAGAGTCACAAAATGACGACCTTTTAAGATATTTTTTAATTTCGGGAAAAGGAAAAAATCGCAAGGACTCATATAAGTTGAATAGGGGAGTGTGCAACAATAGGAGCGCCTTTTGAGGCCAAAATTCAGTGTTGGAAGCGGCGGTCTGACATGGGGTGCCATCACGATGCAGCATCCATTTGTCTGCAACTCGCCGGCCGCGGTGGTCTAGCGGTTCTAGGCGCGCAGTCCGGAACCGCGCGACTGCTACGGTCGCAGGTTCGAATCCTGCCTGGGGCATGGATGTGTGTGATGTCCTTAGGTTAGTTAGGCTTAAGTAGTTCTAAGTTCTAGGGGACTGATGACCACAGATGTTAAGTCCCATAGTGCTCAGAGCCATTTGAACCATTTTTTTTTGTCTGCAACATCCGATATTCCTCGATTCACCCTTTTCATAAGCGTTTCAAGGACATCTTTGTAAAACACTTGGTTGATAGTTTGTCCTGGAGGTCTGATCTCACAAGAGCACGCACACGTTCGACGTTTTCGTCGGTTTTTGAAGTTGAAGGTCTCCCTGAGCAAGATTCATCTTCAACTTGTTCTCAGCCCAAAAATGATTTGTGCCAGCGAAAACCTGGTACTCTTGGAAAGGAATGTTCCTCATAGGCCTGTTTCAACTTTTCAAAGGTCACACTCGCGGATTCATCAAGCTTACATAAAACCTGATGCTCTCACGTTGCTCTGAATTCCGCTTTTCCATTTTCGTAACGCACATCAAAAACAAAACTTCACCGATGGCGCTCTCAAAAATCATGTCATGTATGTAAGGAGTTAAAAGTTAGAGAGAGCATCTGGAAGGGATGAACACACCGGTCTACACAAATAGAACAATACAGCATTGCCAGATCGCTCCCACTGTTGCCAGTCTCACTACTTTTCTCACACACCTCGTATGAGGTCACTCCCCAGAATAAGCAGTTTTCACTCACCTTATACCCTGACGGAAAAAAATCGCAACCCCAAAAAGTCATTAATGTAGAGTAATGAAATCTCGGGAATAAGTTTCCTTAGATAACGTGTTTAAGTGATTAATATTCCAAGATAATATGTTAATGTACGCGCGAGATAAGTCATTCAAAATGTGAAAGGTACGTTAATTACCAGTGTAACCGCAGGAGTGTTGAATGCACAGGCCCAGATTTAGGGGGTGGGGGCAAACCGGGGTATCTGCCACGGGCGGCAATTTCAGGGGGTGCGAAATTCATATTCTTGAAGAAAAAAAATCTTGTTTCACTAAGCGCCTAGTATCCAGCGCACCTTGGCCTATCGGTTATTCATATGATTTTGAAACGCATCCCTGTTGGTTTTTGAACATCTTTGAACACATTCTAAGTTTATTTCTGAACGAATCATAAGTTGATTTTTGAATGTGTGCATAGTGTAAGCCTACGCGATGTCTCTACCAGGGGAATACCCTTCGTATCTAGAAATAAGAAACTTTCCTGCAGACAAAAGGGGACGGGGCTACACGAGCTGAGCCAAATTCACCTGAACCGGTGAAAAATTCCTTTTCTTGCGCTTAGTAACGATGGTTGTAAAATGCTAAAAATGGTGGTAAACGCCAATTTTAAAGCCAGAGGTTGTCACTAATGTTAATGTCTTCTGTTAAATATCAAAAAAAAAAAAAATGGTTCAAATGGCTCTGAGCACTATGGGACTTAGCGTCTGAGGTCATCAGTCCCCTAGAACTTAGAACTACTTAAACCTAACTAACCTAAGGACATCACACACACCCATGCCCCAGGCAGGATTCGAACCTGCGACCGTAGCAGTCGCGCGGTTCCAGACTGCAGCGCCTTGACCCGATCAGCCACCCCGGCCGGCGAATCGGTGAATGACAATCGCTGTTTGTTTATGTTGTTAATTAGGTGTGCGAATGGTTAGTATTGTTACAGTTGTTGCGAAGTCCATAGATTTGGACCACCGGAGTGGAAATAAACGACTAACGGGAATAGCAAGCAAGAAAGATTACATATTGATCTTCTCAGTGTATCCAAGAAAATGAAATTTTGACGGAAAGTTTTTGCGACACCGCCACACTACTGAGGGTCAGTTGTGGAATCCACGGTTAACAGCCGCTTAATTACTATTCTCGGAATACCCCGGAAAACGCGTTGTCAGAAAACGTAATAACGCCTAACTGGAGAATAAACGAGTGATAACTAAACCAGTGATTCTGGCAGGGTTAATTAAAATGCAGATGCACAGTCACGTCCGCAAAAACTTCTCTTTTTGTGGGAGATTATTGGTTTAGGTCTGTTTTAGACCATATTCAGACCTACCAGCATGATGGTAGACAGTGGCGGTTCTCCAAGAGAAGAGAAGTTTTCTCAAAAGTTAGTTAAGTTAAGCGGAGAATAAGTTTTGACAATGGCACGAATAGAATTAGTGATGACAAGATTGTTTGTTGGAACAAGGAAGAAGAAGAAACGAGGACGTCACACAAATTATATGGAGTAATATGACGCTTCCAAATTTATATAAAAATTTCGTACTACTATTTTTCGAACTCATGCTTGAGAAACTGGCACGTAGGAATGAAAAGTGAAACTATTTCCTAACATAAAACTTTTTACTTGTAGTAGGCCTAATAGGCATTTGACATTGGTACTTCGTGAATTATATTCTGTCGTGTTGCCTGTGTAAATGAGATAGATAAAAATGACCATTTGTGCCAAACCGGTCTCGCTTATTTTGCGTGCATTACACCTGCTGCAATATTAGAAAGGCCTATTTCGTTTTATCTAGTAGACAGTGACAAAATAGGCGTAATCAAATCGAGAAATCACACCAGTCTTGGGTGCTATTCGTATTAAGAGCTTTTTCAATAATAGATAACGACATTTTGGTTTTTTATGTACCAATTGTTTGACGAACTTTGAGGAGGTAATAGATTCTTTCGCATAATGGAAAGCACGCCATGTAAAGTTGTAGCAAGTTTACATCTACATCTTCATCTACATGGATACTCTGCAAATCACATTCAAGTGCCTGGCAGAGGGTTCATCGAACCTCTTCACAATTCTCTACTATTCCAAACTCGTACAGCGCGCGGAAAGAATGAACACCTTTATCTTTCCGTACGAGCTCTGATCTCCCTTGTTTTATCGTGGTGATCGTTCCTTCCTATGTAGGTCGTGTCAACAAAATATTTTCTCATTCGGAGGAGAAAGTTGGTGACTGGAATTTCGTGAGAAGATTCCGTCGCAACGATAAACGCCTTTCTTTTAATAGTTTCCAGCTCAAATCCTGTATCATTTCTGTGACACTCTCTCCCATATTTCGCGATAATACAAAACGTGCTGCCTTTCTTTGAACTTTTTCGATATACTCCGTCAGTCCTATCTGGTAAGAATCCCACACCGCGCAGCAGTATTCTAAAAGAGGACGGACAAGCGTAGTGTAGGCACTCTCCTTAGTAGGTCTGTTACATTTTCTAAGTGTCCTGCTAATAAAACGCAGTCTTTGGTTAGCCTTCCCCACAACATTTTCTATGTGTTCCTTCCAATTTAAGTTGTTCGTAATTTTAATACCTAAATATTTAGTTGAATTTACGGCTTTTAGAGTAAACTTATTTATCGTGTAACCGAAGTTTAACGAGTTCCTTTTAGCACTCATGTGGATGAACTCACACTTTTCGTTATTTAGGGTAACTGCCACTTTTCGCACCATTCCGATATTTCTTCTAAATTGTTTTGATCTTCTGATGACTTTATTAGTCGATAAACGACAGCGTCATCTGCAAACAACCGAAGACGGCTGCTCATATTGTCTCCCAAATCGTTTATATAGATAAGGAACAGAAAAGGGCCTATAACACTACCTTGGAGAACGCCATAAATCACTTCTGTTTTATTGGGTTCAAACGGCTCTGAGCACTATGCGACTTAACTTCAGAGGTCATTAGTCGCTTAGAACTTAGAACTAATTAAACCTAACTAACCTAAGGACATCACACACATCCATGCCCGAGGCAGGATTCGAACCTGCGACCGTAGCGGTCGCTCGGTTCCAGACTGTAGCGCCTAGAACCACACGGCCACTGCGGCCGGCTCTGTTTTATTCGATGACTTTCCGTCAATTACTACGAACTGTCACCTCTCTGACAGGAAATCACAAATCCAGTCACATAATTGAGACGATATTCCATAAGCACGCAATTTCATTGCGAGCCGCTTGTGTGGTACAGTGTCAAAAGCCTTCCGGAAATCCAGAAATACGAAATCGATCTGAAATTCCGTGTCAATAGCACTGAACACTTCATGTGAATAAAGATCTAGTTGTGTTTCACAGGAACGATGTTTTATAAACCCATGATGACTGTGTGTCAATAGACTGTTTTCTTCGAGGTAATTCAAAATGTTCGAACACAATATATGTTCTAAAATCCTGCTGCACATCGACGTTAACGATATGGGCCTGTAATTTAGTGGATTACTCCTACTACTTTTCTTGAATATTGGTGTGACCTGTGCAACTTTCCAGTCTTTGGGTACGGATCTTACGTCGAGTGAACGGTTGTATATGATTGATTAGTATGGAGCTAATGCATCAGCATACTCCGAAAGGAACCTAATTGGTATACAGTCTGGACCAGAAGACTTGCTTTTATTAAGTGATTTAAGTTGCTTCACTACTCCGAGAATATTTACTTCTGCGTTACTCATGTTAGCAGCTGTTCTCGATTCGAATTCTGGAATATTTCCTTCGTCTTCTTTTGTAAAGGCATTTCGGAAGGCTGTGTTTAGTAACTCTGCTTTGGCAGCACTGTCTTCGATAGTATCTCCATTGCTATTGCCCAGAGAAGGCATTGATTGTTTCTTGCCGCTAACATACTTCACATACGACTAGAATCTCTTTGGATTTTCTGCCAAGTTTCGAGACGAAGTTTCGTTGTGGAAGATTAGAGAGAAAAAAAATGCTGGGACCTAAGAATTGAAGAAATGTGTACTGTCTTCCTTGTCTCTTGTCTTTACTGGTTTTATGTTCCCATATTTAATTTTATGTCACACAAAAGAGAAAGTTATTAGCTGACAGGCAATAAAGAGCGCATATTTTCTGAAGATTTATTATTCTCTCGGTTACAAATAATCCCTCACAGTATTGACTGTGAATTGTTTTTAAGTGGGATTGGATGTCAAACCGGACGACTGGGAGTGGCAGAGGCACCACAGGACATTTTAATTTCCACTGTCCTGAATTTAGGGTTGATGAGTTCCATTACAAAATATACACGTTTGAATTCCACAGGGCCGAGCGGTTCTAGGCGCTTCAGTGCGCAACTGCGCGACTGCTACGGTCGCAGGTTCGAATCCTGCCTCGGGCATGGATGAATGTGATGTCCTTAGGTTAGTTAGGTTTAAGTAGTTCTAAGTTCTAGGGGCTGATGAAGTCAGGTGTTAAGACCCATAGTGCTCAGAGCCATTTGAACCATATGAATTTCACAGTGACGTGCGACAGAAGAATGCTGCGTGAAGAGACGTCGCATTGCATTTTGGCACACTTAAGACCAAATAGCAACTCTTACATTTTCTCGAACATATGTATATCACACTCTTCAGAAAGACGTGCGCTATAAAATGAACATATACAGGGTGCGTCAAAAAAGGTATACACACTTTGAACTGTCATAGACAATTTATTTCCAGTTCTACAAGGTTAAATACACTCCTGGAAATGGAAAAAAGAACACATTGACACCGGTGTGTCAGACCCACCATACTTGCTCCGGACACTGCGAGAGGGCTGTACAAGCAATGATCACACGCACGGCACAGCGGACACACCAGGAACCGCGGTGTTGGCCGTCGAATGGCGCTAGCTGCGCAGCATTTGTGCACCGCCGCCGTCAGTGTCAGCCAGTTTGCCGTGGCATACGGAGCTCCATCGCAGTCTTTAACACTGGTAGCATGCCGCGACAGCGTGGACGTGAACCGTATGTGCAGTTGACGGACTTTGAGCGAGGGCGTATAGTGGGCATGCGGGAGGCCGGGTGGACGTACCGCCGAATTGCTCAACACGTGGGGCGTGAGGTCTCCACAGTACATCGATGTTGTCGCCAGTGGTCGGCGGAAGGTGCACGTGCCCGTCGACCTGGGACCGGACCGCAGCGACGCACGGATGCACGCCAGGACCGTAGGATCCTACGCAGTGCCGTAGGGTACCGCACCGCCACTTCCCAGCAAGTTAGGGACACTGTCGCTCCTGGGGTATCGGCGAGGACCATTCGCAACCGTCTCCATGAAGCTGGGCTATGGTCCCGCACACCGTTAGACCGTCATCCGCTCACGCCCCAACATCGTGCAGCCCGCCTCCAGTGGTGTCGTGACAGGCGTGAATGGAGGGACGAATGGAGACGTGTCGTCTTCAGCGATGAGAGTCGCTTCTGCCTTGGTGCCAAAGATGGTCGTATGCGTGTTTGGCGCCGTGCAGGTGAGCGCCACAATCAGGACTGCATACGACCGAGGCACACAGGGCCAACACCCGGCATCATGGTGTGGGGAGCGATCTCCTACACTGGCCGAACACCACTGGTGATCGTCGAGGGGACACTGAATAGTGCACGGTACATCCAAACCGTCATCGAACCCATCGTTCTACCATTCCTAGACCGGCAAGGGAGCCGGCCGAAGTGGCCGTGCGGTTAAAGGCGCTGCAGTCTGGAACCGCAAGACCGCTACGGTCGCAGGTTCGAATCCTGCCTCGGGCATGGATGTTTGTGATGTCCTTAGGTTAGTTAGGTTTAACTAGTTCTAAGTTCTAGGGGACTAATGACCTCAGCAGTTGAGTCCCATAGTGCTCAGAGCCATTTGAACCATTTTGAACCGGCAAGGGAACTTGCTGTTCCAACAGGACAATGCACGTCCGCATGTATCCCGTGCCACTCAACGTGCTCTAGAAGGTGTAAGTCAACTACCCTGGCCAGTAAGATCTCCGGATCTGTCCCCCATTGAGCATGTTTGGGACTGGATGAAGCGTCGTCTCACGCGGTCTGCACGTCCAGCACGAACGCTGATCCAACTGAGGCGCCAGGTGGAAATGGCATGGCAAGCCGTTCCACAGGACTACATCCAGCATCTCTACGATCGTCTCCATGGGAGAATAGCAGCCTGCATTGCTGCGAAAGGTGGATATACATTGTACTAGTGCCGACATTGTGCATGCTCTGTTGCCTGTGTCTATGTGCCTGTGGTTCTGTCAGTGTGATCATGTGATGTATCTGACCCCAGGAATGTGTCAATAAAGTTTCCCCTTCCTGGGACAATGAATTCACGGTGTTCTTATTTCAATTTCCAGGAGTGTATCTGTGAGAAAGTAATGTTATATTTCTTCAACAGGTGGCAGCAGTGGCAAGGAAGTAACTGCAACATGGCGGACGTGCCTTTGAGCTTTGAAGCGCGGAAGCAGATAATTAAGTGGTACTGGAAGTTTTAGAATGCAGCTGCGGTTCGAAGACATTGGAGGAGTGAGTATGGTACAGAACCCCCTTCAAGGTTAACAATTACACGTCTACGATGGGCCTTTCCGCTTTGAAGGTACTGTTACTGGAGAAACGTACCTAACAATTCTTGCTGACTCCATATTCCCTGCTATTCGTGAATTATACGGTAATGATGAGTTTTATTTCCAACAAGATGGCGCCCCGCCGCATTATCATAGGGACGTACGAGCATAGCTGGATCATAATATGCCAGGCCAGTGGATAGGACGCAGGGGACCAATCGAGTTTCCTGCTCGCTCTCCAGACCTCACACCGCTGGATTTCTTCTTATGGCGCACAGTAAAAGATGAGGTGTACAAACGTAAACCACGTAACCTGGACACACTTTGGAATGAGATTCAGGCGGTGTGCGGAGAAATCTCGTTGGACACTTTTGTACGATGTATGGAATCAGTGGTGACTCGTACTCAGAAATGTATTGATGCTGAAGGCCACCAGTTTGAACATTAATCACATTTGCAAAGTACATTTATTTTTCCAATTGGATTTTGAGCTTTCCATTTCCAGAAATTTAACATTGTAGAACGGGAAATAAATTTTCTATGACACTTCAAAGTGTGTATACATTTTTTTGACGCACCCTGTAAATATTTTTTTAAATTTTTCACGTCCTATCTCAAACGATGGAAGGGGGGGGGGGCACCCCTATCAAATTTTTGCCGTTCTGGAAATATCGTAGATCCGGGGCTGTGAATGCATTGTGTTGTAGAGATGCTGGATGGCAGTTTGTGGGATGGAGTTCTATGCCTGTGGCACTTGGTCTGTCAATAGAGGGACGGTTAACGCTGGTTGTGAATGACTCTCGAACTGTCGTCCGATGATGTTCTATATGTGATCGATTGGAGACAGATCTGGTACAGCTGTATGTGAGCGTGCGTTATCCTGTTGGAAGGCGCCCCTAGAATGCTGTTCATTAATGGCAGCACTACAGGTCGACTTACCAGACTGATATACAGTTTTGCAGTCAGAGTGCGTGAGATAACAACGAGAATGTACCTTCTGTCATACGCATTTGGCACCTCAGACCGTAACTCGAGTTGAAGGTTCAGCATGTCTAGCACGTAGACAGGTTGGTTCCAGATCCTCAACTGACCTCCTTCTAATCGACACACGATTATCACTGCACCGAGGCAGAACCTGCTTTCATCAGAGGACACAACAGACCTCCACCCTGCCTTCAAATGAGCTTTTGCTTTACTCCACTCAAGTCGCAAACGGAGGTGGTTTGGGGTCGGTGGAATACACGCTACCGGGCCTCTGTCTGTGGAGCTGTCCTTGAAGTAACCAATTTGTAACAGTTCGTTGTGTCACTGTGGTGCGAACTGCTGTTCAAATTACTACTGCAGATTCAGTATGTAGCGCCAGAGACATGCGCGCAATAAGATAGTGTTCCCTCTCAGTAGTGTCAACGTAGCCGCCGGAAATCCGGTCTTCTTGCCAACGTGACCACCGGTGCCATCAGTCATGTACAGTGGCTACATTTCTGCCAAATCTTTTGTCAGTATCGCAGAAGGAACATCAAGCTTCTCGTAGCCCTATTATTTATGTCGTTGAAACTCAGTGAGGTGTTGATTCTGGCGTCTTTGTCGCCTTAAGCGAATTCTTGACTAACGTCAACCCAAAACGTCTAATCTCAAAGGTAACTGTGTTTGAAGCAAACTTGATTCGCATCCTCATAGTAGCGCTACTAGCGCCACTCTTATGTGTCTGTCACGAAATCTGGTGATAAGCAGGCGCACTGGAATGGAGGGCGGGGGGGGGGGGGGGAGGGGAAGGTTTGTAGTTTCAGAGCTTCAATGTTTGGCGCTTTATGGAGTCCCTTAGTGTCCATGCCTGGAAAGAAATGTGTGCTCGGTATATCTGCCGGTGGGTCCTCATTCGACATGTAGAGGAGGCGCTGCCTGGGGCTTTGGGAGTGTAGGGTGCAGTCATCTGCAAGTTGTGGCACCAATGATGCCTGTCGCTTGGGTTGTGAGGTAATCCTCATTTCGTACAGGTGGCTGGTGGCAATGAATTATAATCTACAGTATCGTACCCAGAACTGACTGGGGTCATTTGCTTTGGAGCCGAGAGGAGGATCTCAAACAAAGACTTCGTCGATTCTGTGACAGTTGGCTGCATACCTCTAGAGCTGTGTGGTTATGGGGTCGAGAGTTGGAGGCGTCCCCTTGGCAGGTCAGCAGTGGACTACACAGAGGATGTGGCTACCCAGGTAGCGGAGTACTTGTGGAGTGGATATGCCCGGCAGTCGATAAGTAGAGAGCAAAATAAAATCACATAGAAGGTAAAGATACTTGGAATGTCAAACTTTTGACAATAAATTGCCGAAGCATTCGGAACAAAGTCCGTGAATTCACGGGCCTGCAAGAAAGTTGACGCGCACAAAATTATAGTCGGAGCCGACAGCTTAATGAAACCCGAAGCGGAAAACTCCGAAATATTTATAGAGCATGGGATATGTATCGAAAAGAGAGATTATGAGGGGAACTGTTTATTACAGATGGCAAAAATGTTAAATATGCTGATGTCGAAATTGATTCTGACTCCGAAGTCATTTGGACGCTAGTAACTGACCTATGTGAACTCGAGTTAATCATTAGGCATTTCTATCGACACCCCGATCCCACTGTATTAGTTGTAAAACCATTCAAAGTAAGTTTGCGCTCACTAGCAAGATAATGCAATGATAATGCACTGATAATGCAATATTAATTAGAGGCGACTTTAACGGACCTATTATACACACATCAAAAATAGTTTTGCATCACATCGGTTCCGAGAGTTCCAGAACCTGTTCAGAAAATTGGAGTAGAGATCAACATAAACATCATTTCCACCCTATTTATTGCTCATGAAAACCACACATTCCATGTTCTACCACCATACAGCGAGACCTTCAGGTGGCAAAGACTGTTGTACACACCGGTACCTGTAATACCCAGTAGCACGTCTTCTTGCATTGCACTATCGGCCGAAGGATGGCATTCACATATTGTACAGCCGCTACAGCGCCTTCCATGACCAACAGCGGCGTACGTCGGCCCAAATAATGCCACCCCAAAACAGTGGGGAACGTCCACCTTGCTGCACTCGCTGGTCAGTGTGTCTAAGGTGTTCAGCCTGACCGGGTTGCCTCCAAACACGTCTCCGACGATTGCTTGGTAGAAGGCATATGCGACACTCATGGGGAAGAGAACGTGATGCCAATCCTGAGGGGTTTATTCCGCACGTTGTTGGGCTCATTTGTACAGCACTGCATGGTGTCGTGGTTGCAAAGATGGACCCCGCCATGGACGTCGGGAGTGAAGTTGCGCATCATGCAGCCTGTTGCGCACAGTTTGAATGGTAACACGACGTCCTGTGACTTCACGAAAAGCATTATTCAACATGGTGGCGTTGCTGTTAGGGTTCCTCCGAACCATAATCCGTAGGTATCGGTCATCCACTGCAGCAGTAGCCCTCGGGCGCCCTGAGCGAGGCATGTTATCGACAGTTCCTGTCTCTCTGTATCTCCTCCATGTCCGAACTACATCGCTTTGGTTCACTCCGAGACGCCTGGACACTCCCCTTGTTGAGAGCCCTTCCTGGCACAAAGTAACAATGCGGTCGCGATCGAACCGCGGTATTGATCGTCTAGGCATGGTTGAACTACAGACGACACGAGCCGTGTACCTCCTTCCTGGTGGAATGACTGGAACTGATCGGCTGTCTGACCCCTCCATCTAATAGGGGCTGCTCTTGCATGGTTGTTTACATATTTGGTCGGGTTTAGTGACATCTCTGAGCAATCAAATGGACTGTGCATGTGATACAATATCCACAGTCAACGTATATCTTCAGGATTTATGGGAACCTGGGTGATGCAAAACTTTTCTTGATGAGTGTAGATTGGGACGTCTATGAATTCATTGGAGATGGTGCAGATAGACCGTCTTGTAAAGTAATTCTAAACACGTTTCACAAAAATTGTCTTGAGTAGCTAGTTCGACAACACACACGCAGTGGAAATACACTGACTGAGTTGAGCGACATAAACGAAAGTTGGTAGGCACGTTTCTACATCTGAAAGATTAAGTCTATTCAGATTTCGAGCCAGTCACATAAGAATGGCACTAGTAGCGCCACTATGAGGATGCAAATCAGGTTTTCTTTTAACGCACGCTATTACGGTCGTAAGCGTTAGTTACCTTCGAGATTAGACGTGGTGACTTGATATTAGTCAAGAATGTCTTTACGGCGACAAAGACGCCTTTATCAACACCTCTCTGACTTTCAACAAGGTCGTGTAATAAGGTTACTACACTCATGCTCATAAATTAAGCATAATTGCAGAATGTGATGCCACACAACGTGGCACTACACAAAACTGGCGCTAATAGCATAGGCACATAGGGAACACACACGACACAGATCTGTAAGTCCACGGTGTTGGTGATAAGTTGAGAAAACCGTCTCGAAACACATGTGTTACAAAACGCCACTGTTTCTTGCGCATGTACCCCGACATCAATATGGGATATGATCACCAAGCACACGTACACAGGCCGCACAGCGGGTTGGCATACTCTTGCTCAGGTGATCGAGCAGCTGCTGGGGTATAGCCTCTCATTCTTGCACCAGTGCCTGTCGGAGCACCTGAAGTGTCCTAGGGGTTTGAAGACGTGCAGCGATATGTCGACCAAGAGCATCCCAGACGTGTTCGATGGGGTCTGCGTCTGGAGAACAGGCAGGCCACTCCATTCGCCTGATATCTTCTGTTTCAAGGTACTCTTCCACGATGACAGATCGGTGGGGCCGTGCATTATCATCTATCAGGAGGAAGGTGGGATCCACTGCACCCCTTAAAGGGCGGATATACTGGTGCAAAATGACGTCCTGATACACCTGACCCGTTACAGTTCCTCTGTCAAAGACATGCAGGGGTGTACGTGCACCACTCATAATCCTACCCCACTCCATCAAACCACGACCTCCATATGGGTCCCTTTGAAGGACATTGAGGGGTTGGTATCTGGTTCCTGGTTCACACCAGATGACAACCCGGCAGGAATCACTGTTCAGACTATAACTGGACTCGTCCGTGAACATAACCTGGGACCACTGTTCCAATGACCACGTACTGTGTTCTTGACACCAGGCTTCACCGGCTCTCCTGTGACGAGGCATCAGGGGAATGCACCTTGCAGGTCTCCAGGCGAATAAACCATGTCTGTTCAGTCGTCTATAGACTGTGTGTCTGGAGGCAACTGTTCCAGTGGCTCCGGTAAGGTCCCGAGCAAGGCTACCTGCAGTACTCTGTGGCCGTCTGCGGGCACTGATGGTGAGATATCGGTCTTCCTGTGGTGTTGTACACTGCGGACGTCCCGTACTGTAGCACCTGGACACGTTTCCTGTCTGCTGGAATGGTTGCAATAATCTTGAGATCACACTTTGTGGCACACGGAGTGCCCGTGCTACGACCTGCTGTGTTTGACCATCCTGCAGTTGCCCTAGTATTCTACCCCTCATAACGTCATCAATATGTGTTCTTTGAGCCATTTTCAACATACAGTCACCATTAGCACGTCTGAAAACGTCTGCACACTTGCTCGCTGCGCCGTACTCTGACATGCAGCGACACACCTCTGCGTATGTGGACTGCTGTCAGCACCACCGTGCGACGACCGCAGGTCAAATGCACTGCATGATCATACCCCGAGGTGATTTATACCCACAAACCGCCCACCAAAGCGTTGTTTCACCAAGGAACAGCATTATCCTTAATTTATGAGCATGAGTGTAGAAGCTGGATGTTCCTTTTACGGTACTGTAGAAAGACGTGGCAGAAATGTAGCTACTGTACATGATCGCTGCAGGAGTGGTCACGAGAATATATGGTCGCAAGAAGCCCGAGCTCCGGAAGGCCGTGTGACACTACCGAGAGGGATGACCATCGTGTCCGACGCATGGCTCTCGAGTGTCGTACTGCATCTGCAGCAGCAGTCTGAACAGAAGTTGGCACCACAATGACACAAATAACTGTTACAACTCGGTAACATCAAGGACAGTTTGAAGACAGACGCCCAGAAGCGTACATTCCACTGACCGCGGACCACCGCCAATTGCGACTTCAGTGATGTCAAGCGAGAGCTCATTGGAGGGCAGGGTAGAGATCTGTTGTTTTCCGATTAAAGCTGGTTCTGCCTCGGTGGCAGGGATGGCCGCGTCTTGGTCAGAATTAGGTCAGTTGAGGGCGTGCTGCCAGCCTGTCTGCGTGCTAGCCACGCTCGACGTTCATCTGGAGTTCTGTTGTGGGCTGCAAATTCATATGACAGCAGGCGCTCTCTCACGGTTGCAGATCTTGGGGAGAGACAAATTAGTAAGTTGACTTATTTAGTATACTTTTATTCAATAATATCATTTGGAATAACGTTCTAGGGTAACTTATCTTTAACAGAAGACAAATGAGATTCATTACTCCACATTTTTGATAACTTACCCAGTGATGTAAAATGTGTGACAGACACCAAAGTAAAAATTGATAACAAAATGAGAAAGTTTCCCCCCGTGGAAGACTTTCAATTACTGCAAT
Source organism: Schistocerca americana (assembly GCF_021461395.2). Classification (NCBI taxonomy): domain Eukaryota; kingdom Metazoa; phylum Arthropoda; class Insecta; order Orthoptera; family Acrididae; genus Schistocerca; species Schistocerca americana. Next base: position 208,098,329 of record NC_060130.1, on the reverse strand, counting down.
GTGTTGAAGGAGGTGGGTAGGAATTATTAACTCACTACTGCATATATTTGTCCATTCTTCACAAAAAAAAAAAAAAAACTTGGAAATGTTTAGAATGTAAAAGTAGGTACAAATTAACATGTGATGTGATCGTGAAATGACTCATGACTCGGCCCATATCACTACTATCTATGGTGAAAAGTAAATAATGGCCGGCCGAGGTGGCCGAGCGGTTCTACGCGATACAGTCTAAAACCGCGTGACCGCAACGGTCGCAGGTTCGAATCCTGCCTCGGGCATGGATGTGTGTGATGTCCTTAGGTTAGTTAGGTTTAAGTAGTTCTAAGTCCTAGGGGACTGATGACCTTAGAAGTTAAGTCCCATAGTGCTCAGACCCATTTGAACCATTTTGAAAAATGATCCCTGGAACATGTAACTAAGTAAGTAATCACTGAAACTTTACCTACAGCAACTCGTACCTTTGGTAATTGGGTTATGCACTGCTCTGTTCAAAAAAAAGAATAGCTCTATTGCAGTTACGAATAAATTACGATGGAACGATCGCACAGATAACGTTGTTGGTAAAGCAAACCAAAGGCAACGATTTATGGGCAGAACACTGAGAAAGTGCAACAGGTCTACTAAAGATAGTGCCCCTACTACGCTTATACATCCTCTTCTGGAGTATTGCTGCGCGGTGTGGGATCCGCATCATATACGATCGACAGAGGACATCGAAAAAGTTCAAAGAAGGGCAGTCGTATTGTACCATCGCGAAATAGCTGAGAGAGCGCCAAGGATATGATAGTGAATTGGGGTGGCAATCATGAAAACAAAGGCGTTTTTCGTTGCAGCAGGATCTTATCTCGAAATTTCAGTCACCCACTTTCTCCTCAGGCTACCTAGGGATGGATGATCACCATAATAAAATGAGGCAAATCAGAGCTCGCACAAAAATATATGTGTTCATTTTTCCTGTGCGATGTTCGAAAATGGAACGGTAGAGAAACAGATAGCTTGAATGTGGACCGATGAACTTATTGCCCGGCACTTAATTGTGAATTGCACAGTAAAAATATACATTTTTCATATTAGGTGCATTGTGCTGCCACCTACTGCCAGGTACTATATATAAGCGACTTCAGTAGTCATTAGGTATCGGTATGGGGCGCCTCGCGAAACTCACGGACTTTGAACGTGGTCAGGTGATTAGGCGTCACTCGTGTCATACGTCTGTACACGAGATTTCCACACTCCTAAACATTCTTAAGTCCACTGTTTCCGATGTGATAGTGAAGTGGAAACGTGAAGGGACACGTACAGAACAAAAGCGTACAGGTCGACCTCGTCTGTTGCCTGACAGAGAACGCCGACAGTTGAAGAGGGTCGTAATGTGTAAAAGGGAGACATCTATCCAGATCATCACACAGGAATTCCAAACTGCACTAGGATCCACAGCAAGTGGGTCAACACAATATTGAATTCCAGCATTACCGATGGAGGGCGCCACGAACGTGTAACTCATTTTCAGCCAGATGTCCGGATACTTTTGTCACATAGTGTGGATGTCGTAGGTTCAAACCGCACATGTTTACTTTCATGCCCAGTAGCTAACTTGCTGCAAATAATAAACTCTAGCTGTGATCCTGCAGTTAAATAGGTCAAGACTCGCGCAAACTATGTCCAGTTCGTTGTCACAATATACGAAATATTCTCCAGCTCACAGTAATTCAGATTTCAGCATAACTATATACACGTTAACACACGAAAGGTAACGAGCAGAAACTCATACTTTGTCTATTCTCAAATCCGTAAAGCAATCAGAAAGAGCTGAATTTCTGTACTGGAGCACATTCAAAAATGGTTCAAATGGCTCTAAGCACTATGGGACTTAACATCTCTGGTCATCAGTCCCCTAGACTTAGATACTCTTAAAACGAATTGAACTAAGGACTTCACACACATCCACGCCCGAGGCAGGATTCGAACCTGCGACCGTAGCAGCAGCGCGGAGAGCACATTCAGACGACGTGAAAACTAGTCCCATCAAAAACCAGCGTATTGTAGCGACTGTACACCACACAGAATCTATGGCCAAGATAACCAAAAAACATACATTACCACAGGCACGTCTGTGTTCTAGCTCAAACGTAAAGCTGTCCAGAATCGCTCCCTTGAGCACAACACTCAAAAAGTGTCGTCTCCACTTGACTCCAGCAGTGTTCCATCACTATCTTGTATTCTACAGACATAATTTTGACTCAACTTGACCACTTTTCGCACTAAACCACGAAGAGATTATCCGAATGGGACGGAAATTGGTAGATGTGTATTATCATTACCAAAAGTATCCGGACGATGTGAATTGCGTTTCGCTTGATCTGCAGGCAGCCCACATAACGTAGCTATCTTACACGTCACCAACTTTTCAGTGCAGTCGCTTGACTAGAGAACACTGTATTTTAAGAGAATCAGCCCATATGCAAATCAACACCACGATGTGAATTGCGTTTCGCTTGATCTGCATGCAGCCCACACAACGTAGCTATCTTACACGTCACCAACTTTGCAGTGCAGTCGTTTGACTAGAGAACACTGTATTTTAAGAGAATCAGCCCATATGCAAATCAACACCACGATTTAGTAAATACTAGAAAATGCATCATTAGAGATGAGACAGTCTTTAACGTTTGTAAACTCAATTTCAAAATCACAACCACACTCATTAGAATTTGAGTTAACTAACTCTTCACATAAGTAATTGGTTCAAATGGCTCTGAGCACTATGGGACTTAACATCTGAGGTCATCAGTCCCATAGAACTTAGAACTACTTAAACCTAACTAACCTAAGGACATCACACACATCCATGCTCGAGGCAGGATTCGAACCTGCGACCGTAGCGGTCTCGCGGTTCCAGACTGAAGCGCCTAGAACCTCTCGGCCACACTGGCCGACCATAAGTAATTCCAGCAATCTTGAAGAAAAATTAAATAGATTTATGAACAACATCTGGACTTGTGGAGTACTATGATAATTCAAAGTATTTTTGTCTGTAAAAGGTTTTCGCACATCCGTGAAACGTCGTTCCTGATACGAGTAGTTTGTCATAAACTGGATGCTGAGCTAACCATTTAAAAGAAATGCGGTTAACAGCTGCAAGGGCTCTGTGAAGACCTCAACATCAACATCGTATCACCGGCAATTTCTCTGTACGCATGTCTGAGGGATTATTTTGGACTCGCATTCGGGAGGACGACGGTTCAATCCCGCGTCCGGCCATCTTGATTTAGGTTTTCCGTGATTTTCCTAAATCACTCCAGGCAAATGCCGGGATGGTTCCTCTGAAAGGGCACGGCCGAGTTCCTTCCCTAAACCGATGAGACCGATGACCACGCTGTCTGGTCTCCTTCCCCAAACAACCAACCAACCATCTGAGGGATTATTTGCGCACATGTTTGAACTATAAACGATACGACGAACTTTTTTTGTTCTGGATCTGTATTGAAACCAAACACCTACTAACTAAGCAAACTTGTAACTAAGCAAAACTTTCGTGCCTGACAGACTCCATCATAGCAACATTTGTCACTGGCGACTAGACATAATGATCGAGAAATAAAAGTTAACATCAGTATCAGTTACCGAATTTTAACTTGAATATTTTGGTGCTCTACCTGGAATCGTGTAAACACCCTTATCTCCCTATTAAATAACCACGAAAAACGTTTAATATAAATTCAGGTAACGCATTTTGCAGGTGTTAAAACCGAAGCGCCATGAGGTAAGGTTTTGTGCCGCGGACTCGAACCTAGTGCGTAATCAGATTGTTAACTCAGTAAAATCAGATGTTAGTCATCGAATTTTTTCATCAGAAGCTAGATGTTTTAATTTGAAACGAGGATGCAATATCTTTGTCTGGGGGGAAGCGAACCCGGCTCCTACGATCGTTAGTTTCTATCCACGAATTGTTTGATCACCAGTAGTGAGATGCGTGCATGTTTAGCTAGAAATGATGGGACCTGTCGTTGGCAACACATGAAGAGACATTAAAAATGAAAATAATTTATCACTAGTAGTTCCGTGTACATATGGTAGGGGTTGAGATCATGAATATTTTTGCACTGGACCAGGATTCAAATCGACATATGTGTCTTTCGTGGAGACGTAGAGGAGTTTGCAGTCTTGGGGAAAACAACGAAATGATCGAACTATATCGTTCTGGGTAGGTCAGATACCACAAAAGAGGAGATCGCAATTCGAATCGTAGCTCCAGCACCAAATTTTTCAACGTCCTAAGATCAAATAAAATAAGAGCCTTGTGACTTTAGATGATCATTGGCACACTAAATAAAATAAAGATTCTACTGTAACGAAGCTCACTGGCGAGAGAGTTTCTGTTTGCCGTGACTTCCGCCTCTGCTATGGCTCACCCTAAGCCGGCTCTATCGAAAGGATATGTTTGTAATGCGGATTGTGAACTAACGTACAACCTGACGTTCTTCACTTGGCATTGCCAGAGGTGAAGGAGACCTGTTCGTGTGTGTTTAGAATATACGCCGAAAGTGGAAATCGAACACATACCTAGCAACTAAGAAACTAGGATCATTCCACCAAACCACTCACGCCCACATATGTTGCTTTCATGACTGTGTCGTAACGTGTGATGCATTTAACTTACAAATTAGACACGGTGAAAAAAATTCAGTCTTCATTAAATGGTTAATTACCAGCAGGCTGTTGACAAGGAAATTACGCTAGTTTCATGTCAGCGAAATGAAAGACGCTTTTAGCCACCAAAGCCTCGATTCAAAGCCGTTTTCAAATTTTCACTATTTCTAGTGATTTCTTAGATCGAGAAATTCTGCTGCAGAGTATGACGTTACCAGATACTTCGATTATTTCTGGCACTATCGCTTTTGACTTCTTCATTCTGCTGCTACTACACGAGTGCTTGAAGAGAGCATTTAATGCTTCTTGGTCATTTTTAGAAACACTTGGCCAAAAACAAGTCAATATTTAGTTCGCAGCAAATGGTTGTTGTTTTCTATAGCAACTGGGCCGTAACAAGTAGTTATTCAGTTCTTTCCACAAGTAGGGAATATTTTTCAAGTTGAAGACGTTATTTCATAACAGAAATTACGTTGCATTACTTCATTTACTCGCCCTTAGTAACGATGCTTGTAAAATGCTAAAAATGGTGGTAAACGCCAATTTCAAAACCAGAGGATGTTACTAATGTTAACATCTTCTAACGTGTCACGATCATTCTCCCCAGATGACTTAATGGACGTCAACTATTTCAAGTAAAACAAGGAAGAAAGTATTGCAGAAGATCAACTGTTTTCCGTTGCAATACCTCATTCTACATAGCCCAAGCTCACATGTTTGCGGAAATGCTCTAACTGAACTTCAACAATGTAGAAAAAAATTTCAACTATGCAAATCTCATATCCGACTCAGAGGCTTTACAGTTAGTCGCCAACCAGAAATTCTAACTCTGTGAAACATCAGTTTCAGTAAACTGGTGTAGAGAAGACTGTTTAACACTCCTCTTTCGGAAAATACGCAGTTGACTTTTTGGGATCTGTAACGATACTACAACGGTAATTTAGTGAGCGAGAAATTCTAACAACTGCAAATTTAACAGTGATGTGGTTTCCAGTTCTGTATATTCCTGACTGAAATTGCCTATGCATCATTTCAGGCCCCAGGTACTGCAACATCATGTTCACACCAACAGTGTGCTCATACTGGCAACTTCAGTGTGCGTTTCACCCAACATGAAGGGTTTCAATGCGTTCCTCCTTTCCTTCTGGGAGATTAGCTTTCTGGTCAGTAAGCTTTTTCCATTCTAACCAGCAAAATGCGGCAAAAGGTGGTCAGTAATCGCTTCACAAACCGCTATTTGGTACAGTTAAGAAGGTTTCTTTTAACGTTGCCGTAGGCGAAGGAATTTAGTTTAATCTTAAAAAATATTAAGAAACAACGTTCACAAATTGCGGGAAATTAGAAAAGCTTATTGTCCAGGTAGGAAAAGGTTTAAAAGCAAAGTCTGCACAGTATGGACTAGGACAATCTTCTCGTCTCATAGCACTGCATTATAATCTGTCTACGAAATATCACTCGGTGTGTTCCTGTAGCTGTGTAAATCGTTAGTTGGAATCGACTTTAACATCAAGGGTATGATTGTTGTTATTGTGGTCTTCAGTCCAGAGACTGGTTTGATGCAGCTCTCCATGCTACTCTATCCTGTGCAAGCCTCTTCATCTCCGAGTAACTATTGCAACCTAGATCCTTCTGAATCTGCTTAGTGTATTCATCTCTTGGTCTCCCTCTACGATTTTTACCCTCCACACTTCCCTCCCATGCTAAATTGGTGATCCCTTGATACCTCAGAACTTGTCCTACCAACCGATCCCTTCTTCTAGTCAAGTTGTGCCACAAGTTCCTCTTCTCCCCAATCATATTCAGGACCTCCTCATTAGCTACGTGATCTATCCATTTAATCCTCAGCATTCTTCTGTACCACCACATTTAGAAAGCTTATATTCTTTTCTTGTCTACATTGTTTATCGTCCATATTTCACTTCCATACATGGCTACATCCCACATAAATACTTTCTTGAAAAGACTTCCTGACACTTAAATCTATAGTCGATGTTAACAAATTCCTCTTCTTCAGAAACACTTTCCTTGCCATAGCCAATCTACATTTCATATCCTCTCCTACTTCGGCTATTGTCAGTTATTTTGCTCCCCAAATAGCAAAACTCATTTTCTGCTTTAAGTGTCTCATTTCCTAATCTAATTCCCTCAGCATCACCCGGCTTAAATCGACTACATTCCATTTTCCTCGTTTTGTTTTCGTTGATGTTCATCTTATATCCTCCTTTGAAGACACTTTCTATTCCGTTCAACTGCTCTTCCAGGTCCTTTGCTGTCTCTGACAGAATCACAATGTCGTCGGCAAACCTCAATTTCTTTATTTCTTCTCCATGGATTGTTATTCTTACTCCAAATTTTTCTTTTGTTTCCTTTACTGCTTAGTCAATATATAGATTGAATAACATCGGGGATAGGCTACAACCCTTTCTCACTCCTCTCTCAAACCTTGCTTCCCTTTCGTGCCTTTCGATTCTTATAACTGCCATTTGGTTTCTGTACAAATTGTAAATAGCCTTTCGTTTCCTGTATTTTACACCTGCCACCTTCAGAATTTGAAAGAAGGTATTTCAGTCAACATTGTCAAAAGCTCTTTCTAAGTCTACAAATTCTAAAAACGCAGGTTTGCCTTTCCTTAACCTATCTTCTAAGACAAGTCGTACAGTCAATATTACCTCGTGTGTTCCAACATTTCTATTGAATACGAAATGATCTTCTCTGAGGTCGGCTTCTACCTGTTTTTCTATTCGTTTGTACAGAATTCGTGTTAGTATTTTGCATCCATGACTTATTAAGCTGATAGTTCGGTAATTTTCACACCTGTCAACACCTGCTTTCTTTGGGATTGGAATTATTATATTCTTCTTGAAGTCTGAGGGTATTTCGCCTGTCTCATACATCTTGCTCACCAGATGGAAGAGTTTTGTCAGGGCTGGCTCTCCCAAGGCTATCATTAGTCTAATGGAATGCTGTCTATTCCTGGGGCCTTGTTTCGAGTTAGGTCTTTCAGTGCTCTGTCAGATTCTTCACACAGTATCACATCTCCCATCTCATCTTTATCTACGTCCTCTTCCACTTCCATAATATTGCCCTCAATACACTCCTTCCACGTTTCTGCTTTTCCTTCTTTGCTTAGGACTGGTTTCCATCCGAGCTCTTTATATTCATACAGGTGGTTCTCTTTTCTCCCAAGGTCTCTTTAATTTTCCTGTAGGCAGTATCTATCTTCACCCTAGTGATATATGCTTCTACATCCTTATATTTGTCCTCTAGCATTCCCAGTTTAGCCATTTTGCAATTCCTGTCGATCTAACTTTTGAGACGTTTGTATTTCTTTTCGCCTGCTTCATTTAGTGCATTTTTATATTTTCTTCTTTCATTAAATGAATTCAATATCTCTTCTGTTACCCAAGGATTTCTACTAGCCCTCGTCTTTTAACCTACTTGATCCTCTGCTGCCTTCACTATTTCATCTCCCAAAGCTAACCATTATTCTTGTAGTGTGTTTTCCCTTTTCTTGTCAACCGCTCCCTAATGTTCTCTCTGAAACTCTCTACAACCTCTGGTTCTTTCAGTGTATCCAGGTTCCATCTCCTTAAATTCCTAATTTTTTGCAGTATCTTCAGTTTTAATCTACAGTTCATAACCAATACATTGTGGTCACAGTCCACATCTGCCCATGGAAATGTCTTACAATTTCAGACCTGATTCCTAAATCTCTGTCTTACCATTATATAATCTATCTGAAACCTTCCGGTGTCTCCAGGCCTCTGCCATGTATATAATTTTCTTTCATGATTCTTAAACTGTTAGCTATGATTAGGTTACGCTCTGTGCAAAATACTACCAGGCGGCTTCCTCTTTCATTCCTTACTCCCAGCCCATATTCATTTACTACTTGTCCGTCTCTTCCTTTTCCTACAATCGAATTCCAGTCCGCTATGACTATTAAATTTCCGTCTCCCTTAACTATCTGAATAATTTCTTCTATCGCATCATACATTTCTTCAATCTCTTCATCATCTGCGGAACTAGTTGGCTTATAAACTTGTACTACTGTGGTAGGCGTGGGCTTCGTGTCTACCTTGGCTACAATAATGCGTTCACTACGATGTTCGCAGTAGCTTATCCGTGTTCCTGTTCCTTTTTTTTTTATTCCTGCATTACCCTTATTTGATTTTGTATTTATAACACTGCATTCACCTGAACAGATGTCTTGTTCCTCCTGCGACCGAAATTCACTAATTCCCACTACATCTAACTTTAACTATCCATTTCCCTTTTTAATTTGTGTAACCTACCCGACATTAACGGATGTGACATTCCACGCTACGATCCGTTGAACACCAGTTTTGTTTCTCTTGATAACGACGTCCTCCTGTATAGTCCCCGCTTGGATTTCCGAACGGGGGACTATTTTATCTGCGAAATATTTTACCCAAGAGGAAGCCATCCCGGCCAGCTGTGGCCGAGCGTCTCTAGGCGCTTCAGTCCGGAACCGCGCTGCTGCTACAGTAGCATGTTCGAATCCTGTCTCGGGCATCCATGTGTGTGATGTCCTTAGGTTAGGTAGGTTTAAGTAATTCTAAGTCTAGGGGACTGATGACCTCAGATGTTTAGTCCCATAGTGCTCAGAGCCATTTGAACCATTTTGGACGCCATCATCATTTAACCATACAGTAATGCTGCATGAACTCGTGAATAATTACAGTTGTAGTTTCCCCTTGCTATCAAACCCTTCGCAGTACCAGCACAGCAAGGCCGTTTTGGTTGATGTTACAATGGCAGGTCAATCAGTCATCCTGACTGTTGCCCCTGCAACTACTGAAAAGGCTGCTGCCCCTCTTCAGGAGGGCCTCTCAACAGATACCCTTCCGTTGTGGCTGCACCTGCGGTACGGCTATCTGTATCGCTGAGTCATGCAAGCCTACCCACTAACGGCAAGGTCCGTTGTTAATGGGGAGGGGGTGGGGGGGTTAGAGGGGCAGACGTATGGTACTGCGAAAAACACAGAACGATTAACAACCGAAGGCTGATTTCATCCTCAAACTGAGGTGTATTTACAGGGTGATTATAATTAAACTTTCAAAAGCCGGCCTGTGTGGCCGAGCGGTTCTAGGCGCTTCAGTATGGGACCGCGCGACTGCTACGGTCGCAGGTTCGAATCCTGCCTCGGGCATGGCTGTGTGTGATGTCCTTAGGTTAGTTAGGTTTAAGTAGTTCTAAGTTCTAGGGGACTGATGACCACAGATGTTAAGTCCCATAGTGCTCAGAGCCATTTGAACCATTTTGGACGCCATCATCATTTAACCATACAGTAATGCTGCATGAACTCGTGAATAATTACAGTTGTAGTTTCCCCTTGCTATCAGCCCTTCGCAGTACCAGCACAGCAAGGCTGTTTTGGTTGATGTTACAATGGCAGGTCAATCAGTCATCCTGACTGTTGCCCCTGCAACTACTGAAAAGGCTGCTGCCCCTCTTCAGGAGGGCCTCTCAACAGATACCCTTCCGTTGTGGCTGCACCGGCGGTACGGCTATCTGTATCGCTGAGTCATGCAAGCCTACCCACTAACGGCAAGGTCTGTTGTTAATGGGGAGGGGGTGGGGGGGTTAGAGGGGCAGACGTATGGTACTGCGAAAAACACAGAACGATTAACAACCGAAGGCTGATTTCATCCTCAAACTGAGGTGTATTTACAGGGTGATTATAATTAAACTTTCAAAAGCCGGCCTGTGTGGTCGAGCGGTTCTAGGCGCTTCAGTATGGGACCGCGCGACTGCTACGGTCGCAGGTTCGAATCCTGCCTCGGGCATGGCTGCGTGTGATGTCCTTAGGTTAGTTAGGTTTAAGTAGTTCTAAGTTCTAGGGAACTGATGACCACAGATGTTAAGTCCCATAGCGCTCAGAGCCATTTGAACCATTTTTGAAGTAACACCACTGGTCAGAAAGACGTCCAATTGCCACGGAATACTATCGGAGAAGGGGGAAAACTTATAGCAGAAGGAAAAAAATAGTGCGAAAATTGATCAATAGATCGCGTTGTTTGGGTCAGAATACGTAAATGAAAACACCTGTCAAGCGAACGACCCATTGAAATTGGTATAAACACGCCGATTACACGGCTTCTCCTCCTTTTTCTTCTGCGACGTTCGCCATGACTGTCTCAATGCAGGATCGCGCTCTGCTTGTAAAGCTGTATTACAAGATTGATGACTGTGCGCACGTCGCTCTGCAGAAGGGTTTTGTTCGCTGCTGGACTATGGAGCTGTGTCTGGTTGGGATTGGCACCATAGCCAGTGCAGGAAACAGATTGTTTTGCAGCTGTTATTCTGCCAAGCTTTGATTTATAGCAGCTCTTCGGCATAAAAGTTCATTATCTTTCAGTCTCCTTCCAACACTTTCAATTCTTATGGTTTCCTGCATAAGAGCCTTTCTTGATTCGGAACTTCATGTTATTCGTCGGTTTTTGCAATCAATGCTGCGATGTTGTCTCTTCATTTGTGTTGCTGTCTTTCAAGGATGGTGCCACTGACATCGATCTCAAGAAAAATGTTTTCCAAGCCTAGTAATATAAAAAAGACATGTCGCCGACTCATAACGTTTACAGTATAATTGCTAGAGATATACTAAAAATGTGAAACCTGTCTGTCGACGAGCTTTTTATTTTCAGTACGTTTAAGACAGAAAAATACAAATAATTGTGACAGCTAATAATACGTGTTGTTTAGTTTGCAGTCTGCACATTTGCATATTATTAGTGACGACGCTCCAGTCCGTAAAGTCAGTTTCGGGAAACGCAAATCAGAATGATTGACATATACTTTAGCCGTTTAGTGACAGAGCCACGAGCAGTCAGTTCGAAAATCAATAAGCAAACTTCATTTATTTTATTTATGAAATGCCATATTTTCATACTACTTCATTGCGACATAGGACAGCAAGACCTATTCGAAGTCCTGCCTAACAGGCACGCTCCTGTTACAGATACCATATCTTTGATTAAAATAGACTTTCATCGTAAGGATATAGCGTTACCTTGAATTTAATTTGAATTACTACAGCGCATATTTTAATGGCACTGCCCATTATTTTATTGAACACAACATTAAACATCAGAGAGAAGTTAATTGTCAACAGTATATTCTCTCGCATTACCCAAAACAGTTTGACAACACTCAGGTAGTGTACCGAGACCACAAATGTACAACCTGCTGGATCAGAGTGGAAGATATCTCCAAACGAGGTTTGAAATGCAGTTTCATCCAGAGAGGAATTGTCTTGAGTGTTTTTCGGTAAGAAGCTTGGAAGATAAATATTTTATGTTTAGAGAGCATAAGCTTTACATTTTTCTATTTGTTATTGTCGGGCCTCCTACTTCCCCCTCCTTCCGCTCGCCAGTATTCTGTCTTCTCGGTTTGACTTCATTGCCTTTAATGTTCTTCTCTGGAACCGTAAAATAACAGGTAAAATTCTTTATTCTTGAAATTGATAGTAAATACATAAATAAATAAATTTTCTTTTCTTAACAAAGAATCCATTACCATTAAGACAAAATAAATCAAACACTTTTTGGAAAAGTTTTGTTTTTTCATTGATTCCATTCTGCTGCGTTGTGCCTTCTGACGAAATTAGAATTTTCCTGAGGCACCATGACTTGTCAACAACACAAATTTTTGTGTCAGATTAATCAAAATGATGCTCACTTCATAGCAGCTCTCGTAACTAAGGTGTGCCAACCTTACCTCTTCTTTACAGTAAAGTGTGAAGTAAAAAACTTTGAACCAAAGCTTTGTATTTCAGACTCTTGTTTAGATGATGGTGCTCTTCCATTATATATTGTACATACATATTCTCTCATTGTTGGCCATAGTTGCAATATATGCAAACTGGCTTTCTGCACGAGCAATTGGCGTGTGTGTAACTTTCGCATCACAGTGTCGAATTTACGACACTTGCATTAGCAGCTATTAAGTCCTAACACTCTCCCACACATGGCATTTACAAAACAGGCAGATCTGATAAAACCTAACAGAATACCTACTGCGTCGCTCACAGTGAATTTATGTTCTTCATAGCTCCGTTCATGGAATCGAAAGTCAGATGGACTGTCTGCATTTCTGTCCAAGACGCAATGCGCCACCTTCACTCGGTATTTCATTTCTTTTTCATCACAGACCATATCATATCGCTTCGTAAGCCTAGCGTACGACTGTGGTAGAATGGCGTCGTTTTTACGGTGGGTTCGAAACCTATCACTTCCATGAATTTTAATTCATCGTAAGATTTATCAGTTTAGGAGGACAACATGAGTTATTATTTATTCATAATTTTAAAGTGTTCAGAAATATATAACTGAGGATGTAGAGGACTCAAACGCTCGACTTTACATGCGTCGCCGGTCTTCCACTACTGTTTCTCTTTATGTATTGTCATTTCTGCTTGGCATTAAAAGAAAATGATATTTCCTTTGTGCTTTCGTCGGTATTGGCTTCCTGTTTGTATGTGTTTAAAGAAAATGGAAATTAGTATGATGATATTTCCGGGCGTGAAAAAAGCTAAACACGTCTCTTTGTTTCCTTCATCGCATTGACGTCATACGCCAAGTGGCGAAAAAAGTTTTATGATTATCTCAACTTCTTTGCTCAATCATCGTAAAACGATTTAAAATCAAGACTGAAAACAGTGAAATAGACGGCCTAGTTTTTATGCATAAAAAAGAGATAAAACGAACGAATTTTCCTATTCTTCGAGGGAAAATATTCATTTGTCGCAAACAAAATTTTCTCCGTAATAACACAATAATTCAGTACCGTTCCCAGTTTTCGTCCTCTTCTCCAATTGCATTTAACCGCCGGTGAACAGAGGCAACAAGTTTCCGGATGAATCTGTTATTCTGTGACAACTCTTCCCATGCGTCATGAACTGCTTCGGACAGCCTGGATTGGTTGTCGGTGCTGGTCTTCTACAACTAATAATTTTCTTCATCTCTGCCCGTGTGTCCTAAGTGGGATTTACGTCAGCACCTTTGGGAGGCCAGTTCAACAGCTTAGTGTCTGCGTTCATTTTGAAAGACTACCGTCAAACCTCCTTGCCTAGGGACGCCAGATGAAAGTTGAAGTCGTCAAGCCCTGAATGAAAATTACGCAACGGATAACTGGGGAGGGGAACTTGAGAGCGCTACCTAGATTCTGTACGATACTAGGCAAGGGGCTGGAGAGCTCACACGCTGATGTGTGGGTCCCTGCATTCTATATCTTTTATTTTAAATTAATTCCTTTAACTTGACTCCTATGTGATTTTTGGGGTATGTTAAAGATTGATGACAATTGATTACCTATTTATTTTAAACATTATCACTCGACTTTACAGCGACTGCAGGAACTGTTCCAGTGTACAGATATTACAATTTTACAACTTATAGCTCGGGTATGTTATATACTAATCTGCACGCACATTTCTACTGGCATGGCGGAATTGCGTTGGCCAAATGTATACCACCAAAGTCTCCCAATATTTTACCTGGGACATCCACTATGTGAGGAGGATAACGGGCAAACTGGGGACCAGATATATTAACACAGGGGGTCACATTTCCGAAATTAAACGAGAACATTCATTTCCTTACACAATCCGAAGCTGGAAATAAAATAATTAGTGCAAATATTCAAATACCTCTCTTCCACACGTCAACATCGAGACAGACGCACTGAGGGCATGTCTGCTCACTTATCCGTCTTCTGTAACTCTCCCTGAATATCACGGGCACCCGGAGGTCTTCCTGGGCCACGGTGGAGGGGATGGTCGAACCACTTGGCCGTGACCAACCTCTCCACCCCAAATCTCGTGACACTGGAACGTCTCTGACTTTGACCTGCCTGTGCTGTCTCTATGATCCCCCACCCAAGAATAAGGTTGGCACTACTATACTACAGAACTACTTCCCAACTAAGACTTGGCCACGCTTTATGGAAAGGTGTGAGGAGGATTAGGAAAGTTCATGTGCAGATTCACATTCAAGTACAAGAAATGCATAATACACGACGCATATAAATACGTACTATGAAGCCTGTCACATTTCTTTCCACCCGTCCACATGGGTTCTGTTGCACCCGCGGCCGGCCGCGTCGTGCAATAAAACTGGCCGCGGAGCCGCCACCGTTAGTATTTCCCGGTGCGAGCGAGCAGCGAAACCTGCTGCTTATGGAGCGGAAACTACTGTACCGTTTCAATTTGAAATGAGTATGTTACACAGTACTTTGTGTAGATAGGAGAACGGTGTGTTGGAAGACTTTTCTGCCTCCGTAAAATCTCTGACGAACAGAAGGAAGCATTACGTTGTCCAGTATTTCTCAATGTTAATGAATAGAAAACGGACGATGCAGTTGCCACATAACGTCGCAACCACTTGCTGATATCCAAGCCCAGTCTACGACACCAGTTCGGCCACGTCTTTGGTTCTGATGGACACATTTGCTGTCGACTCTAGCTCCACCTGGTCGATATACATGGGTTGAAGTATTTGGTGCAGTAGAAAATACCTTCTCGTCCATAAATATAACTTGCTCCCAGTACGAAAGGAGCTTCCTTTTGTACGCCAGTGTGAATTTTAATCTGGAATCCTTATGTTGTTCCTACATTTCTTTAACTGCCTGTTTTCGTCCATATCTTTCTTTTTAGACGACAACGGATGGTCGACCTGCTCACACTTCATAAAGCGTAAGAAGTCAACTTCATTCCCGAGAACACGCCTTGAAGAAGATTTAACAAATTAGTTCCTTGTGAGTATTTTTTAGAGTATCGTGAAAATGTATTTTGTCTCTAGAAATCATGCATAGTAATAATAACGACGTAAAATTATAATTCACGTTGTGATGCTGGTCATGTTGCTCTGGCAATCGTATTTCAGCCACCTGTGCTAGCTCATATATCAAACCACAGAAATCTGTATCAAAGCTTCATCCAAGTAGCGATGAGTATGTTCTCTCTTATTATCGTGGTCGCATCCCTCCGCTTCTACAAATTTTAATTTGTTATAAACAAAGATTTGTTGGTTTAGGAGGACAACATCAACTGTAACGTTGAAAGTACCCGTAATATTTTAAACAATTGTATATACAACTTTCAGTGCTCGTTGGAAGAAGGCAAGGACAAATGGTCTCCTCTGGATTTCCTTTTATAAATACACCTGAGTTTGATGATGAACCCAGCCTTCGGTTGTTAATGTTCTGTATTTTTAGTAGCACCATACCCTTAGATGTTAAACTCGGTTCCAACTAATGATTTCTACATCTACAGGAACACAACGTGTGATTTCTTTTAGGTCAACTATAATGCAGTGCTAGCAGACGAAAATATTGCCCTGTCCAGACTGTGAAGAATTTGTTTTTAAATCTTTTCCTACCTGGTCAATCAGCTTTTTTTATTCGGTAATTTTGTGAAAACTGCTGCTTCATATTTTTAAATATTTAACTAAATTCCTTCGCCTACGACAACGCTAAAGGAAATCTTAAGAGCACTAAAAAGGGGTTTGTGTAGCGATTACTGGCAGAATATTGCCGCATGTGGCTGGTTAGACGGGAAATAGCTTACTGACCAGAAAACTAATCTCTCAGAAGGAAAGGAAGAAATATATGAAACGTCTCATGTTGGGGGACCATGTAACTTTATTTGAGTGGTTACTAAATCGAGTGAAACTAACAATGAAGTTGACATTATGAGCACATGTTGGTATCAGAATGACATTGTAGTTGCTGGCTCCTGAAATTATGCAAAACAAGTTTAGGTCAGACGTATACAGAACTGGAAGCCGTGGCACTATTAAATTCTGCAGTTAGCATGCATTTCTTACTCACAAAATTACTGCCGCAGTACAGTTAGAGAGACCAATAAGTCAACTGCATTTTTCCGCTGAGAAAGAGCAGTGCTAAACAGTTTTCGCTACATCATTTTACTGAAACTGGTGTTCCACAGAGTTAGAATTTATGGTTGGCGACTAAGTGTAAGGCTTCTGAGTCGGATGTGAGTTCTGCAACGTTGAAATGTTTTTCTACATTACTGAAGTGGATACTAAAGTTAGAGTAATTCCACGAAAATGTGAACTTGGACCGTGTAGAACGAGGTATTGCAACGGAAAACAGTTGATCTTCTGCAATATTTTCTTCCTTGTTCTACTTCAAACAGGTGACGTCGACGAAGTCATCTGGAGAAAATGATCATGACATTTAACAGAAGATATTAACGTCTTCTGGCTTTCAAAGTGGCGTTTACCACCATTTTTAGCATTTTACAAGCTTCGTTGTTATGCACAAGTAAATGAAGTAATGCATTGTAATTTCTGTTATGAATTAATACCTTAATTAGTTAGTTTAGTCTTAATGTAATCTATGAATAATTGAAGATGTACAATATTAACCTGAAAAGTATTCCCTAGACATTGAAAGAACTAAATAACTAATAATAACATAAGACTAGCACAATTTCCCTGTGAGAAGCCTGCTAATAATTAACCAGTTAATGGAGAACTGAATTTTTTTCACTGTGTCTACTCTGTAAGTGAAGCGCATCGTACGCTCCGACACAACCGTGAAAGTAGCATATGTGGGCTTCAGTGGTCTGGTGGGTTGATCCTAGTTTTATCGTTGCTAGGAATGCGTTCGATTCCCATTTCCGGTGTGTATTCCAAACACGCACGGACAGGTATTTTCACATCCAATAATACCAAGCGAAGAACTTCAGGTTGTACCGTAGTTCACAATCCGCATTACAAACATAATCGCCGGCCGAAGTGGCCGAGCGGTTCTAGGCGCTACAGTCTGGAACCGCGTGACCGCTAAGATGGCAGGTTCGAATCCTGCCTCGGGCATGGATGTGTGTGACGTCCTTAGGTTAGTTAGTTCTAAGTTCTAGGGGACTGATTACCTCAGAAGTCAAGTCCCATAGTGCTCAGAGCTATTTGAACCATTTGAACAAACATAACCCTTCGAAACCAACTGGGGCAAAGCAGGTTGGGCCATGGCAGAAGCAGAAGTCGCGGCAAACAGAAATTTCTGTCGCCAGAGAGCTTCGTTAAGCTAGAAACTTTGTTTTATTTAATGAGCCAATGATCATTTAAGGTGACAGGGCTCTTACTGTATTTCAAATTGAGAAGTTGAAAAATTTGGTGCTGGACTACGATTCGGATTCGGATCTCCCCTTTTGTTGTATCTGACCCACACATAACGATATAGTCTGAACATTTCGTTGTTCTCCCTAAGACTGCAAATTCCTCTAGATCTCCACGAAAGGCACATATGTGGGTTCGAATCCGGGTCCAGCACAAAAATATTCATGGTTGTAAGACCTGGCATTTGCACACGGAACTACTAGGGATAAATAATTTTCATTTTTAATGTCTCTTCATGTGTTGTCAACAATAATGACAGGTTCCGTTACTTCTAGTCAAATTTGCACAGATCTAACTACTGGTGAGCAAACAATTCGTGGACAGGAAACAACGGCAGTAGGTGCCGGGTTCGATTCCCAGTCACGGAAAGAAATTGTATCCTCATTACAGATTTCAACATCTCGCTGATGGCGAAAAAGTTCCTTACCTAACGTCTGATTTTACTTAGATAACAATCTTATTACGTGCTGGGTCCGAGTCTCCGTCACAAAACTTTACATCAAGGCACTTCGTTTTAAACATGTGCAAAATTTGTTACCAGAAATTATATTAAGCGTTTTTCGTGGTTTCGTTAATAGGGAGATAAGAGTCTTGACAGAATTCCAGACAGACCACAAAAATATTCAGGTTTAGATTTGCTAACTGATACAGAACAACGGTACGTCGACGATATTCTACGCCCCGTTTTGTTGCCCTTCTTGGCAAACTACCCTTGGTTTACATTTCAGCAACATAACGCCTGCCCACACACAGCGAGAGTTTCTACTACTTGTCTTTGTGTTTGCCAAACACTTCCTTTCCAGCAAGATCGCCGGATCACTCCACAGTTGAGAACGTTTGGAGCATTATTGATGGTAAGTAGGAAGATCTTATGGGACCAAACTGCTTAGGTCTCGGTCCCTAATCTTACACATTGCTTAATCTAACTGAAACGAACTTACGCTATGGACAACACACGCACCCATGCCGGAGGGAGGACTCGAACTTCCGGCGGGGAGAGCCGCGCGGACCGTGGCAAGACGCCCCAGACGTCGCGGCTACCCCGCGCGGCCCGAAACATTATGGGTAAGGCCCCCCAACCATCTCTGGATTTTTACGGTCTAACGGGCCAGTTGGACAGAATTTGGTACGATACCCCTCAGGAGGACATCCAATAACTTCATTATTTCCCAATTTTTTATGCCTAGTCGCCAATGACGAACGTTCCTATGATCAAGTCTCGGCCAGACACGAAAGCTTTGCTTTGTTATAATGGCTATAGGTGTTTTGTTTCAATGCAGATCCAGAACAAAAAAGTCATCTCGTTTAAAATTCAAACAAATGCGTGAATAATAGCTCAGTCGTAAGCACAGAGAAATTACCGGTTTTACGATATTAATTTTGAAGTTTTCGTAGAGCACTTTCTGCTGTTAATCGCGTTACTTTTAAAAGGTTAGTCCAACATCCAGTTTATGACAAACGACTCGTATCAGAAACGGCGTTTCACAGGTGTAGCAAAACCTTTTAAGCAGCAAAAATACTTTGAATTGTCATATAACTTACACTTACTGTACTTACTATGTTACACTTACTATACTGAAATTTAGTTTACAAGTCTGCAGGTAGATCAGGTGAAAGGCAGTTCAGGTCATTCGGATACTTTTGGGTATGATAGTAGGTGTACAGACAAACAAAAGATTACAGTTTCAGAAAAATTGCATAATTTGCACTACTGGCCCCTAAAATTGCTACACCAAGAACAAATGCAGATGATAAACGGGCATTCATTCGGAAAATATATTATGCTAGAACTGACATGTGATTACATTTTCAGGCAATTTGGGTGCATAGATCCTGAGAAATCAGTACCCAGAACAACCACCTCTGGCCGTAATAACGGCCTTGATACGCCTGGGCATTGAGCCAAACAGAGCTTGGATGGCGTGTACAGGTACAGATGCCACTGCAGCTTCAACACGATACCACAGCTCATCAAGAGTAGTGACTGGCTTATTGTGACGAGCCAGTTGCTCGGCCACCATTGACCAGACGTTTTCAATTGGTGAGAGATCTGGAGAATGTGCTGACCAGAGCAGCAGTCGAACATTTTCTGTATCCAGAAAGGCCCGTACAGGACCTGCAACTTGCGGTCGTGCATTATCCTGCTGAAATGTAAGGTTTCGCAGGGATCGAATGAAGGGTAGAGCCACGGGTCGTAACACATCTGAAATGTAACGTCCACTGTTCAAAGTGCCGTCAATGCGAACAAGAGGTGACCGAGACGTGTAACCAATGGCACACCATACCATCACGTCGGGTGATACGCCAGTATGGCGATGACGAATACACGCTTCCAATGTGCGTTCACCGCGATGTCGCCAAACACGGATGCGACCATCATGATGCTGTAAACAGAGCCTGGATTCATCCGAAAAAACGACGTTTTGCCATTCGTGCACCGAGGTTCGTCGTTGAGTACACCATCGCAGGCGCTCCTGTCGGTGATGCAGCGTCAAGGGTAACCACAGCAATGGTCTCCATGCTGCTGCAAACGTCGTCGAACTGTTCGTGCAGATGGTTGTTGTTTTGCAAACGTCCCCATCTGTTGACTCAGGGATCGAGACGTGGCTGCACGATCCGTTACAGCCATGCGGATAAGATGCTTTTCATCACGACTGATAGTGATAGGAGGCCGTTGGAATCCAGCAGGGCGTTCCGTATTACCCTCCTGAACCCACCGATTCCATATTTTGCTAACAGTCATTGGATCACGACCAACGCGAACAGCAACGTCGCGATACGATAAACCGCAATCGCGATAGGCTACAACCCGACGTGATGGTACGCATTTCTCCTCCTTACACGAGGCATCACAAGAACGTTTCACCAGGCAACGCCGGTCAACTGCTGTCAGCACGTTGTAGATGTCGCTTCCGGCGCCAACCTTGTGTGAATGCTCTGAAAAGCTGATCATTTGCGTATCACAGCATCTTCTTCCTGTCGGCAAAATTTCGCGTCTGTAGCACGTGATCTTTGTGGTGTAGCAATTTTAATGGCCAGTAGTGTATTCAAGAGACTGAGCTAGTCGATAACATATTGGTCCACCTCTGGCTCTATGGATTCATAGAGTTGTTGGATGTACTCCTGAAGAGTATCGTACCAAATTCTGTCCAACTGGCCCGTTAGATCGTCAAAATCCACAGATGGTTGGGAGGCCCTACCCATAATGCTCCAAACATTCTCAAATGAGGAAAGATCCGACGATGTTGTTAGGAAGGTAGGGTTTGGAAAGCACGAAGACAGACAGTAGAAACTCTCGCTGTATGTGGGTGGGCATTATGTTGCTGTAATGTAAGCCCAGGGTCCTTTGCCATGAAGGACAATAAAACAGGGCGTAAATATAGTCGATGTACTGCTGTTCTGTAACGGTGGCGCAGATGACATCCAAAGAGCTTCTGCAATGAAAAGAAATGGCACCTCAAACCATCACTCCTGGTTGTCAGGCCATATGGTGGGCGACAATGAGGTTGGCAACCCACTGCTGTCTTGCTTCGAACTGAGCCCCGATGACCAGTGAAGACGTGTCTGGGGACGCCCCAGACAGCGGTAGGTTGCCAACCTGGCTGTCGTCCGCCATACGGCCTGAGAACCAGGAGTGGTGGTTTGGGATGCCACTTCTTTTCATAGCAGGACCCCTTTGGTTCTCATCTGCGTCACGCTTAAGGCACGGCGGTAAGTCGACGATATTCCACGCCCCGTTTTGTTGTCCTTCATGGCAAGCCACCCTGGACTTAAGTTTCAACAATATAATGCCTCCCCACACAGGCCGAGAGTGTGTCTTCCATCCACTAATATATTGAAAGATCCTTCTCAGTTGCGAGAATTTTCTGGTCTTTACCCAGGTTTCGGCTAGAATAATTCAGCCTTCTTCAGAAGCATAGGATTACTATAACATGCCAGAGTAAGGCAGAGTCAACACTAGAAATGGGAAGCAGGCAAAAAGGAATACAAACGTCTCAAAAATGAGATCCACAGGAAGTGCTAAATGGCTAAGCAGGGATGGCTAGAGGACAAATGTAAGGATGTAGAGGCGCATATCACTAGCGGTAAGATAGATACTGCCTACAGGAAATTTATAGAGACCTTTGGAGAAAAGTGAACCACTTGCATGAATATCAACAGCTCAGGTGGAAACCCAGTTCTAAGTAAGGAAGGGAAAGCAGAAAGGTGGAAGGAGTGTATAGAGGATCTATACAAGGGCGATGTTCTTACGGACAATATTATAAAAATGGAAGAGAATGTAAATGAAGATGAAATGGGAGATATGATACTGCGTGAAGAGTTTGACAGAGCACTGAAAGACCTAAATCGAAACAAGACCCTGGGACTACACAACATTCCATTAGAACTAACGACACCCTTGGGAAAGCCAGGCCTAACAAAACTCTACCATCTAGTGAGCAAGATGTATGAGACTGGCGAAATACCCTCAGACTTCAAGAAGAATATAATAATCCCAATCCCAAAGAAAGTAGGTGTTGACAGATGTGAAAATTACCGAACTCTCAGTTTAATAAACCACCGCTGCAAAATACTAACACGAATTCTTTACAGACGAATGGAAAAACTGGTAGAAGCCGACCTCGGGGAAGATCAGTTTGGATTCCGCAGAAATGTTGGAACACATGAGGCAATACTGACCCTACGAATTATCTGAGAAAATAGATTAAGGAAAGGCAAACCTACGTTTCTAGCATTTGTAGACTTAGAGAAAGCTTTTGACAATGTTGAGTGGAATACTCTCGTTCAAATTCTGAAGGTGGCAGGGGTAAAATACAGGGAGCGAAAGGCTATTCACAATTTGTACGGAAATCAGATGACAGTTAGAAGAGTCAAGGGACATGAAAGGGAAGCAGTGGTTGGGAAGGGAGTGAGACAGG
Organism: Schistocerca americana; assembly: GCF_021461395.2. NCBI lineage: Eukaryota > Metazoa > Arthropoda > Insecta > Orthoptera > Acrididae > Schistocerca > Schistocerca americana. The sequence continues at coordinate 208,075,600 of NC_060130.1, read as the reverse complement.
GTTGTAGCCTCTCCCCGATGTTATTCAATCTGTATATTGAACAAGCAGTAAAGGAAACAAAAGAAAAATTCGGACTAGGAATTAAAATCCATGGAGAAGAAATAAGAAGTTTGAGGTTCGCCGATGCCATTGTAATTTTGTCAGAGACAGCAAAGGACCTGGAAGAGCAGCTGAACGGAATGGAGAATGTCTTGAAAAGAGGATATAAGATGAACATCAACAAAAGCAAAACGAAGGTAATGGAATGTAGTCGAATTAAGTCGGGTGATGCTGCCGGAATTAGATTAGGAAATGAAAGGCTTAAAGTAGTAAATGAGTTTTGCTATTTGGGGATCAAAATAACTGATGATGGTCGAAGTAGAGAGGATATAAAATGGCAAGGAAAGCGTTTCTGAAGAAGAGAAATTTCTTAACATCGAGTATAGATTTAAGTGCCAGGAAACCGTTTCTGAAAGTATTTGTGTGGAGTGTAGCTATGTATGGAAGTGAAACGTGTACGATAAATATTTTAGACAAGAAGAGAATAGAAGCTTTCGAAATGTGGTGCTACAGAAGAATGCTGAAGATTAGATGGGTTGATCACGTAACTAATGAGGAGGTACTGAATAGAATTGGAGAGAAGAGAAATTTGTGGCACAACTTGACTAGAAGAAGGGATCGATTGGTAGGGCATATTCTGAGGCATCAAAGGATCACCAATTTAGTATTGGAGGGCAGCGTGGAGGGTAAAAATCGTAGAGGAGGAGGAGATTAGTGTTTAACGTCCCGTCGACAACGAGGTCATTAGAGACGGAGCGCAAGCTCGGGTGAGGGAAGGATGGGGAAGGAAATCGGCCGTGCCCTTTCAAAGGAACCATCCCGGCATTTGCCTGAAGCGATTTAGGGAAATCACGGAAAACCTAAATCAGGATTGCCGGAGACGGGATTGAACCGTCGTCCTCCCGAATGCGAGTCCAGTGTGCTAACCACTGCGCCACCTCGCTCGGTAAAAATCGTAGAGGGAGACCAAGAGACGAATATACTAAACAGATTCAGAAGGATGTAGGTTGCAGTAGCTACTGGGAGATGAAGAAGCTTGCACAGGATAGAGTATCATGGAGAGCTGCATCAAACCACTCTTTGGACTGAAGACCACAACAACATCAGCGCTGTGGTACTATGTCACTTCACCACGCGGTCGGTTGGCAGTGGCAACTACGTTGGCACTCGCGAGGCTGGACTTCAGTTAAGTAGTTTTAATGCGACATAGTACCACGGTACTATAGGTTTCAATTTTTAATGTTGACTGTGCCTTACTCGGGCATGTTATAGTAATTCTGTGCTTCTGAAGGCGAGATTATTCTAGCCGAAACCTGGGTGAAGACAAGAAAATTCTCGCAACCGAGAAGGATCTTTCAATATAGTAGTCCATCACAGTTGCTGACGGCACTGCAAATTCTTCGATTCCATTCAGTAACTCTGTCAATCAATGCCAAGCCGGATAACTGCTTGCGTAAGGCAAGAGGTGGACTACCGCGTTACTGATTTGCTCAATCTGTGCAGCTCTTTCTCTTGAATAAATCAGACAATATTTCTGAAGTTGTTGTCATTTGTCTCTACATGTACATCACACTATCGATTTCCGTCCCATTCGATTAATTCCTTCGTAGTGCAACTTTTTTGTGTTAGAATGTCTATTACAACAATAATTAAATAAAAGAAATGTTATGAACGTTCTGTCACATACAGGCCATTTACAATAAATATAAATAAAGTTCCATTCACAAATAAATACATCAGCAATTTTGCTCTACTGCACTCACTTTAAATGACAACAAATTGTCGTTAAATATTGTTTAAACAATTATTTAATTCTGCTTGATAGAATCTTCATTTGGTACTCTCTTCAGTAGTGGTGCCAGCTGACGCGTGAGACTGACCACTTATTCAATTATCACAGTTTTTAGTATGAATACTACTCATATGTAAATAACGTTACTGGCAAAATAGTAAAATAATCCTTAAGTAACTGCACTAGTATGACAATATAAGAGGTATTCGTGCTGCATTTAAGTTGCTGTGTTATTGTGGAAGATTTTATGTTCTGACAAACATTTGACTATCGTAAAAGATATAAATACATAATACATCAATAAATAAGTTAGATATGGATGAGTGGCTATCAAGGATGGTATCTATAGTGCAGTTCTGTCATCTTAGATGTCGTCTGTTGAAATCGTATGAAACATTTAAAAGTTGTTAGTTCGAAGGTTCGTTGTGAAAATATTCAGTCACTGTAAAATATTAACTTTCGTGGGTTTTAAGATATTGAAAATATTATTGCTTCACTGGATGCGACTCATTTTTCTGAGATCGCCAATGTATCCAAGTTTGCTTTATTATGTAACTGTGACTTATTATAGAATTTTTAAGAGTTGTAAGTAGCCATTTTTCAGACTGCCTTAAAGTCAGCCATTTGTGGTGCATCTTCTGCACTCTGGATATGCGAGCAACCGTCATCCAACGTCTCCACGCTTTGGGATTTACCCATTTCTGGCCACGCTGGCTGCCTTGGTACCTGAACTCGCGTGGAGTGGCTGCACGACATCCTCGTCATACCAACTCGCACTCAGCAAGGCAAGCAAATTCATCTATCCTCAGTACCGATTCTAGGCTGCCGAATAACTCACTTGCATACGTGCAACTACTAGTAAATTCTAGAAAGCATGAAGTCTTAAGAAGCTGCCATACACATTGGTGCACACAGAGCTATTTACTTGCGCTGACTCTTCGCGATACTGGTATGGAGTCGCCACTGCAAAGATTACAACAAACAATGCCAGAAAAAGGAATGTGGTTAATACAAACAACCGATTAGTTGTAAACGCGAAAGACTTAAGAACTCAATTATTAGAAAGCAGTTATTTTCGTCCTTGACATAATAAGTGCCGACTAGAGAATGAACTGAAAGTAGTAGTTGATAGGACCCCACAACCGAAAGTTAATGGAGAATCCATCATTAATAACCACGTGCACACAATATCTTCGTGATATAATAGAAGATAAGCTAAATTTTCATTATAGTACAAACAGAATTTGACAGGATGTAACGAAAATCACGAACAAAACTGTGAATATCAGTGTAAGCAGCATCTGGCTACTGTTAAAAACTGTCAGCGCAAATCCCAGAGTAAAGTGGCGCTGTAGTCAGCCCACTGAATTGGTATTTGGGAGCTGACACATTCATATGTATGATTCCCATTGTTTCCTTAAGTCGAGGCCGGGCGGTGTGGCTGAGCAGTTCTAGGCGCTTCAGTCTGGAACCGCGCGACCGCTACGGTCGCAGGTTCGAATCCTGCATCAGGCATGGATGTGTGTGATGTCCTTAGGTTAGTTAGGTTTAAGTAGTTCTAAGTTCTAGGGGACGGATGAACTCAGATGTTAAGTCCCATAGTGCTCAGAGCCATTTGAACCATTAGAACCTGAAGCCGATCGAGGTGAATCGGGATAGTTCCTTTAGGATAGGAAACAACCGATTTCTCTCCTCATCCTTATCTTTTCCACGTCTGTATTTAATCATGATGACATCGTCATCAACAGCACGTTAACTTACCAACTCTAACCCCACCTTCCTCCCCCCTACTCCTCAGGGCTCCTTCTCCCCTCCCTTTCTCTTCCTCTGAGTGGTTTTTCCCCCTCACCTATCACCTTCCTCTCCCATGCCCCCATGCCACCCATTCTGTGTCTCTGTGCTCCCTCCCGCCTTGTCTTCCCTATTCATTTCCTGCCCCACCCATCTCCTGCCTCTCGGTGCGCTTCCTGCTCCCCCTTTTTCCCTCTTCCTCCCACCCCCCTCCCAGCCCCCCCACCGAACTTCCTCCCCTCTTTTTCCCTCCTCTCCAGCCTCCAGTCCCTTGGCAGGTCCCTACCAGCGGCTTTTGTTCTTCATGAGTGCTCCGTTGCTTCCAGTGTTTTTTTTAAAGTGTCTTGCGCTGTGTGATTTTTATCCTGTGGCCGACTTTTAACTTTTGTTTGCCTCCAGTGTTTTTTAAGTGCACTTTGAATTGGCAGCTATGTTGTTTTAACTTTATGTCGACTTTTTAACTGTCCCCCAGTACATGTCCCTATATTAGTGTATATTTTAACTCCCATCATCTCCATTTACTGTGTTTTTATGTCCCTCTTTTTGTCCCCCCTTTTTATGTAAAAGTCCAACTTCCTGTATTTTTGTAAAGCCATTTGGCTGAAGAGCGGTGGACTGTGCCACTGCCAGCCCTCTCCTGCCCATATGGGGTAGGGGAATGAAATTACAATAAAGAAAAAAAAATGCTTAAGGGGTGACCTCTATGATCCCACCAAGAAACATAATGGTTGGCGCCTGCTAGACTTCCTGAAAAATTGTGAAAGTGTTTTACTGATGATCTGACGAGTCAGGAAAAGATTATCATGGTAATCAGTGCTGGTGATGCCAAGAGATAGGGTCTGAATTTGAACACAGGTCTAATGACTTTTAGTGAGTTCAAACAAAAATTGAACGAGGAATATTAGCCAGAATAGAAGCGAGTTTTGTTTATGGCGTCAATTTATCATAGCCAGAATGGATGACAATGAAAGGTTTGGTGGTCTATGACAATGAAAGATTTCTGTGACTCCTGATATAGGAAATTGAGTAAGCTTTCAGAGGTCGGCATTCAGAATATTTATTGTTAAACCAATAAAAGTTTTGTGATGCCTGAATAATGCCAAGACTCAAGTCTTTCTTGTATGAAGCAGACAGCAGAAAACTACTCTGCAGCCAGGTGACATCACGGGACGATATCTTTGGACGAGCGTCCCCCCAGCCAGGTTCCTCTTCAAGCAGTTTTGACGATCAAGCGTCTTAGGCACTTTACTGGCAAACTTGAACGTACACGCAGATTCAAGTTGTTGGCACGAAACCAGTGACTAATTTTACTGCCATTTGAGTCATCATTTACAGATTAATATAGTGAGATCCAGTCGTAATAGCGAGACGAACTGTAGTGAAAGTCGAGTCATATCCACAGAGATTCAGCAATTTCAAACTTCAGTCTCAAGACTTGGCAGCAGCCAAAGTTTTCTGACTCTGGCCATAGATGCAAATGCATACCATTGTGTAGCGCTTTCTGTTTTTAAACGCTAATCCGTCGGCAGTCACGGTAAAACTTCCGTGGATGTAATTGTTTTATCCACATACACTTTCATTTGAATCATATTTCAGATCCCTTGTCCAGGCTTTCCAAGATATTAGCTTACTATTGTCAACGTTTATCACACAATTTGTCATGCATTTTAATGTAGTAAATTGAGTTAACTGTGATTATTGTTTAGTCTCGTAGATATCGAATTCCTCGATCATTATTTTCGGAGAGCAACGGTGTAATTATATCAAACAAACAGGGTCACTTTCATATATGAATTAACATTGCAAGCATCCTCCACCGCCAACTACTAACAGTTGCAGTCATTCAAACACAGTTCTTGACGGGACTGTCTTATCAACTCCCGAACTTGAATTAGTTTCCTGCACCTGCAGAAGCATGACACCTTGTTACTCGCATATGTGGTTGGATGTATCATGGTTTAGTTACTATTATAACATTTCCCACAATGCATACTTGCGTACACATATGACTTACAGTTTATTGATCGCTTGCACAGTTCACCATTAGCAGCATGGCAATGAGGTTTCTGACCAGTTTTCTCGTCATCTACGTATGCATCTTTGCAGTCCAGTGATGTCATTGCTCTTATCAGTCGCATCACCATCCTTAACAGTTGGAAGTCATGCCCTTCCCTCACCCTTCCTTATCCCCAGCCGGTCATAGTGCAGTATTAAAAATGAAACACCTAATGGAAAACCCAAGCTGATGAAAATTGCCCAATTATGTTAGTTGGAAATTAAAAACACCTTCCCTCCCCACCATCTCCTGCCCATCATAGCACTGTATTAGAATAAAAAGAAATCCAGTATGGTGGAACTAATCCAATATTGTTAATTGGGAAGTTAAGAACTCCTGTCCTCAGCCAATCAGAGTGTAGTATTAAAACGATGCATAGACGTGGTTTTAAGTTACATTATTTCCGAAAGACACATCAGACCGTGCCCCATTCCCCTCTCCCTCCTCCCTGTCTCCAAACAATCAAAAACACAAAACTATGGAAATAGTCCATTTTTGTGCTTGTACCACCTTCTCCTTCCAGCCAGTCAGAGTGCAGTATTAAAAATGACGGCAGGTAAGCAGTAAACATCACGTAACATCCATACGAAAGATTTAGAAAAATCATTATTTCCTAGAAACTCAAAGATGTTCACCATTTCCAGCATAAAAATGCTGTCAAATCACATTAATTACGTACAGCAGTGTGCTTTATACCACTCATCCTCTTTATAGCCAGGGTGTCTGGGTTAAACATTTAATAATATAAAATGTAATAACTTGAGATGTGATTGAGATATTTACCGGCGGTTTAACTTTACAAGTATGGTAACTCAAAATGTCTTCTCTATTTCCTTGTGGCAGTTGGTACTGCGTGCGTATAAGCGTAACTGCTTTGTTTACGCCAACGCGCATCAACTTCCTCGAAGGGGTCTTTCAACAAGGTGGCGCACCATGCCATGTTGTGAATACTGTGGGGGATTTCTTGGAACATGAGTTCCTATATCGCTGGATTGGGAGATGTAGTCCATCTATTGCCACGCTCCATAGAAGACCAGACATTACACTATTTGATTTTTTTGTGGGGGTTTGTCAAGAATAAAATGTACCAGACGCCATCTACCAGATCTGTGCCATCGTATTCGTGCAGATACTGCAAATGTTACGTCTGCAGAGCTGCAAAACACTTGGAGAGAAGTGGAATACAGATTAGATGTCTATCTCGCTAGTAATGGTGTGCTTATCGAGGTGTAATAGATGTGTAAAAAACCATTTTGAGTTACCATACTTGTAAAAACATACTTTCAATAAACGTCTTAGTTACTTCTCAAGTATGGGTTACCTAGATGCTATGTGTAATAAATAATATGAGGCAGTTATTTGCGATCTGTGCTAACACTGTTACTTGCTTGATGTCCAAACAACAACTGACAAAATAGCTCAATCTATGCCCCTTAAATACAGAAGACTTCTGCATTCACCATCATGAATGACAGAGTGGGCAACATTATTCTCCCAAATACGGTAGTGGCGTAGAAAATGGGTACTATTAGGGCAATGACGAGGTGAATGTCATTACCAAAAACACAGTATTTCATTCAACAACTATTTTATGCAGAAAGTAGTGCTTATCTTGATCCCGTGTGTAATCAGTAACATGAGAGAGCTGATCTGTGCTACGTAATTATTCGCATTATTATATCTGACGAAGATAGCTCACTCTATACCCCTCATATGTAGTTGCGTTCACCATGATAAATGACAGGGTGGGCAATATTATTTTTCAAATATGCTATTCTTCGTGTATTCATGTTGAATTCTCTTGAGTTATTTGTGGACGTCGGATTTCATGAGATTGGGCTTGGCTCTGAGCACTATGGGACTTAACAGCTATGGTCATCAGTCCCCTAGAACTTAGAACTACTTAAACCTAACTAACCTAAGGACAGCACACAACACCCAGCCATCACGAGGCAGAGAAAATTCCTGACCCCGCCGGGAATCGAACCCGGGAACCCGGGCGTGGGAAGCGAAAACGCTACCGCACGACCACGAGATGCGGGCGGGCTTGAGGTTTTTGCAGTAGGGAGAAGCTGAGTGTGATAAGCCTTAGTAAAACCATGGGAGCAAGTCTCAACTCGCATTTTCATGTTGGAAAACAAGCCTTACCTTGCTTAGGTTTATCTGTTAACACACACTTGGTATTTATGGGAAACTGGCGTTTCTGAGAATGTGATTTGGCAACCTCTGATTCAGAACACGAGATAAGAAATCTCTGCTGACTCAGTGGGGGCGCAGGCCGGCCGGTGTGGCCGTGCGGTTCTAAGCGCGTCAGTTTGGAACCGCGTGACCGCTACGGTCGCAGGTTCGAATCCTGCCTCGGGCATGGATGTGCGTGATGTCCTTAGGTTAGTTAGGTTTAAGTAGTTCTAAGTTCTAGGGGACTGATGACCTTAGTAGTTAAGTCCCATAGTGCTCAGAGCCATTTGAACCATTTAGTGGGGGCGCAAGGGTATAAAAGGAGATCTTCCAACTCGCTGGAAACATTCATGTTTTGACATCTCAGCTGTCAACACCGTGATCATCTGGGAGCTGAGAGAGAGAGAGAGCAGAGTCAGAAATTCTACAAAAAATGTAAGTGTTCAAAAATGGCTCTGAGCACTAGGGGACTTAACTTCTAAGGTCATCAGTCCCCTAAAACTTAGAACTACTTAAACCTGACTAACCTAAGGACATCACACACATCCATTCCCGAGGCAGGATTCCAAACTGCGACCGTAGCGGCCGCGCGATTCCAGACTGTAGCGCCTAGAACCGCTCGGCCACATCTGCCGGCCTGTAAGTTTTCTTCTGTTTATCCAGTCTGTCATTCAAAAATTTTTGTCATATCCATGAACACATGTTTCCTTCTCGTTTAATGTTACGGAATCTGCGCCTCTCCTAATAGAGCCGGCCGAAGAGGCCGAGCGTTTCTAGGTGCTACAGTTAGGGAGTGTTTTGTATTTTTCCATGTTCTCTACAATCACAGAAACATGGCCTGGATATAATTTAGCTGCCACTTCCACTAGTTCGCAGATGTTCATGATTATGAAGTTTGTATCATAATTATTTGTATTGTGACACACAACAGACACCGTATAATTAGTTTTATAATTTACATTAAAGCTGTCATTTGCGACACCACAAAACCTGCCCATAAAGTGGCAGTGATCCCTGTGTTTCACATCTGTTTTCGTCAAGGGTGCTTCGCGTATGTGACAAATTTCTGCTGTTTGAAACACTTCTTCCTCTTTGGAACTTTTATCTTCTTATTTTGAAACAGGTAATTTTTTATTTACTGTACAATCAGATATAGCTGAATGCTAAACCATTCCATACAGTCTGCACCCCGGTAGAGCTGAAACTACGAATTTTTTTCACTACAACTACAATGCACGTAGAAGACTATGCCACAGGGTTTACGTGTATGAATTTCGTTACTAACACCTAGCCGGCCGGAGTGGTCGTGCGGTTCTAGGCGCTACAGTCCGGAGCCGAGCGATCGCTACGGTCGCAGGTTCGAATCCTGCCTCGGGAATGGATGTGTGTGATGTCCTTAGGTTAGTTAGGTTTAAGTACTTCTAAGTGCTAGGGGACTGATCACATCAGAAGTTAAGTCGCATAGTGCTCAGAGCCGTTTTCTCCTAATAGAGTACATGAGATATGAATGCTGATTCAGCAGCAGGAAAGTTCTTCCGGAAGTATATGCCACTTTTTGGAGGGTATAAAAAGTAAAGCTTCAAACTTGCTGAAGACATTTCTGCTTCATCTTCATATAAACATCTTTTGAGCTCAAGGAGTGAGAGCAGCCGGGGAAGATACATCTGCAAGAAGTAGGGAGTCTATGAGCAGTTTGGAGTGTGAGAGCAGAGTTGGGAGAACTTCTAATGCAGTCCATCATATGCTGTGCATATTTCATACCTGTGAATACGCTTTTTTTTAAATTCAGCGTTGCAGAATCTGCAGTCCTTCATAATGAGCAGCGGAGAATCTGTAGTGTGATGGAGCAGTTTGGGAAAAAAATCTACAAGAAGAAGAAGAAGCAGCAGTAGCAGTGAAGAATCTGCAAAAGAAGAAGCCCACCTAAACTTTGTGGACATCACCGTCATCGTCAGCTTAAGACCAAGTAAAGTAGTACTTTATTTAATTATAAAAGATTAATGAGCCACCCACGAAGTGTGTTAAAATCCGTGATGGTAGTCTACAATAGGTCTGTGACGATTCCACTTCTAAAACTCGAATATGTACTGTTATAATAGTCAGTCATTATGCGTTAAAAAACCCCAAACAATTTCTTGTCGTATGTTAGGATAAACCTCTCACTACTCTGTAAGTCCCTTTTCGTCAAGTTAGATGAAATTAGGGAAATGTATATGAGCACCAACAACACACCTCTATCGCCCTCTGAGGACATCTGTACATGGTACTCAGCCAATGTCACAGAGCGACTTGAAAAACAAAGCGACTCCGTCTGGGCATTAAAAGAAATCGTGAAACTTTGCGTTAAAGTTAATGTAAATGAAGGATTTTATTTATGAACACACAGGAAATCGCCAAATGTCATTGCAAACAAAGGACCTTGATAAATGTTGATTCATACAACGATGATCGTTGCTCCAAATGGTTAATTATAGCTGGCTTGTTTCCAGCAAATAACCATGTGGATCATGTGTCAAATTATGTTCGTCATTAAGATGTATTAAACTTTTCGAATGCTTTATTTCCAGCTGAATTGAATCGTATGGGAATGTTTGAGAAAAACCATGTAAATGTATCTATCAATGTGTGCAGCATACAATACTCTGAGAAGGAGTGAATGATTATGGGAGGACCAGAATGAGTACATGATGGAAAAAAGTTTCAAGTGATTCCACTCCATTTGTCAAAGCACTGCAAACCTGACAACCAAGCGAATCTCTTAATGCTGCGTTTCGAAAACACAGAAATTTACCATTTCTCCTACAACAACAACCTTTCAAGACCTGCACGAAACAGCATCACTGCTTGTCGTTGTTCAATCACAATTCACAAGCATTGTTTGTTTATGCTACTTCCATTCTGTAGAGAAGTTGACAGTATATTTAGTTTATTGTTCACCGTTCAATCCAGTGAGAAGTATAATGAACCACGCAGAGAAACAGTTCTTAAATTCGAATCATATAACAAACAATTAGAATTACTGTTTGTCATGTACGTAGACACTGAATGTTTGCTGCAACTAGGTGTTAGTAAAAATGGTTCAAATGGCTCTGAGCACTACGCGACTTAACTTCTGAGGTCATCAGTCGCCTAGAACTTAGAACTAATTAAACCTAACTAACCTAAGGACATCACACACATCCATACCAGAGGCAAGATTCGAACCTGCGACCGTAGCGATCGCTCTGTTCCAGACTGTAGCGCCTAGAACCGCACGATCACTCCGGCCGGCTAGGTGTTAGTAACGAAATTCATACACGTAAACCCTGTAGCATAGTTTTCTACGCGCATTGTAGTTGTAGTGAAAAAATTCGTGGTTTCAGCTCTACCGGGGTGCAGACTGTATGGAATGGTTTAGCATTCAGCTATACCTGATTGTACAGTAAATAAAAAATTACCTGTTTCAAAATAAGACGATAAAAGTTCCAAAGAAGAAGAAGTGTTTCAAACAGCAGAAATTTGTCACATACGCGAAGCACCCTTGACGAAAACAGATGTGAAACACAGGGATCACTGCCACTTTATGGGCAGGTTTTGTGGTGTCGCAAATGACAGCTTTAATGTAAATTATAAAACTAATTATACGGTGTCTGTTGTGTGTCACAATACAAAGAATTATGATACAAACTTCATAATCATGAACATCTGCGAACTAGTGGAACTGACAGCTAAATTTTATCCAGGCCATGTTTCTGTGATTGTAGAGAACATGGAAAAATACAAAACACTCCCAAACGCTATCGCTGTTCTATATCGTAGCGATATAAAATTTCGCTTTGTAGATTCCTTCGAATTTCTAGCACGCTTTTTTGAAAAACGCGTCACATATTTAAATCACGGAGAGGAAAAAATAACGGAATGTATTTTCCCGATGACGAGCAGTTTAATTTTATGAACAAAAAAGGCACCTTTCCCGGTGAGCACGCAACTGACGGATTCGTTTTGTCGCAGGAACAGTTACCACTGAAATAAGATTAACAAAGAGCATGCACAGTGAGGAGCCTATTTAAATGCAGGATGGTGAATGTTAGTTAGATTTATATTAAAATACCGACATCTTGCTTCTGCCAGATGTGTTTGAAAACTTTGCACATATTCTGACTTAAAACATACAAACTAGATCACAACAGTTTTGTGACTTCCTCTGGACTGGCATGGGATTCGTTGCTGAAAACGACTAATGCTGATATTGAGCAATTATAATTTATCGAGCATAGTATTAGATGTGGTATCTTTCACTGCTCCCATAGGCATTTAGTTACAAACAACAGGCATACGGCTGAGCATGATAAAAATACGGATGAGTCATATATTATATATCCTGATGTTAATATTTTGTGCGGCTGGGCCATGATGCAACACCTACATCACTTCGAGTTAGCATGGGTGCCTGTTGAGGGTTTAGATGTAATGACTGTGCCTGATGATTCACACATGGGCTACATTATAGAAGTGGATCCTGAGTATCCTGAAAATGTACATGATCTCCACTCTGATGTACCTTTGTATCTGCAGAAAATTGCACCATCACCTAGCGTCACCAATCCGGCCATTCCGAACAAGCTCGTTTCCTTATTGTAGTGTAAGAAAAATTATGTAATTAATTTCAGAAATTTAAAGCAGTGTGTGAACAACAACTTTATTCTACACAAAATACACAGAAAATTTGGTCAATCAACCTGGATGAAACCATATGTAGATACTAATGCAAGAAACGTATGAATGCAAAGAACGATTTTTGAAAATATTCAAATTCATGGATAATGCTTTTTTTGGCAAAAGTGTTCAAAATCCGTGAAAAATGAGTGGCGTAAATTGTAGGGAGTTGCGTAGAGAGATTCGGAGGTGCTGCTATGAATGCAAGACCTAATTTCAAGTGAAGCATCATTTTTAATGAAAATTTAGTTGCAACTGAAATGAGAAGACAAGATTGTTTCCGACAAACCTATACTTGTAGAAATGGCTATTCTAGAGATTCCCAAACCACTGGTCATAGATTTTCGTTATGAGTGTATGTTAAAGAAATCTGACCCGAAAAACGTTAAAATCAGTTACCCCGACAAGAGAGCCCAATGTACCATGTAAGCATACGAAATATTTATGATATTATTAAAAACGATATGTGTAATTGTTCGATGCCTCATCCTATGCTGACAACAACATTAACAAAGATAAAGTGGATCTAATGAAAGATGAATTGTGAAGAGAGATAATTACTGAATTCAGCAGACTGAGGCCAAAAATCTGCGCTCTGCAAACTGAAACGCAACGCGTGACACATAGAGCAAAATGCATGAAACACTCATCGGTGAAAGTATTTTCCGTTGATATATACGCAGAACATAATATTAAATCCAAGCAACATGTTGTTTCTACTATTGGACAACATAACAACATAAACATGTTCTCCCCAAGACGATATACTTTTGATACTTCCTGGTAAGGCCAATACAGTGACTTGCGGTCAATACTTATGAAAAATGGCGATGATTATAAATAATGCAAAAAGCTATAAAAATGTAAACAACTGTACAGTGTAGATTGCAACTTGAAGTGAATATCACAGTTTTCTGTCGAAAAAATTTTGTAATCCATCGTAATTTGATTTTAGCGTAAATAATGTAAATTGTGAATTGTAAGTTAAGTACTACCTTTGCGATACAAATTTGGTGAAAAACATAATTTGATTTTATTCTAAAGAAAGTAAATGCTTGTAAAATGTAAGTACCTGCAAAAAATGTAATGTGAATCTTGTAAATAATGTACGAAAAAAATTTTGTAGTATATTTAATATGTAGCGTATTATTTGTATTTCAGTTTTCCTTGCTACTCCCTCTATAGTTTGTTTCCACACATAATTAGCGAGTACCCCTGTCTGCCAGCTGGGCTGCACTTTATTGGGATAGTTGAGACATCCAGAGGCATCTGTCCTTCCCTCTGCACTGGATCTCCCTCTTCCCCTCTCTGCCTCACAGCAGCAATTGAAGACGTGTACTACAGACTAGCCATAAAATGTGTGCTGTAGGCATGTTCGTACGATACTGATGAAAAATCTCAAAGGCTCGAGTAATTATACATTTTCGCAAAAAGAGGTTATGAGATGGCGTTTAATAACAAGTCAGAAGTGGAAAGATGTACACAAACATGTATATGAAATGAGACTTAATGAGGAATTATTTTATTTTTTTGGTTGGAGATAGGGAGGTGGGGAGAGGAAGTGTTTTTAATTTTCCAATAACACAAAAAAATGGCTCTGAGCACTATGGGACTCAACTGCTGTGGTCATCAGTCCCCTAGAACTTAGAACTACTTAAACCTAACTAACCTAAGGACATCGCACACACCCATGCCCGAGGCAGGATTTGAACCTGCGACCGTAGCAGCAGCGCGGTTCCGGACTGGAGCGCCTAGAACCGCACGGCCACCGCGGCCGGCTCCAATAACACAGTTGGGCTATTTCCACCATCATGATTTTTTTTTCATTTAAATACTGCACTTTGTTTCACTGAAGGTAAGATTTGGGAGAGGGGAGGTGGAGAGGGTTTTTAATTTTCCACTAGCACAGTTGAGCTATTTCCAACATCTTGGATTTTTCATTGGCTCTTTCACTTTTAATACTGCACTGTCGCTGGAGATAATGAGAGCAGGGAGAGGGAAGAGGTAAGTACCTGCAAAAAATGTAATGTGAATCTTGTAAATAATGTACGAAAAAGATTTTGTAGTATATTTAATATGTAGCGTATTATTTGTATTTCAGTTTTCCCTGCTACTCCCTCTATAGTTTGTTTCCACACATAATTAGCGAGTGCCCCTGTCTGTCAGCTGGGCTGCACATTATTGGGATAGGTGAGACATCCAGAGACATCTGTCCCTCCCTCTGCACTGGATCTCCCTCTTCCCCTCTCTGCCTCACAGCAGCAATTGAAGACATGTACTACAGACTAGCCATAAAATGTGTGCTGTAGGCATGTCCGTACGATACTGATGAAAAATCTCAAAGGCTCGAGTAATTATACATTTTCGCAAAAAGAGGTTATGAGATGGCGTTTAATAACAAGTCAGAAGTGGAAAGATGTACACAAACATGTATATGAAATGAGACTTAATGAGGAATTAATTTAATTTTTTGGTTGGAGATATGGAGGTGGGGAGGGGAAGTGTTTTTAATTTTCCAATAACACAGTTGGGCTATTTCCACCATCATGATTTTTTTCATTTAAATACTGCACTTTGTTTCACTGACGATAAGATTTGGGAGAGGGGAGGTGGAGAGGGTTTTTAATTGTCCACTAGCACAGTTGAGCTATTTCCAACATCTTGGATTTTTCATTGGCTCTTTCACTTTTAATAATGCACTGTGGCTGGAGATAATGAGAGCAGGGAGAGGGTGGCGTGGCTTCCCAGTGATAGTGATGGTGACTTCACTGAAAACGGTGACGACGTCAGTGGGCCCTCGTGATGCACACGCAGACGACGCGAAGAATGGTCCAGAATCATCATTGTCATCCTACCACTGTTTTCCACCAGTTTACGTAAGTTCATTGCACTTAATCGTTGTGCGCGCATTCGATAATTACGATCCATTTATCAACATTCACATCGATTGTCAATAAAACTAATAAAATTTATACCAAGATGATTTTTCACACCCTCACGATACAATACCTCTGACCTCCACCATGATCCACCCACTTATCTGGAGACCTTTTGTTCGCAGTTCTCACAGGAAGAATCTTAAGGAAATGTAACTCATCCACGAAGGAAGTAGCTCACAAAGTGCTTGTTCGACCGATTATTGAGTGCTGTTCATCGATCTGGAAGTCCTCCAGGTGGGACTCATAGAAGAGATAGAGGAGATCCAATGAAGAGCGGCGCGTTTCGTCACGGGATCGTTTAACCCATGGCTTCACAACATACGTGCTCGCGGAGCAAGCTATGAGCAGCAAGGCGCAAGCACGGAGCAGCGCGAGCACGCTACCCCCACTACGGGACCAGAGCGGAGAGGGGGGAGAGTCATGTGGGGCACACAACAGCTGCCTCCAGTCAATGTAAATCCGCGGCCACCTGCAGGGATATCACTCACGAATTATTACTGCGACAAATGAAACAAATAAAGGAGAATGTACAGGTGCCACATAATTTTATTAGCTTAGTGTATGCCTCTACATTCGTATTAATTTGTGAACTGTTACACAATAAAAGGTGTCACTGAAGTGTGGGATTCTCGGTTATCTTGTACTTTTTCCCTTTACAATTGTATCTACGTTCGGAGTAATTGTTCTTTTGCATTGTAGGCGCAGCGTGCAGTTTAAATTTCGATCAGACAATGCGGTTCTCAGGCGCGTCTTGTTACATTTCATTGCAGAGAACAGTTGTTCACAAACATACGTGGAACCGAACATTGATATAATTGTAGCCGCCAGTTTGTGCAAACGAGGAAATCTATCCTGAGGGAAGTGTCTGTAGAATTCCAAAATGTTTTTTTGTTCTGAAATTTGTCTCTGTATTCTCTGTCACACTGCAGGTCAATAATTTCTAGTTGCAGCTCAGGACGAATCTCTTTAATATTCGCCGAATATGAAGAGGAGAACAGTTCAAAATCACTGTCTAGTGCTGTCAGATCTTGAAAGCGTTGACCAAATTCTTCCTTAAGGGCAACTAAACTATGTGAATAACTTTCACAGTCTTTGTGAACATCTTGCATGGATAATAATTTAGGAAAATGAGCTAGACTTCCTGTTTCCAGCTGACTCACCCAAAGTGTCAATTTCATTTTAAAAGCTCGTATTCGATCTATGAAATGAGTAATTAGCAGATCTTTACCTTGTAGTGAAATGTTCAAAGCATTCAGATGGCTAGTTAAATCTGCTAAGAACGCGAGATCACATTTCCATGAAGGCTCTTTCAATTCAGGAACACACATGTTATTTATTTCCATGAACATATTTATCTCATCTAATAGGCAAAAAAACCGGTTTAATAATTCGCCACGACTAAGCCAGCGGACCTCGCTGTATTAAGTAAGGCAGGCTACCATACTGGCTTTCTACATCCTCAAGAAAGCTTTTAAATTGCCTGTGTTGTAGCCCATGCTTCCTTATATAATTGGTTGTACGAACAACAACACTCATCACAATTTTAGAACGACACTCTTTGCACATAATTTTTCCTGGTGGATCACACAGTGAACGTCCCTTATTTCATTCGGCACGATCAGATTTTGCATTTTCTCCTTCAACAGCGGAACGAAACCCGATTTTTTCCCTGTCATCGCTGGTGCACCGTCTGTAGACACTGAAACTAAAGAATTCCACGACAATCCTATATTTTCAACACTTTCTTCAACACTACTTAAAATATCACCTCCGGTTGTAGTGTTCTTCATGGCTACTACATCGAGGAGCTCCTCCGTCACCTGAAGATCTCTATTAACACCTCTAATAAATATGGCATGCTGTGCTGTTCCAGTGATATAAACACTTTCGTCCAGAGCTAGAGAATACGCCATAAAATCTTTACAGATATTTGCAAGCTGGCTCTGGACGTCGTCTGCCATGTCCTGTATGTGCCACATAATAATCATGTTAGATAATGGCACAATCCGAAACTGTTCAACTTGAGATGGACACATCCGGCCGCGGTGGCGTCGCGGTTCTAGGCGCTCAGTCCGGAACCGCGCGACTGCTACGGTCGCAGGTTCGAATCCTGCCTCGGGCATAGATGTGTGTGATGTCCTTAGATTAGTTAGGTTTAAGTAGTTCTAAGTTCTAGGGGACTGATGACCACAGATGTTAAGTCCCATAGTGCTCAGAGCCATTTGAACCATTTGAGATGGACACAAATGTTCCGCTGCAACTACCAAACATTCTTTTATTAAATCGCCATCAGTGAAGGGGCGCAGGGCTTTTGCTGAAAGCAAAGCAATTTTGTAACTCACTCTGAGAGCTGCCTCGGTTGATTTTTCTTCGTCGTCCAGATCTTCTTCGGATAACTTCCTTTTAAGTTTAATAACTTCCTGTGCACGATCTGGTCCATCACATTTTCCACTTCCGTGGTCTTTCGCGTGGTACGACATATAATGTCGCTGCAAATCAAATTTCCTAAAAGAATTCATCATTTTGTGACATACTAAACATTTTGCAACACCATCTTTTTCTATAAACCGATACAATTCATCCCAATGGGGGTTGAACTGCGAAAGCATTGTTGGGGTTACACAACGGCGACTTGACATGATTCTTAACCAGCGAAGTGACTGTTATCTGAGGTGATCGTAGTACTTTAAATGTTAGTACTTTAAACGTTACACAGTCGGCGCGAATTCAATAGGCACGCTGCGGCCCTATTCAAACGTGCGCGCGCATTTCCCCTCCCTCCCTTCTCCGCGACCTTGCACCTGCTCGCGAGCACGTGCCTGAGCAGACGCGAGTACTCGCGCTCAAAACCGGCCAGTTGTTAAGCCCTGGTTTAACCGGTGTGAGAGCGTTACGGAGATGCTCAACAAATTCCATTGGCGGACGTTACAAGAGAGGCGTTGTGCTTCACGTAGCGATTTACTATTGAAATTTCGAGTGAGCACTTTCCGGGAAGAGTCGGACAACATATTACATCCACCCACGTACGTCTCGTTTAATGACCGAGGAGAAAATGCGAGAAATTAGAGCCAATACAGAGGCTTAGCGACAATCATTCTTCCCATGCGCTATTCGAGAATGGAACAGGGTTCGAGGGCTCAGTTAGTGGTACGAAAAGTACCCTCCTCCACATATCATTAGATGGATTACGGAGTATGACGTAGGTGTAGATGTACATGCAGTTCTCTTGCCACGTGACAAGTATGTCTGGCTGTTGGCTATTCGCCCGCATCTCGTGGTCGTGCGGTAGCGTTCTCGCTTCCCACGATAGGGTTCCCGGGTTCGATTCCCGGCGGGGTCAGGGATTTTCTCTGCCTCGTGATGGCTGGGTGTTGTGTGATGTCCTTAGGTTAGTTAGGTTTAAGTAGTTCTAAGTTATAGGGGACTGATGACCATAGATGTTAAGTCCCATAGTGCTCAGAGCCATTTGAACCATTTTGTTGGCTATTCCTTTCATTGGCCCAGGCTCTCTTCTACACTTCTACTTTCAACAGTGATATTTCTGTATTGTTGTAACCGTTCTACATACATATAGTTTGTTCAATCTGGCCGTCTCTTTTTAATTTACTTTACAGTTCGATTGTTCTTAACCAGTTTTATATTCTTTATAAAACTTTACTTCCCAATTTCAAACTGTCCTCCTCGCTGTTTCCATCAATCAGTTGGTTTCCTGAAACATCTAGTTATCTGGCCATCATATAGATGCCAAACAAAGCTGGACTGCTGTGCTGCCACCTTGCACAGTCCTTCGCCATCAAAACAAAATTTAAAAAATTATCAGATCCTAAATTAAGCATAATCGTTACAATTGGTAGCCATAACACCTCCTAAGTTTGGATTGTTATTTCAGTATCATCGAATTTCAACCATTTGTGACTAAAATATAACTTGTGCGCTGTCCTAGCAGAACCAAACAACTATAACAATTACCGTCATCACGAAAAAAGTCTTGCTGTTTTATTAAGTTAGTGTTTATCGCTGTTACAAGATTGTAAAATCAGGAAGAATCTAGATTCTACAAGTTTCTCTGCAACAGTAACATATTTCCACGCTAACGAGGCGTGGCCCTCACGGCGTTGTATCTGCTGGATTCCGAGACAAAACACAATTACAGCCTCCGAGTTTACGCTCGTTACAGGTGTTTATTCTTCCTAGGAGGAAAACATCGTTTCCGACAAGACGGGAAGGGAAGACAGAGAAAAGACGCACTCCATTACCTGCTTTAACCAGACAAAATTAACTGCTCAGTTAGCATTCTTAGGATAAATTCAATAACCTCCAGCTATTCGCTTCTATTCAATAATTAGTATGGTTCTAATTCCTTCTCAGATGTTTTTTATCGGTAAATAATCATAGAACTAAGTTATTGCGTTATTATTCGTTGATCATGTTTTGCTGGGCGTATACCTGTGAAACAGTAAGGTGCGAACTGCGATGTGAAAATATTAAAATATATCGAAAATCCATATGGTATGATAGCCTGACAATTATCTTCCACAAAAAGCCACTTCTTAGGATAATTGACCGTTTCGTCACGGTTTGAGCTCAAAAGACGGTAAGAAAATGTTACTAGCACCCTACCCCTCCCTTCAGCAATATTTCAGGTCAAGTTGTCAACCGCGTTTACGATTTCGCGAGAACAGAAATTTCAATTGTTTGTTTTACACCTCAGATCAAGTTGATCCTGAATAATGCGTATTCTGAAACTTCTGGAATGCGTATTCTGCTAAAAATTATTTCAGAAACTGACTTCTTGTATAATTCACCGTTTCCTACAGACGCATATGAAGGTAAACAGTAGTAAATATTGGCAATACAAGTAAGCGTTGTATTTTGGTTGTCCTAACACTCCTCATCGTTAACACTCCGAAACTTTGACAGTGCGATCTCCAAATAGTGTTTGGGGAATCTCTGTCCAGGTCGTGAGTTTTGTATTTCCTCCCAAGGAGAGGGTGAAATATTCCTTTCGCTTTTCAGAACTGTATCTAAATATCGGTCTAATCATTGTTTCAATGGCCTTGTGTTCTGGTCTTTTCTATTGTAAAATACGCAGCTCCCTCATATCTTAGAAACGAGTTGTAATTACCTGGAATTCATTTTTAATTTTATTGCTGCAGTACCGTCGTACTTGAGAGTCTATCCCACATTAACATTATGCCTAATACAAATGACACAATGGAGTATTATAAAAATATAGAAGTAGGATCAACACAGTCTGCCTTTTCTTGTTTAAGTATTTGAAAATCTCACAAAACTTATATAACTATAATAATAATAATAACAAAAAGTTATAGAATTACAAACTAAATAGAAGTAAATGTATGGTTTGAACAGAAAAAGAAAAATGTGATAAGATTAAAAGTACTGAAAATAATGTAGTAGGGGTCGAGGAGGTAAATGACAACAATGGTCTCAGCCACTTGGCCTACCGTCCTTACATGACGAAACTGGTGCAGTTTATAATCCTAATGTAAGCGAACTGCTCTTTTGCACTCTTAGTTTTGTTTATTTCGGATGTAATTAATGACCTACAACTGTAAACTTTATTGTTGTAATTTATGATCGAAAATGGCTGCCAAGTAGTCCACTTGTGTGCTTGTGCTTATGCATGTCCAGTTTATGACAAAATGCTTTATCGTATTCTCAGATTCATAATTTATGATCCAAAATGGTGGCATCCCCTTTCCCACTTATATAGCGCATTACTGTTGGTACCTCACCAGAAGCTCCCCCCCTCCCCCCCCCCCCCCCCTCCATTCTTTGTAGTACATAGCATCATGAGGTGTGAAAACCTCCCCTTAGAAAAATTATTGAATTACTGTGCTGATAAACCTCTTACGTTATTTGATTTTCAAACAGCTGAGCACAACTGAACGTACTCAGATATTTCTCTGTTTACTTATTCTGATCATCACAAAACTGACACACAATATTTTTAGCGCAACGCAACCTGACTTTCAATAATCCCTACAAAACAATGGCCCTGACTAACAATAACCTATACCTTTCATGAATCACTTACCTCACAAAAATCTTCGTTACTCGAACTACTGAAACGCAGCGAGCGCCAATACTGCCAGCTAAATAAAAGATTCTAACTACTGAAGGCACTAACTACTGATAGGCACAGTTATCAAATGAAAGATTTTGATAGAGAACAATCAGACTTAAGGCTTCCAGCACGCCGGCCGCGGTGGTCTCGCGGTTCTAGGCGCGCAGTCCGGAACCGTGCGACTGCTACGGTCGCAGGTTCGAATCCTGCCTCGGGCATGGATGTGTGTGATGTCCTTAGGTTAGTTAGGTTTAAGTAGTTCTAAGTTCTAGGGGACTGATGACCACAGCAGTTGAGTCCCATAGTGCTCAGAGCCATTTGAACCATTTGAGCTTCCAGCACCTGATTCATCGCCGAACGTCGAGTCTCTGCCACAGCAGTGCATGGGAGATATATTGCAGCAGCAAGATCTACATCTACATTTACTTCTAACCTATTCAAACCACTGTGAAGTGCATGGCATAAGATACATCCCATTGTACCAGTTAATAGGATTTCTTCCCGTTCAAATTGCTCTGAGCACTATGGGACTTAACTGCTGAGGTCATCAGTCCCCTAGAACTTAGAACTACTTAAACCTAAGTAACCCAAGGACATCACACACATCCATGCCCGAGGCAGGATTCGAACCTGCGACCGTAGCGGTCGCGCGGTTCCAGACTGTAGCGCCTAGAACCGCTCGTCCACCCCGGCCGGCGATTTCTGCCCGTTCCAATCTCATATGGAGTGTGGGAAGAATGATTGTTTAACTGCCTCTGTGCCTGACTAAATTAATCTAATCTTCTCGTCACGATTCCTAGGTGAGCGGTACATAGGGAGTTGAGATCAGTTCTTAGAGTCATGATGTAAAGCAGTTCTTGGAATTTTGTAAGTCGGCTTTTTCAGGAAAGTTTACATCTATCTTCAAGAGTCTGACAGTCACTTTCTTCAGCATCTCTCGACACTCTCCCATAGCTCAAATAAACATCTGACCATTCGTGTTTCCCTTGTCGGTATATGTTCCATATCCCTGTTAGTCCTGTTCGGTATGGGTCCCACACACTTGAGTAACATTCTAGACTGGATTGCATGAGGGATTATTAAGCAATCCCTTTTGTAGACTGATTGCGTTTACCCAGTATTCTACCAATAACTCGAAGTCGACCATTTGATGTACCTACAGCTGAGCCTATGGGATCATTCTTTTTCATATCCCTACAAAGCGTTACACCCAGCTACTTGTATGAGTCGGCTGATTCCATCTGTGACTCATTGATATTTTAGTCATAGGATACTACGTTTTTTCGTTTTGTCAGCTGCTCAGCTTTATATTTCTGGACGTTTAAAGCAAGTTGTCAATCATTGCACTACTTTAAAATCTTATCAAGGCCTGACAATATTTATGGAGCTTCATTCAGGCAGTACTTACATAGTACAGTACAGTACATTATATGTAACTGCATCATTTGCAAGAAGTCTGAAGGTACTGTTAATATTGTCCGCAAGGTCATTAGTACGCAACATAAACAGAAAGGGTTCCAACAAACTTTCATGGGGACACGTGAAGTTACTTCTACATCTGACGATGATTCTCCATCCAAGATAATATGCTGCCTCCTCCATACCAAAAAATTCTGGAGCTTTCTTCAATTTTAACGATTTCAGCTGTTTCTCAGCACCAATGACGCTAACACTCATTACACTCATTTTTCAGTGGTACGAGGATTAAAATGGGGCAGTTCTCTTGGGTTTTCCATTGAAAAGGAATATTTGAAAACGGAGTTTAGCATCCCAGAATTTGCTTTTCTACCCTCAGTTTCAGTTCCTGCGAGTGACTCGAGACTAACTTTGGTGCCACTAACAGCCTATACATAAGACCAGAGTATTTTGAGTTTAGTGAAAGACCATTTAACGATATTCTATTACGGTAGTCACTGAAGGTTTTACACTTTGCTCTATCGGCAGCCAAAGGCGTTTCATTCAGCATTTCCCACGCTGTAGTTCTCTGATTTGTTTTACATCCCATATGCAGTAGTCTTCGTTTCCTTAAAAGTTTCCTTACCGTGACTGTATACCACGGAGAGTCACTCCCATTATGAAATGTTGTGCTGTATACATATGTGTCCAGTGCATGGTAAACTACTCTTTTAGACTTCAGCCGTAGTTACTCTACACGCTCAGGCCCTGCGCTGGCTGAATGTTTCAGGTTCCTCATTGAGATATGACACTATTCCTTTTTTTGTCTAGTTTACTGAACACACACACACACACACACACACACACACACACACACATATATATATATATATATATATATATATATATATATATATATATATATATATATATATATATAGGGTGGTCCATTGATCGTGACCGGGCCAAATATCTCACGAAATAAGCGTCAAACGAAAAAACCACAAAGGACGAAACTTATCTAGTTTGAAGGGGGAAATCAGATGGCGTCATGGTTGGCCCGCTAGATAGCGCTGCCATAGGTCAAGTGGATATCAACTGGTTTTTTTTTTTTAAATAGGAACTCCCATTTTTATTACATATTCGTGTAGTACGTAAAGAAATATGAATGTTTTAGTTGGACCACTTTTTTCGCTTTGTGATAGATGGTGCTGTAATAGTCACAAACATATGGCACACAATTTCAGACGAACAGTTGGTAACAGGTAGGTTTTTTAAATTAAAATACAGAACGTAGGTACGTTTGAACATTTCATTTCGGTTGTTCCAATGTGCTACATGTACCTTTACGAACTTATCATTTCTGAGAACGCATGCTGTTACAGCGTGATTACCTGTAATTACCACATTAATGCAATAAATGCTCAAAATGATGTCCGTCAACATCAATGCATTTGGCAATACGTGTAACGACATTCCTCTCAACAGCATGTAGTTCGCCTTCCGTAATGTTCGCACATTGACGAATGTTGTCAGGCGTTGTCGGTGGATCACGATAGCAAATATCCTTCAACTTTCCCCACAGAAAGAAATCCGGGGACGTCAGATCTGGTGAACGTGCCTGTCATGAAATATGCTATTCAGTACCGTTTCAACCGCACGCGAACTATGTGCCGGACATCCATCATGTTGGAAGTACATCGCCATTCTGTCATGCAGTGAAACATCTTGTAGTAACATTGGTAGAACATTACATAGGAAATCAGCATACATTGCACCATTTAGATTGCCATCGATAAAATGGGGACCAATTATCCTTCCTCCCATAATGCCGCACCATACATTAACCCGCCAAGGTCGCTGATGTTCCACTTGTCGCAGCCATCGTGGACTTTCCGTTGCCCAATAGTGCATATTATGTCGGTTTACGTTACCGCTGTTGGCGAATGACGCTTCGTCGCTAAATAGAACGCGTGCAAAAAATCTGTCATCGTCCGGTAATTTCTCTTGTGCCCAGTGGCAGAACTGTACACGACGTTCAAAGTCGTCGCCATACAATTCCCGGTACATAGAAATATGGTACGGGTACAATCGATGTTGATGTAGCATTCCCAACACCGACGTTTTTGAGATTACCGATTCTCGCGCAATTTGTCTGCTACTGATGTACGAATTAGCCGCGCCAGCAGCTAAAACACCTACTTGGGCATCATCATTTGTTGCAGATCGTGGGTGACGTTTCACACATGGCTGAACACTTCCTGTTTCCTTAAATAACATAATTATCCGGCGAACGGTCCGGACACTTGGATGATGTCGTCCAGGATACCGAGCAGCATACATAGCACACGCCCGTTGGCATTTTGATCGCAATAGCCATACATCAACACGATATCAACCTTTTCCGCAATTGGTAAACGGTCTAATTTAACACGGGTAATGTATCACGAAGCAAATACCGTCCGCACTGGCGGAATGTTACGTGATACCACGTACTTATACGTTTGTGACTATTACAGCGCCATCTATCACAAAGCGAAAAAAGTGTTTCAACTAAAACATTCATATATCTTTACGTACTACACGAATATGTAATAAAAATAGGGGTTCCTATTTTAAAAAACGCAGTTGATATCCGTTTGACCTATGGCACCGCCATCTAGCGGGCCAACCATAGCGCCATCTGGATTCCCCCTTCAACCTAGACCAGTTTCGTTCTCTGTAGTTTTTTCGTTTGTTGCTTATTTCGTGAGATATTTGGCCCGGTCACGATTATTATGCGCCTGCCCTGTTTTGTCTTTGCCTCCTCTTCATACAGGAGAAAGCATTTTCCCCCAAAACAGGTGAAGTGAGACCCACTGGCTCAGTTTCAGTAAAAGGCAGCGCCTCGGTCTTGGCGCTTAGGGACCCCAAGTCCTCCTTGGTCCCCGTCGACCCTGCACAGAACGCATAGCTCTACCACTGACACGCCCCTTGTGGAGGAGAAAGAGATCAGTGTTTAACGTCCCGTCGACAACGAGGTCATTAGAGATGGAGCAGAAGCTCGCATTAGGAAAGGATGAGGGAAGGAAATCAGCCGTGTCCTATCAAAGGACACATCTTGGTATTTGCCTGAAGCGATATAGGAAAATCATAGAAAACCTAAATCAGGATGGCCGGACACGGGCTTGGAACGTCGCCCTCCCGAATGCGAGGAGTTCAGTGCGCCATCTCGCTCGATACCCCACTCTAAGGTGGACGGGTAACGACAGATCTCATACTTCCCGCAGAGAAGACAGGATCCACAGGCGAGGATAGTAGCTGAGGTACTTTTGGTACCGGTACAACAGGTACATGACTATCGGAAGCTCCTCCAACACACCGATTCGCAACAGCTGCCAATTGTTTGACAGTAATCAGGGCGACTTCCAGCTGCTTATGGACGTCAACCAACTCATCACCGCGTTCGAGATCAGCTTTCACGACCGAGCGAGGTGGCGCAGTGGTTAGACACTGGACTCGCATTCGGGAGGACGACGGTTCAATCCCGCGTCCGGTCATTCTGATTTAGGTTTTCCGTGATTTCCCTAAATCACTCCAGGCAAATGCCGGGATGGTTCCTCTGACAGGGCACGGCCGACTTCCTCCCCATCCTTCCCTAATCCGATGAGACCGATGACCTCGCTGACCCAAACAACCCAACCCAACCCAATCAGCTTTCACAATGGGACTGCATTGCGGCTGGTGCAATGTATTGCAGGACAGTGAACAACTAAGTTTAAACTAAGCCTGCTGACTATGTTTTAATCTGTTGACCTAAAAAATTACTGTTTCCCTATAAGAATTGAAAAAAATATACAATACTATTAAGGCAACAGAAAAATCTGTGGTAAAAATTACTATTTTACTAAAACTTTTTGATGTTAATTATAATCGTTAAGAAACACAAAAATGGAGTTAATTTACGACAAATGTATGTAATATATACACCTCTTCAAGGGAAAACCACATGTAACACATTGTGTCAGTTACAATATCTGCTACAGTAACTAAGTCAGAAAATCTTAAGTTTATTAACATTTATATACCCCGAAATTCGGCATGATTTATACTTTGGCAGTAAATAAAAATAAATCTTCTTCCAGGGCTGTAATTTTCTGCTATCACCAACGTCGTCACCCCTAGTCGGGAGGTTACGATGGCGTACATCACCCACTAAAATGATGCTGTTCTCCGCAACATACAGTCTGAATGTGAGTGGGAATAAGCGTGTGGTTGGGGATATGTCCTCTGGTGAAGAGTTCAGAATGGTGGTAGTTGATGTGTTGGTAAATGTGCCAACACCTTGTAGACAGAGGCGGCCTAAATGCACGCTATCTAACGCAGACGGGCGTGAATTCTGGAACAGGATAAGTAGTGAATTCTCATAAGAAAAGTATGCAGCTCCTCAAATACTTAACTTTATTCCATGTTGTGGTACATCGCTGTTGATAATACAAATAAGACTCTCTTCAGATACGGTTAATGGCGCCTTGCTAGGTCGTAGCCATGGACTTAGCTGAAGGCTATTCTAACTATCTGCTCTGCAAATGAGCGAGGCTTCGTCAGTGTAGTCGCTAGCAAAGTCGTCGTACAACTGGGGCGAGTGCTAGCCCGTATCTCGAGACCTGCCTTGTGGTGGCGCTCGGTCTGGGATCACACAGTGGCGACACGCGGGTCCGACATGTACTAAATGGACCGCGGCCGATTTAAGCTATCACCTAGCAAGTGTGGTGTCTGGCGGTGACACCACAGTAGTATTTGAAAATTACCAATGTATTGGCATCGCGACGGTACCTAAAGATTAGTGCTGTGTGTAGTTGCTCTCCCAAACAGCAATCCATATGAGCAAAACAGTTGCGTCTTCACCTGTGGTTACTCGTACTTGAGGTACTGGGCCTATGAAGGGCTCTGTTTTAAAAAGAATAGTTTGATGTAGTCATACGGTCGAGCCACGCACGTCTGCTTTCATGCCCCGTAGCTAATTCGCTGCTAATAATAACCTTTACCTGTGATCCTGCAGTCAAATAGTTTATTCATTGGCTGGATTTGCAAATTAATAAAATACGCAGATAAATAAAACAAAAGATAAACGAATAATTTAATCCAAAGGGTTCTGTTCTAAAGCCTGTAATTGATAAAGACGACAGAGAATAATGTTGAATAATGTTTGTTGAAGAAAGGACATCACAAATAAACAGGAAGTGGTCCTACGATATTCAGTTAAAATACAGACAGCAGATACGCTTATCAAATGCAGTAAAATTACGCTGAGAGCGTTACGAGAACTGTAGCAAAATCCCAAAACTAAATAGTTGTCAAAGACTCGCGAAAACTAAGTCCATTTCGTGACTGCAACACACGAAAGATTCTCTAGTTCAAAACAGTTCAGAGTTCAACATGACGGTTCACAAATTAACACACGCGATACAATGAATAGTAACTCATGCTCTACCTATTCTCAGTTCCGTAAATCAAGCGGCAAAATTTAGAGTCGTGCCCTGGAGCACATTCAGACTTCTCGAAATATAAAGTCCCCTCAGAAGTTGGAGTACAGCAGCGGCCGTTTACCGCCCAGAATCTATCATCCGCACTACCGAACAAAGCACTACATCAAAGGCAGATCTGCCTCCTTCCAGAGCTCGCGTAAAAATGTCCAGAATCGCTCCCTTGAGCATTCCACTCGGAAAGTCCCGGTCTCCACTTGACTCCCGTACGTTCCGTAACTACCTGCTTTGCCATGGGCTGCAGGCCGTCCCACACCAAAATGCAGGGTGATCAAAAAGTCAGTATAAATTTGAAAACTTAATAAAAAAAACGGAATAATGTAGATAGAGAGGTAAAAATTGACACACATGCTTGGAATGACATGGGGTTTTATTAGAACAAAAAAAAAAGTATTGCTAGACGCGTGAAAGATTTCTTGCGCGTCGTTTGGTGATGATCGTGTGCTCAGCCGCCACTTTCATTATGCTTGGCCTCCCAGGTCCCCAGACCTCAGTCCGTGCGATTATTGGCTTTGGGATTACCTGAAGTAGCTAGTGTATCGTGATCGACCGACATCTCTAGGGATGCTGAAAGACGACATCCGACGCCAATGCCTCACCATAACCCCGGACATGCTTTACAGTGCTGTTCACAACATTACTCCTCGACTACAGCTATTGTTGAGGAATGATGGTGGACATATTGAGCATTTCCTGTAAAGAACATCATCTTTGCTTTGTCTTACTTTGTTATGCTAATTATTGCTATTCTGATCAGATGAAGCGCCATCTGTCGGACATTTTTTGAACGTTTGCATTTTTTTTTTTTTTTTTTGGTTCTATTAAAACCCCATGTCATTCCAAGCACGTGTGTCAATTTGTACCTCTCTATCTACTTTATTCCGTGATTTATCCAGTTTTCAAATTTATATGACTTTTTGATCACCCAATACATCTTTCTTAAGCTCTACAGATATGATCTGACTCAACATGACCACTTCCCCGAACTAACCTAATATATTAAAGCAGTATTTAAATAAAAGAAACGTTCTAAACATTCGGTTACATTCAGATCATTTACAAACATAAGTAATCCATGGTTCATAAATAAATAAATCTGTATTCTTGCGCAAGTACGCTCACTTCAAATGACTACAGATTTTCGCTAAATATTATTCAAACAATTACTTGTGCCAACTTGACAGAGGCGTCTTTTGGTTCTCTTTCTAATCGTGGTGTCCCCTAACACATGCTACTGACCACTTTTAAATTAACACAGTTTCTTAATACCACTTATTACCGAAATTTAAATAAAGTTACTAGCATAATAGCAAACTATTCATTAAATAAAAACACAAGCATGACAAAATATGAGACATTCGTGCTGCATTCATTTGCTAAGTGTAGAGAATACAATGTTCTGCCAAACATTTGCATGATGAAAATGATGTAAAAGACATCATAAATCAATAAATAAATTAGATACAGATACGTAGCTGTCAGAGATGATAGTTATAGTGCAATGCTATCATCTGCGCTAACGTTTGTTGAAATCGGATGAAGCGATTAAAAGTTGTTAATTCAAAGAGTCATTGTGAAAAATGTTTATTCGCTGTGAGATATTAACTTTCGTAGTTTTAAAGACACTCAGATATTATTGTGTCATTTGACGTGCCTTATTTTTCTGAGATCGCAGATGTATTCAGATATGCATTAATATTTGATGTGAGTTATTGTCGAATCTTGGCCATCTTTGAGAACGTCTGACACTTAGCCAGTTTTTGGAGCATGTTCTGCACAAAAGCAATGTAAGTCTAAGCCTCCTAATTACCAGCACTGTGATTTACTCGTTCGGGGCAACGCGCTTATTGTCTCTGCCAATGACTAGCAGGAAACGTTCAACCACCCGGGCTGGCAGCAGCGCTTCCTCAGCTCTGGGCCCACAAGCGTTCAGCCATGCATAAAATTTCACCTTACCACATAGCACTTCTAGGAGGCTGATTAGCTTGCCTAGATATGGGTAACGTTACAGCATGAAGGTTGCTCTTTCATCCCGTGAGTGGTGGCAGATATGTCAGAATTTATCAAGAGTGACATCACAGTTCAACACTCAAACGACCCTTGCGCTACTGCACTGTCATACAGGACGTGTTGGGGACTATCCAAAAACAATGAAAATGCATAACAATGAGAATAGTGTAGAGAACACTCACTTTCAGGAATCGACATTCAGAAACTTGATGTTTGCTAGCTCTACCATACAATGTCTTTTGAATGATTGGCTCAGATGCGGGGAGAAGCAGTACGGATTTTTTAGGAATGCATTGTATGTACTTACAGAGTTCACCCATGAGAACACTGCAGAGGACGTTTTCGCTAGTAATTGCGATATGTGTTGTATTTCTGTATGTAGTATGTATGATGATGCATCACCGCTATTCCATGTTGCTAAAGAAATATGTGTGTACTTCAAAACTTCATATTCCTGCAATGTAATCTGGAATTAAAATAGAATACAAATTATTATTATTTTTACCTCTGAAACTTAATTTTTCGTTTGAAGTAGACCATTCATACTACGTAAAGAAGCATATAGCCTTTGTAGCTTTCAGTAAGATAGTTGCACTAAAAAATAGTGTCTTCATTACTATCATACCCTTCCCAACTGGCTATGCACATTTTTACATGCACTGAATCTGTCATTTTGATTATTTTTTAAAATAAGAAGATCAAGAGGAGTGTATACGATAGTAGCAACATAAGTTCTCGTTTATTCACTAGATATATACACACAATATTTTTTCTTTTGTGCAGAGATACTTCAATAAAATCGATTCGGAAATATCAAGACACATCTGTCTTTGGTAACTGATTTAATAACAATAATGACTAGATATGTTTTACACCAATACTGTTTTCTAATAATGACTAAAAACTTTTTACGATAATACAGTAGCATGAAAAGGATATACAATGATAAGCCAAAACATGGTGACTACTGCACACTGCGATGTTGGATGCCGCCTGGTGGCTTTGCAGGCACATGACGTGGTAGAGTCCATGGAGAATACCATGGCAGGTAGATGTGCAGGCAGCAGGGCACGCATCAGGAGAGTGGCAGTAGTGGGGGCTGCGGGCTGGTGCTGGTAGGGGAAATGCCGAGCACTGGAGGGGAAGTGGCGTTCGAAAGTAAAGCCTACTCTCGCATTTTTTGTAACTATTATGCGGGGCCCCTCCACGCCCACCCTTGTGTGGTGTCCATTCACAAAGATCTGTCACCTCTGCTTTGGTTCGTATCTAAAAAGAATTCCGCCAAAAATACTAGTATTTATTTTTGCCTGGCTTGTTAACCGTTTGTAACTTTCAGAGAAGCATCACGAGTGGCGAATTTTGAGTAAAATATACATACTTCTCTTGTTGATACATTAATATTTGCTTCTTTTGCCAAAAAGTGGTTCAAATGGCTCTAAGCACTATGGGACTTAACATCTGAGGTCATCAGGCCCCTAGACTTAGAACTACTTAAACCTAACTAACCTAAGGACATCAACACATCCATGCCCGAGGCAGGATTCGAACCTGCGACTGCAGCAGCAGTGCGGTTCTGGACTGAAGCGCCTAGAACCGCTCGGCCACAGCGGCCGGCTTTTGCCAAAACACAGCAGAGTTTGCACAGTCTCACCTCACTAACATGCTGTGCACACGCAATTGTGAGAGAATTCTGAAACAGTTGTTTACTAAGTTTATTAAGTGAGGAACTGAGGGAAAGTAAGGTCAGTATCTTACAAAAAAGCACGCCTCAGTACAAAATATATGAGTGATGTCTTCACATATGTTGTTCCAAAACCTATAGCGTTTCTCATTTCACAAACTATCGATGGCCCTTAAAAATTACATTCTTTCACCGAAAAAGTCTGTAGTTAGTGGAATAATAGGTAGATAATGAAGTTTTGCATAATAATCATATGCCAAAATACTCTTCTCTCTGCATGTTATAATTTGCCAAAATCTCATTTCGGTTCTCAAATCACTTATGAAATATGAGTATTGTGGTGGATATTTCACTCTGGCTTTGTTGCTGATGTGTCGCGATCGCAAATGGGTGTGCTATGCCAGATCAATTTTCTCGAGATTGGTGACAGATAAACACCTCCACCCTAGTCTAAAGAAAAATTCTGTGTGTTAGCTAAACGTCATGCCCAGAAAAATATTGTGTAACATAAACCAAACACAAAATCATGGCGACCCCTATTAATCATTGCAAACTTTTTCGAATTTTTCGCAATGTCTTGCTCCCACGTAAATATCACAGTAACTATGAGCATTAACGAAATGATGGGCAGTTCATAATGAACCTGACATATAAAGCTACAAGTAAAGGAAAAGTGAATTTTTTTACCGAATAGTTTCTGTAAGATCGTTTGAGAACGATTGCAGGACGTGCACCTCGATTCTGTCATCGCCGACTGGCTGAAAGCTGGAAGACAGGGTCAGCCTTCCCTTCCGAACAAACGAATTAACTCGCCCAGCACGTTGGACGAATACTGATCACTGCACGTTGGCTACTGTATCCTGCCCGGACTCTGTCAACAGTATACTTATATGGATATGGTGTCTGTTCTTTCGGACATGTCCGAAAGGACAGACACCATACCCATATAAGTATATACACTCCTGGAAATTGAAATAAGAACACCGTGAATTCATTGTCCCAGGAAGGGGAAACTTTATTGACACATTCCTGGGGTCAGATACATCACATGATCACACTGACAGAACCACAGGCACATAGACACAGGCAACAGAGCATGCACAATGTCGGCACTAGTACAGTGTATATCCACCTTTCGCAGCAATGCAGGCTGCTATTCTCCCATGGAGAAGATCGTAGAGATGCTGGATGTAGTCCTGTGGAACGGCTTGCCATGCCATTTCCACCTGGCGCCTCAGTTGGACCAGCGTTCGTGCTGGACGTGCAGACCGCGTGAGACGACGCTTCATCCAGTCCCAAACATGCTCAATGGGGGACAGATCCGGAGATCTTGCTGGCCAGGGTAGTTGACTTACACCTTCTAGAGCACGTTGGGTGGCACGGGATACATGCGGACATGCATTGTCCTGTTGGAACAGCAAGTTCCCTTGCCGGTCTAGGAATGGTAGAACGATGGGTTCGATGACGGTTTGGATGTACCGTGCACTATTCAGTGTCCCCTCGACGATCACCAGTGGTGTACGGCCAGTGTAGGAGATCGCTCCCCACACCATGATGCCGGGTGTTGGCCCTGTGTGCCTCAGTCGTATGCAGTCCTGATTGTGGCGCTCACCTGCACGGCGCCAAACACGCACACGACCATCATTGGCACCAAGGCAGAAGCGACTCTCATCGCTGAAGACGACACGTCTCCATTCGTCCCTCCATTCACGCCTGTCGCGACACCACTGGAGGCGGGCTGCACGATGTTGGGGCGTGAGCGGAAGACGGCCTAACGGTGTGCGGGACCGTAGCCCAGCTTCATGGAGACGGTTGCGAATGGTCCTCGCCGATACCCCAGGAGCAACAGTGTCCCTAATCTCCTGGGAAGTGGCGGTGCGGTCCCCTGCGGCACTGCGTAGGATCCTACGGTCTTGGCGTGCATCCGTGCGTCGCTGCGGTCCGGTCCCAGGTCGACGGGCAGGTGCACCTTCCGCCGACCACTGGCGACAACATCGATGTACTGTGGAGACCTCACGCCCCACGTGTTGAGCAATTCGGCGGTACGTCCACCCGGCCTCCCGCATGCCCACTATACGCCCTCGCTCAAAGTCCGTCAACTGCACATACGGTTCACGTCCACGCTGTCGCGGCATGCTACCAGTGTTAAAGACTGCGATGGAGCTCCGTATGCCACGGCAAACTGGCTGACACTGACGGCGGCGGTGCACAAATGCTGCGCAGCTAGCGCCATTCGACGGCCAACACCGCGGTTCCTGGTGTGTCCGCTGTGCCGTGCGTGTGATCATTGCTTGTACAGCCCTCTCGCAGTGTCCGGAGCAAGTATGGTGGGTCTGACACACCGGTGTCAATGTGTTCTTTTTTCCATTTCCAGGAGTGTAGTTCTGGCAATACCGGCCATGACCTTCTTCTTCTGTGCGGATGCACACATATTCTCCGAACTCTTACGGGACTTGGTAAGAATGTCTTCCACGAGTAATGAGTGTGTTGGGGTGGGACACTACGAATGTAGTGTGTGGACATACAATGTGAGAATGTGGGTCTCGCGGGAGGCGTGCGCGAGATGGTCCCTGCAGTCGCGCTATCCTCTGTGCCTTCGGTGGCTCAGATGGATAGAGCGTCTGCCATGTCAGCAGGATATCCTGGGTTCCAGTCCCGCTCGGGGCACACATTTTCACCTGTCCCCGTTGATATATATTAACGGCCGTCAGCAGCTGAATTTCTGTCAGCAGTATGTAAGCGGAGCAGACATGGACGAGGGAATCACCCTAGCGAAGATATGGGCTACAAATAGGGAAATCCATTGAGATAAGTGAGTTTGACAAAGGGCAGATTATTATTATGCAGAGCTTGTGAACGAGTATCTCGGAAATAGCAAATCTGATCGAATTTTCGCGTGCTACTGTCGTGAGCATCTACGAAAAGAGGTAGGACGGTGAAACTACCACTAGGCGCTAAGTGGCTGGACGTCCACGACTCTTCAAGAACGTGGAGTTCTGAGCCTTGTCTGTCTGTAAAGTAGAATAGATGGTGATCTGTGGCATCTCTGCCGAAAGGACACAATGCTGGTGCACGCCCAAGTGTTTCGGTGCATTGTCGAACATGGAGCTCCGCAGTAGACCACCCCTACGTGTTCACATGTTGACCCAACGACATCGTCAATTCCGATTGCAGTAGGTATGGGAGCATCGGGATTCGACCTCGGTCAATGGAAATACGTCGGATCTCCAGTTGAATCACAGTTTTGCTACACTAGGTCATCGAGGTGAATTGCGGCTCTAAACGTGCGCCATGAACGCAGGCTGGTAGGAGCAGTATTATGCTTTGGGGGACATTCTCCTGCGCTTGCATGGGACCTGTGGTAGTAATCAAAGACATGCTGACAGCTGCAAAGCACCTGCATCCTTTCCTGCTTGATGTCTTCCACGACGGCGATATCATCTTTCAGCAGTATAGTTGTCCGTCTCTCCGAG
Source organism: Schistocerca americana (assembly GCF_021461395.2). Taxonomy (NCBI): domain Eukaryota; kingdom Metazoa; phylum Arthropoda; class Insecta; order Orthoptera; family Acrididae; genus Schistocerca; species Schistocerca americana. The sequence goes on along the minus strand of NC_060130.1, from coordinate 208,039,935 downwards.
CCAGAACCTTGCTACAGTGGTTTGAGGAGCATTATAGTGAACTCACGTTGCTGTCTCGCTACCAAGTTCGCCTGATGTAAGTCCTATGGAACCCAAATGGGTCGATATCGGGCGCCATCACCGTGTACGCAAATCAGTGGTCCGTTATTTACACGAATTACATGACCTGTGCGTAGACATTAATACCACACACCTCCATATACCTACCAAAAAATGTCGAATCCCTGATTTGCAGAATCAGTGATGTATTTCGTTCCAAAGAGGGACAAACAAGCTATTAAGCCGGTGTTCATAATTTGATGGCTCATCAGTGTATACAGTATGTTTCCCACAGCAGTCTTTAAAAAAGAAGCTAGCATTCTCTGATATATTATTTCAACAGGGATATTTTTGCATTAGTTAATGCAAATGATACAATATTAGAGATACAGCCATATTCTTTAATAGATTGTCCTTTTTCTTTGACGACAGGGGTGTTCTCTTGCATGGGTAACAAATAAAAATATATATATAACATGAACTGTACATAACACACACACACACACACACACATATATATATATATATATATATATATATATATATATGCGCTCACCCACCCATACACTATAAATACATGCACTCTATCATTCAACTGAATAGTGTCAGTCACTAACGTAATTGCACTAAAAAATACAAATCAACAATTTGTTGTCATACTGTTACAGTCCAATATTCAGTTGTTATACCGTGACTATCACACGGTCTCACAACCAAATCCTCACCTGATGTACAATATGTGGAGAAGCATCTGCACATTCATGCTGATATCCCTTGTAATTGTCAATTGTGAGAGCCATTGAGGCAGAATAAGACACGCCCTTCGTCTGCCTTTGGTTGGCACCTGTTTCTGTATGGTGGGTGTACATTTTAGATTTAAGCCCCACAAACTCCACAACCTGTGACTCATTCACCTCCACCGGTGGTGGAGTGTTCATCGCTGTTAGTAGTAGTTTATCCTGTAGTGAAGTAGAAGTGGATAGTTCCTGTGAATTATTATGGGTGGAAGTTACACTAAACAACCGAACTAGGTTAATAATTGGCTCCTTTTACCGACCTCCCGACTCAGCAGCATTAGTGGCTGAACAACTGAGAGAAAATTTGGAATACATTGCACATAAATTTTCTCAGCATGTTATAGTCTTAGGTGGAGATTTCAATTTACCAGATATAGACTGGGACACTCAGATGTTTAGGACGGGTGGTAGGGACAGAGCATCGAGTGACATTATACTGAGTGCACTATCCGAAAATTACCTCGAGCAATTAAACAGAGAACCGACTCGTGGAGATAACATATTGGACCTACTGATAACAAACAGACCCGAACTTTTCGACTCTGTATGTACAGAACAGGGAATCAGTGATCATAAGGCCGTTGCAGCATCCCTGAATATGGAAGTTAATAGGAATATAAAAAAAGGGAGGAAGGTTTATCTGTTTAGCAAGATTAATAGAAGGCAGATTTCAGACTACCTAACAGATCAAAACGAAAATTTCTGTTCCGACACTGACAATGTTGAGTGTTTATGGAAAAAGTTCAAGGCAATCGTAAAATGCGTTTTAGACAGGTACGTGCCGAGTAAAACTGTGAGGGACGGGAAAAACCCACCGTGGTACAACAACAAAGTTAGGAAACTACTGCGAAAGCAAAGAGAGCTCCACTCCAAGTTTAAACGCAGCCAAAACCTCTCAGACAAACAGAAGCTAAACGATGTCAAAGTTAGCGTAAGGAGGGCTATGCGTGAAGCGTTCATTGAATTCGAAAGTAAAATTCTATGTACCGACTTGACAGAAAATCCTAGGAAGTTCTGGTCTTACGTTAAATCAGTAAATGGCTCGAAACAGCATATCCAGACACTACGGGATGATGATGGCATTGAAACAGAGGATGACACGCGTAAAGCTGAAATACTAAACACCTTTTTCCAAAGCTGTTTCACAGAGGAAGACCGCACTGCAGTTCCTTCTCTAAATCCTCGCACAAACGAAAAAATGGCTGACATCGAAATAAGTGTCCAAGGAATAGGAAAGCAACTGGAATCACTCAATAGAGGAAAGTCCACTGGACCTGACGGGATACCAATTCGATTCTACACAGAGTACGCGAAAGAACTTGCCCCCCTTCTAACAGCCGTGTACCGCAAGTCTCTAGAGGAACGGAGGGTTCCAAATGATTGGAAAAGAGTACAGATAGTCCCAGTCTTCAAGAAGGGTCGTCGAGCAGATGCGCAAAACTATAGACCTATATCTCTGACGTCGATCTGTTGTAGAATTTTAGAACATGTTTTTTGCTCGCGTATCATGTCATTTCTGGAAACCCAGAATCTACTATGTAGGAATCAACATGGATTCCGGAAACAGCGATCGTGTGAGACCCAACTCGCCTTATTTGTTCATGACACCCAGAAAATATTAGATACAGGCTCCCAGGTAGATGCTATTTTTCTTGACTTCCGGAAGGCGTTCGATACAGTTCCGCACTGTCGCCTGATAAACAAAGTAAGAGCCTACGGAATATCAGACCAGCTGTGTGGCTGGATTGAAGAGTTTTTAGCAAACAGAACACAGCATGTTGTTATCAACGGAGAGACGTCTACAGACGTTAAAGTAACCTCTGGCGTGCCACAGGGGAGTGTTATGGGACCATTGCTTTTCACAATATATATAAATGACTTAGTAGATAGTGTCGGAAGTTCCATGCGGCTTTTCGCGGATGATGCTGTAGTATACAGAGAAGTTGCTGCATTAGAAAATTGTAGCGAAATACAGGAAGATCTGCAGCGGATAGGCACTTGGTGCAGGGAGTGGCAACTGACCCTTAACATAGACAAATGTAATGTATTGCGAATACATAGAAAGAAGGATCCTTTATTGTATGATTATATGATAGCGGAACAAACACTGGTAGCAGTTACTTCTGTAAAATATCTGGGAGTATGCGTACGGAACGATTTGAAGTGGAATGATCATATAAAATTAATTGTTGGTAAGGCGGGTAGCAGGTTGAGATTCATTGGGAGAGTGCTTAGAAAATGTAGTCCATCAACAAAGGAGGTGGCTTACAAAACACTCGTTCGACCTATACTTGAGTATTGCTCATCAGTGTGGGATCCGTACCAGGTCGGGTTGACGGAGGAGATAGAGAAGATCCAAAGAAGAGCGGCGCGTTTCGTCACCGGGTTATTTGGTAACCGTGATAGCGTTACGGAGATGTTTAATAAACTCAAGTGGCAGACTCTGCAAGAGAGGCGCTCTGCATCGCGGTGTAGCTTGCTCGCCAGGTTTCGAGAGGGTGCGTTTCTGGATGAGGTATCGAATATATTGCTTCCCCCTACTTATACTTCCCGAGGAGATCACGAATGTAAAATTAGAGAGATTAGAGCGCGCACGGAGGCTTTCAGGCAGTCGTTCTTCCCGCGAACCATACGCGACTGGAACAGGAAAGGGAGGTAATGACAGTGGCACGTAAAGTGCCCTCCGCCACACACCGTTGGGTGGCTTGCGGAGTATCAATGTAGATGTAGATGTAGATGTAGATGTTTCATGAGGCTAATAAGATTTTTGTTGGCTGCCTTTATGCCACAAGGATTATTGGCTGCATATCTAGAAGTGAAAAATGCATTGGAATGGCACCTTATTACTTCATATGGATCGCAACACTACACCCAATAGATGAAGCTGTCTATATCCATATAGAGTAACTTTCGATCTGCAATAGAAACAGGTTTCGTGAACACTGCTGGTACCTTAGCCACCAAGTAAATTTTATCCATAATGAATGCTACTGATATGAAATAGTAGTGCCTGTGTTATTACGAAGTACAATTTAATATTCCATCAGATATACACGCATGCTCGCAGCAACAGGCACTGTAGCGACTGCAGCCATCAAGTACAGGAATTATATTCACAATTGTGAATTGGAGCCACCATTGGCTGCATACTGGAATGACGACAATGAATATTTGTATCAGACCTGTATTCGAACCCGGATTTCCCACTTTTTAAGCGATTCAGCTATCCACGCACGAATCACAGCCACACCTAAACTTCCATACGTCGTCTATGTGTCACAACATGCACTCGTACATTACGTATATTCCCGTCCAGGAAGGACATATTTATTTAGAGTTAAAGGCCTCGTATTGGGGAATAAATACGAAATAGCAGTGCCTGTGTTATTAAGAATTACGATACAATGTTCATTCGGACATGTATTCATACATGTCCAATGGGACAGGCACTGCAGCGACTAGAGCTATCAAGAAATAGTGGAAATGCATTTGCAATTGAGAATGTGAACCACCATTGGCGCTATATTGGAATGATGACAACGAAAATTTGCGCCAGACTGGGACTCGAACCCAGATTTCCATTGTCGTCATTCCAACATACAGCTGATCGTGGTTCACATTCGCAATTGGTTCAAATGGCTCTGAGCACTATGGGACTTAACATCTGAGGTCATCAGTCCCCCAGAACTTAGAACTACTTAAACCGTAATAGCCTAAGGACATCACATACATTCATGCCCGAGGCAGGATTCGAACCTGCGACCATAGCGGTCGCGCGGTTCCAGACTGAAGCGCCTAGAACCGCTCGGCCACACCGGCCGGCCATTCGCAATTACGACATGTATTGTAAAGTATTATAGTACTTACATAAGGCTGGAGCATTCATGTCATTTCCACATCACATTATCTACATAAACTGTATGTTGTACATCATGGAAAATATTTGTTCTTCCACGTTATGCCTTCAGTACAATAGATGTTAATAATTTCAGAAGAATATATACTCACAACAGCTAACGTGTTTACAAAGAAAAACAGAGGTTATGGTCAAAGTTTTTAGATCTAAAAAGTTGAAAGGTGTTAGAAACACAAAACTGTAACTGGTATTACAGGTTATGATAATGGAATTGTTACACAATTATGAAACCACGCTGTTATCTATAATATATACAATGGTTTCTGACAAATTATGTAACGTAGTCATTGTTTTTTAACTAGTTGTGATGGTGCAATGAGTAACAGTTTTAGTTTTTACTAGTTTCATTAAAAATGTATAGAAATGATTGTTACCCAGGTCTACTTCTTCATTGAGAATGAGATGTGGTGAGTGGGAGGCAGAGATATAAATTTCAAGTTCTACCAGTTTAATTTCTTTTTTCTTTGCCAACAGTGTGTAGTGTATTCAGGTTGTCTGTAATGGTTGTGGCTGTGTGGTCATGTTTTTTTTCTGATGTGTTGCAGAATTGGGTTTATCAAAGCTATTTACCTGGAATGCACCACCAGGTCAAGGCAACAGGCCGACGCTCTGTGTCACAATCAGAATGACAAAGGCAGAAAGCCGATATTGTGAATAGCAGAGCAATCTCAGACGATATTGGCTCATCTACTGCGAGAGAGAGGCTTAAATCGTAATCTTAGTAACGTGATATAAGCAAGGAGGCAACATAACGTCATTTTGACAGCACAGATTGATCTTATAAGAGAGATCGCACGGCGGGAGACTGGGGCTGTACGGAGGATGTGTAAGGGCTTTAGAGAGAAACTTCCGCAGCATTCTCAAAACATGTGGGCCCACCCACATATTGCCAAGGCTGTTTCGACTACGCTGCAGAAATTTCGCTGTGTAGCCCTTACACGTTCTCTTCATAGTCCCAATCTCTCCCCATGCGATTTACATATTTTTGGAGCCCTGAAGAAAGACGATCGTGGCTGTCGATTAGCTTAGAACGAAAAGGTATAATCATGGTTCCGCAGACAACGGAAAACATTTTTCCATGAAGGCATAGAACGTCCCTCTTCACAGTGAGATAAATGTTTTAACGTGTATGGCGTTTACTTTTGAAACAACAAACCATTAACTTACTTTTTTTCCACCTGTCTCGTTTTCATTTGTCTGCCCCTTACATTAACATCCTGTGTTGCTGTCACCGTTGCACTCTACAGACCTTCAAATCAGCCAACTTCTTTTACAATGATGATTTTTCACGTACACAACTGGTCATTAAAACTGCTACACCAAGAAGAAATACAGATGATAAACGGGTATTCATAGGACAAATATATTATACTAGAACTGACATGTGATACATTTTCACGCAATTTGGGTGCACAGATCCTGAGAAATCAGTACCCAGAACAACCACCTCTGGCCGTAATAACGGCCTTGCTACACCTGGGCATTGAGTCCAACAGAGATTGGATGGCGTGTACAGGTACAGCTGCCCATGCAGCTTCAACACAATACCACAGTTCATCAAGAGTAGTGATTGGCGTATTGTGACGAGCCAGTTGCTCGGCCACCATTGACCACATGTTTTCAATTGGTGAGAGATCTGGAGAATGTGCTGTCCAGGGCAGCAGTCGAACATTTTCTGTGTACAGAAAGGCCCGTACAGGACCTGCAACATGCGGTCGTGCATTATCCTGCTGAAATGTAGGGTTTCGCAGGGATCGAATGAAGGATAGAGCCACGGGTCGTAACACATCGGAAATCTAACGTCCACCGTTCAAAGTGCCGTCAATGCGAACAAGAGGTGACCTAGACGTGTAACCAATGGCACCCCATACCATCACGCCGGGTGATACGCCAGTATGGCGATGACGAGTACATGCTTCCAAAGTGCGTTCACCGCGATGTCGCCAAACACGGATGCGACCATCGTGATGCTGTAAACAGAACCTGGATTCATCCGAAAAAATGACGTTTTGCCATTGCTGCACCCAGGTTCGTCGTCAAGTACACCACCGCAGGCGCTCCTGTCTATGATGCAGCGTCAAGGGTAACTGCAGCCTTGGTCACCGAGCTGATAGTCCATGCTGCTGCAAACGTCGTCGAACTGTTCGTCAGATGGTTGTCGTCTTGCAAACGTCCCCATCTGTTGACTCAGGGATCGAGAAGTGGCTGCACGACCCGTTACAGCCATGCGGATAAGATGCCTGTCATCTCGACTGCTAGTGACACGAGGCCGTTGGGATCCATCACGGCGTTCCGTATTACCATCCTGAACCCACCGATTCCATATTCTGCTAACAGTCATTGGATCTCGATCAATTCGAGCAGCAATGTCCCGATACGATAAACCGCAATCGCGATAGGCTACAATCCGACCTTTATCAAAGTCAGAAACGTGCTGGTACGCATTTCTCCTCCTAACACGAGGCATCACAACAACGTTTCACCAGGTAACGCCGATCAACTGCTGTTTGTGTATGAGAAATCGGTTGGAAACTTTCCTCGTGTCAGCACGTTGTAGGTGTCGCCACCGGAGCCAACCTTGTGTGAATGCTCTGAAAAGCTAATCATTTGCATATCACAGCATCTTCTTGCTGTCGGTTAAATTTCGCGTCTGCATCACGTCATCTTCGTGGTGTAGCAATTTTAATGGTGAGTAGTGTAGTTGTAGCGTCAGTCAAACTATACAGCAATTACAACATGTATCTGAATTCAAATTGCCGGCCCGTGTGGTCGAGCGGTTCTAGGCGCTACAGTCTGGAGCCGCGCGACCGCTACGGTCGCAGGTTCGAATCCTGCCTCGGGCATGGATGTGTGTGATGTCCTTAGGTTAGTTAGGTTTACGTAGTTCGAAGTTCTAGGGGACTGATGACCTCAGATGTTAAGTCCCATAGTGCTCAGAGCCATTTGAACCATTTATTTTAATTCAAATTACCTTTTACTAGCGACGAGCCTTGGCTTTACACGAGTAGCAATAGGCATCCATGCTGTGTGGCGTAGCGGTAATAAATTATATACACAAACCTTTCTTGTGAGTCAGTCTGTCTATTAGAGGAAACCGTATCAAAATCCCTATAGTAGTTCCTGAGGTAACATTCCACATAAAGACAAAAAGACATTGCGGGAGACTAATTTCTAATATGTATAGAATAGATACGTATAGATAATGAACAAGCTTCGCTCTTCTCTGCAGTTGCAGCGTTTGTTTTCTTTACTGTTCTTCGCGACACACACATCCTTCTTTGTAGCTGCTCATCTCGTACCTCCCATCACTGCCATGAGATGTCACTCCAAATACCAACGAATAACGGAACAGATAACAATACATAAATTCATCCCTCTACTTTACTACACTGCGCAAAGGAATCAAAGGGTCTCTTTTTTCAAACACCATTACTTTCCCCCATTGAGACGCAGAAGTGTGAAATTTGGCTCAAAGACGCCTACAATCTTTCTCTGTAGTGATGCAAAAGCGTGGCGCTCTGCAACGTCACCCTCGGGCTCAGCACCGCTTCAAGCAACACACCCCAAAAAATGGCTAAAGCTCAGAAGTTCGTGAGAGGTGTAAGGTGGGTTGATAAGGCCACGTTGGAACCGAATTTCACTACAATTCTGCCTAACGCTACCGTGGACGTGTCATACCATGGAAAGCTCCCCATAGGTGTTCATACGCACATCTCACCTCTTCTCTTCACGGCTCTGCGACGGAGGTCAGAACTGACACATTCAAATCACTCACTTTTCTTTTGAATGGCTAAGGAAACGTTTCAACATACTGTCGCTCAGGATGTACACTACTGGCCATTAAAATTGCTACACCACGCCGGTGATGTGCTACAGACGAGGAATTTAACCGACAGCAAGAAGATGCTGTGATATGCAAAGGATTAGCTTTTCAGAGCATTCACCCAAGGTTGGCGCCGGTGGCGACACCTACAACGTGCTGACATGAGGAAAGTTTCAAACCGATTTCTCATACACAAACTACAGTTGACCGATGTTGCCTAGTGAAACGTTGTTGTGATGCCTCGTGTAAGGAGGAGAAATGCATACCATCACGTTTTCGACATTGATAAAGGTCGGGTTGTAGCCTATCGCGAATGCGGTTTATCGTATCGCGACATTGCTGCTCGCGTTGGTCGAGATCCAATGACTGTTAGCAGAATATGGAATCGATGGGTTCAGGAGGGTAATACGGAACGCCGTGCTGGATCCCAACGGCCTCGTGCCACTAGCAGTCGAGATGACAGGCATCTTATCCGTATGGCTGTAACGGGTCGTGCAGCCACGTCTCGATCCCTGAGTCAACAGATGGGGACGTTTGCAAGACAACAACCATCTCCACGAACAGTTCGACAACGTTTGCACCAGTATGGACTAACAGCTCGGAGACCATGGGGTTACCCTTGACGCTGCATCACAGACAGGAGCGCCTACGATGGTGTACTCAACGACGAACCTGGGTGCACGAATGGCAAAACGTCATTTTTTCGGATGAATCCAGGTTCTGTTTACAGCATCATGATGGTCGCATCCGTGATTGGCGACATCGCGGTAAACGCACATTGGAAGCGTGTATTCGTCATCGCCATATTGGCGTATCACCCGTCGTGATGATATGGGGTGCCATTGGTTACATGTCTTGGTCACCTCTCGTTCGCATTGACAGCACATTAAACAGTGGACGTTACATTTCAGATGTGTTACGACCCGTGGCTCTACCCTTCATTCGATTCCTGTGAGACCCCACATTTCAGCAGAATAATGCACGACCGCATGTTGTAAGGGCCTTTCTGGATACAGAAACTCTTCGACTGCTGCCCTGGCCAGCACATTCTCCAGATCTCTCACCACTTGAAAACGTCTGGTCAATGGTGGCCGAGCAACTCGTTCGTCACAATACGCCAGTCAATACTCTTGATGAACTGTGGTATGGTGTTGAAGCTGCTTGTGCAGCTGTACCTGTACACGTCATCCAAGCTCTGTTTGACTCAATGCCCAGGCATATCAAGGCCGTTATTACGGCCAGAGGTGGTTGTTCTGGGTACTGATTTCTCAGGATATATGCACCCAGATTGCGTGAAAACGTAATCACATGTCAGTTCTAGTATAATAGATTTGTCCAATGAATACCCGTTTATCATCTGCATTTCTTCTTGGTGTAGCAATTTTAATGGCCAGTAGTGTAGCATACAGGGCGTCAATGGAACAACCCCTTCTTTTGGGGCGTTCATTTACACGAATATCGTGGTCGAAAATGAGAGTTTACACTGTGATGTGCAACAGAACTAAATCCTTGATAACCTTTGACACTGCCAACACCACCAGACGATTTGCCTTGTCTCGAAGGACATCGTGGGGCTGCAACCCTACTGCCGTAGCAGGTAGAGTCGCCTGTTCTCCTGTGTGTCGGTGGCGATCACCAGCAGAGAAGGCGACTCCTTGTGCGTGACGTGGGACTTGACTCGCATCACGTTGCGCGCACTGAAGTCAAGCTCCGCCAGTTCTTCTTTCAGGAGTCCCGGTTCAGCCGCCTTGGGGAAACCCTTGACGACTATCTTCAGCAGCCTCTCGGAGACGGCGACGTCCGTGTACCAATGCAAGCCCTGGTTCGACGTTTCGCTCGTCACCTTCATGTTGTCGTCGGTATTTGCGACTTGCAGCCACGCAAGGTTCCCCGCTCGCACCGTGAATTCTGCAGTCGTCCACTGCTTCACGAGCTGCAGGAAACCTTTGCAGTCTTTGGCCACCTCAAAGACTATCGGCGGCGGCCGTCGCTGGGAGCGTCCGGCGGTTGGGACGGTCGCTTCATCTTCTTCTTCCGAGCGGCCAGCTTGGGCAGCGGTCGTGGGCACCATCTGCTCGGTTGTTGGCTGCTCTGACATCTTCTCGTTTGCAAGCTCGCCGTAGCGGTTTGCAGTCGATGTGGGCGGAGGGGAAGGCGTCGTCCTGGGTCTGGCCGCCCGCCGAGACGTGACGGTAGTCCAGGTCGCGCCCGCCGCGCTATCATCTGGTATGGCGCGTCTTCTGCCACCGTAGGTTGAGACAGCAAGCTGCCTCTTCTTCTTGGGTGCCTTTCGGCGCCGATTGGAGCTGAGGAAATAGCTCTTTAGCGCCGCTCACCCTCTGGGCGCTGCCTGGCGCTGTCCGTCACCCATTTCGCCCTCTCGTCGGCCGGGAGTGCGTCATATACTGTGACATCATCTTCACCAGAAACGCCGTCAAGTCGCTGTCCATGGACGGGGGCCAGGTCGCTCTAGGCGGCGGGTCTGACGAGGCCGCCGGGGAGCAGCTCCTCCGAACGGCGGTCTGCCAAACATCTCCAGTTGTCATAAGTGAGGGGCCGGATGGGGCCGTCGATCTATTCAGCGCTCCTCGGAACCGCGGGCCTGCCCACGACATCTCTGCTCGCTGCAGGAGCGACGACTCGAGCCTAGGTGAGCCGGCGTATACAGGATGTAACCACTGGGTAACGTTTAGTTCCATTCGACGAAGTCTGAACGTGATCTGATGGAACAAAGGGTGTTTATACTTTTCCAGCCCTCCTGTGATCACAGGGGTGAGGGGAGGCAACAGTGACGTGTGCATGAATAAAATGGGAAAGTGTCCCTCTAAGACTCCCAGTTCGTTAACACCGTAGGTTTCACCCACACACTTTTTTGAGCACTTTAAAAGTGTACCTGTACAGAGATAACCATTGACTGATCTCTAGACGTCTGCGAGCAGGCAACCCATTAGGCACCATACAGCTGAGTGGCACTATACTGCTGCTCTAGCGCCTGCTTAGGGGCATGCGGAATCTCAGAGGTGTCGAAGGGGTTATCTGCCTGCAGGTGCCTAGAAATTGATCAAGGGTTGTCACTGTACAGGTACATGTTTAAAAGTGTATAACAAAGGTGCAAGGGTCACACTGAGGGTTTTGCCGCACTGGGGAGAGGGGGGTGTTGCGTGTTTTACGTGTCAATTTCGTGCGCACCGCCTCGACCATCTTCCCCCTCCCCCCTCCCCCCTCCCCCCCCCCCCTCTCCTGTGGGAACGCCAGATGACACTGGGCTGAAAAAGTATACACACGCGTTACTTCTGCTGATCACTCTCAAATGTCTTCGAATGGTTTTGAACAGTCCCTAGTGGTTCCACCCTGTTTACCAGACTAAAAATTGCAGCCGCACTACACTCGAAATGGTTCAGAACACGTTCAATGGGGTTACAAACCTACGATGTCCTTACAGAAGGGCTGAATCGTCCACGTGGTCGAAAGGGTGTCAACAGCGTCGTTCTGTTGCACACTGCACTGCAAACTATCGCTTTTGACCTACCAAAGGGAAGAGATGGTTTCACTGCCGCCCTTTATGCCAACTTCTGAGGCCTTTTCGTGTTAATTCTCAGCGACGGTGTGTCTGAAGCGTTTTCCTCGGCCACCCATAAGAAAATTGCATGATTTCAACTCTGAGCGTCGCGGTTGTGACCTCCATCTCAGAAGCGTCAATATAAGGGATCAGCTGATATGGTGAAGGACAGACGTAGAGCGAAATTCATTCTTGTACTTAAAAATATATATCTCCAAAAATATTACAGCTAAAACTGTAAAACTTGAGATTATTATGCACAACATAATGCTTGATATTCTGCGCAACTGTTATTTGAAAATGCGCGCCGACAAACAAGGATTTGGATTTTTAATTAGCATTGATCTATAGTGTACCTCTTCTCGTAAACTAATCAAGCAACAAAACTAGAATTTTGCAGTTTACATCTGCATAAGACGCTAATAAATCGTGTAGAATAGATTTTTTTAAGGTCATAGTTGCTTCGAAATTAATTTTTCAGTTTTGTGTTATCCAGGACTGCTTTATTTTTCTCTGATTTTAAAGAAGAAATTTTCTTAGAGAAAAGATAACGCAAAAGTGCTGCACAGGATTATTCAGTAAGTAATCCTTAAGAACTATGCCAAATTTGAAGATGTTAGCTTTTATAGTTCCTGAGAACAGGTACATTATAGCTCAAAAAGTCAGTTTATGGCAACTTGCATTTAAAGCTTTTATTTCCGTTTTTGACAATTTTGCTATACCTCTAGTTACTAATGCTATCCATATCCATAATATTTATTCTCTTCCTCGTCTTCCTGGCGTAATCTCTTCTCCTGCCTCCTTTGCCTACCAAACTTTTGCATTTTTTCTTCTGCTGCCTGAGCTTTGTCCAGTCGCGCTTCATCGACACTTCTGAGAATCTTCAGTGTGAATGCACCTGGATGGAAGCCTGGTCTCTGTCGGCACTTAATCCTACCTACATTTCCACTATTGAACACCAAAGGGGAATCACATGAGGCTATCTTCACAACAGTTGAGGACACAAATACTGTTTTTGGACAAGGCATCCATAAAAATAAGGCGATTGTAGCTGTCTTTTGTATTCTGTGTTTTCCCATGCACAAATTTTTTCGGCAGTTCAGGATTGGCTAGGTACCTGAAAGTTGGTTTTATAACATCTAAAACAGCAAATGGCAAACCATGTTTGCTTGCGTGTGGCTTTCCACTGGTTTTTGCATGAAAATATTTGCACCATATTATGTCACAAATGGAATGTTGAGGATTATCATCTGTCATTTAAATTTCCTGTACCTTTTACACGTGAAATTCGACATTTTCTCACTTTTTTGAATATACGTCCACTGTTACGACACACTTTGAGCAAAACAGGTTGGCGTATGCAAAACTAATAACTGAAATAAGTTTGTAGCACGTACAATTAAAAAAAAACGCGTTGTAACAAACGAACAAGTAAAGATAATCTTCCTCACAGCCTTACAGACTCATCTGCAGTTCGTTTCGATTGCGTGAACGAAAAATTAACGCACAAAAAATTTATGGCGTAGAGAAGGTGTGGATCATCGCGTAGAAAGAGGGGACGTGGCAGGAGCAGACGTCCAAACAAACCTTTTTAAAACATATTTCTACCCAGAGTTCGATTATGAAACTTCGCGGTGTCACTCTTAAAGTCTCCATCTATTAAATTACGGAATAAAAAATTCTGGGTTTTTGGCAGGTTTTGCCCTGAATCTGGCCGCAAGTGGAAGGTATCGCGAGACTCGTCCACGGTGGCGTTGAACAGAATTGTGGTGAAATTTGGTGCGGGTTTGACATCATTAATGTATCCTACACCTCATATGAACTTCTGAACTCTGGTCATTTTTTCGCAAGTGTCGACCCCTTGATGTCCGAATCGTCGCCGAGGTCAAGGGCGACATAGTAGGTCGGCACGCTTTTGCATCATTATAGAAGATGGTTGTAGGAACCTTTGAGCCAAATTTCACAGTACTGCGTCTCAATGGGGGAAAACGATGGGGTACCAGAAAAGAGACCCTTTAATTCTTCTGTGCGGTTTGTTTTTATAAATTATACACATAAATCTACCACGTGAATCTCCCTATCTATTAGGGAAACATTTTAAAATCTCTGCAGTAATTCCTGAGATTAGTCTTCACATACAGACAGAAAAACACTGGTGAGGACTTTAATTTAGTAGTATGTATTGGTGTGGCATCAGTTTACGTTGAAGTTCTATTTTAGGCTAGAATCATTGCATCATAATAAGAACGGTAGCCCACATAGATTGCCGAATCCATGTGCGTACAAATCCTGGTTATAGTATGTTGATTGAACAGGAATGACATGAGAGGACTATAGATAAAAACGTACAAAATAAAAATATCACTACAATGTTCCAAATTAAAAATTGAAAAATGTGTTGTTGTTAAGCACATCAAATGATTACGTTTTGTTAGGAGAGTACCAATATGGAATCATATTTTGTCAATACAAAGTATTTTGGAAGTTATCGGTGCATTTTCCGATATTTTAGTTAATTAATAGTAATTAAAACATTGTCTTATGTGAAACTGGCGATCTCAATTAAGGTATTTCGGTCTCATGCTTCAACTGAAATACCTCAATTACTTGAAAAGACTTAATTCAAGAAAAGTATCAAATAATTAGCTGATATCCCTTGTATCAGATATCCTAGACATTAGCGGTGCAGCAGATGCGTTTTTATACATGCCGTTCTTCATAACAGACGTGTTAGTACGCAACCGAAATAAATGGCTTGAAACGAATACCGAAAAAGCGGAATAATTTCATCAACTCACGTCATTACGTTACTCGCTTAGTGTATGTACGTGTGTGGTACGTATCTACCGATTGCTAAATATTTTTCAGCTATTGAAGCACTTCAGTGCTCCTCTCCTGATATTAATGAATGATGTAGTCAGTGTTGTTTGAGAGCGTGACTGTTACGTACTTTGATAATGGCTAACTATTTCAAAAATAAAGGTTTTATTTATTGTCTCTTACCTTATCTTTCCATTCCACAAGAAACACATGCTAAAATACAAGCTGTAACAAAACCATACGGATAAACTTCGAAGAGTTTTAGAAGGTGTCTTGAGGAACAAAGTCCGGAAACGTCATTCGCTTGCTGTGCTTTGGCATACAAACTCACGATCTTAGCTGAAAGCGATACCTAGCCGCAGACGTTGGACCCTATAATTACCACACTTGCAGCGTCGTTACATAACGTTTTCGGGCTTGGATCTCTTTCCTCATTTTTTTCTCAAGACACTTTCTACAACCCTCCGAAGTTTATCGGTTTGCGACGGCATGTATAAAGGAACGTTTCATTGCTGTTTCCTGACTCCTTTCCTGCTCAAAACCAACACCGATGTGCCGCATCGTCCAGTTCACAGAATCCATCCAAGTTGTTCAGATATTGGAAAAAGATTTAATGGTCCGCACCAAGCAGATCTGGCAACGGCCTTGCCGCAGTGGATACACCGGATCCTGTGAGATCACCGAAGTTAAGCGCTGTCGGGCGTGGCCGGCATTTGGATGGGTGACCATCCGGGTCGCCATGCGCTGTTGCCATTTTTCGGGCTCCACTCAGCCTCGTGATGCCATTTGAGGAGCTACTAAACCGAATAGCAGCGGCTTCGGTCAAAGAAAACCATCGTAACGACCAGTAGAGCGGTGTGCTGACCACATGCCTCTTCTATCTGCATCCTCATCTGAGGGTGACACGGTGGTCGGATGGTCGCGATGGGCCACTTGTGGCCTGATAACGGAGTGCTATTGCTACCAAGCAGATTTGGTTGTCCTGATTGCATGTTCCACAAGGAGTTCCTGAGATAAATATTTAGTAAATGTAATTGATCGATATTCTAATTACGATCAGGTTGCTGTTATTACGATTAAAATTGTTATTGAAATTGTAGGTGGCGTTAGAGAGATACAGTACACAGACGAAGAAAGAAAATTCCAAAAAAATTTACAAACTGACTCATGAACATAATTTTACAACACCAGCTTCAAACAGTTAATGCAGAAAGTAAAAATTAATTATTACTCCTCTTCTCAATTTTCAAATCAGCAGTTGTCAAACTTCCTTTAAAACTTTTAAGGGCCTGATGTTTAAAAGACTTGCAGCTCAAGACAGTTACAATTACACATAGCTCAGAACAATTAGAACAATAGGACTGGTCTACCGAAATTTTCAGCATTGCTAAAGTTCAGCAAACGAGTCAGTGAAAATATCAGCTTGAAAATTATAAAGTTCGACCCACAATTTGAGCTTGCTGCGCAGAAGCAGAGGTATATCAAATGAAATATACACTGCCGACTAAAGACTGAAGCTTCCAGAAGGGGAGGAGGAAACTAAATGGAGGTTCACGGGGTGAGGGAGTATGTTACTTTAGTGATTACGACATCCAGTGAATTTATGAAGAACTTAGCAGTATGAGCCCACTTATCGGTAAGACGTTGCACCATCTGACCTGGATGTATGCACTGGTTCGGTTGGCGAGGGGATCATAAAGCCATTATATCCTCTCCTGAGATAAGGTGGCCCACAACTATTGTAACTGGTCCTTGATAGCTTGGATCCTGGCACTGAAACGGAGTTGACGTCGGAGCTGGTCCCAAACATGTTCATCGGGGATATATCTGGGATCTTGCTGGCCAAGGGAGTACCTCAACACCACGCGGTCAGTCCAGAGGGATACGTGCCACGGATGAGCATTGTCCGGTTGAAAAATGGCACAATGATACTGTCACATGGGAGGTAACACATGAGGACGTAAGCTGTCCACAACGTGCCGTTGTAATGTCAGAGTTCTCTCAATCACTACCAGCTGTGACATTCAGCCAGGAGTAACACCACTGTGCCTCTACAAATTTGGAAGAATGGGACCTCTACCCAGTCCGCAGCTATACCTGTCGATGATGGTGATCAGGGAGAATGCAGAACTGCGAGTCATCGTTGAGCACTGCGATACTATTTATCAGCAGTTCGTGCTTCCCGTCACGGTACCACTCCAAACGCAGTCATTTGTGTTTTGGTGTTCACGGCAGGTTGCACATGCGACGGTAATTCCCTTGTCCGACTGCTGCTAGTCACGGTCCAATGGAGATGGATGACACACAATGTTTCAGGAGTGAATTACATGGTCTCGGACGACAGGGGCGGATGTAAAGGGCTTCCGATGTGCTCGATGCACATTGCGGCGATCTTCCCTAGGGGTCAAATACCTCACAAATATGGATACTGCACGATTCGACCAGAAGGCCAAATGAAGGCTCACAATGTGGCACCTTTCAAATTCTGGTCGGTGCTGACAACGCTGACCCACACGTGTACGATTCATATCCGCGTACTTCACAATGATAACATTTGACGTTTTTCACGCCCGTTATACACCCTACCAGGTCTGAGAACAATACTAAACACGAAAAACACTAATGCACTCTGGTGGTCGTTCTACGTGTCACAAAGAATTGTAGCTCTAATCACTTACATACTCGCTGAGGTGTGTACGTGTATGAAATTACGCTGACATAGAAAATTATACCACAAAAGGAAACGAGGAACTGATTCTCCATTTAGGATTAAACAACAAAGATAGTGTATCGGTTACTTTGTACTACGTCGGTTAAATAAAAAAAATAGAATGGTAATGAACTCATGACGGATCAGATAGATGAATGACTTCTTCCCCTACCCCTTTACCCCCACCTTCAGTACTCTTCCCTTCTCGCCCTCTATCCCGAGCAGTACGCTGTATACATTTTGTAATGAGTGTACTCTGTATAGTACCTTCCTGCCGACTAATAACTGTGCCCCAAATGGCCTTGAAACGATTTCTCAGAATTTGAAGAAGGAACTACTGTAATCTGAAGTATACGATCATGTCTCAGAGATCAGTTCAAAGCTTCAATTTCTTCGCACCTCTTTCGTTTTTTCATCACTCTCCAAGTGTTTCTGTTGTAATCGTAGTTGTGAAAAGTCGGTGTTACGGGTGCAATGCGTTTAGGATTCGGTCCATGAGGCAGAAGTTCTAATTCGATCCATCTCGTAATACGATTCGACTAAGATAGTTCCTGCGTTATTCAAATGGTTCAAATGGCTCTGAGCACTATGGGACTCAACTGCTGAGGTCATTAGTCCCCTAGAACTTAGAACTAGTTAAACCTAACTAACCTAAGGACATCACAAACATCCAAGCCCGAGGCAGGATTCGAACCTGCAACCGTAGCGGTCTTGCGGTTCCAGACTGCAGCGCCTTTAACCGCACGGCCACTTCGGCCGGCTCCTGCGTTATTACTTAGTAATTATTCGCCCATTGTACAAGAAATAATTCGCTAGTTCAAACTGACATCTTGAGATAAAGTTAGAGACAAGAGTAGTAGCTACCAAAAACAAAGACATATCTACACTCCTGGAAATGGAAAAAAGAACACATTGACACCGGTGTGTAAGACCCACCATACTTGCTCCGGACACTGCGAGAGGGCTGTACAAGCAATGATCACACGCACGGCACAGCGGACACACCAGGAACCGCGGTGTTGGCCGTCGAATGGCGCTAGCTGCGCAGCATTTGTGCACCGCCGCCGTCAGTGTCAGCCAGTTTGCCGTGGCATACGGAGCTCCATCGCAGTCTTTAACACTGGTAGCATGCCGCGACAGCGTGGACGTGAACCGTATGTGCAGTTGACGGACTTTGAGCGAGGGCGTATAGTGGGCATGCGGGAGGCCGGGTGGACGTACCGCCGAATTGCTCAACACGTGGGGCGTGAGGTCTCCACAGTACATCGATGTTGTCGCCACTGGTCGGTGGAAGGTGCACGTGCCCGTCGACCTGGGACCGGACCGCAGCGACGCACGGATGCACGCCAAGACCGTAGGATCCTACGCAGTGCCGTAGGGGACCGCACCGCCACTTCCCAGCAAATTAGGGACACTGTTGCTCCTGGGGTATCGGCGAGGACCATTCGCAACCGTCTCCATGAAGCTGGGCTACGGTCCCGCACACCGTTAGGCCGTCTTCCGCTCACGCCCCAACATCGTGCAGCCCGCCTCCAGTGGTGTCGCGACAGGCGTGAATGGAGGGACGAATGGAGACGTGTCGTCTTCAGCGATGAGAGTCGCTTCTGCCTTGGTGCCAATGATGGTCGTATGCGTGTTTGGCGCCGTGCAGGTGAGCGCCACAATCAGGACTGCATACGACCGAGGCACACAGGGCCAACACCTGGCATCATGGTGTGGGGAGCGATCTCCTACACTGGCCGTACACCACTGGTGATCGTCGAGGGGACACTGAATAGTGCACGGTACATCCAAACCGTCATCGAACCCATCGTTCTACCATTCCTAGACCGGCAAGGGAACTTGCTGTTCCAACAGGACAATGCACTTCCGCATGTATCCCGTGCCACCCAACGTGCTCTAGAAGGTGTAAGTCAACTACCCTGGCCAGCAAGATCTCCGGATCTGTCCCCCATTGAGCATGTTTGGGACTGGATGAAGCGTCGTCTCACGCGGTCTGCACGTCCAGCACGAACGCTGGTCCAACTGAGGCGCCAGGTGGAAATGGCATGGCAAGCCGTTCCACAGGACTACATACAGCATCTCTACGATCGTCTCCATGGGAGAATAGCAGCCTGCATTGCTGCGAAAGGTGGATATACACTGTACTAGTGCCGACATTGTGCATGCTCTGTTGCCTGTGTCTATGTGCCTGTGGTTCTGTCAGTGTGATCATGTGATGTATCTGACCCCAGGAATGTGTCAATAAAGTTTCCCCTTCCTGGGACAATGAATTCACGGTGTTCTTATTTCAATTTCCAGGAGTGTATATTTCAGGAGACAAAGGAATTACAGACATTGGCTGCGAGTGAACGTTCATTTAAATCGATGGAGGGAGTTGAAAATTTTTGATAGATAGGGATTCATTCCCGGCTCTCCTGATTATTAGGCAGACACAGTGGTCATCGCATATGGAAGGACTAGGTTCCCATCAAACCCGACTACTCAACTTATCTACACTTTATTCACGTAGTGCCACTTGCCCATTATCCTCATTCCTCGCGGAATTTCGCCGATTCCAGTAGAGCTCGAGTCTGGTGTGCGTCTGCACTCAAGAGATGATTGGCCGTGCTTCCCTCGATTATATGTACCTGGTGCCTGATCTATTTTTGTGAAATTCCTCAATATAGTCTGAAATCTAAGAAGCACCTGTTATTAATTTCCTTACAAATTCAGTGTGCAGTAGCTATTGACCACTTCACGTATTGTCACTTAAGTTAGGTTATCATCAGAGACCAGCGGTAGCGTAAAAACTTTAGGACGTCTTTAATGACGGGTCTATATTACGTTTAAATGAGCCCTATCGATTCCTTCAGGGTGTAATTATGCATGAGTCTGTTTCTCTCTCCAGGGTTCAATTGCTTGTATGTCTAAATATGTCACATTCTCGCTATGAAGGAGAAACAGGTACATTGATGAGAATAGTCTGTTGATAAAACACAGTGAAATATTTTAGAGGGGGTGTAGGGGTGCAAATACGAGGTGCATTCAAGTTCTAAGGCCTCCGATTTTTTTTTTCTAATTAACTACTCACCCGAAATCGATGAAACTGGCGTTACTTCTCGACGTAATCGCCCTGCAGACGTACACATTTTTCACAATGCTGACGCCATGATTCCATGGCAGCGGCGAAGGCTTCTTTAGGAGTCTGTTTTGACCACTGGAAAATCGCTGAGGCAATAGCAGCACGGCTGGTGAATGTGCGGCCATGGAGAGTGTCTTTCATTGTTGGAAAAAGCCAAAAGTCACTAGGAGCCAGGTCAGGTGAGTAGGGAGCATGAGGAATCACTTCAAAGTTGTTATCATGAAGAAACTGTTGCGTAACGTTAGCTCCATGTGCGGGTGCGTTGTCTTGGTGAAACAGCACACACGCAGCCCTTCCCGGACGTTTTTGTTGCAGTGCAGGAAGGAATTTGTTCTTCAAAACATTTTCGTAGGATGCACCTGTTACCGTAGTGCCCTTTGGAACGCAATGGGTAAGGATTACGCCCTCGCTGTCCCAGAACATGGACACCATCATTTTTTCAGCACTGGCGGTTACCCGAAATTTTTTTGGTGGCGGCGAATCTGTGTGCTTCCATTGAGCTGACTGGCGCTTTGTATCTGGATTGAAAAATGGCATCCACGTCTCATCCATTGTCACAACCGACGAAAAGAAAGTGCCATTCATGCTGTTGTTGAGCGTCAACATTGCTTGGCAACATGCCACATGGGCAGCCATGTGGTCATCCGTCAGCATTCGTGGCACCCACCTGGATGACACTTTTCGCATTTTCAGGTCGTCATGCAGGATTGTGTGCACAGAACCCACAGAAATGCCAACTCTGGAGGCGATCTGTTCAACAGTCATTCGGCGATCCCCCAAAACAATTCTCTCCACTTTCTCGATCATGTCGTTAGACCGGCTTGTGCGAGCCCGAGGTTGTTTCGGTTTGTTGTCACACAATGTTCTGCCTTCATTAAACTGTCGCACCCACGAACGCACTTTCGACACATCCATAACTCCATCACCACATGTCTCCTTCAACTGTCAATGAATTTCAGTTGGTTTCACACCATGCAAATTCAGAAAGCGAATGATTGCACGCTGCTCAAGTTAGGAAAACGTCGCCATTTTAAGTATTTAAAACAGTTCTCATTCTCGCCGCTGGCGGTAAATTCCATCTGCCGTACGGTGCTGCCATCTCTGGGACGTATTGACAATGAACGCGGCCTCATTTTAAAACAATGCGCATGTTTCTATCTCTTTCCAGTCCGGAGAAAAAAAATCGGAGCCTTAGAACTTGAATGCACCTCGTATTGTAAGCTTTAAGATTCTCCAAGAGTAGTAAATGTTTATATTCGGACCGAATGGTAATGGACACGATAAAAGTCAAAAGCAAACAGAAGCAGAGGCGAACAAAATGAAAGTCACGGTTTATCTTACATATGTGAACAATATCTCGCAAAAATTGGAAAGAATTATGACAAAGTGCCAACTGGAATGCTCGTTTTGTTCGTAACCGGTAAGGACCTCTGTTCTGAATACCAATGATATCCATACATTTTCTTTAGTCCTGTACTTGCAGTTGCTGAAAACTTAGTTTCTCTATGCCTTTTAACAAACTGCAGCAATACGAATTTAATATTCCACATCTTAAGCTTCTAGGATTAGGTTATTTTAAAACGCGATCAAAATTCCGTTGTCATCAGTCGTGGCAAAGATTGCAACTAAACGAGCGTGTGATCCACTATAGGAATTCAATTCCAAATACAATCGAAGCTTGCTTCGCCTGTGTTGGAGGTAGAATATCCAGCGACACTCTACCGCAGAACCTGATACATGTACATTTGGTAAATGTAACTTGAAGTTACAGCATCGAGTTTAACAGAAATTCATCCCAGGACCTAATGAAACCTCACTGGTTATATGGTAGAAAGTTGTGCACTTTTCAGAAAACCAAAGACGAATAAAAGGGCAAGAAGAAAATTTCGTGACCTATCACAGAGATGTCATTGATATTCTGTGGTTTTATTGTTCCTGGAGCACTCCAGTGAGACTGTATAGCTTTTTGCAAATTTATAACATCTGAAACATTCACGAGGTATCACAAGTACAGAATTTTGTTGTCTAAACTTTCACAGTTCCTCTTATGTTCTCCGTTGACTACTCCCAAACTTTGTCATTATTTTTTTTCTGGCGTTGTGTTCTGACGTGAGAATGTGGGATTTACATTCTTCTTCTTAACTTCTCGAAAAATAATTTAGCACTCTCACGTAGAGCGCTAGATTATTTCATCTATTTAACCGTCAAAACAGACTAATTTCTTCAGTTGTCGGACTTTCGAAGGTTGTAAAATATACAGTAGTCTTGGTATGAAGGCAATCTCAAAAGTTTATAAAATCGATTAAAAGACCTCTGTTGCTTCAGACAACTATACTTCGCAGCTTTTTGCGTCAAAGTGCCTACGTAAGGTAATTCTCATTCAACTTCTGGACGTTACAAGGGAACACAAAACTATCTACCCTGCGATTTACATATGAAGTTAGCAGAAACTCGAAAAATAACGAATCTGCGTTCACCTTGGCTACTGCTAACGACAGAATCAATAGTAGTCCGGATTTTTTAAATAACACGAAAAAGACGAAACATTATTTAGAGGAAACGAAAGGAACCTCATAGATAAGTTTAAGAAGGTTTTTCTTGGAAAAGTACTGCGTATTACTGTACATAGATTTACGAACATTTATTTCATATATTTTTCGCTTTCGTATGCTATTTTCGATTAGAAATCTCTATATTACAATGTGTAAATATATGTTACATCATAGAACACACCGTCCTACAGTTATGCAGACTGACACAAAAACAAGACCTGAGAAAGCACGAATGGTACATTTTGAAGGACGATCGAACATTTTTCTAAGGACTAATGCAATATGTTAGAATCAGCTTACTATGCAATGATTGTAATGTTGTTTCCTGAAGCAAAATGATAAATACGTAACGTAGCGGAACCATTACCATCCGGAAACAGAAAACTTTCCTTTCCTAACTAGATAAAATAAGATCCATACCCGACAAAAAATATTAAGACGTTACTAATGTAGTTGTGAGTATGTCATGAGATTTGGTATACGTCAGGGCTTACAAACCGTGAATTGAAACAAAAGGAAGGAAGGTTAGAAGGTTAGAGATAAATACAATGCCGAAAACGACGTCGTTAGAGACGGGGATCAAGTTGTGATTGGGCAAGGCTCGGAAGAATATCGTCTTCTCTAGCATTAGTCTTAATTGGCTTGGGGAATGATGAGAAAATCTAAACCAGAGTTACCGACCAGGGTCTCGAATGCCACTCCTTTAGAATGCGTGTCCACTGCCGTAGCCACTGGAACACCTCAATCTGTGACGATTTCTGACACACACAAAAGGAAACCATCGACTACGAATAAATGAGGATAAAGTAGTATAGTTAATTACCGTCTTTTTCAACTCTAATGAAAGTGTTATTATTTCGAAATGGCGAGATGACAGTATTTCTTGTCAACACAGAAACGTGAATATTTAGTGCAGTGAAAGTGCTGTGTGCTAAACACTCAAGACATGCACGTGGAAGTACAACAAGAATGAAGCAAACAATAAAAAAAAATTGAGCATCGAAGACTTTCATTATAGTTGCAAAGACTGTAACTAACCCATAAATCTTGTATATCTGCAACTGCGGAAGAAAGAGACCGAAAAACAACGAAGACAAAATCGTAAAAGAGGACCACATGTTTTTGTTTTTCTTCTGGTGTTTCGCTTTGGAGACATGCACTTGAGACTGAAGATTACTTTATAAAGTGCTTTAGTTTACATCATACGCCTAATACGTGATTTCATGCCAGTGTTACAGTTTTAAACGATAGTTCCCTATTATTTTTAATTGCTCTTGTATTATAGTATGAAGCTTGCAATGACTCACGAAACTATGATAAGAAGCATGTCTTAGGTTACATAATGAAATGAAATGAACTGGGTATTCATTAATCCTATATCCTTCGCGTTAGTTTACGAAAGTTAACTGGCTCGAAAGGCAGTAACTACATCGTCACAGAAGTTATTATACGACTCTCGAATTTTGCAGGACAGCGAATATTTGCAAGTTCGTTACGGTATCAACTGCGGTAGTCCATGCATCCAAAGAAAAAACCATCTACAGGAAGTGGTCATGAAGTTTTAATTATCACCGCGAAAATATAAAGTCGTTAATAATATTTAGATTGTTTCAAGTACTGGTCTGCAGTCCTGCTACACAGCGGAATACTCGCGCCACAGGACCGGAGCATGCAGCTAGGAGAGCCGAAACAAAATAGTGTACATTATTTATAAAGTAGCTTATTTCTTTTTCTGCACTTGAAGTGGAAAAGTGCCGCAACAGTCCATGTTGAATTGCTGGAAGTGTACAGCAACAATGTGCCATTACATATTAAGGTTTGTGCGGGGTGTCACTCCTGCGGCTTGTCAGGTGCATTTTCTCTGATGTTCGGGCAGATATCTGAAATTTTTCTTTTGCAGCGTATATCTGGAATCGGCCCAAACACACTCCACTGCAGAGTGAAAATCTTATTCTGGAAACATCCCCCAGGCTGTGGCTAAGCCGTCTCCGCAATATCCTTTCTTTCAGGAGTGCTAGTTCTGCAAGGTTCGCAGGAGAACTTCTGTTAAGTTTGGAAGGTAGGAGACGAGGTACTGGCAGAAGTAAAGCTGTGAGGAGGAGGTGTGAGTCGTGCTTGGGTAGCTCAGTTGGTAGAGCACTTGCCGGCGAAAGGAAAAAGGTCCCGAGTTCGAGTCTCTGTCCGGCACACAGACTTAATCTGCCAGGAAGTTTCATATCAGCGCACATTCCGCTGCAGAGTGAAAATCTCATTCTGGAGACTTCTCATCATGTCTTTCATGCGACGGCCAGCATTGGCAAAAATCGTCGGTTTGTTCGCCATTATAAACAAAATTATTTTTAAAGTGGAATTTTACGTGATCATTCGATAGAGCGTTCCAAAATTAGTCTAATGTGTTATTAGTTTTATCTGTATGAATTAACAGGAGCAGTAAAACACGAAGAACAATCGCTACTACAGCAGCGACTGAACATCGCTTCTGTTCGTTCCTTTTAATGTGTGTCAGGGCGCTGATGACCTCGACGTTGAGCGCCCGTAAGCCCCAACACACACACACACACACACACACACACACACACACACACGTTTCTGCATGACAGTAGCAGTCAGTGCGGCCTAGGGCTGTGCTCTCGTTGCTGGAGTACTGTTTATTCTTCCTGTTTTACTGTCCCTGTCAATACACATCAATAACAGGAATATCGCACTAGGCTAATTTGGGACCGCTCTGTCCAATTAACACGTAAAATTACACTTTAAGAATTATTTTCTTTGTAACTGGAAACAAACCGACGCTTACCACGGAAGATGCGTGTCGCATGAAAGACGCGATGCGCAGTAACTCCAGCTACACGTTGCAGAAAATAAATTGCAAATATCTGCCGAAATACCATAGAAAATGGGCCTGACACTCATAGAAGAGACACCCTGTATATTAGGAGAGATGTCAGCTTTGTAATATTTGCCACTGGAAGTGTATTTCCTTAGTATATGTATAGAGGAGGGTCTTTGGATTCCGAAGTTCATATTGCTGTCGAGTAGCCAGTACGCGCCGGCGAGCTGTTCTTTGTCGAACGTTGGTAGAATCGGACGTGTTGACTTGGGACGTGCTGGTTTGGAGACTTGATTTTGGGAATGCAGTTGCTGCAAGTTCGAACATACCGAATGAGGTGCTAACTGGCTACACAATCGCGCTCACTGGCGTAGCAGGAAACGGAATGTCGAGTTTAGGGAGCATTTCCAGTTTAAGCTTTTTCAGTATTGCAATTTGTGTTTTGATTACAGAGTCCGCCAGAAAAATGTATACACTCTCTGTCGGGCTCTATCGAGATATCGATGTTGTCGTTCGATTTGAGTTACGAGTGTGTTACGAGTTAGTCTTTGGCTCAACAGATGTTAGTACTTTCATCTCGGTATTGAGAAAACAAGATGGCTGGAGCACGCTTGACATTAAAACAACGAAAATGTATTGTGCAGTGTTTCTTCAAGTTTGATAATGCCGTTGAAGTACAACGTCAGTGGAAGCGGGAGTTTGAAACAGAACGGCCAACGTGCCTAACAATTAAACGTGCATGGAACGATTTATGATATTCACAAAGGAAGATCAGCACAGAACTACAAGTCCTGTTTCGTAGGCTCTCGTGTTGGAAACGTTTGTTAATTCTCCACCGAGGTGTGCTACGCAATGTGCACGTGAAGTGGGGGTTAGCAGTACAAGTGTACGAAGAATTCTGAAAGCTGCAAAGTGGAAAGTTTACATTTCGCGATTACTGCACGCGGTTAATGATGACGATTCTGATCGCCGAATGCAATTTTGCGAATGGTATCAGTAAATGGTAACTGATGACGAACAGTTTGTGACGAAAGTAGTGTCGAGAGACGAGGCACAATTTAAACTTAATGGAACCGTGAATCGGCATAACAGTATGTACTGGAAACCGGGAAATCCGCATGTTTATGTGGATAAAGCGGTGAATCTACCAGGGGTTCATGTGTGGTGTGTACTATCATCTAGGGGCTTAGTAGGACATTTTTTCTTTGACACTACTGTCACTGGAGAAGTGTACCTGGAAATGTTACGCACATCAGTTTTGCCAGGTATACGTGCGCTTTATGGAGCTGATGAAGAGGTCTTCTACCAACAGAACGGGGCGCCACCACACTACCGCCTAGCTGTACGAGCTTTCCTGTATAACAGTTTTCCGGGGCACTGGGTTGGACGAAGAGGGCCCATTGAGTTCCCTCCATGGTCGCCAGATGTAACACCTATGGACTTTTACTTGTGGGGAACTGTATAAGATAACGTCTATCGACGTAAGCCACGCATGCTGGAGAAACTTCGCCAGGAGATTACGGCGATATGTGCAGCGGTCTCCACTGTAACATTGACTAGCGTAGTTGCGGCGACCGCTGTTCGTTCTGTTATGTGTATACAACGGTGAACATTTTGAACATTTAAAGTAACCATGTGCTAAACTGAATGTTGTGCAACATGTGTGATCAATTATCAAATGTAAAATAAACACAAAAGTAGTACTTTTCGTTCCTTAAAGTGTGAATATATTTTTCTGGCGGACTCTGCACTAGAACATTGTTGGTTTAAGCACTTCGCAATATGCACGAGCTCAGGAAGGATCACAGCACTCTTTTCCTTTTAAAGTTTTGAATCTAATGGGAAGTTTTATCTAAAAGGTCCACTTCATGAGCTTTCTACCCTATACTCAAACCTGTTGTTAATAACAATTATCAGAAACGTATATATGTTCACGTTCTCTAATTCCGCTAATTAACACGCAAATAAATCACAGTGGTTTTCAAGTATTTCGTTACTGAGCCGTCAAGTCCCACATGCCTATTCAAATGATTTCTAATCCAACATTACCTGTGTAAACATGAAATGTAGGAAGGGAGGCGAAAGGGAAAGGATGAAGTAAAGGGTCATCAACGGTCTGTAACTAAAGATATTTACAGTTTGATTTGTTTTCTAGATCGAAAAACAGTTCGTCCACAAATTCTTGGATTTTTATTATGGTAATTTCTGCTTGGATTTTCGCCTACACGAGTAAATACCCCGTGATAGCACGTTTTTAGTTCCTTTCTTCGTTAAGCACTGATAATCATGTTCTAATTTTAAGCTGCTTTGCAGAACTATGCATTTTTCTCGTTTAACACAGCACAATTTCGTACGCCACTGTTCACTGTCTATTTGTATACTTCTAAGTGTGTATCGTGTTTTGTAGTGTTGCCAACATTGTCACTAGCTTTTCTTTGATTTATATTTCTTTCTCTCTAAAATGGTTCAAATGGCTCTGAGCACTATGGGACTCAACTGCTGAGGTCATTAGTCCCCTAGAACTTAGAACTACTTAAACCTAACTAACCTAAGGACATCACAAACATCCATGCCCGAGGCAGGATTCGAACCTGCGACCGTAGAGGTCTTGCGGTTCCAGACTGCAGCGCCTTTAACCGCACGGCCACTTCGGCCGGCTCTTTCTCTCTCTGCAGTTCATTATGTGTATAGTATTCTATTTAATTATATTACTGAGTATTTATATCCTGTGTAATAGAAATGAAGCAATAGTGATGGAATTCAAATTATGTGTGGTGAGTAGGTGGGGGCGAAAGGCAAATATCAGTGGTCAGTAAGTTCATAGTAGTGTGATGAACAAGGAGTTGGAGGAAAAAGATGAGTGGCAGGAAGTGAGATGAAACTGGGGTTGTGGGGGGACGTTGAGTGAGAGAGGGTGAAGGACGGTAGAGGCTCTTTCTATGTGATTTCTTCATTTATTTTATATAATTTCCAATATTTATTAGATCACTAAGCAACTGTTTATTTTGTGTTAATGTCTTTTGTATATAAAAATTTTCTTGGAAAGAGAGGAGGTGTACGACTCTACTGGATCTTATGATATTCATATCTTTTTGAATAGTGCTTCGTTTGTGGTATTCCTGTTTAAGATGGTCTGCAAATCTTGAATGGTTTGTACCCTATTTCAATGCTTTCTTTATATCTTTTGTCAAATGCCCTGCCAGTCATCCTAATGTATATTTTTTCACAGTTTCTGCAATTGAGGTGATAGATATCAGATTGTTGATATCTGTCTGGTTTTGATTTCAGTTTTGGGATGTGTTTTTGTAAACAAAAAAATAAAGGCACAGCTAATGAAAACACTTGCCAAACCACATCAATTGCGTGGAATTACCTATCATAACAAAATCACACATAAAGTAGGTAACATGTTCAAAACAACAAGGCATAGACATTGCTTACAAAAGAAACAACTCAATACAAAAACATATACCAAAGCTGAAATCAAATGCAGACAGATACCAACAATCTGGTGTCTTCCAGCTCATTTTCAGAGACAGTGAAGAAGTATAAATTGGGATGATTGACAGGACATTTGGCAAAAGATATAAAGAACACATGGGAATACGGTTCAAACCATTCAAAATTCGGAGACCATCTTAAATAGGAATACCACAGACCAATTATTACTGAAAAAGATTTGAGCATCGTAAGAATCAATAAAGATAGACACCTCCTCCTTATCCAAGAAAATTTCCATATACAAATAGCATTAACACAAAATACACAGATGCTCAATGACCAAATAAATATTGGAAATCAGATACTATATAAATAAATGAAGAAATCATATAAAAAGATCCTTTTCCGTGTCCTCCACCCTCTCCCACTCAACACTCCCCCCCTCCCTACCACCCAGTTTCGTTTCACTTCGTGCCCCTCACTTTTTTCCTACAACTCACTCGCCATCACGCTACTATGAACTTATTGTCCACTCACCTTTGCCCGTCGCCTCCACCTACTCACCACACAAAATTTGAATTCCATCACTACTTCTTCACTTCTCTTACACATGATATAAATACACAGTAATATAATTAAATAGAGCAACACATGTAAAATGAACTACAGAGAGATAAAGAAATATAGATCAAAGAAACGTGTGGTTCCTGAAGAGGGGCAACATCCATTGCACTAGTAGCAGGGGCAACAGCCTGGACGATTGACTGATGTGGCCTTGTAACATCAACCAAATTGGCCTTGCCGTGTTAGTACTGCGAATGGCTGAAAGCAAGGGGAAACTACAGCTGTAATTTCTCCCGTGACCATGAGGCTCTACTGTATGGTTAAATGATGATGGTATCCTCTTGGAAAAAAATATTCCGGGAGTAAAATAGTCCCCCATTAGGATTTCTGGGCGGGGACCACTCAGGAGGATGTCGTTATCAGGAGAAACGAAACAGGCTTTCTACGGATAGGAGCGTGGAATGTCAGAACCCTTAACCGGGCAAGTAGGTTAGAAAATTTAGGAGGGGAAATTGATAGGTTAAAGTTAGATATAGTGGTTGTTAGTAAAGTTTGGTGACCGGAGGAAAAATACTTCTAGTCAGGAGAATACAGGGTTACAAATACAAAATCAAATATGGGTAATACAGGAGTAGGTTTCATGATGAGCAAAAAAATAGTAACACGAATAAGCTTCTATGAACAGCATAGTGAACGTATTATTGTGATCAAGACAGACACGAAGCCCACACCCACCACAGCAGTACAAGTTTACGAGGGGCGTTTGAAAAGTCCGTGCAAAAATAAAAACTACTTACGTGTTTTGGGTAAACCTTTTTTTATTTTTCGACATAGTCTCCTTTTAGACTTATACACTTCGTCCAACACTGTTCTAATTTGTTGATCCCTTCCGAATAATAGGAGTTGACCAAGTCTGGAAAATAGCTATAAGTTGCTGCAATCACCTCCTTGTTTGAATAAAATCTTTGTCCCGCCAGCCATTTCTTCAAATTGGGGAACACATAGTACTCCAAGAGAGCCAAGTCAGGAGAATAGGGGGGATGTGAAACGAATTGGAATCCTATTTCCATCAATTTTGCGACCACAACTGCTAACGTGTGTGCTGGTGCATTGTCGTGATGGAAAAGGACTTTTTTACGGTCCAATCGCCGGCGTTTTTCTTGCAACTCGGTTTTCAAACGGTCAAATAACGATGAATAATATGCACCTGTAATATTTTAACCTTTTCCAGATAGTTGATGAGCATTACCCCTTGCGAATCCCAAAAGACAGTCACCATAACCTTTCCAGCCGAAGGAATGGTCTTCGCCTTTTTTGGTGCAGACTCTTCCTTGGTAAACTCTTGTTTAAATTGTTGTTTGGTCTCAGGAGTATAGTAATGTATCCATGTTTCATCCACAGTGATGAAACGATGCTTTAAGTCCTGCGGATTCTTCCTGAACAGCTGCAAACCATCCTTGCAACATTTCACACGATTCCGTTTTTGGTCAAACGTGAGCAATCGCGGAACCCATCTTGCGGATAGCTTTCTCATGTCCAAATGTTTATGCAAAATATTATGTACCCGTTCATTCGAGTAGCCCACAGCACTAGCAATCTCACGCACCTTAACTCTTCAGTCATCCATCGCCGCCGGCCGGTGTGGCCGTGCGGTTAAAGGCGCTTCAGTCTGGGACCGCGTGACCGCTACGGTCGCAGGTTCGAATCCTGCCTCGGGCATGGATGTGTGTGATGTCCTTAGGTTAGTTAGGTTTAATTAGTTCTAAGTTCTAGGCGACTGATGACCTCAGAAGTTAAGTCGCATAGTGCTCAGAGCCATTTGAACCATTTGAACCATCCATCGCCATATCATGGATTTTATCAATGATTTCTGGAGTCGTAACCTCCACAGGCCGTGCAGAACGTTCAGCATCACTTGTGCCCATATGGCCACTCCGAAAATTTTGAAACCACTTATAAACTGTTCTAATCGAAGGTTCAGAGTCACCCTAAGATTTAGCAAGCTTCTCTTTAGTCCCTTGAGGAGTTTTACTTTTCATAACGTAATGTTTAATCACCACACGAAATTCTTTTTCGTCCATATTTTGACAATCACTCGACTTCCAAACGAATACCAAACACGAAGAAATAGACCAATATGGCTGAACCTTGGTGTGCGTTCTTTCCAAAGGTGCTACTAACTAAACATGGCCGGCCGAAGTGGCCGTGCGGTTAAAGGCGCTGCAGTCTGGAACCGCAAGACCGCTACGGTCGCAGGTTCGTATCCTGCCTCGGGCATGGATGTTTGTGATGTCCTTAGGTTAGTTAGGTTTAACTAGTTCTAAGTTCTAGGGGACTTATGACCACAGCAGTTAAGTCCCATAGTGCTCAGAGCCATTTGAACCATTTTTTGAACTAAACATGACCTCGATAACCGCCGGTGGTGCCATCTCTAGGACTTTGCGCGGAATTTTCAAACGCCGCTCGTATATGCCAACCACCACCGCAGATGATGAAGAGATTGAAGAAATGTATGATGAACTAAAAGAAATTGTTCAAATAGTCAAGGGAGGGGAAAATTTAATTACTTACTTACTTGTTCGGCATGACAGAAGCATAATTTACAATATTCTTATCACTATATACTAAAAAAGAAAACAATATTATTCTAAACTATATTAGATATGTGTTTGAGCCACTCTATGACTGAGTCACTGAGTCTATGTATGTCCATGAGTTCACCACCATAGCCATACACTTTGCACACGAGTAGACGGTCCATTGTCTGTATTTCACCGCACTCACATACAGCGCTGTCTGCCAGGCCCCACTTGTTCATCAGGTGTTTACATCTCCCAACACTCGTTCTGACCCGGTTTAGAGCTGTCCACACTCTTCTTGGTAGGTTGAAGCCATCAATCTTCTTGTTCGGATCGTGTACTAAATTTTTGTTCTTAAATTCACTTGCCGACCATACTTCGTTCCAGGCCGTTCTCGGCTTAAAGGCTTGTAGTTCTTCACCGATTTTCCAAAAAGGTGATCTGGATTTAAGCCTGTTTGTCGGTGTCAGATCTTAGTGGATAGGGAGGTCCGGGCTGTCTATAATTTTCCTGTAGGTTTTTAGGGCTAGCCGTGATCGCCTGATTTCTGGAGGCTCTATGTTCGCTAGTACAGGAAGCCACGCACAGGGGGTGGCCCTGAGTGTTCCCGAGATTATTCGCATTGTCTCCCTCAGCTGGACATCCACTTTAGATACGTGTGCACTTCTCCTCCAGACTGGTGAACAGTATTCAGCTACACTGTAGACAAGGGCTAGTGCTGAAGTTCTCAAAGTGCTCGCTCCACATCCCCATGTTGTTCCAGCCAGTTTCGAAAGGATAGCATTGCGGGATTTTAGTTTTTGCTTTGTGTCTTCGAGGTGTGAGCTGTACGTTAGGGTCCGGTCTAGTTTCACTCCCAAATATTTAGGCTTATCCTCATGTCTTATGCTTTGGCCATTCGAAGAGATCTGTAATTTTCTGTGTGTCTCTCTGTTGTTGAGGTGCATTATGGTGCTGGTTGTTTTGTTGGGGTTGGGAAGTAGGTGCCACTTGGAGTAATAGGTGTTCAGGACTTCAAGGTCTGCATTCAGTGTTTCGTCGAGGTCGTTGTAGTTTTTACTCTGATATGCGATGGCCAGGTCATCTGCATATGCAAATTTGCGTGATTTAGTTTCTGGCAAGTCAGCTATATATAGATTGAAGAGAGCGGGTGCTAGTGCCGAACCCTGTGGCAGACCATTATTCAGAACCATGCTCTTACTGTTCGTGCCGTGGAGTGAGACCTTGATTTTCCTGTTCGTTAGTATGTTCTTGAATAGTTTGTAAGTCTGCTTGCAATTTATGATTCTAGTTAGCTTAAGCAGTAACCCTTCAATCCATACTGTGTCGTAAGCTGATGTGAGGTCTATGAGGACCAGGCCAGTTTTCATCTTGTTCTGGAAGCCTTTCTCAATATAGGTTGTGAGGGACAGCACTTGATCGCAGCAGTTTCTATCTGCTCGGAAACCCGCTTGGTATGTTGGGAGGTTGGCTTCGATGTATGGAGTTAGTCTAGTCAGCAATATTCTCTCGAATAATTTATAGGAGGTACATAGCAGGGATATTGGTCTGTAATTCCTAGGATTATCTCCAGTCTTTCCGGGTTTCAGCACTGCGATGACTTTTGCTTCTTTCCATTCCTTAGGCACAATCCCCGTGCTTATGCATTCCGCACAAAGTTTGGCCAGCCACCTTCTTCCTAAAGTTCCCAATTCCTTTAAGAATTCTGGTAGGATGTTGTCAGGCCCGGCTGCTTTTCCTGTCTTCATTAGCTTCAAGGCCTGGGATATCTCTTCTGTCTCCACTTCTTTTACAATGCCCATGTTGGTTGGGTTATTAAGCAATAAACTGCTTACCTCTTGGGAAATTTCTCTCTTTTCGGCTGTTTTTAGCTGGATTTTGGAGGTCTGTTTCAGGACAGCTGCAATCTCAGATGCGCTGGTTCCAAGAGTCGGCCTGTTAGGCGCTGTGGCACCGCCTAATTTCCTCAGCAGGCCCCAGCTCTTCCTGCTGGAGTGGGTCAAATCTAGATTTTCCATCGCCTCCTTCCATCTACTCCTACGTTCCCCATTCATGGCGTTGATCAGTTGGTCTGCAGTCTCCTCGTCCCCAGTCTTCTCATATTCCTCCAGTAGTGTTTCACACTCTTTCGTCCAGCAGGGGGTGTATTCCTTTCTCGATCCTCGTGGAATTGCATTTAGGGCCGCTTTTTGTACTAAGTTTACGAATCTTTTGTAGTTCTCAGGTTTTGGTGGTATCCGATTTATCGTTTTCTCAACATAGGATCGATATTTATTCCAGTCAGCTTTCCTCAGGTTCCACCGGGGGATTGGGGGGCTTTTTATGACTGGGATTGATAGTCCGATCTCCACTACTACTGGATTGTGCTGGCTCCGGGGGAACGCCTCGAGGACCCTTCTTATAGCTCGCACGGGTGTACCTGTTGCTCCACGTGTGACGAAGGTCAGGTCAGGTGTTGACGTTGTGCCCCACGCCTTTGATTTGAAGGTCGCTGTGTCCTTGGGGTCGAAAAGGAGGTGTAGGTCCCGGTTGTCTGCCCAGTCACTTAGTCCAGTCCCTTCAGCTGTGGATCTCGGGTATCCCCATCTGGTGTGCTGAGAGTTAAAATCGCCAGCGTAAACTGCTGGGTGGTTAGCCTCGGGTAGGATACCTGTGGGCCATTTCTGTGATGGAGGTTTGTAGACATTATACAGTGTCATCTCTCCCAGTTTTATGCCTATCGCATGCTCTGCTGGTATCACTTTGGTGTCCAAACTCATTAGGAGTTCGTTCTTCACTTGGGTAGCTATGCCATGTTTGTCGTGTCCAGTGTAGCTCACAGCTATAAATCCTGGTATTTTAAGTCGATTGATGGTTTCATCTGTGAGGTGGGTCTCTTGTAGGAGTACGTAACTTACTCGTTCTCTCGTTAAGATCTTTTCGAGGATTTCTCCCTTGGTCCTCGTGTAGCCTTCTATGTTGAACTGGCATACGTTCAGCTTCTTCATGCTAAGACTCTGCTCTATTTGCCTCAGTGTGGGCCGGGAGGCGTTGTCGCGTCCGGCCGCCGTGGATGTGTAGACTTTTCGCCGCTGTACCATGTTACAGCGTTGACCGGGGTACACCATCTAGGAGGTTGTCTACACTTCGTACCCCGGAAAATTTAATAGTTTTCGGGGACTGGAATACGATAAATGGAAAAGGAAGAGAAGGAAATGGAAGAAAGGAATGAAAGAGGAGGTGGCCTGATAGAATTTTGCACAGAGCATAATTTAATCATTGCTATCACTTGTTTTAAGAATCATGAAAGAAGGTTGTATACGTGGAAGAGACCTGGAAACACCGGAAGGTTTCAGATAAACTATACAACGGCAGGACAGAGATTTCGGAGCTAGATTTTAAATTCTAAGACATTTCTAGGGGAAGATGTGAACTCTGGCCACAATTTATTGATTATGAACAGTAGATTAAAACTGAAGAAACTGCAAAGAGGTAGGAATTTAAGGAGGTGGGACCTGCATAAACTGAAACAACCAGAGGTTGTATAGAGTTTCAGAGGGAGAATTAGGGATCGACTGACAGGAACACACCGAGCGAGTGGCGTATTTGTTGGCACACAGGACTCAAATTCGGGAAGACGATGGTTCAAACCCGCGTCCGTCCATCCAGAATCAGGTTTCCCGTGATTTCCCTAAATCGCTTCAGGAAAATTCCGGGATGGTTCCTTTGAAAGAGCACGACCGATTTTCTTCCCTTTCGTTAACACAATCCGAGCTTGTGCTCCGTCTCTAATGACCTCGATGTCGACGGGACGTTAAACCAGATTTTCCTTTCGACAAGAACAGGGGAACGGAATGCAGTAGGATAAGAATGGGTAGCTTTGAGAGATGAAGTAGTGAAGACAGCAGAGGAGCAAGTAGGTAAAAAGACCAGGGTTAGTAGAAATCTTTGCTTAACGCAAGAGATACTGAGTTTAATTGATGAAAGGGGAAAATATAAAATTGCATTAAATGAAGCAGGCGAAAGGGAATACAAATGTCTAAAAATGAGATTGTCAGGAAGTGCAAAATGGCTAAGCAGGAATGGCTAGAGGGCAAATGTAAGGATTTAGAAGCGTATATCAGAAGGAGAAAGACAGATGCCGCCTACAGGAAAAATAAAGAGATCTTTGGAGAAAAGATAACCACCTATATGAATATCAAGAGCTCAGATCGAAAACCAGCCCTAAGCAAAGAAGGAAAAGCAAAAAAAGTAGAAGTAGTGTACAGGTGGTCTATACATGGGAGATGTACTTGAGGACAATGGACGGGGATGTAGATGAAGATGAGATGGGCGATATGATACTGTGAGAAGAATCTGACAGAGCACTGAATTACCTAAGTCGAAACAAGGCCCCGGGATTAGGCAACATTCCATCAGAACTACCGATAGCCTTGGGAGAGCCAGCCATGACAAAATACTTCCACCTGGGGAGCAAGATGTATGAGACAGGGGAAATACCCTTAGACTTCCAGGATAATAATTCCAATTCCAAAGAAAGCAGGTGCTGGCAGGTGTGAAAATTACCGGACTATCAACTTACTAAGTCGCTGTTGCAAAATACTAACACGAGCTCTTTACAGAAGAATGGAAA
This sequence comes from Schistocerca americana, assembly GCF_021461395.2. Classification (NCBI taxonomy): domain Eukaryota; kingdom Metazoa; phylum Arthropoda; class Insecta; order Orthoptera; family Acrididae; genus Schistocerca; species Schistocerca americana. Next base: position 208,002,569 of record NC_060130.1, on the reverse strand, counting down.
AACTGGTAGAAGCCGACCTCGGGGAAGATTAGTTTGGATTCCGGAGAAATGTAGGAACACGTGAGGCAGTATTGATCCTACGACTTCTCGTGGAATATAGGTCAAGGAAAGGCAGACCTACGTTTATAGCATTTGTAGACTTAGAGAAAGCTTTTGACAGTGTTGACTGGAATACACTTTTTCAAATTCTAAAGGTTGCAAGGGTAAAATACAAGGAGCGAAAGGCTATTTAAAATTTGTACAGAAACCAGATGGCAGTTATAAGAGTTGAGAGGCACGAAAGGGAAGATGTGGTTGAGAAGGGAGTGAGACACAGTTATAGCATATCCCCTGATGTTATTCAGTCGGTATATTGAGCAAGCAGTAAAGAAAACAAAAGAAAAATCTGGAATAAGAACTAAAGTCCAGGGAGAAGAAATAAAAAATTTGACGTGTGCTGATGACATTGTAATTCTCTCAGAGACAGCAAAGGACTTGGAAGAGCAGTTGAACGGAATGGGCAGTGTCTCGAAAGGAGAATATGAGATGAACAACAACAAAAATAAAACGAGGATGATGGTATGTAGTTGAATTGAATGTGATGCTGAGCGAATTAGATTAGGAAACGAGACACTTAAAGTAATGGATGAGGTTTGCTATTTGGCAAAATAACTAATGATGATCGAATTAGAAAAGATATAAAATGCAGACTAGTAATGGCAAGGAAAGCGCTTCTGAAGAAGAGAAATTTTTTAACACTGAGTATAGAATTAGGTGTCAGGAAGTCTTTTCTGGAAGTAGTTGTATGGAAGTGAAACGCAGACGCAAGCAGTTTAGACAAGAAGAGAATAAAAGCTTTTGAAATGTGGTTCTAGAGAAGAATGATGAAGATTCGATGGGTAGATCACGTAACTAATGATGAGGTACTGAACAGAATTCGGGAGAAAAGAAATTTTTGGTACAACCTGACTAGAAGAAGGTAACGGTTGGTAGGACACATTCTGAGACATCAAGGGATCACCAATTTAGTACTGGAGGGAAGCGTGGGGGTTAAAAATCGTAGAGGGAGACCAAGAGATGAATACAGTAAGCAGATTCAGAAGGATACAGGCTGCAGTTGTTACTCGGAGATGAAGAGGTTTGCACAGAATAGAGTAGCGTGGAGAGCTGCATCAAACCAGTCTTCGGACTGAAGACCACAACAACAACGGATCAAAGAAAAACTAGTGATGAGGTTCGCAACACTATAAAACTCGATACACGCTTAGAAGTATACAACTAAACAGTGAGCAGTGGCGTACGAAATTGTGCTGTGTTAAACGTCAAATCTACATATTTCTGCAAAGCAGTTTAAAATTAGACCACAGTTATCAGTGCCTAACGACGAAAGAAACGAAAAACGTGCTAGCGGGCGGCATTTCCTGATGTAGGCGAAAAACCAAACAGAAGTTCCCTAATAAAAAAAACCAAGAATTTGTTAACGAATTGTTTTTCGATCTAGAAAATAAATCAAATTGTAAATATCTTTAATTGCAGACCGCTGATGACACATCAATAAAGCGAAACGCGGCTGGTGAGAGAAACACACATTTTCTTGTAGTTGTAACGACGGAACAAAAATACCCTCAGAAGCCAAATCATGATAATGGTTGAAATGGTTCAAATGGCTCTGAGCACTATGGGACTTAACAACTCAGGTCATCAGTCCCCTAGACTTAGAAGTACTTAAACCTAACTAACCTAAGGACATCACACATATCCATGCCCGAGGCAGGATTCGAACCTGCGACCGTAACGGTCGCGCGGTTCCAGACTGTAGCTCCTAGAACCGCTCGGCCACTCCGGCCGGCATGATAATGGCCAGGTTCAGACATTGTCTAGTGCGTTTATGGAACAGTGGCTGTTTATTCATTTTGGAAAAATGTTAAGAAACATTGTGTTGCTCTATACTGATAGCAGTGGGTAGGCACCTATTCAGTAATTTGTTCAGTCATGAGGTAAGAATCTTACATAGTTACGAATGCAAATCTTGATTTGGTTAAAAGACATACCGATGTTGCAGAATTAAAAAAATGGTTCAAATGGCTCTGAGTACTATGGGACTCAACTGCTGAGGTGATTAGTCCCCTAGAACTTAGAACTAGTTAAACCTAACTAACCTAAGGACATCACAAACATCCATGCCCGAGGCAGGATTCGAACCTGCGACCGTAGAGGTCTTGCGGTTCCAGACTGCAGCGCCTTTAACCGCACGGCCACTTCGGCCGGCCTGCAGAATTAAAAGATTTGTTACACAATAGAATAGTATGTGAGTGCAGGAATAAAATTTTGTTAAAGAACCAACGAAAATGGCTAAGTGGGGCTCGTCTGCCGGCTATGCAACGGTATCGTAATTGAATCTCGACCCGAGAGGCCCGAAGTACAAAAAAGCTGTAAGCTAATTTCATCAGAGTATGCAAGAGGTAAGCCAAGAACAAATGATTCATCATTTCGAAAACAGTGCGGAACAGACAGAATGTGCTATTGCAAGAGGCTAAATGTAGCAACTTCACTTAGAGATGTTACAGCAACACCTTTCAGTATGCAATTTTCGCATAAAGAAACGCTCTGAAAGCCTGAAGTTAAACACTATAGAAGCCGTGAGCGCTGACAGACCCAGAAAACGAGAGAGCGTTCAGTCACCAGTGTGGTTGGGAGGAGGGGGTGGGAGGGAGGGGGGGATGTATTCTACTGCATTGGCTCCTTACTTAGCTTGCATTTATCACGAATCTCTTGCCCAACGTAAAGTCCCGAGCGACTGGAGAAAAGCGCAGGTGACGCTTGTATATAAGAAGGGTAGAAGGACGGATCCTCAAAATTACAGACCAATATCCTTAACATCGGTTTGTTGCAGGATTCTCGAACATATTCTCAGTTCAAATATAATGAATTTCCTTGAGACAGAGAAGTTGCTGTCCATGCATCAGCACGGCTTTAGAAAGCATCGCTCCTGCGAAACGCAACTCGCTCTTTTTTCACATGAAATCTTGCGAACCATGGATGAAGGGTATCAGACGGATGCCATATTCCTTGGCTTCCGGAAAGCGTTTGACTCGGTGCCTCACTGCAGACCGCTAACTAAGGTACGGGCATATGGGATTGGTTCCCGAGTATATGAGTGGCTCGAAGACTTCTTAAGTATAGAACCCAGTGCGTTGTCCTCGATGGTGAGTGTTCATCGGAGGTGAGGGTATCATCTGGAGTGCCCCAGGGAAGTGTGGTAGGTCCGCTGTTGTTTTCTATCTACATAAATGATCTTTTGGATAGGTTGGATAGCAATGTGCGGCTGTTTGCTGATGATGCTGTGGTGTACGGGAAGGTGTCGTCGTTGAGTGGCTGTAGGAGGATACAAGATGACTTCGACAGGATTTGCGATTGGTGTAAAGAATGGCAGCTAACTCTAAATATAGATAAATGTAAATTAATGCAGATGAATAGGAAAAAGAATCCTGTAATGTTTGAATACTCCATTAGCAGTGTAGCGCTTGACACAGTCACGTCGATTAAATATATTGGGCGTAACATTGCAGAGCGATATGAAGTGGGACAAGCATGTAATGGCAGCTGTGGGGAAGGCGGATAGTCGTCTTCGGTTCATTGGTAGAATTTTGGGAAGATGTGGTTAATCTGTAAAGGTGACCGCTTATAAAACGCTAATACGACCTATTCTTGAGTACTGCTTGAGTGTTTGGGATCCTATCAGGTCGGATTGAGGGAGGACATAGAAGCAATTCAGGGGCGGGCTGCTAGATTTATTACTGGTAGGTTTGATCATCACGCGAGTGTTACGGAAATGCTTCAGGAACTCGGGTGGGAGTCTCTAGAGGAAAGGAGGCGTTCTTTTCGTGAATCGCTACTGAGGAAATTTAGAGAACTAGCATTTGAGACTGACTGCAGTACAATTTTACTGCCACCAACTTACATATTGCGGAGAGACCACAAAGATAAGATAAGAGAGATAGGGCTCGTAGAGAGGCATATAGGCAGTCATTTTTCCCTCGTTCTGTTTGGGAGTGGAACAGGGAGAGAAGATGCTAGTTGTGGTACGAGGTACCCTCCGCCACGCACCGTATGGTGGATTGCGGAGTATGTATGTAGATGTAGATGTAGATGTAGATGGGGATTGATCACGTCATCGCCTGCTATAAAACCTCTGCCCCTCTAAAGCTCACACTGAGAGTTAGGCCATTCCATCTGCATTACGGATACCGATGCAAGACCAGCTCTATTAAGTTGCAGGATGCTTTGGTGAATCCAAAAAGTGTCTACAAGGTGCCACCAACTTCGAGGCCACTTCTGCAAGTCCACAGTTGGCCGGCCGTGGAGTGGACTTCTGATCTGCAACTGCATTCCTGCCGGTCACAACGGTGACTGACTGAAGATGGGGGCCGGGCCGACCTTCCGTGGATGAAGAACCGATCTGACCGTCTGTAAGGTGTTCAACATAGGCGCTAGGCGACTGTGTTGCCACCACTTGGGCAGTACAAGCACCGCCTTGCTGGCTGTTCACTGCGACCACCACTCGGTCTGTCCTTCTTGTCGGTGCTGCGTCTTCCGCCATCTCGACAACTGACAACAGGGGCACGCAGACTTTCTGAGGCCGAGCGTCAGCGCAACTTCACTCATCGAGAATGCTGATGCTCTGACGGACGTCCACAGCTACGCCAGGCTGTGGGGACGCGCGGCCGCCGCATCCTCCTGCGGTGCGATCGCAGCACTGACCACAGGCAACCCAGGACCTGTGATCTTTAAGTTCCTCGCAGTCCGCCTCGGAAGATACGCGGTCAGTGCGGTGGAATGCCAAGCCAAGGGGCCCGGCTCCGATTCCCGGCGGGGTCGGAGATTTTCACCGCTCGGGGACTGGGTGTTTTCTGTACTTACCTTCGTATTGTCATAATCGTTGTATCCTACCTACTCGTCAAATATGGGGTGTCTAGGAAACCTGCTTTCTCGGATCGCTAGACAACAATTCAAGCAAATCGTATTAATAAGTTTTATTACAGAAAATAAATGGCAATACTTAACTTTGAGAAATACAGAAGTGTCGGAAGCAAAAGGCGACATGCAAAATAAACAGTGTCCCTCAGAATATACAATTCCTAAGTCACTGGTCTTGAAGTACCTAATCTCGGTGCTGTTGTAGAAGTGGGCCGCGACCAGTCGGTGCAGCACTTATGTCCTCTTCGCATAGAGTGCGCTGGCGTTGCGTTGTCATCCTGGAGAGGGGTCGGTCAGCGTGCAATTGGCTGACGTCTACTTCACAGCCTTCTCTGCTCTCTCGTTTCGGACTGGCGTACCGGCGCTTGACTTCACGCCGTAACAGTATTTGACATTCCACTATTGAGACAGCTGAATGGGGGCGTCCCGAAAGCTAATAAAATTTAAAAAAAAACTGTCACTGACGTGCAATCCCACACTTTCTAGCAGCGCCGACTCAGCAGGTAGACGACGGAGTGACAGTGAAACTCTCGCCAATAAATGATTGTTATTTGAATGATGTTTCATTAGCGCCCCAGCACTATACACGATCACTCACCTCATCTCTTCACTCGACCTGCTGATAACAACGCGACCCCAGTTCGGGTCGTAAGAGATTACACAAATATTTTCCCTAAAAAATCCAAAGAGAGGGAATAAGTAAAAGTTTATATAATTATATAGCAATCACATCTAGTATGGCAGATCTGTAGGCTTCACTTACATGGGGAGGCCACGACGTTTGGAACGCGGATTTATTGCAAACTTCGTACACTCGTAGTACTCCATGAGGACAGCAAAATGTGTAAGCAGTAGCGCGTACTTCTCAAGCGTCATTGAGAAAATCGCAAGATAATTTCGATCGTCGAATATACATCTGTGTGTGGCCATTTTAACCATTAAGCGGCTGCGGCCGACTGGTGCCGGCACGGTAGCTCAGCGTGTTCGGTCAGAGCGTTAGCTGCCCTCTGTAATAAAAGTACTGAGTTATTCGATCAACAACGAACTTAAACGGATGTCTTACGACGTCCGCCCCGAGCATATGCAACGAACAGAAGCAAACAAAATGAAATAAAAAATTAAAAAAAGCGTGTTCGGTCAGAGCGTTAGTTACCCTTTATAATAAAAAAAAAACTGGGCGAACGGATGAACGAACAACCTGCCCGCGTGTCATCAGACGTCCGCCCTGAAAAAATTCAATGAACAATATAGAACAAAGTGTTTTTTTTTGTTTTTTTTTTTTTAAAGTGTTTGGTGTTCAAGCCGCTGGATCGCTGGATCGAGTTCCGTTCGTCAGTTTTTTTTTTAATTTTCAACACAGTCATTTTCTTTATTATTTATATTGCGATTGATATAATGGGGAAAATACGTGTAATCGGATGAACTTTTATTAAATTTACAATGTTATTTAGCAGTCTGTTAATTTTTATTATCACAAATAATGTAATATTCATAATTATCGACTAGTAAACGACCAAACGCATAAAGTGATACTGAAAATGTATGCTTGTCCGTAATTTGAGAAATCCCTTATACCTAGAAGTAGCCCGAAACGACTTGTTACTTCCAAGGTTTGACCGACACAGACGGCTTTCGAAGGGCGTACAATTAATCGTCGCTTTCGACATTACGAGTACAAGTTGCAGGATGGTATTTTTCGTAAAAACATGGAAAACATAAAGTTAAACGGCACCAGCAGCATTGAATAAATGCTATGTTTCTGCATACGTAATGTCTTTTGACGTTTTCCGTGGAAAAACAAACTTCGTTAAAATTTTCAAAAACTTCTCTTTCAGACGATAGTTTGGAAGCAAACCATGCATAACGCAGTATTTCCTTAAAAATGGGCGCTGATAATTGGTTATGCAGTATCGAGTGTGTTTTAATAGCGTCTCCCGAGAAGCAATTTCTCGTTCTCTTTCGATTAAATACGAACAGTTTTGAAGACACGGACAAGCATACATTTGTAGTATCACTTTATGCGTTTGGTCGTTTACTAGTCGATAGTTATGAATATTACATTATTTGTGATAATGAAAATTAGTAGACTGACAAATTACATTGTAAATTTAATAACAGTTCATCCGAATACACGTATTTTTCCCATTATATCAATTGTAATATAAATAGTAAAGAAAATGAAAAAAAACTGACGGACGGAACTCGATCCAGCGCTCCAGCGGCTTGAACGCCAAACAATTTTTTTTTTTTTTTTTATCATTTTGTTTCGTATAGCTCGCCGAATTTGTTCAGCGCGGACGTCCGATGACACCCGTGCAATTTGTACCTTCATCCGTTCGCCCAGTTTTTATAGTATAAAGGGTAGCAGTTTTTATATTATAAAGGGTAGCTAACGCTCTGACCGAACACGCTGAGCTACCGTGCCGGCAACACTGGGCTGCATCCGCTTCATGGTTAAAATGGCTACGCACAGATATATATTGGACGACCGAAATTATCTTGCGATTTTCTCAATGACGCTTGAGAAGTACGCGCTACTGCTTACACATTTTGTCGTCCTCATGGAGTACTACGAGTGTACGAAGTTTGCAGTAAGTTCGCGTTACAAACGTCGTGGCCGCCCCTTGTTAGACTGCATACAGCGTACACAACTCAAAATGGGAAGTTTCACATAGCTACAGCAAATGGTTACACACAGCCACCAAAATGCATGAAGACACTCACAGAGATTAAAACGTTGCTCCGCAAAGTTACAATATGACACAATGGTTAGGTGCAGCGTAGGTTTCCAGTATGGTCAGGCAAGTGACACACCATCTCTGTGTGAGGAACTGGTAATCGCAACAGAAATGGAGGCCCAGCGTATCCCAATCTAGGCAACAGTGGAAATCGTGAAAATTAGTCACGTGTCAGTTTCCAATATCCTGCACGATATTATGGGTTCCTTGATTCCTCACATCCATTCTAAAAGCCGACCGAATCGGGGCAGTGAGGTAACGGCGGAAGTTTTACAGGCCAATCACAATGACTTGTTTAGTAGCCCACTCACCACGGGCGAGAGCTGGACGCATCAGTATGATCACGAGGCAAAGGAGCAAACAAGCAGTGGAAACATATGGATACGCCATCGCCGAAATACATCTACATCTACATCTACATTTATACTCCGCAAGCCACCCAACGGTGTGTGGCGGAGGGCAATTCACGTGCCACTGTCATTACCTCCCTTTCCTGTTCCAGTCGCGTATGGTTCGCGGGAAGAACGACTGTCTGAAAGCCTCCGTGCGCGCTCTAATCTCTCTAATTTTACATTCGTGATCCCCTCGGGAGGTATAAGTAGGGGGAAGCAATATATTCGATACCTCATCCAGAAACGCACCCTCTCGAAACCTGGCGAGCAAACTACACCGCGATGCAGAGCGCCTCTCTTGCAAAGTCTGCCACTTGAGTTTATTAAACATCTCCGTAACGCTATCACGGTTACCAAATAACCCTGTGACGAAACGCGCCGCTCTTCTTTGGATCTTCTCTATCTCCTCCGTCAAACCGATCTGGTACGGATCCCACACTGATGAGCAACACTCAAGTATAGGTCGAACGAGTGTTTTGTAAGCCACCTCCTTTGTTGATGGACTACATTTTCTAAGCACTCTCCCAATGAATCTCAACCTGGTACCCGCCTTACCAACAATTAATTTTATATGATCATTCCACTTCAAATCGTTCCGCACGCATACTCCCAGATATTTTACAGAAGTAACTGCTACCAGTGTTTGTTCCGCTATCATATAATCATACAATAAAGGATCCTTCTTTCTATGTATTCGCAATACATTACATTTGTCTATGTTAAGGGTCAGTTGTCACTCCCTGCACCAAGTGCCTATCCGCTGCAGATCTTCCTGCATTTCGCTACAATTTTCTAATGCTGCAACTTCTCTGTATACTACAGCATCATCCGCGAAAAGCCGCATGGAACTTCCGACACTATCTACTAGGTCATTTATATATATTGCGAAAAGCAATGGTCCCATAACACTCCCCTTTGCCCGCATCTCGTGGTCGTGCGGTAGCGTTCTCGCTTCCCACGCCCGGGTTCCCGGGTTCGATTCCCGGCGGGGTCAGGGATTTTCTCTGCCTCGTGATGGCTGGGTGTTGTGTGCTGTCCTTAGGTTAGTTAGGTTTAAGTAGTTCTAAGTTCTAGGGGACTGATGACCATAGATGTTAAGTCCCATAGTGCTCAGAGCCATTTGAACCACTCCCCTGTGGCACGCCAGAGGTTACTTTAACGTCTGTAGACGTCTCTCCATTGATAACAACATGCTGTGTTCTGTTTGCTAAAAACTCTTCAATCCAGCCACACAGCTGGTCTGATATTCCGTAGGCTCTTACTTTGTTTATCAGGCGACAGTGCGGAACTGTATCGAACGCCTTCCGGAAGTCAAGAAAAATAGCATCTACCTGGGAGCCTGTATCTAATATTTTCTGGGTCTCATGAACAAATAAAGCGAGTTGGGCCTCACACGATCGCTGTTTCCGGAATCCATGTTGATTCCTACATAGTAGATTCTGGGTTTCCAAAAACGACATGATACTCGAGCAAAAAACATGTTGTAAAATTCTACAACAGATCGACGTCAGAGACACTGCCATCTTCGGACAAGATGATGCTGAGCGTATCTTGCGACTGCCATATTATAGTGCTAACAGTTTAAGCTCACAAGGGGAAAACCGACACACCAGCATATTACCGAAATCTCCAACGAGGCTACAGGAGGCAGCCAAGACAAGGCGTCACGGAAGCAGCCCAAGAGAATGTTTTTGCTCCATGACAACGCCCCATTGCCTTCTGCACAGGACAGTAACTAGAGTTGTAAAACTACCGTAAGCTACCGTAGATTATCACAAGTATGCGTACAGTACGGTAGTTCTCCTAGTAGCCGTGGTTGGTTGAGATCGTAACAGCGCTACCGGTATGTTAGGTGTGTTTCATACCAGTCGGAGTTATCTCATTTTGATAGCTTTGTTCGCGTACGTAATCAATGTCTTACTAGATTTCCCCAGAAACCGGAAGCGGTGAAGCGTCTAGGAACTGAATCAGGATATACAGAGGACCGCGTAACCCGCGGAACATTTTTTTCTGCATTGTTATCCTTCTGTCTGTTACATAAAAATAAACGGTGTTTATCGCAAAATTGAAAATGTTGATGTTTAATTCAGATTTTATGTAAAAATTGTTGACTTGTAACGTGAAAAAGAGGAATGCTGTAGTAAAAATTAAAAAAAACACTGATTTATCATATAGTGCTAGAAAAAGCAATTTCCTCAAGATAAATAAACAAATAAAATTTAAAAAAATGCAAAACAAAAACGTATCACACATCGCTTCAGTACTACGTCGTGCTTATATAGAACTTTTTTTTTGTTATTCATAGACAACTTTTGGTCTTATCAATAATTACAGGAAACTCTAGTCTTTGATCATGATGAAGATTGTTCCGTTGAGTACGAAATAACAATAATTGCATGGATATTTATGTTTGTTCATGTAAACTATGCTCGCATCGAAAGTAATTGGTTTGGTTACATAAAGGACAGAAGTTATACGATCAACTAATATTTGTTACTTATAAGATACAATTTTTATTTTGTAAGGGTATAAAATACACAGTGGATTAACACTGAACGATGTGCGGTTCTAATGATGTGCAAAACAAACAAACACAAAGAGCACTCGTCGGCTCTGCGTTCTCTCATTCATTTATGTTTCTTACCCTTTTAATGCTACCAATGCTACCGGTAATGCTACCATTTACATCGTCATTAATGTACTGTACCAAAACTACCGTAGTTTTGGTGAAAATGTAAATGTCGTGTGACTAGGGGCTCCCGGCAGGTAGACAGTTCGCTGGGTACCCTTCGGCGACTTGCGCGTCGAGGGGTATGAAATGATGATGATTAGGACAACACAATACCCAGTCCCTGAGCGGAGAAAATCTCCAACCCAGTCGGTAATCGAACCCGGGTCCTTAGGATTGACAATCTGTCACGGTGACAACTCAGCTACCGGGGGCGGACGTAGTTTTGGTAGAGTGCATATTTAACAGTCACATATGCTGTTTCTTCAAAATATCACATTTTGACTCAGCTTCCACATTCTCATTGAATGATAGCCAGTGATTTCTTCATTTTTCCTATGATGAAGAAACCATTATGTGGCAGACGTTTCCAGAATGAGGTTGAGCTGAAAGTTTCCTGGTCAGTCAAAATGTAGACTTATGAAACAAGGTGTCTACCAAGTCATTGGTCGTTTGGAAAAGCGTGTCAAATTTTAGGGTGAATATGTAGAGAAAGTCTAGGGGCAAATTTTTTGTTAAATTATCCCTTGTTCATCCGTGGATTTGTCAAACAAGCCCGTACACATATAAGCACAGTTTTTTCTCTTTAAACTCACTTTGAAGCTGATGCGGCTCGTGTTCGTGAGTATTTTGACAGTAGTGAGAATGGCGACAAATGCAGACAAAGCATTTCTGGCATTGACTTTGGTGCTATGTTTAAAGAAGAAAACAAGACGCTAGTCCAGAGAATGGCTTAAAATGAGAGAGAGATTCGCCCATGAAACTCTGCTAAAGGAAATATTACTCTCAGAAGCGTCGATTGCATCAACTTTCTTCGAATGGGCAAGGAAACCTTTAATACCTTGTTAAGGCTCTCGTAAAAGAGCAAACTTGTTTGTCAAATTCGCCGTTATGTAGCCACGGATGCACCTAACAAGCAGGTACACGTGCCAACAAACTTTGTCAATTTAACTTGCTTTTGAAGCGGACGCGTTTCGTGTATGCTTTATTGTGAAACTTATAGGAATGAATACAAATGCAGATAAAGCAATTCCAACAGTAACTCTGGCACTGTGTTTAAAGCAGAAAAAACAAGACACTGTCCAGGGACACGGATGAACCAAACAAGCAGGTACACGTGCCAACAAACTTTGTCAATTTAACTTGCTTTTGAAGCAGACGCGTTTCGTGTATGCTTTATTGTGAAACTTGCAGGAATGGATACAAATGCAGATAAAGCAATTCTAACAGTACCTCTGGCACTGCGTTTAAACCAGAAAATAAACAAGACACTGGCCAGGAAATAATTTAAAATAAGAGGAAAACTTTTAATAGCTTGTTTAAAGTTACTTCGGCTTCGCAGTGAAAAAGGAGACACGAGCATGCGAAAATTTATTTCGTTCTACTTTGTCCTCTAATGATAGTTCGTTAAAATACCACAAAGTGGAAACATATTGCTCACATCGTCCGTGGAAGAACCGGAGAACTTCGATTTTTTAAAATTTCATTGCACTCCCGCTTGTGTGTTACGAGTAGCATTTTGATTTTCTTCTTAATCTCTTCCTGCGTAATATACAGGGGGTTCCGAAAGTATTCGTTCACGTTGATACAGGAGGTAGACAACATAAACACAAATATATTTCGTTGTGATATATATTGTCCCAGGCGGAAATTTCTCATGCTATGGACAATTTGCACACATGGTAATTTAGAGTGCTAGTTACAGCAGTGGTATTCACAAGAACTGTTCGAATGCGCGACCATTGGCCTATAAACACCCAGTACATCGTCGGCGCATTGATTTTAGTGTCCGTTCGGAGATTCCTGGCATGTGTGCAATGGCACCAGCAGCGACGACAATTCTAGCGACAAGGTCTTCTGCTTCCACAACGATTTCATACACCAGCTGCTTCATGTGGTCCCAGAGAAAAAATCCAGACACGTGAGGTAAGGTGAACCACGTGGCCAGGCCACAGGGCCATCTCGTACGATCAATCGATTCACCGAAGATGTCTCTCAGATGACTCCTCACAGCAGTGCTGCAATGGGCTAGCGCTCCATCGTGCTGGAAGTATGTCCTTTATCTAAAATTCAGAGGTACATTTTCCAACAGTTCTGGCAACACATGTTCCACGAAGATGCGATATCTCTGTTCGCTGAGACGAAATGGAGGAATTCGTGGTCCAGTCAACCTACCACTCAGAATGCTGGCCCACACATCAACGCTGAATCGCTGTTGATGAGCACGAGGCCGAGTATCTCGTGGATTCACATGTGTCCGAACATGCGAACTGTGAATATTTGAATAACAGAACACATTCCCATTCAGCGACACAAGCATAACAGCTTACGTCAGCACCACTAACAAAATGTTCCCTAATATTATAAGTTGACTTCAGAGACCATATGTTCCTAGTCGAATTATATTTCCTATTCTGTTCTCTACCTCCTGTATTAATTTGAACAAATAGTTTCTGAACACGCTGTATGGCTGCAAAAAATGTAACACCACTACCATTTTGATAACTGCCAGTGCTATTTTGTTTTTATTCTTGATGGTAGTTTCTATAGTTGTGGAAGCTCACGGTGCAGTGGGATAAATTGTAGTAAAACTATTTTTCAGTAAACAAATGCGGCGAGATATCGACACACACGACGTCCACCGTCTTGTCAAACTTTCCGTCAATCAAAATTTCTCGCAAACACGTCATCTATGGTAAGCGGCTGAAGGACGCTAAAAGCACAGTTAAGCAGCAAAGTCTTTAACGCCCACGTCTCATCACAGAATTTGGAGGTCGAAGGCTTGCTCGCTCTGTAAAGCACGCCCATCAGCTATCTGTGACATATATGATGACACACATTGTTAAACGACCCCTAAGTGTTCCCATGTTGACCCAACAACATCGTCATTACGTTTGCAGACGAGATCATCAAAATTAGATCGTTGATCAATGGAAAATATCACCTGCTAGAATGAATCACGTCTCTTGTTACACCAGATCGATGGTCCTGTGCCGATAAGTCGTCCTCCAGCTCGAAACATGCACTGCACCATGGACGCAGGTTGATAGGGGTAGTACTATGCTATGGAGGACAGTCACCTGAACTTCGATGGGACCAATGGTAATAATCAAAGGTATCATGGCAGCTTTGGACCACGTACACCCCTTCATGCTTGATATCTTCCCCTATGACAATGGCATCTTCCAACAGGATAACACAAGACCATAGTCGTGCAACAATAGCTTGAGGAGGGTGATAGCGAACTCACGTTGATCTCTGGGCTACCATCTTGTCTTGGCAACTTCCAACAGGATAACACAAGGTCATAATCGACCTACACTACTTCGAGGAACATGATAGCGAACTCCCACTGATGTCTTGGTCTTGGTATCTTCCAACAGAATAACACAAGGCCATAATCATGCTACAGTAGTTTAAGGAGCATGATAGCGAATTCACGTTGATGTCTTGTCCACCATCTCGTCTTGACATCTTCTAACAAGATAACATAAGGCCATAATAGTGCTACGGTAGTTTGAGGAGATGATAGCGAACTTACGTTGATGTCTTGACCACCAAATTCGCGTAATCTGAGCCTGATGGAACACCTTTGGAACACTATCTGGCACCAGCTCCGTGTCCACAAACCACCGGTTCGTGATTTACGGGAACTGCGTGACCTATACGTAGACATCTTGTGCCACATACCTCCAGAAACTCACCAAGGAGTTATCACGCAGAATCGCTGCTGTATTGCATTCCAAAGCTGGACCGACACGCCATTAATCAGGCGTTCATAATAATTGGTTCGCCAGTGTATGTGGTAGACACTACTTTGAGTGTCATGTCTTTTTTGGGTGTGCCACTTAGGTTTTGTTAGGTTTAGGTTTTATAATAATTAAGTTTTTCCTTCTCTGACCAGAAAAATTGAAAATAAATTGGTGATCGTATAACACTTAAAGGAATCTGGGGCATATCGGGTATGGAGTTGAAGCCGGGAAGCCTCATATTACTCTTTACGGGTTGGTAACATTGTTTCTCGGCTATTAGACGACGAAAGCAGACGTCAACTTCAGTATCTCCTTGAGGCTTGGTAGCGTCAATTGCGTTCTTGTTGAGCAGAAAATTTGTTCGATTTATGGGGGAGAATCTTAAATTGTAATTTTTTGTGTTCAATAAGGAACGTGCATTACCATATTACAAGTTGCAACTAGAAATACCATGAATAATACTTTTAACAGGCTTTATCGACATATGCCATGTTAAACGGTTGTTCGCCTTCTTTATGATGCAGAAGGAATTTTGCATATAAAGTACAGTTAAGGTAAAACCAGGTAGAAGGAATGGCGTAAAACTGGAACCACATGATATTAACCTATGATTTCGTTACACTAACTTACAGTGAAGTGCCAAAGAAACTGGTACAGGCATGAGTATTCAAATACAGAGTTATATAAACAAGCAGAAGACGGCGCTGGGGTCGGCAACGCCGATATAAGACAACAGGTGTCTAGCACAGTTTTTAGACCGGTTACTGCTGCTACAATGGCAGGTTTTCAAGATTTAAGTGAGCTTTACTGTGGTGTTATAGTGGGCGCACGAGCGATGGCACACAGCATCTCAGAGGTAGCGATGAAGTGGGGATTTTCCCGTACGACCATTACACAAAGATTTACGCCTCGTCTGGGGCCGTCAACACCGACATTGGACTGTTGATGACTGGAAACATGTTGCCTGGTCGGACGACTCCCGTTTCAAATTGTATCGAGCGGATGGACATGTCCGGGTATGTAGACAACCTCATGAATCCATGGCCCCTGCATGTCAGCAGAGGATTGTTCAAGCTGGTGGAGGCTCTGTAATGGCGTGGGGCGTGTGCAGTTGGAGATGGGACCCGTGATACGTCTAGATACGGCTCTGACAGGTGACACGTACGTAAGAATCCTGTCTGATGACCTTCAGCCATTCGTGTCCATTGTGCATTCCGACGGACTTGGCCAATTCCAGCAGGACAATGTGAAACCCCACACGCCTAGAAGTGCTGCAGAGTGTCTCCAGAACACTCTTCTGAGTTTAAACACTTCTGCTGGCCACCGAACTCGCCAGACATGAACATTATTGAGCATAACAGGGATGCCTTACAACGTGCTGTTCAGAAGAGATCTTCACCCCTTCGTACTCTTACGGATTTATGGACAGCCCTGTCGGATTCATGGTGTCAATTTCTTCCAGCACTACTTCAGACATTAGTCGAGTCCATGCCACATCGTGTTGCGACACGGCAGGTGTACCAATTTCTTTGGCTCTTCAGTGTATATGAGCTACGTAAGAAGTTAATACTTTTAACGATATCCTAGGTGTGTGAACATGTTTTAATAAATACAGTTAAATAATTACATATAAAATTTAGAATTAATTTGCGCCAATTTTGAGATTATTTTTGTCATTAATAATATGATGAATTATCCCTTATTGAAGAGGTATATTTTCGTTTCAGGTGGGACTATTAAACGGTTTCTACAGTGAGGAAATTAAGATATGGCTTACCACCCACCAGGAAACAGCGGCAACCCAGTTCCCAACACTTCAGTTGTTCGGACTTGCACGTACTAGAAGAGCAACAATGCAAACTGACACATCGAGGTTTAAAAAGGCGGGTATTTTCCCGCTTAACGCAACTGCATCTGGCGAAGAGGAATTTCACCATCAGATAGAACAGGAAGAATACCGCCAGTTTCCCAAAATACAACAGAATAAGTTACTGCTTCTGCTCCATATGCTGGTCACTCGACTGATGTGTAATTGCGCCTTCGTTCAGTGTATCACCAAAGAGTTTAAAGCGCTAAATCCTCATCACGAGAGACCATCATCAACCAGGCGAAGAGGAAAATATGCCGTGATCACGGAGTATTCCTATAAAAATGAACTCTTTGCAACAAAAGCATCTTCTGAGCATATTAAGAAACTGTTAAGGGACTCCAGATCTAGACCATAAAATACAGTCAGAACAGTCTGAAGACTAGTGCAGCAAACAGCTCTTACGAAATTCAGAATGAGGTGCCTTGTGTTCTTTGCAGAGAGATTTACTCGTCAATAAGAACAGATGCTTGGGTAAAGTATTTCAAACATGAGAAGTGGGTCCATGGGGTTTGTACCGGGTGGATTGTAGATAAATTGCATGAGTATCGGTGCGTCCAACGCCTTACGCGGAAAATGTGACGTTGCCCGGTTCTACCCCCCCCCCCCCCCCCCTCCCCCGCCTCTCCCAAGTACATACGTTTACGCCAGGGTACAGGGTTATTGGTATATTATTCAGGGCTGAGATGCATTAAGAACAAGTTCTTGTAGTTCATATATATTGTTCATACTTTGTTTATCTTTCACTGAAATAATTTTTGAGTCTCCTTAGCTACCCGATTATACCCCAATGCGTCCTACTACCATAACACAAATCAAGTTTCGCTGATATGAACACCATGTGTCAAAGGCCTAAAATTGTTTGCCTCGTTCTTGTTCAAGTAAATATTATACCTGTATTGAAAAAGGTACTTGCTGGCCATGGAAGTAAATATAATCGTAAATGGGATATTCGTAACTTTATCAAAGCAAAAGTAAAATATCTCACTGAAGAGGGCACTACTGTCTTAATACACTTACAAGCAATTAAAACGGAGATAGCTGCTGTGTCATTATGGCGAATGGGACTTTTCGGCATAGAACGTGATTTGGGTGTTGTCAAACCTAATACTTGCCATCAACCTGAGCTTCAAGCACAGGAGGGTAGCGCGCATAACGTCTGTTCCCGATGCATGGGACATTCGTTCTACTTCGTTCAGTCGTGCTTTCAACGTATCGCCTTGTTAAGGTGCACGGCGAGTACCGCTGTCGTCTCCACAACGAAAAGCCAAGCGCTGAAAACAATACTGAAAATAATTATAATAAAGATAAAATTAGGGCGTGGAAGAAACATCCACAGAGATCCACAGGTCGGACCAGATGCGCGAGAAAACAAGATGGCCTGCGAAATAAGTAATGTGGCAGAATTAATGAGGTATGGTCCTTAGACGATAAAGGAATGAATTAGGTGATAGAGTTGATCTGGCAATGTTCTTAGGAAGCAAAGACGTATGTGATGTGACCAAAGTTGATGAAGCAGGGTACTTCGACAATAAAGAAGTAAAAAGTGAGACAGAGTGCGGGAGATGCGAGAAAGAGAGAGAGAGAGAGAGAGAGAGAGAGAGAGAGAGAAAGGGGGGTTGGGGAGGGGGGGGGGCGTAATGGGAAACGTACTGAGTCACGCAAAGGCGACGAAGGGCTTAGGGCATGGTTCGAGACCATATAGAGAAATGCTCCCTAACCCGTCCACTCTCAGCCATTGAAAGATACCTGAAATACAAAGACGAACCAGGGTAACCAACAAGGAGATGAGAAGCCCACCGACATTACGTCATCTCAAGGTCAAGCGAGGTCAAAGGGAAAACGACACAAAACCCCTTTGGGCGTCCAGAGACAGTCAGAACGCAGTCAGCAACAGAGTTTGACGTTGGAGTCAGCGAGAAACAGTCGCGGACGGACGCAACTCAAGTTACAGGCTGGAGTAGCTGGAAAGACGTTTCTTAGTTGCAGGGCTCTGCTGGTCTTAGATTTTATACAAGGGTTTCATTAGGCTCACAGAACGGTGACTAACAGTCACTTCCTCTCTGGAAGAAATTGGCTACTAGTGTTGGCTCTGAGCACCAAGGGACTTAACATCTGAGGTCATCAGTCCCCTAGAACTTAGAACTAACCTAAGCACATCACACACATCCATGCCCGAGGCAGGATTCGAACCTGCGACCGTAGCGGTCGCGCCGTTCCAGACTGTAGCGCCTAGAACCGCTCGGCTACCGCGGTCGGCTTGGCTACTAGTGTGAAGGCACCTGTGCTAGGGGAGTCATTTTTGTACCTGAGATTCAGAATAAAACTTAGAATTTAATTGCATCTTCTGAGTTGATTATTCTCCTCGTCCTCCTCCGATTCTATGTACCGGCTCCAGGGAATTTAATCCAAACAAGTAAGTCTCCCCCTCACTACTGTCAACCGACTGAATTCCTTTTAGCACGAATCCGGTCGCTCAATCTCTTGCAAAACCTATGTTCGGGGTGCGACACCGTGATTTGAAGAAAACCTCCAAAGCTGGAATAAAATGGCGCGAGCAACAACAGCTGCATGATAGTGATATCTGTAGGCAACGGTGGACTGTAACAGCTGTTGCCGGCTGGGGTGGCCGAGTGGTTCTAGGCGCTACAGTCTGGAACCGCGCGACCGCTACAGTCACGGGTTCGAATCCTGCCTCGGGCATGGACGTGTGTGATTACCTTAGGTCAGTTAGGTTTAAATAGTTCTATGTTCTCGGGGACTGATGACTTCAGAAGTTAAGTCCCATAGTGCTCAGAGCCATTTGAACCATTTTTTGGACAGCTGTTAGACAAACCAAAGTGCAGAAATATAACACACTAATTCAGTGAGGGACTACAGCTATCAGTGTGCAGCCATATCATCCACAATCAGAATCAACTCCTTGTCTAGAAATACAAAGGATATACGTGTATCTCTGCTAACTGCATGAAGATTAGTATAATTGGTAGGATCACTGCCATTAGTCGTGGGAAAAATATCACTTTGACTGATGCGTTAGAGCAGACGTTGGTACAACCCACATGAAGGGAACTAGTAAGTTGAAATCCATTGACGGCACTTTGGACAGTGGACGTTATATTTCAGATGTGTTACGACCCCGTCGCTCTACCCTTCATTCGATCCCTGCGAAGCCCTACATTTCAGCAGGATAATGCACGACCGCAAGTTGCAGGTCCTGTACGGGCCTTTCTGAATACAGAAAATGTTCGACTGCTGCCCTGACCAGCACATTCTCCAGATCTTTCACCAATTGAAAAGGTCTGGTCAATGGTGGCCGAGCAACTGGCTCGTCACAATACACCAGTCACTACTCTTGATGAACTGTGATATCGTGTTGAAGCTGCATGGGCAGCTGTACCTGTACACTCCATCCAAGCTCTGTTTGACTCAATGCCCAGGTGTATCAAGGCCGTTATTACGGCCAGAGGTGGTAGTTCTGGGTACTGATTTCTCAGGATCTATGCACCCAAATTGCGTGGAAATGTAATCACATGTCAGTTCTAGTCTAATATATTTGTCCAATGAATACCCGTTTATCATCTGCATTTCTTCTTGGTGCAGCAATTTTAATGGCCAGTAGTGTACAAAGGACATACTTGTATCACTGCTAACTGCATGAAGATTAGTATAATTGGGAGAATCACTGCCATTAGTCGTGGAAAAAATATCACTTTGACTGATGCGTTAGAGCAGACGTTGGTACAACCCACATGAAGGGAACTAGTAAGTTGAAATCCACATTAGGGTATTCATCCCGCTTGGCGACGGGATACAATTCAGCAGGTAGCAGAGGTACTCTCGCGTGGATGATGTGTCCACGGCATAAAATAGGCATCCTGATAGATATGCCATCATCTCTCACAGGTGACTGATGCAGGAACCTACCGTCAAATCACGTGCATCCGTGTGTTCGCCAGTAGTACTCTGCAGTGGAGCCACATCTTCGCAAAAGAATTACATGCCATAGACTTCCGAACTGTATCAGAATGGTTTGTGGAGCAGTCAATGGGCATGAAAGTGTAGTGTCTTCGTCATTCTACTCCCCTTCCCTTCACACCTGATTTCAGTTGTGCTGAGCATGTCTAGCGCGCCGTTGACATGTATGTGCCTAGGACGCAGCTCCGATCTGACTCTATGAGCCGGTAGGAGTGGCCGTGCGGTTCTAGGCGCTACAGTTTGGAACCGCGCGACCGCTACGGTCGCAGGTTCGAATCCTGCCTCGGGCATGGATGTGTGTGATGTCCGTAGGTTAGTTAGGTTTAAGTAGTTCTAAGTTCTAGGCGACTAATGACCTCAGAAGTTAAGTCGCATAATGTTCATAGCTATTTGAACCATTTATTTGACTCTATGAGCTGTGGGTGTCGGTTGAGCTGTCATTTATATATTATCCCAACACTATGATTTTATCTTGGAACTCTTCCATTTGGTCCGTGTTTGCATAGAAAAACAGTAATATCAGAAATTGAGTCCGCCTTGATGCAAAACAACTTGTTATTCGTTTATTTCTGTATTATCCCAAACTAGTTTCGGCAACAAATATCACCATCATCAGTGTTTCTTTTTTAATCTAAAACATGCAGAAAATAGCATGGTTATACAAACACAGTAAAACATTATTACATTTTTACTATTCGTCTTTTGAAATATAGTTTTCTATTGCTACTTTCATACTACATTATTTATTGTATATTACAGCACGTTTTAAGCAATTATTGGCGCTGTTTGCGACATATTTTCTGTGATCTTTTTTTTCTGTTGCCGTTTTTTACTTATCGAACATCAGGTCATGTGCAACTAACAGGCGCTCACATGGTTGCAGATGACATGAATACGTTTTTAAACGGTCTTTAATCATTTGGTTGAAAAAACTGCAAAAGAAATTTACAGATTTATACATGTTTTTGGCACGTCTCGTTGAGCTTCCTTTCTACACCGTCGCTGAACAGTCATTCCATTTCATTTCATGTCATCGGAAAGAATATGCGGCTCATAACAGAGTCCGTGCAGAATGGTATCGGTTTTAATGCTTCTGGTACCAAGTACATACATCTTAAAGTCTCTAGTAGACGGAGTTAAACCGAACTCTCTCTCAATGGAAAATTTGTGGAATTCAGTTTTCTGAAAGCGAAGTTATCTCGCTGCATTAGCGATGTAAAATCGCAAATGAGGTGTGCGTCCATGTTGATACCAGTTAGGAGTATGCTAATTGCTATTATGGACGCCATGATAATAGTAAAATAGCCACAGGTACACTATTGGCCATTATAATTGCTACACCACGAAGATGACGTGCTACAGACGCGAGATTTAACTGACAGGAAGAAGATGCTGTGATATGCAAATGACTAGCTTTTCAGAGCATTCACACAAGGTTGGCGCCGGTGGCGACACCTACAACGTGCTGACATGAGGAAAGTTTCCAACCGATTTCTCATACACAAAACAGCAGTTGAACGGCGTTGCCTGGTGAAACGTTGTTGTGATGCCTCGTGTAAAGACTTTGATAAAGGTCGGATTGTAGCCTATCGCGATTGCGGTTTATCGTATCGCGACATTTCTGCTCGCGTTAGTCAAGATCCAATGACTGTTAGCAGAATATGGTATCGGTAGGTTCAGGAGGGTAATACGGAACGCCGTGCTGGATCCCAACGGCCTCGTATCACTAGTAGTCGAGACGACAGACATCTTATCAGCATGACTGTAACGGATCCGCCCGGGTTCCCGGGTTCGATTCCCGGCGGGGTCAGGGATTTTCTCTGCCTCGTGATGGCTGGGTGTTGTGTGTGTCCTTAGGTTAGTTAGGTTTAAGTAGTTCTAAGTTCTAGGGGACTGATGACCACAGCAGTTGAGTCCCATAGTGCTCAGAGCCATTTTTTTGTAACGGATCGTGCAGCCACTTCTCGATCCCTGAGTCAACAGACGGGAACGTTTGCAAGACAACAACCATCTGCACGAACAGTTCGATGACGACGTTTGCAGCAGCATGGAGTATCAGCTCGGAGGCCATGGCTGCGACTACCCTTGACGCTGCATCACAGACAGGAGCGCCTGCGATGGTGTACTCAACGACGAAAATTGGTGCACGAATGGCAAAACGTCATTTTTCGGATGAATCCGGGTTCCGTTTACAGCATCATGATGGTCGCATCCGTGTTTGGCGACATAGTGGTGAACACACATTGGAAGCGTGTACTCGTCGTCGCCATGCTGGCGTATCACCCAGCGTGATGTTATGGGGTGCCATTGGTTACTCGTCTCGGTCACCTCTTGTTCCCATTGACGGCACTTTGAACAGTGGACGTTACATTTCAGACCCGTGGGTCTACCCTTCATTCGATCCCTGCGAAACCCTACATTTCAGCAGGATAAAGCACGACCGCAAGTTGCAGGTCCTGTACCGGCCTTTCTGGATACAGAAAATGTTCGACTGCTGCCCTGACCAGCACATTCTCCAGATCTCTCACCAATTGAAAAGGTCTGGTCAATGGTGGCCGAGCAACTGGCTCGTCACAAAACGCCAGTCACTAGTCTTGATGAACTGTGGTATCGTGTTGAAGCTGCATGGGCCTGTACACACCATCCAAGCTCTGCTCGACTCAATGCCCAGGCGTACCAAGGCCGTTATTACGGCCAGAGGTGGTTGTTCTGGGTACTGATTTCTCAGGATCTATGCACCAAAATTGCGTGAAAATGTAATCACATGTCAGTTGTAGTATAACATATTTTTCCAATGAATGAAAGAAGGATCCTTTATTGTATGATTATATGATAGCGGAACAAACACTGGTAGCTGTTACTTCTGTAAAATATCTGGGAGTATGCGTGCGGAACGATTTGAAGTGGAATGATCATATAAAATTAATTGTTGGTAAGGCGGGTACCAGATTGAGATTCATTGGGAGAGTCCTTAGAAAATGTAGTCCATCAACAAAGGAGGTGGCTTACAAAACACTCGTTCGACCTATACTTGAGTATTGCTCATCAGTGTGGGATCCGTACCAGATCGGTCTGACGGAGGAGATAGAGAAGATCCAAAGAAGAGCGGCGCGTTTCGTCACAGGGTTATTTGGTAACCGTGATAGCGTTACGGAGATGTTTAATAAACTCAAGTGGCAGACTCTGCAAGAGAGGCGCTCTGCATCGCGGTGTAGCTTGCTCGCCAGGTTCCGAGAGGGTGCGTTTCTGGATGAGGTATCGAATATATTGCTTCCCCCTACTTATACCTCCCGAGGAGATCACGAATGTAAAATTAGAGAGATTAGAGCGCGCACGGAGGCTTTCAGACAGTCGTTCTTCCCGCGAACCATACGCGACTGGAACAGGAAAGGGAGGTAATGACAGTGGCACGTAAAATGCCCTCCGCCACACACCGTTGGGTGGCTTGCGGAGTATCGATGTAGATGTAGCTGTAGATGTAGTTTATCATCTGTATTTCTTCTTGGTGTAGCAATTTTAATGGCCAGTAGTGTATTTACGCGTCATTCAAAAGAGTGGTCACAAAAATACCTATTATCATAGCGTCCATAATAACTATTCCCATACTCCTATCGAAGTTATCTAGTTTCTGATTTTGACCAATACATCTTATCAGAAGTAATATGACGTGCAGACTTTTTTTACCGTCTCTGTAATAACTTTGTATACGCTCATTCTCAAGAAGTCAATAATGTAAGCCAATTTATAGTTTGAACTGTTAAAAAAAATCTAGGCCCGTGTCTCTCGTGTTGTTACGTACATTGTGCATTGGTTTATGCATTTTTTAAGTCCAACAGAAAACTCATACTTCCTTGTTTTATTGATCTATCTACCGATGATACATGTTTAAAAATTCTGTCAGCATAATGTTCCGCTGCAATCTTCCTTTGCTTACGTAGAAAGGTGCAATACACCATTTTGAATTTGTTCTCATTAGTTGGCAGAACCTGCACGCTACGGGTTTCCGAAAGCACCGTCCGAGCAAGGTGAACTTTATATGTGATATTGCCTCTGAGCCACTGCGCCTGCTGTTAAAGCGAAATGGGGCGACGCAGTATTGTTTCCAGGGTTCCAGGAATCCTGGAAGCCGGTAACAGTTAGACGTCATATGTAAATGAAGAGTGGATGTAATTCCGTGCAACTAGCCCTCGGCACACTAGAACTATCCAACGTTCTCCAGCATGAGGACAGAGCGCAAAACCGATTCACAGATTTCTGTAAATCAAAGAAAGATTTCGGAAATAAAAACAACTCAAAAGTTATATGTCAGATGTAATGCAATTTAGCCAAGGTGCAGAAAACGCGACGCCGCATAAAAGAGACATAAAACGCAATTCCAGACAAATAATTCGTATCAAACAGTCGTTAACAGCCATCATGAATAAAATTTACTTTGTTTGCCTCTACGCTTATCTGGCAAAGGACAAATGTTGTTGATAAGCTTATTAATAGGAGGACGTGCAGTGGACGGTTTATTTCTATAGAAACTGCGGACAGTAAAGAGATTTATTAACTGTAACGTGGACTTGCAAAGGAGCAAATATATAACAAAAATTTGCGTAGAGAAGTGTTTCCAATGTAGTCCAATAAACTAATGCTGTCAGTTCTATTATGTTTTCTGAGAATGTGACTTCTACGTTTGGTAAAGATTCTTGTTAGAACACATTTACTGACCGTAGTTTCTGTTAATAACATCAACGCTAAGGCGACTTATAAGTTAGTGGTGTTAAAAGTGCTCCAGACGTTACAAAATTGCAGCTACGTCAATAATTATATTCATCGTATTCTCTATACTTCTTCATAACGTTTTCTTTTACGAAAGCACCAATTCTAACTAGAAATGTATGACGTCGTACTGTTCATACTGGAGAAGATGGAAAGACTTAGAGGGAAAGAGAATACAGGGATGAATCTTAGCAGGAGAGGATATTCGACTGTGATGCACGTAGAAGACAGGTTGAAAAGAACCCCCTCTAACAGAGTATTCGGAGAAGAAAGCTGAAAGGGCTACAGATTACCTCCTCGTCGAATTCTGTGAGAGAAGCTCTACCAAACACAGACACTAGACGGCATGTCTGTAAAAAATTTACTCATCTATAAATACAGGAGATTTTTTTTTAAGAGGCGTACTTTTCTCATTTGTAATGGACGCCTCGCTCTGTGCTCAACAAATCTGAAGCAGTACAAAATGCTGCTTCACCAGCACTAGCTTATGCTGTCAAATATTTATTCAGTAAGATGAATAAAACACTATCTTACCTCCTAGGACTCGTGCCACAATTTGAAAATTTTATTAGTTTTGCGTTGTAACAGAAGCGAACTTAAATGTCGCGTCTGTCTTTGCTGGTGCTGTTGATACGGCAACACTTCAAACATTCAGATACATATGTAAACGCAGAGTAGAGTATGTAGCAACTAACAAGGAGGAATGAATATCATTGTGAAGCCTGTAGTTCTTTATTCTGCTGTTGAAAATTAAGGGCTTCCTTAGGGAGATGGTAATTCGCATTTCACGTTGACCTCTCTGGTATCTGAGAACCTGAAGTACACGATTCTACCAAAATACACTGACGAGCCAAAGAAACTGGTCCACCTGCCTAATATCGTATAGAATCCGCGCGAGCACGCGGAAGTGCCGCAACACGACGTGGTATGGACTCGACTAATGTCTGAAGTAGTGCTGGAGGGATTTGACACCATGAATCCTGTAGGGTTGTCCATAAACCAGTAAGGGTACTAGGGGGTCGAGATCTCTTCTGAACAGCACGTTGCAAGGCATCCCAGATATACTAAATAATGCTGATTTCTGGGGAGTTTGGTGGCCAGCACTAAGAAGAGTGGTCCTGGAGCCACTCTGTAGCAATTCTGGACGTGTGGAGTGTCGCATTGTCCTGATGAAGTTGCCCTAGTCCGTCGGAATGCACAATGGACATGAATGAATGCAGGTGATCAGACAGGATCTTGCTTACGTGTCACCTGTCACAGTCGTTCCTATACCTATCCAACTGCACACGCCCCACACCATTACAGAGCCTCCACCACCTTGAACAATCCCCTGCTGACATTCAGGGTCCATGGATGAGGTTGTCTACATACCCATACACGTCCCTCCCCGTACTCGTCCGACCACGCAACATGTTTCCAGTCATCAATAGTCCAATGTCGATGTTGAAGGGCCCAGTCGAGGTGTAAAGTTTTGTATCGTACAGTCAAAAATGTTCAAATGTGTGTGAAATCTTACGGGACTTAACTGCTAAGGTCATCAGTCCCTAAGCTTACACACTACTTAACCTAAATTATTCTAAGGACAAACACACACACCCATGCCCGAGGGAGGACTCGAACCTCCGCCGGGACCAGCCGCACAGTCCATGACTGCAGCGCCCTAGACCGCTCGGCTAATCCTGCGCGGCCTATCGTACAGTCATCAAGGGTACACGAGTGGGTCTTCAACTCTGGAAGTTCATATCGATGATGTTTCGTTGAAAGGTGCGCACACTGACACTTGTTTATGGCCCAGCATTGAAGTCTGCAGCAGTTTGCGGGAAGTGTTGCACTTCTGTCGCGTCGAACGATTCTCTTCAGTCATCCTTTGTCCCGTTCTTACAGTATCTTTTTCCGGCCGCAGCGATGTCGGAAATTTGATGTTCTACCAGATTCCTGATATTCACGGTACACTCGTGAAATAGTCGTACGGGAAAATCCCCACTTCATCGCTACCTCTGAGATTCTGTGCCCCAACGCTCGTGCGCCGACTGTAACACCATGCTCAAATTCACTTAAATCTTGATAACCTGTCATATAGCAGCAGTAACCTATCTAACAAGTGCGCCAGACACTTGTCTTTTATAGACGCTGCCGATTGCAGCGCCGTATCCTGCCTCTTTACGTATGTCTGTATTTGAATTCGCAAGCCTATGCCAGTTTCTTTGGCGCTTCAGTTTAGATCCTTAACTTCAGATAGAAAGAAAAACATAAACATACAGTGACGTATGGCACTGAAACAAGTAGTGTAGCAACTTATACACTCCTGGAAATGGAAAAAAGAACACATTGGCACCGGTGTGTCAGACCCACCATTCTTGCTCCGGACACTGCGAGAGGGCTGTACAAGCAATGATCACACGCACGGCACAGCGGACACGCCAGGAACCGCGGTGTTGGCCGTCGAATGGCGCTAGCTGCGCAGCATTTGTGCACCGCCGCCATCAGTGTCAGCCAGTTTGCCGTGGCATACGGAGCTCCATCGCAGTCTTTAACACTGGTAGCATGCCGCGACAGCGTGGACGTGAACCGTATGTGCAGTTGACGGACTTTGAGCGAGGGCGTATAGTGGGCATGCGGGAGGCCGGGTGGACGTACCGCCGAATTGCTCAACACGGGGGCGTGAGGTCTCCACAGTACATCGATGTTGTCGCCAGTGGTCGGCGGAAGGTGCACGTGCCCGTCGACCTGGGACCGGACCGCAGCGACGCACGGATGCACGCCAAGACCGTAGGATCCTACGCAGTGCCGTAGGGGACCGCACCGCCACTTCCCAGCAAATTAGGGACACTGTTGCGCCTGGGGTATCGGCGAGGACCATTCGCAACCGTCTCCATGAAGCTGGGCTACGGTTCCGCACACCGTTAGGCCGTCTTCCGCTCACGCCCCAACATCGTGCAGCCCGCCTCCAGTGGTGTCGCGACAGGCGTGAATGGAGGGACGAATGGAGACGTGTCGTCTTCAGCGATGAGAGTCGCTTCTGCCTTGGTGCCAATGATGGTCGTATGCATGTTTGGCGCCGTGCAGGTGAGCGCCACAATCAGGACTGCATACGACCGAGGCACACAGGGCCAACACCCGGCATCATGGTGTGGGGAGCGATCTCCTACACTGGCCGTACACCACTGGTGATCGTCGATGGGACACTGAATAGTGCACGGTACATCCAAACCGTCATCGAACCCATCGTTCTACCATTCCTAGACCGGCAAGGGAACTTGCTGTTCCAACAGGACAATGCACGTCCGCATGTATCCCGTGCCACCCAACGTGCTCTAGAAGGTGTAAGTCAACTACCCTGGCCAGCAAGATCTCCGGATCTGTCCCCCATTGAGCATGTTTGGGACTGGATGAAGCGTCGTCTCACGCGGTCTGCACGTCCAGCACGAACGCTGGTCCAACTGAGGCGCCAGGTGGAAATGGCATGGCAAGCCGTTCCACAGGACTACATCCAGCATCTCTACGATCGTCTCCATGGGAGAATAGCAGCCTGCATTGCTGCGAAAGGTGGATATACACTGTACTAGTGCCGACATTGTGCATGCTCTGTTGCCTGTGTCTATGTGCCTGTGGTTCAGTCAATGTGATCATGTGATGTATCTGACCCCAGGAATGTGTCAATAAAGTTTCCCCTTCCTGGGACAATGAATTCACGGTGTTCTTATTTCAATTTCCAGGAGTGTATTACGAAAGTTACCCGTGTTGTGTCATTCGCTAACTAAATTTTACGAGACCTCTAAGTTCCACTAAGTTACGTATCGTATAGGTTGTAGCTAATATTAAAAGTCGAAGAAAAATAAAGAAGTAACGTCTTTCATAGTATACGAGTAAACTGAATTTCTCTTTAAAGCAAGTAAATAGAAACTTTCATTCCTTGTAAGCCCTCCATAGACTACGTGTAGTTTGAATTTCTCTTGAAATCAAGTAAATAGGAGCTTTCATTTCCTGTAAGTCTGAAACATGGTTTCGAAAGATACAAATTTCATTGTTCAGTCTTATGGTACATCATCGAGTATTTTGCTTAAAACTCGCAAGTTTTGTATCTGCCGTAATATTAAACCATCCAGTGATATGAATGGGACGAGGTGATTCATTTAACGGGATTTGATTGGTCGTGAAGCACAGTACAGTGACACAGCTCATGTCCATGTTAAAAGCGAAATTTTCATAAAAATTGCTGGGAACTGCGCTAAATATGAATCACATAGCAGTTTCCGTCATGTCAGGCTACGCTGGCAGTTAGTCCTCCATGGACACCGGGGAGACGGAAGGCACGAGCAGAAGCACTCCGTCTTCAGGCCACAAGTGGCCTATCCGGACCATCCGACCGCCGTGTCATCCTCAGGTGAGGATGCGGATAGGAGGGGCGTTTGGTCAGCACACCGCTCTCCCGGTCGTTATGATGGTTTTCTTTGACCGGAGCCGCTACTATTCGGTCGAGCAGCTCCTCAATTGGCATCACGAGGCTGAGTGCACCCCGAAACGGAAGGCACGTGGGCTTCAAAAATTCGATTTTTAAATTTTAGCACATTTTAAATGCCTGATCTTTCCTACGTGAAATAGTTTTTGTTGTATATAAATACGACAATTTTTTCGTGAGATATGATGCTTTTCCTGACGCACGGTCTTTGCCCGAATGATCCTGATACTTGGAGCAAGTACAGGAGAAGTGCCAGATATGACCACAAACATTCTTTACCTGCATCAGTAATGAATGAAATTAAACCCGTATTTAGAGACCTTTGTAAAGATACCTTGTTGAAGAAATGTCTTCATGGGAAAACCCAAAATTTAAATGAATGTGTGAATTCTGTCATGTGGAGCCGGTTACCGCAAACTGTATTTGTTCAGCTTACACCCCTCAGATTTGGTGTTTATGATGCTATTTTATGCTTCAATGGTGGTGTAATTAGAAAACCGGATGTTTTGGAATTATTGGGCATAAAATGTAGGAAAATATTGCAAAATCTTTGGTGAAAATAGATAAAGAGAGAATCCGTAAAGCAAATATTGCTAACATAAAATGCACAAAAGAAGCCAGACAGAAAACAAGAGGGACCAAGAGAAGAAAGGAAGATCAGTATGATTCAGATGATGTTCAGTATGGTGCAGGAAAATATTAGTGGTAAGTAATTCTCATCAATAGCTGTACTAGAATTGCAATATTAAACTTTAAATGGATTTTTCTCAAAACCACATTTTTTTACTTTCAGGTACCATTATTTGATAAACTAATGTGGTTAGAAACATGAAATTTGGTCAATTTGTATTTCAGATGGTAATAAGTTATTACAAGTAAATTGAGAACCACCAAACAATCAGAAACTGTTTTATAATAATTAATGTACAAAAAAGTTAAATTTTACTACTGAAAGAATAATTTTTTTTCTTCAAAACCACAAGAGGTGTTATGTTCATTTTACTTGTAAATTGAGGCATATATGTTACATACGTATGCAGTAAAATTTCATTGTTTTATCACATATAGTTCTTTTGAAAAATGTACCTATTCAAAGGGTAAAATAGCATTGGCAGAATAGGGATAAAAATTGCCTTCCGTCTCCCCTTAAAGCGAATTCGCTGCCTTACGAGACGGCGTGAATCAGACCTGCAAGTATCGTCGCGTCGCACTAATGACTATTGCTCTGGTGTACCGGCTCTTTCGAGTGTGCTTTTTTGGAGATTTCTCAGCTCGTTCAGAAAACGCAGTACACATGTTAAATACGATAACACAGAACAAAATTTTCCCAATTCACAGATGACTTTTCTCCTTTATGTTAAATGATTATTGCGGCAGAGGAAACGGCATGCGGCCAAAAAATTAAAATAATTATTCCTAAAAATAACAAAACGAGCAACCTTATTGCCACAGGAGAACGCTAGGAAGAAATTTCCTACAACGAAAAACTCATATCTTCACAGAGTCGACATGTTAACCTGGATTTGGCAGTGTTGGCGGTAGAGGGTGCACCCCCTCCAATGCTGAAATGGAAATTGTGTACCCCATCTGTTCGCTTCTAGTGTTATCCGTGGTAAAATGTGAGAACTTCCTTGTAAATGTTTGCGAATCGTATGACTGAGTTGGATCTTGGGTACCAGCTCCACATTCACCTAGTCGGATGTTGGCAACAGACTAAAATCAACGTCTAAGTTGGCTGGCACATCGACCTTCGTCGTTCTTCCGCGGGGTGGGTACGATCCGAATCACGGAAGCGACGTGCTAACGCGCACGGCAATGCGGGTGGACCGTACCAAATATCAGAATGCTTATTACTGTTCTGATGTTCTTCATTTAAAATATTCTGGTTCCAAGGTAATCCCGTCCTAAACATACCGGTGATATTGTATAGGAAACTGAACCTAAACCCACTGTAGTGAAAAACGTTTAACACTACAAGAAAAATAATTAACACAAAATAATACTGTGGTTCTGGCAAAAAACTATACAATTTCTAAATTTCTTTTAACGTGAAATAAAAATCGTTCAATATGAATAAATTTCGTTTCTCGTGTGACAAATATGCTTACTATCTGTAGTCACAAGATCAGCCACATTTATTGACTTACTAATTTAGCGCTGATTAGCCGGAGTAGACTATATGGCCTACAGATTTTTTTAAAATCCAATTCTTATGTTGTTCATAAATGGCAAACCTTCTAAGCTTTTCACGCTAATTACGGCCACATAAGCATGGTCTTTTCCGAATGTACTTCTGACCCAAAAGCGATTCTGGTAGCGGGAATCCAAAGTTTTTGTAAATCATGTTTTTTGCGTTCTTGTGGAGATATTTCCATAGCATCTTTCATCCTCTAACAAATACTTCTTTATGTTTAACCGAGAAGTGAAATATCGATTTTTATAAATTTAGCTTTAAAATTTTTTAATGCAAAGAAATATTTTATTAAAAGTCTTCATCGCCTCTGCAGTCCCTTAGGGGTTGAATTTCTAGAAACACTGAAACACGTATTTAAAAAAAAAATTGTAACGGACAAATCAAATACCAATTGTCATAGAATTAGTCTTTATGATCCTTTAATAGTTCTTTGGTAATTATTTGTTTTCAAATAAACTTTCACACACTACTTTACCCCCTTAGCGGCTGAATTTTCAAAAATGCTGAACACGTATTTTTTATTTTCTGACTAAGAAACCAAATACCGGTCTTCGTAGTTCTACCTTCAAAACTAAAATCGTTTCACGCTCAGTCTCAAAATGCATGTACGTCAAGTTCTTTTAGCTGGAAAGAGCTGATAAACTTGTAAAACAAGTGGAAAGTGAATTTTAATTTTCTGCAAATTCAACAGTGGGAACGTTTCAAGAAAATGAAAGGTATGGTATTAAATTTAAAAAAAAGTTTGCAGTGCAGCTAGCAACGTGTTACTTGCTACGGCTACAGATTGGTTTCAGTCTGCGTTACCTTCACTACTCGAACAATTTTACATGAATGATGTCTTAATCGCCAACGAATCTCGCTTGTTCTACAGCTGCATACCCAATAAAACTATATCAAATGGTTCAAATGGCTCTGAGCACTATGAGACTTAATTTCTGAGGTCATCAGTCCCCTAGAACTTAGAACTACTTAAACCTAACTAACCTAAGGACTCACACACATCCATGCCCGAGGCAGGATTTGAACCTGCGACCGTAGTGGTCGCGCGGTTCGAGACTGTAGCGCCTAGAACCACTCGGTCACTCCGGCCGGCCAAAACTATATCATTTAAGGGACAATCGTTCTCAGGGAAGAGGGCGAGGGGCTCCATGGAAAGATTTACCCTACCGGTAGGACGTAGCTCGAATGAATTTGAAAAGCTACCCTTGTTTGTTGTTGTGACAGGTTCCAAAGCACGTGTTCTAAAAATATAACAACATAATCAGTGGAAAACGCGGCGAACAAATGAGCGTAGATGGTGGTCAATATGCTAACCGACTGTATTCTCAGCTGGGATAAGCGATTTTTACAAGAAATGCATAAGGTGCCAGTTACTGTTGTTAATTGTCAAGCATACCCCGGTATCATATTAAAATTTATAATATTTATTTATTTATTACTTTGAACACCGCATCTGATTTACAGCCGTGTAATCAAGGCATTATTAAAAACTTTAAATTCCACTATCAAATGGCTCTGAGCACTGTGGGACGTAACATCTGAGGTCATCAGTCCCCTAAAACTTAGAACTACTTAAACCTAATTAACCTAAGGACATCACACACATCCATGTCCGAGGCAGGATTCGAACCTGCGACCGTAGCGGTCGCGGGGTACCAGACTGAAGCGCCTAGAACCACTCGGTCACAACGGCCGGCATTCCACTATCGAAAACAACTACATGATAATGCTTACTTAAATCGAAGCAAAATTAGATTTCTTCGTCTGTTTATCAACGATTTATTATCTATAAAATTGTCACATAGTCTTATTCCGCATGGCATTTTCTCACACTAAAGCAATTAAAAATTCCTTTCGCCATGCTAGTTTCTCCGAAGTACAAGATTCTTCAGCACATCAACATTCAGCGGATATTGAAATGAGTCGAAATGTAACGATATATGTGGGAAAGCTTCTACATTATTCGACTGCGGGACATTATCACTGGGTGAATTTGTTTCAGTGGATCATGATGTTTGTACAGCACCGATTTAGGCAGACGAAGCCTTTGGAGATGCGTCATAGCTTAAAGGATCGCATTCATGTAAACGACGACGACAATTTAGTCAATGGAATAAACATTGCTGTTCCTGCTCGCCCTTTATCAGTAATTCGGAACATCGTGAGTAGCTATTAGACGCGTTTTCGAATGGCGAAATTAATCGAATAATTTGTCGAAAATTTAATACTGAAAATGGCGCTGCACGAACAATAACGGGTCATTTAATACGAAAAAATATTTCGGAACCCTCCATTTCACGTTAAATGTTTTCCACGCTGTTACTCTGTCATTAGACGTCTGCATTTGTAAGTTTGGGCCACCACAGACTCCAGTTACAAATTAAACTGCAATTCTCCCACACCACACGAGCAACGATTACGTCTGCGGTTCTAGTAACAATAAAACAAGGAAAACCTAGTGCCGGTGTCCGTAGTGAAGACACGCGATTGGTCGCGCAGATTTTGTTTAAGCAGAGGTTGTGCGCATGCGCTGCCGAGGGTGCGCCCGGCGGGCAAGCGTAGAAATAGGCGGCGGCAGCGCCGGAGTGCCCACTTTGAGCCGCCTTTCCGCAGCCGTTGCTTCGTCTCCAGCCACCAGCTCTTCTGCTGTCTTCTGCTAGTGCCGGTAAGTGTCGCGCAGCCATCATCCATCCTTCATCCTGTCAACAACATTTATCCGCCGCTTGCGTATTCTCCGACTAGTAACTGTGAGAAATTGCATTATTTTCCAAAGTAAATGACAAAAATGTTATGTTGCACATGATATTGCGCACATGCGAAATAAGTCAATTCTACTATTGTATTCCGATTCTCTGGTTACCAGAAGGCCCAGGGGAGCGATTTTGGCCGTTTTCTTGTGGATAAATATCTTCACCTTCACAGTTTCCAGAAGAAGTAAATTGCTTCTAAAAGAAGAAGAAGGAAATCTCTGTAGGTAAAATTCGAAAAACTTCTCAGGATAAGGGAAAATAGAAACCAGGATGAGGCATAGTTTGTCGTTATTTGATGGAAAGATCAGGGAATGCAGAATATCGTGGCAAACACGCGTTAACGAGCGCCAAACTTGTTGCACCGGTGCACGTTCCGAGCATCTGACAGCGACACCAATCAGATTTTACCTGTTTTACGTGTCGTTAATTTGGTAGCAAAGAAATTAACCGAAAATATCTCAGTACAAATTGCAATATTTGCTCTTTTCTGAGAAAATTACTTAAGGTTTTTGTGCACATTCCTCGTTTTATGTCATTGCCTAATTACTGCCACTGTTTGTAGCGGAGGTTCTTAAAATGAAATATCTTGTAGGTTAGTCGGCAATATTTCGAAAATTTTGCTCCAAGAGCCACGAAAATAAGTCATTTTCATAACTACGCCTCATTCGGTTAACGTCAAGTGTCGTTTCTAGGCAGACTTTTAAAATCTGAAACTTTAGGATAAAATAATCTGAACTCATCATATTGTGTACAGCAACCTGCAGTGTAATATTTCAATATTTCTGAATATTACAGGAAAAGAGCTTCAAAGCTTGTTGAAAAAGCTGCGGATGGATGCAGCAAAGTCTCCATAAGATGTTTCAATCCTGAATGAATTATTCTTCAATTTCTTTCAAAAGCTTTCACTTATCAGTGCAGTAGGTGGCAAATCTTTTCATATTTAAGATGTAGATAGATGGTTTTAACGCGAACTCGATGGTAATTAACAGAAAATTCATTGTACTTGAACTGTATAGGATATCTCGCATATCGACAAACTTCATTGCTTTAGCGTATTATACCTTAAAGCAGTCCTCTAGTTATAACCCAGATAAATTGGCATCTATCAGCCACCTTATATGAAATGATGTCTCTGAACATGGAGCGACATTTCCAGTGCTGGATTTGAGATTATGGCGCAAAGATTAAGACACTTGACTAATTCATTAGAGGGAACTCAAACACCAGACTGTTTATGTTTCCCGTGATTTTCAGTACGTGCTGACGGCTTATACCTCTGTCCGAATGTCTTTGCTGTTTCTGTTGGTATTTATAGTTAATCAAGGCGACTACTGTTGCTTGCTACGGACCGGCTTGGTTTCTAATTCTGGACAATGCGTTGTTCTTTGACAAGATTCTATCCGAATTACCACTCAGAGTAGAATTATGTAGTAACTGAGAAAATACCATCGTTCTCACGAACAACAATGAATTTCTATATATAGTGATCAGGTAGGTTACCGCCAGTAAGGCTTAAGTTCAGGAGGTAGCTCGAAGACAGTAGTGTTGTACAATTATATGAAAAGTAGCGCAAAATGTAATACTCCAAGAGGAAATATAGTGAGTTTCCACAGTGGTAAACGAGTCTTTCAGGAATGTTGCGATACCACGGAAATATCCAAATAATGAACCTCAACCCGCAGACGCCAATGCCGAACATCACCAGCCACAGTGCACGATAAGGACGAAGGTTCACAGACACATCACCCAGAGCATAATGTGTGTCCGTAAGCATCTAAGTTAATAAATGCAGGCGCAATGTGAAAACAAATTGTAGACGTTTCTGTCAGGAAGGGTAAATTGAGGGAATTTATTTTAGTTCGAACAGGGCATGGGCGTGATTGCAGTGACCTACAATGTCACACATTGCATCAGACGCTCACTATCACCGAAGCTGAAGAGACTGGGAACGCTAGGGAGGCAGTACAACCTATTGTCGCAGTGGTAAGCTGAAGAACTCCACCGAATTCTGAAGCGTACCGTACGAACAACTACCAAACATCATCAACTGTTGTAGACTACAAGTCTGAAGGAAGCTGGAATAATTTCTTAACCACCCAACTGAAAACTACTACTATAAAATCAATGAAATTGGCTTATTCTGCATATTTCCATTCACCAATGAGTTACGCAATTATTTTCTGTGGACATTCAAGTTACAGGAATTGTAATTACAGAATACAAAAGCATGTTTTAAGAATTATATCTAGTGTTAATTCAAAATCATGCAGTTATCTCTTCAAAAAACAGAGTATTTTGACAATTAATTTACAACACATATATCATCAATATCTTTTGTTATTACTAATGTTTCTATTTTCATAAAAATAATGAAAAGCGTGAGTATAATACTAGCACCAAAAACAACCTCTATTAAGACCTCAGTGATTAACATTAGTACAGAAGTAAGTCAGATACATGGCTGCTCATGTATTCAACAATCTATCTAATCACTTTAAATGTCATGGAAGTAATGTGGTGTAGTTTAAAACGGAATTAAAGAACTTTCTGAACTTTGTGCTCCATTGAAGTATATCTTCACAGAAACTTTTAAATTAAATATTTTAGGTTCATGTATAATTAGAACTGTAATGTTATTTTACTGTTTTGCGCTTAAATTAAGTTAAATGCACATCTTCGACTTTTTTCGCATCCCATCCTTCTCCATCAGATTCATGGTATATGATTAACGTAACATAAAGTAATGGAATGTGTCACATGTGTACAAAATACACTCAACCAGAAGCTCGCTAACGACTGTCTACCACGCTCCTAAAAGAAAGGAAACAAATTATGTCTTCAGCCTTATCAATCAGTGGTCAAAAATCTTCGCCGATTATTGAAACCCGTAATAGTAACAAAAGGAGGACCTACAAGCTATGAGTTACACGGTTGGAGCCTTTGGAAAGTACAGCAGTCTGTGTCCAAAGACTTGCAGCCGTATAGCGTGAAATGCCGAGGTGTTAACTACTCCAGCAAGTTGCTGACTTTGGATGAGATTCGTTACCTTATACATACGAGGGTTGCTGAAGGTGTGGCGCCTAGTCTGCATTAATTATCCTCATCAGCATTGCACAAATACCGGCCATATCTACCGTAAGAGTGTAATGGAAGTAACTTTCCTGTATGGAATGAGCAGAAACCTAGCTGTTAGCGAGTGCCTGAGGTTATCACCTTAAACTGACAGTAGCGGAGGGTATTGTGACACTTTTCAGACTTTCGCCTCTAGTCAGCTCTTTAATAGAAGTTTAATACATTTTATTATTTCATATTCAAATGACAGCTATCATTTTTTACAAGTAAAATGCGTTTCAAAATTGAAACTACTATAAATTAACACAAACCTCCAATTTCCAGACAGGTGAAATTGTGAAGACATTAACGAAACCCAGTTAATTTGCAAATATCCCATGTTACATAGTAAAAGACCTTCTACTGCAAGCTACAAGATGGCGCACGATCGATGATGTATGGCTTTCCGTCCAAACGCTATATAACAAGTATTAAAAATGTATAGAATTTTACTTGCATTAATATTCTGCAACTGAAGAATTAAAAATATATTCCAATGTATTATACAGCACTGAAATGTGCGTTTACAGATGCTGCACATAATACACCCTCATATCTAGCAACAGCAAGAACTGTAGAAAATGGCGGAAGCTGCTTATGGCGGACTACAGTGCACATTCCTTCATTTGATACTAAAATCAGTCACTAGAGTGGACTGTCCTGTACAAGCCCTCTACCTCCCATACAATCATACGAGAAGGTCCTTACACTCGCTCCGGTGCGAACCCCGTCACTAATGGCTATACGACCCACCTCTCAAACGTAATCAGATCAGAAAGCGTTCGCTGCCGGTTCTGAAATTCTTTTACGTCGACAGTCAGCGCACAGGCTACCCTCGCAATAAAAAATTTCGTTTCCTTTAGCCTCAGGAAAAGTAATTCCCATCAAGCAGACCTCGAGAATTTGATTTCTGTGTTCTGACTGTAGCGTATCAAGACTGAGAACGCTTATTTCATATTTCTATTTCTTTACTTCTCTTAACGTCTCTGAAAACTGCCTTATTAACAAAGGATGGATAAAATGAGATCCAGTTTCTATTTGTTTCAAAATACCACATCGTATTCCACTGAATAAATTTTCGTTAAAGCCCCACGAAGACTTTACGTCTCTCTGTTCCGCTTTATCGTCTGTGGCAATTTGAGTCTAGCGGTAACGGTACGCGTTGATCTCGGGTATGTAACCTGTGAAATTACGATATATTTTTAAAACCTACTGAGTTCCAACATTTTCACATGCACTGTAAAATCTGAAAATAATTTCTGATCTTCCGTTTCTGTTAGATTTCAGTTTCATGTTGATAGAAAAATTACACAGAACTGAACACTGGTTAGATTTAAGGAGAACAAGCGGAGAAACCACCTGTAGCCACATTGCTGGAACGAACTTAAAGTTCTCTGATAGTGATTTAGACATTCCAGACAGGTCACCGGGATCTGAACGCTGCTCTTGCTGAAAGCAAATCCAGATTATTAATCACAGACCGACGTAAGCTTGATCCACGGAATGTAAGCATCTCCATATCTTGTCACAAGTATCTCTCTTTTTATAATGAAGAAAGACAGATACTTTCTGGACAACTTTCTTAGGTTTATTTGGGTTACCCATTTCGACCTTTACCACAGGTCGTCTTTAGATGAAAATCTAATGGTTGCGAATGCCAGTAAACCGGTAATCCGGATAAACATAAAAAGTGACCCAGACGGTGTCTGACTTTCTTCATGATGTTAAAAGTGGTCACTGTTCTTCACACGTCATGTCTTTAATTAGGAACATTCTATTTATTGCGTTATCGGGAATGAAACGGAAAGTGGTGGGAACTGAATGGTTTGACGCAGTTTGTGAGGCAGCAGCTCGGGCGTAATTTCTTACTGGAAAGTTGACGCAAAAATTTTTGCCCCTGGCGCTGATTCTGTTGAAAAGAAATTACGCGGCACTCTTCTGAAGATAGCTTTGGGCGATCAATCTTCCACAGGTCCTCCTGTAAGACTACGCTATGCCTTCCTTAATCATTTTAATAAACGTTTCATCTGTTCATAGACAGGTTTGTGATCAAGCTAAATTTGAATTATTATCTTGTGTATGGTATAGTCTGACAGTATGTCACGACTAGGAGAAACTTTCTAGACCTGGCATAGATACAGCGTTGTTACCAGAGAAATTAAAGTGTTTTTTTTTTTATAATGGTAGAGCCGGCCGCGGTGGTCGTGCGGTTCTAGGCGCTTCAGTCCGGAGCCGCGGGATTGCTACGGTCGCAGGTTCGAATCCTCCCTCGGGCATGGATGTGTGTGATGTCGTTAGGTTTAAGTAGTTTTAAGTTCTAAGGGACTTATGACCTAAGATGTTAAGTCCCATAGTGCTCAGAGCCATTTTTATAATGGTAGATGTTGCACAAAAAGGTTAAGACAGGTGTTCCCTGGATCTGTTTTAGCAACTTTTATGAATAAGTGGTCAACAACTTCGTTACCAATCACCGCACTATGTGATTTCATCCAAGTAATGTTAAATGATGTGTCTTTTTCTCCCATCGATACCAGCACGCCAACGATCTTACATGCTATAGCGTTTTATGTCTACCTGGCGCTAACGCTTTTCATAATCGTGAAAGCAGATAGTGAATCCCTTAATGACACGTATGAAGATGTTGCCACCAGCAAGCGGAAATGTAATATGACCGTCGCTAGCTTGGATAAATCAATCGTCTGCAAACTTAGAGTGTAGAATGTGCTGCCAATATTCAATGCTTCTGGTGCCATCAGTGCAGATATAGACTGTCTCGGGATTATGTCTTAAAACTGCAACAAATTTGTATTATTTAATTGGGTACCTTGCGCAGAAGGAATGCCATTTATTACCTTCACCTAGAAGAATTGTAGTGGGTATGAAGCGTTAAAACTGTGTAGTCAAGATAGCCAGATAATCTTGTTGAAAACAATCTAAATGTTTCAGAACTCTTGTACTGATGGAGGATGTTTCAGTAACGCAGCGAGTTCAATCAAGCATTGTATGAGTAAATTTGAAGCAATCGCTTGAAAATTGTAGTAACCGGTTTGAGATTTTTTCGCAAGGAAACTGATAGTAAGTTACCTCTGCGTGGACGGCTTGGAAGCTCCTGCTCTTCAACTAATATTGCATTGGCTGAGGCGGAGCGAATTGCTCCCACGCAGACTCCCAGCGCAAAGTATTGGCATTTGTTAATTTTGACACGGCAGCTGTCTGTCGCAGATGCGTGGCTACCTCTCCCGCAATCAATAATTGGGCGTACCATTCCCGGTAAGGCTGCAGGGCTGTGCGGACGCTCAATCCTCAATAAATTCAATAAATTTTCATTATAAATTTGATAAGCCCTAATACTTCTGACCAATATGATTTATATGCGCCTTCCAGATTATGTTTCTTTCGCTGAGGAGCCTCAGAGAAGCAATCTCCATATAAAACTTCCTGGCAGATTAAAATTGTGTCCCCGACCGAGACTCGAACTCGGGACCTTTGCCTCTCGCGGGCAAGTGCTCTACCAACTGAGCTACCGAAGCACGACTCACGGCCGGTACTCACAGCTTTACTTCTGCCAGTACCTCGTCTCCTACCTTCCAAACTTTACAGAAGCTCTCCTGCGAACCTTGCAGAACTAGCACTCCTGAAAGAAAGGATATTGCGGAGACATGGCTTAGCCACAGCCTGGGGGATGTTTCCAGAATGAGATTTTCACTCTGCAGCGGAGTGTGCGCTCATATGAAACTTCCTGGCAGATTAAAACTGTGTGCCCGACCGAGACTCGAACTCGGGACCTTTGCCTTTCGCGGGCAAGTGCTCTACCAACTGAGCTACCGAAGCACGACTCACACCCACTACTCACAGCTTTACTTCTGCCAGTACCTGGCACAGTTTTAATCTGCCAGGAAGTTTCATATCAGCGCACACTCCGCTGCAGAGTGAAAATCTCATTCTGGAAACATCCCCCAGGCTGTGGCTAAGCCATGTCTCCGCAATATCCTTTCTTTCATGAGTGCTAGTTCTGCAAGGTTCGCAGGAGAGGTTCTGTAAAGTTCGGAAGGTAGGAGACGAGGTACTGGCAGAAGTAAAGCTGTGAGTACCGGCCGTGAGTCGTGCTTTGGTAGCTCAGTTGGTAGAGCAGTTGCCCGCGAAAGGCAAAGGTCCCGAGTTCGAGTCTCGGTCGGGCACACGGTTTTAATCTGCCAGAAAGTTTCATATCAGCGCACACTCCGCTCCAGAGTGAAAATCTCATTCTGGGATCTCCATATACATAGATACTTCGATGTCTACATATTGCAGAACTCCCATCTTCTCCAGGACTGTGTTATGTACGTCCCTAATGTAAATGTTGTAGAAGAGGGGTGACGAAATTGAACCTTGCACAACTCCATACTCGTCTCTTGGTCCTATTATACGTCATTCTTGCATTGGATTCCGCATAATGGGCACTCATTGCGTCAATGGTTGAGCAACTTCTTTTACGTTTTGTCTGTCCCTATTCCTGCTGCTTCTACAACTTTATCATCTCCCAAAAATTCTGAATGCTGATCTCCCTCTGTACGTCGCAAACGCCTAAAGTCTAGGTAACCCTTCCAACTCTGACGTGCTTTCAAATGCATTTCTTTCATCCTGCAGATACAGTTTTGTGATACTCTATGTTGTAATAACGCATGCCCGGCAGTAAGCTGTCTGTATGTGACAATGGAACCTAACAATTTCTTCACTGGTTCGGAGTCCAAGACATGCAACGCATATAGTGTGAGGTAGTATGAAGAAACAGTCCGGCATTCTCCAAAACGGCGAACTTGAGACAGCCACAGCTTCACTTCCTTTTCCTCATTTTTTTCTCTTCCTACAACTTCTTCATCAAT
The DNA here is from genome assembly GCF_021461395.2 of Schistocerca americana. Classification (NCBI taxonomy): domain Eukaryota; kingdom Metazoa; phylum Arthropoda; class Insecta; order Orthoptera; family Acrididae; genus Schistocerca; species Schistocerca americana. The sequence goes on along the minus strand of NC_060130.1, from coordinate 207,960,018 downwards.
CCATTGTGTTATATCTCCATTTCCTCCGTCCACTTCTTCCCTGATGTTTATTCTTTTGAGACTTGTTCAGTGTTGTTCTTTCTAATGTGATTTCCGAATTTTTTCTGTCCTTAATTTCTTCTTGTGAGATTTTCTGCTATTCTTGGTTTTATTACGTTTCTTACACCCATCTGATCTTTAATGTACTTGGACTACGATGCTGAAAATTTTCTGTGTGAGTCTGGTTTTATCCATCCCACATTGATGTTCGTAGAATTGTAGACGTCATTTCGTAAATTTATCTGTGATGTAGCCTATTTCTTTCATGGAGTTCCTTTTTAGTCCGTACAGACTGACAGTGCACTTTTCTTTTGGACGACATAATCCCATCAAGACGTCAGCATCAAGGTTAAAAAACAATTGCTGTAATTTTAATAAAGTTTATTAGACCATTCACTACAAAGACGGGGTTTAGATTTGCACGTATTACAAAAAGTAACTGCCTGTTTAGTTGGTTTTCTAGCTGCACTGCACCCGAATGTTTTTGTGTCCGTCTGGTAACGTTCAGAACAATATCTACGCACTTTATGCGTCTTTCTTTCCTTTGTATCCAACTCGTGTTCGCTTCTCTTTCTAGCGACGCTAACTGTTGTTCCTTCATGTGAATGCCGCCTGAACGGATCTGCCATCTATTCCCGAAATATTGCGAATAATATTTTCTGCTCCGTCACGTCTTGGAATATACAGGGTGACAAATATTGAACTACAATGAAGCGCCAAAAAAGGTGGTATAGGCGTGCGTATTCAGATAGAGAGATATGAAACAGGCAGAATACGGCGCAGCTGCCGGCAACGCCTATATAAGGGAAGTGTCTGGCGCAGTTGTTAGATCGGTTACTGCTGCTACAATGGCAGGTTATCAAGATTTAAGTGAGTTTGAATGTATTATTATAACCGGCGCACGAGCGATGGGGCACAGCATCTCAGAAGTAGCGATGAAGTGGGGATTTTCCCGTACGACCATTTCACGAGTGTACCGTGAATATCAGGAATCCGGTAAAACATCAATTCTGCGACATCGCTGCGGCCGGAAAAAGATCCTGCAAGAACAGGGCCAACAATGACAGAAGAGAATCGTAGAACGTTATAGAAGTGCAGGCTTTCCGCAAATAGCTGCAGATTTCAATGCTGGGTCATCAACAAGTGTCAGCATGCGAACCATTCAACGGGACATCATCGATATGGGCTTTCGGAGCCGAAGGACCACCTCGTGTACCCTTGATGACTGCACACCACAAAGCCTTACGCCTCAACCGTGCCCGTCACCACTGACATTGTACTGTTGATGACTGGAAACATGTTGCCTGGTCGGACGAGTCTCGTTTCAAATTTTATCGAGCGGAGGGACGTGTACTGGTATGGAAACGACCTCATGAATCCATGGACCTTGCATGTCAGCAGGGGACTGTTCAAGCTGGTGGAGGCTCTGTAATGGTGTGGGGCGTGTGTAGCTAGAGTGATATGGGACCCCTGATACGTCTAGATACGGCTATGACTGGTGTCACCTATGTAAAAATCCTGTCTGGTCAGCTGCATTCATTCATGTCCATTATGCATTCCGATGGACTTAGGCAATTCCAGCAGGACAATGCGACACTCCAACGTCCAGAATTTCTACAGGGTGCCTCCAGGAACACTCTTCTGAGTTTAAACACTTCCGCTGGCTACCAAACTTGCCAGACATGAACATTATTGAGCACATATGAGATGCCTTGCAACGTGCTGTTCAAAAGAGATCTCCACTCCGTTGTATTCTTGCGGATTTATGGACAGCCCTTCAGGATTTATGGTGCCAATTCCCTCTAGCACTACTTCAGACATTAGTCGAGTCCATGCCACGTCGTCCTTGCGGCACTTCTGCGTGCTCACGGGGGCCCTACACGATATTAGGCAGCTGTACCAGTTTCTTTGGCTCTTCAGTGTATATGAAATAAAATCGTCATAACGTCTGAACGGTTTGCGTTAGGACGTTCAAACTGCACGGTTGGCCACGGGGCGTGATGGGAATTAGAATGGTTTGGTTTAGCGACGAAACCCAGTTTTATTTGGATGGGTTCCTCAATAAGCAAAATTGGCACACTTGGGGGACTGAGAATCGGCATTTCACGAAGGAGAAGTCTCTTCAGCCTCAGAGGGCGAAGGTGTGGTGTGCAATTTCCAGTCGCGGAATAATCGGTGCGATATTCCTTGATGGCACGGTGACTACCCAACAGTACGTGAAGATTTTGGATGATGATTTCATCCCCATTATCCGAAGTGACCCTGATTTCGACAAGATGTGGTTCATGCATGACGGAGCTCGACCCAATCGAAGCTGGAGAGTGTTTTATGTCCTGGAGGAGCATTTTGAGGGCCGTATTTTGGCTCTGAGGTAACGAGGGACCACTGACATGGGCCTCGATTGTCCGCCATATTATCAGATCTGAATACACGCAACTCCTTCTTGTGGGGATATGTTATAGACTGCAATGGCCCCAGAACCATTGCCTAGCCATTCAGGAGGTCATCGACTGCATCTATGTACCGACAGTTCAGCGGGTCACGCAGAATTTCGCTATCCGTCTGCGCCACATCATCACTAATGATGACAGGCATATCGAACATGTCATAACCTAAATCGGAATATCTGTAGGGACGTTTACATGTTGAATAAAGTGTGTACAGACCGTAGTTAGTAAATAATTTATATTTTTTTCATATAGTTCAATAATTGTCACCCCGTATATAACGCATTCACAACAGCGATGTTAAAAAAAAAAAAATGATTGAATGCTAACTTTCGATACCATTTCACTGTTTTCTCAATGGATTGCTAAATGCACTCACCTGATCTGAAAGGTCGAATAGTAGTTTTTCACTTATTACATTCAGTAGCGTTTTTGGAGTTCGATAAAAGACTCTATTGGTAGTTACGTTTTCCATTTCATTTAAATGTTTGGTCGAAAGAGCCAAAACGACTCCTTTGTCTTTTAATTTCAGGACACTACTTCTTTGGCTATTTTCTTTTGCATTCAATTCTCTGCGTTTAAGTTTGGTCGTTACAGTTTCTTTGGGAATTCTATGGCGATTTACTCGAAGCTTACCGACGAAATGAGTATTCTTTGTTATGAGTTTGCTTGCCAAATCTACAATGGCATACGAATTATCAGTACATACTGTACATTTATTGAATACATCTTGACGCAAATTCTACACAACATTCGTTGGTGTGATAGTTTCTTTATCAAATACTTTGTCAGTGTATATTCTAAAACTGTAGCAGTATCGATTGTCGCAGGGCAGTTTAAATATTTTAATTCCATACATGTATCTCCTGTGTTTCTAGTATTTTGCCTGAACATAATGGTATTACACACTCGTCGATACATAGTGTTTCGGCAGGATCATAATATTGTTTTAAAATTTCTGTTCAGTTCGTCGATAATGAAATGAACTTCTGAGATACGTTCTGAAGCACAAACTTTCGTGCTGTGTGCAAAATGCAGCGTTCTCAGCAGAATTTCGAAATAATTTCTACTCATTACCTTTCGCGGTAATGGTTATTCAAACAGTGGGTCTTGGGACCAGTGGAAATGTATGGATCGACGTTTCACCAATCCCAGCCACAAAATCAGTCCATTTCAACCTTGTTTGTTGGCACACGCTGCTATTGCCGTTTGTGTAGCCTCTATATTGTTTGTTCACTGATGTATTCAATTATTTCATCTGTGACAAAAAGTCTACAAAAATCTTAGACTTTGTTACAATGTTGCACATTTTCATCACTCATTTTGGCAACGTGGGCACTCGTAAAATGCACAATGTTCGGCTGCTGTCTCCTGGATCAAACCACGTACTGTGAACACTTACTGAACCATCAGACGAATTATCACTGTCGCATGATGGCGACGTTTATGTGGTACAAATAACGCAATTGATGAGTCACTCCCTTCTTCTCGTGACATTTTTGCTTCAATTGGCAACAACGCGTTTTGAAAATAATCGCTGTGAAACTAGGCACTTCTTACACCTCTATTGCTTTCTCTGAATGGTCGTCTCTTGGCGGTTGTCTTCTTAGCATACCACGTCCGTTTGTACAACTCAGCAACCGTCAAGTGGTGTGCTTATATTTTATTTACTTACCTAGCTCGGCGGCAATTGCCGAGCGATTTTGTTCAGAGTAACGCCTGTATGTTAGGTGGCAAACACGGCGTGTACGTCGGATGCGTTTCTGCCACTGCAGGCGCATTATTACGCGCCCGTTTCTGCGCTAACTCAACACACGGTAAGCAGTCGCCGGCACTTAGGACTGCCGCCTCAACGGAAAGCCAGTAAAATCGGCTCCGCGCTCAACGTGTTAATCAGGCGTTTGTAATGTTTTAGAGGGTTATCACACTTCACTGTCACAACGAGTCAGCATCTCTACGCGTGTATAATATCTAAACGCACCGCAACACATACACCCCTACTATTAGCGTACTAGCTGCGCAATGGGAAGCTGAGTCACAGCTGGTTTGATGCAATGGAGCTCCATCAAGCGATTGAGGATCTGAAGATTAGTTGCAATATTTTAAGACTAAGGAATTCCACATTGGATGAGCAGATGAGGTGGCATCGTGTAAACCAGTGTAAGAAAATCAATGTTCTTTCACGAGTTTGTAAATAGAGAACAGCTCGCGGTATTGTTCCCAGTACTGGAATTTCTTCTGTTTCCTTGAACTCATATAAATGGTCAAAATGTGAGAAAGATATCAGCTGCTCCTACTGTTCCAACGTTGACTCACACGAAAATTTAGGGCTGCTCCAGTCAGTACTGATTAATCAGTGGTTCTTAATCACCATATATCGAGAAATGGGAACTTCAGGAAGGTACTAGTGAAGATAGGGTACGAACAGTTACTCGATGACATCTAGCCTTCGCAGAAGAAATCACAGTAGCACTGGGCTGAATGTGGTTCGAATCATCATCCGGACAGACAGGTTTACGTCTACCGTAGTTTCCTTAAATCGATTAAGTGGAATTTCGGAATGATGTGTTTGATAAGGACACGGATGATTGGCTTCCCCATTCGAACTTTATGTTCCATCTCTAATAACCATGTCGTCCGCTGTATGCTAAATCCTAATCAATATTTTTCATTTTGTTACACATTAGTGCTCCATTACCTTCCATTTCTTGATGAAGCGTTGGAATAATCATTCTTGTATGTCCCAGGAAGCGCTTTTATTAATGTAATATTTAGGAAATTCAAGAATAGTCGTAGCCAGCGTCGTGAAAACAGATTATTGGAATTTTCTAAGTGGGTTTCTTTGTAATATTAAGCGTACTTCTGCAAGTGACTGCTGGCTGACAATTTCAGGCGTTTCTGTTACACTCTTCCGCGAATGTTCGCGGTGCATTTCCATATCCCTTGCTAGTTGAACAAAATATGGATCCCAAATACGCAATCAGTGTTCCAGTATAGCCCGTACAAGTGTCTTCATAGTACCGAAGAAAAACTATAGTTTCCCAACACTCTACCAACAATTCTAGGAACACCATTTTAACTATAGGATAAGGTGCACAAATTTATAGGACATTTGCCACGTATTCGCAAATACTGACTTTATACCTACCTTATTTGTGATACACACACAGAAAATTGTACTCTATTTGCTGAATTATTCATTATTGACACACTTGTTATCAAGAGATAATTAGTAAACAGTCAGTATAATCCTAAAATATGACACGCTCTATTCCAAAACATGATACAGTTCATCCTTAAAAGTGATTACTGTCGCCTATTGTCTAGCCACCAGCCAAGCAACGGTGTAACGCGGGTTGCCGCCACACCCATGCGCCAGCAACATGTCTGAAAGAGACGACACCTCGAACAGTAAACTCAATGCTGAAAAATAACTAGACCGAAATCAGGAGAGCCAGAAAAGCCATGACTGTGGCCAATTCTGTGGCAAGTACACAAAAAATAAACGAATCTGAGAATGCTGTTTCTGATTCTGACATATCTTTGAAGAGTGACAACAGCACGGGTGACACCGATCCCTTTGACGAATCCGCACCAGATACTATTGTAATGAATGAGCCTGCACATGTAGGTGGAGGAGACTGTGCCTTGGCTAAATTGCGAGGAGGAAAGAGGAATTCATACAGCAACAGATATGTCTGCACCGTACAAAAAGTACTGGAAAATGACCTAGGAGCTATGGGTCTAGACTCTGGGGATAAGGACAAAATAGTTTTCACATTAAATGAAAAATACATTTCTCTTATTAATAAGAGGGACGTGATAGAGAAATTGCCAATTCTTCGTTTGCTACGGGGGTGGGAAATATCAAACGAGGAATTTGCTTCGTGTCTGACGGTCCTGCTGATGTTCATGAAAAAAAAAAGACATTGATTCTCTTCTTCCCTCTGACGTACGTTTCAGCCATAAATAGCCTAGAAACATTCCCAAAGAAAAATCCAGGTTACACCTATGTATCGTTTTGTGTGTTCCTTAACTCATTTTGAAGACCTTGATCTTCTATCGTCAGTTCGCATAGCAATATCACATGTGTATCATACTCTGGACTGGCCCTATCATATCTAAGAATTTCATTCCAAAAAATGATACACAATTTTTATTTTTACTTGTATACATATTAAATAGGTCGTTTTAAAGCAAGTAATACAGTCTAACATTTACAACTTTCTCCTAACAATTACTCTTTTTCTTTCAAAAATATAGACAAATTTTGGGATTTTTAAAATCATATTTAGGTCACCTTACCCTACTTCATTTCTCCCCATTTTGTAACTCCCAATTATTACATTTATATTGTATTTAGGAACTATATATTGTTTGTCCTAATACTGAAGCGCACAGCTTTACATTAAATACATTACCCTTGATTACATGCGTCCAAATGTAGATCAGGTGAACAGACTATAACGTAGAATTTGGTTTTGAACGTTACTCTGTCTTTGTTACGAGAGAAAGAGAAAGAGAGAGAGAGAGAGAGGGAGAGAGAGAGAGAGACAGACTGACAGACAGAGAGCGCAAGCTCCAGGGTGTCATGCGGATGACAGGTTAATTAGCGAAGGAGTCAATGCCTGAAGAAACTAGACCTGCCTGTAACAGAGAGGAACGTTACGACCGAGCGCGAAGTTCCTCTTTGGAAAGAGTCTCTGTATAATGCGGTGTTTGTGAAAGATGACACGAAGTGGGTTCACGTCACGTTTAACTGGAAGAGGTAGTTGATAGGAAGGAATTATCGAGATGGAGTCTTACCAGCGTAGCTTCCAGAGAAGCACACAAACGAAGCAGAAACTGCTTCAGACTATTCTTTACGATTACTCTGCTTGCTTATGAAATACTTACGGCTAAAAATGGTGGCATAAACTTACCAGCCAAAGAAAGTATAATATATCTAATGAAGTAAAAACTGCTTGAGATGAGAGATGTGGCTAACACGAGAAAGGAAAGGGGTGATATGCAAAACTTCCGAATTCCTGGTGCGAATTCTTATTCACGTCGCAGATGTATGTATCAAGCAGTGCTGCTGCTCAGGCAGTAAGTTTGATAAAAGATATTTTCCCGCTTATACCCAAAAGAACAACATAAAATCCGAATCCAGACATTGAATTCCTCTCAGGAAGACTTCGTTCTGAATGACAGGTTGCTTTAAGCGGTATAACTAACGCAGTGTTGTTGTTCGCTAAATCAGGATGATGGCTTTGTAATAATAACGATTATTTTGACATTATCACAAAATTAAAGGGTTTAGTAAAGTCTGATAGGCGAATTCCACGTTCCATAACCGGATTAACATCTATGAAGCACGTAGAAATATGCCTCATGCTTCCTCTGAAACATCTTGTTTTCGCAAAAATGTAGTAGCTTTCGAAAAGCTAGTTCAAATAAGAGATTACTATTGTAGAGTTATTCCGCTGAAAAGGCGAAATAAATCGGAAAATAATGAAAGTCTAACGAACTGTCGGTTTTGTCTTCACCTGTAACGCAGAAGCTGCATACTCACATAATTTCACGCTTGTAACGCTACTGGAAACAATGTAGATTCATTACTAAACAAATACTTGCTCTATCAGCCTGATATCGTCCCTCTAAATGATAGAGGCTGTCAGATAATACGGTTATAAGACACAAAAAATTAATCCAAATAAATGAAAACACAAGGTGATTCGGCTGCCCCTACCGATAGGTTTTATGGAACCCACAACATCTTCAAAAACCATCCGCGAGGTTTTCATATTCTCTCCCTCACTACGCGCAATTTACAGGTTATACAGAAAAAATGAACAAGACCTTTCTGTATGAAGTATGTTGCAGTTAAATTTTGTACTGAGATACGTTTTCTCCGGAGGCCACGGTTTTCGCGTTATTCAGGAAAAACGCATTTGAATGTCACGTTTCTATGTTTTTCTTGAATAATTCGAAAACTACCGCCTCTAGCGAAAACGTATCACAGTACAAAAACTATCTACATTAAATTTACTACAAAAAGGTTCTGTTCATTTTTTCTGTAGGACTAATAGCTTGCGAGCAAGGGAATGTGAAAGTTTTGCACGCGGTATTTGAAAGCATTGCAGGTTGCATAAAACACATGAATAGAGATAGCTGAATCACCCCGTATATGCGTAATACACAAACACACACACACACACACATATATATATATAAACGGATTAAAGTAATGCGGCATGTTGACAATTTTTACTTCTGGATCGTGTAATTACAACTGAACAGTTTTCGTGAAATATGCATTTCGCCTTTTGTTTGCCCCAAAATGCAAACTAAGTAGTATGAACAAAAATACCTACATATTTCAGGCCACTGAAGATGCTACGCAACGAATAAGCGCGAAAGGCGTATGGCACGAAAAGCGAGTTTCATTCAGTTGTAATTAGATGGTCCAAAAGTAAAAATTGTTAACAAACTGTAGTATTACACGGAAGTGAGGACTACAAGAGTTGAGGATTAAAGTATGTTGATTTCGAGAAGAAACGTCTTCAGTAAAGGAATAGTAAGATGTTGAAAATTAAACGAAAATCGCTGTGGCAAGGCCGCATTGCTACAAGGTGTAGACAGGTCTGATACTGCTGTTGGTGATTTCGTCGTCGGATGGAGACATTGGTCTTAATGACCCCTTAGCGTCCTTGGAAATGAAGTAAAAAAGATTAAGGTAACTACTCGACGACGACGAGATGATTAGTGATGGAGCACAAACTCAGATAGGGGACGGATGGTGGAAAAACCGACCGTCCCCTTCCAAAGGAACTATGCTGGCATTCACCTAAGGAATTTTAGGGAAATCAGCGGAAAACCGAATCAGGATAGCCGTCCTCCCGAATGCGAGTACCGTGAGTTGCCACTAGGCCACCTCGATCGCTCTCTTCGAGAGGATTGGCCCCCCTTACATCACTCTCAGATTCCACAATCATCTATAACAGACAACGGTAACGACGTTCCACAGCCCTTCTTAAGGCCTTTCACTAGAATGGCTACGCTGAGGAAAGGAAACAGACCTTATCTCATTTGTCTTGTGACAAACTGCGTGTCTGAAAACCGAAAGGTTGCACGATCGAATTCCGATCTGATCACGGAATATTCTAGCCTACCTTTAGCCTAGGTTTTACCTGTTAATGATGTGAAGATCAGGCAAAACGATATGCGGTTCAGATCCCACGTTAAACCGTGCGCTGTTATGAACCTTCCTGGCAGATTAAATCTGTGTGCCGGACCGAGACTCGAACTCAGGACCTTTGCCTTTCGCGGGCAAGTGCTCTACTAGCTGAGCTACCCAAGCACGACTCACGCCCCGTCCTCACAGCTTTACTTCTGCCAGTACCTCGTCTCCTACCTTCCAAACTTTACAGAAGCTCTCCTGCGAACCTTGCAGAACTAGCACTCCTGAAAGAAAGGATATTGCGGAGACATGGCTTAGCCACAGCCTGGGGAATGTTTTCAGAATGACATTTTCCCTCTGCAGCGGAGTGTGCGCTGATATTAAACTTCTCGGTCCGGCACACAGTTTTAATCTGCCAGGAAGTTTCATATTAGCGCACACTCTGCTGCAGAGAGAAAATCTCATTCTGGAAACATCCCCCAGGCTGTGGCTAAGCCATGTCTCCGCAATATCCATTCTTTCAGGGGTGCTAGTTCTTCAAGGTTCGCAGGAGAACTTCTGTAAATTTGGAAGGTAGGAGACGAGATACTGGCAGATATATATATTTTATTTTATTTTTTTTTTTTTTTTTTTTTTGCTGCTGTCCAGTTGGGCCTTAATCAGGTTAACATTCACTACTATCGTCTGACGAAACTCCTACGCCTTTTTCCATCTGCCTTGGCATTCATCAATAGTTTCCCCATGAAAACTATTGATGACCATTATTTATTACTTGTAAACAAAATTATTGACGCTTTGACCATTGTTCTTCAACTAAAAACATGAATAAAGGAGATATAATTTACGATATTGACTAAGGCACCAGCATTCAGTTACTAATAATCAGGCGGGTGTTAAGTTGTTCTCTCCCGCCTAACGGGTGACACTTAAGTCTATTTCAGCAGAAACGCTTACCTTGTAGTAGGCAGCAATATTCTTGGATCTGAGCAGTGCACACGATACCGCTTCACTAACAGTTCTAGCCACGAAAACAAAGCAATAAAACGAACCTCTCGCTTCTGAGGAACGCATATTATCTTTTATCTCTGATAGATTGCTTCTTGTCAGATAGAATGACGTTCACTAGGACAAGGAACTGAGATCGTGAAGTACGTCTCTAGAAAGGTGTACGTTACAATTTACTCGGAGAGCAAATAATGGCTTCAAAAAATTGGCTGAAAATATCTACAACGAAATTAGACCACGTACCCCTACCATATGAAGAAGTCTGTTAAATATCTGTGACTGCTCAGTGACCAAAAAAATCTGAAAGGTGTGTATAAAGCATGTTCTTCACAAATGTTAGGCGCCTATCGACATACTCAGGACTACAAAAGAAATTTGTTAGCAGCTGAGCCTTCTTACATCTCTGTTGCTTTACTGACCAATGGTACCGCCAGTAATTGTTGGCTGCAGTGGTTGTCACGGATCTGTCACGGGCAGCTGAAAATTAACAGATGCCAATAACAAGCGCTGGGAGTGTCTGGGTTGCAGTGCGCTCCACCTCTCATTCAAGATGTCGTTAGTTGAAGCAAGTACTTTTACATATGGCACATGCATTTATTACCTCTATACTAATTAAATAAACCGAATAAAACAATCGCGAACCGACTGCTTTATATTTACCTATAAAATGAAACGTAGATGTTTTTGGATTACTAGGGCTCGTCATCCGTTAGTACAAGGGTACTTAGATATGCAAAGGATTGTAAGAAAGATTACCATCTTATCTCACTAAAGAGTCTTCGTGTTTCATACCCACAATACTTATTATAAGTGAAGGTAATAACCTGATACCTTTTGAGCAAGATATCCGCTTAAATAATAAAATTTTGGCTTAGTTATTAAGACAGAATACCGAGGCAATCCATACCCGCACAAGTGACACCAAAGGCAATGACTCTTGGTAGAATATTGTACACTACAAGTTCAGAATAGACTAGCTTATTCGAATTATAAGCTTATGATAGAAGACTGTAGACTATAACTGGAACACGCGAGAAGACACAAAGGCAATAATTCAAATCCAACACTTCCTCAGTCCTTAAATGTCATTCATACTCAGTCCCTAAAATTTATAATCCTACTTGTTTCGCAATTTATGTTAAAACCAATCAAATTCTTCTGCACGTAATAATAACTACACTCCTGGAAATGGAAAAAAGAACACATTGACACCGGTGTGTCAGACCCACCATACTTGCTCCGGACACTGCGAGAGGGCTGTACAAGCAATGATCACACGCACGGCACAGCGGACACACCAGGAACCGCGGTGTTGGCCGTCGAATGGCGCTAGCTGCGCAGCATTTGTGCACCGCCGCCGTCGGTGTCAGCCAGTTTGCCGTGGCATACGGGGCTCCATCGCAGTCTTTAACACTGGTAGCATGCCGCGACAGCGTGGACGTGAACCGTATGTGCAGTTGACGGACTTTGAGCGAGGGCGTATAGTGGGCATGCGGGAGGCCGGGTGGACGTACCGCCGAATTGCTCAACACGTGGGGCGTGAGGTCTCCACAGTACATCGATGTTGTCGCCAGTGGTCGGCGGAAGGTGCACGTGCCCGTCGACCTGGGACCGGACCGCAGCGACGCACGGATGCACGCCAAGACCGTAGGATCCTACGCACTGCCGTAGGGGACCGCACCGCCACTTCCCAGCAAATTAGGGACACTGTTGCTCCTGGGGTATCGGCGAGAACCATTCGCAACCGTCTCCATGAAGCTGGGCTACGGTCCCGCACACCGTTAGGCCGTCTTCCGCTCGCGCCCCAACATCGTGCAGCCCGCCTCCAGTGGTGTCGCGACAGGCGTGAATGGAGGGACGAATGGAGACGTGTCGTCTTCAGCGATGAGAGTCGCTTCTGCCTTGGTGCCAATGATGGTCGTATGTGTGTTTGGCGCCGTGCAGGTGAGCGCCACAATCAGGACTGCATACGACCGAGGCACACAGGGCCAACACCCGGCATCATGGTGTGGGGAGCGATCTCCTACACTGGCCGTACACCACTGGTGATCGTCGAGGGGACACTGAATAGTGCACGGTACATCCAAACCGTCATCGAACCCATCGTTCTACCATTCCTAGACCGGCAAGGGAACTAGCTGTTCCAACAGGACAATGCACGTCCGCATGTATCCCGTGCCACCCAACGTGCTCTAGAAGGTGTAAGTCAACTACCCTGGCCAGCAAGATATCCGGATCTGTCCCCCATTGAGCATGTTTGGGACTGGATGAAGCGTCGTCTCACGCGGTCTGCACGTCCAGCACGAACGCTGGTCCAACTGAGGCGCCAGGTGGAAATGGCATGGCAAGCCGTTCCACAGGACTACATCCAGCATCTCTACGATCGTCTCCATGGGAGAATAGCAGCCTGCATTGCTGCGAAAGGTGGATATACACTGTACTAGTGCCGACATTGTGCATGCTCTGTTGCCTGTGTCTATGTGCCTGTGGTTCTGTCAGTGTGATCATGTGATGTATCTGACCCCAGGAATGTGTCAATAAAGTTTCCCCTTCCTGGGACAATGAATTCACGGTGTTCTTATTTCAATTTCCAGGAGTGTATTTGTTGATGCTTGGTTCAGTCAGCCTATCTAACTGTCGGAATAGACGACAGCGAAATAGTAGGAAGCACTTCTTTTTTTTCTCTCTCTCTCTCTCTCTCGCGAATTTACTCAACTTTCCGTAGATTGTCAACTAGTAAGCAATATTATTTTATGAAGAAGTTACGATTACGTGCGTAATACTGGAACAGAGAGGAATACTCATGCCTGGTTACGAAAAAATCCTAACAACATCCTACCATTTTTCCAGCTATAGTTGATGGAATCTGTCAGTACAACTTTCATTTCCAAAGGCTGAAGGTGTCTTAAAAATAACTTGACGATATTTGTCATCTTCTTTCCTTTTCCTTTAGTATTTCATACAGTTCCATAGTACCGGCAATGGAGTCGATACAGTGACTCTTTCTAAAACTAATAGAAGTATGTGAGATAATGTGAATTTTCACCAAACCGTGATTATTGATAGAATCTTACCGCTTACATACGTCGAATCTACATATTATAAGATAGAATAACAAATATTTACAAATAAAAAAATGGCCAGGTACGATAGGACTCGCGGTCTCAAAATTCCCTACAAACTTAATTATTTATACAGACAGTTCCTTCATCCCGGGAATCGAGAATCTCGGCGCCTTTTGCATGTTATTTATATTGATACTGGCAAGATATTGGTCCTGGGAATTCTAACACTTTCGAGAATCTTTTAATTTTTGGTTTGAAGTCGGATAACAAATCACAAAATAAATCTCTTTTTCGGGTGATGTAATTACGAATTAACGATTTTCGGATTTCTTCCTTTAGGCCTACATTAGTTGTGAAAGCTTGCTTCTTCCAAATTTCATGATTTGAGGTCAACGTGAAGTACCCTACAGGATTTTATGAGTGAGTTTGCGAATATCAACAGATGTAACATAAAAGGTCGTATCTTTTGATAGCATTGACTTAGTAGCTCAAGTATTTTATATCCCAAGAAACCATATAGCTTAGTATGTGACATAAATTTCAACTTGATACATCAAACCGTTCCTGAGAAAAAGGGGTCGTAACAGATGGACGGTCAGAAAGGCAGTCGAATATCAAATTGCAACAACTTTTTTCCTGTGATATAATTACAAATTAACAATTCCTGATTTTCGGCCTTTAGTTGCACTGTGAAAAGCTGCTACTTGCCATATTTCATGATTCCTGGTCAACAGGATGTGTCCTATAGGTTTTGATGAGTCCTGGTCAACAGGAAGTGTCCTATAGGTTTTGATGAGTAAGTTTTCGAATATAAAATGTATGACATAAATGGCCGTATTTTTTGATTGCATTTACTTAGAAGCTTCCATGCATTACACCAGCGGCCTTGTAGCAGTGGTAACACCGGTTCCTGTCAGATCACCGAAGTTAAACGCTGTCGTGATGGGCTAGCACTTGGATAGGTGACCATCAGGTCTGCCCATCACTGTTGACAAGCGGGGTGCACTCAGCCCTTGTGAGGCAAACTGATGAGCTACTTCATTGAAAAGTAGCGGCTCTGGTCTCGTAAACTGACATACGGCCGGGAGAGCGGTGTGCTGACCACATGCTCTCCACATCCGCATCCGGCGACGCCTGTGGTCTGAGGACGACACGGCGGCCGGTCGGTAGCGTTGGACCTTCATGGCCTGTTCGGGCGGAGTTTAGTTTAGTTCCATTTCTTACACCATAAGGGACTGTAGACCTTACTATGTGACAAATTTACTTGTTCCTGAGAAAAGGGGTTTCTTAACAGTCGCACAGACACACGAACAACAAAGTGATCCTAGAATGATTCCGTTTGCACCGAGTGATGTACGGAACCCTAACAATATAAATAGGACCTATAAATATTTTTCTGAAGCCTTACACAGTACGTCCGCACCCGTAGCTCAGTGGTCAACGTGTCGAGCTGCTATTCCGAGGACTTGGCTTTGATTCCCGGCACTGGCAGAGATTTTTCTTTGGTGGGAGGACTGGAACGAGTTGTACTCAGTCTCGTGATGCCAATTAAGTAGCTACTTGAGTGAGAAGTAGCGACCCCAAGGTCAAGAAAGTTGACGATGGCCGGGAGAGCAGTGTACCGACCCCATGCCACACCATACAGCCATTGACGCAGGATGAAACGGCGCTCGGTCGGTCCCGGTTGGCCTGTGTGTGCTAGAACGCACAGCTTTGCTTACTTGCTTAGACAGTGGCGCTTTTTCTAGCTTGGCTCAATCTCTGAGACAAGCATACAACTAGTGGCAGGATCAACCAGGGAGCTGCGTCAACTACAGCCGTCAGCCGGCCGCCCGGGAACGGCCTATAGTAGCCAGTGCGGACTACCATACCCAGAAAGTGGGCAGCAACCCTCTTTCAGCCGAAGTAACGCCAACGGTATAGTGTTTCCTTTAAGAGCGCACACTTTGCTGTTCTTGGACTGAACTGCCAATTGTTTCATCCACGTTATAAATGTGATGAGCAGCATGAATTTATTTTTCTTGCACTGCTTTAAGGATATCAGAAAACTCGTCTATGCTGACATTGTTAGAAACTTATCTTCTAGCCATCGAGGTAAGCTTCCTAAGACAGATATTAGAGTGCTGTCTTTGGCTGCCATCTCTGTCTTTGTAAAACGGTGTGGTATTTTGTTCACCGCAGCTAACTGGAATGCTAATATCCATAGATCGTTCACTATAACTCTATAAAATCGCATTCCCGTTTCAAAATCATAATCAGGGATTTCTTATTCTTGTTCTTTCTTGGACACACTCCACAAACTTCCCAACTTTTTGACACCAACTTCATTTACGTTTGTTCCTATAGCTCTTCTTTTATTAATTATTTAGAAATCGTGACAAAGAGATAGAATGACAAATAATAGATTTGTAGATAAAATGATTTAGAAGTAAATATGGAATATTGTGTGTGAGAGTAACTATGATATATGGGATTACTACCTTGGCCACTTTTCTCGACGATTAATGTGGCCACTTTCCCTGATCGGACGCCATGTCGGCATTAGTAGTGCACAGATAAAATTATGATACCGAAAGAAATAACTAGGAACTACCCCAGCAGGCCAAAAGGCGTTGTTGAAACCTCGGTGTTATATGAAGGTATTACTCTGCGTTTAAGTGAGTTAAACAAGAATAATATCGACACCTTGCATGAGACGCCTGAAAGATTTTACTAAAAACTAAAAGAACAAGCTTCCTCTGTCTCACTCACTGAGAATAAACATGGTGTATATTAAAACCAGTTTGAGCACTCCCAACAGGCAGCAGCACTGTCCAGGGTAAGAAACATGCAATGACCACTGTCAGTCACCTTCCCTTACTTCCGGAATTGACGGCACTTCGTGGTAGAACCCATTTCATCAGAAGACTGAAATTTGAAGCATCCCAGCGATTAATAAATCAGGATCACTGAATTAGAACTGAACTCGTCCCATACAAAGTACATGTTTAGCATTTTACTGCTGCTAAATGCAGTCCATTTTTTATAAACTAAGAAAGAAAAGAAGATCATTGGCAATTTAAAATTTCAGGTCTTCCGCTATAAATTTCTTCAAACAGAAGAGTTCATTTTTATAACTATCGGCCTCTTTTTTTCCAGGACCTCGACGAGTAACGAACTCAGCGAAATGGTTGCCCGGGTGCTCCTTTTGGCCTTTATGCTGTTTGCCGTGGCCCAAGCAATTTCTCTCTACGATAACGTTTACGAAGAAGAACCAATCTCTGGTAAGTATATTTTACATTACCTATGATTCTCTTGTTTCCATAGCTGTATTTACTGCACGAGTAAGCGAAGCACGTGGACGTGTCTGTGTGCGAGCAAATTCTCGATTTGTATGTATGAGAGAATATACACAGGGTGAGTCACCTAACATTACCGCTGGATATATTTCGTAAACCACATCAAATACTGACGAATCGATTCCACAGACCGAACGTGAGGAAAGGGGCTAGTGTAATTGTTTAATACAATCCATACAAAAATGCATGGAAGTATGTTTTTTAACATAAACCTACGTTTTTTTAAATGGAACCACGTTAGTTTTGTTAGCACATCTGAACATATAAACAAATACGTAATCAGTGCCGTTTGTTGCATTGTAAAATGTTAATTACATCCGGAGATATTGTAACCTAAAGTTGACGCTTGAGTACCACTCCTCCGCTGTTCGATCGCGTCTATTGGAGAGCACTGAATTACGTAGGGATCCAAAGGGAGCGGTGATGGACCTTAGGTACAGAAGAGACTGGGACAGCACGTTACTTCCACATGCTAACACCTTTTTATTGGTCTTTTTCACTGACGCACATGCACATTACCATGAGGGGTGAGGTACACGTACACACGTGGTTTCCGTTTTCAATTACGGAGTGTAATAGTGTGTGTCTCGACATGTCAGGCCAATAGATGTTCGCCGGCCGGTATGGCCGTGCGGTTCTAAGTGCTTCAGTTTGGAACCGCGTGACCGCTATCCTGCCTCGGGCATGGATGTGTGTGATGTCCTTAGGTTAATTAGGTTTAAGTAGTTCTAAGTTCTAGGGGACTGATGACCACAGATGTTAAGTCCCACAGTGCTCAGAGCTATCTGAACCAATAGATGTTCAATGTGGTGGCCATCATTTCCTGCATACAATTGCAATCTCTGGCGTAATGAATGTCGTACACGCCGCAGTACATCTGGTGTAATGTCGCCGCAGGCTGCCACAATACGTTGTTTCATATCCTCTGGGGTTGTAGGCACATCACGGTACACATTCTCCTTTAACGTACCCCACAGAAAGAAGTCCAGAGGTGTAAGATCAGGAGAACGGGCTGGCCGATTTATACGTCCTCCACGTCATGGTAATGTACATGTGCGTCAGTGAAAAAGACCAATAAAAAGGTGTTAGCATGTGGACGTAATGTGTTCCAGTCTCTTCTGTACCTAAGGTCCATCACCGCTCCCTTTGGATCCCTACGTGATTCGGTGCTCTCCGATACACACGATCGAACAGCGGAGGAGTGGTACTCAATTGTCAACTTTAGGTTACAATATCTCCGGATGTAATTAACATTTTACATTGCAACAAACGGCACTGATTACGTATTTGTTTATATGTTCAGATGTGCTAACAAAACTAACGTGGTTCCATTTAAAAAAACGTAGGTTTGTGTTAAAAAACATACTTCCGTGCATTTTTGTATGGTTTGTATTAAACAATTACACTAGCCCCTCTCCTCACGTTCGGTCTGTGGAATCGATTCGTCAGTATTTGATGTGGTTTACGAAACATATCCAGCGGTAACGTTAGGTGACTCACCCTGTGTATACGAGGATTGGAACTTTAAAAGTGGCAACTATTTATTTACAGCTCGTACAAAGTAGATTTGTGTTTCAAAGTTTTACTGGCCTTCAAAGTAGTCACCAGCATTGTGTATAACCCGTTGCCAGCGATGTAGAAGTCGTAGGATAATCTTAGCAGTGCCAGATGAGATGACAGTTCGAGCGGCGCGGTCTATGGCCTGACGAATTTGTAGTAGTTCTGAAGTCAATGCCGTGAAGTGTTTCCTTCAGTTTAGAAATCGAGTTGAACTTACAAGGGCTTAAGTCACGGGAGTGCAGTAGGTGGTATAGCACTTAGCAGCCCCATCAGTCAAACAAATCAGTAACAGCTTGCACTGTACGTGCTTGAGCACTGTCCTCCAAAATGATGGCCAGGTCCTGCAGAAAGTGTCATCACTTCTGTCTCTAAGCTGGTCGTCAGTCAAACAAATCAGTAACAGCTTGCACTGTACGTGCTTGAGCACTGTCCTCCAAAATGATGGCCAGGTCCTGCAGAAAGTGTCATCACTTCTGTCTCTAAGCTGGTCGTAGGTTGTGTACCAAAAATGAACAGAGAAAGAAGTGATGACACTTTCTGTAGGACCCGACCATAATTTTGCAGTACAATGCTCAAGCACGTACATTGTAAGCTGTTACTGATTTGTTTGACTGATAGGGCTGCTAAGTGCTATACCACCTACTGAACTCCCCTGATTTAAGTAGTTCAACTCGATTTCTAAACTGAAGGAAATACTTCACGGGATTCGCTTCAGAACTGCTACAAATTCGTCGGGCAATAGACCGCGCCGCTCGAACTGCCGACACAACTGGCGCTGCTAAGAGTATCCTACGACTACCACATCGCTGGCAACGTTTTATATATTTGTGTGTGTGTGTTTGCGTGTGCGTGTGCGTGTGTGTGTGTGTGTGGGTGGGTGTGGGTGTGGGTGTGGATACGATAGTGAGGGAGAGTGAAAAAAAGAAAAGATGGGTGTGCAATTAAACACACAGGTGAACAGGTGACCTGCTTCATGCATTACATAAGGTTGGTAGTAGGGAAGGAGTATGATCGACTGTGGTTTATTGTTAGAATTCTAATATGTGTAGCTCATCTACAAAACAGGCTGCTTACAGAATACTAGTGTGACCCATTCTTGAGTACTGTTCGAGTGTTTTGGACTAAAGGAAGACGCTGAAGCAATTTAGAAGCGTGCTGCTAAGTTCGATCAACACGCGAGTATTGCGGAATGCTCTGTGAACTCAAATGGGGATCCCTGGAGGATCCAACGACGCTGTTTTCGCGAAACACTATTGAGAGAATTTAGAGAAACAGAATTTGCGGCTGATTGAAGAACGATTCTACGGCCGCCATTACACGTAAGGACTGCAAAGACAAGATGAAGAGAAATGAGGGCTTGTTCGGAGGCATGAAGATCGTTGTTTTCCCTCGATTCATTTTCGAGTGGAATAGGAAAGGGAAAGACTAGTAGTGGTTTGTGGAGTATGTAAGCAGATGCAGCTGTAGATTGCTCTGTTAAAATGAGCCTGCTGTCTGAAAGAAATGTGATTATTGCCTGGTTATTGCTGATTCTCTGAAGGTAGCTGGTATGTAAACAAATCTTAAAACGTGTCACTCGCTTGCGTGGATGGCATGTCAGTATCAGACGTATCATCTCAGTAGGTTATATCTCAACTTCTTCATCATGAACCAGTGTAACAGTAACGGCAAACTCTACACTGCATGGGAGCAGAGTGAGAAAACCAAGGCACAAAAAATAATTTATTGTATTTTGAGAAAGTTACAGATTACATGGATATAAACTTGCTATACACAGCATAGCACGGATGGACTTATCAGCCAGAACATTGTGGTTACGATACAAACCCGTCCAGGCGATAGCAGTGTCAGCTGGCTTGGAATGACTGCTAGTCAGAGACATGCACGGTGCATGTAGTATCAGTGAGCATGACGTCCGCATGTAGAATGGGGAAGGCGCACTATCTGTCTGAGTTTGATCGTGGGCAGGTTGTGATGGCCCAGAGACTCGGCACGAGAATTTCGTAAACTGCACGACTTGTCAAATGTTCGAGGAGTACTATGGTTAGTGTCTTCAACACGAAACCAAGGTGAAACGATGTCCAGATGTCGCGTGCTTTGGCGGCCACCCCTAATTACAGATTTCGGGCATCGTAGGCTGGGCAGACTGGTGAAACAGGATATGTGGTGAACTTTATGGAACTAACATCAGACTTTAATGGGCCTCCGCAGCTGACGACCCATGCATGTGCTACGACATCGGCAACCACCACTGAAGTGGGCATCTGACCATCGGCACTGGACGTTAGCGAAGTGGCAGAGCATTGCAGGGTCCGATGAATCCCGATACCTTCTTCATCATGCCGATGGGAGAGAGCGAATCCGTAGTCTTCCAGGAGAACCACTCCTTGACACCTGTACTGCGGGACAGAGACAAGCTGGCGGCCGCTTCATTGTGGCCTGGGGAACATTCACGTGGGTGCAAGGCGCTATGATGGCCAAGGAGTATCGTACACTGGTTGCAAACCACGTACACCCCTTAATGACAGTCATGTTTCCCAACAGTAGTGGCAGTCCTCAACAAGATAATGCGCCATGTCACAAGGCCCGGAGTGTGATGGAGTGGTTCGAGGAACACAGTGGCGAGTTCCAATTGGTGTCTGGTCCCCCAACTCGCCAGATGTGAACCCGATCGACCACATCTGGGATGTGATTGAACGTGGCGTCAGAGCTCATAGGCTCCCTCCCCTGAATTTACGGCAATTAGGTGACTTTTGTGTGCAGATGTGGTGCCAGCTCCCTCCAGCGAACTACCAAGGCCTCATTGTTTCCATGCTACGATGCATCTCCACTGTTATCCGTGACTACAGTGAACATACCTGCTGTTAGGTAGGTGGTCATAATGTTCTGGCTTATCAGTGTGTAGGCAAGATTTTACAGACAAGGACTGGCCTAGCAGAGATACAATTATGAACCAGGAAATGTGTTCCCAAATTGCAAATACAGGACTACCACAGCTATACAATTTACTGGAAACAAATGAAAATTTGTGCTAGACCGGGACTCGAAACCGAATTTCCAGCTTTACGCAAGAAGTCGTCTTAACCATTTTGCCTATCCCATCACTCTTCAGGGACATACACAAACTTCCACATGTCTCAGTGTCTGCTTCCCACAGTGATGTGATTCCCGTACAGGTAGCGACTTATTTAGTTTTCTCGTGAGGGTGCTTTGAAAGCGCAGTGTCTGTATTTATCGATGTCTGTAAAGTTTGATGCAGTGTTTCTTAGGACATACATGCATGTGGTTTCACCTGCTGGATTAATAATACCAACGCTGCATTCACTGACCGTTTACTCTCTCAAAAGTTACAAGTTTCATTGCATCTAAAAGGGATGTAAACTGTAAACGCTAACTTCAGTGTCTTAAAGGCTTTAGAAACATTTTCAACCGTTTATGAGTTGTTCTTGGCATCCTAAAGAACACCCATGAAAACTACTCACTGCTGGATGGCCTACAATAAAGCCGTCATCACCACGAAGGTTGTTTTGGACACCCTGTGTTTTCCCTAAATCGCTGGATGGTTCCTTTGAAAAGGCACGGCCGACTTCCTTCCCTAATCCGATGAGACCGATGACCTCGTTGTTTGGTGTCTTCCCCCAAACACCCCCCCCCCCCCCCCCAAGCATGGGCCTGTTGGCGGTGGAATGCCATTTCCCTCCTCTTACCTTTGAACTGGCCTACTCAGCCAGTTATAGGGGGCCACACAGTTTAACCTTTACCGAGAACCACGGTCCAACTCGCCAATCTCCACATTAACAAAGATTGCCAAATGTGAAAGAAGTGGTCAGTGATAAACGAAAATCCTAGGACAGGCTGGGGATGGAAACTGAGAACATTGGACGAAAAGTCGGCGCTTTACCAATGAGACACCGAGCAAATTACCATGCGTAGCTGTTGGTCTTAAAAAGTTTTCCATTTTCCTGCATTTGTGGTAAGTTTTCAGAACCTGTATTAAACTGGTATCGTCTGAAGATCAGGACGAATATTACAGCTGTTTTCGTCCACTCATTCTTTGGTAGCACTCTCTCGCTTTCCAAACTTTGCGAAAGCTATCCTGCTTGTTTTGCTGGACTGGAACTCGTGCCTTCCTAAACAACTTTCCACTGGGCTCGCATCCAGTAGGATCACCATTTAAATTCCTGCCCGGCAATCCAGATTCAGTTTTTCCGTGGTTTCTCTAAATAGCTTAAGGCAAATATCGGGATGGATCTTTCAGAACGGACACTGTCGAATTCTTTTCTCATCCTTCCACAGTCCGAGCAGGTGCTCCTTCCTTAACAATCTCGTCGTCGGCAGGTCGTTAAACATTAACCCTACAGCACTAACGAGGGAAAAAGGTTACACTGCAACTAAACAATCGTAAATTTTACTACTCCAAATTTTATTCAAAGGAAACTATAATTTGTAGATTACGCTCTAGTTAACTGCAATTATTGGATCAGCAACGATATGTTACACAGAAAGTAAGTACAACATGCGCTAATTTATACCCAATAATAACAATTTTACTGCTCAAAATATTATTGGAAAAGAAGTCATAATTTATGTTTTACACGACCTACAAAGTATTATAGCTCCAAGAGTATTTTACAGACAAGATGGGCAGAGACACTATTATTACAGTCTAAAGAAGACCCAGCTCGATCTTCCTTCGTCACCGAACGATTCTTCTTCCAATTCCTTGTTAGCTGCTTCGAAGTATGGGTCTACATCACTGGCATCTGAACACACAACAGTGCCTTCTTCAAGAAAATCTTCCTCTTCACTAAATTACCGAATATATTAGTGCCAAAATAAAAATCAGCACCATTCATATTGTGCTAATTTCAGTAGCTAATGAAGATATTAGCACTGAAGAGAGCCAGTGTAATAGACTAACTGTAACTGCTTGATATTTCACCTAAGACGACACACTAAGATAAATTCAAAGCGATAAAACAAATATACCGACTAATATAGAACAGGCACACTAGTACTAAACATTCCTAATATTTACGACAAAAGCACCAGTGTCAGCAAACCACTTTACTCAGGCAATAAATAATTCAGCCACTGTTAACAATAATGTTTGCCATGAAGTTACTCAAGAGCACATGTCGCTTATGCGTCCAGGAACTGCAAAGAAATACCATCTGGAATCGAGAATTTTACCGGGTTTTAGTAATCTAGGATTCAGCTTGTTTCCTTTTCAGATTAAGGTTCTGCAAGAAGTATGAAATTATACCTATTTGCAAAATAGTAAAGATTCACAAGCAACATTTCTCCCATCACAGTTCCCTGAGACACACTCGGAATTTCCCACTTATATGTTAATAAATATAGGTCGATGTTAATTTATTTTTCTGTAACTCTTCCTAAATAGTCAGCTGCGTAACTGGAACATATATCCGCCACTCATAGGAGGAGGCGGGGTAAAGTTTTCACTCTAAGGGAAATTGAACTCTCACCAAAGCTTGCCGCTTACATAATCTGAATTTACATATTATAAGGCATCATACTAAATAATTGCAAATAATAAATATATAATGAATAGCAAAAACATAAATTTTTATGAAGTCTTACATAGCGACTACTTTTCCCAACCTAACGGGATGAAGTCACCAGTGTGGACACACAAACTCCGAAGATTGACGTCAACCCTCTATCGGCTGAAGTAACGCCACCGGCTTAGCGTCTTTCTTTAAGTGAAAACACGTTGCTGTTCTTGGACTGAACTGTCAACGGTTTCATCCATATTACAAATGTGATGAGCGGGATGAAAGTGCTCTTCTCGTACCGTTTTCAGAATATAAAAAAACTCGTCTACTTTGATGTTGTTAAAAGCTTGTCCTGTAGCCATCCAGGCAGTACTAGCATTAGGGCACAAGTTCAGATGACGGGAGGATTGGGAAGGAAATCGCCCGTGCCCTTTTCAAAGGAACCATCCCGCCATTTACTTCTGCGATTTCAGGAACTAAATGAAAACCAAACCAGAATGGCCGGACGGGGATCTGAACCCTCCTCCCTAATATGAGGCAAGTCGAATAACCTCTCCACCGCCTGACTCGGCGGCCTCAATTGGAATGCTAATCTCTATAGATTGTTCACTTGAAGTCCACGAAATCGGTTTTCCACTTCAAAAACGTAGCCAAGGGTTTCTTTTTACTGTTCCTTATTGAACACACCAGCTGAGAAATCGGCGTTGCCCGGACATTTATTTATTCCTGTCTTCTATTAGACCATCTCCACTTCTCTCTCTATCCAACTCCTCTAGTCCCTTTTCTTTGTCCACACCTCTTTTCCCGTCTCTCTGTCTATGCACATCCGCCTCCATCCTCTCTCTATCCAACACTTCTCTTTTTATCCACCTATCCTACTTCATCTCTCTATAAACCCCCCTGACCCTGTGCATCACCTCCACCCCTCCCTCTCTTTGTACATCTTCACCACCTCCTCTCTCTATCCAACTCCTCCTGCCCCTCTCTCCGTCAATCTCCTCCACCTCCCTCTCTCTCCACCTCTTTATTTTCTTGTCCATCTCCTCCTCTCCCTTCTCTCTCTCCATTTCCCTCTCCCCTATCTCTGACCGTCTCCTACTCCTTCTATCTGTGCCTATCTTCTCCTTCCCCCTATGTCCATTTCCTCGTCCTCTCTTCTCTCTCCATGTTATCAATCTCGCCGCAGTAGGAGGCTGGTGGTTCTTACCCCTGTATCATTTATTTTGAGGACATAACTAATGTTGTGCACCAAATTTGATTGAAATCTTGCCTAGGGTTTAGGATGAGCTCTTTTACCCGTGGTTTTGCTAACATACACGCATGTCAAATATATTTCATACATATGTAACAAATTTCATTCGTATTTGTGCACATATTTCACTTATATGTCTATCAACTTTCGCCCTGTGATTTCATTTTCACGCAGCTTAATGCTTATTACGTCGTGTCGTCTGAACTATGTGCTATACAATGATATAATTTTGCAGGTACATCCAGTGGTATATGTGCCTACTGTCTGCGAAATATGTTGTGAATAGAGTTAGCAGTACAGAAGTAATAAATTAAAATGTCATTCGTGATGCGACAGTTTCTCACGTATCTCGTTATTTGTGACGTCATATTTCCTCAACTATGTGTTGTAAAATGATATATTTTTCTAGACACATTCAGCGGTATATGTGATTACTGTCTGTGACATTAGTAGTGGATAGAATTAGTAACAAAGAAGTAATATATTAAAATGTCATGCGTGACGCAACAGGTTTTTCTCGCCTCTCAGTATTTGACGTCGTATCTCCTGACCTATGTGTCGTACAATGATATATTTTTGTAGGTAGATTCAGCGGAAAATGTGGATGCTAGCGCAATTTTTTTTCGAATAGAGTTGGTAGCAACGAAGTAATAAATTCAAACGTCTAGCATAATGCGGCAGTTTTCCACGCATTCAGTATTTATGACGTATCTTCTGAATTAAGTGTCGTACAATGATGTACTTTTTCTAGTACACTCAGTAGTATATGTGAATACTGTCTGAAAAACGTTTCACAAATACAGCTAGTAGTCAATAAGCAATAAATTAAAACGCCATGGTTGATGTGTCGGTTTTACAGCATGAAAAGTGAAAATGTAGTAAGCGATAAACTTTTTCTCCTTTCAGTATTTTATGGGGATCTCCACCGGGAAAACGTTTCTTACAACTTTGAAATTATATGAAAAGTTTGCTGCAAGTCTCTAAGTGCTCTCATTCTCAAATACTGGATAAATGAAACACGGATGCTCTCGCGTCTTGAGCTACACTGCTTTTTCACTCCCGCCCCAACCCCTTTCACAGGTGAGTGGTTCTTACCCCCACAGTGATTATTTCCAGGCAATTAATGAAATGAATGCCAGTTTTGGTTAAAACGATCCAGTGGTTTACGAGGAGATGTAGAACAACATAACGGAGTGGAGACGGGAAGTCCGTTAAATTAACGATGCCAGATTCGGCGGGACAAAGGCAAAAGAAAAAGAGGAAGAATCACGTCGACGACGAGGCTACTAGAGGAGGAGCACAAGTTAGGATTTAGGAAGGAAATCGGTCGTGCTCTGTCTTAAGAACCATCCTGGCCTTAGCCTTAAACTTGAAATAATGGACTGTAGACCACCAGCTGTACCAACACAACTTTATGCCTCTACTGGTTTCGGTTCATAAAACCACCATCACTGAAGTGCTATAACAGCTCAGTTAAACACAATGTACGATAAACAGACAAATTAATGTTCTGAAAAGTTATAGTTGTAAGGTCACTTACAAAGGTGGACATTGGTGAGTAACACTTTTATATAGGTACAACGGCACGTCACTATGAATTTGCCACTGTCTTATCTCAGGTCGCCTGTTCAGCTGAGTCGTAACGTGTTTGCCTCACATGTAGTGGGCCCAGGTTCGATTCCCGGCCGGGCTGGGAATTTTCTCCTCTCGTAGACTAGGTGTTGTGTTGTCCTCATTATCACCAACAGGCAAGTCGCCAAATGTGGCGTCCCCTGAAATAAGACTTCCAATCGGCGGCTGAACTTCCCCGGATTGGGCCACCAGGCCATCAATGCCACAAAATCATTTATCTTTTTGTCTTATCTCACGCAATATTTGCCAATCATTACAACATCTTACACTATGTGATCAAAAGTATCCGGACAACTGGCTGAAAATGACTTACAAGTTCGTGGCGTCCTCCATCGGTAACACTGGAATTTAATATGGTGTTGGCCCATCCTTAGCCTTGATGACAGCTTCCACTCTCGCAGGCATACGTTCAATCAGACGCTGGAAGGTTTCTTGGAGAATCGTGGCCCATTCTTCACTGAGTGCTGCGCTGAGCAGAGGTACCGATGTCAGTCAGTGAGGCCTGGCACGAAGTCGGCGTTCCAAACCTCCCAAAGGTGTTGTATGGGATTCAGATCAGGACTCAGTGCAGGCCAGTCCATTACAGGTGTGTTACTGTCGTGTAACCGCTCCGCCACAGGCCGTGCATTATGAAAAGGTGCTAGATCGTGTTGAAAGATACAGTCGCCATCCCAGTATTGCTCTCGAACAGTGGAAAGCACGAAGGTCCTTAAAACATCAACGTAGGCCTGTGCTATGATAGTGCCACGCAAAACAACAACGGGAGCAAGCGCCCTCCGTGAAAACGCTGCCACACAATAACACCGCCATCTCTGAATTTTACTCTTGGCAGTACACACGCTGGTAGATCACGTTCATCTGGTATTCACCGCACCCTCACCCTGCCATCGGATCGCCACATTGTGTACCATGATTAGTCACTCCACATAACGTTTTTCAACTTTTCAATCGTCCAATGTCTACGCTCCTTACACCAAGCGAGTCGTCGTTTGGCATTTACCGCTGTGATGTGTGGCTTATGAGTAGCCGCTTGACCGTGAAATCCAAGTTTTCTCACCTTCCGTCTTACTGTCATAGTACCTGCAGTGGATCCTGATGCAGTTTGAAATTCCTGTGTGATGGTCTGGATAGATGTCTGCCTATTACACATTACGACCTTCTTCAACTGTCAGCGGTCTCTGTCAGTCAACAGACGAGGTCGGCCTGTACGCTTTTGTTTTATACATGTCCCTTCACGTTTCCACTTCACTATCATATAGGAAGCAGTGGACCTAGGGATGTTTAGGAGTGTGGAAATCTCGCGTACAGACGTATGACACAAGTGACATTGAATCACTTGACCACGTTCGAAGTCCGTGAGTTCCGCGGAGCGCCCCAATCTGTTATCTCAAGATGTCAGGTCGCTGATAAGGAGTACCTAGCAGTAGGTAGCAGCACAACGCACCTAATATAAAAAACGTATGTTTTTGGGGTTCCCGGATACTTTTGATCACATACTGCATGTCAGAAGACCATGGCTACAAACTTGGAATACGATAATCATACTCGTCTAGTTATGTCTCATATCACGGCCAAGTGCCAAATGTACCATCATAGGTAGAGCTAACAAAAACATACTCTTTGGTCTTTGATGGTCATGTGCTTTTGTGAGTTCTGTTTATCATACTATATTTCGCACTTTGCTGTGATATAAGACGTAAATTAACGAGTATGATTACTATATTTCAAGTCTATGGTCGTGAAATTCTGACATAAGTTATTGTAATGATTAGCAAATATTGTATGAGCCAAGAAAGAAGCAAATTTCTAGTGAACTGTCTTTGTACCGATATGAATGGGTAAATCACCAATGTCAAGCTTTGTAAGTAACCTTACAACAATAAGTTTACAGAACATTTGCCTATCGTTCTCCGTGTGTCCTAAATCTTGTTTATTGCGTTGTTATAGTCCTCCAGTGATGGTGGTTTTATGCACCTAAACCGGTAAAGGAACAAAGCTATGTTGGTACAGCAGGTGGTTTGCAATGCATTATTTCAAGTACTTGACAGCTTTAGACTGTTGCTTCAAGAAAACTAGCTTTAAACGTTTTAGGGAAATAGCGGGAAACCCAAATCATGATGGCCAGAGGGGGATTTGAACCGTCATTCCTTCGAGTCCAGCGCGTTCAAATGGCTCTGAGCACTACGGGACTTAACTTCTGAGGTCATCAGTCCCCTAGAACTTAGAACTACTTAAACCTAACTAACCTAAGGACATCACACACATCCATGCCCGAGGCAGGATTCGAACCTGCGACCGTAGCGGTCGCGCGGTTCCAGACTGTAGCGCCTAGAACCGCTCGGCCAGCCCGGCGGGATCCAGCGGGTTACTAGAACGCCATCTCGCTCCGTGAACTTCACAGAGCTCTACAGGGAGGGGGAGAGCTAGTCCTGGTAGTTATGCTAGAGAGCTCTTATGAAGTGTGGGACGTAGGAGAGACGAATTGGCACAACGATTTTAGTCTAGAATTTTATATAGTTTAGAAATTTATATAGATGGAACAACAGGCCAAACAAAATACTAATCTGGGCGCTGCTATGAGAAGTTTCTCCCGAGAGGTAAGTTTCCAGAGTACACTCTGGGTGCCTATGAGAAGGTAGTTTGTTCAATATATCTCTATACTTACTATAAATTAAAGTCCCCTACAGCGTTTTTCTGTATATGTATGTCAACTAATCTCAGGGACTATTATTGGGATTTTAATACGGTTTTCACTAATAACAGACTCATTGACGAGAAACGTTTCTGTATATTGTATTAGAATATAAAGACAAGGCGTTGTTTAAGATTCTCACCAAAAATGTCTAAAAGTACTTCACCGATTTACTTCAGATTTTTACATGATTCTCTAATGAACATATATATTTGTATCATACATAAATATAAATCTAATGTAGAAAGGGGAACATTGTTACCAAAAATCTCGAAAAATTCTTGACTCATTTACTTCCAATTTTTACACGACATAGTAATGAACATTCGGATGGACGTAGACTACAAATTTTTAATATATATAATATTTAAGTATATATTAATTTATGGAGGCGAAGCGTTGTTACTAAAAATCTCGAAAAGTTCTCGACCGATTTACTTAAAATTTTTGCATGATACTCTAATCAACACACACTCTGACACACACACACACACACACACACACACACATATATATATATATATATATATATATATATATATATATATATATATATATAATTACTAAAAATCTCGAAAATTTCTAAATGATCTACTTCAAATCATTAAACAATACAATAATAAACATTCAGATGGACATAGACAATACATTTTTAAACGACAATGTAAAAGTTTTCTGTTAAAACCGACTGCGAGAGTGAAAATGCTGTGCTGTGCTGTGAAAAGTGCGGTTTCGTTTTCTTTCTTCCAGTTTCAACTACGACAGCAAGGCATGCAAACTATTAGACAGATTGGTTCTCACACATATTTTCCTTCTCCTTATACACAATTTGAAGCAAAAATTCTGTACAGAATAGTGCGCTGTTTTGTTTTATCCGTTGCGGTCGGTTTACCAGAAAGCACTAATAGTGTGTTTATGGCTTGTCGACTCATGATTAGAACACTAATCCGGAATCTAAAACGTCCGAAACTTTCTAACGCTACCTATTTGCAGATTAAAACTATGGGAAATACTGTCACTGAAGTTACTATCCTCACAGGTCCACCAGCTAAAGAGGTCACTTTTATACTCTGTGTAACATTGATTCCAACCGATTTACGCATTCATTTTAAGTGACTTCTTTTCGCAATGAAGGTTTCGTTTGCAATGATTTTTGAGCACAGTTAAAAAAACTGGAGTCAGTAGGAGCATACTGGCGATTTTTTGTAGTATTCAGCCACTTATCATTTTTCCAGAAAAGCAGCAAACGGTGGATGAACAAAGCTTTACTTGCCCGTTTAATTTAATCTTGTGAATCTATGTATCTGTTATTTCAGAAACCGGTTATTTTGAGTGATTTTAACAGTCAGATTAAACTGGCATCGAAAAAACCGATATAACAGAAAATCGGTTGTCTGAGCGATAACCGCCACTCCTAGGAGGAGAAGATTGGCAGAGAGAGAGTGGGAGGGTGGAAGGACTTTAGGATGCATATCCAGTATCTGTACATATTTAGTTACCCAGCTGGATGTAGGAAGCCGCCTAAAAACTACATCCAGGCTGGCTGGCTCACCAGCCCTCGATTGTTAATCAGCGATGCGAATTCAATCCGGGGCAGGTTCGACTCCCCGTTACCCGGGAGCAGCACGTTAACCCTCTCGGCTATTTGGGCTTGCGTATTTTCCTGTCTGTAGTTGCAGGCTGATCTCAGGAACTGCTGTAGGGACTGTGATACGATTTTGATTAATAGGTAGACTGATTCACGAGGAAGGATTGTGTGTATAATTAAATACTTCTGCGCCAGCAAGTTATCCGATTGTAGATACTTACAAGGAAACATTCCCAAGTGACAATAAACGATCTTGGTTAAACTTGTGGGTCTGTAGAGGGGGCAAATGAAGTAATACTTTTGTTTTGTCCAACTTCACTTTTAAGGAGTAAAACACGCCCCGATAGGTAATTTGGCATATTAGGTTTGGAGGGAATATCTTCGAAACGAAGATATATAAAAAATGTTTCTCGTAGAAGAGTTGATATGTAATTAACGTTATTGAAAACTTTATAATCGAATTTTGTAGTAATTTGAAATTTTTGAAAACAAAATTCAGCAGTATTTCAAATTATCGTGGGTTATCTTCTAACTACCCTGATTTGTATCAGGCAAATCTCACTATACAGGTAAGCCTTGGCGAAAAGAAGTCCAACTGAGAGCAAATTTGGAATACATTTCACATAAATTTTCTCAGCATGTTATAGTCTTAGGTGGAGATTTCAATTTACCAGATATAGACTGGGACACTCAGATGTTTAGGACGGGTGGTAGGGACAGAGCATCGAGTGACATTATACTGAGTGCACTATCCGAAAATTACCTCGAGCAATTAAACAGAGAACCGACTCGTGGAGATAACATCTTGGACCTACTGATAAGAAACAGACCCGAACTTTTCGACTCTGTATGTACAGAACAGGGAATCAGTGATCATAAGGCCGTTGCAGCATCCCTGAATATGGAAGTTAATAGGAATATAAAAAAAGGGAGGAAGGTTTATCTGTTTAGCAAGAGAAATAGAAGGCAGATTTCAGACTACCTAACAGATCAAAACGAAAATTTCTGTTCCGACACTGACAATGTTGAGTGTTTATGGAAAAAGTACAAGGCAATCGTAAAATGCGTTTTAGACAGGTACGTGCCGAGTAAAACTGTGAGGGACGGGAAAAACCCACCGTGGAACAACAACAAAGTTAGGAAAGTACTGCGAAAGCAAAGAGAGCTCCACTCCAAGTTTAAACGCAGCTAAAACCTCTCAGGCAAACAGAAGCTAAACGATGTCAAAGTTAGCGTAAGGAGGGCTATGCGTGAAGCGATCAGTGAATTCGAAAGTAAAATTCTACGTACCGACTTGACAGAAAATCCTAGGAAGTTCTGGTCTTACGTTAAATCAGTAAGTGGCTCGAAACAGCATATCCAGACACTACGGGATGATGATGGCATTGAAACAGAGGATGACACGCGTAAAGCTGAAATACTAAACACCTTTTTCCAAAGCTGTTTCACAGAGGAGGACCGCACTGCAGTTCCTTCTCTAAATCCTCGCACAAACGAAAAAATGGCTGACATCGAAATAAGTGTCCAAGGAATAGAAAAGCAACTGGAATCACTCAATAGAGGAAAGTCCACTGGACCTGGCGGGATACCAATTCGATTCTACACAGAGTACGCGAAAGAACTTGCCCCCCTTCTAACAGCCGTGTACCGCAAGTCTCTAGAGGAACGGAGGGTTCCAAATGATTGGAAAAGAGCACAGATAGTCCCAGTCTTCAAGAAGGGTCGTCGAGCAGATGCGCAAAACTATAGACCTATATCTCTGACGTCGATCTGTTGTAGAATTTTAGAACATGTTTTTTGCTCGAGTATCATGTCGTTTTTGGAAACCCAGAATCTACTATGTAGGAATCAACATGGATTCCGGAAACAGCGATCGTGTGAGACCCAACTCGCTTTATTTGTTCATGAGACCCAGAAAATATTAGATACAGGCTCCCAGGTAGATGCTATTTTTCTTGACTTCCGGAAGGCGTTCGATACAGTTCCGCACTGTCGCCTGATAAACAAAGTAAGAGCCTACGGAATATCAGACCAGCTGTGTGGCTGGATTGAAGAGTTTTTAGCAAACAGAACACAGCATGTTGTTATCAATGGAGACACGTCTACAGACGTTAAAGTAACCTCTGGCGTGCCACAGGGGAGTGTTATGGGACCATTGCTTTTCACAATATATATAAATGACCTAGTAGATAGTGTCGGAAGTTCCATGCGGCTTTTCGCGGATGATGCTGTAGTATACAGAGAAGTTGCAGCATTAGAAAATCGTAGCGAAATGCAGGAAGATCTGCAGCGGATAGGCACTTGGTGCAGGGAGTGGCAACTGACCCTTAACATAGACAAATGTAATGTATTGCGAATACATAGAAAGAAGGATCCTTTATTGTATGATTATATGATAGCGGAACAAACACTGGTAGCAGTTACTTCTGTAAAATATCTGGGAGTATGCGTGCGGAACGATTTGAAGTGGAATGATCATATAAAATTAATTGTTGGTAAGGCGGATACCAGGTTGAGATTCATTGGGAGAGTGCTTAGAAAATGTAGTCCATCAACAAAGGAGGTGGCTTACAAAACACTCGTTCGACCTATACTTGAGTATTGCTCATCAGTGTGGGATCCGTACCAGATCGGTTTGACGGAGGAGATAGAGAAGATCCAAAGAAGAGCGGCGCGTTTCGTCACAGGGTTATTTGGTAACCGTGATAGCGTTACGGAGATGTTTAATAAACTCAAGTGGCAGACTCTGCAAGAGAGGCGCTCTGCATCGCGGTGTAGCTTGCTCGCCAGGTTTCGAGAGGGTGCGTTTCTGGATGAGGTATCGAATATATTGCTTCCCCCTACTTATACCTCCCGAGGAGATCACGAATGTAAAATTAGAGAGATTAGAGCGCGCACGGAGGCTTTCAGACAGTCGTTCTTCCCGCGAACCATACGCGACTGGAACAGGAAAGGGAGGTAATGACAGTGGCACGTAAGTGTCCTCCGCCACACACCGTTGGGTGGCTTGTGGAGTATAAATGTAGATGTAGATGTAGATTATGTGCTACTGATTGCAGCTTAATTATAGTGTTTGTCAAGAGAAGATTGACATCAAAATCATTCAACAGAACTAGATCTGAAAATGTTCTCACAAGTTTCTTCCAACATCTGAAAATAGGAAGCTACATACATTCATGTGTAATAAAGCTGGTTTCTGAAATACCATTTTTTGGGAAAGAAGCTGTACACAATGTGCTGTCAGAGTATTTTCAATATACCTAATTAAAATACCTGAACATTTATTATTAGTCTTGTTATTTATTTTACTTATACTTCTTTCATGTTTTAAATTGTTATTTTATGTTTTAGATTCATTTTTTGTTTTTTTTAGTTTACTGTTTTACGAACGCGCATTTTGTTAATTGAAAGTAATAAATAACTCATTATTATGACACAAGAGCATTATAATAATAATAATCCGTAAATAAATGTTTAAAAAATGGCTCTGAGCACTATGGGACTTAACATCTATGGTCATCAGTCCCCTAGAACTTAGAACTACTTAAACCTAACTAACCTAAGGACATCACACAACACCCAGTCATCACGAGGCAGAGAAAATCCCTGACCCCGCCGGGAATCGAACCCGGGAACCCGGGCGCGGGAAGCGAGAACGCTACCGCACGACCACGAGCTGCGGACAAAAACGTTTAAAACATAACGTTTTCGTACACCATGCACATAAAATGAAAGAACTTTCTTCACATATTATACATGACGAAGAACACAATATAAAACAAAATTCAGCAGTATTTCAAATTATCGTGGGTTATCTTCTAACTAGCGTGATTTGTATCAGGCATATCTCACTATACTGGTAAGCATTGGCGAAAAAATGGATTATGTACTAGTGACTGCATCTAACTATAGTGTCTGTCAAGAGGAGATTGACATCAAAAATCATTCAACAGAACTAGTTCTGAAAATTTTCTCACAAGTTTCTTCCAACATCTGAAAATGTCACAACCTTCTTCCAACATCGAGCAGTATATGTACTATGTCTGTACCTGTACCGTCGAGTCCTTTGGGATCATTAAATGAACAAGTTTCTTGTCATCGTATATAATGTTCAAAACGGTTTTTTTTAGTGGCCACCCTTCTTTCATAGTTTTAAAAGAAACTAATGGTGAATTTGGACCGAGAATTCGAGAATCTCTTTTGGAAGCTCCAAATGTCCTGACAGCATGGAAATCCGGTAAACAAACATCTGACAAATTCAAAAGATATTCTAAAGACACTTTCTGTCCCAGCGAGGAAGAAAACTCAGTATTATTGTTAAATTCTTAGGGCTACCAATATGAAAGATCCATATGGAGCATCGTACCTCAGTACAAGGAAATTCTTCATTTGGTGGTCCCAAAGGGCTCGACAACTTAGGTACGGTCCTGACACGGGTAAAGATACCGATGTTGGAAGAACTTTGTGGGAAAATCTTCAGGTCTAGTTCTGTTGAATAATTTTGACGTTAATCTCCACTTGACAAACAATGAAATTAAGCTGCAGTCACTAGTGCATAATCAGTACTTTTCGCCAATGCTTAGCAATATACTGAAATAATCCTAATAGAAACCAGGATATTAAAAAGATCACCCACGGCAATTTGAATTCCTACACTGTTCTTCATCATGTATATTGTGTGAAGAAATTGCGTTCATTTTATCTGAATGATTTAAATAACGTTATATTTTAAAACATTTATTTACAGATTATCACTATTGTAATGATTTTTTATTATAACAATGACTAAGTAATTATTTTCAATTGATGAAATACACGTATGTGAAACACTAAACTAAAAAACAAAAATGGCTGCAAAACAGAAATTAGAAATTTAAAACATAAAACAAATATTATAAAAATAAATAAGTTGACTAATAATGATTGTTTAGATATTTTAATTATGTATGCTGGCAATACTCTGACACCACACTGTGTGCAAATTATTTTTGAAAAATGAAGCTTGAAAGCTTCTTTAATCTATGTTGTAACAAAAGTTTTAGTTTTTCAAAATTAATTAACAGTGATGGGGTATTTTGTAAAATTTCAAATTATTAGAAAATTCGATTATATAGTTTTCAATAATGTTACTTACATACCAAATTTTATATGAGAAACGTGTTTTGTATATATTCCTTTCGAAAATACTCCCTCCAGACGTAATATGCCAAATTACCTTTCGGGGTGCGTTTCATCACTTAAAAGTGAAATTGGGCGTAAACAAAAAATACGTACTGCGTTATTTTTCCTGCTCTACACACACGCCATGTTTCATCAGCATCGTTTATTGACACCTGGGAACGTTCCCTTGTTAGTGCTACTCGTCTGAAGCGGGGTTAGGTCGCTAGTTATTTCATAAAAATGGTCGCAGCAGATGCTTCTTCAGCTACGAGTCGCTAGTAGTTCTGCGAGTCAGTACTGCTGCACACGTGCGGTTCTCCCTCTTCCTGTGAGACGGACAATTTCTACTCGAGGGATCGACCGGGCTGCCTTACCCCAACCTGATATGGATGACAGTGGAGTTGATAAAGGTGCAAACAGCGACGCGCACGGAACGTGAGGAAGCGAGCGCTGTGAAGGAAGAAGCAATTGGCAAACCGTGCCCCAGGTGGGCGTGGAAGCCGGAGGCCCGGGCGAGTCCAGAAATAGGGAGCAGCAGACTGTCGATCAGCCCCTGGCAGCGCCCACGCGCGCCCCTAGCAGAGCGTGCGCGACCGCCAAGCAGGGGGGCTTACCGCAGCACAGCTCCCCGGCAAACAGACCACAACACCCAGACTGCTTGTTTTACTTAACAAAGCCGGCGGGAGCGCATCGAGCCCCAAACTGAGACTGCTAACCACGACCGAACGTGATTCTAAGCTACCATCACAGGCAATGTACACTACCGCTCAAAAGTTTTCGATCACCTATCACACTTACGGATTTGCTGTTCAAACAGTTATTTCGTTCCGAATATTGTATCATACCCATGTACTCATAATAAAGGAAGTGTAAACGTGTAAAGACTAAGCGCCTCTGTTGTGTACCTCAGCCGTCCTCAAAGGGTTGGGGAGTGTTGGCGCTCCCTTTGGGAGACGGGCAGAGCAGAGAGTAATAGAAGGGGAGCGTCGGCCGGCTTGCAATGCAGTATTTATATTTCGTATTACGTAAGTTAATACTTCCTGCGAACAAATATTACTAGCGTCAGATTCTTATTTCCGTGAACCAAGGAAACTCCTCCATCGTTGATTTGCTGTCTTATTTCACAAGAACTGACCAGTAGATCCTATCAGTGGGAATGCTGAGAAACGTCGCGAATAATATGTTATCACACAGCCCCCGTCACCGATCACCCGCAGGGTTACCTGCTTACCAAACATTTACAACCGTAATTGACAATAAGCTGCTTGACAATGTGCCGCCACTTTCTTGCACGACTGACTACAAAAACACATCGTTAACCACAGCCACTGTGAATGTACACTCGATATCTGCCAGGCTTCCGGAGTCATTTCGAGGGTACTGAGTTAGCTAGAAGTTGAATTCTAATGCGTGTTCAGTGGAGATAGTTGACTGGACATAAAATAAAGTGATATGAGTTCTGACATTCTAATGAATAAGTGGCTGATTCACTGTGGTAACAAGAGATACCATGGAAGTGAATCACCTAATGTCTCTTCTCCTTCGAAAGTATACAGTTCTAATAAGGAAGTAGATCCGAATTTAAACGAAATATTTTCTTACCATGGAAGTGAATCACCTAATGTCTCTTCTCCTTCGAAAGTATACAGTTCTAATAAGGAAACAGATCCGAATTTAAACGAAATATTTTCTTCTTCCGCATCTTTCTCCTTTGCGATCAGCAAACGTTAGTTCTAAACGCAAAACCGAAGTGCATAAATGTCAGGTTGATTGTCTGACGTTAGGCTTTTCAGCATTCTTCTGAATAATGAGGAACGACAGCAATGTGTTCTTTGTTTGGAGATTTTAGCCAACAATAGCCTGAAGTCTACAAAACTGAACAGACACCTGTAGACCAAACATCCAGGGCATGTGAGTGAACCCATCGCGTTTTCTAAGCGTCATGAGCGACAACTAAAAGAAAATGTCAGATTCCTCAAAAAACAGGAATCAGTCCCTAAAAGACAGCCCAAAGAGCGTTTCTGGAGGTATCCTATTGCAAAATCCAATGACCACACATTATTGGTGATAATTCTTCCCGCAGCTGTCAAAACGTGCGAAATCACACATGGAGAAAGCTTTGTCCTGAGTCTGAAATCAATACCGCTCTCAGATGATGAAAAATCAATTACTACCACGTCTTCATGATAGCCCAAAATTTGTCTGACAACTTGGTGACAGTACTGATATCGGAAATCTTTTCCAGCTTCATGTTTTTAAATGCTAGTGTTACGAAAATGAAATTCACGAAGACCGGCTGGACCAGCTATTTTTTTAAATCTGTGGAAGGGGCGAGTACAGGAGAAGATATTTTTATTCTTGTAAATTCGTTTTCTGTTTGTAAAAATCTGTCAGCAACAAACTGTGTTGGCATATTACAGATAGGGCGAAGGCATTTACTGGAACTCAAAGGGGGTTCATAGCAAGAGTGTGTGCTGTTTCTAATTCTGTAAAATTCACACACTGCATGATACACAGGGGAGCATTGGCTTCTAAAACAGTACAACCGGAAGTCAGTAAAATGCTGAACTCTATTAATACAGGATATTTTTAATTAATTTTATATTTTTATAATATTTGAATTTTGTTGATAATTAGGCGTTTTTAATAGCAAACTTTCGAACTTGGCATAAATAATGAATATAACTTTCTATGTATAATGATAATTTTTAAAGCTTGCAGAAGAATCTCTCTCTAGTAAATCTGCTTTTAATGGTTTGTTAACTAAGCAAACTGACATGTGACCATTTAACTTTTCCTTACTGTTGAGATAGAGTAAACACATATCACAAACAAATTTTAATTCTTCATGTTTTGTAATTTGACTTGAAACAAGCCTAGATAAATTTTTAATATAACAATGGTGCGAATTTTCACCATTTTTCAAATAAAGCAAATTTATATGTTTCTATTTCTTACATTTCATAGCTTTTAATAGATACATTTGATATGTTTTGTCAAATGATTAAACATTAATAGATACATTATTTTGGTTTGAGTTTTTGGACTGTTATCAACCATTATAGACATTTCAAATTTTCAGGTTTCTAATCAGTATCAAGACCAACATTTTTACATTTTGTAACTTTACCTGCATTTTTGCCTACAGGAAACAAATCAGATTTTACATACATACTGGATGCGAATATTTTAATACCAGATATGGAAACGGAATTTGTATGGAGCTTAATAACGAGTTTACAGTTCTTTTGCAGAGAGATATTTGAAATTAATAATTAATTTTTTGAAGATGAAAAGGTTAAATTCAGATATAATGGTTTAAGAAAAAAGGAAAACAATAATACTGAATTTCATGACTTGGAATTTTCAGTTTAACTGAAATTTAATTCTTTTTTTACTGTGAATAGGACATCTGAGGACCACATTCATTTTCAGTTTTCCATTCTTTGCTCTTTTATTGTATTCCAGCATGCTTTCATCTGTTCACTATGTATCGTCTTTCTCTCTTCAGACCATTTTGAACCAGTCTTTTTAGCTACCCTGCTTTCAAATCTTTCTATTTTCAATACTTTTTTGAGAAAGGCTTCTCTGTTGTTTATATCTACTATTTTTGCATTGCTTCTTACTAAATATTTTTTTAATTCATTGACCCAGCTTGTTGTGAACTTCTTACACCACAGGTATTCGATAATATTCTTAGTTAGTCTACTGTCTTGCATTCAAAATAAATGTCCAAAAAACATGAGTCTTCTTTTTCTCATTATGTTTGAAATATTTTCCATATTTTGGTATATTTCAGAATTACTTCCTAATTTCCAGCATTACCGTGTTTTGTGGTCCTAATATTTTCTTTATAATTCGCCTTTCTAGTACTTCTAGTTTATCTAAATTATGATTTAATGCCAGGCATTCGCTTCCACATTTGTATTCTGGCTTCACTATTGTGTTGTAATGCCCTATTTTTGGATTTTTGAACAGGCACATTTTATTGTAAAGGTTTTTGGTGATAGCATATGCTCCCCCATTTCATGCAACCTTTCATCTATTGAAGATTTTTCCAAAGAATTACGTTGGATTATTTCTCCTAGATATTTGAAGTTTTTTACCCTTTCGATTGGGCCAATATTTGTTTTTAAAAGTTTTGAGGAATCCTTAACGTTTGTTAAAAATTTTGTTTATTCTGCAGAAATTCTTAAGCCAATTCTGCTGGCTATTTCGTCCAGCAAGTTTATTTGTTATAGCAGATACCACA
This sequence comes from Schistocerca americana, assembly GCF_021461395.2. Classification (NCBI taxonomy): domain Eukaryota; kingdom Metazoa; phylum Arthropoda; class Insecta; order Orthoptera; family Acrididae; genus Schistocerca; species Schistocerca americana. Next base: position 207,919,307 of record NC_060130.1, on the reverse strand, counting down.
TTTTCGGAAAGTATAGGAAAATCACCTGTAAATGCAAAACAGTCGATTTCGATCTTTTTGCTTTCTCTTCCTCACCTTACATGTGAAATGTTGAGTTCAATAAGTTTTTAATTCTAAATTCTCACTGTTTTCTCTAACACACTATTAAAAAGAACTGGGAATGGGCCATCACCTTGTCGTTCATCTCTTTTTATTTTGAAAGGCTGTGAAATTCCCCCCATAAATTTTACTTTCAGACAGTATCTGTAAGTGTTTCACAGATTCGGTTTGCCAGTTTAAAATTTACGCTAAATTCTCGAATTATTATAGTTTCTTTGTCAACAGACTCAAAAGCCATTTTCAAATCAAGAAACGTTACTCAATGTCTTTTGAATTAAATAATCTGTGACGAATTACTGACTTGAGATTAAATATTTGTTTTGAGCGTGATCTGTTCCTAGAACCACATTGATTAAATATTATTACTTTTTATTATATACATATATATCGATTTGTGTAATTTTTTTCTTAGAGTATAATGAGTCTGAACCTACACGTTATTTCTACTGAATGATTTCATGAAGGAACGTGAGATAGATGTAGGTAAAATTAGTGGAACTGGCATAGTAGATTGTGGCAGCCTTCTTCAACAATCTGAGGATATATTTGATGGATCATAACAGACCACTTGCCAACAGTAGAACAGGTGGAACTAACAGATCTCTCAGGCGATAGAACACTTCGAAACGAATTTAAATCGAAGACTTTTGAAAATTTTTGAGTGCAGCCTCAAAATGAACATCCCAATTTAACAAGGAGGGTAGTGGATGTGTTATTATCCTTTGCATCAACGTACTTGTATGAGTCATCACTTCCTGTAAAGGCATTAATCAGGATGAACACGTGACTATGTAGACTTTCCTAGCGTATTAGTATATCAAATTCTTGTCGGGTTTCCAGCCGGATAAAACTGTCATCTGAGCACAAACATAGTTTCAACAGCGGCTGGAAGGGAAACTGCAAGTTACTGTCTCAAAGATCCAACCAAGACTGGATCTGCTTTCTTCAGAAATTCGAGCACACACATCACACTAAAAGTGCAGACATTAGAAAATTCCACACTTTTGATCTGTGTGTATTTTTACTCTTGTTTATTTTCTTTTTGAATGATCAGTTTCGATATAACAGTTTTTAAATTGGTATTTAAATGTTGCCTATGTTCTGTCATTCGTACATCATGATCTTTCAAATATTAAAATATTCCAAATGGATTAAAAGAAATATAGATGGAACAGTTAAACTTAAACTAACTACTTTGGGAACTAATTTATAAAGAAACCCATATGTAGTAGAATACACATACTTGTTCAGTTCAAATAACTGCACACACAGCTGTGGTTATTTATAAACTAGTTGTGATTATTAACTTCCATCGTTTTTTAATATTACAAATTTGTGATAATTTTTCAAAATCTTTGACTCTCATATGTTCGAATAATTATTTTTATTGTTATCTCAGTCGCTCACAAAAGATTTATTACTCCTCAGTTCAGAGAATCTCTTCCATTCTTAATTCTAAAAAGCACTGAAAGAAACCTTTTCTTCTTGTGCAAGGAATTTGGGGATAACTGTGGGCCATCACTTAGTCTGGACTGAACACACAGCTGCAGTATGTAAGAAGGTGTCAGCATCGCTTCGTTCAGTACAAAAATATAAAGAAGTATTTCCTCTCAAGCTAAAAAAAAACTTGTAGAGTCACTAATATTTCCTGCCCTTGATTATGGTTGTTTGGTTTGTTGGTTGGTTGGTTGGTTCATTGGTTGATTTGGGGGAGGGGACCAAACTGTGAGGTCATCAGTCCCATTGTATTAGGGGAGGATGGGGAAGGAAGTTGGCCATGCCCTTTCAAAGGAACCATCCCGGAACTTGCCTCCCCACCAGTTTTATCTCCTCTTGTCTACAGAGTTTTCTATTGAAATTATCTTCTTTCCTAAAAGCCATTATTACTTTCATTTCAGTCCTTCCCTCTTTCATTATCAGTTCCTTCGCTTCAAAAATGCTAATCTAATCAATATCATTCTTAATGCCTCCATTATTTTATTATTACTATTAGTGTCACTATTATTACTATTATTGGTCATGCAAATTATCAATTTTGTTAATGACGCAAATTATTATTATTGTGTTGTTATGTAACAACTAAGTAAAAGATTCTTAATTCCTCCATTATTTTATCTTCATTATTGAGGTTATTATTATTATTTCTTTCTTGTCTCAGACGTTATGTCTGGTTAAAAATGGAAGGTGATGCGGACTTCGATCAAGCGTGACTTCCTTTTAACTGTACGATACATGTTACATTGCATTTAGGAACTTTCGGGTAACTGAACAAGTGTCAATAATTACAGATTTCTGTAGTTGTATATATAAGTTCGGATGTAGCTGTATTGCATTGATGTACTGGTGGATATTGTGTGGTATGACTCCTGTAGTTGGTAGTATAATTGGTATAATGTCAACTTTATCCTGATGCCACATGTCCTTGACTTCCTAATCCAGTTGGATATATTTTTCAATTTTTTCTCCTGTTTTCTTTTGTATATTTGTTGTATTGGGTATGGATATTTCGATTAGTTGTGTTAATTTCTTCTTTTTATTGGTGAGTATGATGTCAGGTTTGTTATGTGGTGTTGTTTTATCTGTTATAATGGTTCTGTTCCAGTATAATTTGTATTCATCGTTCTCCAGTACATTTTGTGGTGCATACTTGTATGTGGGAACATGTTGTTTTATAAGTTTATGTTGTAAGACAAGCTGTTGATGTATTATTTTTGCCACATTGTCATGTCTTCTGGGGTATTCTGTATTTGCTAGTATTGTACATCCACTTGTGATGTGATCTACTGTTTCTATTTGTTGTTTGCAAAGTCTGCATTTATCTGATGTGGTATTGGGATCTTTAATAATATGCTTGCTGTAATATCTGGTGTTTATTGTTCGATCCTGTATTGCAATCATGAATCCTTCCGTCTCACTGTATATATTGCCTCTTCTTAGCCATGTGTTGGATGCGTCTTGATCGATGTGCGGCTGTGTTAGATGATATGGGTGCTTGCCATGTAGTGTTTTCTTTTTCCAATTTACTTTCTTCGTATCTGTTGATGTCAAGTGATCTAAAGGGTTGTAGAAGTGGTTATGAAATTGCAGTGGTGTAGCCGATGTATTTATATGAGTGATTGCTTTGTGTATTTGCTAGTTTCTGCTCGTTCTATAAAGAATTTTCTTAAATTGTCTACCTGTCCATAATGTAGGTTTTTTATGTCGATAAATCCACTTCCTCCTTCCTTTCTGCTTAATGTGTATCTTTCAGTTGCTGAATGCATGTGATGTATTCTATGTTTGTGGCATTGTGATCGTGTAAGTGTATTGAGTGCTTCTAGGTCTGTGTTACTCCATTTCACTACTCCAAATGAGTAGGTCAATATTGGTATAGCATAAGTATTTATAGCTTTTGTCTTGTTTCTTGCTGTCAATTCTGTTTTCAGTATTTTTGTTAGTCTTTGTCTATATTTTTCTTTTAGTTCTTCTTTAATATTTGTATTATCTATTCCTATTTTTTGTCTGTATCCTAGATATTTATAGGCATCTGTTTTTTCCATCGCTTCTATGCAGTCACTGTGGTTATCCAATATCTAATCTTCTTGTTTAGTGTGTTTTCCCTTGACTATGCTATTTTTCTTACATTTGTCTGTTCCAAAAGCCATATTTATATCATTGCTGAATACTTCTGTTATCTTTAGTAATTGGTTGAGTTGTTGATTTGTTGCTGCCAGTAGTTTTAGATCATCCATGTATAGCAGATGTGTGATTTTGTGTGGGTATGTTCCAGTAATATTGTATCCATAATTTGTATTATTTAGCATGTTGGATAGTGGATTCAGAGCAAGGCAGAACCAGAAAGGACTTAATGAGTCTCCTTGGTATATTCCACACTTAATCTGTATTGGCTGTGATGTGATATTATTTGAATTTGTTTGGATATTAAGTGTGGTTATCCAATTTTTCATTACTATGTTTAGGAACTGTATCAATTTAGGATCTATTATTATTAATATTATTATTACTAGTATTACTAATTATAATTTTTATTAATATTGCAAATTATTAATATTGTGAGCATTATGTAATATTTTTTTGTATGTGTTGTCCCTGGTCAGATGTAAGAGAGGACCTTAAGGCCCTAACCTTGTCAGGCTAAATAAGCAATAAATAAATAAATAATTGACAGTTGCAATGATTAGACAGAAGTGAGCAGCGTGGGCAGTTTTTGTGGCAGGCATGTGAAGTGCTGAGGAAGGAAAGACAAATGGGGTATTTATGTTTCAGAAGGGAGGGGCGCTTCGAAAATTGTTTGAGAACCCCTAGTGTATCCGACTGATCGTTCACACACAGGGTCGCTGATGGGAATTCACAGCAACACTGACGTGCCTTTACCTAAGACGGTTCCATTCAAATATCTCTCATTCCTTCAGCTGTCTGTGTAGCAATCAGTTCGCATTAGTTGACGGCGCTATGTGTGCATATAGGCACAGCCCGTTTATATCTGTGTTAAGACAGACTATTTGACAATTATATATCTTTTACGTTTTGTTGGCTCATATATGATGAAAATGTATGTTCAATCCATTGATCTACACTGTTTTTCTCCTGTGAAGATGATTGTAACATTCAAAACCGGTAGAGAATAAATATGCAATTGTACAGCATTTGCCACAAAAATGCTTTTTTTTTAAATTATCTAACAGCTGTAGACAGTCACTTACGAAAAGCTCTATATCTGACAAAGTTAATGACCAGATCCAAAACATCCTGACAATTTAGAACGCAACGTGTTATCCTGTTGGACAGTCTACATACACTGAAGTAACATCTGATGTGCCCCAAAGGAGTGTAATAGAACTGCAGAATGTTACGAATTACTGACTTAGCAGAAGGCGTTAATTTCAGTCTCATACTTTGCGCAGATGATGCACTTGTCTGTGACCAAATTATATCTAGTAAAATTTGCAGTAATATGCAGTTAGATCTCCACAAAATATCTATGTGTTGCTAAGAGAAAAATTCGATACGTTGCGGCGTTTCCGAGTTAATTAGCATCGAAATCAGCCAATCTGGCCGTTTCGCGTGCAGATTCAAACGGCCCACCAGGTATAATTAGTGGCAGCTGTTCTCATTGTGCAGATGATAGCGCACTGTTCAGCTTTTGGCTCGGGTTCGATCCTTACTATCACCCCATGTTTAATTATTGTGTCGCTCCCTTGTTCGCTCTGAGGAAACCAAACGAAGAACACATTGGCGACACCGTCTCTGCCGGGACACCTGAATTTGCGGGAGTAATGGCCTCACTGGCTAACCTCACTGTCAAATATCTCCGAAATGGCGCAACGTATAGAATTTTTTTCATATCAGTTATTTCTTAGCACAATCTACCCTGCAACTCCGTTACAAGCCTTCCAGACTATTTCTTTCCACCGTGCATGTTTCATCCGATCTATATCTACAGCGTATTTCGGCCAGTAGTTTCATCTGAATCCTGAGTAAATCTGTAATTCTGCCTGGGTAAGAAGTATGCATAAAGGCGTGGACAGTGGTTCAACTCTTTTCACGTGATAATGGAACATACACTTTTGTAAGTATTTCATCTCACTTTCCACACTCACTCACATTTCGTCTTCGTTTGTCGTACTGGATATTCAAACAAGAGAAGACAGCGCTTTATAATTTTAAGGTATTCCAGTTCAACTAAAAATAGAAAAAAACTACCAACAGTTAGTTAGTTAGTTACGCTAGTTAGTTGGTTTCCTGTTCCAGCGGTCATTTGTACGATACATCGTAATAATGTAGAACGAGTTATTTTATATTCGCATCACAAATTAATTTGGCTGCATGCTGAACATTTATTTTTTAATTATACAGAGTGAATCACCTAAAACTTGCACCGTAAATACTGCGGAAATGGGAAGTGCTATTGATGTGCGGTTTTCACAGTATGGATTGGTTCTGAGGGGCTCGCATAATTCGCCAATAAACGGTTGTAAGTACTTGGAAAGTGTACTTTTTGTGCATACATACGCTTTTTCAATGGAGCAATTTCTATTTACATTAACAAACTACAATTAGGGTAAATTAGAACGTCAGTGGCGTTTTTTGGAAGAATCTAGTGAGAGTCGTTTACGAGATATCGTACTTGTTTGTGCCATTCAACCTGAGTAGTTGCTAGGCACGATGTTGTTACATTGCTTACAGTGTGCTTTTGTGTTCTTTGAGTGCAATGCTACATGTTAGTCAGTTAGGGTGTGACAGTCCAAGCAGCAGTCGTGAGTGGCGATGGAATTTACCAACGCAGAAAAAGCTGACATGCTCATGAGAGTGTAAGAAGAATGCAGTTCGTTCTTGTACGGTGTATGAGGTAAAATATCGCAATAGACGTAACCATCGGCAGTTATTTCTCAACCTCTTCAAATAGTTACGTGAAAATGGTAGTGTAATACCTAGACAACGTAACAGAAGGAACCAAGTAACGACAGAAGAGGAGGATATTAATGTTCTTGCTTCTGTTGCAGTTGGTCCGCACGTTAGCTCCCGCGCAACTGCACGAGGAAGTAGCATGAGTCAGGCATGTGCCTACACATTCTCCATCGACGTAGATTGCATCCTAATCACATCTCTCACATCTCTCTCCATCAAGAGCTGCATGGAAACGATTATGAGAATCATGTTAATTTCTGTACATGGGCATTAAGACAGGATACTCCAGATGCATCATGTACCTTGTTTAGTGATGAAGCCACATTTACCAATCATGGCCAAGTAAACCGCCGAAACATGCGCTATCGGTCTGTTGACAGTCCCAGCTGGCTTCGACAGGTGGAAGTCATCGTGCGTGGTGTGTAAACATATGGTGTGGCATAGTGAGCCATCAGCTCGTAGGCACATTTTTCATAGTTGGAACAATGAACGCACACAAGTATCGTAACCTCCTAACAGGCCATCTTCCACGGATGCCAGAGGACGTTCCTCTGCAGATTAGGAGGAATCTGTAGGACCAGCATGACGGCTGTCCAGCCCATACTACACGAAGAACTACTGAAAGTCTTCAAGAATTGTTTCCAAATCGTTGGATTTGACGCAGAGGACCTGTACCTTGGCCAGCCCTTTCTCTGGGTTTGACGCTTCTAGACTTTCTTCTGTGGGGATACCTGAAAGACCTGTCTACAAGGACATACCCCTACACTCGACAGTATGCAACGACATATTACTGCAGCCTGCTCGGACATTTCCGCTGAAATGCTAGCACGTCTACAGCGATCGTTCCAAACCAGACTGTGAGCGTGTGTAGCCGCTGCCGGTGGTCATTTTGAACACAACCTGTGATGGTCTCGTTACTAGTCATAATCTACATAACTACTGTGTGCACTTGCGTTGTTCTTTAGTGTCTGTTACCACAAATATTTTACAAGTGCCAGCGTGGCAACTTTTCAAAATGCGATATCTCGTAAACGACTCGCACTAAAATCTTGCAACATACACCACCGACATTTTAATTTACCCTACTTTTACTTTGTTAATGTCAATAAGTAGTGTTCCATTTCAAGAATTGTAGTTTTGCACAAAAATACACTTCCTAAGTATTATTACCACCTCTATTGATAAGCTAACAAGAAGAGCCGCTTATTACCTATCCATTCTGTGAAAACAGCTTACCAATAGCACTTTCCACTTCCATATACAGGCTGTTACAAAAAGGTACGGCCAAACTTTCAGGAAACATTCCTCACACACAAATAAAGAAAATATGTTATGTGGACATGTGTCTGGAAACGCTTACCTTCCATGTTAGAGCTCATTTTGTTACTTCTCTTCAAATCACATTAATCATGGAATGGAAACACACAGCAACAGAACGTACCAGAGTGACTTCAAACACTTTGTTACAGGAAATGTTCAAAATTTCCTCCGTTAGCGAGGATACATGCATCCACCCTCCGTCGCATGGAATCCCTGATGCACTGATGCAGCCCTGGAGAATGGCGTATTGTATCACAGCCGTCCACAATACGAGCACGAAGAGTCTCTACATTTGGTACCGGGGTTGCGTAGACAAGAGCTTTCAAATGCCCCCATAAATGAAAGTCAAGAGGGTTGAGGTCAGGAGAGCGTGGAGGCCATGGAATTGGTCCGCCTCTACCAATCCATCGGTCACCGAATCTGTTGTTGAGAAGCGTACGAACACTTCGACTGAAATGTGCTTGATGCTACTACCGTAGAGCAATGAGTCGCATGTCAACACAAGCACCGAAGTCAACATTACCTTCCATCAATTGGGCCAACTGGCGGCGAATACTAACGAAACTAAAATGAACTCTAACATGGAAATTAAGCGTTTCCAGACACATGTCCACATAACATCTTTTCTTTATTTGTGTGTGAGGAATGTTTCCTGAAAGTTTGGCCGTACCTTTTTGTAACACCCTGTATTTGCGGTGCAAGTTTTAGGTGCTTCGCCCTGTATATATGCGGGGAATCTCGACATAATCATAATTTTTACTTACCGGCCACATGTAGTTGTGAGTTTAAGATCTGCAGAAAACCTGGAATTAACAGAACGTAAGTGTGACTTGTCCTGTTACGCCTTCATTTATTGGAAATTAACACACTTCGTACCCTTTGGTCGCAGTATAGTAAATTGCACATTTGTTGAGCCGCTAACGAGATTATTTACAATCTTAGCTGCCTTAATGGACATACCGATCTCCCCACAGCACAGAATGTGTACCTTACTTTTGTTTATTTGCTTCTTGTTTCTTTTTTTGATAGAATTTACTATAAAAGTACAATAAAACATGACATTGTTTATCGTTTCGTGATTGCATAACAGAAAATGAGCTATTGTGTAGGTTTTACTCGCTATGAAAGTAAAATTACATCTTTTATGTGGCGAAAAATTAATAAATTTTTAGAGCTGCGTTGAGGCCCATATATTCAGATATTTTCGGCAAATATTTGATCTCTCTGGATTATTTTCGTAGATAGTAAGAAATAGAACTGCCACCAGTTACTATAAACAGCTTTATTTGAAGCTAAACGTTTCGATTTTCCAGCATCGTCAGGATTCTTACATTCAGTACATTTGTTGTTCTGTGCGCCTCAACATTTCAAAAAGCTCTCTTGTTGGAAAATAGTGCCTCGTGTTCTGTTTGGCGTTTTTATTGGAAACCAGCGTATTTCAGTCATGGTATAGCAATTTACTTCTTGTTAAAGAGCACAATGAGTAATCAGTAAGGTACCAAGAAACTTCCTGGCAGATTAAAACTGTGTGCCCGACCGAGACTCGAACTCGGGACCTTTGTCTTTCGCGGGCAAGTGCTCTACCATCTGAGCTACCGAAGCACGACTGACGCCCGCTCTCACAGCTTCACTTCTGCCAGTATCTCGTCTCCTACCTTCCAAACTTTACAGAAGCTCTCCTGCGAACCTTGCAGAACTAGCACTCCTGAAAGAAAGGAGCGCACACAGTTTTAATCTGCCAGGATGTTTCATATCAGCGCACACTCAGGTGCAGAGTGAAAATCTCATTCAGTAAGGTACCAATATTACAACCACGGAAGTAACTCTGTGTGTCACATTTTTAAGGCTGGACAACTGAATAGAATTTGATGGAATTTGGTATAGAGAGAGCCTGAACCCTCAGAAAGAAGGTGGGCTACTTAAAAACATTAAACGAATAGGTAGAGGCGATAGTAGTCGATAATAGTGAATCAAAGCAGCAAAAAGTTTGTTGGTAATCTACTCTTTTGCAATAAGTTGTGCTGGCAATAAGAGCTACGTCAAACTGGAAAGTATTAAATTGAAGATCTCAAAAATATCTACACAAAAGTCCACGAGAGCATATGCTTATTTTTTGCGGTACACCCACAATCATTGATTTTGTTTTTCATTACGCCTGACGTAGCGAATCCGAATGACAAAAATGGTGATTGTGGGTGAACCGTAAAAGATGAACATAAGTTCTCGCTGACTTGGGCAGATGTTTTTGAGATCTATGTTTTAGTATGACATCCAGTTATGTACCATATATTTATTAGGCAGCGTGTTGCGGCTAGAAAACTCTTTACTTTATGTAACAGATTACCTGTAAACGGCTGAACAAACGTCCATCAGACACATGTACCGACAATTCTGACTACATTGGCATTCAGATATATTACAAAAAACTGCACTGAAATAAATGTATTCGCGCTAGAGCTGTAATGCCAGACATAAAAACGTTAAACTTAAAACAGCTGACTTCGTGCGATGGAACAGCAGAGGAGACGTTCATCGTGAGCTGTGCTTCTCCGATATTTATTCATCATAGTAATACTACTGATTTGCGAGCGAAGCCGCGGGTAAAGGCTAGTTGAATATGCAAATAAACAGACACTGTTTCTAATCGATGGAGAACTTTTTAAATGCTTTCAAGTGGCACTCTGTTTACGTGGCAGTATACAGGTATCTCCCTCCATCCAATCAGGCCTCGGAAGGCACAACGATATCGACCGAGCTCCGTGTCGTCACTGGATGCGGATATGGAGGGGCATGTGGTCAGCACACCGCCCTCCCGATCGCTGTGAGCTTTAGTGACCCGAGCCGCACTTCTCAATCAAGTAGCTCCACAATTGGCCTCACAAGGGGCTGAATACACTCTGTTTGCCAATAGCGCTTGGCAGATCCGGACCGACACCCACCAATGTGCTAGCCACGCCCGACAACGCTTAACTTCGGTGCTCTGACGGGAAACGGTGTTACCACTGCGGCAAAGCTGTTGGCAATATGCAGCTATGCTTTGAAGTTGTTTAATCCCCTGGCGCAGTATCAGTCAAGCTCACTGAATAATTTGTTTTCAGGGAAGATTCAAACTCCCATAAACATTACTGGATTTCAACATATTTTTTGAAGGTAACAAAATTTTATTTTTTGCAAATTAGAAACACCTGCGGTATTTATCCGTACGTCAGATACAAAGGTTTTTCATTATAATAGATTTTTTTTTCTAAAATGACATTTATGTATAATTTTGTTGATTGAAAAAGCTTTCTTCTAAACTTTACAAAGCACAAAGAAGGTATTAATTCAGTACAATGCAACACTACAGCTAATTTCTAATATAATATACAGTACATACAGCATTCACACACACACACACACACACACACACACACACACACACCCAGATAGATATATGCCACACTAATCCCGTGTCAGCATGCTGGTGCTTATATACCCGCAACGGAGTCACGCTACGCTGCATATACGCTGCAGCAACGCCCTCAAACGGAAGCTTATATCCCCTTATATTTATACAAATAATAAAAATAATAAGTTATATATATATATATATATATATATATATATATATATATATAATTAAGGGTCACCGGCCATTTGACCATCTTCTTCTGTGCGAATGCACAAACAGTGCCTGAACTCTTACGGGAATCGGCGGTAAAGCCGCGAGTAATGGGTATAATGGGCAGGGGCACTATGAATATAGTGCGGAACAATAAGTTGTCAATGTGGCAATGTGGGTCTCACTGGAGACGTGCCAGAGATAAGTCCCTGCAGTCGCACTATCCTTTGTGTCCTCGGTGACTCACATGGATAGAGCGTTTGCCATGTAAGCAAGAATGGCTCAAATGGCTCTTAGCACTATGGGACTTAACATCTGAGGTCATCAGTCCCCTAGAACTTAGAACTACTTAAACCTAACTAACCTACGGACATCACACACATCCATGCCCGAGGCAGGATTCGAACCTGCGACCGTAGCGGTCGCACGGTTCCAGACTGAAGCGCCGAGAACCGCTTGGCCACACCGGCCGGCTGTAAGCAAGAGATTCCGGGTTCGAGTCCCGGTCGGGACACACATTTTCAACTGTCCCCGTTGACTTATACCAACGCCTCTGTGCTGCTAGGGGTATTCATTTCAGTGTAAAGTTATACACACATCAAAAAAGGTCTTGCATCACCTCGGTTCCGAGAGTTCCGGAACCTGTAAAGTAAATTGGAATAGAGATCAACATAAACATCATTTCCGCCCTTTTTATCGCTCATGAAAACCACACATTGCATGTTGTACCACCATAAAGCGAGACATTCAGAGCTGGTGGCCCAGATTTCTGCACACACCGGTACCACTAATACCCAGTAGCACGTCCTCTTGCGTTGATGCATGCCTGTATTCGTCGTGCCATACTATCCACAAGTTCATCAAGGCACTAATGGTCCAGATTGTCCCAATCCTCAACGGCGATTCGGCGTAGATCCCTCAGAGTGGTTGGTGGGTCACGTCGTCCTTAAACAGCCATTTTCAATCCACCCCAGGCATGTTAGATATGGTTCATGTCTGGAGAACATGCTGGCCACTCTAGTCGAGCGATGTCGTTTTCCTCAAGGCAGTCATTCACAAGAAGTGCACAATGTGATCACGAATTGTTACCCATGAAGACGAATGCCTCGCCAATATGCTGCCGATATGGTTGCACTATCGGCTGGAGGATGGCATTCACGTATCGTACAGCCGTTACGGTGCCTTCCACGACCACCAGCGGCGTACGTGGCCCAAATTATGCCACCCCAAAACAACATGGAACCTCCAGCTTGCTGCAGTCCATGGACAGCGTGTGTAAGGCGTTCAGCCTGACCGGGTTGCCTCCAAACACGTCTCCGACGATTGTCTGGTTGAAGGCATACGCGACAATCATCGGTGAAGAGAATGTGACGCCAATCCTGAGCGGTCCATTCGGCATGTTTTGGGCCCCACTGTACCGCGCTGCATTGTATCGCGGTTGCAAAAATTCATCTCGCCGTGGACGTCGGAAGTGAAGTTGCGCATCATGCAGCCTATTGCGTGCAGTTTGAGTCGTAACACGAAGTCCTGTGTCTGCACAAAAGGCATTATTCAAATCGTAGCGTTGCTGTTAGGGTTCCTCCGAGCCATAACCCGTAGGTAGCGGTCATCCACTGCAGTAGTAGCCCTTGGGTGGCCTGAGCGAAGCATGTCATCGACAGTTTCTGTCTCTTTGTATCTCCTCCATGTCCGAACAACGTCGCTATGGTTCACTCCGAGACGACTGGACACTTCCCCTGTTCAAAGCCCTTCCTAGCACAAAGTAACAATGCGGACGTGATCGAACCGCGGTATTGCCGGTCTAGGCATGGTTGAACTACAGACAACACGAGCTGTGTACCTCCTTCCTGGTGGAATGACTGGAACTGATCGGCTGTCGGACCCCCTCCGTCTAATAGGCGCTGCTCGTGCATGGTTGTTTAAATCTCTGGGCGGGTTTAGTGACATCTCTGAACAGTCAAAGGAACTGTGTCTGTGATACAGTATTCACTGTCAATGTCTATCTTCAGGAGTTCTGGGAACCAGGGCGATGCGAAACATTTTTTGATGTGTGTATATGAAATTTGGTAGAAATCACTCCACACTTCCTGGGTTACGCTTCTGTATTACTCTTTTTTTCACCTATTTTTTCACCCCTACCTACACAAGAAGTATGTCCTTTTACCCCAACAGTGCTTCTTTACATATTGTAAGTGATACGTTTACCAAGTTTGACTGATATCGTTACTGTGTTTTGGGAAACGTGCAACGTACATTCATACTTACATATGTACAATGACTTTTATAAATAAATACAGTGACAGAAAAATTGTAACAGGAGTTGTGCGACGTTAACGAAAGTTGGTAGGCGTGTTTCTACATCTGAAAGATGATGTGTATTCAAATTTCGTACCAGTCGCGTAAGAGTGGCGTTAGCAGCGCCACTATGCAAATCAGGTCTGCTTTAAACACACGCTGAAACGGTAATGTGCGTTAGATATCTTTTGGATTGAACGTGGAGAGTTGATGTTGGTCAAGAATGCCTTTTAAGTCACAAAGATGCCATTATCAACGCCACACTGTGTTTTAACGGCGCTACAAGAAGCTCGATGTTCCATTTGCTGTACTGCAGAAAGACTTATCAGGAATGCAGCCACAGTACATGATTTCTGGCACTGGCGGTCACAAGAATGTACGGTCGCAAGAAGACTGGACTCTGGACGGCCGCGTGGCACTACCGAAAGGGAAGACCATCGTTTTCGGCGTATGGCTCTGGCGCGTCGTACTGCATCTGCAGCAGCGGTCTGAGCACCAGTTGGCAAGACAGTGACACAACAAACTGTTACAAATCGGTTACCTCAAGGACAGCTCCGAGCCAGACGCCCGGTAGCGTGCATTCCATTAACCCCAAACCCTCATCATTCGGGACTGCAGTGGAGTGAAGCGAGAGCTCATTGGAGGGCAGAATGGAGGTCTGTAGCGTTTTCTGATGAAAGGTATTTCTGTCTCGGTGCCAGTAATGGCCGTACGTCGATTGGAAGGAAGCCACCTGAGAACCTACAACTAACCTGTCTGCGTGATAGACACACTGGACCCACACATCGAGTTACGGTCTGGGATGCGAATTCGTATGACAGCAGGAGCGCTCCCGTGGCTGTCCCACGCACTGTGACTGCAAAATGGTACGACAATCTGGTGATTCGACCTGTTGTGCTACCATTCATGAACAGCGTTCCAGGGGTGTTTTGTAACAGGACAAATATCGCACACATATCGCTGTTGTAACCCAACATGCTCTATAGAGTGTCGACATGTTGCCTTGGCCTGCTCAATCACGAAATCTGTCTCCTATCGAGCACATATGGGACGTCATCAGATGCGACAATTCCAGCGTCATCCGCAGACAGCATTAACCGTCCCTGTACTGACGTACCGAGTGCAACAGGCCTGGAAATCCATCCCACAAATTGACATTCGGCACCTGTACAACAAAATGCAAGCACGTTTCCATGCTTGAATTCGACATTGTAGTGGTTACACTGATTATTGACGAACGAGCATTTCACTTTTGCAATGGCTTCAAATGGTTCAAATGGCTCTGAGCACTATGGGACTCAACTGCTGAGGTCATTAGTCCCCTAGAACTTAGAACTAGTTAAACCTAACTAACCTAAGGACATCACAAACATCCATGCCCGAGGCAGGATTCGAACCTGCGACCGTAGCGGTCTTGCGGTTCCAGACTGCAGCGCCTTTAACCGCACGGCCACTTCGGCCGGCTGCAATGGCTTATCTCACGCTTGCGCTAATATGTGATCTTGCAATGTTAATCACTTGAACATACTACCTAGGCAAATATATTCCCGAAATATTATCACTCTATCACTCTGTATTAATTATTTTTTGGTGTCGTGATTTTTTTTCCGTCAGTGTATAGGGGAACTCGGGGCGGAACGGGATACTTAATGTTTAACAATTTATTTAAAATAAGGGAACACAGGGAAACACTTCTTAAAGTGATAAAAAACACCTTGTAGTGTAACCTAATGTGCCTTATTTTAAAATCACTTGAAACAACACATTTTGCAATTTTTACAATTTTGCAAAGAAAGTCTTGCACATTTCCCGCTCCGCCCCACCCACGGGGCAGAATGGTAGAAGGGTATTTTTTGTTAAATTATTGCATAAACGTTGAATTTGAATTACGAATATCGTATTAAACTATGACACAATGTTGTATAACAGGCAATTCAGAATAAGGAAAGTGTAATTTAAACAATTAAAAAGTCATTCTTCAAAATAAGAAAATATTTTAATGTCATTCTGAAAAATGGAGAATGCTTAATAACCACCAAACCACTAACTACTAGTCCTTTCGACAATAGTCACAAATCAGTATTTCCTCTTCATCTTCACTGTCTACGCCAGCACATGAATTGTGTGCCCACTTGAAACACCTCTGGCATGCGAACCAGCCCTCATTAGAAACGGAGTAGAAGTCCCCACAGTAGAGACACTCAGCATCCTCTCTCTCTCTCATTCTCTCTTCTCCATCATCTTCTTCCTTTTAAAGGTCTTTGATGTCCTCTGTTTTGGTTTTTTTGGGTATACAGTTTGATATTTTTGCCTTAAGTTGCATTGCATCTGACGTCTCTGTCCTGACATTGTTTATATTTGTGCACCCTCCTCCTTTCTGTAGGCCTACTTTACGTGCGAAAGCATTCTGCAGTTCCTTCTTATAAGGAGAATCTGTTAATACGACGGTTTTTCCTTTTCGTCTTGTAGTCCGCCGAGTATTTTGATAGATTAGTGGGATTGGAATGACAGCCTTGGGCGATATCTGGAAAGCTGAGTTGTTCGGCGAACATAACTGGTTGGGAGAGACTGGCATGGATGAACATCCAGGCTCGGTTTGCTTTCTACTTGCATCAAAATATGACAGGGCAGAACGGGACACTATCCGATTCTGCCTCGTCCCGTTCCGCCCCAAGATCACTTTTGAGATTAACAACTTTTATGGAGTGTCATAACTGACGTATTTAAACGCATTAAATAACTAAAGTATAACAACTGCCATGCACTTTAACGGAATGTGTCATTTTAGAGTATACAATTAACAATTAACAACTTACCTGGCGTTGAAATTCACCAAACGTTAGAACAACGCAAGCGGTAACGTGACGGACAACAACTCACTTAGATCTCGCACTTCAAACTAAATCAAAATGGCTGCCCTCACTTCCCTTCCATTCGGAGAAATAGTTACATGCTCATACAACAGGTTGCAACACTGTCCAGTCTAGAAAAGAGCAATTTCCCATTGCGCCCTGCTGTCCCGTTCTGCCCCGAGTTCCCCTATAATTGTTTTAGTTTTGATTATATCGTTTGCCGTGAGTAGCACATTTCAAATAATTTGTGTAATCCATTGCCTTCCTGGAGTTCTTAACGTCATTTGCCCACAGAGAGTTTAAAGTACGACATTCTTACATACTTCCTATGTTCAACAGTACGATATGGACAGTGATATGGGTTGATGTTTGGTCCGTGGCAGGCTGACAAATTTCTGCTACTGGTACATTCTAATAAAACTGTGATACAGAACGTGGAACTTATAATTAGGTTTATACCAACGCAATACATGTAAGGAGAATGGCAGCGGAACTCAGCTCTGATGGTGCTGTGCGACATGGCATGTGGTTCGTAATGGTGTGTGTGGTTGTGGGTGCAGGTGGGCGCCAGCTGACGGGAGGCGTCCAAGCCGTCGCTCAGCCCGAGTCGTTCGCACTCGGAAGTCGCTACGGCAAGAGAAACGGTAAGACTCCGTTGTCCAGTCTCTGCAATAATGATTTACCGCTTCGGTTACGTCCGCTATTACATACCTGCTATACAGCTATATCCCTCCTCTACCCGTCTGTGTACGTCTCATCAAGTTGCGCAACTTTCAAGCTGCATTGCCGTCGCCATGCATTACAGTTCATTACTCTTAAGCCATTATGGATTTAAACTGAACTCCGCGATTGTACGCTGCAGTATTAGATACACTATGTGATCAAAAGTATCCAGACACCTGGCTGAAAATGACTTACAAGTACGTGGCGCCCTCCATCGGTAATGCTTGAATTTCATATGATGTTGGTACACCCTTAGCCTTGATGACAGCTTCCAATCTCGCAGGCATACGTTCAATCAGGTGCTGGAAGGTTTCTTGGGGAATGGCAGCCCATTCTTCACGGAGTGCTGCCCGGAGGAGAGGTATCGATGTCGGTCAGTGAGGCCTGGCATGAAATCGGCATTCCAAAACATCCCAAAAGTGTTTTATAGGACTCAGGTCAGGACTCTGTGCAGGCCAATCCATTACAGGAATCACCGCCTCCGCATTTTACTGTTAGCACTACACACGCTGGCAGATGACCTTCACTGGGCATTCGCCATACCCATGCCCTGCCATCGGATCGCCACATTGTGTACCGTGATTCGTCACTCCACACAAAGTTCTTTCACTGATCAATCGACTAATGTTTACGCTCCTTACACCAAGCGAGGTGTCGTTTCGCATATACCGGCGTGATGTGTGGCTTATGAGCAGCCGCTCGACCATGGAATCTAAGTTTTCTCGCCTCCCGCCTGTCATAGTACTTGCAGTGGATCCTGACGCAGTTTGTAATTCCTATGTGATGGTCTGGATAAATGTCTGCCTATTACTCATTACGACCCTCTTCATCCGTCGGCGGTCTCTGTCAGTCAACAGACGAGGCCGGCCTGTGCGCTTTTGTGCTGTACGTGTCCTCTCACGTTTCCACTTCACTATCACATCGGAAACAGTGGACCTAGGGATGTTTAATGGTGTGGAAATCTCGCGTGCAGACGTATGACACAAGTGACACTCAGTCATCTGACCACGTTCGAAGTCCGTGAATTCCGCGGAGCGCCCCATTCTGCTCTCTCACGATGTCTAATGACCACTGAGATCGCTGATATGGAGTACTTGGCAGCAGGTGGCAGCACAATGCACCAAATACGGAAACCCTATGTTTTTGGGGGTGTCCGGATGTTTTTGATCACATAGTGTATGACTATAACACCCGCATAGAGTTGCTTTTTATGCTTTTGTTGCTGTTCTTTAAAAGTCGTAGCTAGTTCACTTCTTCATACGGTTAAGATCTACTTTATTACAGAAATTAGTCCAGCAGCATCTGGGGTGGTTGCGAAACTATTATCGTTGTTTAACGTAACTGTGGGGAGAGATGACGGTTGTGAAAGTAATATCGACTTGATTCTCCAAAAGGTAGTCAACAAAACCATTGTGAATGATTTCCACGAGATAAGAATACTGAGAAACATTTTTCGGTAGCTGACCTCCGTGGTCGCGTGGTAGCGTCGCTGCTACGTAATGGGCAGTCGCAAGTTTGAATTTTCCTTCGGATGCAAAGTAGCCAGACACATATAGTGGACATTAATGTACGGTGAGTCGACAATTCGCATCTATGACGGCTTGAACTTTGTTGGGGACACTTTCATTGGGGCATCTGAATGTTTGTGGAGGAATAGCACGCACCTCTCTCAAGAGCCGAAAACAGACAGGGTAGTAAGGTTGACGCTGAGGTCTGGAGCGAAGTCGACCTTCTGACTCAGCCCAAAGGTGTTCCACTCGGCTCAGGTCAGGCGAGTCCATTTTAGGAATATTATTGTTCACAAACCATTGCTTCACAGATCAATTTAATGACAGAATGCATTGTCAAGCTGATACAATCAGCGTCTCCGAACTGTTCCTCTACTGTACGCAGTTCACACATTGCTGCAAAATGTGTTCGTATCCTTGGACATTTAGCGTTTTCTTAAGTGCAATAAGGGGACTACACTGTAACCACGAAAAACACGCTCATACTATAACACAAGCTCATCTGTACTTCAGTGTTGGCCCTAGACGTGACAGCATGTAACGTTCTCCACACATTCGCCAAAATCCAAACCCTTCCATCAGACTGTCACTGGGTATAGCGCGATTCATCACTGCAAATTATTAGTTTCCAGTCATCCACTGTCCAGTGGTGTCACTCTTTACACCACCTCAAGCGTCACATGCCATTGACTACAGTAATTTGTGGCTTATGAAGAGCTGCTTGTCCATTGTATCCCATATTTTAACTCCTTACGTAAAGTAATTGTGCAGCCTGCTGATGGCACTGTGGAACACACAAGTGATTCCTTCCACTGAGGTCATGGCCTTTTTTTTCCAACTTCCCCCTTCAATGCTCGACAGTCTCCGTTCATCAGTATATGAGGTCTGTCTGGTATTCGTTGAACTGTGACTATTCCCTCGTATTTACAGGGGATAGGCAAAATAATGTGACCTCCTGTACTCGTGTATTGTGTGCCCCCCCCCCCCCCCGAACCCAGGGCTATTGTACGGTTCGGCCAACAGCGGAACCCCCCCCCCCTCCCTCCCTCTCGCCGGGAACCTCTCATACCAGATGAGTGTAACCCCAAATATTTGCGTGGTAGAGTAATTATGGTGTAAGCATGTGTGGAGCCAGTGTTTGTGTAGCAATCGCCCACGCAGTGTAAATGAGATGGAATTAGTGGAACCAGCCTGCATTCGCCGAGGTAGATGGAAAACAGCCTTGAAAACCATCCACAGGCTGGTCAGCACACCGTACCTCGACACTAATTCGCCGGGCGGATTCGTGCCGGGAACCGGCACGCCTTCCTGCTCGGGAAGCAGCGCGTGAGACTGCGTGGCTAGCCGGTCGGGCACACCTGTACTTACTTGGGAATGGTTATTATTGCCCGTAATACAGCTGAGATTCTTCTTGGAATACTGGCATATAATGATTGTATAGTCTCCAGTGGAATGTTATGCCACTCTTCGATTACAACCTCTTCTAACTCTCGTAGTGACGAGGGAGGCGGATATCTGCTCCGCAGTCTGCACTCCAATACCGCCCGCTAAGGTTCGATAATGTTCAAAACCGGGACTGTGCTGGCCAGGGAAGACGCTACAGTTCAGTTTCATGCTCCTCATACCACGATTGTACTGTCCTGGCTGTGTGGATGGGTGCATTACGTCCCGAAATATGGCATCATTGTTGGGAAACAACATTTGAATCATTGGGGTGCATCTGATCACCTAAAATGTTCACATAATCGTTGGCTGTAACACGGCCTTTGAGAGTAATGATGGGATCAGCAGAATACCATGATATGGCTGCCCACACCATCACACTTCCACCTCCATGCTTAACCGTTAGAATCAAGCACTCAGGATTGTAGGCTTCTTTTGGTGCTCTCCAGACGTAAACCCGGTGCGATGTCGGAAATAACGAAAACGTTGACTCGTCGGACCATATGACGCGTTTCCACTGATCAGCTCACCACGTACAACGCAGCGGCCGAAGGCCTTCACTTAACGACCGGCAGCAGCGATGTATGTGTGAGTTGTCAGCGCGTACAGACAAGCAACACAGCGTGAAATAACCACATAAATCAATGTGGGACGTACGACCAGCATATCTGTTAGGACACTGCGTCTAAATGTGGTTGGCTATGGCAGCAGACGACCGACGCGGGAGCTAATGGTAGGGTTCGAGTGTGGAGCAGATTCCACGAAGCCATTGACCTAAGTTGTCAATAAGGCAGTGTGCAAGCTGGTAGTGGCTTCATAATGATATGAGCTGTGTTTATGTGTTATGACTCGGTCCTCTGGTCCAACTGACACGATCGTTGACTGGAAATGGTTATGTTCGGCTACTTGGTGACCATTTGCAGCCATTCATGCACGTCATATTTCCGAACAACGATGGAATTTTTATGGATGACAGTGCGCCATATCAATGGGGCACAATTTTCTTGACTGCTTTGAAGAATATTCTGAACAGTTCGAGCGAATGATCTGGCCGCCCAGATCACCGGAGACGGGACACAATCGAGAGGTCAGTTCGTACACAAAATCCTGCACTGCCAACACTTTCGCAATTATGGACGGCTATAGACGCATCATTGCTCAATATTTCTGCAGGAGACTTCCAACGATTTCTTGAGTCTATGCCACGTCGAGTTGCTGAACTACCCTGGGCAAAAGGTGGTCCGACACGATATTAGGAGATATCCCATGACTTTTGCACCTGAGTCTATGGCGAGTGATCAAACACATCCCACCGTAAACGTTGCAGGAGCGTTCTTATCGTCTCTGCAGTATGCAACTGAGAAGCGTCACTAAGAAGGAAATGCATGACAGTTACGTTATGTGGGGTTACATCAAATCAGACGAAATCCCTCAACATGTACCCGTACTTGGCGGGAGACACTGTTTTCTAATTATCTTTAAGTACACACTGTATGCCCAAAACTGACAATAGCGTCGTGACGCTATCTACGGGCGTACTAGAGACAGTGCCCAACACATCTGTGCAAAGCTTCACCGGACTTTCATTGTGGTTTCCATTTCGCGACCGACTGTTCCCTACTTTTCGAATAGCCTTCGATTGTTATTAATGCCGAAGCATTAAAACATTGCCGGCCGAAGGGGCCGTGCGGTTCTAGGCGCTGCAGTCTAGAACCGCGAGACCGCTACGGTCGCAGGTTCGAATCTTGCCTCGGGCATGGATGTATGTGATGTCCTTAGGTTAGTTAGGTTTAACTAGTTCTAAGTTCTAGGGGACTAATGACCTCAGAAGTTGAGTCCCATAGTGCTCAGAGCCATTTGAACCAAGCCATTAAAACATTATGTAACATGATGGGTAAAGCGAAAAAGGCATGAGGTGATTTCTTCAGGTAGCTGTTATAAACCTGCTCATTCCGTCTACGAGTCTAGTGTTTTAAGCATTGCCCCTCCCTCTTCAGGTGCTTTGGCTGTTGGATAAAGTAAAGAAAGGAAAGCTAGATATCAAGTGACACAGCTCCGTTGGAAATGGCTTTGAGGAGGAAGCTGCATTCCCCTGGAAAGATTAAGGAACATCATAATAACTGGAGAGTGGCTGTTAGAAATCAGTTTACTAACATGACGATCGCTACAACCCTACATATACTTAGTTAAGTAACAGTTCTCAAACAAAGGGGTGAGGCAAGCACTTTCGAGTATGGCCGCGCTCTTTCAACCACTGTGACATTCTTAGCTTTTGAATATTGTATTCTTTTAATGATCGATCCCTCATACAACCAAACATAGACAATCAGCATAGAAATATGTGATACACAAAGATTAGTTTTGAACAAGGTCGACTAAATGTTGTTTTCTCGTCTATTAGTGGTCTCAAAGAACGCCATGAAACCTGGACAGACTGTATCGTTGATGTTATCAAGCAGGTTCTTTCACTAATGACTTGTTATTCACTCTATTCCTCGTGGCATGAGTGCTTCTTTTCCGAAACGAGAAAACGGAACTGAACGTACAAGGCAATACATCACTGAAAAGCAGAAACACCATTCCGAAACTATTGTGGAAATCTGAGACTTTTTTACCAACGCAACTTATTCAGCGTAGGCTGGGTCCCATTATCTTCGATTGCGTTTTCCATACGCAGTAAGGCTTATGTCCTATTTCTCCTGGTCCATTTCAACGTTGAGCTCCACTGCTTTGTGTCAGTCGGCCTTCACGCTCCCTCTTACCCATCGTTCACCCTTATGTTTGTGCTGTGTCTTGCCCAAGTTTCCGCTAGGTTGTTAGCAGTGGAGCCACACATATTGTCACCCGATACATTGCGCCATAGGAGCACGCTAAATCATTCTCATATTACCTTGTTTGGCAAATACTGTCACACTAACCCGAGAGCCTAAATTTCCTTTTTTCTGACCCTTGTAAATTGCTACTATATCCCGTGACGTCGACTACTGTTGTCGCTGTTCTTGTTATTGTCTTCAGTCCGAAGACTAGTTTAATACAGCTCTCCACATTAGTCTATCCTGTGACAGCTACTTCATCTCTGCATAACTATTTCAGTCTTCAGCCAACTGAACCTGTTTATGTCTTCAAGGTTTTGTCTCCCTCTTCAATTATCTCCCCTCCCACGCTACTCCCTTGACAAACCTTCCCACCCACCAACCCCCCCCCCCCCCCACACACACACACTTCCCTTCCGTACCAAACTGACAATTCCTTTTTAAGGTTGAATAACAAGTACACTGTGTTTGTTCTATTAGAGCAAAAACAGTGTACTCGTTATTCAACCTTAAATATGGAATTTTTCTACCAAGAAATAAAGGAAGAATCCAAAAATAACAATGACAATACCTTCTTATGTAAGGATGTGTCCTATCAGTAGATATCTTCTTTTCGTCAAATTGTGTCTCAGTTTCTTCTTTCCCCAATTTTACTCAGTACGTTGTCAATAGTTATCCTAAGCACCCGGCTAACCTTCAGAATTTTTCTGTAGCACCAGATTTAAAAAGCTTCCATTTTCTTTTCATATGTACTGTTGATCGTCCGTGTGTCACATCAGTACGTGACTACACTTCATATAAACAATTTCAGAAAAGTGATCTGACACATAAATTTGTTGCAGATATTATACTTCTCGTTTCCGGAAATGCTTTTCCTGTTATTGTCGGTCTGCGTTTTATATCGCCCCCCCCCCCCACCCCCCACTCTACTGCTGTCATTGCCATTTTTTATGCCCAAATAGCAAAAGTCATCTACTACTTTTAATGTTTCATATTCTAACCTAATTCAGCATCGCCTGTTTAATTTGATTACACTCCAGCACCCTTCTTTTATTTTTGTTAATCTTCGTCTTATAATCTTTTATCAAGACACTATCCATTCCGTTCAAGTAACATTACAAATCATTTGCTGTTTCTGGAAGAATTACAACCTCACTGACAAACCTTAAAGTCTTTGCTTGTTCTCCCAAAACTTTAATTCCTTTTCCCGATGTGGTTGCACCTTTGGCACGGATATAAGTTTCACTGAGGTACGTAAGCAGCCCTACAGCGGCAAGGTCCGTGGTTCGAGATACAGGAGAAAGGGAACCGATTAATGTTACGAACGTAAATCGTAACTGCTCAAAATTAAAACTCTTCATTAATTCTCATGCAAAACATGCAACAGCACCCGCGTCTATCACGAAATTTTAGCATAGTTGATTTAAATTGCGAGACATAGAATAAATTGTGCACCTGACTGTACTGAACAGCTTAACGTGCTCTCCGTCAACAAAGATGATTTTGTGCATACGTACGAATAGCTAACAATACGTCAAGACTTAGTCTTTGTTCATGAATATCCACTTTAATGAACACCTCTCTGCGTTACTGACAAACATACTTTGATTATTTTCTGTTTACTTACGCCCATAGTCCTACAGTATACATTTATTGATGCACTTCATATTGGTTTTTATCGCAATGTACATTACAATGCTGTTAATATTTACAGCCATTCCTCCACAGTTGTTACTTCATTTATGTTTATCATGAAGATAAGAAAAATTCTGAATTTTGTAAAAAAAAACTAAACATTCAGTTGTAAAGGACGAATTTTTATTATTTTCATTATTTAAATGATATGCGTAATTTTATATTGTCACAGGTAACATTTGAAAATGACGCACTCCCAGAAATCGTGACTGTGAGATAAACGAATCCAATAATAGTCCAAGCGGAACTTGTTGTCAGTACTGAAACTTTTTTATTTATAATTCAATAACAGATCCAACTGTACCAAAAGGTAATGAAAGTTATTAAAAAACAGTTATCTGAAATTTATGTATGAGTTAACGTCACCTGGAACGTGGAAGAATAAAATGGTATTCCTGTAAGAAGTAGCTGAAACCGCTGATTAGATGAGCAGTTTCTGTTCCCCTGCAACTCGAAAGGATTGAAGAACGTGAAATTTGATTAATCCACGTGGACAATTTCTATCGCAGCGCGTGACTGACCACTCCGGCTGGAGAGCCACTCACATCGCATTTCGCGTATTAGCCGCCTGCCGTGTTGGCTTTTCAAAGAGTTCGTTATTTAGTGCACTCACATGTGATGTGCCATTTAATTAGCAGCTGAGTGCACAGCTACCTCAATCAATTATTTCCTTCCTGCACTGTGTCTATTTTTGAGGTACTCACAGCCTCTGTTCATATGTTCCGGAATCTAATATCGCGAGCAATTAGCAACACCACCCACACTATAATGCATAAATTAAATTGGTACTGCGCTGCTTTATCGCTAATATCTGAACATATTTTCCATCAATATGGTATATACGTAATTCGAAATATTATCTCCCACTCAGCGACACTGCCTCTCGCTTCTCACCATACCACTCCTTATTGCGAAAAGGAGATTTAAATGACGTTCCTTTATTTGGTCACCAGGTTTGTAACATCCCGGGGAAAAATACCTGAAATGGTGAGTTAACATTTGTATGTAACCATCAATAGCCTTCTTCAACGTCTTCCAGACAGCCAGGTTTTAGGACCTCGTGGGACCTGGGTCATGCCAGTACCGCAACTAAATTTATCACGTTATAAATTTATCCTGTCCTGTTTACTCCAATGATCGACTAAAAGAGTCCTCTGTTGTAACCTTAACAGAATCACCATAGTTTTTCTTCCTCCGTATTCCATACGAAATGAAAAAACCTCTCGTAGTTTTCCTATTCCATACACTCATGGTGGTTTATGCATTAAAATTTAACTTCATGCTGGCCAACGTGGAAAGGTAAAATGCAGGACCTATCAATACATTGACAAAAAATCGTAGCACCATAGAGTTGTACGACATAAACGAAAATTGGTACCCGTGTTTCTACATCTGAAAGATGATGTCTATTCAAATTTCGCTCCACTCGGTAAGTGTGGCGCTAATAGTAACACTATGAGGACGCAAATCAGGATTGCTTTGAATACACGCTGAAACGGTCGTGGACGTGTGATTGGACTGAAGAGTTCCTAGATAACAGAACGCAGCATATCATTCTCAATGGAGAGAATTCTTCCGAAGTATGAGCGATTTCAGTGTGCCGCAGGGAAGTGTCGTAGGACCGCTGCTATTCACAATATACATAAATGACCTTGTGGATAACATCTGAAGTTCACTGAGGCTTTTTGCGGATGATGCTGTAGTATATCGAGAGGTTGTAACAATGGAAAATTGTACTGAAATGCAGGAGGATCTGCAACGAATTGATTCATGGTGCGGGGAATGGCAATTTAATCTCAATGTAGATAAGTGTAATGTGCTGCGAATACATAAAAAGAAAGATCCTTTATCATTTAGCTACAATATAGCAGGTCAGCAACTGGAAGCAGTTAATTCCATAACTTATCAGGGAGTAAGCATTAGGAGTGATTTAAAATGGAATGATCATATAAAGTTGATCGTCGGTAAAGCAGATGCCAGACTAAGATTCATTGGAAGAATCCTAACGAAATGCAACCCGAAAACAAAGGAAGTAGGTTACGGAACACTTGTTCGCCCACTGCTTGAATATTGCTCACCAGTGTGCGATCCGTACCAGGTGGGGTTGATAAAGGAGATAGAGAAGATCCAACGGAGAGCAGCGCGCTTCGTCACAGGATCATTTAGTAATCGCGAAAGCGTTACGGGGATGATAGATAAATTCCAGTGGAAGGCTCTGCAGGAGAGACACTCAGTAGCTTGGTACGGGCTTCTGTTGAAGTTTCGAGAACATACCTTCACCGAGGAGTCAAGCAGTATATTGCTCTCTCCTACGTATATCTCGCGAAGAGACCATGAGGATAAAATCAGAGAGATTAGAGCCCACACAGAGGCATACCGACAATCTTTCTTTCCACGAACAATACGAGACTGGAATAGAAGGGAGGACCGATAGAGGTACTCAAAGTACCCTCCGCCACACACCGTCAGGTGGCTTGTGGAGTATGGATGTAGATGTAGATACGTTTTGGATTGGACGTGGTGACTTGATGTTAGTCAAGGTGACAAAGATGCCATTATCAACACGTCACCCAGTTTGGACGGGGTCCTGTAATAGGGCTACCAGAAGCTGGATGTTCCTGCAGAAAGACATGGCAGGAATGTAGCTACCGTACATGACTTCTGGCAATGGTAGTCACGATAATGTACGATCGCGAGAAGACCAATCTCTGTATGGCCACGTGGCACTACCGAAAGGGAAGACCATCGTGTTCGGCGTATGGCTCTGGCGCATCGTACTGCGTCTGCAGCAGCGGTCTGAGCACCAGTTGGTCAGCTCTGAGCCAGACGCCTTGTGTCGTGTACTCCACTAACCTCAAATCACCACCATTTACGAATTCAGTGGTGTCAAGCGAGAGCTCATTGGAGGGCAGGGTGGATGTCTGGTATGTTCTCTGATGAAAGATGGTTCTTGCCTCAGTGCCAGTGATGGCCGTGTAATGATTAGAAGGAGGTAGTTGAGGGCCTCCAAACAGTCTGTCTGCGTGATAGACACACTGGACCTACACATCGAGTTTTGGTCCGCGGGGCGATTTCGTATGACAGCAGGAGCAGTCTAGTGGTTATCCCAAGCACTGTGACTGCAAAATTGTACGTCAATCTGTTGGTTCGACCTGTTGTAGTGCCGTTCACGAACAGGGGGTTTTTTCCAACAGGATAACGCTCGCCCTCAACGCAATTGTAACCCAACATGCTCTGCAGAGTGTCGACATGTTACTTTGGCCTATTCGGTCACCAGATATGTCTCCGATCCAGCACATATGGAACATCATCAATCTACAACTCCAGCGTCATCCTGAACCAGCGTTAACCGTCCCTTTGTTGAGCGACCGAGTGTGACAAGCAGGGAACTCCATCCAACAAACTGACATCCGGCAGCTGTACAACACAATACTTGCACGTTTGCATGCTTGCATTCAACAATCTTGTGGTTACACGAGTTATTAATGTACCAGCATTTCACATTTGCAATGGCTTATCTCGCGCTTACATAAACCTGTGATCTTGGGTGTTAATCACTTAAACATGTTACCTACACAAATGTATTCCAGTCATTTCTCTGCATTAATAATATGTTGGTGTTGTGATTTTTTCCATCAGTGTATGTTACTAAATAAGATACAAATAATCAGATTAAAATTATAAATCAAGAACGCAAATTTCAATTATCTCCTAAAGTTATAGGAAGTTAAAATAAGAATTTCTGTTTATTGTGGTATCAGATACAAGCTGCGCTAGATGTCGCTCTGGGACATTGTCTGTCCTCCTGTGCTCGAACTATAAGTAACGTTCATTGATACCGCGATCTTATTTCACAAGAGAACAGCAGTTGCTAAGATTCTTTGCGCCGACTTTGCGTAAGACCACGATTCCCGTCTTTATTTTATGCAAGTGTGAACTATTAGCATTTGCATACGTGTCAAATATTCCTCTGAAAATTGAAAGATTAGAATTTTACATTCCATCAACGATGAAGAAGAAACAGAGCCAAGATCGGAGAAGAAAAGGGTAAGGAGACATCATCTTAGATAGATAAGGGAACGATTTAGGAAATGTGAAATGCGGCTTAAATGTAGAATCCTTGACTGTCAAATGATCTTTTCGTGTTCTTGTATTCTGCCTAAAAAACTACGTAGCTTCGTTTTTGCTCACTGTGGACGATTCGGTTGAATTGTTGCCTTGTCATCAAAAGTTTGCGGTTCCCATTCGAAAGCCACTTCCTCTCGGCTGCTAACAGAATAGTTGTGCAGAATCTACTGTCATTATAGGTCCCTTCCTCACACCTCTCTGTTCAAACTGACGTTACGTCACGGCCCAGGCACAAATTTGAATAGAGCGTACATAGAAAGAGAAAAAGTATTGGCACGAGGGAGGTGGACCACTTAATCACGACAGCTGTTTCAGGCTGCTCTATATTGCACTTCTTGTCCTTGGACCGTTCACTGTGTCTATTTTGCTTTTATTTCACAGATCAGTACACCTTCTTCCTGTTTTCTTGCTTGACCTGTGTTCTGGATTTGACGGGTTGTCCACTGGCCCCTCTTATTACAAAATCTGAGAGGGGTGCTATCGGGAGTTTCCCTTGTTAGTAGAACTACTAAGAAAGAGCCAATTGGGTTTTAATTTAACGTAATTTATCGAACCTTACATGCGACGGTAGGTGTCTCTGCCCGGTTACGGATCGCTCAGTGTCTATTTGAAACTGTTGATATTATTCATAAAGGTTATGTGTTACAGCGAGAGAGGATTAGCGAATACTATGGAATACAAACTACAGTAATACAAAAAAAAGAAGATTTAAGTCGTATCACATATTTCCTGTTTTGCGCGGAGGATGTAAAGGTGCCCCAAACTGTGGAGCGCGGTCTGTGTGTTAGTTGCCAACCTTCGATGGTTGTCTGCTAAGGGAATCAATTACACTACTCGCCATTAAAATTGCTACACCACGAAGATGACGTGCTACAGATGCGAAACTTAACCGACAGGAAGAAGATGTTGTGATATGCAAATGATTAGCTTTTCAGAGCATTCACACAAGGTTGGCGCCGGTGGCGACACCTACAACGTGCTGACATGAGGAAAGTTTCCAACCGATTTCTCATATACAAACAGCAGTTGACCGGCGTTGCCTGGTTCAAAAAATGGCTCTGAGCACTATGGGACTCAACTGCTGAGGTCATTAGTCCCCTAGAACTTAGAACTAGTTAAACCTAACTAACCTAAGGACATCACAAACATCCATGCCCGAGGCAGGATTCGAACCTGCGACCTTAGCGGTCTTGCGGTTCCAGACTGCAGCGCCTTTAACCGCACGGCCACTTCGGCCGTCGGCGTTGCCTGGTTAAACGTTGTTCTGATGCCTCGTGTAAGAAGGAGAAATGCGTACCATCACGATTCCGACTTTGATAAAGGTCGAATTGTAGCTTATCGCGATTGCGGTTTATCGTTTCGCGACATTGCTGCTCGCGTTGGTCGACATCCACTGACTGTTAGCACAATATGGAATCGTGGGTTCAGGGGGGTAATATGGAACGCCGTGCTGGATCCCAACGGCCTCGTATCAATAGCAGTCGAGATGACAGGCATCTTATCCGCATGGCTGTAACGGATCGTGCAGCCACGTCTCGATCCCTGAGTGAACAGATGGGGACGTTTGCAAGACAACAACCATCTGCACGAACAGTTCGACGACGTTTGCAGCAGCATGGACTATCAGCTCGGAGACCATAGCTGCGGTTACCCCTGACGCTGCATCACAGACAGGAGCGCCTGCGATGGTGTACTCAACGACGAACCTGGGTGCACGAATGGCAAAACGTCATTTTTTCTCATGAATCCAGGTTCTGTTTACAGCATCATGACGGTCGCATTCGTGTTTGGCGACATCGCGGTGAACGCAGATTGGAAGCGTGTATTCGTCATCGCCATACTGGCGTATCACCCGGCGTGATGGTATGGGGTGCCATTGTTTACACGTCTCGGTCACCTCTTGTTCGCATTGACGGCACTTTGAACAGTGGACGTTACATTTCAGATGTGTTACGACCCGTGGCTCTACCCTTCATTCGATCCCTGCGAAACCCTACATTTCAGCAGGATAATGCACGACCGCATGATGCAGGTCCTGTACGGGCCTTTCTGGATACAGAAAATGTTCGACTGCTGCCCTGGCCAACACATTCTCCAGATCTCTCACCAACTGAAAACGTCTGGTCAATGGTGGCCGAGCAATTGGCTCGTCGCAATACGCCAGTCACTACTCTTGATGTACTGTGATATCGTGTTGAAGCTGCATGGGCAGCTGTACCTGTACACGCCATCCAAGCTCTGTTTGACTCAATGCCCAGGCGTATCAAGGCCGTTATTACGGCCAGAGGTGGTTGTTCTGGGTACTGATTTCTCAGGATCTATGCACCCAAATTGCGTGAAAATGTAGTCACATGTCAGTTCTAGTATAAGATATTTGTCCAACGAATACCCGTTTATCATCTGCATTTCTTCTTGGTGTAGCAATTTTAATGGCCAGTAGTCAATGTCAAGTCGGCTGACTGTGTGGCGATAAACTCATTCGTGACGAAACGATGATTTTAAAAAGTGTTATGGACTTTATACTGATTGACCAACTACCGTCAGTTTCCTAAGTAAGGATGAACATGTATGATGAGGTTTTTGCAACTCCGCTAGGAATGTCCACCTCCATGGCCTTTGTTTCAGGTCAGAAAAATAAAATAAATGTCAAATTACAGAAATATTTGAAACTTCTCTGCCTTCTCTTGATCTATATACTCTTAATAATTATAGAATATCGATCGATATTGATACTTCATGCTTTCTGAACAAAACTTGAAATTAAAGACAAAAATTGTAAAAAATAACGGTCAAATGTTTTGTGAAATGATTTGTCTAAAAGTAAGAAATAAAACTGAGTAGAGAAACATTTGGCTTACCTTACGTGCTTTAATGATTTTGAGCATCAAATGCGCGTCAAATGTTTCTCTAATCTATGTTATTTCTTGCTTTTACATACGTCAATTGGAAGATCATTTGAACTTGTTTCAAATTTTTTTTGCTATGAGGGCAGTATCTGCGGAAGCTTTTAGCAGCCAGTTGGAGGCGATATATAAACTGTCAGCGGCTGGATTTCAGAATCTTCCTGAAAGTAGTTGTATTGCTAAAGAGCTTTAATTATTGATATTGGGGAAGTTTAATCGATCTCACGAGTCAAAGCGAGACTGGCAACACTTATTTAGACAGATTAGTTTTTAATTTAGCATCACAGAGAACTGATTCGGGTTCGCAAGTAAACTTTTCCGATTAACTCTGCGGAGCGCGTTACTTGCCTCGAACACCGCACATCGACAGGAGTGCGTTGTTGTGGGTGCAACCGCGAACGCAATTTAACTCTACGGCGCGGAGGCACCGAAAGGAACGTTTAACTCTCTGCAGTCTTAATCACTCATTCCTGTTACTCTGCTCTACACATCCTCCGAGTTTGCGTTCCTTTGGGCGATTACATCCGGTTCAATTTTCACAAATGTTAGTATACAGGATGCACGGTAGGGCGCATCGGATGATCAAAATCTGCCTGGTAGCCATAGGTCGGAGACATACCTTTGTGACTCTACGGCCATAAGACCGCAGCCAATCACAGACGAGCGGAGAGGGTGTGGACACTTAACCTGATTCACCACTGCTAATATACGCTGAAAGGCAAAAAACAACGCACCACGAAGAAATTATCCGAATAGGACGGAAATCAGTAGATATGACGTACACGTACAGACAAACAAATGATTTCAATATCGGAAAAATTGGATAAATTATTCAAGAGAAAGAGCTCGACAATTTGAGTAAGTCAATTTGGTCCACCTCAGGACCTTACGCAAGCAGTTATTGTGCTTGGCATTGATTGGCACAGTTGTTAGATGTTCTCCTGACGGATATCGTGCCAAATTGTGCCCAATTGGAGCGTTAGATCGTCGAAATCCATAACGGGTTGGAGGACCCTGTCCATAATGCTCCGAACGTTCTCAGTTCGGGAGACATCCGGCGATCATGCTGGCCAAGGTAGGGTTGGGAAAGCACGATGACAAGCAGCAGAAACTCTTGTCATGTGCAGGCGGATGTGATCTTGTGAAATGTAAGCCCCGGATGGCTTGTCACGAAGGATACCAAAACGGAACGTAGAATATCGTCGACGTGCCGCTGGGCTGTAAGGGTGCCGCAGATGACAGTCAAAGGGGTCCTGCAATGAAAAGAAATGACACCCCAGACTATTGCTCTTGGTTGTCGTGCCGTATTGCGGGCGACAGTCAGATTGCTATTCCACCATTGTCTTGGGCGCCTCCAGACACTTCGTCACTGGTCATCGAGAGACTCAGTTGGAAGCGGCACACATCACTGAAAACAATTCTATTCCAGTCAATGAAATTCAAGGCCGAAAACATGTCTAGAGACGCGTCTGAGAACGATGGGATAGTAACGTGACTGTCGTCCTCCATGCGATCCGAATCAAGGAGTGCTAATCTGGATTGCCATTCTTCACATCTACCAATTTCCTTCCCATCGTGTGCGTCCTTTTTTTGTCTTAGTATATATGTTACGCTAAAAAGAGCAGAATTCTAGACATAATGGTCAGTCAAGTCAAAACGAGACAGATTGAATAAAAGTGAGTAAACAGTGTCAAAAGTAATCTTCATAACTGTTAATACATTTATCACACTCTGACACAAGATGGTCAATGCCTTCATGGTAAAATGTTTGTGGTTGCGTACGAAATCATGATTGTACCCAGGCGTGCACCTATTCTTCCGAAGTAAATCGATGGCCATGAATGTCTTTCTTCTGGGCTCCACAAATATGGAAAACGCATGTGGAGAGATTGGGACTGTATGGTTCAAATGGCTCTGAGCACTATGGGACTCAACTGCTGAGGTCATTAGTGCCCTAGAACTTAGAACTAGTTAAACCTAACTAACCTAAGGACATCAAAAACATCCATGCCCGAGGCAGGATTCGAACCTGCGACCGTAGCGGTCTTGCGGTTCCAGACTGCAGCGCCTTTAAGCGCACGGCCACTTCGGCCGGCGGGACTGTATGGAGGATGCGTTAAGTGCATCCTAGCGAAACAGCCTGTGTGCGGGACCACACGTTGCCAAGGTTGCTTCTTCAAACATTCGCCGGCCTAGCGGTTATAGGCGCTTCAGTCCGGAACCGTGCGACAGCTACGGTCGCAGGTTCGAATCCTGCCTCGGGCATGGATGTGTGTGATGTCCTTAGGTTAGTTTGGTTTAAGTAGTTCTAAGGTCTAGGGGACTGATGACCTCACAAGTTAAGTCCGATAGTCCTGAGAGCCATTTGAACCATTTTTGAATCAAGGAGTGATTATCTGGGGTGCCACTTTTTCACATCCATTTCCGTCCCATCGTGTGCGTCCTTTTTTTGGCTTGTATATACGTTACCCTAAAAAGAGCAGAATTCTAGACATAAGGGCCAGTCAAGTCAAAACGAGACAGATGAATAAAAGTGAGTAAACAGTTTACTATTTCAAAAGTAATCTCCATAACTGTTAATACATTTATCACACTCTGACACAAGACGGTCAGTGCCTTCATGGTAAAATGTTTGCGGTTGCGTACGAAATCATGATTGTACCTAGGCGTGCACCTAGACATAAATGTCTTTCTTCTGGGCTCCAGAAATATGGAAAACGCATGGGGAGAGATCGGGACTGAATGGAGAATGTGTAAGTGCTTGCTAGTGAAACTTCTGCAGCTTAGTCGAAACAGCCTGTAGGCGGCACCACATGTTGCCAAGGTTGTTTCTTCTAAACTTTCTGTCAATAAATCAGAGAGGGTTTAGAGAGAATCGCTTGTCCAAGACAAAGATACCCCTTTCTACAGACGACGTCCTCTGAGCCATGAATGGAAGCCAACAAGCAGATTCCGTGTTCCCAGATTTCCAGAAAACGCTCGACACTGTATCACACTGCAGACTGATAACAACTGTCTGGGCATTCAGAATGGACTCTCAAATAGGAGAATCTTTCGATAATTTTTGAGATATAGAACCCAGTGCGTTGTCCTGGACGGCGAGTGTACACCAGAAAGGATCGTTATGATCTTCATTTACATACAGGTATGCTGGTGGCCACTAAACTGTAACACCAGGAAGGATAGTAAATCACGAAATTTTACTTATTGTGCGTATAGTGTATATCACGAAGAACATGGTGCTGAATTTTTAGGCGATCTCCCTCTACGTCTATACTCCACAAGCCACCTTGCGGTATGTGACGAAGGTTACTTTGTGCACGATTGTCACTTCCCCCTTTTTTTCCAGCCGTGTAGGGTTCGCGGGAAGAACGTTTGTTCGTAAACCTTCGTGTGGACTTGAATCTCTCTAATTTTATCTGCATGGCCTTTTCACGAGATATGCACAGGAGGAAGCAATTTATTGGTTGGCTTTTCTTGGAATGTATACACTTGGAATTTTAAAAATAGATCATACCATAACGCAGAGCGCCTCTTTTGCAGTGGCTGTCGCTGGAGTTCACTTAGCATCTCCGTGATGCTTTCGCACTTACGAAATGAACTTGTAACGGAACGTGCTACTCTTCTTTGGATCTTTTCTATTTCTTCTACCGATCCTATCTGACGAGCAATATTCAAGTATTGGTCGAACGAGTGCTCTGTACGCTACTTCCTTTGTTGATTGACTATATTTCCTGAGGAATTTTCCCATGAATCTCAGTGTGGCATCTGCCTTACCGTTGATTAATTTTGTGTGGTCATTCCACTTTAAATCACTCAGTACGTATACTCCTAGATATTTGAAGGAAGTAGCTGCTTCCAATGATTGTTTTGCAGTCGT
This sequence comes from Schistocerca americana, assembly GCF_021461395.2. Classification (NCBI taxonomy): domain Eukaryota; kingdom Metazoa; phylum Arthropoda; class Insecta; order Orthoptera; family Acrididae; genus Schistocerca; species Schistocerca americana. The sequence goes on along the minus strand of NC_060130.1, from coordinate 207,883,639 downwards.
GTAGTCATATAGTAAAGGATCTTTCTCTCTATGAATTCCAATGCACTACACTTGTTTATGTTGAGTGTCAACAGCCAATCCCTCCACCAAGCGTCAACCCTCTGCTACAATTTTCTAGCGTTAAAGTAATAGTCCTATGACACTCCCCTGTTGGGACACGCTCGAAGCTACTTTTACGTCTGAAGACCTCTCTCCGTTTAGAATGACATGCTGTGTTCTGCTTGCTAGAAACTCTTCAGTCCAGTCGCGCCGTGGGTCTGATATTCCGTGCGTTCGCGTTTTGTTCATTAGGCAGCAATGCGGAACTGTACTGAACGCCTTCCGGAAGTCAGAGAACACTGCATTTTCCTGGACGGCGGTAAATACTGCTTTCTGGGCCTCGTGGACGAACAGAGCGAGCTGGGTTTCACACGAACGTTGTTTTCGGAACCCACGTTCATTCCTACAAAGCAGACTTTCGGTCTCCAGGAATATCATAATACGCGAGCATAAAACATGTTCCAAAATTCTACAACAGAGCGACAACAGCGATATACCGTTATAGTTTTTTGCGGCTGTCCGACGACCCTTCTTGCAAAGGGGAATGGCCTGTGCTTTTTTCCAATCATTAAGAACTCTTCGCTCTTCTAGAGAGGAGCTGCTAGAAGAGGGGCAAGTTCTTCAGTGTACTCTGAGTAGAATGGAACTGGTGTCCCGTCTGCCCCAGAGGCCTTTTGCTCTGTTGTGGGATTTCAGTTGCTTTTCTATCCCTCGGTCACTTATTTCGAAATCTGTCATTTCGTCGTTCGCACGACGATTTCAAGAAGGAACTACAGTGCGATCTTCCTCTTTGAGAGAGTTTTGGGAGTATACAGCTTGGGAATTCTGTACACAGAATGGTCCCCCTCTGGCTGCAGTCATGGTTCAGTCCGGCTGGGAATCGATTCGAACTGACCTTTGATGACAGATACTTTACGTCATTCTACGCTGCTTCAGCTCTGTGCCGGAGTTAATTAATGATAGTGGCTGACGACTGGTATTGTGTCTGTCTCGTGGCAACGCACGACCGAATGTTTTCAAACGGATGAAAGATCTGGAGGGCGTGCTGCCTAGGGTAACAGTCGATCATTCTTTGTATTGAAGCAGGACATAACAGTAGGGCAACATTGGGGTCTTGTTTTACCATGTGGAAAAATAATGCACAGACACCTCGAAGAGAAGGCACGTCACCTGCCTTAACACTTCAGAGAAGTAGCACCTGTTGTCGAAATTACCGGCATTGCGAACCAGAGATGATGGTGTTTTGCACCTGATAGCACCCCTTGCTATGACTCCAGGTGATGGGTCCCTGTGACAATGACAGATGCAGTCCGGAAACTTTCGATCTCTTCGGAGCCTCCACAAACTGATACGTCAGTCTTGATGTTGTACAGCAGTACCAGGCGTAGCGAAACATTAATGAGAACCTTTAGAGAACCAATATTTGATACTGGCTGCAAGGCGCGTTTACTGTCTGACACCTATATCTCGCAGAAGGAATGTAAGGACAAGATAAGTTATTTTAAGGGTCGTACAGAGACGGATGGGCAATAACCTTTCCTTCCTTCCATTTATGAGTGGGACAGGAAAGACAATGAAATATAACATACATTATCTAAATTTAATACCAATAATCTGTAGCCCATTCTCTCAAACACATATGCCTAAAGTTTCAAGCGTAACTTTTTCACAGTTTAGGAGATATAACGCAATAAATGGATAGGTGCAAAGTGCTACAATTCATAAGTAGATGCTCTAAATTGTACCACTGGTATTATAAAGTGTACCACTACATTTTTTTCTACTAAGGCAAGAAACACAGAAATTTGTTGAGTATGACCAATATTTATTTAACTTGTAAGCCAGTAACAAACAAATTTGGAATCTTAACACTTAATTAGAATTATAAAACTACCGTATGCTACTGTAGACTATCTTAAGTGAGTATAGGCTAGGTAGTTTTCCTAGTAGCATTGGTCAGTTAAGATCGTAACCGCGTTTCCTGTGCGTTAAATGTGTTACATACCTATTGGGCGTTACTTCATTTCGATCGCTTTGTTGCGTATTCGGTCGATGTCTTACGAGATTCCACTAGAAATGTGAAGCGGTGAACCATCCAGAAACTAAGTGAGGGTATATACTATGTGATCAAAACTATCCGAACATCTCCAAAAACATACGTTTTTCATATTAAGTGTATTGTGCTGGCACATACTGCCAGGTAATCCATATCAGCGGCCTCAGTAGTCATTAGACATTGTGAGGGAGCAGAATAGGGCGCGCTGAAGAATTCACAGACTTTGAATTTGGTTAGGTGATTGCGTGTCACTTGTGTCATACGTCTGTACGCGAGATTTCCACACTCCTAAACATCATTAGGTACACTGTTTCCGATGTGATAGTGAAGCGGAAACGTGAAGGGACACGTACAGCACAAAAGCGTACAGGCCAGCCTCGTCTGTTGACTGACAGAGACCGCCGACAGTTGAAGAGGTTCGTAATGTGTAATAAGAAGACATCTATACAGAACATCACACAGGAATTCCAGACTGCATCAGGATCCACTGCAAGTACTATGACAGTTAGGCGGGAAGTGAGAAAACTTAGATTTCATGGTCGAGCGACTGCTCATAAGCCACACATCTCGCTGGTAAATGCCAAACGACGCCTCGCTTTGTGTAAGGAACGTAAACATTGGTCGATTGAACAGTGGAAAAACATTCTGTGGAGTGACGAATCACGGTATACAATGTGGCGATCCGATGGCAGGCTGTTGTTTTGCGTGGCACTATCACAGAACAGGCCTACATTGATTTTTAAGCACCTTTTTGCTTCCCACTGTTGAAGAGCAATTCGGGTTGGCGATTGCATCTTTCATCACGATCGAGCACCTGTTCATAATGCACGGACTGTGGCGGAGTGATTACACGACAATAACATCCCTGTAAGGGACTGGTCTGCACAGAGTCCTCACCTAAATCCTATAGAACACCTTTGGGATGTTTCGGAACGCCGACTTCGTGTGAGGCCTCACCGATCGACATCGATACCTATCCTCAGTGCAGCACTCCGTGACGAACGGGCGTCAATTCCCCAAGAAAACTTCCAGCACCTGATGAACATATGCCTGCGAGAGTGGAAGCTGTCATCAAGGCTAAGGCTGGGCCAACACCGTATTGAATTCCAGCACTGCCGATGGAGAGCGCCACGAATTTGTAAGTCATTTTCAGCCAGGTGTCCAGATAATTTTGATCACATAGTGCATAAAGGCCTGTGTAACCTACAGAACATTTTCATTCTACAGAGTTGTCCTCCTGTCTGTTACTTAAAAATAGACAGTATTTATAGCAAAATTTAAATTATCAGTGTTTGATTCAGGTATCATATGGAAATTGTCTATTTGTTACGCGAAACATAGGCATGTTGTAATAAAAATAAAAAAATATATAGATTTATCATACATTGCTAGAAGGGGCAAATTCTTGAAATAAAAGGTAAATTTAAAAAAAAGTGAAAGGAATACATATCAAATATAGCCTCAATACTTCGTCTAGATTATATGAAATACGTTTCTGTTACTCGTAAACAGCTTTCACACTTATCAATGATAACAGGAAACTTTTGCCTTTGATCATGATGAACAACGTTTTATTGAGTACAAAATAACAACAATAATTATACATTTTTTTTTATATTTGTGCATGTAAACTGTACTTGCATCAAAAGTAATTGCTTTGGTTACATAAAAGCGTAGAAGTTATGCGACCAACTAGTTTATATTACATACAAAACTCAATTTATATTTTGTACAGATATAAAATACGTAATGTACAAACAAACAAAAAACAAAGAGTAGTCGTCGACTCCCAGTATCTCTATTAAACACTGAATTATGTTTCTTTCCCTACCAGTGCTACAAGCAATGTTACCATTTACTAAATCATTTATGTTGTTGTTGTTGTCTTCAGTCCTGAGACTGGTTAGATGCAGCTCTCCATGCTACTCTATCCTGTGCAAGCTTCTTCATCTCCCAGTACCTACTGCAACCTGCATCCTTCTGAATCTGTTTAGTGTATTCATCTCTTGGTCTCCCTCTACGATTTTTACCCTCCACGCTGCCCCCCAATACTAAATTGGTGATCCCTTGATGCCTCAGAACACGTCCTACCAACCGATTCCTTCTTCTGGTCAAGTTGTGCTACAAACTTCTCTTCTCCCCAATCCTATTCAATACTTCCTCATTAGTTATGTGATCTACCCATCTAATCTTCAGCATTCTTCTGTAGCACCACATTTCGAAAGCTTCTACTCTCTTCCTTTCCAAACTACTTATCGTCCATGTTTCACTTCCATACATGGCCACAATCCACACACACACCTTCAGAAACGACTTCCTGACACTTAAATCTATACTCGATGTTAACAAATTTCTCTTCTTCAGAAACGCTTTCCTTGCCATTGCCAGTCTACATTTTATATCCTCTCTACTTCGACCATCATCAGTTATTTTGCTCCCCAAATAGCAAAACTCCTTTACTACTTTAAGTGTCTCATTTCCTAATCTAATTCCCTCAGCATCACCCGACTTAATTCGACTACAATCCATTATCCTCGTTTTGCTTTTGTTGATGTTCATCTTATATCCTCCTTTCAAGACACTGTCCATTCCATTCAACTGCTCTTCCAAGTCCTTTGCTGTCTCTAACAGAATTACAATGTCATCGGCGAACCTCAAAGTTTTTATTTCTTCTACATGGATTTTAATACCTACTCCGAATTTTTCTTTTGTTTCCTTTACTGCTTGCTCAGTATACAGATTGAATAAAATCGGGGAGAGGCTACAACCCTGTCTTACTCCCTTCCCAACCACTGCTTCCCTTTCATGTCCCTCGACTCTTATAACTGCCATCTGCTTTCTGTACAAACTGTAAATAGCCTTTCGCTCCCTGTATTTTACCCCTGCCACCTTCAGAATTTGAAAGAGAGTATTCCACTCAACATTGTCAAAAGCTTTCTCTAAGTCTACAAATGCTAGAAACGGAGGTTTGCCTTTCCTTAATCTTTCTTCTAAGATGAGTCGTAAGGTCAGTATTGCCTCACGTGTTCCAGTATTTCTACGGAATCCAAACTGATCTTCCCCGAGGTCGGCTTCTACTAGTTTCTCCATTCGTCTGTAAAGAATTCGTGTTAATATTTTGCAGCTGTGGCTTATTAAACTGATTGTTCGGTAATTTTCACATCTGTCAACACCTAATTTCTTTGGGATTGGAATTATTATATTCTTTTTGAAGTCTGAGGGTATTTCGCCTGTTTCATACATCTTGCTCACCAGATGGTAGAGTTTTGTCAGGACTTGCTCTCCCAAGGCTGTCAGTAGTTCCAATGGAATGTTGTCTACTCTGGGGGCCTTGTTTCGACTCAGGTCTTTCAGTGCTCTGTCAAATTCCTCACGCAGTATCGTATCTTCCATTTCATCTTCATCTAGATCCTCTTCCGTTTCCATAATATTGTCTTCAAGTACATCGCCCTTGTATAGACCCTCTATATACTCCTTCCACCTTTCTGCTTTCCCTTCTTTGCTTAGAACTGGGTTTCCATCTGAGCTCTTGATGTTCATACAAGTGGTTCTCTTATCTCCAAAGGTCTCTTTAATTTTCCTGTAGGCAGTATCTATCTTAGCCCTAGTGACATAAGCCTCTACATCCTTACATTTGTCCTCTAGCCATCCCTGCTTAGCGATTTTGCACTTTCTGTCGATCTCATTTTTGAGACATTTGTATTCCTTTTTGCCTGCTTCCTTCACTGCAATTTTATATTTTCTTCTTTCATCAATTAAATTCAATATTTCTTCTGTTACCCAAGGATTTCTACTAGCCCTCGTCTTTTTACCTACTTGATCCTCTGCTGCCTTCACTATTTCATTCCTCAAAGCTACCCATTCTTCTTCTACTTTATTTCTTTCCCCCATTCCTCTCAATTGTTCCCTTATGCTCTCCCTGAAACTCTGTACAACCTCTGCTTCTTTCAGTTTGTCCAGGTCTCATCTCCTTAAGTTCCCACCTTTCTGCAGTGTCTTCAGTTTTAATCTACAGGTCATAACCAATGGATTGTGGTCAGAGTCCACATCTGCCCCTGGAAATGTCTTACAATTTAAAACCTGGTTCCTAAATCTCTGTCTTACCATTATATAATCTATCTGATACCTTTTAGTATCTCCAGGGTTCTTCCATGTATAGAACCTTCTTTCATGATTCTTAAGCCAAGTGTTAGCTATGATTAAGTTGTGCTCTGTGCAAAATTCTACCAAGCGGCTTCCTCTTTCATTTCTTAGCCCCAATCCATATTCACCTACTATGTTTCCTTCTCTCCCTTTTCCTACACTCGAATTCCAGTCACCCATGACTATTAAATTTTCGTCTCCCTTCACTATCTGAATAATTTCTTTGATTTCATCATACATTTCTTCAATTTCTTCGTCATCTGCAGAGCTAGTTGGCATATAAACTTGTACTACTGTAGTAGGTGTGGGCTTCGTATCTATCTTGGCCACAAGAATGCGTTCACTATGCTGTTTGTAGTAGCTTACCCGCATTCCTATTTTCTTATTCATTATTAAACCTACTCCTGCATTACCCCTATTTGATTTTGTGTTTATAACCCTGTAGTCACCTGACCAGAAGTCTTGTTCCTCCTGCCACCGAACTTCACTAATTCCCACTATATCTAACTTCAACCTATCCATTTCCCTTTCTAAATTTTCTAACCTACCTGCCCGATTAAGGAATCTGACATTCCACGCTCCGATCCGTAGAACGCCAGTTTTCTTTCTCCTGATGACATCCTCTTGAGTAGTCCCCGCCCGGAGATCCGAATGGGGGACTATTTTACCTCCGGAATATTTTACCCAAGAGGACGCCATCATCACTTAATCGTACAGTAAAGCTGCATACCCTCGGGAAAAATTACGGCCGTAGTTTCCCCTTGCTTTCAGCCGTTCGCAGTACCAGCACAGCAAGACCGTTTTGGTTATTGTTACAAGGCCAGATCAGTCAATCATCCTGACTGTTGCCCTTGCAACTACTGAAAAGGCTGCTGCCCCTCTTCAGGAACCACACGTTTGTCTGGCCTCTCAACAGATACCCCTCCGTTGTATTTTATGTATTTTATCAAAACTATCTAACTATAGTTTTGGTAGAGCGCAACTCAATACACGATCATCATTTAAAATATTATGTTACTTTTGGACTTACACTGAATAATTTCAGCATTAGCTACGCGTACAAGTTTGCAGCTAATCACTTTTTCTTCGCACTTACTTTCACACACCGGTTATGGAGCCATACATAGTATTTGAGGAACCTAATCTCTTTCTCCTGGTCAATTTCGCAGACCTCTCAGAACCAACTTGAAGACGTAATGCCACTTTTGCTTCCGCCAGTTTTAGTTTTATTAGACCTACTTTCGTTTTCTCATATTCTTTGTGAAGGAGGAGCCTGTTGTAACGACTACCGATGAGCTCGACAGCAGGTGATGTTATGCTGCCTCTTACTCTTTGTAGAATTGGAGTAGGGGAGATATCTTGTGGGCCTTCTGACACTCTTCTACTACAGATTTATTTTGTGGGAGTTGAAAGATTCAGGAACACTTAAATTCTATTAGTTTGTCTTGATTTACCTGGGAATTCTTGAATTGCCTGTTCACTCAGTTCATCTTCTTCATTTCTAGCTTCTGCTTGTGGGTTGAATTTAGTCGCCACGAGGTCCGAATCAAGGAAAAACGTAAATACGATGGCCAGATTACAGTTCTGGAGAAGTCACTGATAGCATTTTGCACGGTCGCAGCCCTGCCATATAACTCTCCTAACAACTGAGAAAAACTTATCTGACTAATATTGCTGTCAGGATTTGTGCGAAGCCATTTTTCATCTTTGTGGTTGTAATAATCTGTGGTTGTAATAAGCTGCAAGTGGCTTAAAAATGCACTGTCTAGTGTCTGTGGTCTATGAGTGGCTAGCTTCACAAACGAACATTTACTGTCTCAGAGCACAAAATATACTTTAACCACTCCACGCCAAAGTAATCAACTGTCTGTATAATTGTTCAAGTACAACAGCAGAATACAACCTAATACATTTTCTGTCCAACATGCGGCATCACCATGCAGATAGTATGCTAGATATGTTAGTGGTATATTTTAAAGGCGATACAATTTATAACAATTTACCCTACCCTCCGGCATGCTCTTTATAATGACTAGTGACTTATGTGTGAAGATGTATATGTAGAATGCTAAAAAGATACAACTGTCTACCGGTAGAAACAACTCCTGGCTCGACTATTAAAGCACACCATGCTTCAGCTAAGAGATACTCTCGTAACTTTTTTGTTTGTTTCATACTCGAGCTCGTTTTTTTAGATTTGGATGTAAATGGGTGTAGTATGTAACTATAGTGCACTGGCAATTATATGTTGCTTGAAGAGCGTACCATGCTGATGGATTTCTTCTGCTAGTATTTTTGTGTTCATTTCGCGTCAACCTTAAAAATGTGGTTTTAATAGAATGTGAGGAATTGGTTCAAATGGCTCTGAGCACTATGGGACTTAACAGCTGTGGTCATCAGTCCCCTAGAACTTAGAACTACTTAAACCTAACTAACCTAAGGACATCACACACATCCATGTCCGAGGCAGGATTCGAACCTGCGACCGTAGCAGTCGCGCGGTTCCGGACTGCGCGCCTAGAACCGCGAGACCACCACGGCCGGCAATGTGTGGAATTCATTTAAATTTAAGTAAGAGTATTATTTTTCCACTTTAAGGTGAAAGTTGTGCTTTCGCCCCTCATTGTTTATTGTCTGAAGTAAAATGACTAATACAGGATGATAAGTGCAAGGGAACGCTCATCAATAGAGAAAAAATTCACTTAGTGCCCAAAGACAATACAAATAATAAATTGTTGGAACAAATTGGATGGGTTAAATAACCATAGGCAAATTTATGCAGTGGTATGAAGGAGGACGGATGCGTAAATTAATTTGTAGGGAACGCGAATCTAAGACTTTCACTTGTTAGAAGAATTCTGGAAGAATATATCACATCTTCAATGGAAACCGTACGCAAGATCCTCTGAGATCCACTCTTGGATATATTCAAATGTCAAGTGTCCAAAAGTTGAGGTGAAGAAACAGGTCAAAGGAATTCTGAACCTTAAGTGAAAGAAAGACGAAGTTCTTCTCAAGCGAATTTAGAGCATTAGTGTTTCAAACCAACCTTAGAAAAATTCTTCTGCCTACTTTGTAAACACGTTTCACGTAAGATGCATACGCAAGTGCAACAGGAAATGGAGCTCTGAAGTAATGGTGCGATGTATCCTCCGTACTACAAATCATCAGCCATTTTTTATCCAGTGTAGATATGGGTTCCTTCTAGACTCATCTACATGTCTCAGTCATGAGCTTAACACATTAAGTATTTTCCCCTTCTTGCTTCCTGTAGCCAATTGAAATGAATCGTTGTCTAGATCGTTTCTATCGAGAAGAAGCCTACGAAGAATTTTCCTACTGCATTCTCCCTCAGTTCGTCTAACTATATGCCTAGTCGATTAACATTTCCATTTCGTAACAGACACTGTGGTAGCATCAACTTTAGACTTATTTGTCTTCCGGCCCCTTACAGCTGCGTCCAACAATTTCCTTTCCATGCCATTTGGGAAACTCTTAAATTTTTTTATAAGGTTTGTGTATTTCGAGTCCACAGATCTTTGTCAAATGCTAAAACTACATTAAACACATGATCTAAAGATTCAGCTTTAAGCACAATGGTAACCAGCTTAACCTCATACGATCTCCATGATGAAATCCAAATCTTTTCTGTCTACTGGCTATTTTTTTCACTGTCCATTAAATCGTTATTTTCAGTTTTTCTACGTATGCGTGTGTTGTTGCTCGATTACAGGAAAGTGTAAGATACCTTATCCGTAGGGAAGTCAATATATTCAAGAACTGTGTATAATTTCGTAGGTTTTAGTTGAGCTTTCTACACCTTCAGCTACAAACTGTTTCCTGTGATTTATTTCACTGGTTGAACGCAGTCTACTCGAATTAAGTGTCATTGTGCGGGGAAAATATTAATATTCCGTTTACTCAAAACGAAAAACAAATAGGTGGTCACTGTTTGCCCTTACCGAATTCTGCTCAGATTATGGTCATACCATACTAATAATGCAAACAGATGCGTTATTTATAATTACTTACAACACACTGAAAAATGTAAATGCACCAGGTAATCATCTTATTGGAACACCAAATAAGAAAACTACGTAATTAATTTATTACTTACTGACATAAATGATACCTTGTGACATAAAAGATAGAAAAAGTAGCTATTCGGAAATAGACATTCAATGCCCGCCTTACTGCAGCAAGCATAACTTTATTAGTTAGGGAAAAAAGAAAGGGAGATTAATGTTTAATGTCCCGTCGACGCCAAGATTAGAGACAGAGCGCAAGCTCGCCAAGACAAGGATAAGGAAAGAAATGTTGCATAAGGTTATAATATGACATCTTCCTTATACTAATACGAAATTTGCTGCAAATAGTATATTTATTGTTGTATTCGTCTAGATGGAGTGATGTCCATAAAACATCTTGGAACGTAATTTCTGTTATTTACTGTGTTGTTACTACGGGTTATGTATTTACCTTGTACAGAAAAGTCGTGTTACTCTTTGGCAGTTGTCAAATGACAGATAATGCATCAATGGAACGATCTATCATTTGACAACTGTCAAAGAGTAACACAAAATTTCTATAGAGGCTAAATACATGACTCATATTAACAACGCAGTAAATAAAGGAAATTACGTTTCCAAGATGTTTTATGGACGTCACTCCATCTAGACGAAAGCCTGAAAATGGCTGCCGAAACAAGCTTGTCTTGAAGGAAACCAAAATATGGCCTGCCGGAAGGGGCATTGAAACCTGCACCAGCCCGCATCTCGTGGTCGTGCGGTAGCGTTCTCGCTTCCCACGCCCGGGTTCCCGGGTTCGATTCCCGGCGGGGTCAGGGATTTTCTCTGCCTCGTGATGGCTGGGTGTTGTGTGATGTCCTTAGGTTAGTTAGGTTTAAGTAGTTCTAAGTTCTATGGGACTGATGACCATAGATGTTAAGTCCCATAGTGTTCAGAGCCATTTGAACCATTTTTGAAACCTGCACCACCCGAATGCTAGTTCAGTGGCAGTAAGGAGTATATCAGGTGTCCCTGCCCAGGTGCATTTTCTCTACTGTTTCGGCACGTGCTTACAATTTAAGCGTTTGCAATATGTAGACAGTCATCTCATTAAGTATCTCGCGCGACGCCAGGTGTCAACGGAAAACACCAGCGCGTAGGAAAGAAAACTTTCTTCCAGAATTTTAGGTGTTCGTTCCAAAGAGTGGTCCCAAATTAGACTAAGACTACATTCAGTTTAAGCGCTTATATCTGTATACGTATACTTCGGCCAGGTTGCCCCTTCACGCGTGTCGGTGTACGCTGCGCCGTCTTGCTACCGCCGAGCTGCAGTACAACTCAAGACATTCATGGAACGCAGGTTATTCTCCGTGTTTTGCAGCCCCTATTAATACATATCGTTCAACCGAATACAGTACTACACTAACATGACAACGTTCTATCGCAAGGGTACATGAACTTCCACTTTTCTGAAATTTATTTTATAATGTGAAACATGCGATGAGCATTACTTATTTGGGTTGACCCCATCCAAACATTGAAAAACCCAAATTTCAGATCCATAGTACTAGACGACTGACGAGGGAAAGTCCCAATCGCAACGCCCTCAGATTCAATGGTAAAATGACCCATTGGATAACCCGTCAAAAACTGAAAACAGATCAGGCAAGAAAACCGGAAGAAGGTGTACTGAACTGTGAATAAAGAAGCAAAATAGAAACAGTGAACGGTTCAGGCTCAAAATGTGCAACACCAAGCGCACTGTAAGAATCACGGCGTCATGGTTGTATGGTCATAGCGCTGGACTCAAATCTCCCTCGTGCCTCATTCTTTTTTTTTCACAAAATTATGAACTTTCCGTCCGGTGATCGATGTGTCTTTGCTTCTGTAGTCTCGGCAATCGTCATGCTATACATTGGTTATAGAATATGAGTCATGTGGTAAGAATATATTACCGTCATAATTAAATGTGATGGATAGTGAGAGCAGGCGATATGCTGCATAGACCTCTCACAGAAATGAAAACAATAAATAAACGGGTGTGAACTATGTTACAACAAAGGAATTGAAGAGTCAAAACTTCCAAAACGGAATGCAAGAGCCATAACGTGGGATACTTGTGTAGAACAAACAAGAGGTACGTAGTACGTACCTCTAGAGGTCTCTTCCTTACACCTCGCTGTTGCAGACGGTCGTTACACCACGACATAGACAAAGGTTTAAATACAGCGAATAGACACATCAATGACCGGACGGACAGTTCATAATTCAGTAAAAAAAAAGAAAAGAAAAAATTTCCCCCTTCGCAGTCTAACACCGTCACCACACAATCAAAACGACGTGGTTATTTAAATTTGCTTGATGTTGCACACCTTGAGTTTGGACCGTTACCTGTTCGATTTTGCTTCTTTTCTTCACAGTCCAGTACACCTTCCTCCTATTTTCATGTTTGATCTGTGTTCAGTTTTTGACGGGCTTTCCACTGGTCCATCTTACCAGTAAATCTGAGGGGAATGCGATGGGGAGTTTCCTAGTAAACCAGTGCGCGGTAACCCGATTACATCCGCAGATTGCCTGTCTAACGGCTTCCAGGGGAACAAAAATTTAGTTTTCAATATTTCATACATTTATTGTCCAAATCTGAACGTTTAAAATGTTGTCATCATCTACTCATTAAGAGGTTTAAGTAAGACGAGTTTTAGTGTTAGAAAGTGTGTATGCAGAATGATTCTGCAATGATACTACAAACTCTCGGCGCTGGTGGAGAGGGTAAATGTACCAGTTTTAACTAAGGGATCCTAGTCCGGAAACGAGTGAATCGAAAGTTATAAGCGAAAATTGTTCTGTTAAAGTGGAATACGAGTTCATGTACCGGTACTGTCGTTGCTAAGATTATAGCACAGGAAATTTTCAGAGGTGGTAGCTTGGACCAATGCAAGAAAAAAAACTGTCTAGTAAACATGGACTCTAAAATGCATTCCTTAAGGGCTATGAGGACTTGTTCATCTTCGATACTGCGAAAAACATCTCTTCCACTACAAACTCTTTGGTTTCCATATTTTTGGAGGTGGTAGTATGGAACAAAAGAAGGAAAAAATGACCAGGGCTCTAAAACGCATACCTTAAGCGTTATGAGCACTTGTTCATTTCCGCTACTGTGGAACACATCTCTTCTACTGAACAAGTGTTCATAGCTCTTAAGGTATATATTTTACAGACCGTGTTTACTAGAGATTTTTGTCTTATTTTGGTCCATACTACCATCTCTGAAAGTTGTCCATCCTACAATCTTAGCAACAACAGTGCCGGTACATGTGATCCTCTGTCAGAGGTATCAGAACGAGTTTCGCTTGTAACTTTCGACTCTGTTGTTTCTGGGCCGGGGTTCCCACTATTTGAGAATGAGAGAACTTAGCGCCTTCCAGCAAACACTGCATATAATTTCAAACTTACGCAATATATTCCCGTTGACGTCCCGCACAAAATAATGAAAGGAAAAAGTTTATCGCTCACCACTTTTTCTTTGTTCGAGTAGTAAATCTTCAACATCAGCCACGACTTTTTAACTTACTACTTCTTTACTACGAGCTCCATTCGCAACACATTTTGCAGACAGTATCCATATACATTATGTAATCAAAAGTATCCTGACACCTGGCTGAAAATGACTTACAAGTTCGTGGAGCCCGCCATCAGTAATGCTGTAATTCAGTATGGTTTTGGCCTACTCTTAGCCTTGATGACAGCTTCCACTCTCGCAGGCATACGTTCAGTCAGGTGCTGGAAGGTTTCTTGGAGTACGGCAGCCCATTCTTCACGGAGTGCTGCACTGAGAAGAGGTATCGATGTTGGTCGGTGAGGCCTGGCACGAAGTAGGCGTTCCAAAACATCCCAAAGGTATTCTGTAGGATTCCGGTAAGGACTCTGTGCAGGCCAGTCCATTACAGGTATGTTATTGTCGTGTAACCACTCCACCACAGACCATGCATTATGAACAGCTGCTCCGTTGTGTTGAAAGATGCAATCGTCATCCCTGTATTGCTCTTCAACAGTGGGAAGCAAGAAGGTGCTTATAAATCAATGTAGGCCTGTGCTGTGATAGTGCCCCCCCCCCCTCCCAATGAAAAACATGACCACACTATAACACCACCGCCTCCAAATTTTACTTCTGACTCTACACACGCTGGCAGATGACGTTCACCGGGCATTCGCCATACCCACAGCCTGCCATCGGATCGCCACATTGTGTACCGTGATTCGTCACTCCGCACAACGTTTTTCCTCTGTTCAATCGACCAATGTTTCCGCTCCTTACACCAAGCGAGGCGTCGTTTAGCATTACCGGCGTGATGTGTGGCTAATGAGCAGCCGCTCGACCATCAAAACCAAGTTTTCTCAACTCCCGCCTAACTGTCATAGTACTTGCAGTGGATCCTGATGCAGTTTGGAATTATTGTGTGATGGTCTGGATAAATGTCTGCCTATTACACATTACGAACCTCTTCAACTATCGGCGGTCTCTGTCAGTCAGCCGGCCGGTGTGGCCGTGCGGTTCTAGGCGCTTCAGTCTGTAACCACGTGATCACTACGGTCGCAGGTTCGAATCCTGCCTCGGGCATGGATGTGTGTGATGTCCTTAGGTTAGTTAGGTTTAAGTAGTTCTAAGTTCTAGGGGACTGATGACCACAGATGTTAAGTCCCATAGTGCTCAGAGCCATTTGAACCTTTTTTTTTTTTGTCAGTCGACAGACGAAGTCGGCCTGTACGCTTTTGTGTTGTACGTGTACCTTTACGTTTCCACTTCACTATCACATCGGAAACAGTGTACCTAGGGATGTTTAGGAGTGTGAAAGTCTCGCGTACAGACGTATGACACAAGTGACACCCAATCACCTGACCACGTTCGAAGTCCGTGAGTTCCGCAGAGCGTCCCATTCTGCTCTCACAATGTCTAATGACTACTGAGGTCGCTGATATGGAGTACCTGGCAGTAGGTGGCAGCACAATGCACCTAACACGAAAAACGTATATTTTTGCGGATGTCCGGATACTTTTGATCACATAGTGTATGTCACAGAATGGAGCTGCAAAATTATAATAATATGCGACACGTAGTTCAGAATATTCGACTTCATAAACACTGAGTTGCGTGAAAATCTAGCTTTTGCTTAAAATGGAGAGCAAATTAGCCATGATTTACTTCGCCAGCGTTTGAGAATGACAGCCCTTAGCGACTTCCGACAAATTTCAAACCTTTTCTTCACATTTTCTCGGTTACATGGTTGACATCCGGTGTAGCGAACCAAGGTATGTATATTGAGAGTGTTTTTCTTTTTCTGTCTCAGGGAACGCAGACGATGGAGCCATGAACGTTGCCACCAGAGATGCAGACAACTCTGACAGCGAGGACCGTCAGTCGGTGGCAAATTACGTCGTCTTTCTTGACAACTGTTTGTGTTCCTGGTGAGTTTTTGCCCATTTCTGTGACATCTTATTTGACTGCATAAGTTCCAGAAGAATGAATGTAATTTCTATGCTAGCGTATGTGAAATTCTTTTGATGCGTCCCATCACAATTTCCTCTATGCATCACCATGATCTCTGGGTTGTGTCTTTGACCCAAGATTGCTGGGTCCCAGGTTTTTCCCAGTCACTGCTTAGATTTGAATAAAAATGTGACAGAAGACTTCCGGCATAAACAGTCGCACTCACTGTAGCAAAAGAACTTTTTCAAAGAGAGGGCAGGAATTACAGGACAACCTCTAGCACTTGGGGTGGGAAATGCCCCTAAAGGCGGGAGAATCAGCCACGATCAACGGCATCGGGTGCAGAAGCCAATGAAACCACTGCATTAAAGACACATAACGCGTAGCCACAGAAAATGTGGCAAGTAGTTGAAGAAAAGTCAGATGATCATGAAATACGCAGCTTGTAGAGATCGTTGATGTGAGCGTGGCACGCAGGAGTCCAGCAGTGGAATGTGCTATCTGCCTGCCACGATTATGGGCTCAACACACAAACAACATCGAAACTGGTGTCAGCCTTCTATTCCCTTAACCCAGCAAATTGCGAATCATAGTAATTCAGTAAGTTCTGTGACCTCAAAACTGCACTGAATGAAAATAAGAGCAGTTCTCATTAGTTCACTGTCACACAAATTAATCACATATCGTTCCATGCAGGGGCACCTGATTTACAGTGGAACGCCGTCACAGTAAGAGCACAATTCTGCTATGCAAAAAAAAGGGTCATCTTCATAATTTAGCGAGGGTCACCTGAAATGAAATGTTGGACAATAAAAAGGGGGGAACGGGGAAACAAATCAATTCTTTTAAACACTGGATTTATTTTCTCCAAATTGCTTCACAATTAAAATGAATATTTATATGCGATTGAGACGAAAATGCTTGCTAATTTGAACCTCAACGAAATAGCAGTAAACTCTGAAAAATCTAACATATTATACACTACTGGCCATTAAAATTGCTACACCACGAAGATGACGTGCTACAGATGCGAAATTTAACCGACAGAAAGAAGATGCTGTGAGATGCAGATGATTAGCTTTTCAGAGCATTCACACAAGGTTGGCGCCGGTGGCGACACCTACAACATGCTGACATGCGGAAAGTTTCCAACCGATTTCTCATACAGAAACAGCAGTTGACCGGCGCTGCCTGGTTAAACGTTGTTGTAATGCCTCGTGTAAGGAGGAGAAATGCGTACCATCACGATTCCGACTTTGATAAAGGTCGAATTGTAGCTTATCGCGATTGCGGTCTATCGTTTCGCGACATCGCTGCTCGCGTTGGTCGAGATCCACTGACTGTTAGCACAATATGGAATCGTGGGTTCAGGAGGGTAATATGGAACGCCGTGCTGGGTCCCAACGGCCTCGTATGAATAGCAGTCGAGATGACAGGCATCTTATCCGCACGGCTGTAACGGATCGTGCAGCCACGTCTCGATCCCTGAGTCAACAGATGGGGACGTTTGCAAGACAACAACCATCTGCACGAACAGTTCGACGACGTTTGCAGCAGCATGGACTATCAGCTGGGAGACCATGGCTGCGGTTACCCTTGACGCTGCGTCACAGACAGGAGCGCCTGCGATGGCGTACTCAACGACGAACCTGGGTGCACGAATGGCAAAAGGTCATTTTTTCGGATGAATCCAGGTTCCGTTTACAGCATCATGATGGTCGCATCCGTGTTTGGCGACATCGCGGTGAACGCACATTGGAAGCGCGTATTCGTCATCGCCATACTGCCGTATCACCCGGCGTGATGGTATGGAGTGCCATTGGTTACACGTCTCGGTCACCTCTTGTTCGCATTGACGGCACTTTGAACAGTGGACGTTACATTTCAGATGTGTTACGACCCGTGGCTCTACCCTTCATTCGATCCCTGCGAAAACCTACATTTCAGCGGGATAATGTACGACCGCATGTTGCAGGTCTTGTACGGGCTGGATACAGAAAATGTTCGACTGCTGCCCTGGCCAGCACATTCTCCCGATCTCTCACCAATTGGAAACGTCTGGTCAATGGTGTCCGAGCAACTGGCTCGTCACAATACGCCAGTCACTACTCTTGATGAACTGTGGTATCGTGTTGAAGCTGCATGGGCTGCTGTACCTATAAACGCCATCCAAGCTCTGGTTGACTCAATGGCCAGGCGTATCAAGGCCGTTATTACAGCCAGAGGTGGTTGTTCTGGGTACTGATTTCTCAGGATCTATGCACCCAAATTACGTGAAAATGTAATCACATATCAGTTCTAGTATAATATATTTGTCCAATGAATACCCGTTTATCATCTGCATTTCTTCTTGGTGTAGCAATTTTAATGGCCAGTAGTGTTTTTCACAATGGCATGCACGTTGATGTGCTCAAAAGTACAATAAATGGTTGCTTGAGTGAAGCTCGCTTGGGACACACTGTCCTCTTGACAAATGGCGGAAACCTTTAAATAAACAGAAGACTGCTATGGAACCACGAATGGCTTTTCAAAATCTGTTCAGATTCCAAACACAAGTTAAAATCGAATCCGAGATCCAAATAAGTAAAGACAATGAAAAGTTGTGGAACTACTCTCGCAAATTGTGATATGCCCAGGGCAAAAGTAGCAGCAGCGCCAAAATAGCGACACTTACTCGCTCGATTCAGCGAAAACTGCACCAGGCCGCGACCACGCACCTCTTTCTCTCTCGACGTGTCCTCTCTCCCACGCGTCACCACACAGCCTCCTCCACTTCTCGTTCCTCTCCACTAGCAGAAAAACACCGCTCGGAGGAGAGGATTCACAACATTCACTACAGTGACGATCACTACCGCTTACAGTATATCCATCAACTGCCCAGAGGCTGGTACACTGTGTATGCTGTGTTGCCACTCATTGGTAGTAGGGATTATAGGGGCATTCGGACCCAAAAGTGTGTCACCGATGACGTCATCAATCAGTCATGGGCTTTTCCCATCCCCTCCCCCCTTTGACAAAGGCCAATTGCCTTATGTATAAAATGACAAGAAATTCAAATTTTGGTGTGAAATTCAAAAATGGCAGTAAATTCAAAAAGTAGACTACCTGCATTAGTGTGTTTTGTACGGAATCAGGGTTGCTGTCCTAAGTATAAATTGGCAGGAAATACAAAATTGCGCATTGTCATGCTGGCTGGCCTGGAATATTGACCCTGACTCTATAATGTCACAATCCAGCTCTGACCTGTTGGGCTATTTATACCAGCATAAGATTCTGGTATACTGTCTGAGGCTGGAATACTGGCTCTGGCTCTATGATGACATAATCCAAATCGCTGGGAAATTCAAAATGGTGCATTGTCACGCTGGCTAACCTGGAATTCTGGGACATGCTCTATGATATCACAATGCATTTCAGACCTGATGGACTACTTATAACAGTGTATAATTCTGGTAAACTACCCAAGAGCTGGAATATGAGGACAGTCCAACTACGACATCTCAATCCAGCTCGTATCTGTTGGGCTGTTAATAACTGTAATAACTGCGTGGAATTCTGGCGTACTGTCCAAGACTTGAGACACTGGCCCAGTCCTACTATAACATAAACATTTAAGCAAGTGTCACCCTAAATTTAACTTTGGAATGTCATACAGCATAGGCCTGCCTGTTGATCTGCTTGACATACTACTCCAACCTGCTATTCACACAGCGATCTTTGGTCACTGCGACTCATAACTCGAAGTTTGGCTCTGTCCACTTGCATCTTTATTTAAACAAACACTGGGAGAGGGAAAAGGATCATCCCGCCTCCACCATCTGTAAGCGTACGTACCGCTTGGAAATTTGTGGTGAGTTCCTGTGGGAAAAAGCTGCTGCGGCCATCGGTTCCTACGCGTGCCTACTAATTAACCTAACTTAAACTAACTTACGCTAAGGACAACACTCACCTTTGCCCGAGGGAGGGCTCGAACCTCCGACGGGGGGAGCCGCGCGAACCGTGGCAAGGTGCCCGGCACTGCTTTACGCTGAGCTGGGCCACTTCCCCCATGTCCAGGAATCGTTAGCGCTAGGATTTCACCGGGAACAAGTCCCGCCCAGTCACCCCCGGTTTTCCCGGTCTTTGTTCGGCGCCTGGGCATCGTTTCAGTTGACGCACGCGGTTCACCGCGTTCGGCTGCACTTAGAGTGAATGTTAAATTAATATCTTGCTAGCTCTTAAATTTTGCCAGATAGTTAAAAGACACGTTACAAAAAACGTGCACAATTGGCCTCAGTTGTGCCAGGTACTTCCACAGCAAACATAAGAGAAAAAAATTTAGCACTGAATTATTTAAATACGATAACTCAGTATTCAGATGAATAGCCTATGAAGAAACGTACTTCTATGTGAGAAAAAGCACCCAAAGCTAAAACAGGAAAATCCTACCCTCAAAGAATAATTTGCTTGGAGAAAGAGGAACCACAGTATACTTGACACTTGAGTTTCAGAACTCAGACTGTATATGTGAAACAAGCACCAATGATCACCATACTTCCAGAGGGCATCAAAATTACTTTGTTCTTGCTAGATCGATTCAAGCTCTTTTTGCGTGTTATTCACTGAATAGTTTTGCTGAAAAGTCTTAGGGATGGAAGAAGAACTAGCAAAGCATGAAGGACGTTTTACAGCCGTGAAACACTGGAGCATTTATTTCCTCCATAACTGCTCTGTGACAAACATACACATCATCATTATTATTTTTAAAAAATGGTTTGAATGACATTTACGAAATTAATAACTCTTTTGGTTAAAAAACAGACAGGACAAAGAATAAAGACAGATTATTTTCCTGAGACGTTTGCAACAGCATATAGGACACTAATCACACAGAAACAGGCACATTTCTTTATAACCTCGTTTATAATGTGCAGGGATGGCACTGGAAGAATTTATTAGTTAAAATCACCCATTACCCATGCAAATACTAACGAAATATGTAATTTAAGCAAATATCTTACTGCTTTCATTAGGCATTTCTACTTTATGGGATTCGTATATTCTTTAATTTTCGTGAGCTGCTATGAGGGCCTACATAAACAAAACGACTTTGACTTATTTCTACAAAACGTTGATTTTAGACAACGGAGTTATTCCACTGACTCCGTGGCTTTACAACCGACATGACAGGTTCAAGACCATTGTTTTCGCATTGTTTGTTTGCTGTTACCCTCAAATAAACGTATTATAATAAGTGAATTAGTTAATGAAAATTTGTCCTTATTGCCCTTAAAGAACATCACGTTATTTTTTTCTTTTCTATTGCTGGCGATGCTTTCAATTCTCTATAAATATATTTATTTCTTTAATAATGCACATTCATACTATATTACTATCCAGAAAAACTTAAATTTCTTATCATTACTGAATTTCATCACAGTGTAACATGTGTTGGACTGTGGCGATAACAACTTTGATGTAGATCCAGTTTGCAGAACTGGCGGCTGTTTAGGGGAGGGCCTTACACTACGGATAGGCGTGGAGGGGGATGAATAGGCGGGACTTGTTCCGGGTGAAATCCTAGCGCTAAGGGCACGTCCCATGTCCACTGGTGCTACGCTTAAATAACCTCCAACCCCACTCTGACATTACAATTTAAACAATTCACTCCTCCACAGCAGCTACCAAAAGTTCAAAATGTTAAGAAAATCCATTTACCCCAGTTTAAAATTATGAGAAGTCTGCTGACTGTTAAACTACAGAGCACTCGTTCTAACTTAAAAACTTATTACCCCACTGGTGCAGCCTGTATGGTTGTCAATATCACGATTAGTAGGCATGGGAGAGGTATCCACATACTTCCGCGCGCATCAGGCAGCGCTGGACACCTCCACCAAAGACCACGCAGAGCTGTGTAACACTTCAAGGCTGTCTTCAAACCGTTGGCAAACCCAGGCACCAAATGCTGCAGGGCGTACGATGCACTGCTACGTACTAACCAGCTTTCACCTGCAAGTATAGAACAGCAGGAGGCACGTCATACAGTGAGGAATGCAAGAGATCACGTCTCGTTACGTGGTCCTGCAAACTGCTTGCTCGGACCTCGCCACGCCCTGCACGACGTCACACGGTTCCACGAAAGCAACAAACCACGGTGTGTCCGCTTTCTCCTACACGAGACGGGTCTAGAGCATCTGCCATCCCACCTTAAAGTCTGAGTCCGATATGAAGATGGCATCTGTTCTTTCGGACATGTCCGAAAGAACCGTGCAGCTTTCTAGAATGAAATTACAATTAAATCAACACCATTAGCTGCTGACGGGCGTTGATATACATCAACGACGACAGTTGAAAATGTGTGCCCCGACCGGGACTCGAACCCCGGATCTCCTGCTTACATGGTAGACGCTCTATCCATCTGAGCCACCGAGGGCACAGAGGATAGTGCGAATGCAGGGATTTATCGCCGGCACGCTCCCCGTGAGACACACAATTCTCAACTTTTAGTGCACACACTACAGTCGTAGTGCCCCTGTCATTATACCCATTACTCGCGGCAGAAAATCCACCGAGTCCCGTCCGAAAGAACAGATACCGTCTTCATATCGTTTAAGGCTAACCGCCTGATGACCTTCTTCAGTGCGGCTGCACACGAATTACCTGAACTATTACGGGACTCGGTGGACTGTCTGCCGCGAGTAATGGGTATAATGGCAGGGGCACACACTTGTGGACTATTAAGTTGAGAATGTGGGTCTCACGGAGAGCGTGCCGGCGATAAATCCCTGCAATCGCACTAGCCTCTGTGCCCTCGGCGGCTAAGATGGATAGAGCGGATGCCATGTAAGCAGGAGATCCCGGGTTCGAGTCCCGGTTGGGGCACACATTTTTAACTGTCCCTGTTGATGTATATCAACGCCCGTCAGCAGCTAATGGTATTGATTTACTTGTCATTTCATTAAAGTTTGAGGGCTGAACTCAGCGTTGAAAACAGGGAATATCCATTGCTACGAACTCATGAATTCAATAATAACTCCTTTGTAATCATCTCGTATTTTGTTCATGTAGTAACATCTCGGAGCTGTATTTAACACATTTAAATTAGCGACAAGATAATAAATTTTCCACGTAAATCTGAGAATTTCTGCGTCAAATCAATCTCCATCCTACGGATGGACATATACATCTAAGAATTAAATGTAATTATCACCTAGAAGATACACATGACAGCAATATTGTAACAGAATTTAGCATCTAAGAGTCCATCTCACTATGTGCTTTACAGTGCATACTTAACATCAGACGTCTCCATAGGATTTACAAATGGCGGCAGGTGGTACACATACAGCAAGTAACTGAATTTTCGCGTCAGTTTTATGATGAAATCAACGAATAACGTATCGAAATCAGTGAAATTCCCACCTAAAGAAGTTATAGTCTTATGCTTTTAAAATTTCATATCGACAATACGGAATTTGACGTTGAAAACAGTAAAAATAATTTGAATTATCACGTTAAGATGAATCTGTGGCGGGAATACAAAGAACTGTGGTGCAGGTGTGATCGGTGCTTTGTTTGGAATCCCGCTGCATGTGGTGGAGAAGAAATTCCACAAGACTGTGTTTATGATGACTCAATTCAGAGGCGTATGGACAATTATTTCGCGAAACCTTAATGCTAAACTTTACAGAATCTAGAAGTGAGACAGACAACAGAACGATCCACATCTCATGTAAGCGCCTTGCTGAAGTATTGTTACTCAATTATGGGGATTTTATACGTAGGACATTCGACCTCTGTGAGGGGGGGAGGGAGAGAAGTGGAGAAATTCCATGACTGATTAATGACGTCTTAGATTATGTCATTGGTGACACAACTTTGGTCCCAAATAGTGTCAATGCCGATGATCCTTCTAATCGGCTGACATCGTCTGGGTAGTTAGATTTTGGAATTTTCCCACACTGAACACGGCACAATTTTGGTGTCGCATATCTGCAACTTCTGACAGGAAACGCAGATTCGTCGCACCAGAAATGCTCAAGGGATGTGCGGTCTGCTAATCTTCCAAGACCGTGACCCCTTGTGGCCAACGGAAACCGCCCAGTGTGTGGCCACAACATTTCTGTGAACCAGCAGCTGAGCAGGGGAAACCTTGAGCCATTCCTGATTCATAGCGATGCTACCGACCAAAGTCCGTCACTGTACCGTACAGGCCTGGCTCAGCAAAGAGAAATTTGCAAATCTTACACCAGAAGCAGTAAACGGTGTATTTCCGTCCAGCATAGTTGAGAACATTAAGATGCCAATTTTACTTATCATCGTAAACCGATATTCGTGACAGTACTGTCACATCACCCCATTACCTCATATTCTTGAAAGAATAAAACTCCCTGGATGGCGATCTCCGATCGTCTCTGATTAATGGCTTCACAAGAGAACAAGAGAAACGAATTGTAATCCAAATTAATCACCAGAAATCGAAAAGGCCCAAAACTCCCAGCAATCTTCTATCCAATGATAAGAGGAAAAGCAAAAATTTGAACTAAGGGAAACTTCATCCCTGAATCAACGAAAAATTAGTACAACTGCATCTTTAGAATGGATTTTAGATTGCAGGGTTGTAATAATGGGTAAAAAGAATTAATAACATTATCTGGCTACATCCCCAGTGTTTCAAATTATTTGAACATGTGAACGTTTATAAAAAATGAAATAATATTTCTCCCATTAACCAGCACAAGTTTATTGGCTGCTGCATTTGGCCAGACACATGCATAAACTAAAATAAATAAATAAAATTTAAGCGTTAAATCATTGGAGCGTGATCAGCTCTTGTAAATGTTGGCTAGTGCCTTACTTGTTATTATAATGTCTCAGTGTGTAGCGTTGTGCATGTCCAGTCGTTAATAAAACAATAGAAACAAGTATTTATGCATAAGTATTTGTGTGGGCTAATTCTATACAAATTGGTAGCTCGGTGTGGGTACATCATTCGCCCTAGCTGGGAATGCCAGAGGGGCAACCCAAAGGGCGAGCAGGCCGAGGCACGCCGAGACAAGAGGCACGCGACCTGCCGCCTTTTCGGGGATTAGTGTAAGGTAAGCGGTGCACTCGTCCCCTCTCTCTATCCTCGACGCTACCCTTTTGGGACGGTGTGCGGACATTTGCCACGCCGGACATTTGCCACGCCGGACATCTGCCACGATTTTACCTGCTCCGAAGGGTTGGGCCCCTTGTTTCCCCCTCCTCCTCCTCACCCGCCGCCCGCCCCTGGAACTGCTTTTAGTAACTTCACTTTAGTGGCACTGTCATCAGTAACATTACCGTCGCAGTCGCGCAGTAAAGTACTTACTGAGCCTTTCCGCTGGTTTACTTAACATAGGACCAGAATCTCTTTGGATTTTCCGCCACATTCCGTTGTGGAAACTATTAAATACATCTTGCACTGATATCCGCACCAAATTTCGAGCCTCAGTAAAACTTCGCCAATCTTGGAGGTTTTGCGCTCGTCTAAATTATACGCGCCTTTTTCGGTGCTCCTGCAGCAGCTTTCTGCCGTGTTTTGTGTACCGTGGGGAATCAGTTCCGTATCTTATTAATTTATTTTGTATGAATCTCTCGAGTGCGGTGATACTATTTCTTTGAAATTAAGCCACATATGGTCTTCACTTACATAGTTTGGAAGGATTGGAGACTGTCTCTTAGAAAGACGCCAACCGAAACTTTTAAAAAAGCATTTAGAACAATTACGGAATTGTTTTCTATCTACAATAGTGTCTGAAAAAGTATTTTTGTCAACATACGGAAGGTAGATTGAAGTCACTGCCAACTATTATTGTATGAGTAGGGTACCTATTTGTGATGAGACTCAAGTTTTCTGTGAACTGTTCAGTAACTGTTTCGTCTGAGACCGGGGGCGGTAAATGGACCCAGCTATTAATTTATTCCGGTTGTCGAATACAAACTCTGCCAATACTAAGTCACAGGAACTATCTGCTTCAATGTCGCTTGTGAGCTGGAACCCACATTACATTATTTTTCCTTAAGTTGTGCTTCTTATTTCTGTTGTGCAGATCATTACAATTACGGCTTTTCCCTCCAAAACCTAGGATGCCTTCTCTGTGACCCTATAAATACCAGAGCTAAACAATGTAGAACAACAACGTACGTTACAAGCACAGCATTCTGTATTACTTCATTTCCTTATTTCTAACATTTTAAAATTGTACGTCGACTTTAGATGACATGTCAATCAAAGATGTTCTTATCTCTATTTAGTGAACGTATTTTCAGTCATGTTTTGAACATTGTCCCGCTACACCTTATTAACTAATGTTTCGCCGCAAGGGATATCGGATTTTAGAGGATAAATTAATATGGAGTATGTCGTTCTTCTTTTCAAACATTCACATACCCATTTCTTCTTTCCTTATTGTCTTTTGGGCGTGCAGTTGTAGTAATTAAAGTAGGCACAAATGCAATGATCAAAAAGAAATGATTAGCGTACATTCGCAATCTCTTTACATCGTTCCTTTCTTGTTGCTCCCATGGCAATGGACTGTTTCTATCGCAATCAGTAAGCGTGAAAGGAAGCTACCGTACAGACAGAGGGATATATATTTATACTTGGCAGAACTAATTATGTACTGACATAATCGTCGGTATTGCTTTCGTTTCCTAAAAGCTATAAATATTTCTATTTCGGAAAATAAACTCTGTATTTCGCCAAGATGTCGAAGAAGACGGTCCCTTACGTACTGGTTGTATCGAGAAAGATGTGGAGACGGCGGTTTGACAGCGGACAGAAGAAGTACGAGGAAGGGCGTCCCTTACCTGAGGGATCGCTACTCAAGCTACCTGCCGAAGGGGCAAGTGTGGCAAAGGTCCGGCGTGGCAAATGTCCGGCGCGGCAAATGTCCAGCATTCTTTTGGGACACCTGTTGTCTTCAGGACCGACAGCACTACCGTTCCTGAAACACTCGAAGACCCCTGTGAGCCTAAGAAATCTTGCTTTTCTCCTTCTTTACAAATCCATCGGCCGATCCTGACATTTACTCTTAAGTGAAAGAGGTACCGTGCCGTTACTTTTACTATTTGAAACGATCTGCATAAAAAGAAGAAAAAGAAAACAAGCACTGTTTCCAATCCGAAAACAGACAGCGTAAAAGATGGATGTCAAATTATTTTGGGTAATGAAAGAAAGACGAATAACTCATGGTTATACCCAAAAAAAATTACATCTAAAATTACAGTTGGTATTCTTATTTTATATCAATCTTCGTAACAGGCACATATGAACTAGAGTTTCTATATGATTGGTTCCGCAAGGGTGACTAAGTCTATTTGCTACATTTACGAAACAATTCGCTAAGGTGACGGTAAGAGCCTATACATACACGATCTCAACATAAACATCTATTCTACCTAACTCAGCCCTCTCATTGCCTCAACTTGCGGCTGGCAAGGAAAATCACTAAGAAACACAGACGGCTGGCTGTTTCCCCAGGGCGTACACTCGCAGCCGCTGGAAATCCCAAGTACACTTTCGCAACATCACGTCAAAGACCCCTCTCCCGTCAATAACGCATAAAGGCCATACCCTTCCGAACTCTATTAGTGGCCGAGATTAACGATCTCCCGAAACAGACTACTCCCGAATACTCATAATAACAAAGCACTGCTTTTTATACTCGGAACAGCCAATCAAACATCAAAGAATGAGGCACCGTACAAGATAATACAGAGAAATTAAGAAAGTGACGGAACGACACATGACATTTTATTACCCCTCGCTGTTGAAGCTTCTGAAACAAATGACGGTTCTCGAAGCTCGCCGCTGCATTACATCATCTACACAGGAGCGCCAAAGAAACTGGTATGGGCTTGCGTATTCAAATACAGATATGTGTAAACAGGCAGAATACGGCGCTACGATCGGCAACGCCTATATAAGACAACAAGTGTCTGGAGCAGCTGTTAGATCGGTTACTGCAGCTACAATGTCATGTTATCAAGATTTAAGTGAGTTTGAACGTGGTGTTATAGTTGGCGCACAAGCGATGGGACACAGCATCTCCGAGGCAGCGATGAAGTGGAGATTTTCAAAAATTCAAATGGCTCTGAGCACTATGGGACTCAACTGCTGAGGTTATTAGTCCCCTAGAACTTAGAACTAGTTAAACCTAACTAACCTAAGGACATCACAAACATCCATGCCCGAGGCAGGATTCGAACCTGCGACCGTAGCGGAGAGATTTTCCTGTACGATTATTTCACGAGTGTACTGTGGCCGGCCGGTGTGGCCGAGCGGTTCTAGGTGCTTCAGTCTGGAACCGCACGACCGCTCCGGTCGCAGGTTCGAATCCTGCCTCGTGCATGGATGTGTGTGATGTCCTTAGGTTAGTTAGGTTTAAGTAGTTATAAGTTCTGGGGGACTGATGCCCTCAGATGTTAAGTCCCACAGTGCTCAGAGCCATTTGAACCATTTGAAGTGTACCGTGAATATCAGGAATCCGATAAAACATCAAATCTCCGACATCGTTACGGCCGGAAAAACATCCTGCAAGGACAGGACCAACAGTGACTGAAGAGAATCGTTCAACGCGACAGAAGTGCAACCCTTCCGCAAATTGCTGCAGATTTCAATGCTGAACCATCAACAAGTGTCAGCGTGTGAAACATTCAACGAAACATCATTGATATGGGCTTTCGGAGCCGAAGGTCCACTCGTGTACCCTTGATGACTGCACGACACCAAGCTTTCGCCTCCGCCTGTGCCCGTCAACCCCGACATTGGACTGTTGATGAATGGAAACATATTGCCTGGTCGGACGAGTCTCATTTCAAACTGAATCGAGCGGATGGACATCTATGGGTATGGAGATAACCTCATGAATCCATGGACCCTGCATGTCTTCAGGGTACTGTTCAAGCTCGTGGGGGTTCTGTAATGGTGTGGGTCGTGTGCAGTTGGGGTGATACGGGACCCCTGATACGTCTAGATACGACTCTGACAAGTGACATGTACGTAAGCATCCTGTCTGATCACCTGCATCCATTCATGTCCATTGTGCATTCCGATGGACTTGGGCAATTCCAGCAGGACAATGCGACACCCCACACGTCCAGAATTGCTACAGAGTGGCTCCAGAAACACTCTTCTGAGTTTAAACACTTCCGCTGGCCACCAAACTCCCCAGACGCGAACATTATTGAGCATATCTGGGATGCCTTGCAACTCTCACGGATTTATGGACAGCCGTTCAGGATTCACGGTGTCGATTCCCTCCGGCACTACTTTAGACATTAGTCGAGTCATGCCGCGTCGTGTTGCGGCAGTTCTGCGTGCTCGCGGGGGCCCTAAACGACATTAGGCAGGTGTACCAGTTTCTTTGGTTCTTCAGTGTACAACAGTCCGCAACATGCATTAGCTTTCAGACAATGAAAGGATCTGCATCAAACGGGACAAGCAATTAACACAACAACGCGTTTGTGCACGGACACACAGAAATTCTCCCAAACCACAAGCGAAGAGGGCAAAATATTCCCCCAGAAAAGCAACTAATCGCGTATCTTAACCTGCAAAGACAAGAAAAACACTACATGGAAGACATACTTAAGTAAACATTTACTGAAACTTCGTGGCAGATTAAAACTGTGCGCCGGACCGAGAATCGAACTCGGGACCTTGCCTGCGAAAGGCACACTCCGCTGCAGAGTGAAAACTTCATTCTGCAAATCTTTCCCAGGCTGTGGCTAAGCCATGTCTCCGCAATATCCTTTCTTCCAGGAGTGCTAGTTCTGCAAGGTTTGCAGAAGGGCTTCTGCGAAGTTTGAAAGGTAGGAGACGAGGTACTGGCAGAATTGAAGCTGTGAGGAGAGGTCGTGAGTCGTGCTTGGGTAGCTCAGTCGGCTGAACACTTGCCCGCGAAAGGCAAGGTCCCGACTTCGAGTATCGGTCCGGCTCACATTTTTAATCTGCCAGGAATTTTCATAACAACGCACACTCCGCTGCATAGTGAAAATCTCATTTTGTAAACACTTACTGGTTTCTCTATGATTGGACACACCGTCCCTTCGACATTGGCCATCTCGGCGAAGAAGTCATTTCTGACTTCAACCATATTTCAGTATGTTTAAAACGCAAACGTGGCCTTCGTCTGCATGCGTTATCTGGTTTACTATGAAGTCAGGACTGCAGACTGCGGTCTGGAGTAGGCACACGTAATTCTACACTACTGGTCATTAAAATTGCTACACTACGAAGATGACGTGCTACAGACCCGAAATTTAACCGACAGGAAGAAAATGCTGTGATATGCAAATGATTAGCTTTTCAGAGCATTCACACAAGGTTGGCGCTGGTGGTGGCACCTACAACGTGCTCACATGAGGAAAGTTTCCAACCGATTTCTCATACACAAACAGCAGTTGACCGGCGTTGCTTGGTGAAACGTTGTTCTGATGCCTCGTGTAAGGAGGAGAAACGTGTAGCATCACGTTTCCGACTTTGATAAAGGTCGGATTGTAGCCTATCGCGATTGCGGTTTACTGTATCGCGACATTGCTGCTCGCGTTGGTCGAGATCCAATGATTGTTAGCACAATATGGAATCAGTGGGTTCAGGAAGGTAATACGGAACGCCGTGCCGGATCCCAACGGCATCGTATCACTAGCAGTCGAGTTGACAGGCATCTTATCCCCATGGCTGTAACGGATCGTATAGCCACGTCTCGATCCCTGAGTCAACAGATGGGGACGTTTGCAAGACAACAACCATCTGCACGAACAGTTCGACGACGTTTGCAGCAGCATGGACTATCAGCTCGGAGACCGTGCTGCTGTTACTCTTGACGCTGCATCACGGACAGGAGCGCCTGCGATGGTGTACTCAACGACGAACCTATGTGCACGAATGGCAAAACGTCATTTTTTCGGATGAATCCAGGTTCTGTTTACAGCATCTTGATGGTCGCATCCGTGTTTGGCGACATCGCGGTGAACGCACATTGGAAGCGTGTGTTCGTCATCGCCATACTGGCGTATCACCCGGCGTGATGGTATGGGGTGCCATTGGTTACACGTCTGGGTCACCTCTTCTTCGCATTGACGGCACTTTGAACAATGGACATTTCAGATGTGTAACGACCTGTGGCTCTATCCTTCATTCGATCCCTGCGAAACCCTACTTTTCAGCAGGATAATGCACGACCGCATGTTGCAGCTCCTGTATGGGCCTTTCTGGATACAGAAAATGTTCGACTGCTGTCCTGCCCAACACATTCTCCAGATCTCTCAGTAATTGAAAACGTCTGGTCAATGGTGGCCGAGTAACTGGCTCGTGACAATGCGCCAGTCACTACTCTTGATGAACTGTGGTATCGTGTTGAAGCTGCATGAGCAGCTGTACCTGTACATGCCATCCAAGCTCTGTTTGACTCAATGCCCAGGCGTATCAAGGCCGTTACTATGGCCTGGGGTGGTTGTTCTGGGTACTGATTTCTCAGGATCTATGCACCCAAATTACGTGAAAATGTAATCACACGTTAGTTCTATTATAATATATTTGTCCAATGAATACCCGTTTATCATCTGCATTTTTCTTGGTGTAGCAATTTCAATGGCCTGTAGTGTATTATTACCAACGGCTCCGTTTTCTCACTCCATCGGCGGCGCTAGCAATCCGTCACTTCTGAGGTGTCTCTTCCTCAAACTGCTGTGGCTTTCTGCTACACCACTTCACCTTTGAAGTATGGCTTCTATTGCCTTTACAATGTTCCTCTACATTCGTTTCCTCACGCTCGCTACTCCAACCGTTTTCGTATTGGCACGTGTC
The DNA here is from genome assembly GCF_021461395.2 of Schistocerca americana. NCBI lineage: Eukaryota > Metazoa > Arthropoda > Insecta > Orthoptera > Acrididae > Schistocerca > Schistocerca americana. The sequence goes on along the minus strand of NC_060130.1, from coordinate 207,852,095 downwards.
GTACGCAACACCCTCTCTCTTCTCCTCACGCTTGGAAACTCCCAGGTCAAACACAATTAATCTGAAAGCGTCAACGTCGTTCTTTTGTATAACAATAAGCGTTCATTTTTACTCTGTGGGCTCCGAGTATAATATGAATAATAACTGGCTCTGCTCACCGCTGTTATGCGGATGACCCACACCTCGGTTGTTTCTACAAATTTTCTCGACATACATATTGTGCGACTGGAAACTCGTCGCTGCAAGGGATGGTGTTTTAACAATGCTCAAGCTGTTGTGTTCCGCCGCCAAATCATATCACCTCATTGTTTCGGACTCAAAGCTGACGCTCGTTGCGCAGTTTGGTATTACTGGCAGCACCCCAACAATAACTTCGCCACTGAAGTGGCTACCAATAAAATTTAGTTGCACTCGGATAGACCAGGCTATTTTTAAATCTGGCCACGCACGTTTCCAAACGTCGCTCCCCGCCTACACTGTACGTTAAAATTTTCCATAACGCGACGGAGTGTCTTTTCAAACGACCGCTCACATCTAGACACGGACCCCAAAGCCGTACTCACTTCTCTAGTACAGCCTCTCTCTATACCGGATAGTGCTGCTGTACTAGACTGTGAATCATTGCACACAATATTCACACTCTCAGATACTTTTAAAAGCCCGCCTTTCACGGTCGCTCAGTTTCTCTTTCCTAATTTTCATCCCGGGTTCCCGGGTTCGATTCCCGGCGGGGTCAGGGATTTTCTCTGCCTCGTGATGGCTGGGTGTTGTGTGCTGTCCTTAGGTTAGTTAGGTTTAAGTAGTTCTAAGTTCTAGGGGACTTATGACCACAGCAGTTGAGTCCCATAGTGCTCAGAGCCATTTTGAACCTAATTTTCATGCGCTCTGTCGTTTCCGAACTTGGCCGTTCCCCCAGATTTTGCACTCCTTGTGCAGGATCTTTATTCGTGCTTTCTAGCGTTTCCGTACCGGATAGTGCCACCCTATCAGACTGTGAATTCTCGCCCACAATATTCCTACTACAGGGACGCGCACTAAATGTGTTACCAATTGCTTCTTTCACAATCTACAACGCACACTAGATATCCCGCTGGGATCTCTACAGCAGTACCAGCAGAGCTTGGAAAAACAAATGAGTTACGAAATGACGTGTAATTCACGATACTGCCGCTAGGAGACTAGTAAGCAGCAATGGCTGACAATGGAAAACTGACGACACAGCAAAGATCGGCAATTGTGTTACTTTTTCATGAAACGAAAAGCCTTGTTGTGACTCAGAGGGGTTTTCGACAACAGTTTGACATACAACGGGTCCCTTGCAAGAAGACCATCCACAGGTTGTACGATAAATTTGTACAGGAAGGAGCAGTATTGGAAGCGAAGCGACCTCGGCCTAAGCCTGTTTGTTCGCCGGAGAATATTGAAGCGGTACGAGTTGCTGTACCGAGAGGTCCCGGGAAATCGTATAGAAAGGCAGCAGTGCAACTGGGACGCTCCGTTCAACGCATTCTTAAAAGTGACCTCCATATGTACCCATACAAGATGACCTGTGCACAGAAGCTCACTTAAGAACACAAGCAGCAGAGACTACTGTTTGCTCAGTGGGCGGAGGATAGAGAAGAAACTCTCAATAACGTTTGGTTTTCAGACGAGGCGCATTTTCATTTAGACGGTGTGGTTAACAAACAAAATGTACGCTTTTGGGCCACTGAAAACCCACAAGTGCTTCATGAAGGACAACATTATGCTCTGAGGATTACAGCGTGGGCAGCAATTTCCAGTCACGGACTTCTTGGACCCTTTTTCTTTGAATAGACTGTGAACAGCGAACGTTATTTGAGCATGCTTCGCAATAGCTTTATTCCACAGCTTCTTGCTACTGCCTTGCCCTTCAACACGCAGTGGTTCATGCAAGATGGAGCAAGGCCACACACTGAGAAAAAACTGTGTTGGAGTTTTTACACGAGCATTTCCACATGCGGATCATTTCACTCAGGTTTCCAGGTCGCTTTAATGACGGACAAAATTGGCCCCCCAATAGTCCAGACCTCAATCCATGTGACTTTTTTCTTTGGGGATACCTAAAGGAAAAAAATTTCCCGAAACGTCCACGTGATTTAATGGAGCTCAGAAGACCTATTCTTTAAGCTTGCAGTGAAATTACGGAAGACATGTGCTGCAGGGTAATCACTAACTTCATTGTTCGTTTGAAGGAAGTTAGGAAACGAAATGGTGGACGTATTGAGCATGTGCTGAGTTAGAACAAATCTACATGGACGGCTCTTCATTGTAGTATATGTTCCTTTCAGATTGTATTGACAATAAAGCTTATATTCAAAAACAAAATGGTAACACATTTCGTGCGCCACAAGCAGCAATTTCCAGTCACGGACTTTACAAGCACCTCCGCCACTTGCGGTCGCTTAGTTCCTCTTTTCAAATTTTCCATGTTGTGTTTCATGTAAACAAATTCTTCCATTCCAACGAATTGCACCAGCTCGGTCGCTACCGAGACTGGCCGTTCCTCGAGACTTTGCACACCTTGTACAAGTTCTTCACACGTGCCTTCAGTCGTTTGCGTCTCTTTGGTCTCGGCTTGGAGTAGCCTATCTTGGGCATCCCTGAGAGAAGTGAATACTTCTCCGCTGTAATTCTGCAATCTTCTCCCACAACCGCTTTCTTTCTTTCTTCGCTTTTTCCCTCTCTGCATCAGCTCTATCTGCTTTAGCATTTGCTCTATCTGCTTCAGCCCGACGCCTAATGCTTCTGCTTTTGCGTCACTTTCTCCCGTTCTCTTTAGCCATTATTTAACTCACAGCGGCATGTCTCCCACAGTTCCAGAAATCCAACTATTCGGCATAATGTCCGTTTCGCTTTCGTCAGCTTGATCACTTTCACTCTGCTCATAAATCTGTTTGCTTCCCTGGGTTTCAGACACGGTAATTGTTGCTACTGACCCCTCCTCAGGAAATTAAACATAATTTGTACCGTATGTACTGGACTTTTGTCTCGCGTAATTTTCCTAGTCTCAATCGAACTAGTACGATTTCCCCTCTCCATACTGTAGAAGGATGTGAATTCAATTTATTACTCGACGAACAGACAAGTCGATCAGTACCTTATGGCCTTCCGAGGCCTGTAAGGACGGAGAGAGAGAGAGAGAGAAGGAGAATTTAAAAAATGCAAAAATAGATTGCCACGCGCTACAATTCCCGTGGCATATATGGCAGTTTCTAACTCCGACTGACGCGGAACATTTTTGAATTTAACTCCCAGGCGACTCCCGTTGGTGATTACAATAATACTGCTACCGCACGGGACTTAGAAAACGAAACGCCAGAATAGTTCTGGATCTGCTTGGCAAAGAACCCACAATATTCCCCAAGCCGATAAAAACTGACACCCACAGCCACGACCGAAATGGTCATCAGCGATTACTCAACACAACACTGAAGAAGTTCACAACCAAATAATAAGCATAGTCATACTTACGATCAGCAAGGCGAGAGACGACGCAATGACGCAACATAAATTTTGTTCGTATAAGCTACCAACGTCTAACGTAGCAGGTACTTTCACAGTCAAAAATACGACTTAAAAACACCAATTAAAGTCGCTTCCTATGCAACTGTTCAGATTTCATCTTTGCCAACATAAGATGAACGATAAAAAAGCTTATTCCGCCACTGAGGTAGAACTGTAGTCAGCTGTAGGTCCGTCCTCTGTCAACGCGTTCAGCCTCGAAACACCTCGAAGCCTACGACTCCTGTCTAGCACATTTTAGCGGCTTTGTGACCGCAGACCCGTCACTTACCCTAACACATACAATATTGCTACGATAGTACTACACACTGATTCCTACAGTACCCACTCTCTAGTATCGATTCTTCAAATAATTTCACGAGTGTGCTATCTCTTCACAAACATGTGGACTACTTTTGTTTCTCCCAACTTTCAACGCCTGAGACGAGTCCAACCGCCTATTGCTAAGGGGTGTGTGCCCCCACACACTGTGTCTTACTTTTAATTTTTTCTGGTGGTCAAGGAAAAGCCGCTACAATTGCTTTTTTAGTACTTTATGAAGCTCACACAACCTGTTTCGACCTTTATATTAGGCCAATATCAAGTGTACCTGAATATGCCCAATGTTAAGACATACGCTCTTAGAAGAAGAAGAAGAAAAAGACGCACCATGAAGGAATTATCCAAATGGGACGGAAATCTGTAGTTGTGATGTACATGTACAGACAAACAAATGATATAGTTTCAGAAAAATTGGAGGATTTATTCAAGAAATGGAAATGAGCGTTTGTCGTCATTGGCCGGGAGGCCCCTTGCGGGGCAGGTCCGGCCGCCTTGGTGCAGGTCTTATTATATTCGAATCCACATTCGCCTTGGTGCAGGTATTACTACATTCGACGCCACTTTGGGCGACCTGCGCGCCGGATGGGAATGAAATTATGGTGAAGACAATACAACACACAGTCCCTGAGCGGAAATCGCCGACCCAGCCGGGAATCGAACCCGGGCCCGTAGGACGGCAATCCGTCACGCTGACCACTCAGCTATCGGGGCGGACTACTCAAGAGAAAGATCTTCACAAACTGAGCAAGTCTATAGCGCGTTCGCCTACCTCTGGCTCTTATGCAAGCAGTTATACGGCTTGACATTAATTGATAGACTTGTTGGATGTTCTCTTGAGGGACATCGTGCCAAATTCTGTCCAACTGCCACATTAGATCGTCAAAATCCAGAGATGGTTGGTAGGGCTTGCCCCTGATGCCCCATAACATTCTTAACTGGGGAGAGATCCGGCGACCTTGCTGGCCAAAGGTAGGGCTTGGCAAGCGCAAAGACTAGCAGTAGAAACTCTCGTCGTGTACGGGCGGGCACTATCTTGCTCAAAATATAAGCCCAGGATGGTTTGCCATGACTGACACGAAAACAGGACGTACACTACTGGCCATTAAAATTGCTACACCACGAAGATGACGTGCTACAGACGCGAAATTTAACCGACAGGAAGAAGATGCTGTGATATGCAAATGATTAGCTTTTCAGACCATTCACACAAAATTGGCGCCGGTGGCGACACCTACAACGTGCTGACATGAGGAACGTTTCCAACCGATTTCTCATACACAAACAGCAGTTGACCGGCGTTGCCTGGTGAAACGCTGTTGTGATGCCTCGTGTAAGAAGGAGAAATGCGTACCATCATGTTTCAGACTTTGATAAAGGTCGAATTGTAGCCTATCGCGATTGCGGTTTATCGTATCGCGACATTGCTGCTCGCGTTGGTCGAGATCCAATGACTGTTAGCAGAATATGGAATAGGTGGGTTCGGGAGGGTAATACGGAACGCCGTGCTGGATCCCAACGGCCTCGCATCACTAGCAGTCGAGATGACAGGCATCTTATCCGCACGGCTGTAACGGATCGTGCAGCCACGTCTCGATCCCTGAGTCAACAGATGGGAACGTTTGCAAGACAACAACCATCTGCACGAACAGTTCGACGACGTTTGCAGCAGCATGGACTATCAGCTCGGAGACCATGGCTGCGGCTACCCTTGACGCTGCATCACAGACAGGAGCGCCTGCGATGGTGTACTCAACGACGAACCTGGGTGCACGAATGGAAAAGCGTCATTTTTTCGGATGAATCAAGTTTCTGTTTCGGCCACCTCTTGTTCGCATTGACGACACTTTGAACAGTGGACGTTACATTTCAGATGTGTTACGACCCGTGGCTCTACCCTTCATTCGATCCCTGCGAAAACCTACATTTCAGCAGGATAATGCACGACCGCATGTTGCAGGTCCTGTACGGGCCTTTCTGGATACAGAAAATATTCGACTGCTGCACTGGCCAGCACATTCTCCAGATCTCTCACCAATTGAAAATGTCTGGTCAATGGTGGCCGAGCAACTGGCGCGTCACAACACGCCAGTCACTACTCTTGATGAACTGTGGTATCGTGTTGAAGCTGCATGGGCGGCTGTACCTGTACACGCCATCCAAGCTCTGTTTGACTCAATGCCCAGGCGTATCAACACCGTTATTACGGCCAGAGGTGATTGTTCTGGGTACTGATTTCTCAGGCTCTATGCACCCAAATTGCGTGACAATGTAATCACATGTCAGTTCTAGTATAATATATTTGTCCAATGAATACCCGTTTATCATCTGCATTTCTTCTTGGTGTAGCAATTTTAATGGCCAGCAGTGTAGAATATCGCCGACTTACCGCTGTGCTGTAAGGCTGCCGCAGATGACAACAAAAGGGATCCTGCTATTAAAATAAATGGCATCCCAGATCATCGCTCGTGGTTTTCTGGCCAGATGGCAAGCGACAGTCGTAGTCGTATCCCACGACTGTCCGGGGCGTCTCCAGACAAGTCTTCGACCAGTAACCTCATTGACTGGAGTAGAATTCTCTTCAACGATGACACCCGCTTCGAACGGAGCCCCGACGTACAATATACACGCCGAAATCGGTTGTGTGAAATTCATAAAATTTTAAAAAAGCAACTGGAATGGCAATTTATAAATTGAACAACAGCTGCGGAATCAACATCATCCAGACAGTTTCTGTTAGTATCACTTCCGCCGCAACCACAGAACCATGTTAAGCTTTGCTTCTGCCCCACCACAGGAGACGCATTTTTACCAGGTGCTCGGGGGCTCTCAGCGCTACAATGGTCGGGTGTGTGTGTCACTCACTCCAGAGAATTCTGATGTATTCAGTCAACTAAAATTCAAATGTCTACCGGTGCACAGGTCGGATTAGCATGCGATTTGCACCAATCAGTATTAAAGTAAACATAACGCATATTTAGAGTTAGGAAGTGGGTGTGTCAAAGAGACGAGGTGCTACTGATCGTTTGCTCTGCGACAGAATATACAATATCGACAGTTAGTGTCATTTTGCAGTATTCCCTACCAGGTCTGTTAGACGTTAAAAAAGGGGACTATAATTCACTGCTTGCAGCAGATATGTTACCTGCTAACTTCCTAACTGCTCGGCACCTGTTAATTCCTTCTGAAAAAGAGTTCGGAAAAGAGTGGACATAGTGCTCTCAGCATTTGCAGTAGGGAATAAAGACGTAAATTAAGACTCTCTTGTATTTCTACGCGCGAAGTCAACTGCATTCAAGAAAATGCGCTAACAGTAAAGTAGCTCACTGTTTATTGACAGTGTCTAAATATCGGTAATAGGCGCTTCGGTGGGACGAACTATTGCCACATAACATGGATATTCTGTATCTATGAAATTCCTATTGAACAAGACAGTGCTTACCATTTGTTAACTCCCACTGAATGCCAAGCCGTCTGAAGTCACATTACCATTAATTCATTAGGTTAGTGCGTAAGTTCGTAGCGTTTTTGTTTCGCATGTTGGTATTCTGGTTGCTATGGGTTTATTTATCGATTGTTATTTTTATTTGTAGTTCACTGTTCCTATTTGAGTTTACATATCGTCATTTGGAGATTGTGACTGGAGCTGTGGACGCTAGAAAATGGAGTGTCATGTGGAGAAATCGGAACATTTATGACATATCCTTCTGCTTGAGTTCAATAGAGGAGTGACAGCAGCGGAGACAACCAGAACCATTTGCCCCATGTATGGTGATAATGCCATTAGACAGAGAACAGCAAGAAAACGATTTTCTCGTTTTAACGAGGATCGTTTTGACATTAGTGACTCTCCACGTTCAGAAAGACCTTTGGGGTTTGCTGAAGAACGTTTAAACGCATTAATCCACAATGATCCATGTCAGCGTACACGAGAACTGGCAAGGGTGATGAACTGTGATCATTCTACCATCGTGCGACATTTTCATTCAATGGGAAAGGTTCAGAAATCGGATTTGTGGGTACTGCAAGCTCTAAGCCAAGATCACAAAAATAGCTCTGAGCACTATGCGTCTTAACTTCTGAGGTCATCAGTCGCCTAGAGCTTAGAACTAATTAAACCTAACTAACCTAAGGATATCACACACACCCATGCCCGAGGCAGGATTCGAACCTGCGACCGTAGCGGTCGCTCGGTTCCGGACTGTAGCGCCTAGAACCGCACGGCCACTCTGGCCGGCCCAAAATCACAAAAACCAGCGGAAATGGAAAACAGAACACATTGACACCGGTGTGTCAGACCCACCATACTTGCTCTGGACACTGCGAGAGGGCTGTACAAGCAATGATCACACGCACGGCACAGCGGACACACCAGGAACCGCGGTGTTGGCCGTCGAATGGCGCTAGCTGCGCAGCATTTGTGCACCGCCGCCGTCAGTGTCAGCCAGTTTGCTGTGGCATACGGAGCTCCATCGCAGTCTTTAACACTGGTAGCATGCCGCGACAGCGTGGACGTGAACCGTATGTACAGTTGACGGACTTTGAGCGAGGGCGTATAGTGGGCATGCGGGAGGCCGGGTGGACGTACCGCCGAATTGCTCAACACGTCGGGCGTGAGGTCTCCACAGTACATCGATGTTGTCGCCAGTGGTCGGCGGAAGGTGCACGTGCCCGTCGACCTGGGATCGGACCGCAGCGACGCATGGATGCACGCCAAGACCGTAGGATCCTACGCAGTGCCGTAGGGGACCGCACCGCCACTTCCCAGCAAATTAGGGACACTGTTGCTCCTGGGGTATCGGCGAGGACCATTCGCAACCGTCTCCATGAAGCTGGGCTACGGTCCCGCACACCGTTAGGCCGTCTTCCGCTCACACCCCAACATCGTGCAGCCCGCCTCCAGTGGTGTCGCGACAGGCGTGAATGGAGGGACGAATGGAGACGTGTCGTCTTCAGCGATGAGAGTCGCTTCTGCCTTGGTGCCAATGATGGTCGTATGCGTGTTTGGCGCCGTGCAGGTGAGCGCCACAATCAGGACTGCATACGACCGAGACACACAGGGCCAACACCCGGCATCATGGTGTGGGGAGCGATCTCCTACACTGGCCGTACACCACTGGTGATCGTCGAGGGGACACTGAATAATGCACGGTACATCCAAACCGTCATCGAACCCATCGTTCTACCATTCCTAGACCGGCAAGGGAACTTGCTGTTCCAACAGGACAATGCACGTCCGCATGTATCCCGTGCCACCCAACGTGCTCTAGAAGGTGTAAGTCAACTACCCTGGCCAGCAAGATCTCCGGATCTGTCCCCCATTGAGCATGTTTGGGACTGGATGAAGCGTCGTCTCACGCGGTCTGCACGTCCAGCACGAACGCTGGTCAAACTGAGGCGCCAGGTGGAAATGGCATGGCAAGCCGTTCCACAGGACTACATCCAACATCTCTACAATCGTCTCCATGGGAGAATAGCAGCCTGCATTGCTGCGAAAGGTGGATATACACTGTACTAGTGCCGACATTGTGCATGCTCTGTTGCCTGTGTCTATGTGCCTGTGGTTCTGTCAGTGTGATCATGTGATGTATCTAACCCCAGGAATGTGTCAATAAAGTTTCCCCTTCCTGGGACAATGAATTCATGGTGTTCTTATTTCAATTTCCAGGAGTGTATTACGGTGCATTACATCCCGAGAATTGTCGAAGTTCGTAGTTGATTACTGATGTAGCGTTCCATTTATTTAAGCTTTTCGGGTTCTTAAACCATGTTAGATATCTGCTCTACGATACATGGCTTTTTAGAATGAAGTCCTCCTCATCAGCAAACAATTACTAGATTTTGAACTATGGCAACATAGCATTATATTATTAAGATGCTGTGGAGGTGGTTTCTCACCCTGGCTGTGAATGACTGTGTTGGTTCGATGAAACTGTGCTTACTTTTCGAAAGCGTCCAATTTTAAGTTGACGAATTTCGTCCTTAAATTTTTCAGTGAGTAGACTGAATCTCTGAAGCGCGTTTCTGAAATGTCTAAAAAAATACCTGTCTACAGTAGTTGTAACCTCACTGAACTCAAAACAATTTCTACCCACAAAGTTAGATATGTATAGGAAGATCTAGAAATCATACGTTGCCAGGTATTGTGAATATTGTGAAAATTCCAAAAATTAGTGCTTCAGATTACACAGTTTTCCCATTGCTAAGGCTCCTTTTTGGGCTGGTGTTTTATATTAACAGTTTTGGGTGTGATTTCATAGGCACTTCTAATGGATATTACTTAGGGGCTACAAGCCAATCTTTCAGATAATAACTGAACTGTGATGGAAGGTCTGCTATGTTCCAGAATTATTTTTATCTGGTGGTCCAGCATAAAATTTATGACACGGAATTTCTTATTGAATCGTTTGAACACACTCTCTCTCTATCTCTATCTCTCTTACTGCTTCCCAAAGTACTGTTATCAAAATTAATCCGCAGATCAAGGTGACATTTGGCTTACATTGTGCCCAACAGGTACCAACATACAAACAACAAAATTTTAGCACTTTCCTAGTTGACGGCTTATGCTCTGATTTTCGACATTTCTTGCTCTGTTGTGATGTACAGAATAGACACTGAACACAGAAAAGTACCTTCACGTTTCAGTACGGTAAGTACGGTATGAATCTGGTACTACTCATTTACAGTGACATTATTTACTCTCGTCTGGCATGCAAGTGAACAAAGGAGCGGGATCATTTTGACCTGTTTCACAAAAGCGTGCTCGCTCACATGGTAATACGTTTCAACTATGATTAATGTTCTGCAGTTTTCTTTAACTTCGTGTTGCTTACGTCTGTAGCAATTAGGAGATTTAAAGCAATTAGGTTCCTCTGTTAATTTTTAAGAAAATTATCGTTTCTGTTTTCGAATTACTGCTAGCAAGTCTGTTCCTTTTCGATCTCTTGTTAAAAACAAAATGTGATGTGGAAAAGTGCACGTTCACAGAATGTGGCGTCACGTTTAGGCAGGCATTTGATGGATTGTTGATATTTTTGTGTTTACTCATGCAACAACCTTTACGTTCATGAGTACAGCAATTCATTATATTTGTCCCTTCTCCTTTTGATCTGTCTACACCATACCACCGTGACACTACCAACGTAGAAGAAATGTTCGACACAGTTCGCAGCACAAAGTCACATATGTACATAACGGAAAATATAAAAAAGTACAGAACACTGCTCAAGGGTAAAATGTTGTATCAGGTCACTGATGATGCCTTTTCTTACTAATCAGCAGAATACATCTGGCGTAAAATGCTAATCTCTGTTAAAAGCTCCACCTTAATTGGGAGAAAAATAGTGAATTATACGGCGTAACTTTCCATTACTTAAGAGTAATAGAAATAACTGCGACTGTAATCTTTTGTTCTTTTATTCCAATACCAGCTCGTAGATACTTAAAATATTGCTGTGAAATGTGCCACTCGCTTTAAACTCAAGTACCCTGTTAATCCTAAAACACATCTTTCTTTTTCAGCAAGAAGCCATCTGGTGGTCTAAACTAGGACAGTCACTGGACCAAGAAACGTATTTGCACCATGTTTACTCACTATCTATGTACAATGTAATCTGAAATAATTCACAAATGCACAAATAAATTAAAGAATCAAAACTTGCATTATTGTACTATGCCACCCTTCAACCAACCTTCTTATGTAACAGAATTTCCAGCGATATACAGTACTATCTGGAACATAGCTGTTACTAGTGCTATAAAAGAAGAATGGTATGATTCAATGACATCTGTAGTGCTATTTACTTCACACTAGATATGACTATAACAAATGTTTCTGTAATGGAAAAGTGTATCAGAATTTCGCTGTACGTTAAGTGGTCGCTAACATTCAATGCATAGAAATTAACTTGGAATATAGGTTCCACAGAAAATTTCATTTGATGTGAGATATACATGATTAAGTGTAGCTATATCCAATATTCTGAAGCTGCTGTATAGTGCCAAGATGACAAGAAACCCTCGTAGTACGGATTAGTAAATTAATCTCTGCATTCTAGAACAATATTTTATAAGAAAACCCCCACAGATTACATCAGTAACATGACATTTCTAAAAATAATAAGAGTATCAATTTAGGCGCTATGTAACTTTTCGTCTGACGAGCACAACTTCCCACCTAAAACACTAGAAGTTGAGAGGGCTTCTCAGATTACATATCACGGCGTTGCTAATTAGTGTTTCGTTAGGAGTTTCAGACATTTTAGCGACAGGTGCACTAATTGAATGTATGTGTAAGGGGCCTTTATTTTCCAAAGTCAGATACAGCTGGAAACTGAAACTCGTTGGGGTATCAGAACGTTACATACACGTTTTGACTGCCTTTAAACATAATCTTCTTGGCGATTGAGAGGCAGCGCTAAAATATGAGACGGCAGTATAAAGTTACACAACGAGTAAACTATTGCATAAAAGACTCTAGATAACAGAAGTAAGTACAAAAGACAGGTTACAATATGATTGTTGCAAACCTTGTGCTGAGATGTTACAATCATCAGTATCATAGGGTGTGGGTTTCGAAACTTTGTTACATTTTTGCTTGTCACACACGTCTCTTTATCCGCATTCGAAGACGAAAACGGTTTCGCAATGTGGGAGCCTTAGTCGCCGACGTTATCAGTTCGAATGCTGGTGGTGGAACAGTTTCAACCAGCAAGGGAAAAGTAGTCGTAGCTTGGAGCTTCATATCACCAGACCTTGCGCAAGCGTCCTTTCAATCCCACAACTCTCTGAAGTTTCGTGAGGAATGAAAGCATGTGACACTTTTGAAAAGATTAGTTAGTCAGATGCATACATTAAGCTCCGTCGCCCTGTTGGTGATATTCGAGAGTAAGGAAGAGTAAGATTTAACGTCTTGTTGACTTCTACATAGGTAAATACGAACCACAAGCTTAAATTTTACAAAGATGAGGCTGAAAATCAGCCTCGTCCCTTATGCAGCAACCATTCCAGTATTCTAGCGAAATGAAACTCTAAATTTTCATAGTCGATTCAAATACGAACTTGAGCCCTCCTGAATCCAGATCTTAAGGGGGGATGTAACGGAAAATGTAAACATTTATATAAAAATTAATTACAGCCATATTTATAAATGTACATATCTAAAATTTTGCATGTGTAAAGCAAAAGAGCTGTGTGTTAACAGAAAAATACAATAAAATATGCAGGATTAATATGTTGAAAGAAAGTTGAATTTTTAATTTTTATTGTCTTTTTAATAAAAAGTCATAACTCGAATTTTAATCATGCAATTAATCTGAAAATTTTACTGTAGTGTACTCAGAAGGTTATAAGACCACTGAACTGCAGTTATTAATTTATAGTACAAATTGTATCATTAACAGAGTTTTTGATTTTGCATATCCAAAATTAACTTTTTCTCTACATACAATCATCTAAAAATCAGAATGTAATTGCAGGATTTCGTATTTTTTAATTCCAGGGAGACAGCAACACGTTGCGAACAGTTCCTGAAAATTTCGTAGCATCAGAGCAAATACTTTTTGAGAAAATGCTTCTAATAACATAAAAAATGTAAAACAGAGAAAATGAGGTTCAAAGATTATCTTCTCATACTTCTACATGCAACAAGCTTACCTAAACTTTAAAATCCTCCATTCTGATACTCCTCATCCTCTAGGTTTCTCTTCTCTCCTCTTCGAATCTGCCTGGCCTGTATTTGCATCTGATCTGTTAGCTTTCTTGAGCCTACTCTCGTCAATGGTGTAAAATGCTTTTGTTGTAAACACACCAGGATCCATACCAACTCTCTTCAGCACTTCAATTCTGCCATTATTTCCGTTATTGTAACATAAAACTGCATCATAGACACCTATTTGGAGTACCTTAAGTCCACAGAATGTCCTTTTTGAGCATCAAATCCAAATTAAATTATTGAGGCGTTCATTTGCACTTTGTGTCTTTCCGTGAAGACACTTCCTCAATAAATCAGGGTCAGCAAGAAACCTGAATGTCGGCTTAATTGCTTTCATAACAGGTTCTGGTAATGAGTGTTTATGTGTATACTTCTCACTTCTATTGTTGAACTTACACCAATTGTCTTTCCGACACAGACTGTGCATTGGTATTTGGTCAGTGGATAGTTTGTGGAAAAAACTTGCCCACACAGCACGCCTCATCGCTTCTAAATTACGTTTGTTTTTCCTGATATCTCTCCCATAAAATAAATGAAGAGAATAAATTTCTTTCAGAGTAACCCTGTCTTTTCCTCCTAGTGGTTTTCCATCCTAAGAACTTCTTCTTTCTTCTCTTTCAGCAAGTGAAGAAGCCTACCACCAAGCCTCTTTTGGGTGTGTTGAACACATTCCAACGTTTCTCATGTTGTATTATACCGATTTTTATGCGTTACAGCTTTGAACGAAGAGGGGCCCCATCACCAAGGTTAGTATGTCTAACACCATACTGGTCCTCAGACCTGGAGAACATCCTCACAACTGCAGCAACCTCCATGCCCCCACTTGAGCCACTATAATTTTTAGAGCATGCTACTGCATGGTTTTCTTGCCGCAGTTTCTCACTGTCTTCATTGTTGGACATTTTCCTTGTTGCACACTGGTCGCAGTATTTAGGCATAATTTCTACATCAAAAACTTCACCTGAGTCAATACCAATAACAGATGCAACTCCATACAGAGATGTGTGACCCCTTTTCATCCAGGTCCCATCTACAAACACACACAGGTCAATAAAATTTGTAGGAGATTCACTGTCATGAGTATCTCCGCTAGGGTCTATTTCTTTTTGGTTTATTTTCACCAATTCCTCCCCTGCTTTCTTCATAGAATCTTTCGCAGTATCGCATACAGCATCAGACATCTACATCTACATGGATACTCTGCAAATCACATTTAAGTGCCTGGCAGAGGGTTCACCAAACCAGCTTCACAATTCTCTATTATTCCAATCTCGTATAGTGCGCGGAAAGAATGAACACCTATATCTTTCCGTACGAGCTCTGATTTCCCTTATTTTATCGTGGTGATCGTTCCGCCCAATGTAGGTCGGTGTCAACAAAATACATTCGCATTCGGAGTAGAACGTTGGTGATTGGAATTCCGTGAGAAGATTCCGTCGTAACGAAAAACGCCTTTCTTCTAATGATTTCCAGCCCAAACCCCGTATCATTTCTGTGACACTCTTTCCCATATTTCGCGATAATACAAAACGTGTTGCCTTTCTTTGAACTTTTACGATGTACTCCGTCAGTCCCACCTGGTAAGGATCCCGCGCCACGCTGCAGTATTCTAGAAGAGGCCGTACAAGCGTAGTGTAGTCGCTCGGTGCCAGGTCGGGACTGTACGGCGGATGAGGAAACAACTCCCACTTAAAAGATTCGGAACTTCACGAGTGGCATTTGCCGTGTGGGCCCAGGCGTTGTCGTGAATCAGCAAGATCTTTGAGCCCAACTTTCCCCTGCGCTTGTTTTGTATTGCTCTTCTGAGGTTGTGCAGAGTTTGGCAATACCTGTGAGAGTTTATTGTAGTGCCTCTTTCCAGGAAATCCACAAAAATCACACCTTTTCTGTCCCAAAAGACAGTCGCCATCACCTTCCTTGCCGACATTGTCTGCATGCATTTCTTGGGTTTTTGGGGGCAATTTGTGTTCCCCCACTGCATTGACTGCAATTTTGTCTCGCACTTCACATGCTTAACCCATGTTTCGTCACCAGTACCGATACGATCGAGTAATGAGTCGCCATCTTTCTCGTAAGCGTCCAAAAACGTTAACGCTGCAGCCATTCGCTGATTTTTGTGAATCTCTGTCAAGATTTTTGGTATCCATCTTGCAAAAAACTTGTGGCAACCAAGCTTTTCGGTAATGATTTCGTGCAACAAACTTCGTGAAATGTGTGTAAAACTCATAGAGAGTTCCATTATTGTGAAATTACGATTTTCACGGACCGCGGCATCGACTTTTTCGACAAGTTGGGCAGTCACTATGCTGGGTCTTCCACTTCGCTCTTCGTCGTGAACGTTAGTTCGGCCATTTTTAAATTTTATGATCCATTGACCCACTCCACCTTCAGTGATTACGTTGTCCCCATACACTTCACAAAGCTGCCGATAGATTTCTATCGGTGTACAGTTTTTTGCAGTCAGAAACCTTATTACAGCACGCACTTCACACTTCGCGGCATTTTCAATTAACGCTGACATTTCAAACTGTCACAGTAACTCAACTGAGTACAGCACGAACCTCTCACTTGCACGGCAAGATGCCGACCGAGCGGCGGAATGCCATGACACCAAGCTGGCCGCGCTAGACCCGCCCCTAACGGACACAAATGAAAACGTAATGTACTTTGTGGATAGCCCTCGTAGATAAGGAACATCAAAGGGCCTATAACACTACCTTGGGGAACGCCTGAAATCACTTCTGTTTTACTCGATGACTTTCCGTCAATTACTACGAACTGTGACCTCTCTGATAGGAAATCGCAAATCCAGCCACATAACTGACACGATATACCATAAGCACGCAATTGTACTACGAGCCGCTTGTGTGGTACAGTGTCAAAAGCCTTCCGGAAATCCAGGAATACGAATCGATCTGAAATCCATTGTCAATAGCACTCAGCACTTGTGATGTTACAAAATAAAAGTGATGTTGTTATTCAATGGAAAGTTGGAAATTGAGATTTAGCTTACCGTTTTATCAATCACAATTGGCGTAAGAATCATGGATTGACCATTGTCATAAAATATTGCATTATGAGATGTGAATAGTTTTTACTTGCAGTTTCGCGTGGCTTGAGGCAGTCACAACTAGCGTGCTATTGATTAAGAAATTGCGTTATCGTCTTTCTAATTACTTCATGATCGTAGATACGATCATACCCGGTTGTGAAGTTATTGTTATGACAAAACAATTTCCTAAGGGACCAGAAAGTTCTTAAGGGCGCAAAAACAACTGTAACATCACACAAAAGGGAAATTCAATATTAAAGCTGATGCAAGAAGACGATAAAACAGTTTTCTTTTTATCAATGTAGCACGCACATTGGACTGCTGATCTTGGTGTCTGTAATCTTAGCAAAATGCATAATTAAAATGAAAATAATAATGAGGAGATAATAGGAATGAGCACTGCTAAATGATTCGGTATTCCCAGAACAAATATTTATTATAACTAAAACATATATCGTACCTTAAGCTTAGTACTACAATGACGGTAGATTTTTATGTCCCCATCATGTCCATTGAGCGCTCTCTTATATAGCCATTGTCTTCTTTGAGTCGCTCGTGCGTCGTCACGGTAAGTTATAACAGTTCTTTACACTTCACTCAAACTTAGACATATAACGTTTTTATACATTTAGTAAAAATTAGATCAGACTGCCACAAATCTGCGTCCGTCTTACTTGAGAAAAACAGTACAAGTCTTTAGCGCTCAAGGCTTCATTTGTTCTCCAGCGAACAAAATAGTGAAGGATCGTATATCTCTCCGTATTTTTCTGTTTTTATTGCCGCCCAAAGACGACGAATTACATCATTAGAAAATTCCACCGTCGCCATGCGACGCCTCATTATACATTAATCATTATTTATAAACAAGTATTTGCCTTCTGGCTGAAAGTATTAACTACTCGTATTTGCTGTTTTAATGAAGTCAAAAACAGCGAATATCACACACTTCATGTGAATAAAGAGCTAGTTGTGTTTTGCAGGAACGATGTTTTCTAAACCTATGTTGACTGCTTGTCACTAGACTGATTCCTTCGAAGTAATTCATAATGTTCGAACACAATGTATGTTCTAAAATCCTGCTGCATATCGACGTTAACGATATGGACCTGTAATTTAGTGGATTACTCCTACTACCTTTCTTGAATATTGGTGTAACCTGCACAACTTTCCAGTCTTTGGGTACGGATCTGTCGTCGAGCGAACGGTTGCATATGATTGTTAAATATGGAGCTAATGCATCAGCATACTCCGAAAGGAACCTAATTCGTATACAGTCTGGACCAGAAGACTTGCTTTCATTAAGTGATTTGAGACATTTCTTTATTTATTTTTTCAAACCTTGCACAAGGTGGAGGCATGCTCAGAAAACCACACAATAAATTACATCCTTCCCTGCCGTGTCCAAGGCATCTCATAACATATGCTAACCTAAAATTGCTTTCATAGGTACCAGTGTCAGTTTTTTTGGAGAAGGAAAATGAAAATTCATAGCCACACGAATTACAAATTAATTTAAAATCACAAGCTATTCCCACTCTTCTTTCTTCAACATTAATCATGCATTCCGTATTTTTACAGCTAACACATGAACATGAGAACTTTATAGCCTGGCAGAGAAGCTCTAAATCAATAAGTCTGAATCCAGTGGAATCCACATCAACATCATTCACGCACCTGTACAATTCTCCTGTCCCAAATTTCGATGCTGAAGATGAGAGCTTACGTTCTTCATTTCGCGCTGCTTCCTCTTTTTTGTAGTTAAACCGATTTCCATGAAAACTACGTTTCCTGAACATGGTTTTTGCACCACTCATGATGTATAAATGTTGATTTCCACGTAAAGGTTTGCGAATTCAACCTTCCACCAACAAATACGTGTTAGTATTGTCAAAGCGTAAATAAACCAAATACAAAAAAGTTTTCAGCCAGAGATATAGACGTCAGCCAACGATATCGAAAGAAAATAGTCTTCACACTACCAAAAATACCACTGAAGCAAGCAGTTTCCCAAATGTCGGAAAGGGTGCGAGTGGCCGCCAGTGTAGAGTTAATCAGTTTAGCAATTTAAAGGCATTTATAAAGCTGCTATCACGATAAAATTCACACACAACATAGATTAAACTGTGTAGATTAAGAAAATAATGTTATCGAAAAATCGAGTTTTTGGACCAAAATCAATTACATCCCGCCTTAACCACAGAGTCGCCCGGCTTTCGCCTCGAACAACACAAAAGACACTGTTCAAACATCACAGTCACACATACATTACAGATACGCAGTTGGCGTTCCATAACAAATCCCAAGAAGGCAATGGCAAACCACCCCCACTACGATCTTACCCAGAAGAATAATACGGGATCCTTACATTATTCCCCACCACACAGTGCCTGAGTATGGGAAGGGGTGATTTGAACTCTGAGACATTTGTAGGTGATAACTGAAGCAACTTAACGGAGTCGTTGGGATTCATTTTAGTGTTAATCGCTGTATAAATGACCCTGGAGCCGTTTTATTTTCTTATTTTTCATACTGCGTACTATTTAGTTCAGTACTACTGGTCTGCGCCGGTTTGTAGCGGCATAGTAGTGCAATTTGACCATCACAGGAGTGTGAAAGTGGCAAATGACCTTACTGGAGATAATTTCCACTTTATGCAAGGCACAGTTAATTTTTGTTTTACTGATGAAACAAAAATAAATAAACTGTGTCTTTCATTTGTGGAACGTCTCTCCAATTAGTCTTTCCAAACATGAAATACACTAAAAAATAAAGAATAGGAAGCACCACAAAGAAACCATCCGAATTGGACGGAAATCGGTAGATGTGAAGTACATGTACAGACAAAGAAATGGTTAAAGATTAAGACTCGACTTGCTCAATTTGTGAAGCTCTTTCTCTTGAATAAATCATCCAATTTTTCTGACCTTGCAATCACATCATATCTACCGAAGAGTATCCCATTCAGATAATTCCTTCGTGGTGCGTCTTTTTTTCCCTCCCCCACTCCTTCTGACACGGCCAACTGCCCTATGTATACAATGGCAGGAAATCCAAAAAATGGTAGGAAATTCAAAATAGCCCAGTTGTGCAACAAGGTTTTCCCCACTGCTGTGACATCAGTATGGAAGTAGGGTTGTTGACCTAAGTGTGAATTGGCAGGAAATTCAAAAGTTCAAGATGGACTGTTGTCATGTTGGTTTCAAATTCAAAAAATTCAAGAGGGTGATCCAAGATGGCTGACCAGGGATACTGGCACAGTCTGCATATCTACATCTTCATCTACATCTACATCCATACTCCGCAAGCCACCTGACGGTGTGTGGCGGAGGGTACCTTGAGTACCTCTATCGGTTCTCCCTTCTATTCCAGTCTCGTATTGTTCGTGGAAAGAAAGATTGTCGGTATGCCTCTGTGTGGGCTCTAATCTCTCTGATTTTATCCTCATGGTCTCTTCGCGAGATATACGTAGGAGGGAGCAATATACTGCTTGACTCCTCGGTGAAGATATGTTCTCGAAACTTCAACAAAAGCCCGTACCGAGCTACTGAGAGTCTCTCTTGCAGAGTCTTCCACTGGAGTTTATCTATCATCTCTGTAACGCTTTCGCGATTACTAAATGATCCTGTAACGAAGCGCGCTGCTCTCCGTTGCATCTTCTCTGTCTCGTCTGTCAACCCCACCTGGTACGGATCCCACATTGGTGAGCAATATTCAAGCAGTGGGCATACAAATGTACTGTAACCTACTTCGTTTGTTTTCGGATTGCATTTCCTTAGGATTATTCCAATGAATCTCAGTCTGGCATCTGCTTTACCGACAATTAATTTTATATGATCATTCCATTTTAAATCACTCCTAATGCCTACTCCCAGATAATTTATGGAATTAACTGCTTCCAGTTGCTGACCTGCTATATTGTAGCTAAATGAAAAAGGATCTTTCTTTTTATGTATTCGCAGCACATTACACTTGTCTACACTGAGATTCAATTGCCAATCCCTGCACCATGCGTCAATTCCTTGCAGATCCTCCTGCATTTCAGTACAATTTTCCATTGTTACAACCTCTCGATATACTTCAGCATCATCCGCAAAAAGCCTCAGTGAACTTTCGATGTTATCCACAAGGTCATTTATATACACTCCTGGAAATGGAAAAAAGAACACATTGACACCGGTGTGTCAGACCCACCATACTTGCTCCGGACACTGCGAGAGGGCTCTACAAGCAATGATCACACGCACGGCACAGCGGACACACCAGGAACCGCGGTGTTGGCCGTCGAATGGCGCTAGCTGCGCAGCATTTGTGCACCGCCGCCCTCAGTGTCAGCCAGTTTGCCGTGGTATACGGAGCTCCATCGCAGTCTTTAACACTGGTAGCATGCCGCGACAGCGTGGACGTGAACCGTATGTGCAGTTGACGGACTTTGAGCGAGGGCGTATAGTGGGCATGCGGGAGGCCGGGTGGACGTACCGCCGAATTGCTCAACACGGGGGGGGTGAGGTCTCCACAGTACATCCATGTTGTCGCCAGTGGTCGGCGGAAGGTGCACGTGCCCGTCGACCTGGGACCGGACCGCAGCGACGCACGGATGCACGCCAAGACCGTAGGATCCTACGCAGTGCCGTAGGGGACCGCACCGCCACTTCCCAGCAAATTAGGGACACTGTTGCTCCTGGGGTATCGGCGAGGACCATTCGCAACCGTCTCCATGAAGCTGGGCTACGGTCCCGCACACCGTTAGGCCGTCTTCCGCTCACGCCCCAACATCGTGCAGCCCGCCTCCAGTGGTGTCGCGACAGGCGTGAATGGAGGGACGAATGGAGACGTGTCGTCTTCAGCGATGAGAGTCGCTTCTGCCTTGGTGCCAATGATGGTCGTATGCGTGTTTGGCGCCGTGCAGGTGAGCGCCACAATCAGGACTGCATACGACCGAGGCACACAGGGCCAACACCCGGCATCATGGTGTGGGGAGCGATCTCCTACACTGGCCGTACGCCACTGGTGATCGTCGAGGGGACACTGAATAGTGCACGGTACATCCAAACCGTCATCGAACCCATCGTTCTACCATTCCTAGACCGGCAAGGGAACTTGCTGTTCCAACAGGACAATGCACGTCCGCATGTATCCCGTGCCACCCAACGTGCTCTAGAAGGTGTAAGTCAACTACCCTGGCCAGCAAGATCTCCGGATCTGTCCCCCATTGAGCATGTTTGGGACTGGATGAAGCGTCGTCTCACGCGGTCTGCACGTCCAGCACGAACGCTGGTCCAACTGAGGCGCCAGGTGGAAATGGCATGGCAAGCCGTTCCACAGGACTACATCCAGCATCTCTACGATCGTCTCCATGGGAGAATAGCAGCCTGCATTGCTGCGAAAGGTGGATATACACTGTACTAGTGCCGACATTGTGCATGCTCTGTTGCCTGTGTCTATGTGCCTGTGGTTCTGTCAGTGTGATCATGTGATGTATCTGACCCCAGGAATGCGTCAATAAAGTTTCCCCTTCCTGGGACAATGAGTATCACTCCTCCGCTGTTCGATCGTGTGTATCGGAGAACACCGAATTACGTAGGGATCCAAAGGGAACGGTGATAGACCTTAGGTACAGAAGAGACTGGAAGAGCACATTACGTCCACATGCTAACACCTTTTTATTGGTCTTTTTCACTGACGCACATGTACATTACCATGAGGGGTGAGGTACACGTACACACGTGGTTTCCGTTTTCAATTACGGAGTGGAATAGAGTGTGTCCCAACATGTCAGGCCAATAGATAGATGTTCAATGTAGTGGCCATCATCTGCTGCACACAATTGCAATCTCTGGCGTAATGAATGTCGTACACGCCGAAGTACATCTGGTGTTATGTCGCCGCAGGCTGCCACAATACGTTGTTTCATATCCTCTGGGGTTGTAGGCACATCACGGTACACATTCTCCTTTAACGTACCCCACAGAAGGAAGTCCAGAGGTGTAAGATCAGGAGAACGGGCTGGCCAATTTATGTGTCCTTCACGTCCTATGAAACGCCCGTCGAACATCCTGTCAAGGGTCAGCCTAGTGTTAATTGCGAAATGTGTAGGTGCACCATCATGCTGATACCACAGACGTCGACGCGTTTCCAGTGGGACATTTTCGAGCAACGTTGGCAGATCATTCTGTAGAAACGCGATGTATGTTGTAGCTGTTTGGGCCCCTGCAATGAAGTGAGAACCAATGAGGTGGTCGCCAATGATTCCGCGCCATACATTTACAGTCCACGGTCGCTGTCGCTCTACCTGTCTGAGCCAGCGAGGATTGTCCAATGACCAGTAATGCATGTTCCGTAGATTCACTGCCCTGTGGTTTGTGAAACCCGCTTCATCGGTAAACAGGTAGAACTGCAACGCATTCTCTGTTAATGCCTATTGACAGAATTGCACTCGATGATTAAAGTCATCACCATGTAATTGCTGATGTAGCGACACATGAAACGGGTGAAAGCGGTGACGATGCAGTATGAGCATGACACTACTTTGACTCAGTCCACCGGCTCTCGCAATGTCCCGTGTACTCATGTGTGGGTTCATGGCAACAGCAGCTAACACACCAACTGCACCCGCTTCTCCTGTGACGGGCCTGTTACGGACCCGTTTGCTTGCTACGACCATACCTGTTGCATACAGTTGGTGGTAGATGTTTTGCAATGTGCGGCACGTTGGATGCTCTCTGTCCGGGTACCGTTCTGCATACATCCTGCAGGCTTCAGCTGCATTTCGTCGACACTCGCCATAGATGAGTATCATCTGCGCCTTTTCAGAGTTCGAATACACCATGGTCACAGTTCCTACAACACTACACTATCACAGACGTGTGGTAACACGGTGTACTACAGTTGGTCTGCGTGCGGAGACGAATGCAGAATAACATTAGCAGCAAGCGCTACATGCGGACACTGCGACAGCTAGACCAAACCACAACAGTGCCCTACAGCCACACTCGTAAACACGGTCGTCATCGTAAACATGTCCCTGCAGATACTGCTCGCCGACCGTGGCCCGCGTTTGTTACAACACGCAACTGAACGTCGGAGGTTTCAAGCGTCAACTTTAGGTTACAATATCTCCGGATGTAATTAACATTTTACAATGCAACAAACGGCACTGATTACGTATTTGTTTATATGTTCAGATGTGCTAACAAAACTAACGTGGTTCCATTTAAAAAAACGTAGGTTTGTGTTAAAAAACATACTTCCGTGCATTTTTGTATGATTTGTATTAAACAATTACACTAGCCCCTCTCCTCACGTTCGGTCTGTGGAATCGGTTCGTCAGTATTTGATGTGGTTTACGAAATATATCCAGCGGTAACGTTAGGTGACTCACCCTGTATTAGTGACGTAGAGGTATCAGGTATTTTTGTCTCAACATAGACGAAGCCACTTGATAGAGAATACTTAATGCAGGGAAGTATACACTCGTTCTCCCCTCGCTACAGTACCGTTACTTGGTGGCTGAGGCCACAGGTGAGACCACTTTCACGTTTGTACTGAAATCCGAAAACATGCAACATTCAATACCAGTTCTTGAAAACAGGAACGATTGCTTAATAGCGTGTCTGTAAAAACTACAGTGCTGATTCTGTGATACAAAGTACTAAAATTTTGTTGATGATTTTGCTATATCTCGAATTGCACACAAAACGTAGAACCCACCATGTAAAGCACGATATTTTCTAATAAGAATTGAACTTTACAGAGTCAAAAACCTATTCCTCTTTAATGGCGAAAGGTTTTCATGAGCATAATCATAATGGTATGATACGTTTTTTTTTCGCAGTTTCACATGTTTGGTGGTACTTCATCTCTCAACTGCATTATGTTTACATAGTTAGCTAGTGATATACCTTGGAATTTTCTGGAAGTCTCGAGAATGATTTCTGTGTTACATTAATTGGATAAGCCCCTGACAGGTCGAAAGGTACTGAAACATGATTTTTGAAACAGTAGCTCATTCTTATCTGAAATACATTCAAATGAAAACTTTTTCTGTTGAATGCAATGTATGCACACAAGACGAAAATGTAGAACTCACAATGACAATGTGCATGAAATGATAATTCAACGCCATTCAGCAGTCCTTAGGTCCATATTTTAAAGTAAAATCAGCCAGAGAGTACTACACACACATCTGCTGTAGATGTATATACATGGTGAAATGGGTATAAGTGCAGATATGTTTATATGTGGTACCTGAACATGTACAAACATCAGTGTGCTCGTTTTTTCTCTACATCAAACAGTCTTTCCACAGACACATCACATAATTTATTACCTGATGTTTTCTGCATGGTCGTAAGTGCACCTCTAAGTGGATTACACCTGCCTCCACACTTCAGAATCTGACCTGCTGCCCAGTGCAAAATAAGCATTAATGGCTTGCTCTTGTCTCATATACCTGAAGGTACCAACCAGCCTAAAAACCTGCTGCCTCTAATTGCCATAATTACTAGTCAGCAAATGAAGTAATTACTGATGTATTGTTGTTCAGTACATTGTCTCAGCCACCAATAAAATTATCTGCTCGTATATTTGTTACACCTGTATACACACCAGACGTTTTCCTCACAACACATATGAGGCCACTTGACAAAGAACACTTAACGTACGGAAGTACATAATCGTTTCCCATCACTTCATTTGTGAGTGGAAATGTAAGGGAATGGTTAGCAGTAATATATTATATACTCACTGCGAAAGCATGCAGAGTATACCTAATTGCTTTTCTAATGTTTGCGGCTTAGTGGGAGCGACGTGAAAGTCTTTAGTTTAAAATAACTCAATAATTTAATATTTTTAAACATTCATGAAAATTCAGTCACCCCTCCGATAAGCAGAAAGCAATCAAGCTAGTATTGCAATTTTTGAGCGATTTCTCACATAAATTACAAGTGTTTTACATTGTACATAGAATATCCAACATCTCTAGCAGATTTATAATGGTACTTCTGAGGTTTAACATCAGGTGCACCTGCAGCTCATTGTCATCGTAAGGGAGATGATGTAGGTACTCTATGGACTGACCTTGCCAGGGTGAATCTGTGGTATTGTCTTGCTCAAATGGAGGTCTACTGTTTGTGATTTCAGTCACTCAATATTTGTAAGATCACACTTTGTTGGTGAACAAAAGCAGTATGAAAGTCTTGTATCCACAAGTGCTGCAAATAGCTCTAGACATGTCCCTTTCAATCAATGAGCCTCGTCTTGTTGCATACAAGATGAACAATGACAAGCGTCACAGGTTTGCAAACAAAGACAGATGGCGGCAAAGTACATCTCAGAAATGTCACAGAAATTGTACAATGAGTTAATTGTTGGACACACACATCACATATTTGTATAGGGTTTATAAATTATTTCTGATGAATTTGGGTGCGATTCCTTCAGCAACACACTTGTGTTGGAAGCTTTTTGCTCGACAATGTTGTGGACGGCCACGATAAAGAGGTTTGTTGTTACTATTTATACTATATTTCACATGCAAGCTTTCAATTACTGGCAGATAGAGCAAGTAGGCTGTTGAGGTTCTGTGGATATTGAGAACATGATAAACTTGTGCACATTATATAATTTATTGCAACGGTTCACATTGGTACACTACATGTTAGCTTGCACGCACAAGTAAACGAACTGGGAACGATTGGGAACAGCATGTAGGGGCAAAGATGTAAAACACAGTCAAAGATACATATACATAGTTCACCACACATCGATATCATTGAAACACGTTTGACCAGCTTAACACCCCCACTTCAAAATATTTAGATAATTTTCTTAAGAAATAATAATACCCTTTGTCATTATTTCAGCAAGCATATCAACTGTTTGTAAGTAAACAGTTTTTACAACTTTATTAGACACAGCTTCCCTTACAAAATTATGTCGAACATCAATATGCTTCGACCATTTATGATTGGAAGTATCTACAGATAAGTTCAGTGCACTCTGATTATCATTGAATAATGTGACATACTTATTATAGCTTGTCAGTTCATGTAACAAGTTCCATAAATGAATAGCCTCCTGACAAGCTTCTGAAAGAGCCATATATTCAGCTTCTGTGCTAGAAAGAGCTACAGTTTTTTGCTTAGCACTCTGCCATGACACAACAGACTCACATAGTTTGAAAATAAAACCAGTGTATGATTTTCTGTCTAAAGGACAATTGGCCCAATCTGCATCTACATAACCACATAATTCAGAATCTCCATTCCTAAACTTTAGACCATAATTCTTAGTTTCCTTCAGATATTTCAAAATTCGATTAACACATATCCAATGTTTTTCAGTATAAGAATTATTGAACTGGCTTAAGTAACTCACACTGAAAGAGATGTCAGGTCTTTTAAGTACTGATAAATATATTAAGCTACCAATTAGGGCTTGATAAGGTATGTACTAGCTTTAGTTTCCTTTTCATTTAGAAAAACAGGACTCTTTACAGTTTTACAATCTATCATGTTGAACTTTTTCAGTAACTGATCAATATAGTTCTCTTGACTTAAAGCTAATACTCCATTGGCTTTATCATATTTGATTTCCATCCCCAAACAACTTTTAGCCATTCCTCAATCCTCTACTTTGAACTCTGAACTTAACTTATTTTTCAAAATTTCAGTCTCACTTGTGTCATTTGAAAAAAATATAGAAGTCATCCACATATAAAGCTACCATAGTAACTAACCATTTATCTTTATGTTTTGTAAACAAGCAATGTTCTAAATCAGATCTTTTGTAACCTAGACAGCTCATTTCATACTCTGGATGATTGTTTTAAACCATACATAGCCCTTTTTAACTTCAAAACCTTTCTTTTGTCATTACAAAGATTTAATCCTACAGGTTGCTGTAAAAAAAATCCTCTTTGAGAACACCATTTTAAAAAGCAGCTTTAACATTAAGATGTGTAATGTTCAAATCCAGTTCAACAGATAAGGCCATTAGAAGTCTAAGTCTTGAATTCCTTACCACAGGAGAAAAGGTCTCATAATCAATGCCAGGTTTCTGAGTGAATCCTTTTGCCACTAGTCTAGCGAGATGCTGTACTTCACGTTCACTGTTCATTTTTTTCTTAAACATCCTCTTACACTGCACAGCACTTGCACTTTGTGGAATGTTTACTACTTCTCAGGCATTGTTGTCTTCAAACGTCTGTATCTCTTTAAGTATAGCACATTTCCATTCTTCTGCATCAGGTCTGCTAAGGGCCTCTTACACAGTTGTTGGATCCTCGAGCTGATCTGAAGTTCCAGCAGAAAAATAAACCTCATAGTCATCAGATCTTTGGTTTGGGTTGCCTTTGTGATCTTCTGATATTTTTCACTTTATCTTCTTGCGTAACACATTTTTTATCTTCAGCTTCTTTCTCTGATGTGACTGCTTCTTTTGAGACATCATGTAAGTCCTCTCTTCATACAGTATCACACTTCTCATTTTCTTCATCATCCCCTACTGAAGTGGTAATTTCTTCACAATTCTTTATTTCGGTTTCTGCATCGCTTGCATTTTCCATTACAGTCACATCTTGGCTCATCACAATATAATTTGCGTCTGGGTCATAGAGTCTATAGCCTTTTGAAGTATTGCTGTATCCCACAAATATCATTTATTTTGCCTTTGATCCCTTGACTTTGGGAATATACATCATGACCTTGTTTCCAATTATTCTGAGATGACCAACGTTGGATTTCTTGCCGGTCCATAGTTCATAAGGTGTTTTATTCCCTAAACTTGAACTCACTGACCTGTTTCGGAAGTATACTGCGCTATTAACTCCTTCAGCCCAAAATCTTTTTTCAAGTTTGCCATCAAATAGTAAAAATCTTGCCTTTTCTACAACAGTTCTGTTTAACCTTTCTGTCAAACCATTTTGTTCTGGTGTATAGCTGTTGGATAAATGATGTATAATACCATGATTTATCAACAAACTGTCAAAATTCACACAACAGAATTCTTTTCCATTATCTGTTCTTACTGTTTCCATTTTCCTTTCTTGCTGATTCTCCACCATTTTCTGAAATTCTTGAAAAATTTCTGAAGTCCCATTTTTTGTCTTCAGAAAATACACAAATCCCATTTGGGTGTAATCATCTTCCAAAATCAAAAAATACTTTGCACCACCTAATGACATAACAGCCATTGGTCCACACAGGTCTGCATGTACTACTTCAAGTGGTTTAGAGGCTCCAGTGCCTCCAAGTGGAAAAGGCTGTCTCGTTTTTTTGCCTTCATTGTATACTACGCAGTTTTGCTTGCTAATGTTCATGTTGATGTCTTCACATACCATTCGTGGTACAGCACCATTTTTCATTTTAATAAGATCCTTTGCATTTATGCGACCTAATCTTCTATGCCAATCAGATGCTGTGATCATTCCCAAACAATCACTTCTTCTGTCAACGTTTAGCTTGTACACACAATTAATCAGATTTGCAGTTGCAACCAGTTCCTTATGCTTCTTATAAATATTGCGCGGATCACTATTAAATTTAACAAAATTTCCTTGTTCAATCAACCTGCTTACAGAGAGCAAATCTGTAGTTAGATCTGGAGCACACATAACATTTCTTACAATAATATCAAAAAAGTTCTTCCCGATCACTGGTGTTAAATCAACTTCTCCAGAGCACAACACTGGGGTATCTGTCTGATTTGCAGCCATCATCTTTTGAATGTTAACATCATTCACTTCGTGTTTTATCCATTCTTCATTTGCTGTGACATGCACACTAGCACCTGAATCAACATACCAGTGACCTCTGTCAAAAGAGTCACTTATAAATACTGCACTGAGACTATCTGTAGTTTTGTCTTGAATCATTTTCACTTTTAGGGCACTTACTTTTAAAATGTCCTGGTTTCTTGCTTTTATAGCAAACAATGTCCTTCCTGTTTTGGTTTCCCACTGTATATCCATTTCGGTGAGAAACCTTCGGTTTACTTTGCCGACTTTTGGCCCTAAGAGCACTACCACTCGTGGTGACCTCTTCTTCCATGTGAAGAAGCTTGCATCCGTTGTGACTGGTATTCCTGGGTGCTCAATTGGGAGAATATTTTTCTGGCAATCCTACTTGCAATAACGAACCAATCCATTCATCATTAATTGCAAAACCTGTTCCACGTAATTTCTGACCATTATCTACTATCTGGTTCATATATTTCGTCATTGAATTACATTTTTCTAGACGTGTTGATATCAGTGTTCTCAATAAATTTATTCTTCTCGCAAAACCAGAGTCATCAAACATTGATTTCAGTTTCTTCCACAAGTCCACTGTCGTTTTCGCTTCTCTTATGTGCACATATAAAAATGGATCAATCATAAGAATTATCTTCGTTTTGGCCTTCGAATCTTCTGATGAAACTACTTATGAGACACACTTCGCTAATCCTTCGAGGATAAGCACATTCTCGATAGCGAACGCCGAATCTCCGTAGTTCTCGCGTCTATTTAGCTTCGGCACATTAATTAGGTAATTCGTCGCCATATTTGTCGACTCGAATGATTCTTCTTTGTGAACAACAGCACACTGGACTTTGAATCTCGACACGTGGGTATTAAACAGCGATTCCTGATACTTTTAACGATCGGTTATCTGTATATCTGGGCCCATAACCTGTTGAGGTTCCGTGGATACTGAGAACATGATAAACTTGTGCTCATTATATAATTTATTGTAACGGTTCACACTGGTACACTTCGCTACATGTTAGCTTACACACACAAGTAAACGAACTGAGAACAACTGTGAACAGCATATAGGGACAAAGATGTAAAACTCAGTCAAAGATACATATACATAGTTAACCCCATATCATTTAAATAGGTTTGACCAGCTTAACACAAATAAGTCAGTTCTGCAGCTGTATCCTCCTGACATATCTGGAATTGTATGTTTCCAAACAACGCCCATACATTATGGGTACAGTGCTGATGTCCAATTGTGTTCCAGATGCATTCGGAGCAGACGAATTTGATGGCTAAGAATTCAATGCGAGTGCTCTTCAAACCACTATAGCACGATTGAGCCTGGTACCACAGTCTGTTATAAGGGTGTCATTTATATGTAAATGCACTATAATAGTTCTTAAGGATGTATGGTATATGTTGCTCAGTTGGCTAGAGTACTCGTGCTTGTTGTAGTATAACACATTCATCCCACAGAATCAAACAGTGGGGCCCATGGCAAGTTCAGTAAGGTAGCAGATTCATACTGGATTTATAACCATAGATAATCGTATAGCTGTACCACAACGATCACACACTCTTTTGTTGACAAACAGAATTATTCTTTAACTAACACTGATTTTCAAATTCAATTCATTTCACATTCATTCCATTCTCAACTAGCTGTACCAAAATGACCACACTCTATTTACTTTTATAGGTGGAATTATTCAGTGGCATGTTTAAGAGGGAAATGTGAAATTATAGGCATGTTTTCCTTACTCACCCACCTGCACACAATACTGCCTTATGTTGGGTTATAAAACGATTAACGAAACCTCTGCTTCCGTATGTGAAGAAGTGGGTTGCATGATGCTACAATATGACTGTTTCTGAATCAATCTCTGGACAAAAGAGCATCACTAATACCTGGCGTGATTGTACATTGTGACTGGTTGATAATAAATAGAGTTTTTCAAGCATTAAAGCTTATTTATTTAAACAATATGCTCTATTACATAGTAACATTACATGTATTCAGTTTTCTTTTACTAACATATATCAATTTAATATCAATGGCGAATTAAATACAAAATGTACAAGCTCAGTCTCAGCATTTACAGTACCTGTAAATGAACGTTAATGAATACAGAAACAATGCCATTATAGAGGTGGTGGACACAATACCAGAGCATGTGCTGACTGGAAAATGTTCTAGTTTGTTTTGTACATGATTCTCCGTGTTACCAGTTGATAAATTGTTAGTATGACAGGGTTGCAAAAATCTGTGGTTATGTGGCTAGTATAGTGAAATCTTAATTTTGAGAGCTAAGACAAAACATCACAAAACAAAAAGTGGAAGTATTTTGAAATGCTTCTCTAAAACACTACGAGTAGAATAAACTCTGTCCTCTCAGGCTGGGAAAATGGATGATCCACCACAGTTGCTGCCACTGCCATTTTCAAACAATAGAAGTGTTATTGTCAATTCAAATTTACCTTTGTATGGTCCTGAAGCATAATCAACATCTTTCTTTTGCACATCAAGCTCTGGCACTCCACCAACAGACTGTAAGTATGACATCTAATTGCTCGCTACCAAATAACAGAAAACTTGATTACCGCATGCAGCTACAACATTTCCAAAACCTTTTTGTGCCCCTTGCAACTTACAAATTTCCCCTCACTTTGCAAAGTGGCCAATATAGTAAGTTCAGCCTGACTTGGATGGAAAATATTTTGGACTGTATACTCTCCCAAGAGGAAGGTGCCTTCTGTAAGTACGGTGCATTTTTTGTTAAGACAGGTTTGTGTAAAGGTAGTCACCAAAATGCTGGAGCCCTGGCAAGCTCCAAGTTTTCGAAGTGGAAGCTTGCTCTTGAATATTTCAAAATCCATGTGAGCAACACTTACTACAAAGCTGCTGTAATCATTGGTGACAATTTTGTTCACAATATCATGAACAAGACAAAAGATACCAGTACGAAATATTGCCTGGAACAAAGCTTAGAGAAACAAGTGGCAGAAATAGAGAATGCATAGAGCCTATCATTGATGCAGTGATTCTCTGTGGACATCAGGAGATTGCATTATATGTACTTTAGTTTTTAACAAATAGATTGCCAATTTCAAATGTTTCAAAACTATGACACACAAATAAAATAATCCAGGTCACTTGTACAAAGTTTCCAACACAGAGAATAATGACAGGAAAAAAAACTGAAGACAGATGAAACATCACTACAATAGTTGAAACGATGTTACAAAGAAGTAGAAATAAAACATACATTAAATTTAAAGCAATTAATTGCATATAAATAATGAATTGCTGTTGTTGTTGTGGTCTTCAGTCCTGAGACTGGTTTGATGCAGCTCTCCATGCTACTCTATCCTGTGCAAACTTCTTCATCTCCCAGTACCTACTGCAACCTACATTCTTCTGAATCTGTTTAGTGTATTCATCTCTTGGTCTCCCTCTACGTTTGCTCCCTCCATGCTGCCTACCAATACCAAATTGGTGATCCCTTGATGCCTCAGAATATGCCCTACCAACCGATCCCTTCTTCTAGTCAAGTTGTGCCACAAATTTCTCTTCTCTGCAATTCTATTCAATACCTCCTCATTAGTTATGTGATCTACTCATCTAATCTTCAGCATTCTTCTGTAGCACCACATTTCGAAAACTTCTATTCTCTTCCTGTCTTAAACTATTTTCTCGTCCATGTTCCAACTCCATACATGGCTACACTCCATACAAATACTTTCAGAAACAACTTCCGGACACTTAAATCTATACTCGATGTTAACAAATTTCTCTTCTTCAGAAACGCTTTCCTTGCCATTGCCAGTCTGCTTTTTACATCCTCTCTACTTCGACCATCATCAGTTATTTTGCTTCCCAAATAGTAAAACTCCTATACTACTTTAAGTGTCTCATTTCCTAATCTAATTCCCTCAGCATCGCCCGATTTAATTCGACCACATTCCATTATCCTCTTTTGCTTTTGTTGATATTCACCTTATATCCTCCTTTCCAGACACTGTCCATTCCGTTCAGCTGCTCTTCCAGGTCCTTTGCTGTCTCTGATAGAATTACAATGTCATCGGCGAACCTCAAAGTTTTTATTTCTTCTCCACGGATATTTATTCCAACTCCGAATTTTTCTTTTGTTTCCTTTACTGCTTGTTCAATATATAGATTGAATAACATCGGGGAAAGGCTAAAACCCTGTCTCAATCCCTTCCCAACCACTGCTTACCTTTCGTGCCCCTCGAATCTTATAACTGCCATCTGGTTTCTGTACAAATTGTAAATAGCCTTTCGCTCCCTGTATTTTACCCCAGCCACCTTCAGAATTTGAAAGAGAGTATTCCAGTCACCATTGTCAAAAGCTTTCTCTAAGTCTACAAATGCTAGAAACGTAGGTTTGCCTTTCCTTAATCTATTTTCTGAGATACGTCGTAGGGTCGGTATTGCCTCACGTGTATCAACATTTCTACGGAATCCAAACTGATCTTCCCCGAGGTCAGCTTCTGCCAGTTTTTCCATTCGTCTGTAAAGAATTCGTGTTAGTATTTTGCAGTCATGGCTTATTAAACTGATAGTTCGGTAATTTTCACATCTGTCAACACCTGCTTTGGGATTGGAATTATTATATTCTTCTTAAAGTCTGAGGGTATTTCGCCTGTCTCATACATCTTGCTCACCAGATGGTAGAGTTTTGTTAGGCCTGGCTCTCCCAAGGCTGTCAGTAGTTCTAATGGAATGTTGTCTACTCCCAGGGCCTTGTTTCGACTTAGGTCTTTCAGTGCTCTGTCAAACTTCACGCAGTATCATTTCTCCTATTTCATCTTCATCTACATTCTCTTCCATTTCTATAATATTGTCCTCAAGAACATCGCCCTTGTACAGACTGTCTATATACTCCTTCCACCTTTCTGCTTTCCCTTCTTTGCTTAGAACTGGGTTTCCATCTGAGCTTTTGATATTGATACAAGTGATTCTCTTTTCTCCAAAGGTCTCTTTAATTTTCCTGTAGGCAGCACCTATCTTATCCTCTAGCCATCCCTGCTTAGCCATTTTCCATTTCCTGTTGACCTCATTTTTGAGACGTTTGTATTCCTTTTAGCCTGTTTCATGTACTGCATTTTTACATTTTCTTCTTTCATCAATTAAATTCAATATATCTTCTGTTACCCAAGGATTTCTATTAGCCCTCGTCTTTTTACCTACTTGATCCTCTGCTACCTTCACTATTTCGTCTCTCAGAGCTACCCATTCTTCTTCTACTGTATTTCGTTCCCCCATTCTTGTCAGTTGTTTCCTAGTGCTCTCCCTGAAGCTCTCTACAACCTCTGGTTCTTTCAGTTTATCCAGGTCCCATCTCCTCAATTTCCCACTTTTTTGCAGTTTCTTCAGTTTTAATCTACAGTTCACAGCCAATAGATTGTGGTTGGAGTCCACATCTGCCCCTGGAAATGTCTTGGAATTTTAAACCTGGTTCCTAAGTTTCTGTCTTACCATTATATAATCTGCCTGACAGCTTCCAGTATCTCCATGTATATAATCTTTTTTCATGATTCTTGAACCAAGTGTTAGCTATGATTAAGTTATAATCTGTGCAAAATTCTACCAGGTGGCTTCCTCTTTCATTTCTCCCCCCCCCCCCCCCCCCAATCAATATTCACTTACTACGTTTCCTTCTCTCGCTTTTCCTACTATCGAATTCCAGTCACCCATGACTATTAAATTTTCGCCTCCCTTCACTAACTGAATAATGTCTTTTATCTCATCATACATTCCATCAATCTCTTCGTCATTTGCGGAGCTAGTTGGCATATAAACTTGTACTACTGTAGTAGGCGTGGGCTTCGTATCTATCTTGGCCACAATAATGCGTTCACTATGCTGTTTGTAGTAGCTTACGAGCATTCCTATTTTCCTATTCATTATTAAACCTGGCACTTTAGAAAACGAAACTCAGGGGAAAAAAACACGTTTTGGAAAGATTTTTGATGTTCAAATGTGCATGAAACCACCAAACTGGTGAGGTCATCGGTCCCTAGATTTATACACTACTTAAACTAACTTATGCTAAGAACAACACACACATCCATGCCCGAGGGAGGACTGGAACCTCCAGAGGGAGGGGTCGCGCAATGATCTTTGATGTGCAACAACATGTATACTACATATTTTCGTATTACGAAAGTATTCCACCAAACATCGCATGTTACTTTCCGAAGCATTGAAATCGAGATTGCGATGCGCTTTTGTAAGCCAATCATAGTTCATGTCACGTGATGTCTCGCCAGCCGATGACAGCGGATATTCAGAGCATAGGGCACGCGTTGTAGTCAGCCAATAGCAACATCACTGTTAAGTAGAGCGAACACACAAATAGGAAAAGTTAATGGTTTAAATTAATATACATAGTGTTGCTACAAGAAAAGAAAACTTTCACGTGTAATATTGGTCTCGAAGATTAATAAGCTGCAAGAGAAGCTAAGCTTTCACATATAATGTTGATATTTTTTTGTGTGTGTTACACTCTTAAGACACATCAGGCAAATGTGACAGTAAAATTTTTAACAACTCATAAATGTCTGATCATCTGGGCTCGAAATTCTTCCAAACGATCGTTCTCAAAGAGTTGATTTTTAAATGAGAGTTAAATGCTGTGTGGTTTAAGAAATTCATCGCCCATTCTCGCACATAGTTCACATTGCGTAAAAGAGAATTTACTTTGAAAGTAACGCTTTTCAAACAACCATTCGCAATACTGTCCGGCGACGTTTTAGAAACAGGTTGGTTTCAGCAGTTGCCAGATAGCGCCAGATAACAGGCGTCACCGTGCTTGCGCAGCTACGATGATGCAGGAAGCATGTAAGTTCGTACGTGTAAAACGATAAAAGATCTTACATTACGTCATAAAAGAAACAAGACATTAGAGGATATTCCAGGAGCATCGTAATTTAGTAAACCATACCAGAACGCATAATTCAGCTCAAAGTGTACATTCGTATGTCCAGATTCGGAAGTACATTTTCTTGGAGTACCAGTACTGTATATCTCATGTTTTGTTCTTTATTATTGTCATAATGCCATACGTGCTAGAAGATGAAAACATGCACTTGAAATGCAGCGAAAGTTGAAACTAGCCAGTAGTGTGGAATTAAACACTTCGTTTCAATAAATTGACTACATCAGCGGAAAAAATTAATAAAAGCCAGAGTCCTTTAGTAAACCTACAAAAATAACTTAATTGTTCTGCAAGGCGATTAATGCTTGACTGTCAGAATGGTGGAAATAGAATAAAATCTGAAACTAATATCATATTTTTGCATTCCGTAATTACGTGAATGTATTTGAGGTCACTTGATAGCTCCCGTCCACAGAAATCCATTTTGTTTTCATTTGACGTGAGAACAATAAACGAAGATCACTAAATGTAAATACGGCTCACGTGGAGACTACCGACATCCCCACTACAACTCAGACTGCTCTGTGCATCAGCCCCGGATCTACGATATTTCCGAACCCGGGCAACAGTAGATAGTGGCGCCCCACCCCTCCTCGAGCGTTCGTGCTAGGACGCCAGAAATTTAAAAAACCAGATTTTCAAAAATATATCCATTTTGTAGCGCACATCTTTCTGAAGCGTCTAATACATAAAACATATGTGCTCGAGGAAATCATCATCATCATCATCATCATCTTCTCTGCCCACAGAAACCGCTAAAATGTTATAAGAATAAGTGGGATAATAGTCGATCCAGCACACCTCACTGCAATAAATTGCAAAAATTATTTGCTTTTTAAATTAGAAAGACAGTGTCAAGAATATTCAGAACACATTTGGGTACCAGTTAAAATTCCGGCGACGCGGGTAACAGAAACCAAAAAAGAGACTGCCCCGTTTTCTTTACGAGACGAATTCCAGCCGGTAGGTGTGCTTCTACTGTTCACTGACAAAAGAGAAACAGGCGGCAATGAAATTAAATTATTCTGCATTGTCGTTCTTTCATAGCACAGTTACGTCGAGTAATCCGAGTTGGTCAGTTTATCGTTCCGTGTTTAAAGGGAAAATCTTTGTGCTCGTGTGCCGTGTTTAAAGTAAAAAGCTGTGCTCTCATGTGTGATATAGTACGATTGGAACTGGATACAGTCTTTCTTTCTTCCTTTCCTTTTACAATTTTTTTCTTTTGTTTAGGCTGTTGAATGACAATTTTGTAAGTGGCTTAACATGAATGACAGTGAAAAAAGCAAACGTGCAAAATTAAGTGGGGCGGCGTTTCGGAAATTATCGTAGGAAAGGCCAGAAAGAGAAGCCTATGTTCTAAAAACGCTTGGCAGAGTAGATAATTTTTTGGCAAAGAATTTTGCTGGTTCGACTTCGAGTTCAAGAAATGCGGATGATATTTATGGCACTGCAGCTGTTGTAAAAGAAGTAAATACAGACGCAACACAAGTTAAAAATGAAAAAAAAGTAAATTGCTCCTGATTTCGAGTTTCACGAAAACTAAGTGTCGAGTCAGACGTTACAAAAAGAAATAACCTGGTTAGTGATGATCCTGCAGAGTGGTGTGTCAATGAATCAACAATCGACATTCTCTTACAACGTGACATTAATCAAAATTGAAACGGTGATATTTCTAATTCTAGAAGATCAATAGGCGATAAAACCAGATACCTGAACAAAAATGTATTTTACCGTAAACTTTTAAATGGTGAATCAACTTTGCATGATTTTCTAGCACCGGTGCTGTTTTTTGTGCACCATGTAAATTGTTCGGAGGTAAGGCCACCATTGCTACCAATGGTATTGCAGATTTTCTCTCATCATGAGAATTCATTTGAACACAAAAATTCTTAGTTATCACTCTTAACAAGAAACAATAAATAACCATTTCTAGTCATATGTTGAGACAGAAAAAATGTACTGGCTCAGAGTATTGAAAAGAGCGTTTGCAAAAGTGAAGAAGCTAACATATCGTGGACTTCCCTTACTAGGACACGTTGAAACATTCCATTCATTACATAATGGTCAATTTATTATGTCTCTTGAACTTACAGCCGAGTTCGATCCTTTTCTCGTCGAGCAGATTGAATGATATGGAAATCCAGGGCAGATACATACAAGTTATCTTTCTCCAATGATCTGTGATGAAATAACAGAGCTTCTTTATGAACGAATAAAAAGAATAATCATAAGTGGAATAAAACAGGCCAAATATTTCTCTATAATAGTAGATTCTACTGCGGACATTTCACATATTGATCAATTATCTTTCATATTAAGATATGTAAACGAGAATGGTGAACCTGTTGAGCGTTTCCCTCTGTTTTTACGAAACCCGGGACACAAGTCCGAAAACTTAGCTGAGGCCGTGGTACAAGTCCTGTCTACAAATTCCATTGATATTACTGGCTGTAGACGCCAATCATTTGACAACGCAAGCAATATGTCAGGAACCTACACTGGTTTGCAGGCACACATTGAAGAATGAAATCCGAAAGCGTATTATGTACCTTTTGCAGCACATTCTTTGAATTTAGTCGCCACTAGTACTGCAAGCTGTTGTCGGGAAGCATGTTCATTTTTCAATGTGGTCCAAAACCTTTATAATTATTTTCTCTGGTTCTACACAGCGCTGGGATAAACTTCTTTCTTTCACGAAACCAGGGAGTACAACGATAAAAAGCTTATCAAAAACACGTCGGTCAGCGAGAAAGGAAGCGTGTGTAAGTCTATATGAAATGTGGGAGGGCGTTATCAATGTCCTCACACATATTGCCAATAATACGTTTGAAAAACCACTTGTGTGACATGAGGCTTCAGCTTTATTGAATCAACTCAGCAGACTGTTAACAGTATTGGTGATGACAGTTTGAAAGGACATACTCCGGAGATTTAATAGTGTAAATCTGAAATTGCAAAGTGTAAATATTGATACTAAAATAGTGCATGAATTACGTGAATCACTTGTAGGATTTATTGCATCTATTCGTGGCATGTTCGACTATTATGAAAATAAATCCATTGAGATTGTGACTGACGATATTGCTGAACGTGCAGCAAAACTCCAAGGGTCATATGACACAGATTTAGAGCCCTCCTTTCCAATTGGATGTGTACATTCTGCGGAACTTTTGAAATCTTTTAAGATTAGTGATCTACCAGTCGAAATGAGTAAATTTTTACGAAAAGAAATGTTACAGTCCGTGTTTTCGAACGTTGACATTGCTCTTAGAATATTTCTATGTATGGCACTTACAAATTGTTCAGCAGAACGCACGTTTTCGGCTCTTAAAAGACTGAAATCGTACCTACGTCCTACGTTGTCTGAGGAGAGATTGAACGCCTTGTCCATTCTTCATATCGAAGGTACCGACCTCCTAACTGATAACCGTCTGAACTATGAAGAAATGGGCAACGAGTTTTCTACCGTCGAAGCCAGGCGCAAACTTTGCTGACTGGTGAGTTTGTTTGTTTATTCACATTAGTTTCAAAAATTTGACCCAAGGCGCCCGGCAATACTAAACAATACTCGAATGACCCAGGCCGCTCGGAGCTGTACAGTCAAGTCATACTGATACTGAAGTATATCACAACTGATGCGTATTCTTGGCGTCTGCTGAAATGTATAGTTATCGCGGAAATATACGTTATCGGAGAGTACACTCAAATAACGTAAATACGTGAAAGGTACACTTATTATGCAGCATCTAGCTACACAGACCCTAATGCTTTACACGTTAACTATTAGATTATAAAACAAATTTGATTTTTCCACACTAGTCTGCAAAATTATGTAATCGCAAATCCATTTAGTTATTACTTCGTGCACCGATATCTCTATTGCATTTTTATTTCTTACGCTTTCCTATAGATTCACGTATTATATCGAACGTGTCTTTTTATCTGCTACACATTCAAGTTATGAGATCGTAAAACGACAGTTTAATTTTGAACGCATCTCAGTAAAAGTACGTATTAATCTTTAATGTAGGACATGTTCGCTTCAATTTTTAGATCGTAAGACAACTTTTTCATTTTTATTTTCAA
Organism: Schistocerca americana; assembly: GCF_021461395.2. Lineage (NCBI taxonomy): Eukaryota > Metazoa > Arthropoda > Insecta > Orthoptera > Acrididae > Schistocerca > Schistocerca americana. Next base: position 207,811,680 of record NC_060130.1, on the reverse strand, counting down.
CCGTTTCGTGTAAAAGAACATATCGAAAGTGAATGTATAACAATAAATCCGTTGTCGCCTACACGCTCTGCTGAATGTTTAGGCCATAAAAGAAAAGTTATTTTCCTTGTGTTCGTTCAAATGGTTCAAATGGCTCTGAGCACTATGGGACTCAACATCTTAGGTCATAAGTCCCCTAGAACTTAGAACTACTTAAACCTAACTAACCTAAGGACATCACACACACCCATGCCCGAGGCAGGATTCGAACCTGCGACCGTAGCAGTCCCGCGGTTCCGGACTGCAGCGCCAGAACCGCTAGACCACCGCGGCCGGCCCTTGTGTTCGTTTCTGTTGTCTTTCGACAGAAGAATGTGTTAACATAATGCAGTTTTAAGTTTGTTTTATCCGCTGCCGTACAACAAATACAGGTCAGGAACCATATAACATTTTGATTCAGAGCGACTAGATCGCTGACGCGTCCTTCATAACAACGAATAGCAGAGTGCGGAAACAGCTCACAGCGCTCCCACCCAAAAGGGCAACTGTGAAGTGATCGGGTAGTAGTTATTATTTAAAACATGTTTTTTTTGGGGGGGGGGGCGTATAATGTGGTGTGCCTAGGGGCGGCGCAAAATTTTTAAATCAGCCACTGGTTCCCATGCTGAACATCTCAGCTAAATGCTTACTACTCAAACCTTTGTCTCATCATTCACGGACTTTTCTTTCATCTGCCTATGATAAGACAAGACATTTTCTTTTGGAAGGTATATTCCAAACAATAAATTAAAACAGATGCACAAAACAAAATAAAAGACACACAAGGCAGAACCGAACATATAGTGAAAAATCAGATCACTATGCAGACTGATGTAGGCTGCACTGAATCATAGGCACCACAGACACAACAATGCACGTACTGTATTCATTGCTGACTGGTAGATTTTGTCTTTTGATACATTCACTACAGTCCGATTTTACGGCGATAAAGAAACATACTGTATACTTTAATGGCTATTGAAAAAACCAGCAAGTTTAGTCATACAAAACAAATTTCTTTTCCCTCAAAGCAATCTGGGTAACTGGTGATCTGGATAGTCGGAGTTTGGATAACTGTAGTTCTACTGTACCTGGAAATATCAAAAATTTGTGATTGCCTCAAAATAGCCCATTTTGTAGTATTGCATTGTTTGCACTGAAATTGGATATCTTATATAAGTGATGTTTGTAGTATGGAGTGTCAGGTGTGTCTAAAATTCTCTTCTCAGATGGTATATAGATACTTTTCATCTTGTAAAGTAACTCTAAGAAATGTTGCTATTAAAAATGAAATGATGCACACATCCTTGTTTCATTTCATAAAAAACATTTGGGAATTTAAAAGGATGGCACAAAAATAGGTCAAAACTTATGCAGAATTTTGCATGTTGAATAAATGTGAAATACTGTTTGTCGCGCCTCCTGATTAGTAAATTAGCCTTCAAATGTGTAGAAAAATTTACTTTCTACCCAGACATCTTGCAGTGGACCCAGTGAAATGACACCTTAATTTATCTTTCAGATAGTTAATCAGGAAATGGAAGTCTAATGTGTGTAATCAATTCAGTACATTGTAATGCTACAGAATATCAAATAATTATGTTATTGAAATTTATTCCTGAAATTTAACTTAACTGTAATAGGTATAGATGTACTGCCTAAAGTGACATGTGAATATTTGTGTTGGACTGGGACTTAAACCCAGATTTCCAGATAAGCAGGAAATTTGGGTTAAAGTCCTGGTACAAACAAATGTTCATATGTTGCTTTATGTAGTACATCTATACCTATTTGAGTTAACTTGAATTTCAGGAATAAATTTTGGTACTTTAACTGTAGTTTGTCACCAAATAAAAAAATGCAATTGTCTTCAAATTTTCACCTTCTACAATTTGGACTAAACATTAATATCAATGTTTAAGAGCTCCAAAGAATTGCAAAAGCAGCCTAAACAATTTGAGCAAGAAAGGGACAGAACACACTACTATTAATGTAAATGTTTCAACAACTTTGTTTATATTCAAGAGGATATGCAGTGAAGAGGGGGGTGGTGAGGGCAGCGGGCAACTGTCCAGTGAAACCACTGCCCACACACCCCAGCATGGAGAAAAAAAAAAAAAAAAAAAAGAAAAAAAAGAAATTCTGCAAACAGTTTGCATCCTGCCAGCAAGACAGACATAACCATTTGAAGAAAGATCACGTAACTCACATTTCCTACTAGTATGTGCCCCCAGAGCCATTTGTTGTCAAATCTCACAACTAATTAGGGTGCACAATGTTTAACTGGCAAGTATACCAGTGGGTATCAAAGTTTTGTTACCAGCAAATAAAGTGGTTGAATGGCACAGGAATGCTTGAGAAAATGCAAACTAAAATAAATTTGGAGAATTCTACGGTAATTCTGATCGACATTTCTAGAGCAGATTGGACAACAAGTGTTTTAATGCAGCCTACCCAAAAACTGAATGAGTCTACAAACCTTTTTAATACATTGTTCACATGACCAACAAATCAAACATGTCTCAGTGCTAGAAGAAGTTATTGCCAAGTTTACTGTGCATCTAAGTCACTTGCTTTTAAGTGCCCCTGATCAAACCATACTGCTTGCATAAATTGTAGAAAATAAAAGAGAAACATTAAATAGCTTGAAATTTTGACTTTGCAAACCCATTTTTGTTACTGAACATGGCACACAACCATGTATTTCAGACACAGACAGCAATCAGTGCTCTGAAAGTGAGAAAGAAGTACTTGAGTTTCAGTTATCATGTTCTGCTGATGTCGAGACATTAGAAATGAAGCACAAGGTCGAAAAAGAAGAGGGTGTGGAAGCCTATACAGACCAGTTGCACTGCAATCCACTTCTGTCACTCAACAAAGCAAACAATTGTATATTTCTGGCAAGAAGACCTATGTGTATAATGCTCACCACTAATCACAGGAGAGTGTGTGTGCAGCTGGCATGTTGCCATCTACAATTCACTGAGGACCAATGAAGACTGTTCTTTTCACAAGGCGACTTCTAAGTGTAGTTTGCAAAATAACATCACATATTTATGATTTGGCAAGCAGCTGGAGCCCTTTATAATCCATCAAATATCTGTCAGTGAAATGCATTTGGATAAATCAATGTCTGTGTGGGGGGTGGTACATCTGTAAGTGGGCTTGCTGACTTCTATGTGAAACAGGTCAAGGGTATGACATCCTAAATTCTTAACTATGTCCTCATGCTGGAGCAATAAGTGATAATTTCATCTTACAAGATGACAGCATTCAACAACACAGCAAACTTCTCACGCATAAATATCTTGAACAGCAAGTGTAATGAGTAGCCAGCTGGATCTTCCAACCCGAATTCCATATGAGGTGTCTAATGCTCTTAAGTGAAATGTTACTACTCACAGTCATTCTCCCAAGATTCTTTGGTGCTTACAGTAGCTCTGAAAGAACTCAATTAATTTCCAGTGTAGTTTATATTTATTATTATGTGCATCACACATCATTGTACGTATCATATTGCTTGGTGGTGGTACTCACACTCCAGGCTGACTGTATCGTATTGACAAACATTTTCTACGGAATTTCAAGCATGTTCTAGGCTTGAATATTTATTGGTGAAACTGCAAAATAATCGCCCACTTTTTTTTTTTTAGCATAGATGGATAAGGCTGAAGAAAGGTACCAGGTGTGATTTTACTGAAAGAATTATCCTAGTACAAACTGTAACACATTTAGAGAAATCACAGGACAACTAAATAAGAGTAGTTGGACAGGGGTTGTAACCCACTCTTTGACGGCTAGTCAGAAAGCTTTAATTATCATCTCCAAAATTTAAGTTAACATAATTTTTTGCTTGTTTGTAAGTATATTTCTATAGTCCTAATATGCATAGAAACTGACACACCACAGTATGATGGCGTGCTGCTACAGGAGTAAAAAAAATGAAGGAATCCAATGGCAGATATCTACTGCAGCTCAGAGGTGCTGTATCTTGTGAAAACTGCCAGGGAAGTAAGTATGCGGCACATCACGTGGGTCAATCCCTTCACACGGGGAATGAGGCCGCACAAGCAGCTGTTAGTTCAGTCTTGTATAGAACGTTGCACGAGTTACTACCAGTCATGTTATATAGTACATTGCATGAGTTACCACCAGTCAAGCCTTGTTCCCATATGGACGTGATGATGCTACGGATATTGACTTCCTTGTCCCCACTATCAGTTTCTATTCAGTGAACAGTTCACGACAACTTTGGCTTTGTTTAAAGATTATGTATTTGTATCAGGGGTGTACACAGAAACCCCATTGATATCAGTGGAGATGAGTTGTGCCATTTCGGTTTGGCTCCTCTAGCATTGTGACATGGGGCCAGCAATGTGTAACAGGCTTGCAGACGTATTTGCAAACAAATGAAAAAAAAGAACTAATTACGCAACTCAATTTTTTGAGGTGATAATTAAACTATCGTACCGATAGAGAGAGAGAGAGAGAGAGAGAGAGAGAGAGAAGAGAGAGAGAGAGAGAGAGAGAGAGAGAGAGAGAGAGAGAGAGAGTGCTAATTGGTAAGTTATTCAAAGCTGTTGTTGAAAGCATAGATCTAGTGGAGTGCAGTATCAGAAACTGGGTAGTCATGTTTCTGGTTAGCCATAACTTGATGGTGACCACCCATGTAGGTGAGCAGCCAGTGAGATGTCACATCCAAGAGAGATGCTACACAGGAACTGGAGTGTACACAGTATACAAATTGTCTGTTACTGGACTGCAGGAAGAGGTGGTGGGTCAGTGTGTAAAACATCCTGACCTTTATTGTCTACAGGAGAATGATCCGTGGAGTACAGTATTGGTAGCAAGAGTGGCACAAGGATGGCCTCAGGTATTGTACGAGTTGTGTGGGCAATGATAATGCTATTTTTAAGTATGATGGCAACATTTTGGGCGTGAAATGCCAAAAACAATTAGTAAAACCCTGGTGAATGACAACATTTCAAGGTCTGGGTGACAACAGTAGTAATGGTTGGTGCCTGTTTGTCACTGGCAAAGGGTTATTCTGTGAGACAAGATGAAATGATATGGGAAATCTGTTCTGGATTAGTTTGGCAGGCTATTGGCATCCTAAAAAGATTCTGTAAAGTTGTAAGCATATTTTGACAAATCTTGCAGATGTGGTGGCCATGTGTGCCACAGTGGTAGGGGCGGGACCTTTTAACAATAAATGGATGACAGCTGTCACAACAAAGTTATTGTTGGCAGACAGCGCATCTTATATGGGTAGATGTATTTATGCAGTCATCAGAGAGGTGGACATCATCCAGGAACATAGCTTGTGAAAAAGAGTGAATATGTCTTCATTGTATCTGACATGGGTTTTAGCAATGTGAACAGTTAGGAAGGATTCTACTAGGTGGTCTGTAAACATGAAAACACACGAGGGTGTCATACACGTGCCCATGACAGTTCTGTTGAGTTGGCCTTCAAAGGAAAAATAACTATTCCTCCAAATGTGGTAGTCCAAAATAGCTGAAGAGGAGGAGATTGGAGAGATGGAAAGAAGACACAGAGAAGGTAGCATCCCATGTCAGCAAGGCCATGAAAACAACTATGTTAGTGTACAGTGACATAGCATCCACAGTGACAAACACCTGGTAATAATAGAACAGAATCTGTGGAAAGGTGTAGGAGAAACTACTTAGTCTCTTCGATCTAGAATTGGACACCATGATCGATTGGTTGGGACTGTTAGTCGACCAAAGAAGTGGATATTTATGTTGGAGCATTGTCATGAACCACAATGGGGCAATCAATAAGAAACCAGGGGAGCAATATCTGTGGAGCTTTGGGAGCAGATAAATGGATTGCCTATGGAAAGGTGCTGGTGTAGGGAGGGAGATAGATTTAGGTGAGAAGTTCCTGGATAGACCATATATTTTGAAGGTCTGACAAAGGTCATGACAGACTTCTGAGATTACATCACAGTGATAAGATCACTAAATAGATATTCAGGGACACTGGCAGAGACCCACAGTCAAGTAGTCACAGCAAGCTGTGACCAAAGTGAACACTACTCAGCAGAAAGAATTGTAAAATCAGGATTGGTTTTCAGGTAGTCAATATGCTTTATACTTGACTCACTGGGGAGGTATCTGTGGAAGGAGGAGGACAGAAAAGTTATGTGGAAAGCTTACCAAGGGGTGAAAAGAGGAGGAAGGAAGAAGGATCGTGGCTGGAGGGATTTTGGAACTATACAACAAGGTTAATTGTGTGCTTCGTTTGGCTATGATCAATAATGATCAAAACAAAATGGAAAATAAATTCAGAAATGACTGACTGTTGCTGTAAGAAACTTACAGTTAATAAAATGAATACGGGCAGGTGCGCGACGTGAAAAGAATGGTAAGCGAGTGTATCTAAATATCCACACTTAAGAAGCTGTGTACATGGTTGTTAAGAAATAAGACCTATAAGAACTCTGGGATAGGCACTGTAACGAATAGTTATGTTATACAGCATACATTTTCAGCAGATAGTGAGATACTGAGGGTGAAAATAAACAGAATAAAAAGGTACAGGACAAACACAGCTGAAGCATAAAATAAATGATGGAATCAAATATGCAAGGGCTTATAGTATGGCTTATGTTTGTAGCATTTGCTTTCCATCCCTTGAATCAACATAAAATAAAGCTCTTATCTCTCTAAATACTATACACAGACTGTAACCTCTGGAAAGGTTCTGGCAACCTTATGTGCACCCAACACTGCCTTTAAGAATTATTATTGATGAATCATCTCAACACATCGAGTAACTCATTCACATACTACATTTCTAACTAAATATAGTAATAAAAAGTTCTGGTGGAATGTGAATAATCTGAGGAGCAAAGACAACATCTCACTGAACAGTGCAAGCAATTGCACACACACACACACACACACACACACACACCCTTATGCACTAGTGCTTGACACTTGTGGGGAGCTAAACTCATAACTGCCCTTCCATCTCCTCCTCCTCCTCCTCCTCCTCCTCTTACTTGTTCCCTGAACTGGCAAGTCAAATAATCACATTACAAAGCACCTACTACTCTATGTCAATGGAATTGAAATACCTCATTAAGGCACTTTCTGGTGTCTGGCTGAAACAGCATAAAAGATTTTAAAAAAATTAGAGATAAAATGAAAATAAAAGTATTTGGTCAATGAAAACTATTAAGGAGGAAAAGCACAATATCAGGACTACAGTGGGCAGCTAGGTATTTTGAAAGAACAGACAGACATGTTCATCACAATCAGTGTCTTATTTGTAAATTTCATTTTGTATTTTGAAAAAGGAGACATACAAATTCAGTATCTGAAAGTTCGATGATACAGTTCACTGTGACAAATGTGTCAGCTCTTGGACAATTCAATTCAGTATACAAAACTGTTTTTTTGAAGCTCACAGATATAATCATCTCTTACTGAAGGTGCCATATATTTTGCTAGGATTATATATAATCTAACATTTGTGATTTATAAATAGTAAAAATGCTTTACCCCAGATACACAAAAAGTATCATAGAAAGACAATTCAGTTTTACCAAGACTAGCAAATAACATTTACATTACAATCAACTCCAGTTTTTACACCTCTAAAATTTGTACCATTTCATTTGCAGATATATCAATCTGATATAGAGTACTAAAATGACTGGTGGCACTTTTCAACAAGCCTGTGCCATTAAAACTCACCTCAACCTTGACAAAAAATACAAAAATTATAGTTTTCTTAAGAATGCCATAAGTATCATCATGAAAACTTATGAATCACAGAAATGATAGATATACACTAATTTCACTAAAGTTCATTGTAGTTTTAGGTAATACAGTACAATTAATTAGGTATGGGGAGAGAAAGGAAGCATAGGTTAACATCTACTAAATGCCAGTTCATATTTGTGCTCTAAATTAGAATATGAAATTTCAACAGAATTGCTTACAATGAATTTAAAATTATAAAATATTTAAAATCAGTGCCTCACAATGTGCAAATACACTTTCTTAAAGAAATGTGTCATTTGCATAAACATGTTAAACTTTGAAAAAGATAACAAGAAAATGCATACCACATATTTTATAAAATTCTGACATTGTGGCTAACTATCACAAAAATAACATGTGAAAAGTTAGATCACAATTTAAAAACCATACAACATAAAATTTCTATTAATAACAAGTATTTATGGTGTAGCACACATTTATCCCCATAAAAGAAAAGAATAATTACCTGAAGCTAAGTAACTTTTCATATTATTTTCAAATTTTTAAAGCTACAGGGTCACTCTGCAGTTCCTGCACTGCTTCTATTATCTATCACTGCACAGATCTTGCAGCTTTTACACACACTAAAATGGAAGACAAGTGGGTCTGTTTAGCATCCCTGTAACTTCTTCCCTAGTGCAGAAATTGCATAGCAATGTGAAATATGAAGTTTTTCACAAACTTACAAATCTTTTATAAAGTGCTGTACAACTGAATAAAGAACTGGAAGAATATAGGAACAACAGAAGTACAATGATCTACAAGCAGCAAGAAATTAAAATATGACATTCATAAATCTTAAAGGTACAACCATGCTTAAAAATAGAGTTTGCCTTACGTCCATGGCAGAATATAAAACATGTATTAGTATCTCCAAAAAAGAAAAATAAAGTATCAAAATATAATTTACTTTAATATAAATGGCAATTTTATCACTAATATCATGTTCACCTAAAACAGTTACAAATTTACATACCAGCATAGTAACCTTGGTGTCTATTTAAAAGCGAAGCCCAGAATTCTCGAGTAATCACAGTTAACTCAATTACATGTGCATTAAGCATCTATATCATACAAGATTTATCAGTGTTAAATGTAAGAAAAAGTGTTAACAGAACTTTTGGAACACTGAATATGAAGCAGTATCAGTCATAATGCAGCACAATAGAAATTTAAAATGAGAAAGTTATTTCACCAAAATCTAGCAATTTCTTTAATAAAATTTCAACTACTCATCTACACATACATTTCTTTTTCTCTTTGACCATTCCAAACTTATTAACATTTTTTTTTAAACACACTGTAACCCGTCCCCCACTCTGTGTGTGTGCACACACCTAAGCACACACACACACACACACACACACACACACACACACACACGGAATACAGCATTCCACAATTCCTCAAATACAGTATGTGAGTTCTAACAACTTTACAACATGCTACAAATTTATATGAGCAAGTTCTTCACCAAATTTTCTGTGCAACTTTGCTACAGCAGTCTAAAAGAAAGCTCCTTTTAAAGAAATTTAGTGTAGTTAAAACATAATTTTCATACTCCCAGTATTAGAGATAGGAAGCATTTAGCATTCTTTACTAGACTTTTGTATTAAGTACATTTAACTAGAATTCCAATAACTACATGATTCTCAGGGCATTTACTCCTGCATGGCATCTGCAGACATTTCTGTAAACAACTGACATTATAGAATGCATATTTCATGTATCATTACAGTGATTTATGAATGATGTCTCCTATGTTACAGTAAATTATTTAAGAACATACATGTTGGTAAAAAAACTGAAGTGTGCTGCACTCTGTATAATAAAACAATTGTATATGGCATTGTACACAATATCATTTGAGTGTAGCAGAGCACAACATTTCAGATACAAACACATAAACAAGTATAAACAAAAACATCCCTTGCTTTTTCTACACAAGGCAGTAAAAGAAATACACTGTGAATAGGAAGAAACTGCAATGAAATACATCTACATTAGAAGTCAGAAAGGAGCTACATTTACTGAAGAACAGAAATGAATTTTCATGATGATAGTACCTTCCTGGCAGGAATGTAAACAATATCAAGTGCAAGCAGCTGATTGCACAAAAAGAATATTCAACAAGGACAGTGTATCACAAGGCGAAGAGTGTTTAAATGAAACAAACTTTAAAAGATTTCTAAATGAGAAAAGCAAAGGAAAAGGTAGCTAGTCAGATGCCACTTTATAATACAACTACATTTGAATTTCATATTGTAGAGAACATTAAGTTAGCTAGAACCATATGCTGCAATATTTACAGAACTGATTTTTACAGCAGTTTCCTTTTTACACCACATGCATAACAGCCCCCCCCCCCCCCCTCTCTCTCTCTCTCTCTCTCTCTCTCTCCCCCCCCCCCCCCCCCGCCCCCCCCCCCCCAACTCTTTGAACTGACATTCATTATAGGAGGCACACAAGAAGTAAATAAAAATGACAATAACAGTAATTCTGAACATCAGTGTTCCAAATGACAGACAGATTTAACCCAAATTTGGTACATAATAGAAGACACTTAACTTGAACATTAAATAAATATTTGTCCAATGAAACTGCAGTGGTTCATCAAACAGGCATTCAGCTGTACAAGTCATACACATATCTTTTAGCAAAATCTACATTGAAATGGAGGCTGTTAGCAAAGTAAACTTTTCCATATAGTTTTCAAAGATCAAGTGTCACTTTCATATTTTTATTTATAAGACAATGAACATAAACAACTATAACAACAAAACAAGTGCATGAAGGTTAAAAAAGTACTATAAACAAAACAGATTGCATATGTAGCATTTACGAAAGCACTCTTTGATTAAGTACTGCCAACACGAATGGAAACATCTTTTACCTCAAAATGAATGATTTCCATGAATAATGATGACAAGGTCTGTCCAACAGTCACGTGTACAAGATTACACATTTTTACAGGCAAAAATTCCCATACTATGCAACATTCCTCAAAATAATTCTGTAATAAATAATAAACTTGAAATCAACCTACACTCAACTGATACGTTTATGTGGAATTTTAATTCACAGTCACAATGAGAATTTGATGCTGTGAATAAATATAAAACTACTACACAAGAGAGATCATAAATCGTGATCATATATACATCAATCATTAAACTACACAAAAATTTCAAAACCTAAAAATGCATTCTCTGTAATCTATTTGCTTTCTGTCAACTGCCAAATTTAATCTTTAAAATATAGATGTTGAATTCCGTGTATGTAGATTTTTTAGGGGAGCAGGACGGGGGAGGGGGGTGAAAAGCTAGCAAACAATTCTTGTGAAAGCTGTGACTGGTTTTAGAGGCAATTCATTTGGTGCAAAAAGAATCTTTCCAGTTTTTCCTCTTTCTGTTTTTACTATATAAGAACCTCCTCTGTTTATGAGCAACATCACACAAAATCGAGACCTACAACCTGTAGTGCCCACAAATTTATCATTCTAGTATGATAGGTTTCAAAAACACTTCGTGGAAGTGTGATGAAAATTCCTTCCACTTCCTACTCTTTGCAGTTCCTATTAAAAATTTACTGACGCATTGAAGTGCTGGGATGACTTGGCTTCCAAATTCTTTCACCAATGTACCAACATCATCTATATTAGAGTAATGAATAAGAAACCTTTCTTTCTGAATCCCTTCATGAAACTTAACACACCGTTAATACAGGCTAACTTATTATTGAAAAAATTTTGAAGAGCAATACCTGAGCTACCAACCTCATTTTTTTGTCATCCTCAAGTTTTTATTTAAGTTTCTTGTGTATTATGTTAAGGAGGTGCATTATGAAAACAAAAGCAATTCATGGAAATTAAAAAATTTCAGTGTAACAGCAAAAGTAAGGAACACAGAAGATGAAATAATAAGAAACAAATAAAAATAGTAAAGAAGAATAAAAAGGAGGAGCAGGAGGCGGAGGAGACTTTCTTTCTATTTGTCTTTAACTGTCTTGTGGAATTAAATTTGTAAATACAATGCTCACTAACATTGTAGTGATATGTAGCACACTGGGAAATTATCCTCACAATCATATAAGATGATTTAAGAAAACTATCAAACAAACAATTACACCGGTTGGATCACAATTCTCACTGCTTTCTTTCTGTACTTCCTCTAGTAGAGGAAAGAAGGTAATTTAGGAAGAGGACAGATGACCATGGTACCTCAACTGCCAGACCTGACAGTACTGGACCTGTGGAAGCACTATTCCAGAGGCCAACTGTAGACAGATCAAGGGGTTAATGTCAGCAAACAATAGTATCAACAACTGCTAAGGTTATTTCAGACTCACACAAGCACATTCAACAAGGTATACAGATTAGAGGGTGACTAAAAGCTTTTGGGTTTTGAAATGGTATTGTGCATTATTTAGTTCACCTAACAGTATCATATGCTTCCATCTGTGAAGCTAATCTAATAACAGCAGTAATGAACATCCTATACTATACACTACATGGTGACTCTCAGGGCCTGTGTCAATTATTTAGTATTTTTAAGGTCATATTACATGGTATACAGAAGTTTAATAAAATCTACAAATGAAGTATATCTGTTGAAGTCATCCAAGCTTCACAAAACCAAACTGCATATTCACTTACTGCAGCACTTTAGAAGTGCTATACCACACCTAATCACAAAAGTGTAACTTTTAATTAATTATTGGTCCTCTAGCAGATAGACTCGGAAATATACTACAAAAGTTCCAATATCAAAGCGTTAAAATGTTTTTTTTTTTGTTTTTTTTTTTTAATAGTACCCTGCTTACATACTTCCACGATTGAATAACCGTGGCTTTATTTACAAAATGTCTCTCAAAATAGTTCCAAGTTTTATTTTTTCTACTTACACAAGTATACACCAGCAGACTAGAGAGTATAAAATAACTTCAACAAACAATGTGTCTTCACATATTTCTAAAATCTGCTGGGCACAGAATCAACAACTTGTAAAACCCCTCATATTGTACCAGCAACTAAACTGGTTCCTTACATGACGGTACCAATTAACATGTAGATAACGGAACTGAAGCACATGTACCACTAGCCAAACAACACACACAGGTTGATACAGTTTACAGCAATTAGGATGACCAGAGAAACAAATAAAACCAGGATGGCTTCTTGCATATATTGGCTCACTTCATTTATATGGAAACAAAAAAAAGTTAATACATTTTCTGGAGGAAACAAAGCTGTCTAAAATTTTATTGTGCTACATTGCTTCAGAAGTCGCTTCAGCTATCACCTTATACAGAAAAGGAAACTGACAATATTTAAATCAGCTCTCTCCATATAGTAACATCTTGTCAGCTGCAATCAAGACTGTCTTTAATTTAGAAAATATTAAGCTCAGTGTTGTAATAAAGTATACAAAAACATGATTAATGTAAGAGCCACTAACTTCCAGTGCTAATGCTGCACAGTGAACCATAAAGGATAAAGGCAAAGTAGAAAGGATTGCTACAGGTACACAGCTATTGGCTGTTTTCCCAATAGTAAAAGTTATCATCTCCACATAATATTGTTCTTTGCAAAACAAAAATCCCTAATTTTAAAGTGATTCAAATGATGATTATTTTCTGTTTTTATTCAGCAATAATAAAACTGTAATGAATGATAAATTGATCAAGACTTACACTTCTATAGACAGGAGCACAGCTTAATGTAATATTTCACAAGGTAATAGCTAAGCAATTGCACTCTATGCTTGTTTAACTTCCCTTACACTGTAACTGTTTGATTATGTAATGAATGAACATTTAATTTTTACCCCTTGAAAGTTGCCAGATTATATGCTTCTAACAAATAATTTTCATAAGCTTTTCCATTATGATTGTCAGACCTAGAAGATTTTCATTTCTTGTAAGAATTTTACTGCCATAAAAATGTTTTAAAATATTAACCCAACTATCCTCCCTGGTATTCACTGAGAATGCAGTATTACCAGGGAAATTACATGTTTGTGAACATTGTCCATCTTTTACTAAAATTTGCTTGTATCAAGTGAACTTCATAAAAAAAGAAAGACTTAACAGTTTTACATTCTGTTAATGACAAGGCCATAAAATATATAGCACAAGCCACAATTGAGGAAGAAAATAATCAATATCCTTTTCATAGGAACCATCCTAGCCCTTTTAGGGGAACTACAGAAAATTTAAATCTGGTTGGTCTAGTGGAGATTTAAACCCTGGTCTTCCCAAATGTGAGTCTAATGTCTCTTGTGAACAGAAAGTACCAACGATACACAGGAATCTGTAGTGGTCTTGTTGCAACTATCCTGCAAAAATCCACATTTGTATGATCCCATTTGGTGTTGCAAGAAATAAATTATTATTACCAGCAGTACCTGTTTTCTGGAAGAAATTCTTGATGACATTCTTTGAATGTGAGAGACAGAGTTAACAGAGTCACCATTACTTAAAAATGAAAAATAAAAAAATGTATAATGTTAGCAGAACGTTATCACAATACTAACATACATTTAAAAGTAAATGGTGTAATCCTAATCCTAATGAAGGTACCGATTCTGAAGTTACTTATTCTGGATTGAGTTACAAAAGTAGGTACATTGGAAACCTGACACTATATGATTAATTGTATGGATTAAAGTGCAATAAAAGGCGAAATGTGATATACAGTTCTACTAATGGAATCATAATAAACTTTCATTGTAGACTCTTGCTTTGAAATCCTTCACACCAAGTTTCCATGTGATGTATTTATTTGTGCGGTAAGTTTACAGCAGTTTGTCAATAGAATAGCTGCAATATAAAGGCGTCGTGAGGAAATTTGTAATCACAGTTTACTGATTATCACAGTTCATTCATTATTTGTGTTTGAGACACCAGAAAGTTCACAACTGACAAGCTCGTATATACTGCAACAATATTCAGGAGCAGATTCACTTTAGAATTTTAAAGGTATTAATCATACTCGTTTATTTTGATGCATCGACTAGTGAAACCCAAACCTAAAGATGTTTGGTCTTGCATACAGATAAATTTTATAAGATCAATTATCTCTTCTTTTGTGACAATTTTTTACGAGAGGTTTAATATGTCTTTATACTATTCTACTTGTTGAGTCTAGTGCATACTACAGTGATAAATTGCTTCTGGGGACGCTGATTTTCAACAGTAACAATTCAGCATTTGATAGTGTATCGTAGTAAATCATATTTTTTCATTACACCTTACTTTAAGCCAATTCTTTATCCAGCTTTTTTTTCACTTGAAGATGCTTTTGAATTTTCCCTAAAATTCTGTGTTGAGTCAACAATATATTGTAACTATGCAGGAACAGAAACTAAATAAGGCAAAAAGTATGCCAGAAGATTGTTATGAAACTGCCTGTCATCAGGTATCAAATGTCTTCTGCAACACATCAACAAAACAATAAAAGATGTTACTGAGAACCAATGCACCTTCTCCCAGGTCAATATCAGGTATAAAAGCAAACATTCTTGAGCCACTTCTTATTTACCCTTTTTTGGATTTTATTGCTTGCTTCTGTATGAGGACATTCCAATTTGTTTACAACTTGCCACTGAGTAGTTGGATGCGCTGGTAGATGAGCAGTTAGTTTGCCAATTTCTGCCAGAATTCATATATGAACACTGATAAAATGTTAGGAGCAAATAACCTTGTAGGTGAGGCAACCACAGCTATGAGTATTCATCTTGGGGAATTAATAACCACTTCAGTTGCATTTGAACCTTTATTACAGGATCACTACCAGTTTTGTGGCACTAAAAGCCACATCTTCAGGTGAACATCTGATTAAAACATGGGAGCAGAAAAGCTCAAACTCTCTTTATCTAACATCCACTGTCTGTCAAAACAAAACACCACTAAAAGACCGTACGTCATAGATTAAAAACTGCCAGATTTCGATATTGTAGATGGGTCCAAACCAAATCATACAATTTGTTTTGGACGCATCCTCTATATTGCAATCTGTCAGATTTTAATCTATGACACACCATCTTTTAGCAGTGTTTTATTTTGACAGGCAATGAATGTTGGGTAAAAAGATTCTGCACTTTTCCGCTCTAATGTTTAGATCGCATGTTCACCAGGAGATGCGGCTTTTAGTGCCACGAAACCGGCAGTGATTCAGTAATAAAGGACCAAATACAACTGAAGCGGTTATTAATACCCAAGATGAAAATGTCAGGAGTGTCCTTGATCAGAGTTAAATAATTACTGGAGATAACAGATGCGCAACCCATAAATCTTACAGAAGATAAATCTTACAACAGGAGTTTATGTATTTTCAGATGCACAGCATTAATTCATGTTGATAATTGTTGGAACATGGATGTTTACAATAAGAATCTATATAAATTTTTCTATAACTTCTATTTATGAATGACATTATCACACAGGTTTTTATCCAAAGTTTGCTCTATCTGTTCTTAAAAATCTGTGTATCATTTAGATGTTTGTTTTATACCACTGAATGAAGACAAGAGACCCACTCACCATGTAGAGGAAGCAATGAGCAATGGACAAGCACATATAAAGGTGAAAATTATTACACCTCAGCTACTCAACTTTTATTAATCCCCCTCCCCCCTGCCCCCCTACCCCCACCAACACACACAATTCCACTTTTTCTATCAACCCTACAACTGAAATGTAAGTAATGAAAGTATCATGCAGAAGAGAGGAATCACGGGAGGGTGAAGGTGAGGAAGAGGAAGGAAGGTTTGGTGAATAAAAGTTCAACAGAAGAGCAATAATAATCACCATCACTTACAATGTTTACTGAGGTCCCATCTCCAGAATAAACTTCTGTACTCAACAAAAATGACAGATACCCAAGCACATGCCATCAGAACAATTGCATACATCATAGAAGACTGTTTCTGAAGTGTAAGGTCTGTTTGGCAGGTTAAATTTTTAGAAAACAGATAAGCTATTACAAGGGCTTTGTGAAAAAGTTTCTGCCCGCAAGCTGCAGCCCATCCATGAAGTAACAAACAAGATAAAAATGTCTGTTGGGAACTTGAACTACACTTTATCTATGAAGACATTGTATAATATAGTGGAAGGAAGATTTTGGCAATGTACTCCTACAAGTTCTTGGAGAGAAAAATAAACTTAAGTTACAATGGTATTGCTATCAGTAATGAGTAATTGATTAAGTTTGAACCTTTTGTCGTTGGTGCCGTTGAGTTGGTCAAGTAGGGAATGGAATGCAGAAACTAAATAACTTAATTTCATCCTCTGATACCATCTGGTGGAGTCTGACTGAAATATGCTGATGGCACATAATCAATCCAGTAAGCACATCATTGCTGACAAGTGATAATCATACAATATTCAACTACTTGGGTAGGTAAGTTCATTGATTTTGTTTTGCTTACATTAGATGAACTCTTCTCCATCACAAACTATACCATTTAACTCACAGAAAAATCATAGCAATAATGGTCAACAGTTGATCAAATGAAAGGAAGGGCAGTAGAAAATGGAAATATGAACAAGTACAGTTCCAAGTTATGTAAGTAATATGAATAGCAGGCTCATGGTAAAATCATTAAGAGAGTAAGAGAAAAAACTACATACACATTGCCTACTCTCGTAAGAGCACTAGATGACTATGTAATTAAGAGAACAATACATGATGTAGCTATTTTCCCTATACACAGCAAACCACTTTTGTGTATTTTGAATCGGGCATATAGACTAAATGAGCAATTCTGACAGGCAATAATCTCAGATTTACTCACTACAATCGGTGTCTATGGGCTACTGAGAACTACACTCATCTGGAGAATGTTTTAAATATTACTTCAAGAAAACAAAGTATTTCTCACAGGGAAACGACTAGGCACAATAAACAAATTTACGATGGGTCCTTTCAATGAGATGGAAAACAATCACTTTGGGAAACATTGAACTAGTCCCTTTACAGAAACCAAAAGACAGCCACTAATTGTTGGCGGACTTAAGAATATCACGTGCATTTTCCCTTAACCACTTTCGAACATCTAATAGACATTGATACTACCTCCATTCAGCGCAATCTTTACCGCACCGGCAATTTCATCTCCACAGTAGGGTCAAATTATCAACATAACATTTAATTTCTTTGTAATGAGAGGTGCTATACAGGCCTGCATCATTATATTTTCATTTTCACTGCAATTATTATTAACATGTCTGATGATCTAGCAGAATCTGTAGGCATAACTGTGATATACCCTCTAAAGGAGTAATGAACATATACAGTGAAACCTCTATATAACGTTTTTCAAGGGGCCACAAACTCTGAACACTGTATAGAGGAAAACACTATAAAGAGGAAGGCTTCCAAATAGTAATTATAGGGCATTACTGAAGATTGGGATACCACTAATCAGCTTTGGCAAATGGTGCCATAGTTGGCATTTTAAATTTTCACAACACTGTAATATGATATTCATTGGAAATGATCAATGTATCAAATGATTAGTTTTTTGTAATTAAAACATAGGGCCCGATAGGTGGATGGGTGAAAGTAAATGGCGCCAAAAAGATCGCAAGCAGAATATGCGTCGCGTCACGTCACGTGACCAGGTTCTGCCACTGACATATGAAATACGTTGAGCGTGGGCTTTCCGAGCCGATGCAAACTGTGAATCCACAGAACGGAAAACGATGCGTCTACATCCAGTCATTTAAACATTATAAAGAGGTAAATAATTGACCAGGGTTCCAAAAATACGAGCGTTACATGGAGGAATTTGTAATATAGAGGAAACGTAGTAAAGAGGAAAATTTAACATTGTTTATATGGGCTTTTAGTCGGGACCGAAAAAAAACAGATGTAACAAAGAGGAAAACATTATATGGAGGAATGTTATAAAGAGGTTTCACTGTACTCATTCTTGACTGTGTGAAAGTAATTAATGGGCTGCATGCTTTCTGTATCAAACATGAGCATCACCAAGTACAGCTGTCACCAACCTCTCCTTTGTGTGTGTGTGTGTGTGTGTGTGTGTGTGTGTGTGTGTGTGTGTGTGTGTGTGCGCGCGCGCATGCGCACGCGCATGCGCACGCGCTGAATTGTCATGAATAGGTTTCCACAGAAAAGTTCTGGACCAGTTACATTTGTATCAAGCGCAGCAATTAATTGGAGGAAAAAAAAAAAAGTTGTGTTATCGGAAACAATCTGCAACAATGAAAGACAATAACTATTCCGAAGTGTTCCTCTTGCTCATCCACCGCACATGGCAACATCATTAACTACTGAAAATACCTGACACAGGCTCAACTAAAATTCAGAATTTAATTTCTTGAACTGATTTTCTTATTGGTTCCAAATCTTAAAAAGTGTCATGTGAAGTTTGAAATCTACCCTAACTTTGAAATGAGATCAATGCGTTCAGTCTGTTTTTCACATTTATTTGATAACTGAAATATTCTCACACACAAAAACTGTGTGTAAACAGAAACCCAACCTGTACCTTTTGAGAGCAATATTTATACTGGCTGAGCTCGGGCACACAAGCTGCCTTGTAGCTTTCGACTGCCAGTACATCTCTCCTATCTTCCTAACTCCTCAGAAGTTCTCCTATACATTTTCCTGAACTAATACTCCCTGAAGAAAACACATTATGGTGAATGACTTACGACACTGCTTCATATTTACTTGACTTTCAATTACTGTCTATTGACAGCTAAGCAAGTAACATGTGAAACAACATTAACGGCATATAAAAGAACTATACTAACTAAAAAAACATTTTAATATCCTTTCTCTGTAAGAAAATAAAGGACAGGGACAAGGAGGTTGTGTGAGAGAGAACCAAACAAGAGGGCTTGCATTCAGTTTAACAGAAATTGCACAGGAAGTCAGACATTGCAGTGAAACATGTCTGATTCATCTTCTTGAGAAGTTAAAATAAAGGTATTCAGTAGATAGAAAAGACATCTAAAGTTTGTGGAATAACTATGAAAGGTACCTAAATTCATACTAGCAACTACAAGAAAATGAATATTTATACCACCATACATGTTTTGTTTTACTGCTATGAAACATCACCAGTGGTGGTATTTTACCTCAGATGTTCCCTGGTATTAGGAAGTATCTCTGCTTGCCCATTTTTGTGGTACTCCTTCATTTGGCACACCTCATAAATGTGCAACCAGACAACAAAAATCAAACATAAAATGCTACCACCAATGATGTTTTATACCAACAGAATGAAATAACAACAGTGTTATAAATACACATGTTCTAGTAGCTGCATAGACAGACTGAAATCCCTTTAATAGCTGCAAAACAGCTATAGATACTATGGCCACACAAGTGATGTATTACATGTAACAAGTAATAATAGGAGGAAAAACAAGTAATAATAGGAGGAAGCCAATGTTCTGTGAGCATACAAGGATTTGATATAAAGGCCAGCAGAGAATTATTGTTCAGCATCCCAAGCTTACAGCTCATGTTGTCCTCATGACAGTTCACTTTTCATCTCTTCATAGTTTATATCATCTTACACTCCTGATGATACATATTGTGCGTCTGAAAGTTCTAACTGTATTTTATTTGGACACTCATGATTTTCTCATTGTTTTTCAGTTTTTAAAATAAAGTTAGACATTCTTCCTGGCTTTTACAGGAGTACCATTAGCACATCAATAAAATGTGACAGGAAAGTGGCAAAAGACACAAGAATGTTAAGAAGAAACAACTGAAGTGAAAGAAAGTGGAGAAGAAAAGCAGACTACCTAACAGAACAAGGTAAAACTGGTGGGAACTGGAAGTGAATGGAATAAACACAGTTACATGGTGCAAGGAAAAACGTTAACTTATGTCATGACAATAATGCAGGCATACAAAAAGTAAGCACTGGATAGCAAATTGTAAGACTACAGGAGGGTTCAGCATGGCTCAAGCAGTAAAACAGTCACCTGGGGTTCCAACACTATGTTGTGAGCCATAATCTGCAAAATGAACCCATCAATTTCTACAATAAACTTGGCCAGTGTTATGCTAATATGGTAAGCTAAGCATAGTCTGCATGGGAGCTTGCTTACCACGAGAGCCCTTATATGTGCTTTTTGGCCCCCATCCTCACACTAGATACCTTCCATTCACCTTCCTGAATGACTAAACTCGTCAGCAGCAAGTAGTGACAAGATGAGTGGAGGGGAAACTGGAATGATTAACTACTTCAATTGTGTGGTTACCACTATGTATTAATATGAAAATAAAAAAAAAAAACTTTTCCAACTATAATAAACAGAGCAGACCTTAGTTAAAAGCATCAACAATAACCAAAACTGAGAAACAGATTAATGGTTTTCAGACTTACACAGTACTGAACTCTATTCTAAAGTTACTGCCTGCATGTATTATGTCTGAGTATGGAGAAAGAGTATGAATTATCTATCTGCTGACAATATAGATGGCGTGGTTGCAAGATGTTTTGCAGTGGTGATTTCAATGGAGCAGGAGTTCAGGTGTTTGAATACAATATTAGCAGTGAGCTGCTTGACACCATCTCGTCGATTAAATATCCATGCATAACATTGTAAAGAGATATGAAATCGAATGGGTACATATGGATGGTGGTAGGGAAGGTGAAGGTCAACTTCAGTTAATTGGGAGAATTTTGGGAAAGTGTAGCTCATCTGTGAAGGAGACCATGTATAGAGCACTAGAGCAACCTATTCTTGAGTACTGCACGAGTGTTTGGGATCCCCACCACGTTGAATTAAAGGGAGAAACTGAAGCAATTTAGAGGCAGGCTGCTACATTTGTTACTGGTAGGTTTAGTCAACATGCAAGCATTACGGAGATACTTTGTGAACTAAAATGGGAATCCCTGGAGGAAAGACGACTTTTTTTTATGAAACAGTACTGAGAAAATTTAGAGAACTGGTATCTGAAGCTGACTGGGGAATGACTCTACTGTCACCAATATACATTCAGTGTAAAGACCACAAAGATTCGATAAGTGAAATTGTGGCTTCTATGGAGGCATATAGACAGTCTTTTTTCCCTTGCTCTACTTGGGAGTGGAACAGGAAAGGAAATGACTGGTAGCGGTACAAGGCACCCTCCGCCATGTACCATACGGTGGCTTGTGGAGTATATTTGAAATGTAGATGTAAGAGAATCACTACTGTATCAGATTTGTTTGCTAAATAGGATTCAAGTAGGAGTACATTTTATACAGAGTGGTTGGAAAATAACATAACCTTGCCTTTTTTGTTAGCACATGCTGAATAACATGTGCTTTACAAGGAGTTAATGTGCCAGCATTCCAAATCTAAATCTGAATAGCCTGACACTGGTAAGAAATGCCATCCTCACAGATATGAGTCCATTCTTTTACCACTGCATCACCTCACTTGTTAGTAATATCAGAACTATGAAGAGAACTGCTAGGTTAGCTTGCAAGATTTGGGGAAGTGGTTGGATAAATGGTGACAGAGGTGTGTGACAAGGACAGAGATGACACACTATAAAACTTAACAAAGGGGTAGACAATTTTTCTTAAGCAGTGACTGGCTGTAACTTCATATAAGTTGTGACTGGAGAACTATACTGGAAAGTGAAACCTAGACACAACAATAATTTTATTAATGAAAAGATGTCTGCAGTTGCTGCAACTGTCCAATCAAATGTAGGCTGGATGTCGAATGGCAGGAGAAAGAGAATAAATCACCGAAACTGTAAATGAGGCTAGTCAGAACTAGGTTGTTTACAGAGCTGGCTGCTTTTAATTTAAAAAAAAAAGAGCTTACGAAAGATGACCTTGTCTAAATCTTCACTACATATTAAAACTATTATCTGTCTTGGATTTGCAATGGCCCACCAACTAGAGATTAAGGTACTTTTTCAGGCTAATTCAAAGTTTCGGAATTTCTTTAACAATTCTCTTCCTCGAAAGGTCTTTAGATTAGCACACAAGTGTAATAGTGTAAATGCAAAAAGAGTCAGCCACATTCAAGAAGGTTGGTGCTAAGCCTTTGACTCTGCAGCAAAGATGTGCTGAACTGAATCTATCTGACATAATAAAACTGTATGCTATAAACTTTGTCTTTCATGTGAATTACGTAAATGGAAGGTGGAGAGGGGGGAGAAAGGAAATGAAAAGAAGGGAAGGGAAGGAGCTACTGATGTCAGCTGCATCAGGACTTTATGCAGAATTAGTGGCAATGGGTGAAAATGTGTGCTAGACCGGGATTCGAAACTGGGACCTCCTGTTTACTAGGCAGTTGCGTTAACAACAGCTCCACCCAGACATAATGTTTATCGCAACTATTCGGACTACCTCGGTACACCTCTCAGCCAACCCACATTCCTCCCTAGTGCCTCCTGTCCACAATCCCTGTCCATGTCCTCCATGCTCACTACTTTCATATTCCCAAAGGAGGTTAGACATAATTGTGCATCCACACTGAGTGTGGAGGATTCATTGCCCCTCCAGGCAAATCAGTTATATCAATGCGTTGTTTCTGTCTGTAACAGGAGAGTCCACACATTTGTGATAAACACTGTGTCTGGTTCACTAAGTGGTTAATGAAACTGTCTAGCAAGAAGGGGTCCAGAGTTCGAATCCCAGTTGGCACACATTTCCACTTGTCACTGATTCTGCATAAATTCCTAATGCAGCTGACATCAACAGCCCCTTCCCTTTCTTCTGCCCTCCACCTTCTGTTTACATAATATATATCACAGTTGCGGATTCTGCATCGTGTCTGTTCTTTTGGATATGTCCAAAAGAACAGACACCATGCATTCATACAATGGAATGCCTTCACAAGCAAGCTTTACAAGCAAGTCTCACAGTCAGACTCAAAGCTGCTGTGTCTACTGAGAAATTTTTCTTTATTGTTGTATTAACACACTTCCAGCTGTTCAATTATTAACTATGTTTCTTTCCTTCTCTTAATTTTTCTACCCCTGCTTCTCACATATTGTAGTCTCTGTTGTATTATTTTATCTGAATTCTGAGTTGATATCTTTCTAATGAGAATTAGCAATGTCTAATGGTGTCATTCTATTACAGAATGTAGGAATTTTTGAAACCAACCCAGGTCAGTAGTTAAGAACTGTAGTTTACGGTGGTGCTTGTGAATACAACTGGTTTGAATGACTGTGATGGCACGAAGGTTCAATATTAATGTTCTGCCTACGTCAAAATGATTAGAATTGGAACTCAAACTCAGACGGAGCAATGATGTGGAAGGAAATTGTCTATGGCTTTATGTAAAGAGTCACAACGGTATGTGTCTCAGGCCGATTGAAGATTGGAAACTCACTGTTCCAGTATATGAGTACACTGTCCCAACCACAGTACCACCTTGGCCGTTTGTATCTGAAAGGGAAACAGTTGCGATACTAGACCTGGAGCCAATGTCCCTGGTTAAATTCTGTGTGTTGTACTTCACTACTTGACTTACATATATATCAATATCTTTACACAAGATGATAATTAGGAACTGGAAAATGTAGCATCTATTTTTGGCAAAATCTGCTTATATTTTTTGCAAAATTTGTGTCTATTTTTGTCATAATTGAGATCTATTTTTGTTTGTAAATGATTAGACACACAAATTTAAAAGTTTGTCATGAGTGAAAACAAGCAAAGTTTTAGTTCTTTGAAACTGACTGTTAAAAGAAAGCGGTGATCAGGAACATTTAATTGGAATGTTTGCAATTGCAAAAACTTCACCATTTTCTTCTGAAATGGCCTTTGTTTGGTTGTATTTAAGCTTTTAAAAATGACTGTTCTCTTGAGAAGTAGCAGCATTTTTCCACTGGTGAACTGAATGCATTGCTGATTTAAGGGGTTTCTAAAATTATTTGTCTTTTCTTGCCCACTTCGGTGATTACAAAATCTGCAGAGTATTGATTTCTACCTTTCTTGGGAATTCATAGTCATGCGACCCAAGGTTTATAACACTACAGACAAAACTGACAAAGCACTTAGTGTAGAAGTGGAACTGAAGGTACAGTAATTCTATTTTAATGTTGGAGTAAAGGGTCCCACACACGAGCAACGGATTGCAGCGGTCCATCACGTGGGTGACCTATTGCTTCATAGATTGCACATATATGGGCAAATCACAGCGATCAGCCACTGATTGCTGGAAATCCCACACAATCTGATAGACTGCACGTAAATCATGTACGCAATATGGCTATCTAGCTAGTGAGCAGCAACCTTTGGCAATATGGCTGCGACTTGATTCTCTATTTATTAGGAGTGGTTGTACAGTTTTGTTTCATTTTGCTTTGCCCATGTTGTGTAAGAAATTTACATTTGAATTTACGGTTATCCAGGAGCTACAAACTACACTAAGAAGTGAAGTGTGAGCCGGAGTTGCAATTTATATTAAGAAGTAAAACAAAATACACCCTATGATTTTGCAGTAATTAGTATTTTGAAGCTTGTGCTACAGGAGTAGTATTGATGGGAAGTTCAAGGTAATAGGCACAATACGATGGGCTCCCTCTTATGATTTCGAGTTACTTATGAAGTAATTATTCGCATAGTTAAAGTTTTTAACTTCTAAACAGAATGACATACCAGTATGTACCTACTGTAATGTTAAGAACACATTATAAATTAAATGTTCACGGCAAATCTATTACACAGTTACATACGGCCTTGTCATTTCATATAACCTAACTCTCCTTCGTATGAAATTAGAACAAGGGTTAGAGTAATCAGTAATGCTGCTACTGACAACCTCTCTATAGCCACATTGTACTCGATGTGCCTATATTGTGTAAATACTTGAAGATAAAATATAGGATAATAAATAAAAAAATGAATTGATGACTAATAAATGTAAAATGAATTATATTACCACACAGGAAAGATGTAATCAACCCATTTGGTGCCAACGAAAAATGTAATATATTCTGTATAATAATCTGCAGTTCCCAGGAAAAACGTTTCAAAGCAAGTTTAATAAATTATAATTCTTGTTCATTTTCAATTTATGTTTTGCAAGTATTCATGGTGACACTGAAAACCACTGGAACTGCTGCTAAACATAGAAGTTCACTTTCCGTAGCAGCACTTATCAACACAGTGACATTTATAATACTGAAGTTGCTTAGCAAACTGCTCGTGTGTGCCGTCAAGGCGAGGGACCGACTGCACACAGTATTGCCAGTGACGGATTGCTGCGATCCATCGCCGGTGTGTGGGGCCCTTAAGAATTTCAGTAGAGTAAAAAAACGTTACAGATTTTGTTTTCCAATCGCTATAGTGCACAGTGCTGGCTGTTTAGGCTACAGTAACAGATGGCCACAAGTGTAAACAAACTAGAATTTGGACTGCCAGTAGAGAGAGAAGTGGGTTGGGAGGAAAACAAGCCTCGCCTCTCTTTCGCAGGGCAGCAGCTTACAGCAGAACTGACACATTATCAAAAGGATTGCCAGGTGTTGTATGGGATGTGATCAAATCTGGGTCAGCCGGGATTACTCGTTTCACTTATCTTCAAAATAACAAAACAACAAGCAATGCACAACACGCCCGCCCTGTTGGCCGTGTGGTCTAATGCACGGCTTTCCGGGCGGGAAGGAGCGCCTGGTCCCCAGCACGAATCTGCCTGGCGGATTTGTGTCAATGGCCGGTGAACCGGCCAGACTGTGGATGGTTTTTAGGTGGTTTTCCATCTGCCTTGGCGAATGTGGGCTGGTTCCCCTTATTCCGCCTCAGTTACACTATGTCGGCGATTGCTGCGCAAACAAGTCCTCCACGTACGTGTACACCACCATTACTCTACCACACAAACATAGGGGTTACACTCGTCTGGTGCAAGACTTCCCTGGGGGGTCCACCGGGGGCTGAACCGCACTATAGCCCTGGGTTCGGTGTGGGGCGACGGAGGGGTGAAGTGGACTGTGGTGGTCATCGTAGAGTTGTGGACCACTGCGGCTGCGGCGGGGACGGAACCTATCCGTTGTTTCTAGGTCCCCAGTTAACATACAATACAATGCACAACACAAAGCATTCAGGGGCAGCTATTCCACAACTGCTTGCTGACGTTAGCAGTGTACTGTTAATGACGTAGTTCAGGCCCAACATCTAGCGGTATTCAATGCAACCACCGTTCAAATTGTCCACCACCTAATTTTCCATGTTAAAAGTGTCCACATTATACCATTTTTTGAGCTTTAGCTAACGAACAAAGATAGGCATTTCTTTGTCATAAAATGCTAGGTCCCATGGCTGGGCATTGAGTTACTTTGCATGGTGTCTATTTTAGACAACCCATTCAAGTGCTCATAATTGGTATGGTACAAGATCACTGAGTGCATTGATACATTTTTGTGGTCTTACACTTTTTATTTCAAACACAGATGATATGCACTTTATCTTTCCAAATTGGGTTTTGCCAGATGATGTACAACACCAGTAAGTAAATCTAATCTAATCTAATCTAATCTAGTCACTGAAAACTGGTTAAATAAAGCTATTTCAAACTACCTATGATAAAATAGTTCATCTGGATTCAATTCGATGAAATAGAGTCTATTAAGCAATTTTGCATTTTTTCATTCAGAGGCAGAATTCCCATCTCTTTACCATTTACTGCAAAATGCTAATTTTTCCAGTTCCTAACGATAATTGACTTCATCCCCATATTAATGTTTCTTCCATTTTTGCAGCTCCTCTTTTCCTCTCATATACAATGAAACTCTAGGTCTGAAAGACCCAAATTTGCACTTAGAAATGCTTCCTAGTTTGGTATACATATCACTATTTTATCTGTCTCTTATATAATTCCAGTTTCCCTCGTCTTGTAATTAAATAACTATTACAAAGTTCTTCAATGCACGCCCTGCGATATGGTACTGCACGCCAATTTCTGCAGCCCACTTGAACAACTGAACGGGACGTATTCCAAACAAACTGCGTGTTGAATAGTGAACAATTTAATACTGAAAAAGTTTATATTTTATTCTATAGTCACAATTTATTTATTTTGGCTACTGGCAAAATACATAAATCGTGACTACAGATTAAAGTGTGGACTTTTTCAGAACTGAAAAGGAGTTAACACAAAAGTTCTTAAATTTAATTTAAGTAAAATCCTGTTTTTCAAGCTGTGCCACACTGAACCAGCTATCACTGACTGCATTATCATGACTATTTGGTCTCACATCATGTATGCTGTTGCAGAAGACTATAAGGATATTAATATTTGTTTTCGATAACAAAATTTCATGAATTTCAGACTGTGTAAGACTTGTTGACACACCTAACTCAGTGTGTGAGAAACTGTCATACTAATCACTCATTCAGCAATGTTGGCAAACAACACACATACATATAACTAATTTTTGTGTGTGTGTGTGTGTGTGTGTGTGTGTGTGTGTGTGTGTGTGTGTGTGTGTGTGTAGAGGTAGGGAGGGTGGGGGTGGGGGTGGGGGTGGGGGAGGGAGTGAGGGGTATGCAGTGGCATGTACGTGTGCATGCTCAAAAGGTTGCATTTATAGCACGATCAAAGAACAACAGTGCTAACAGCTCTTTCATTAATCATGTATACAGAAATAGGTAATAATATTTCTCAGGTCACTGGGATTCATTATGGCTGCTCTGCTGTGAACACACGCGCGCTCTCTCTCTCTCTCTCTCTCTCTCTCTCTCTCTCTCTCTCTCTCTCTCTCTCTCCCCCCCCCCCCCCCCCCCCCGCCCCTCCCCTCCATCCCCCAATAGTACATGGTGCTGAAGCCACACAACAAAAAGAAACTAAGTTGTGCTACACATTAATTATTTAACAAAATTGTCTTTATATATCACATGATGATGATGACGATGCATTAACATTGCTTACATCCTGAACAAGTTGTGTAATTGAGTCACAGTCTGCTAAAACCTCCAGGGTATCCAACTCCAAATCATTTCCTACAGTAAATGTGCTCTGGTCTAACAAAGGACTCATATTCCTTCTTTCTGCAAAACAAGTTGCTGTGCTTTGTTCTTGACACAAGCTTAATGTAAACTGATTGACAGAATCTTCACCACTGTTTACATTTTGGAGACGTGCATCATCTGAAGTACCAAAGACTGGCATACCTATCAGTGGAGTTGACGGGTATGACCTCGAAGTTAAGTTTGAGTGCGATTCAAAAGCACTGGCAGTCGTACTGAAAGATGTCACAACAGGGTCCCTTATTCCTGCAGTTTTGTAAGGTACAGGTGTATTGGGGTAAGAACGTGATGGTTTTTGCAGAGCTCTCTGACAAGCTGATTCTAGATCGCATTCACTTATTTCATTACTGATGGATATTCCCATTGCTGAATGTCTATTTTCATGATCATTTTGAGCATCATCCAACATATTGAAGATGCGGTTCAAATTTTCACTGTTCAAATCTCCTGTAACGGTATCAGAATTGTGCTCATCATCAACTATTAAAAGGCTTGAAGACTGTGCTGAACTTTCTGTAACAGCAAAATCAGTAAACTCACTTGGGACAGGTGTGGGAGTGACGGAACTTGTAGCTGATGATCCAAAATTACTAAAGGAGAATGTATTGTGCTGTCCTAGATACAATGGTGAAGGCTGTGCTGATATTGAAGAAATGGCAGTATTGTCAGAATTTGGGCAATGCAGAGGTACAGACTGTGACCTGGACTGAACTTGAGAATTTCCTAGCATCCGAACAAAATGCTGCTCATCTGAAAAGAACTGACTGACTTCATGTGCCAGTGGATCAACCACATTGCCATTTGTCAACAGAGGTGTTCCAGAAGGCCCTTCACCACTAATAGTGCTAAAAGATCTAACATCAGACCTCCTACTAGGTCTTACACTCCGTGTCTTCTCACATTTTAGAGTGTTACTGGGTTCAAAGTCTAGAATATCTTTATTTTTCCTCACAGAATTTGTACCAATATCTATGGTGCTTACTGTGTTCCTGACACCACATTCTACACGTTTTGCAGCTGGAATGTTCAACATCGGTGAATGGGGAGCAGAAACTGAAACAGGAGACAAAGGAAGTACAACATTTGAATGTGCCTCTTTCTGCAATGCTTCCCCTGGCATAGCAAATAATGCAGCAGGGTCATTACAAGTCTTCATTTGTGTATCACAGAAGTTATTCAGTTCAAGATCTTCACCACTACGTATTCCACTACTATCAAGTTCACTATTATTATTATTATTATTATTATTATTATTACTATTATTATTATTATTACCACTACTACTATTACTACTGCTACAGCTAATACTAGTGATATTGTTACTACAATTCAGAGTTATCCTTTCATTTTCACTGGTCCCAGCACTGCTGCCAGCATTGAAATGGCTATTGGTTTCACTGTGCTTATCTCCTGTTGCAGGTGCATCACACTGAACAGTTGCATGAAGGAAAGAAGTAGTTGTGGAAAGGGCTCGTGGTCTTGGAGCTGGGTAATGAACTTGGGTTGAAGGAGAACTGCTATTAACAGAATTCGAACGCACTATTCTTGCAGCGTTTGCCGATTGCTTAGGATGACTAGATGATGATGCATAGAGATTATTTTGATTTGACATGTTCAGAATATTACTGTTCAAACACAACTGTGCACTTACATGGCTAATGTTTTGCCTTGAACGTGGAATAGGGGTGTTTCGTGGGGACACAAATGGGCTAGCATTTGCACTGGATGGCTTTGATGACTTCTGTTGTGTGTTGTTTGGGGAATGGGGACCAGGAGATATTGGTGTGAAACTAAAAATACGTCGCCTTGTATTGGGACTAGGAGGTACAGCAATATGGCGCGTGCTTTCATGACTGTCTTCCACTGCTGGTGTTTCAAAACTGACTCTCCTTCTAGCACTGAGACCAGACACGCAGTTATTCAGAAGAGAAGGCAAAAGGGCAGAAGGCTTCTTAGGACTATTTAACTGTTGGCTTCGTTGTGATAAAAGTACAAGACTTTCTGATGCTGAAGAACTGCCTCCAAAAGGGAATGCAGATTTCCTCATAAAAAATTCTTCATCACAAGTGTTCCTGCTGCTTGCTATACTATCTGCTGACAGGCATGATGGCTGCATTACAGAGGAATCTGACACACTATCAGATATCTGCACTTGATCTTCTGATTTTAAGAACTTTGACCTACTACAGGAAGTTGCAGGATTTAGATTACGCTCTAGGAGCAGCCGTAGCTGTGAAAGTTTATCCGATTTACTTCCAGCTGATTCAGAAAACAACGTATTGCTCTGAACTTCTGCAGATGAATGCCTTCGAATAGGAGCATGTGTTGTGGCTTCTTCATTGGCAGGTGAGCTGTCTTGGTTTTGGAAATACTTCATTAGTTCTTCCTCCTGCTCTTGTGAATTATTTCCATCATGATAATATTCTCTGAATGCATCTTTCTCTAGATGTTCTATACTTACTTCACGCACATTTACATTCTCTGATGTGTCACTTTTATTGCTTTCTGAGGCAGCTGGGACATTTTTTATTGTTGTAAAATGAGAGTTTTTCAATGAACTGCAGTCGAACTTGGCCCTTTCACCAGAAATCACACCTAAGCTGACACCAGAATTTATGAATTCTTGATTGTCTTCTTGACTAGATTCAATTTCCGATTTCAATTTGCCAGTGCCTCCTATTTCTGGTTTTGGTTGTATGTGTTTATACCTTTTTGCTGTCTGCCGATATGAAGACACTGATGAGGGAAATATTATCAGATTAGTTGCCTTTTTAACCTTCATGTTATTTATCCTAGGAATTGGAAGCTTTTGCATTTTGCTACTGGATGTATCCTGCTGAGAAGCATCATGACAAACTATTTCAGAAGTTTTAGTTTTGACATCATTAATAATCGTTCCAGGAGTTAAGTCCTGGACAGGAGAGAAGGCAGATAAACATTTATTTGTACTCAAGTTATTTAGATTATTTACATTATGTTTATTAGTACTGTCAAGAGGAGTTCCTAAGTTAAGCTGCATATTTATGTCTAAGCCACACTCACTCACAGGCTTAACTGCCATACCTTCTGCTGTAGACAATGCATCATCTGAAGAGTTGGCAATACTGAAGTCAACACTTCTGGCTCTAGTTTGAAAGTTCACATTATAGTTTGTCTGGTCAGACTTACCAGCTACAGCAGCAGCATTCTCGCTCTCATACATTACTGTGTCCTTAACTGGAACAGTACTATCACTCATACCTTCAATATCACTTTTTCTGCTTATTACACTCAACAAATGCACCTTTTCACTTGGCACACAGTTTCCAGCATTAGTGGAGTCTTCCTTCAGATTAAGAAAAGCACTGGTAGAGTTGACTTCATTGGAGAGACCCCTACTGTTATCTGTTGTGTCACTTTTGAACACCATGGAAGATGATGTACAATTACCAAGTGAGCTAGGCACGGAAGTAAGAGTTTTATCACAGACAGAATGAACAACTTCCGACGAAATAGGTGTTTCTATTGCCATCGGTGGTGAACGCTTTCCCTGAGTATATGTATTCGTAAGTGTAGTATTTAAATCCTTAATGTGCACAAGGCCTTTCGAACTATGCAGATTGTTCATGCTGTTGTGCTGAGATATTTTAGCTCTTTTCGACTTCAGTCTTTCAGATGAGAGGTTCTTCAGGATAGCTGTTGTCTGCTGATGATCCTGAAAGAGGGAAAGCAAGTAAGAAAACATATCTACAAGAAAAGACACTAATAACAAATGTATATGTGCAGTGTTATGAAAATGTATGTACAGAACAGGGGCACGATCTTTATGTTGTCACCTCCACAAACTGTCCTCCCACTACGTTTCATTTCATCAAGATGGAGCATGGGACAAATTTAGGATATCTATTATCTCAAAATGCTGAGCGCACAATGACACAAAAATTCTGCCTTACTATATACACTGATGGGCCTAAACATTATGAAAACTCCCCATCAAGAGACTGAATATCACTCAGTGGCATTGCAGGCATGTGACATGGTAAGAAAAGTATGTATGTGGAGCATAGGCACATAGACAATCAGCAAATGGGGAGAACTATTGACATAAGCAACTTTGACAAAGGGCACATTTTCAAGCCCAGTAGATAGGAACAAGCATCTCAGAAACAGCAGATCTGGTCAACTGTTCACATGCTACTGTTATAAGCATCCTTGAGCAGGCACCAAGTTGTTGGACATCCAAGCCTCATCATCACAGAACATGGAGGTCACAACCTTATCCACCTTGTAAAGCAGAATAGTTGGTAATCTATGCCAAATTACACTGTTGGTGCCTGCACTAGTGTTTCAGAACATACTGCTGAACACAGGGTTTCACAGCAGATGATTTCTACATGTTCCCATTTTGACCCAATGACATTTAATTAAGATTGCACTGTGCACAGGATCATCAAGGTTGGACCACAGAGCGATGGAACGTGTCACCTAATTTGATGAATCACTTTTCTTTTTACACCAGGTTGATACTCTTGTCTGGGTACAGCATCGTGCATGCAAGCAGATGCTTGAGACTTGCACCGCACCACGTATGCTGGCTGGTGGAGGTGGTATTATACTACAAGGGAATATTGATTTTGGTTTCCATGGGACTTTTATTAGTAACCTAATACACTATGACAACTATGGACTAAATGAACATAATTGTGGACGACCTGCATCCCTTCATGCTCAATTTCTTTCCTGACGGTGATGGCAACTTCTTGCAGGATAACTGTCCATGCCCTAAGTCCACAATTGTGATGCAGTGGTTTGAGAAGCACAATAGTGAACTCGCAATGTCTTGGTCACCAAGTTTGCCTGATATGAACTCAATGGAACACATCTGGGATGCTATCAGGCACTAACTCCACATCCACAAACCACCAACCCATAATCTACAGGTATTGCATCACGTGGGGTATTTTTTTTTTTCTTCTTCTATTATCTAGTGTCACATTTCAGTTGTTGAATGTATGCCATTCAGAATTGCTGCAGCACTGCTTTCCAAAAGTGGACCAGCATGTTAATGAACAGTTTATTATAATATTTTGGCTCATCAGTATACGTCAACATTATACTACTCACAAACGACACAAACAAAGTAAAATTCAACAGACAAAAAAGATTTAGGAACAAAACAGAAAAAAAAGTGAGAGTAGTAATGGCAGTACTGTAATAGATTACAAAATTTAAAGACAATATAAATAGTTTAAACTTAAACATACCACTGCTGCCCATATTGTTAGCATTTCTCATAGTTAGTTTGTGGGTGGCTGCTTAATTATGCTTCATCATATACTGTCTATATTTCTCTGGCACATTTTTTTTCTCTATAGTTAGTTTTGTATGATAAGTGATAATCAGATTTGAATATTTATTCTCTGCACTAATGTGAAAAGGCATTCAATGACCACATACAAAATGTTATAACTGTGGTAAGAATGAAGAGAATGTCAGTCACTACTCACCCATTACTTGACAAACAAGAGATTATATTTACTGCATGCACTTCATATCCACTAAACACATACAAAATACATTTCATGTGTGTGATACTGTCTGCTTTTCCTCCTCCTGTCATCATGCTACATCTGTCAGAGACAATTTTGTTTATATATGTCCATGTTTCCTTCCAATAATTTGAGAATTTATTCCCTATACAAATCTTACATAAAATGTCAACTTCAGATTCTTACAAAATGTTCACTGAGCCGTAATGAAACAACATTTCCTAATATGAAATTTGGGACAAATTCCTGATGAACTGCCAGAACTTTAACACTGTGCCATTTCCGGGTTCCCTGTCAATGAGTGACCATTTCGTAAACACGCTGTCATACATCCAAGCCTATGTGGATCCCCCTACTCTATCAACCTCCAAGAAAAGCTCATAAAAGCTTTGTATAAGCTTCTATTGACCCACACCAGCTTCACATCAGTAGCACAAAGTGTCTACAGACAGGGGACTTGCCTGACATAGAAGTAATAAATTATATAGATAAAGCTTCCTTGTGAATTAGTCTATCAATTAATGAAAACCACATCAAAATCCCTACAGTAGTTCTTGATACTAGCCTTCATGTACAGACAGAAAAAAGTAGTGCGATGGGGGGCGGGGACTTTAAATTATATAACTGTATAGATCTCTCTGGCACACAAACTGAAGTTTCTCAGTGTGAAAAAATTAAGTCAAAGTTCAACACATACTTCATCATAATTGAACCTATGTCTTCACTGGCATGTTTCAGGGATTTTTACATGATTAGCTATGACTGAGCCTTGTTGACCCTGTAGCACATGGATACCATTTTTCCCACACTTTGAAGTACAAAATTTCTCATCTCTTTACATTAAGAGGCAGTTGCCAACCCTCACAATAGATCAAAAACTCAGCTACATAACCAATTAAAGCAATTTTTTTCAAAAAAGATCCAGTAACAAGTGAAGTGTAATCACTATTTACATCTTTATCAGCATAAATATTTTTATTAGAGCCTCACAAGTGATGTTAAATTGTTAAATTTTTCACAGTGCAGTACAAGAGTAGCTATGAATGTTGTAAAACAGTTGCAACAGTTTCTGGCTACTTTTTTTCAGATTTTTTAACCTAAAAGACATGAACAGCTGTAATCAATAATATGTGAATACATCCGCACGTGTGTGTGTGTGTGTGTGTGTGTGTGTGTGTGTGTGTGTGTGTGTGTGCGCGCGCGCGCGTTTCTGGAAGATAAACCAATAAGTTGAAAGCATATTGGTACACTTGGAACGCAAAAGTAGATATGGAATCACACACAAAAACAGTCCTGTACACCTAATTTATTAACCTGATTATGAGAGTAACAATAAGGTTTTGAACTTCAACCATTACTATTGTGATGTAGATTCTGCCTTTTCAACACTGAGCTGATTATGAGTTTAAGTGTTATGATGAAAATGGACAGAGTCTTCTCCATCAGAATTGATCTATTCTGAGATTCATACTGAAAACCTAAATCTGGATGGATGAAGGGGAATTTGAACTATTGTTCTCCTGAATGCAAGTCCAGTGCACTAACCACTGCGCCACCTTGTTCGGTGGATCTTGACAGCCATAATAGGCATTAATCATCCTTCAACCTGTCGCAGCTTGAATTCAAATTAAATTAAATTAAAGCACATGGTATCATGTGCTAAGATTTCTTTGCATTCCAATCACATATGGACTGGGAGGGAAAATGACTGCTTAAATCCATACTGTGTAATTTTCTTCTTTACAGTCCCTACAGGACGATCTGAAGAATGTCCCTGGATTCTTCAATTAAAACCAGTCCTTAAAATTTTGGAAGTAAGCTTTCATGGGATAATGTATGTCTATCTTCAACAGTCTGCAAATTTAGGTTTTCCAACATTTCTGTGGCACTCTCTTATCAGTCAAACAAACCTGTGACCATTCATGCTGTCCTCCGTCATATATGTTCAACATACAGTGTTAGTCCTCTCAGATACAGGTCCGATAAACTTGAGCAATGTTCTAAGATTAGATGCACAAGTACTTATTTCCTTTGTAGAGCGACTACATCTTTCGAGTATTTGACCAATGAATGTAAGTTTACCACCTGACTTACCTATTCGAACATTCCACTTCATACCTCCGCAAATTGTTACACACAGGTATTTGTATGAGTTGGCTGATTCTAATTGTTATTAATTGAGATTGTACTCATTGGACACTGCTTTTGAATTCTGAAAAACCCATAATTGAATGTCTGTACATCTGAAGCAAGTTCTCAATCTTTGCACCATTTTCAAATCTTATCAAGATCTGATTTAATGTATTTGCAGCTTTTTTTCAGACAATTCTTTCATCACAGTTAACTGAATTATGTGCAGAAAGTCTGAGGTTTCTGCTAATATTGTCTACCAGGACATTAATACACAACATGAACAACAAGGGCCCCTACACACTTTCCTGGGGCACACATGAAGTTATTTCAACTTTTACTGATAACTCTCCAGCCAAGATAACATTCTGCATCCTGCTAACCAAAAAACATCTCAATCTAGTCAGATATTTTGTTTGATAATCCATATAATCACACTTGTGTTATTAAACATTGGTATGATATGAAGTCAAATACTTTTCAAAGTCAAGAAGTAATGGATCTACACTATTTCCTTGACCCGTGACTTTCAGGACGTCATGTGAGAAAACTGCAAGTTGGGTTTTGCATGATCAATGTTTTCAGAATCCATGCTAGTTGGTAAGGAGGAGGTCATTCTGTTTGAGATATCTCATTATGTTTGAGCCCAGAATATGTTCTACGATTCTACACCAGATGGAAGTCAGTGAGATTGGATGCTACATTTGTGGTTCACTTCCATTGCCCTTCTTGTAGACTGATGTGATGTGCTTTTTTCCAGTCACTGGACACAACTTCTTGTTCAATGAATTTATGATGTATTACGATTAATGTGAGAGCTGACTAAGATGTAAATTCTATATAGAAACTGACAGGAATTTCATCAGGTCCTGGAGTCTTGCATAATTTTAGCTATTGTAGTTACTTCTCAATGCCACTGACATTATCATCTATATCACTCATCTCTCTAGTGGTGTGAAAAGTAAAGCAGAGCAGTGCATCTGTACATTGCACAGTAAAGGAATATTTGAAAACAAAGTTCAGTATGTCTGCTTTCATTTTGCTACCCAGAATTTCAGTTCCTGTACCACCTATGATTGTCCGGATACTAACTTTGGTGCATTTGACAACTTTTAGTCATGACCATAATTTCTTTGCATTTGTAAAGGATCTTTCCATAAGATTATGCTACGGTATTCACTGAAAATTTCGCATATTGCTCACTTGACAGACAAATGAATTTCATTTACAATCTCTCTATTTATGGCCCTACACTTTTACATACATTATGCAAAAGTTGATGTACCTTTAGAGGTTTCTCTACAATGACTGTACACCATGGAGAGTCCCTTCCATCAAAAACTGTTCTACTACATATATATCTATCTAGTGTATGGTCAACTATTCTTTTGAGCTTGGGCCACGTGCTCCTGCCCAGAGGTAAATGTTTTGACTTCCTCTTTGAGATGTGACACTACCACCATTTTATCTAACTTACTAAATGTGTAAATTTTCTAACCACTTTAGCTGCTCTTTGTACTGTAGTAACCAACTGCCTCATTGTCACAGAGAAGGGATTTAGTAATGTATTGCAGGATGTTTTGTCATGCTCTCCACTTATATAACTATAATTTCCTAACTGATGGTTGGGGAACATTTGTATTAGTGAACTGTGTTTTCTCTTACACTTTCAGTTACATCTGGGGGTGAGTTCAGTGGTTGACAGAAGGACTTAATTACAAGTTTATGCTCAACCTTGATATTGAATCTTGTCCAAACAATCTTGCACACAGCTTGAATTTCTATCTTGGTAGATTTAAGTTTCTTGTCTACTACAACAAATGCACCATTTTTATTTCCTGTTGCCATATCCTTTCAATATACATTTAGATTTTCTCTGAAAATCTCAACGCTGTCAATTTCCGTACCTATTGTTGTACACATTTCACTGCTATTTAGGACTGCTCCAAACTCTCGGACTTTGTTGCAAATGCTTCAGCTGTATTTCACTAGGAATTTTTATCGTTTCACCTGCGGGGACCATTTCTCATAATGCTACAGTAGTACTTCTCGGTCTCTTACAGCTATCATTATCTTGAATGGCTGGAGCGTCGCCTAACTTAAAATAAACCTTGTGTGCACTTCACACACAGCCAGCCACCTAGCCAGCAGCCTCTGACGTGTAGTACACCCCTAGCACATTTAGGAGGATCCTAAAACTCTCGATCCTATAGCCCAAGTCCATAAAGTCAGAGCCTAGCTTTTCATAGAAACTTTTAAGTCTCTGATTCAAGTGTTTCACTTGATCAGCTCTGAGGATAATGCTACAGACTGAACACGGTGATCTCTCCCACCTTTTCCTACCATTCCCCTAAGGGGGTACCATTATTCAATGCACATTTGAACTCCCAATGATTAACTGATCCCTCCACTTTTGTGTTTGCCTCTTAGTGTTGTAAGACACACCAGGTTTCTCAACATGTGATCTCTCTCACTGGCTAAGGTTGGTTTTAGAGGAAGAACAGCAAATCAGACTTGTTGGTTGGAGGATGGGTGTAATACTGTGAGTTGCCCTCAGTCCCGGCCTCCGCTGTACAAAGCCTTCTGAATTACTACCTCCACACCACTCACACTCAAGTGGGCAGGCAGCACTGCACTTCCTGCATGGCAGACAGCATCCATTGAAGAGTACACTACCCAAGATATACCTTTGGTATCTCTGGTGTGAGTCTCCTGGCATTTCATTGGCACCCAGAATAATTTCCAGGTGCTCATGAACAACAACTATCACATTAGTAAGAAGATACAGATTATGAAAATTTAATTGTAATAGTACCTTAATGCACAGATTTGTTTCCAACACTGGACATGAATTCAAACAATAATCTTCTCACGGGATGTGAAGAAGAGATGCAGAGGAATATATTTAGTAAATCTGCGTATAGGAAACAATCTGATACCAATCATTGGTTCCAGAGTAGGCAAGCCCCTAACACTTGGTACTGCTAGGCTTTTAACAGTGCCTTAGTAATAATTATATACTGACAGATCATAAGATTTATGAAAATGTTAATTACATCAAAGTAATTCCAAGCAAATTTCTGGATAGAGATGAAGGAGCAAGAATGATATAATTCAAAGCCACACTTTTCTCAAAATATGTTTTTTGTGTTAGTTCAACTTCTACTCAACAGAGGAAGCTACTGCATAAATATTTTAACTTTCCCTCACTAGATGGCAGAGCAGTTCACACTTGTTGTTCTCATACTGAGAGGAAGTAGTCTTTTTTGCGTCTGAAACAACCCAAAGCCACAGTACAATTGCGCCTCCAAAGAAGAGGCTACTTCCATGCATAAGAGAAAAAGAAGATTCAGATACAGAAATGGCTAGTTCTGAAGACAATTTTTCATCCAATGGCAGCAGTTATTGTCCCTCTGATGAATTTTCGTCTGAAAATGACATGGTAAATCTAACATACTAACTTTTTTAAACATTTAAAACATTGAAGCTTAGGTCTGTATCACAGTGAAATATTATTGCGTGATTTTAACTGTTATAAACTCGCTAATTAAAATATGTACATGTGACTCATGAACAAACTTTACTTCTCCTATTAATTACTGCATTATTGGTAATAATTTAAATATTATAAGCCTATTTGTATAATATATTAATGTTTGGTATATGGTTTAAGTGGCTTTGGTCTTTCTCATTCTGAATACTTTATTTGGCTTAGGATGCTGATGAATGTGAAAGGTCTCCTGAAGTATCACCTGCTAAAGAATCTAAAGGCAGAAAAAAATAGGAGAAATATGAGCAACTGGAAAAGGGGAAAATGTAAACTTCGTAGAAATTATGGCAGAGTGTACATATCTGATAAAACAGGACAAATTGTTGGTGCTAAAATTCTTGGTCCTGGATGTAAATGTAAAAACAAGTGTTGGAGCAAAATTCATGAATTTGTAGAGCAGATATTCAATTCTTTTTGGAATATGGTCATTTCAATCGCCAAAATAATTACCTTCTGAGCAATATTAAGATGCAACAAGTGCAAAGGAGGTAACTATGATTAATTATTATTTGAAATTGATTTTTATGTCACATACTTTTTATAAATAAAATATTATTATTTTGATTAATATATTTCACTTTTTAAGGTACCCAAAGAAAAGGAAAAGCACAATTTCACGGCGAATGGTCACTTTTTTGTACCAGGTTAAGGTTAATGCCTGTAATATTTTGGTATGCTGAGAAGCATAATGTTTTGGTATGCTGAGAAGCATTTTTAAGTGTACATGGGCTTCAGAACAATCAAGGACATCTTAAGAACTCACAAAAATACTTGTGTGATGGACACTCCACTTCTCCGAAAGACAGAAGAGGTATTTAACGATTAAATTATAATGTTGCTTCCAAGAAAAACCATAATTTTGTTCTGTTGTACTTATTTATCCAGTGTTTTCCTTTACATATCATATTCAGACACAAATTCACTAAATTTGTCTGACCTGGGCATTTACCTTTAAAATCACTTTTTCTTTGTTTCCAGGGAAAAAAGGGAACCCATCAAGGAAAATTTCACAAGAAGCAGTTCAGACAGTTCACAATTTCATAAATAATATACCTAAGTATGCCAGTCATTACAGCCGCTCACAGAGCCCCAATAAAGTGTACTTTGACCATGACATGTCAATTTATTCATTACATCAAGAACATTATTTGAAATATTGTGAAGAAAATAACGCATCACAAGTAAAAGTTTCGAAATTTTGAGATGTATTTAATGAAGATTTTAATATTCGTTTTAAATTGCCTCGTTCAGACACGTCATGCACGTGACGAATTTAAAATTCAAATAAAAAATAC
This sequence comes from Schistocerca americana, assembly GCF_021461395.2. Taxonomy (NCBI): domain Eukaryota; kingdom Metazoa; phylum Arthropoda; class Insecta; order Orthoptera; family Acrididae; genus Schistocerca; species Schistocerca americana. The sequence continues at coordinate 207,770,400 of NC_060130.1, read as the reverse complement.
ACAGTTGACCAACTCTGAAGATATTATTAGAAGATTAAAAATTGAAAGGGACCTACATCATGCCAAAGCATCTGCTGGACAAAATATGATTGCACAGCTTTCCAAATTAGCTAGGGAAAATCCTGAGGAATATCTTACAACAGCCTTTGATCTACAACAAACCTTTCCAACTCCAAGGCCTACATCTGGGCCTGCATTCTATAAGAGGACTTACAATTTTGGTATTCATGATTGCCGGTCTGAAAAGGAACATATGTTCGTGTGGAGTGAAGATGAAGCAAAGCGCGGATCTGATGAGATAGGAAGCTGTCTGATAAAATTCTCAGAAATACAAAAGTCTCAGGCAAACATTCTTCACATTATTAGTGATAATTGCAGACGTCAAGGCAAAAACTGGGCAACTGTTGCACTAGAGAGATCACTAGTGTGTTCAGGAAAATTTAAGGCCACTGAACATTGGTTTCCACAAGTTGGACACACACGACTGCCCTGTGACTGAGATTTCAGTCGAATTGAGAAGCACGTTAAGAACAGATACCCCACTGTGTACACCTCTCATGATTGGGTTACAGTCATTAAAAAATCGTGCAAGAATAAGCCATTTTCAGTCGTTAAAATGAAGCAAGCACTTTATAGATCTGACACCCTTGCAGATATAGATTTCAAAAAAGGACAAACATGATGATGGATCTCGGTTCCAATTTTCTGAAGCGACAGCTTTTCGTTTTGATGAAGGAATGCCATCACATTTAAAAGTGAAGTATCAGTACACTGAATTTGAAGAATTCAGAACTGTAAATATCACTAAATATGACGAGCACATCAGGAGAGTAATCCGTTCCAGCTCTCAAGGAAATACTTAAAAGCCCATTCCAATTTGTGACAAAAAACTCAAAGATGTTACGGTATGTCATTAATGCCATACATACCAGATGTTTCGAAGGGATACTTCAACAGTCTGAGTGAATCAAAGGAACAAAGTGATGAAAATGAAACAGAGGTGATAGATATTGGCTATATTGTGTGAAACACTGTAGTGGCTATCATTGTAAGTTATGTTGTATATTGATGTACAAATTTTTGTAAACCAGGCCAAAGCCCAATGTTGTGTCACCCAGGCATAAAATATTTTTTTATTAATAATGTTTAACTTTGTTCACAATATAACTATGCAAACATGTATATTAACACATTAGAGAAATAAACTAGTTTTGTCAAAAAACCCGAAAAGTTGAAATACGATTTATGGATTTATTTGAAGTTTTAAAATGCTCCCCTGAAAAATTTACATTTTGTGGCTTTGGATTATGTCATTCTCACCCCTTCAGATCATAAACTATTGGTTCTAGATTTAGATGAGAAAAGACCCCTGAGAATAAGTAACAAATAATCCTAAAAACAAAAATTGGGTGATTGACTGAACTACCAATCACAGAAAAATTTTGAAAGATGTAGTTGAGAGAAGATTTGAAATTGGTAGGTTGAGAATGAGATGCAATAAAAATGGCTATAGTACACTCAACGCATGAAGTACAAGGATAACAGAGCTGAATATGATAACCTACAAATACAGCATGGCTGAACGAGGATATAAAAAAAAAAAACTGTCAGTGATAGAAAACGTGCAAAAAGAACCTTGTATCGAGTAAGAACGCACAGAAATTGAGCTAAAACTGATGAAAAAATATTTTTTACAGACAGAGGAAATTACTGGTTCAGTAGTTGCAGTTGCAAAGCATAAACATGAATAAGAGCTAACTTTAAGAATAAAGCAAGACAAGAATAAAAAATTAGTATACAGTATCATAAAAATAGAAGTATTGGTAACAAATCTATACCATTAGTTCATTATCCCAATAATGAAGCAAAATGAAATGAAATCCAAGTGTTACAGGAGTTTCAAGGACACTCTGACACACTATTGAACTAGAGAGGCTAAAACACCACTACAGCACATGAGCCGCATTACTTTGGTAATCTACAGGCAGATAGTTTGACTGGATATTGACACAGCAGTACATAAACTGAAGAAACTATAAAACAACTGCAATCATTTACAGTAGAAACAACTTCAGTACAATTTGAGGGATTGATCAGCAATGCCCATATAGTGCTCAACATATTGCAAAGAAAAGTGTTGATACACAGAGATTGCAAACAAAGTCGTCACTGATTTATTGAAGAAGGGCAGCATGAAGAACAGAAAACGTACAAGACTGATACTGTCATATGATCTTAAATACACTGCCCCTTTCTCGTTAAAACCACAAATTTGCAAAAATGGCAATTTTGACATGTATGTATTGGTATGTTTAATTTTCCCTTTTCTTTGTTAAGGCAGGATACAGAACATGTCTCTATGATAGTGTGGGAGAAAATGCAAGGTATATTATTATGAAAGTTTAAATGATGCACACTGAAATACAGCACAGTGACAGCACAATCATGCTTTTGGGACTCTCTTGATTACCTACAGATCATTGTATGAGCATGAATGTGTTACATACATTGATTAAATTTCTGACAAATTTTCTGACGTACAATCACAAGCAATCACGTATTTTTGTATTATTTAAATCACTTCACAAGCAACAGTAATTTGTCTGGTCAGTTAATTATTGATAGCACTATTGCTCGACAACAGTGTAGTCAGAGAAAAGGCTGCATGTTATTTGCTATGTTTCAGTGGTGAGCACTGTCGCTGTACATCACGAGTAAAGGCACAAGAAATATTACATATACACAAATATTCAACATGATGAGGACAAGGTAAAAAAGCCTAATGAGAAAAAAAACCACGTGAATCGTAATGAACAAAACGATATATGAGGAGGAAAAAATATTAAGCAGTTTGCACATCTGAAATGAAAAGCATGAGAAGAATTCCTAGGATGGCTCAGGATGTACGTTTGCAACATTTTGAGAAGAAGAAGCACTAAACTCAACAAATAGCTCTTTATCTGATGAACTGTATGGTAAGTTTTAATTTATTTTCTCTATTAGGTATAAAAAACAACTTTGATAGCTAAACATTACACCAACATACTTAGCACCCCCCCTACCTCCCCCTCCCCCCCCCCCTCTCTCTCTCTCTCTCTCTCTCTCTCTCTCTCTCTCTCTCTCTCTCTCTCTCTCTCTCTCTCTCTCTCTGTGTACAGATGCTCACAGTCAGGAAGAAGGGAACCTACGTAAAAGTGTAGAACAACAAGGGAATGCAAACTTCTGTATTAACACACCTGAGCTACATCATTATGATTTTCATCACAAAATCTGAGTTTGTGGTGTTCACAGTTGCAAATTGTTTACACACTGTCAAACATATTTCCTGTTTTTTACTGAAAGAATGAAAATGATGGACAAAAACCTTGATGAAACTAAATTCACTAAGGAGGACTGTACACTGAGTTTAGAGGAAGACAACAACTGGTACAAACATTTAGTTGCCATTGGCCACCAAATCAAGATTTCTTATGTTAGTAGTTGTGAGTCAACAAATCAAGAGTGTGGAAAAAGACCAACAACATCAGTTAACTGCATATCATACCCAATGAAGCTGAAAGATGAACTACAAGGAATATACACAATAGCTAAAGGCATTTCAATTCTATTTCCTCACAAGAGAAGGAGAAAAAAATATTTCCACATTTTTTTTCTAGTCAACTTAAACTGGGGTAGGCTATGGTGATAAGTGCTCTCTCAGAATGCTGTGACAGCACTGTTGAGCACGGCAAACATACCAAACATTGATCTTAAAATCATACTACTGTTAGAATAATAAAAATAGTACCTGGATTCAAATCTGAATATTACACTAATGTCTAACGACACTAAAGCCATATGTGAGCTTAACTGCAAGCTGGCGTCTCTCCCAAAATACAGGTAAATATTACACAAGTGCAATTTACGATCCTTTTACTACTCAGAGGTCTCTGTCATGAATGTTCTGGATTTAATTCACAAACAGGAGGAGGAGAGGCTGATGAGGCATCAAGATAATGGCAGACATTTACAGAGAAGACAAAATGTTAGCATGTATATGGATTCAAGCGCTGTGGCTGGCAATTTTGATCTATATGCTCTGTTGAACGTTATAAAAAGATGCTGAGGCCAAGTATTATACACAAGAAAACTGGCAATGCATAATTTGATCACAAGCAACCGGGGAACTCAACACTTCTTGCTTGTGGAATGAGACAGATGGTAAAAGAGAGTCAATGAAAGAGCAAAATGTGTGTACAAACTATGTCATGGTACTGGAATATATTAAACAACTATGGATACTGCCAAATAGATGTGTGTCTAAGCAGAAGCACAACATTTGTTTCTGTGCATATTGCACAGTGCAAGGATATCCGAGTTGCGCAATACTGATCATGCAGTTTTCGTAAACAGGTCGTGCAGAATCCAGTGTTATTCAGTTAATTCCCAGATAAAGGAAAATACATATATACTGCTGTACTTGCCTAAAGGATGGTGGAAAGTCACTCAATGACTTTGATGATCATTTCATGACACTCAAAACACACAGTTATCAGTGCCTTTTCTGAGTATGAAAGTATGCATTTAGTGAGAGAGAGATTTTCCTTGTAAGCTATCTTCCCGAAATAATGGATCATGGGCACATATCAGAGACTTGAACGATTATGTAACAATGACAACACAGACAAATATTGCATATGAATATATTAAAATTGGCCACCACCTTCACACGTGTGCGACCGACTTAACGCTTGTAATACACAATGAAGAACCTATCACTTTGAGAACAAGTGACAGTAGAGTAATAGTTCTGTCCATAGGGACCACAAAGACATGATTAGGTTTAGTCACTTTGCACACAGATGTATTTAAGCAACAATTCTTCTCAGGCTAAATTCGCAAAAGGAATGGGAAATAAACATAATGTGTTGCACTTAACACTGGTTTGCAGAGTATGGATGTAGAGATGCAACACAAAAACTTAAGGCCTTTTCCACAATTGTTCTATTGTTATTTAAAACGCCATATAATTCATTATCAAGAGAAACTGCTGCTCAAAATGGCTCTGAGCACTATGGTACTTAACAGCTGAGGTCATCAGTCCCCTAAAACTTAGAACTACTTAAACCTAAGGACATCACACACATCCATGCCCGAGACAGGATTCAAACCTGCGACCGTAGCAGTCGTGCGGTTCCGAACTGAAGTGACTAGAACTGCTTGGCCACCGCGACCGGCAGAGACTGCTGCCATCTTGTCAGAATATAAAATGCAATATAGACTGAAGCACCAAAGAAACTGATATAGGAATGCGTATTCAAATACAGAGATGTGTAAACAGGGAGAATACGGCACTGCGGCCGGCAACGCCTATATAAGACAACAAGTGTCTGGCACAGTTGTTATAGTGTTTACTGCTGCTACAATGGCAGGGTATCAAGATTTAAGTGAGTTTGAATGTAGTGTTATAGTTGGCACAAGAGCAATGGGGCACAGCATCTCTGATGAAGTGGGGATTTTCCCGTACGACCATTTCATTAGTGTACTACGAATATCAGGAAACCAGTGCAAAACACCAAATCTCTGATGTCGCTGTGGCCGGTAGAAGACCGTCCAAGACAAGACAAGGACCAATGACGATTGGTTGGTTGGTTTTGGGGAAGGAGACCAGACAGCGTGGTCATCGGTCTCATCGGATTGGGGAAGGATGGGGAAGGAAGTCGGCCGTGCCCTTTCAGAGGAACCATCCCGGCATTTGCCTGGAGTGATTTAGGGAAATCACGGAAAACCTAAATCAGGATGGCCGGACGCGGGATTGAACCGTCGTCCTCCCGAATGCGAGTCCAGTGTCTTACCACTGCGCCACCTCGCTCGGTCAATGACGACTGAAGAGAATCGTTCAATGCGACAGAAGTGCAACCCTTCTGCAAATTGCTGTAGATTTCAATGCTGGGCCAGCAACAAGTGTCAGCATGCGAACCATTCAACAAAACATCATTGGTATGGTATTTCAGAGCCGAAGGCCCACTTGTGTACCCTCGATGACTGCACGACACACAGCCTTACGCCTCACCAGGGCCCGTCAACACCAACATTGGACTGTTGATGACTGGAAACATGATGCCTGGTTGGAAAAATCTCATTTCAAAATGTACCGAGTAGAGGGACTCGTACGGAAACGGAGGCAACCTCATAAATCCATGGACCCTGCGTGTCAGCAGGGGACTGTTCAAGCTGATGGAGGCTGTGTAATGGTGTGGGGTGTGTGCAGCTGAAGTGATATGGTACCCCTGATACATCTAGACACTACTCTGACAGGTGGCATGTACATAAGCATCCTGTCTGATCACCTGCAACCATTCATGTCCATTGTGCATTCCGACGGACTTGGGCAATTCCAGCAGGACAATATGACACCCCATACATCAAGAATCCAGGGGCAGATTTGGACTCTGACCACAATCTATTGGTTATGACCTGTAGATTAAAACTGAAGAAACTGCAAAAAGGTGGGAATTTAAGGAGATGGGACCTGGATAAACTAAAAGAACCAGAGGTTGTACAGAGATTCAGGGAGAGCATAAGGGAGCAATTGACAGGAATGGGGGAAATAAATACAGTAGAAGAAGAATGGGTAGCTTTGAGGGATGAAGTAGTGAAGGCAGCAGAGGATCAAGTAGGTAAAAAGACGAGGGCTAGTAGAAATCCTTGGGTAACAGAAGAAATATTGAATTTAATTGATGAAAGGAGAAAATATAAAAATGCAGTAAGTGAAACAGGCAAAAAGGAATACAAACGTCTCAAAAATGATATCGACAGGAAGTGCAAAATGGCTAAGCAGGGATGGCTAGAGGACAAATGTAAGGACGTAGAGGCCTATCTCACTGGGGGTAAGATAGATACCGCCTACAGGAAAATTAAAGAGACCTTTGGAGATAAGAGAACCACTTGTATGAATATCAAGAGCTCAGATGGAAACCCAGTTCTAAGCAAAGAAGGGAAAGCAGAAAGGTGGAAGGAGTATATAGAGGGTCTATACAAGGGCGATGTACTTGAGGACAATATTATGGAAATGGAAGAGGATGTAGATGAAGATGAAATGGGAGATATGATACTGCGTGAAGAGTTTGACAGAGCACTGAAAGACCTGAGTCGAAACAAGGCCCCCGGAGTAGACAATATTCCATTGGAACTACTGACGGCCTTGGGAGAGCCAGTCCTGACAAAACTCTACCATCTGGTGAGCAAGATGTATGAAACAGGCGAAATACCCTCAGACTTCAAGAAGAATATAATAATTCCAATCCCAAAGAATGCAGGTGTTGACAGATGTGAAAATTACCGAACTATCAGCTTAATAAGTCACAGCTGCAAAATACTAACACGAATTCTTTACAGACGAATGGAAAAACTAGTAGAAGCCAACCTCGGGGAAGATCAGTTTGGATTCCGTAGAAACACTGGAACACGTGAGGCAATACTGACCTTACGACTTATCTTAGAAGAAAGATTAAGGAAAGGCAAACCTACGTTTCTAGCATTTGTAGACTTAGAGAAAGCTTTTGACAATGTTGACTGGAATACTCTCTTTCAAATTCTAAAGGTGGCAGGGGTAAAATACAGGGAGCGAAAGGCTATTTACAATTTGTACAGAAACCAGATGGCAGTTATAAGAGTCGAGGGACATGAAAGGGAAGCAGTGGTTGGGAAGGGAGTAAGACAGGGTTGTAGCCTCTCCCCGATGTTGTTCAATCTGTATATTGAGCAAGCAGTAAAGGAAACAAAAGAAAAATTCGGAGTAGGTATTAAAATTCATGGAGAAGAAATAAAAACTTTGAGGTTCGCCGATGACATTGTAATTCTGTCAGAGACAGCAAAGGACTTGGAAGAGCAGTTGAATGGAATGGACAGTGTCTTGAAAGGAGGATATAAGATGAACATCAACAAAAGCAAAACAAGGATAATGGAATGTAGTCTAATTAAGTCGGGTGATGCTGAGGGAATTAGATTAGGAAATGAGGCACTTAAAGTAGTAAAGGAGTTTTGCTATTTGGGGAGCAAAATAACTGATGATGGTCGAAGTAGAGAGGATATAAAATGTAGGCTGGCAATGGCAAGGAAAGGGTTTCTGAAGAAGAGAAATTTGTTAACATCGAGTATAGATTTAAGTGTCAGGAAGTCATTTCTGAAAGTATTTGTATGGAGTGTAGCCATGTATGGAAGTGAAACATGGACGATAAATAGTTTGGACAAAAAGAGAATAGAAGCTTTCGAAATGTGGTGCTACAGAAGAATGCTGAAGATTAGATGGGTAGATCACATAACTAATGAGGAAGTATTGAATAGGATTGGGGAGAAGAGAAGTTTGTGGCACAACTTGACCAGAAGAAGGGATCGGTTGGTAGGACATGTTATGAGGCATCAAGGGATCACCAATTTAGTATTGGAGGGCAGCGTGGAGGGTAAAAATCGTAGAGGGAGACCAAGAGATGAATACACTAAGCAGATTCAGAAGGATGTAGGTTGCAGTAGGTACTGGGAGATGAAAAAGCTTGCACAGGATAGAGTAGCATGGAGAGCTGCATCAAACCAGTCTCAGGACTGAAGACCACAACAACAACAACATCAAGAATTGCTACAGAGTGGCTCCAGGAACACTCTTCTGAGTTTAACACTTTCACTGGCCACCAGACTCCCCATACATGAACATTATTGAGCATATCTGTGATGCCTCGCAATGTGCTGTTCAGAAGAGATCTCCACCCTGTTGTACTCTTACGGATATATGGACAGTCCTACAGGATTCATGGTATCAGTTCCCTCCAGCACTACTTCAGACATTAGTCATGCCCATGCCACGTCGTGTTGTGGCACCTCCACATGCTTGCGAGGACCCTACATGATATTAGGTAGGTGTACCAGATTCTTTAGCTCTTCAGTGTAGTAAAATGTGACACATGTACTAGTATGGCACAAGCACTGATCACTAGCGGGTCCTCTCACCTGAGGTGGTGTCTGTGTGTCAGTGCCCTATTATCCATCATGTTGAAGTCAATTCTATCTGTGTGAGTAAAGGAATTTTTGCCATGGCAAGAATGTTGGTTTCACAAGTCTTAATTTTGTTATTTTGTACTTATAGACTCCCACTGCCCCAATGAGAAATACTTCTCCCCCTCAACAATGAAGTAAAGCACCTGAGAGTACAGCATGGAGTAGTAAATGGTTTGTGTTGCAAGTGTCCCCTGCTGCTGTGCCAGCTTGTTCATTTCCTTGGATTCCCAACTGGCTTGACCATTTGCAGAATGATACTTACTTCCTTTGCCACTGAAGCAGGTGAAGGATATCTTCTCCATTTCTAACCACTTTGTAAAATGATTGTTTAAAAATAAAATCTGGTGAACAATATTTCTTGTATTTTCTCAGATTTTAAAAAAACAGCTTAGGCCTCATTAATAACAAAGGAGGATATTAGCTCTAATGCTGCATTAAAACATTTGAGCCCACCATATCAAGCTCTTCAGGTTACTCCTTTGCTCCAATCCCAAATAGTTTTGTTGCTGTTTTGAAATTCATGAGTGCATGCTCTGCTGATGATCAAACAAGAAGACTTAAATGCTGGTGACCGTGGGATTGACTGGAGCCTATATGCATGTCACACCATGAAGAACTTCGTTCACACTGTTTAAGGCCATTCGTCATCCTAAGCAGAGAGGTTGGGATTGTACAGTTGTCAGGTGATATTGCATTGCCACATGGTGGAAAGGGCCTTTTCAATATCGAAAAACATTCCTGCAAAACTGCTGTCTCAAGACAGGCCTCTTGTATTGCTGCCTCCAGGAGTATTAGATTGCCGAGTGTAGAATGGTACCTAAGGAAGGTGAAAGATGTTTTCCAGATTCTAGAGTCCATATTAAACAGCTGCCGATCTTTCAATCCAACCCTATACAACTGGTAAGTGCTAGTTGGATTGGTGTGATCCTTCTCACATTTTATGAGATGGATCATGATTAGTTTCCTCCAAAAATAATGGTACAGTCCTGCAGATGACATTCTGTTAAATTATATAAGGAAGTAGTTCTTGAACTTAATATTCAAATTTCACTATGCACTTTGGCCATGGTGTCATACTGAGAGTCATAGATAGTTTGTATTTTAACTCCTGTGTGCTGTGTGAGCCACTAACATCGATTTTACCACGACATCAGTATGGAGAAGCAGTATTTAAGAACTGTGCGAACCAGCTCGTCATCATCAAACAGCAGGGCGGCAATGTGACTTCAAGTCTGCACTATTCTGAACCATGCCAATGGTGCAGACACTTCTGTCTCAACTGGAACATGAACCCCTGCCTGCCACCTAAGCATCTGGATACCAGGGGCAGCCTCATACTTGGCTGCTGTCCCGAGAGCATGATGGGAGGATCCATTGTAACTATCATTGGTCTTTCTTCAGCTGCACAATGTCCATCCTCGACATAGAATCCTAGTCCACACCTAGCCATCAGAGCTGTCATGTCATAACTGGTATCTTCAGACCTCCTCCAACTACATCTGTGATATATATGCTTTAACTTACTGTAATTCTGCTTTATAAATTTTATAAAGCAATGTTACTTCCTTACTTTACAAGTTATGATTACTGTGGAACCACTGGGTGGTTAGGAGAGTTTACTACTAACAGAGACACAAAAGTGGGCGGTAGGTAAAAAAGGTTGACTATCCATGCTGTAAAGCATCCACCTGGTTTAGTTAAAAATTTATTTAAATGGCTTGATGCTGATGTATCTGGCAGGTGGATCCATACAGGCAAGCGGTCACTAGTCAAAGTCTCCTGTCACCTTTTGAAGGATAGCATCAGCTAGTGTAGGAGAGTGAAGTGACAGTTAAATTATATAAATTACTGAGGAAAATCTGTTTGCAGTAAAGAGGTGTGTCACCTTCCTTGAACGTAGGAGGCACACATCATTCGACAAGAGGAACCTCTCCAATACTTGCCCCTCTCCTGGGACAAGTGTACGTAAAGCCCCACTGAATATGAGGCACACTGAAGTCTCTGAGGAGGAGAAAGGGATCAGACAGTTGATAGATGAGGTTTTGTAGGATCTCTTTTCCCATAGGTTTATGGCATGTGAAAACTGGGAAGCACACAGTTATTCCTAAGAGAGCTGAAATCTCAAACTCTATTGCTTGAAGGTGAGTGGTGAGGGTAACAGGCACAGAACAACATGTATCTTAGACAAACTACATCCTTAGCCCTCTCACCATGTGTATTATGTGGGCGGTGCACCCTTCAAACACAGTTAGAAATGTGTTTCTTATATACAGAAGCACAAAGGCCTATCCTGTGTTAAAAGCTTTACTTTTTCCACACTTTCTTCAACTGTTCACGTTTCATTACAGTATTAATCAGAAAGGATTTTCTTTCATCCTGTTTCTTTTTTGGCAATATGTCTGACAGTGAATGGAAAAATTGGATCTAGTTTATTTCAGAGCAATCTTCATCAGTTAGTACTGGCCATTCCTGTCAGATGGTTCTGTATGTTGATGTGAATTTTGCCTTTCGCATATGTGATACAAATATTTTGCACTAGATTGTGCATTTAGCTTTGTCTCTGGAATGTCTTAACAATCTCTGCTCAAAGTGGTTTAGAAGTCTTCTTAATATTTCAACATTTGGTCACAAATAATATCATTACCAGGTTTGACGTTCTATGAAGTCATTAACAGATGGTTTGTTAAAAAGGAAAGGAAAGGATGATACTGAAACACTAGGAAAATGAATTACAAATCAAATTAACCTCTATAAACAACCATATGTACTTGCAGCACACATGTCACACAAAATCGTCAACTTAAGATGCCTGGAGGTGTGCTTGAAATGTACACACATCTGTACTCCGACTGCTGCAACTGAAGGCTATAGTTGACTGTGTAATAACAAAGTTAGTGACACTCAAATATATGATTAAGAATATTCAAAACGTAAAATTTATTGAGAGGGAAAGCCTTTTCAAGGTGAAAATGAGTAAAATTCTTAACTACCTGGGAGCCTACTACTGGAAGGAGGATAGATGACACCCACATGTAGACACAAACTGAGAGTAGTAAACAATTATCCGGTGGCCAAAGGTGTATACTGAACAGGCAGTGTGAAAGAAAAAGTGGCAGATATTAAGATAAGTCACCATACAACAGAAAAATCAACTAATTCACCTGGAACAGATATGATCCCTGTGAGATTCTACAGAGATTATGCAAAAGAACTTGCCTCGCTTCTAACAGTGGTTTATTGTATGTCACTAGAGCAATGGAGAGTACATTATGATTGCAAAAAAGTGAATGTCATTCCCCTTTTCAAGAAGAGCTATCAGACAATGCATACAAACACAGGCTGATATCGCTGTCATCAATCTGTCATGTAACTGTGGTACACGTTTTATGGCCACGCATTTTGAAGTTTTTTATTTTAAGAGTGCAAAAATCTCCCACAAACAGAGAATTCTTGCCATTCAGGTCACTCTGTTTGTCCTTGTGACCTAGAGTACCATAGGCAATGGCACCCAGGCTGAAGCCATGTTCTTTGAGTTCAGGAAGGTATCTGATACCATTCCACATTGTCAATTATTGAACAAAATACCAGTTTGTGGAGTATCAGATCACATTTGTGATTGGATTCAGGGCTTCCTTGCAGACAGGAATCAACACATTGCCTGTATGTGAAGGAAATTGATATAAGTGAAGGCAATTTCAGGAATACTCCAAGAAAGTGTGACAGTCATTATTGTTTACAATATATAATAATATTAATCATCAAGTGGATAAAGGTGGGACCTCTGTGAAGCTATTTGAGGACAATCTTGTTATCTATAGGAGAGGTTCAATGTTTGTCGCATGTACTGGCACTTGAACCTAAATGTAAATAAATGTAATGTATTGAGCATAAATAGGCAAAGCGGTGCACTACTGTTCGACTGGACTATTGGTGAAAAATCAGTGGAAACAGTAAAAACCATAAGCACCTAGGAGTAACCATCCAGATGCCAGACTAAGATACAATGGGTAATTCTTATGGATATGTAATTCATCCAAAAAAGAAACGGCGTACAAAAGACTTTTTTTGGTCGATTCTCAAGTACTGCTCACCAGTCTGGGAAGTATACCGTGTTTCATTAATAAAAGAGAGCCAATAAAAATGATGTATTTTGTCATGACATTGTAGAGTAGGCACGGAGGCATTATGGAGAAGTTTACTATTGAAATTTAGAGTCTGTACATTTAGGAACAGCCTGGCAACATATTGCTATCTCCCATATAAAAACTGTGAAATGACCATGGCAAGGAAGACAGAGTAATTACAGCCCATTCTTCCCATGTGTCACTTGCAAATGGAACCGGGAAGACAATGTTATCAAAAGCACCCTTCATCACACACTGTAGGGCTTGAAAAGCAAATATGTACATGTATCTAACTATGAAGCAGTCCAGTTACGAGGGTAAGTCAATTATTATCTGCCAATTAGTTATATTTTTGTTTACTTTGGTAGTACTGTCATTTTATGTTGATGACACATGCTTTTGTTTATTTGTTGTTACACCTTTGAAATTTTCAAGCTGCTAGGTTAGTTTCGTCATCGCTACCGTGCTGTAAATCATGGCTGCTCTGCTGTTTATTTACACCAAAGAAGAGCAACATTCAGTGATCCATTTTTTGTGGTTGGAAGGCGTATCAGGGGCCGAAATTCATCGAAGACTTTTTGCCCACGAAATCATCCACAACAGACTTTGGTTTCATAAAGTTTGTGCAAGATGGGTCCCAAAACAACTTGCACAGTTGCATAAACAAACACGCTTGGACATCTGCAAAAAACATTTGGATCACTATGGTAACGAAGGGGACAACTTCTTAGACAGTATCATTACTGGTGACGAAACATGGATCCATCATTATGAGCCAGATATTCAAGATCCAACTGTCTGCAGGAAAACTGATGCTTATGGTTTTTTGGGAGGCACAAGGTCCAGTACTGGAACATTATCAGGAACGGGGCACAAAAATAAACAGTGTATGTTACAGTGAGATGATTACTGACAGGCTAAAGCCTGCAATTCGAAGCAAACACCGAGGATTGCTGTCAAAAGGTGTTGTGTTGTTGCACGACAATGCCTGTCCACATACTGCTGCCCACACTGCTGAAACACTCCAGAAACTCAAATTTGAAGTACTGGATCATCCTCAATATAGTTCCAATCTTGCCCCTTCTGACTATCACTTGTTTGGTCCACTCAAACAGGTATTAAGGGGCCGTGGATTTGCCTTGGGCAAAGCAGTGAAAGAAGCAGTGCATTCCTGGCTTGCAGCTCAACCAAGAACATTCTTTTATGAGGGCATCAGGAAGCCTGTACAATGACGGACCAAGTGCATTGAAACGCAAGGAGACTATGTCAAAAAATGATGTTCTTGCAAGTTTCAGTTTCCTATTTGATTACAATAAAATTTTATAACTACTTTGCAGATAATAATTGACTTACCCTCGTATATTCTCTTCTATGGCTTGGTTACTGAATTACATCTTGTAATAAGTAACATGAAGAAGACACCTGCTGAGGCTTAAGGAAGCTGATCAACAAAATGCAACTTTTATAAGTTACTCAGTCAGATGAAGCTGTAAGGTTCACACGCTGACCTGAATGACAGAAAAGAAGAACACGCAAGTAAAACAGTCATTCACTAACCTGTAGTTTCCTTTTCTGTTCTCGGATGACCTCCCGCTCCTGAAGCTTTCTTTGTAGCTGCAGCTGAGCTTCTTTGTGTTTGCTGGTGTACTGTACTGCCAGCCCCAGTGGTGGTGTTGTCTCTGTTCAAGACAAAAAAATTCAAACTTGCTAAAGAGAACCATATCTGACAATTTAGGAATTACTCATAGTTTCATGGCTCACATACGTTTAGTTATGGGGAGGGGGATTGCTACACTGAGTCAATAGCTTTAGAACAGGATCTTGATATAGCAATTACATGAAGTTTCATAAGAAACTTAACAAAAATTGAAAAAAGCAGTTCCAGTAAAAAAAGGCTAAACAAAAGGAAAAGAATTTATAAATGAGAAGTAATTGACTGTTAGTAGAATAAGTTCATACAATAATAAAATAGCAATAATGATAATTATCGGTGGCTACAGAAGTAAAACCATCAATAATGGGGGATGTGAGTCAATAATGGGGAAGTGAACAAAAGTATACAGGAATAAAAATTAATGTAAGGAATCTCAAAATCCTATGAGTAAGATTAAGACTACCCCATTGAAACTAAAGATAATGACAGTAAAAGCAGATACAGCTAAGCAACTTCAAACACCTTCAGAGACAGATCACATTACTGGATATTACAACTGCATTTTATACTGCATTGAGTCTTCTACAGCAGATTGTATTCTGAACCTTAAGTACCTTTGCAATGAAGATACATGACAAACATGTATGCCACTAAATTATTCAAGCAGGGCAGAAAAGGAGAAAAGCTGTTAACTTCTGTTTGAAAATCTGCTGTTTGGCTCTAACACTTTGTGGAAGTCTGCTGCAAATTTATGTTGTAGAGTGGGTGGTAAGAATGAGTCACATGCCATGGATCATGTTCTTTGTTTGAACAGTAACTAAGGACGGACTAAAAACACAAAGAGGAACACTGTCCTGTGTTCACTGAATGCGCTTCCCAAATAAGGAGCTTCAACAATTAACACTGATAGTCCCAATAGCTATCTTCAGGGCTGAAAATATGAAAATGCTGTTAGAAAGAAAAAGGAAGAAAGATTATGATATAACATTCTGTCAACTATGGTCACTGGAGATGGAGCACAAGCTCTGATTACGAAAGGATGGAGAAGGAAACTGGCTGTGCCCTTTTCAAAGGGACCATTGTGGAATTTTTCTGGAACAAATTTAGAGAAATCACAGAAAATCTAAATCTGGATGGCCGGACAGCGATTTGAACTGTCATTGTCCCAAATGCGAGTCCACTGTGCTAACCACTACGGCACCTTGCCCGATTGTTGGAAAGAAAGGAAGGCTGGAGTTTAGCATGTAGTCAACATAAATGTCATTATATGACTAAGATTAAGGCAAGCCACTACGAGAAAAGCTGTTAACTCTATTTGAAAACTTGTTGTTCCTAAATGGGAATTATTTTATGGACATTGACCAATTCTTGGGAAAGGACATCGAGTGTTCATCGAGGGATCATCAGAATCTGGGTGTAATGTTGCAAAGAGATACGAAATGGAACAAGCATGTGAGGATTGTGGTAGGGAAGGCGAATGGTCAACTTTGGTTTATTGGGAGGATCATAGGAAAGTTTATCTCATCTGTAAAGGAGACCGCATATAGGATGCTAGTGCAACCTATTCTTGAGTACTACTGGAGTGTCTGGGATTTGCACCAGGTCAGATTTAAGGAAGACATTGAAGAAATTCAGATTTGTACCAGTAGGTTCGAACATCATGCAAGTTTTACAGAGATGCTTTGGGAACTCAAACAGGAATCCCTGGAGGGAAGGCAACCTTCTTTTTGAGGAACACTATTGAGAAAATTCAGAGAACCAGAATTTGAGGCGGACTGCAGAATGATTCTACTGCTTCCAACATACATTCTGCATAGGGACCACAATGATAAAATACAAGAAATCAGGGTTCCTACAGAAGCATACAGATAGTTGTTTTTCCCTTGCTCTATTTGCAAGTGGGACAGTAAAACAAATTACTAGTGCTGGTGCAAGGTAGCCTCCGCCACACACCATACAGTGGCTTGTGGATAATGTATGTAGATGAAATGTAGATTTAGATTCAAAGAGACACCCAGCAGAGCACATCAGTACTATCCCTCTGTGTACAAAGATGGAGTCCTATTTTTGGGTTCCCTTCATATTTGTCAGAACTTTACAGTAGTTTTGATGCTGTATCATTATGAAATGCGTGTCTTCAGCAAATCTAGTTTTATTTATTAGGCCAGCTTAGTGTCTTTGTAACTGGTGATTCATGAACTATAATTTATCTTTCTTATAAATCATGGTTAAATAAGAACATAACTATGCAAATAAAGAGTTATAAAATGATAGTAAGGAAAGTTTACCATCTTCAGCAAAAATGAGAATTTGTATCCAATGTAAAAAATATCCATATCCTTTAATATTAAATAAAATATTAAAATAACACAGCTACAAAATAATACAGCTACAATAATATACCTTAATATAATTTCAAAATGCAAATATTTTTAATTAGCTAAATGAGAATCTCTTTTATCTTGTGAGCATATGTATAGAAAACACTAAAATGATGCTTGCAGATGGCAGGATCTGAATTTTATCATATAATGTTCAGAATTTAAATTCAATAACTACACACAGGAAGTTCTGGAAAAGTATATCACCTTTGTTGTCACGCTTTTGCAGATGACCAGATGTTGAAAGAAGAGTGAAAGCAGCTACAGATCGCGAGTCCACACACATCTTTTCCACCAAGTGACAGGCAAGATCTCGCAGATTATCAAAACGGACGCCAAGAAGTTTTTCGGCCCACTCACGAATTAAGCATGATGCAGCTGACATAACTTCACCCTCAGAGCAATGGACTGGAGTCTGCAACAGAAGGAAAGTTAACAATTACTAGCCGCTCTAAACTCACATTTCCAATTCCTATCAAACTTGACACTACACTGGTGGAAGTTTGAGGATGTTTGTAAACATTAGTGTCTCTTGACTTACTGTTATTTTCCTGTCTATTTGACTTTCAATCTTCAGTTGTCTGCTCATTCATGTTGATTTCTATCACAATTGATTCACATAAAATCTTCAGCATTATAATGAAGTTAAAACATTTTCAATACCTGCAACACAATTCAAACCTCAATTCTTTTAGAATTCACTGCTGTTGTCTCCGAAAAAAGGGATATTTTTCATGTAGATTATTTGTTACTGTATACAGATGTTGACGTATGTAAAAAAGGGACATTTCAGAATTAAAACATACTTTTTCAGGTCTCTGGACAGGTAATCATTACACAATAACCACCAACATAAGTATAACAATTATGAGTCTTTATTAAATCACACCATAAATGAAGGAATGTAAAATGTAAGGTTAGTACCTTCTCTATTAAATCAAATGATGCTGTAACTAGTAATTTATGATTTTCCAACAACTGTTCATCACTGTAAACGTTACATTAACAATTTTTTTATATTCTTGGGCTTTGCAACATCCTGTATTGGTAATATGGTCTGGCAGGAGGAGAACATATCATGTCAATGAAAGTATACATGCTGATCAGTAGGGGAGTAGGAGTCAGAGTGGGGCTAGGGGATGAAGGCTTGCCCTTTAGAAATTGGGGTTGTACAACTGAGTATTCCCTGCAGCCAAACATCAGACGTTAAACTTTCTTTGACTGATACAGTCACAAACCTGTAGTAAATTTCAGTGGATAACTACCAGGCATCAGAGTCCTTAGAAATTATTGTACATCGGATGAGAAGCTAATCTAGCAGGGGGGGGGGGAGAGGCGACGGTGGCGGGGGGGGGGGGGGAGGGGCGACGGTGGCGGGGGGGGGGGAGGGGCGACGGTGGCGGGGGGGGGGAGGGGCGACGGTGGCGGGGGGGGGGAGGCGACGGTGGCGGGGGGGGGAGGCGACGGTGGCGGGGGGGGGGAGGCGACGGTGGCGGGGGGGGGGGAGGCGACGGTGGCGGGGGGGAGAGGCGACGGTGGCGGGGGGGAGAGGCGACGGTGGCGGGGTGGAGAGGCGACGGTGGCGGGGGGGAGAGGCGACGGTGGCGGGGGGGAGAGGCGACGGTGGCGGGGGGGAGAGGCGACGGTGGCGGGGGTGAGAGGCGACGGTGGCGGGGGTGAGAGGCGACGGTGGCGGGGGTGAGAGGCGACGGTGGCGGGGGTGAGAGGCGACGGTGGCGGGGGTGAGAGGCGACGGTGGCGGGGGGGAGAGGCGACGGTGGCGGGGGGGAGAGGCGACGGTGGCGGGGGGGAGAGGCGACGGTGGCGGGGGGGAGAGGCGACGGTGGCGGGGGGGAGAGGCGACGGTGGCGGGGGGGAGAGGCGACGGTGGCGGGGGGGAGAGGCGACGGTGGCGGGGGGGAGAGGCGACGGTGGCGGGGGGGAGAGGCGACGGTGGCGGGGGGGAGAGGCGACGGTGGCGGGGGGGAGAGGCGACGGTGGCGGGGGGGAGAGGCGACGGTGGCGGGGGGGAGAGGCGACGGTGGCGGGGGTGAGAGGCGACGGTGGCGGGGGTGAGAGGCGACGGTGGCGGGGGTGAGAGGCGACGGTGGCGGGGGTGAGAGGCGACGGTGGCGGGGGTGAGAGGCGACGGTGGCTGGGGTGAGAGGCGACGGTGGCTGGGGTGAGAGGCGACGGTGGCGGGGGTGAGAGGCGACGGTGGCGGGGGGGAGAGGCGACGGTGGCGGGGGGGAGAGGCGACGGTGGCGGGGGGGAGAGGCGACGGTGGCGGGGGGGAGAGGCGACGGTGGCGGGGGGGAGAGGCGACGGTGGCGGGGGGGAGAGGCGACGGTGGCGGGGGGGAGAGGCGACGGTGGCGGGGGGGAGAGGCGACGGTGGCGGGGGGGAGAGGCGACGGTGGCGGGGGGGAGAGGCGACGGTGGCGGGGGGGAGAGGCGACGGTGGCGGGGGGGAGAGGCGACGGTGGCGGGGGGGAGAGGCGACGGTGGCGGGGGGGAGAGGCGACGGTGGCGGGGGGGAGAGGCGACGGTGGCGGGGGGGGAGAGGCGACGGTGGCGGGGGGGGAGAGGCGACGGTGGCGGGGGGGAGAGGCGACGGTGGCGGGGGGGGAGAGGCGACGGTGGCGGGGGGGAGAGGCGACGGTGGCGGGGGGGGAGAGGCGACGGTGGCGGGGGGGAGAGGCGACGGTGGCGGGGGGGAGAGGCGACGGTGGCGGGGGGGAGAGGCGACGGTGGCGGGGGGGAGAGGCGACGGTGGCGGGGGGGAGAGGCGACGGTGGCGGGGGGGAGAGGCGACGGTGGCGGGGGGGAGAGGCGACGGTGGCGGGGGGGAGAGGCGACGGTGGCGGGGGGGAGAGGCGACGGTGGCGGGGGGGAGAGGCGACGGTGGCGGGGGGGAGAGGCGACGGTGGCGGGGGGGAGAGGCGACGGTGGCGGGGGGGAGAGGCGACGGTGGCGGGGGGGAGAGGCGACGGTGGCGGGGGGGAGAGGCGACGGTGGCGGGGGGGAGAGGCGACGGTGGCGGGGGGGAGAGGCGACGGTGGCGGGGGGGAGAGGCGACGGTGGCGGGGGGGAGAGGCGACGGTGGCGGGGGGGAGAGGCGACGGTGGCGGGGGGGAGAGGCGACGGTGGCGGGGGGGAGAGGCGACGGTGGGGGGGCATATTAGCATATGCTGCACAGTTCTGTATTGGTGAAGATGAGTGAATGCAACAAATACATGTTACAACATATCACCGCATCATGTATGATACAAGTTATGGGTAAAGTTCAGAAACACAAAATTGTGGTAATGCAGTGTAAACTCTGACTGTTTAATAGTTTTACAAGATATTAACAAAGATAAAATTCGTATACAAACACAAGCTCATACAACAAAATACACTGCTCAAAGGAATTAGAGGATCAATAAAGGTGGTACCTATGGGCTTAATGCAAAGCCTGGGATCTTCAGTTTCAATGTACACAACAACTAAAGTCAATCGCCATCTATCAGCTGTGTTATGCTTTACAGTACCACCTGGCCCTTCAGGGGGAAGTGAGCACTGATGTCCCAATATTCTCTAGTGAGGTACATAGGTAGCAGCTGTCATTTGTGGATATTGAATTCAACCAAGCACATGCAATGTGTCAGTCCAGTTGCTGCAGATGCCAATCTCTCTCCATATGTCATACACAGATTGTGGACACACTACAGTGAGAAAAGTCAGTGCACAAGGAAAGTTTGACAAGGTCACCAATGCATTGAAACCCCACCTGGAGACGAGATCTGCCCATCTTTGCATTGTGGCATCATGCGGCTAGAGCCAGAGCACTGCAAGATGGTCTCATAAGAGTAAGTGGAGCAACTATATCTGTTCAAACTAGGGAACAGCTTACAAGGAAGGATCTTCGCCCCCAGATGTTGTGTTAGAGTATCCCTCTTCACATTGCAACATCTCCAGCTGACCTTAGGTTCAGTTTCCATGTCAACTGGCAACTTTGTCATTAGCAAAATGTGTTATTCACAGACGAGTCTAGATTCCCACGGCACAAGATGATGGCCCTGTTCGCGTGTGCAGACACTGTGGTGAGCGGTACCTGCCACATGTTGTCCAAGAAAGCTACAGATTCGGTCAAGGTTCTGTGATGGTTTGGAGAGGCATCAGTGGTACCAGCCGCACAGATCTTGTCAGTGTCCATGGTTGCCTTACCACTAGGTAGTACAGTGAACAGATCCTGTTGGACCATGTAGTGGCAACTACACACAGTGGTGGCCCTGAATTCCTTTGCACACCCAATAATGCTCGGGCCCATGTGGCAGGCATCACCAGGGGTGTATTGCGAAGTCTGGACACTGAAGCAATGGAATGGTCTATGGTGAATCTCAAGCTAAACTCCACTGGGTATGTGTGGGACATGCTTGGTAGATGCATTCATAGTCATCCAGTTCCAGCACAGTCTCTCCAGAACTCCTAAGGACTCTCACTGAAAATGGGAATAGTTACCACAGGGTGACCTCCTTAGATTTATATAGAGCATGTCACATAGGTGTCATTCAAAACGATGGAGAGCAGAAACCAGTTCGCATTTCCTTCCTAACTTAAAGCTAGAAAGGAAACAATGATTGACTGCTGCTCGCCATCATTTTGAAAGTCATATCACAGTGGTTGAGCCATTCCACTTTCCTAAGGGAAGGTAATTTGACGTAGATGTCAGGCGCTGATAAATGCTCATGGAGGGCATACTCATTAATGAAGTCCAATGAGATGCATCCCATAAGATGGGATGAAAGATTGTTTGCACTTTGTTTTCAACACCTTTCGGCCATTCCAGTTCTTGTTATGTCCTTAATTTGTGAAAGATAAAGCTATAATTTGGTAACATATCTAGACCTCAATTATTACTCAGTGGAGTATGAAAAACACCCAATGTGATGTTCCCCCAATTCTTTTGAATAGTGTATATTCTCAACTACTGATGCCTCACACAATTATTCGATGCACATATTTCCATTTATTGGCTTTCAGGAGGAGCCATCTCAAAAATAGAATGTCAGTTCTGACAATATGAACGTAAGGACAACACAAAATCCACTCCCCAAGTGAAGAAAATCTCCGACCTGGCCCAATGTAGGTATCTGCAGTATTTATGATGAATTTGCACATAAGTAGTCAGGCAGAGTTATCTTGTAATGCTGCTGCAAAGAAGAGTGTATAATCCAAATATAAACATAATAATAGTGAGGTCTGCAAGGTCCACCCAGTTCATTTTACATAGCTGTAAAATTGTCCTCTATTAAAAAATGTTTGCATGTTTTTCATTTTATTCTATGACTATGGCATATTGTTGTGCTCTGAAATTATCTGTGCCATCACTAGTTAAAAATTTGCCTGTCTTTCATGATGTAAAATGCGTCTCAGGTCTTATCTCATGTAAGCCTCCATTAGTTGTCGACTGTTGGTTAGCAGGTTTTAAATTGACCCAACTTTTAATGTGTCCTTTTAGGGCTATTGCTGCTAGCTATTAATTGGCATATTACTTCTTGACAGTATAGACTGTAAGGTTTCGCTACTTTCCCAGTTGATCAGTAACAAGTGTTTGTAGAGTGGCACATGTGTATATTCTTTTAACTGATGACTGGCGCGTTGTTCCACGTTGCCACTTATATATCCCCACTAAATTAAAAACTTGTTTGCCACTCATGTAAAAGAAAGTTTCATTGCGCTTTACGGTTTATATAATAATTTTATATTGCAGCTTCCACTCAGTTTCACCACAGCTGTGTACTGACTTGCTCAATATGCTCCTTTACTATGCATAATGCACTTTTAACTTATTTTGTTCATTC
The DNA here is from genome assembly GCF_021461395.2 of Schistocerca americana. Classification (NCBI taxonomy): domain Eukaryota; kingdom Metazoa; phylum Arthropoda; class Insecta; order Orthoptera; family Acrididae; genus Schistocerca; species Schistocerca americana. Next base: position 207,747,366 of record NC_060130.1, on the reverse strand, counting down.
TTTGTGTAATTTTTTTTGTTTTTTTCTTCATTTTAAGTGTAAACCACTAATTCAAATTGTGAACAGCTGGGTTAGTGGCCCCACATTCTTCTCTCTGTCAACAGATGGCAGTACTTTTGCCACTCTGGTTTACCACTTTGCTTCCTCATTCGCATCCACTACTCCCTGTTCTGTGCTCATAGGTAGCACATCACGCCTAGTACACGTCCACAGCAGCGCTCGGGGGCCACACCACCAAGTGTAAGTGTCCTGGTGTTATTTGTATATTTCCCTACCCAGGCAGCTGTCCGTAGTATTGTCTGGCGTCACTTTTGCATTGACATAGGTTTCACAGCACCTAGTTCGACTGGTGGTTTTTAAATGTTTTTGAAAACTTTTCTATGAAAAAAACCATTGTCGTTTTTGTGTGTGTTGTCGCGTGTAAAAATTATCTTCTGTCTTTTGCTATTTACAGTATGACACCTGAAAATGGGCTTATAAGAGCCCAAAACCGGTTGTGTGATAATAAAAGAACTTCACAACTGAATCAGTATTTTCAAGCTCTGATATAATAAAGAAGGTAAAAAACAATGAAATTAAGTACATGGTGTGGTCGTTACACTGGAGGTCTCAAGAATAATCAGCTTCTGGGCTGTTGTCACATTTCCAAGACAAATCAGCAGTGAGTGGAAATAGGAACTTTCAGTATGAAACACTTTATCATTTCAAAGTGAACTTGAGTGCTATGAACAACTACAGATGGGATTGAAAGATTATCCTCCTCCAATGCTTCATGTATTTCATGTTCAGAAAATGACTGAAGGCACTCATATACATTAGCTCTTCCAGTGTACTACTGCAATTAATAAAGCAGTTTTCTTTAAGACCTTACATGAGAGTTGTCATGTCATCAAGTCAAAACCAATGTTTGCTATTGTAACGGAGAACAACATGCATTTGTATCAATTTGACAGAAACACAACTCCCAAATTACACTTGTCAATCTTACCATGAACTGTTGACAAGAGAATGATGTATCTTTCATTACCACAAGTTTACACAGCATCACAGACACACTCAGGGTTAGAATGATAGTTACAATGGACAGGTATGTTAAGGTATGCCTTCTCCTTTGCCAAAAAATGCGGAAGTGACCAAAAGCTGGACTGCATGAGATCTTGCTCCAGTGACTTTGTTGGTAACAACGTGGCCAGTTCTGTTCAGAAATTCATATTGTTATGTCATCATTCCTATCAAGTCCAAATCTACAAGCAGTGTTATCAGTGAAGTACAGAACTTATTACTCAAAGTCCATTTATTATGGACGTCAATGCAGACATAACAGAACTGCTTCCTAGACATAGGGTGCTGCTTTTTATAAAAATATCAAACGTTACAAAATATGTAAACTTTACAAACTTGACATTTCAAGAATCTTCTAGAAATAATAAATAACAAAGATTTGCCGGTGACTGGACTTGAATTGGCGACCCGCAGCACACCAACCATCAACTATCTGGTACTACACACTGCATGCAGCACAGCTTGCTACATTGCTCCCTCTCCTGGAGAAACAGCGAACATGTGTTTCAGTTCTCACTGGAGCTGACTACATCATTCTCAATCTATCGATCTAGATCTTGACAGTGGTCCTTTGCATGGATGTATTGGAGGATCCTCGCATTCAGGTTGTCTCGTCACACCCTCTTCACTATGACGATCAATGAAGATAGTGCTTCCCTTCGAAGCTTCACAATCACGAAGTGGAGCTTTGGTTTCTTTGAATAAAAAGTCCCCACCATCGATCTCCATCTCAGGACTGTAGTAGGGCTTCACATGCAAGACAAGGAAAACATCTTCAGAGCTTTTGTCTTTGTGATGAAGGGGCATAATACTTGAATTTGTATGTGATGTCCAGCAAGCAACAAAGGATATGATATGGCCAAAAGTAGCATTTTAGCAATTCTTTGTGATGAAGGGGCATAATACTTGAATTTGTATGTGATGTCCAGCAAGCAACAAAGGATATGATATGGCCAAAAGTAGCATTTTAGCAATTCCTCTGATAGTCCTACTTCCTAAACTGGCATAAATATCCATACCAAGTCTACTAGGCTGTATCTCACTTGTTAGTGCTTGGGATTATAGTGCTCTCGGTACTTCTGAGCATCCACGAACCATATGTGACCCAGTTGTCTTCAATCCTGGTGAAAAGGTGCTTCATGTAGTCATCCTGAATATCATCCAATTGAAATGAGAATAAGGTATCCCTTGTTGTTTTGCCCACATGACCACAGAACAAAAAGAACGGTGTGAAGTCTGTAGTGTCTTGCTTCACTGTATTATGTGTGAATGTCATGAAATACATCAATAAGCATTAAGATAATATCTGCCAGGCATTCTGTGAGGTCACTCATCTGTGAATAGAAGGCAACTGTCATCCTGTGAGTAATGTGGCAACATGAAATTACCTCATACTAGTCTCAACTGGAAAACTTTTCCATGACGAGAGGTCATTACACAGGGTGCTCTGTACTTCAGAAGGATGTCTTCTACAAGGGACCTTGCAATTTCCAGAGCTCCAACAGTCAGCACAGCATTGGTGACAATATAGTAAGTGAGACAGTAAGCGCCAACTATTATCCATTGATTCTCATTTGTTGACTTCAATAACCTCTCCAGGATGTCAATTCCAATCTGGTGCAATGGTTCTGCACCAGGTGGAATGGGTATCAAATGCCCGGAGGTAACTATGGCACACCCTTCCATTGTTTGTGCTTCTTAATGAGGCTCACAAACAGATCGATGTTGAAGCATCATGGAAATACTTCATGACAGTTGGCTGTAGATGAGCTGGGATGATGAGCAGCCATTTCCACCCCACTGGATTACAATTTATCTTCTACAGTGTTCTGTCTAAGTGAAATTCTCCTTTGGTCAGTTTCTCCTACTTTAAGGTCTCTATTGTTCTCAGCAGTGTTGGATCTTCCCTCTGTTCAGCAGAAATATCATTTAATGCAATGATGCTGGAGATATCATCCACAACGTCGTTTTCCATCAAAGAATTCCTCAAATGACAGTGTCCTGGTGTTTGGATCTGCTTTAGTGTACCACTGTGACATTGCACTCCTGAAGTCTCAGCGCCCACCTCGCTAGTCAACTCAATGGATTCTTCGAGCTCATCAGCCAGCACAGAGGATGGTTGTCACAAGGGTGAATGGTTTGTCAACTAAATATGGCCATAAACTGTTAATGGACCAAACAACTTCAAGACATTCTTTTTTTTTTTTTTTTTTTTTTTTGGTTGTAGACTAGTTCATCTTGGAGTTAGAGAGTACTCTGAACACATAAGCTATCACCTTATCAGCACTTTCCTGAATTTGCACTAGAACTACATCTATCCTGTAACGACTACCATCAGTGAAGAAGCGGCTTGTGCTCATTTCTGTTGTTGGAACAGAGATAAAAAGTCAATAAACTTCATAATGGAATTGTTCCGAACTGTTTCTTATATACCCTTCATTTATGTCATACTGCTTAAAAAGCACTAGAAACATCGTAAATATAGTAATTATACAATTACAAACATAAATCTAATCCATGAAATACTGTAGCTAATAAAGTACATACAGAAGTGAATCCTACAATTTTTTTGGAGTTTTGTGTGTAACATTGTAATTGGTTGCAGTGCGTTTAACCACTTGATTTATAGTTTCTCTTCCATATTCAATAAATCAAATGGTGGTTTGTAAGAATTTTCAAGTTTCAACCGCACTACTGAGACGAAATTAGAATTATATATTAATACCTTCAGCTGCTGACGGGCATTGATATATATCAACGGGGACAGGTGAAAATGTGTGCCCTGACTGGGACTCGAACCCGGGACCTCCTGCTTAGATGGCAGATGCTCTATCCATCTGAGCCACCGAGGGCACAGAGGGTAGCTCAACTGCAGGGACTACCTCCCGCACGCCTCCTGCGAGACCCATATTCTCACCTTATATGTCTACACACTACATTCGTAGTGTCCCTACCCAACACACTCATAACATGTCCGAAAGAACAGACACCATATCCATATAAGTATATAGTTCTGGCAATACCGGCCATGACCTTCCTCTTCTGTGCAGATGCACACATAATACCCGAACTCTTATGGGACTTGGTAAGAATGTCTTCCACGAGCAATGAGTGTGTTGGGTAGGGACACTACGAATGTAGTGCGTGGACACGTAAGTTGAGAATGTGGGTCTCGCAGGAGGTGTGCGCGAGGTAGTCCCTGCAGTCGAACTATCCTCTGTGCCCTCAGTGGCTCAGATGGATAGAGCATCTGCCATGTAAGCACGAGATCCCGGGTTTCATTCGTGGTCGGGGCACACATTTTCACCTGTCCCCGTTGATATATATCAAAGCCCGTCAGCAGCTGAAGGAATTAATATATAATTCTAATTTCGTTCTAGATGGCTGCAGGTCATAAATGGTGTCTATTCTTTCAGACATGTCCTAAGGAACAGACACCATATCCACATAAGTATACACTACTGAGAGGTGGCCCCATTTGCTATTAGTGACACTTCCCATTGATGAATGGCAGTAAGGGGCGGGGGGAGGGGGGGGGGGAAGGTCACGGGGTGGCAGATGCAGTAAGGCACTCAATAATGAAAATCTGAGCTATAGGCATGGCCGTACTGAGGCCACAATGAGTTAGGCCCCAGCCAAGGGCACAGGCACAGACAGGACACAAAGACAATTAAGACGATGAGAAAGAAAATTTAAGAACCAACCAGGTGGAGCACTCGAGTTCTCCTGCCCCACTTTTTCCTATCCTCTGCTTGTGAGAAGAACACTTTCCTTTGGCATGCACACTGTTCTCACAGTGCCATTTTGTTCAAGTATCACATAAAGAA